>NC_135656.1:1235441-2465882 GCF_964188315.1 Podarcis muralis
TTAAAACCTCATACATCTGAAAAGAAAATTATTTTGTTTGTACGGTCACATCCATTCTTGAGAAACAGCTTTTGCTTCTTTGAGGTTTCAATAATCTTTGTTATGAAACTCACTGAGGCATGGGTTGGAATACTAAGGCCCGTGGGCTGGATCCGGCCCAATTGCCTTCTAAATCCAGCCCGCGGACGGTTTGGGAATTGCCGTGTGGATTGCCAGCGCGTGGATCACCACACACATGTTCTTTCCCTCTCCCTCCCTCTCCCTCACAGGGCGACAGCAGTGGTGCCTCCTCCCTCCCTCCTCCCGGCTTCTCCTTGCCCTGCCTAGAGGAAGAAGGGGGCCGGGCTTTGTTGGTGCCAGCCCCTCTCCGGAGCCCTTTTGTGCACCGCTCATCATCCCTTGTTCATCCCCCCCCAAGGTCTGAGGAACAGTGGACTGGCCCCCTGCTGAAAAAGTTTGAGGACCCTGGCGAGGGATGGATGCTAGACACCTTCCAGCTCAGTGCAGGGCTGCTTCTTTGGGGGGGGGGGGAGTTGTATGTGTGTGAAATGGAGTGTCTTTCTCAGTTCACCCTTTATTAGCTCAAATTTAAAGATAGCTCTGGTGCTTCATTGGAGACTTGTCCATTAGGGCAAATAGGGGTCCTGCCCAACCAACCCCAATCTGCCCTCAGTCAGCTCCTGCCTGCCTGCCCTCTTCCAAGTGTGTTCCTTTATCCTCCTTTGTCCTCTGAGACTGAGTTGATATTTTAGAACTCAGCAGGGAGAAGGATGGAGATGTTGCACATGTGTGTCATCATGCACCTGGCATGTGTTGTGTGCACGATGTTGTATTGTTGAGAGGAGGCAGAGCGTGGAGCCCAGTGCAACACAACTTCAGTGGCCGGCGGCTCCTCTCTTAAACTCAGGAGGAGCCAGCCATTGAAGCAATGCTCTACTTCATGCTCAGCCTCCTCCACCCCTTCCCAACAGATATTGAGGCCCCCAAAGACACATCGTCCCCATAGAGTTGGTGCCCCTAGTTGGCGCCCCTATGGAGCTCTGGATGTGTCCTGTGCTGCGTGGCATAGTCATGACCATACACATTTCTGGAACCACCACCCGCAGCTCTGGAATTAATGTTAAATGATAGCTATATTGGATGGCATTCAATTAATGCAGATGTCCACATTTCTGGGATGTATGCCCACCTTTTCACAAATGTGTGCGAGCCAAGGTCTTGCTCTTCACCAATTGAGAGTTTTCTTTCCTAATGGCTTGTGACCAGCCACAGTCCAGTGATTGATCTCTCTGGATGTGACAGTCTGTTCCTTGGGGGGTAGGGGCTTGGATGAAAACCAGAAGAAATTCTGTAAATGATCTTTCCAGGGAAGTGAATGCTGCAGATCTGATGTGGTCAGAAAGTGTTATGGTGGCTGTCAACCAAATGACTTTCAAGGGCTTTCTGTGATCTCTGCACTGCAGAGCCCATAGCTCAGCGAAGCTGGACTGTGGCCCTGGGAAGAAGGCCAGAAAACAGCTGAGAGGAAGTGATGTCATATCAACCCAGCATGCTGGAGAGGGAGGAGTGGGCAGGCTTGTGCAATGAACCCCAATTTGTTTTTGTTTTTGTTTTGCTGCTTGCTCTGGGTACAAATTTTAATCAGAGTGGGCATGACTCTCCATTACCCCAAACAGAAGTTGCTGCAGAAACTTGGAACTGGTGGGTTTTGTTTTGGCTTCAGCCTGTTTTCCAAAATTGTTACCCTGATAAACACCATGAAAGTTTTTTGTTTTGCTTCCCAGAGCACAGGAGATCCCCCAAAGTAAATTTTTATTTTCAATTTCAATTTATTTCTTAGAAGATGAGTCCATCTGGGCTATAGAAGAATATACATGTTACACAAGTCGGGGAGAAACTAATGAGGAATTCGATAAAACAAACACTGATTAAAATAATTTTGGCAACCCACCTTACCCTAAAATGCCCCTTCCCGGCATAGAGCCTCCCTAATTTTCTTTACAATAAAAATTAGCAGCCATCACCAGTAATAGCCTTGTTTCCCAACCGTTAATATCAATCTGCTCAGCAGGGTGACTTGGGTTCTTATCCTGGAGAAACCAGAAAAAATACTTTTCTGGAGCTCTCATATGGGAGTGCGGGCAGTAGAGTTGAAGCTGACAGACATCAGCTGGGGATCCCTGCCCACCTGCACACATGCGTTTCTCATAGGTACTGCTATTATATTGTCCCACAAAAGAGTTTGAAGCCTAGGAGCTGTAAAGGCCCTTCTGTGATGTAGGATTATTTTAAGATCAAAGAGCCTGAAGTCAAGATCTTGAGGCCCTTCTTCATATGTCCAGATGGTGGCAACACGAGAATGGGCCTTTTCTGTAGTGGCTCCCTGCTTGTGAAAAGCTTTCCCAGGCTCACCTGGTACCTTCATTACACTGAGGGGCGATTCTGCAACCCATGAAGACTAACCCAGAACTAGAAGAATCATTCCAAAAGGCAAAAGCATGACAAAGTTTATTTTTGTGTGTGCAATCCCACTACCAAACACACACACACAAGATAAGAACCTCTGCTCACTTGATTTTAGGTCCCACGAAAGTGGTGGTGGTGGGTGTCCAACCCAGACTTACCTGACTCCTTTGTTTAAAAATGAACTTGGCCTGCAAAAACCTTAGACTTAATTAATAGAAATTCCACACTGATGAACTGTTTCCCGTACCATGTGCTGGGCCGGCGCTATCATTACATCAAGTAGGGCGGCCATCTGAAGTGGGAAATGCAGCTGGGAGGAGAATGGAAGCAAGGTGGTAGAGGACACACAACCCCCTCCTGTACCCCCTAAGCTAGTCATCTGCTCTCTAGTGCAGCAGAGGATGCTGTTCCATTGCCGGAGTGGAAATGAGACTCAGCAGCCAGTTCATCCAGAATCTGTACCAGGAATGAGGGAGATGCCAGCTTGTCCTTTGCAGAATGCATTGAGCCATCCCTAATCCTGTGGAGCCAAGAATTTATCTGTTATGGATGGAATTCCCTAAGCAGTCCTGCACAATGGGGCTTCCCTCATCTCTTCTCCACACACCCTCTGAAACTGGCTTTGGGAACGGGTCAAGAGAATCCCCAGAGCATTGTGGAGTGGGAGGAGAGGGAGTATTGTTCCCTCTGGCAATGGCTACCATCCCCAATGGCTTCCTCTGAATCCCAGTTGCTGAGAATCCCAAGTTGCGCTCAGGTCCTCCTTGCAGGATCACTAGAGACACCTGGATGGCCACTGTGAGAGCAGGGCCATTGTCCTGATCCAGCAGAGCTCTTCTTATGCTCTTAATTCTTGGAGGAAAAAAATGATATTACTGGATATTGTTCTCATGTTAGTCTCCAGTCTCATCCAAGTGCTTGGAGTTGAAGGAAAGGCAGCTAAAAGTGAAGTCTATGGGGCCATCAATTGCAATGGGGCATCGCATCCTGATGTCTCTTCCTCCTCCACATCATCATGTCACATTGTGTCATAGAAATTTGATAGATTCCACAATATCTGCATGACTGGGCTGGAACTCACTGGGAGTAATTTGCGAATGAGAATATTCTGGCTCTCAAATATATATACCATCTGGGTTCCTGATAAGGCAACACTTTCTTCTTTGGATGACACCTGGGATCCTGCCTTTTGCCAGGTCAGACTATCTGTCTTTGTACTTCAGGGAGTGGAGTTTGGGACCCTTTGGAAGCCCACTGTGAGGGGAATGTCGCTATTTTGACATGACATTTACTGCAGTTTCCATTGAAGTGCCCAGTGAAATGTCCGCTGTGACATCAGTTTCACTTGATGCAAGAAGGTGATGTGGACAATATGCTTTCAGTGATGCTCCCAACCATGCTATTCTTCTAGAAAAAGAGGCGACAGAACTCAGCGTGAATGCCTTCCTTGTTCTCTTATAGGGTAATGGCACCCACCTGAGAGGGGCCGGAACAGAGTTCCACTGATTTCTGGCTGAAAAAAGGCTCTGCTCCGAAGCACATGTTCTCTAGCTCCCTGCCCCTCTTGGCTCATTAATGCATGCTTGACCAGGTGAATCCAAGGTGTGGTCAATGCATCCTTGAGGGAGGGAGTGGTTCTGGCCATCTTGAAAGAGGTGGGGATTTGACCACTCCAGACAAAGTTCGCCCTGGGCCCACCGGTTTGTGACAACTACACACACGGAAGGTTCTTGAGAGGGTCATGGTGGGACAGTTGCAAGCACTCTTGGATGGAACCAATTATTTTGACCCATTTCAGTCCAGGTTCAGTCCTGCCTATTAAACTGAATCAGCTTTGTTCTCCCTTTATTTAAAGGTGAATGAGACTCTGCTACTCTTATTTGATCTCTCAGCGGCTTTTGATACCATTAACCATGGTATCATCCTGCTACCTGACACTTTAAAGCAAAACAAAACTAGAGAGGAGGAATGGGCAAGTCTGTTCATTAAACACACACACACACACACACACACACACACACACACACACACACTTAAATTCAGTTCTCCACATTTCCATGTCAGTTTGCGATTAAAAAAAAACTCCTGATGAAAATTTTGCTGTGAAGTGCTCCTAATCTATACATTTTTGCAAAGCAACATCCCCTAACCTCATCTACATTTTAGTATGCTATTTTCACTATTATATTCATTTATATGCCTACATTAGCCCAATATATGCATTGTCTGTACACATAACTCGGCTGGAGAACTGCATTGCAAAATTCAGAGAAGTGTGAATTCTGAAGGCTGGCTGCTTTTTGATCTCCGTATTCTTTCGAAAGGTGTGCGTCACATTGTGCTTCCTTTACATGTGCCTTGAATTGAATCCTCCCCCTTCCCTGTCAGAGATGGGGACGGTTGCATCGGAGGCGTAACATTCTTTCCTGCTGTCATAGACCTCTGCTCAATAGCCGCCCCACAAAATGAAAGCCTTTCTTCAGTTTATTGAGGTTGGGTTTGGGGCGGCGGCGGAGGGAGTTTATTTTTGCTCCTCTTCTTTCTGCTTTGCACTGCAGCAGCTGTTGTGATGCTGCCATTTAACCCAATGCAAACCTTTGGAAACTGTTCGCAGCTCGCTGGCCCTGTCAGCACAACCACCCAGTAACCTCCCTCCAAATGTGTTGTTAGTTAATGGAGCCATCTTGGGAGCTTAAATGAACAACATTAAGATGTACTTAGGGGTTATTATTTCTTTAACTGTTGGTCAGCAGAGCCATCACCAGTGGAGGGATTTATGACATCCAATTAATCCCTTTTGAGTTCAGATTCGGAGACAGGAGCAATCAAAACTGAGGCTGAGTATAGAACAGAATGTATTAGACTGGTATAAAAGGGAAAGGAAACAAGCACATTTGTAAAAACACCTCTCTTTTTGAAGAAGTGCAGAACAAGGAGGAAAGAGCTGCCAATGGGCAGGAAACAGAGATGTGTAACCTGACTTTCGTAATATCAAGATAGGGGATTCAAAAATGAATTTATGTGCAACCACAGTTGTGAGAATGTTATTTGCCCCAAATTGGAAAGTTGAAGGAATCCTGATGAAAGAAGAATGGATACAAAAACTTATGGACTATACAGAAATGGTGAAACTTACTGGAAGAATAAGAATTCAGGATAACAAACTTTTTATAAAGGAATAGAAATGGTATATTGAATATTTACAAACAAATTGCAAACAGATAAAAACATTGGCAGGGCTATTGTAATAACCTGCAGTTTTCAAAATATAGATATATGAAAATAGATGAATAAAAGAATGATTTAATATAATTTAATATACGCAGGGAATGATGATAAAAAAATAACGAACCGCAGAAAAAGGAGGAAGAGAGCCAAGTTTTGAAATGTTTGCTTTACTGTTAAACTACTATTGAAATGTATATAAATGAAAACCATAAATAAAATTATTTTTTAAAAGTTAAATAAATGAAGGGGATTAGTACGTGGGGTTCCTGCTCTCTTTGCCTGGAGCACCATTTGATCTAGTGCCAGCCCTGAGGGTGGATCTCAACCATGGTACTAGGCACCCTCCTATGACAACCACCAAAAGATCCATTGTGAGATCAAATTGTGAGATAAAGAGCTCATTCTCTGAGTGTGGAACCTTATGCGCTCAAAACTCCACCATCTGCATGCATAAGGCAGGTATCAGCAGGCTGGGGATATCTTGGGGGAGGAAAACAGCCCCAAAGAGCCCGATGCGTGAGGGTGATGCCTGTGAAACGGGCAGAGAACGCTGGAGAAAGAGAATGGAGGCTCCTGGCAGGAGACATGGCTGGCTCCAAAGAAGAGGATTCCACACAACCACCTCTTGCTACAGGTCCTGCTTGCATTCTAGAGGGTTCATTTTTAATTTCTTTATTTCACAACATTTATATACCACTTCATTGTGATAAAAACCCAAAACACCTCACCCCTTCCCACATTTTTTAAAAAAACACAAAATGTTTCTAAGCTTGTAAATTCTTTTTCCCCCTTCAAATTTTTATTGATTTTCACAAAATTATAAACAAACAAACAAACAAACAAACAAACAAAAATCATAACCTTAATAACATTATATTTATTAACATTGTTAAGTGACTTCCTCGCTTCCCCTTGGTTGAATTTCAATGTATATCCTTTTAATGGTTTTCCAAATCAGAGTTCTTATAAACTTAACTTAATCGTTTAATATCCTTATATCTTTTCATTTTGAAATTAAACATATTAATTCAACACTTAACTTATATAAAATTCTAAGCCAATCTAATACCTGCAAGCTGTTTCCAATTAATTTAACTTAACAAATTTAACAAAATAATCATTAAATAAGCTTGTAAATTCTTGTCAGCTCCGTTCCTTCACTGACAGGGAACGAGAAGGCAGGCCAAGAGAGAGAACAGGCAAGAGTGGGATGCAGAGGGAGGGGAAGCAGCCGGGAGCAGCCGGAACTGGGTCTCTGGACACAGGGAGAACGAGAGGGCAGCTTGTCAGGTCAGACAGGGACAGGGGTGCAGGGAGTGCCCTCTCCAAAATCTTGTAGACTCACGAGACTGCCTGAGAAGCGCAAACAGGACAGGAAGAGAAGGTGGGGGTTTTCCTGTCGGGGGAAAAGGGGGCAACTGTGCTTTCTGAGGATGACGGAGATTAGTGGAGCTCCGAATGGGACCTTTCAATTTGACTAATAAATCTGGAATAATTAACTGCCGGAGTCGTCTCGCGTGTGTGGGAGAGACCCAAGCCATTACGATTCAGCTGAGGGCTGATTGCAAAGTACTGGAAGACACAAGATCTACCCACCCGGGAAGAATGGCAGATGAAGCTGATGGACTATATGGAGTTGGCGGAAATGACTGGCAGAATCCGAGACCAGGGAGAAGAGTCGGTGGAAGAAGATTGGAAAAAATTTAAAAATTATTTACAGAAATATTGTAAAATTAATGAATGTTAGAAGGATGCTGGAATGAAGTTATATGGCTTTAGCAGAAATGTTATAAAGAACTAAGTAAAAATAGATTGTCAATGGGTCAAAGTGGAAATTTAAGGTTAGATTGTGTTAAGATGAATTATAGAACAAAAATTAAGAAAGATGGAAAGGATTTGCTGAAATAGCTAATTGAACAGGAATACAAAAAAGGGAGGTGTGAGGAGGTCGATGATACAAGTAAATGAAAGGTAAAGATATTGAATGTGTTTTTAAATGTTTTCGCTTTTGTTGTTGTTTTGCTGTATTGTTTTTTGTTTTTTGTTTTTATTTTTGATGTATTGTGAACTTTTTATTGTTTTCTTCTTTTCCCCCCCTGTAACTATTAAACCTTTAATAAATATCTTTTTTTAAAAAACAAAAAACGATTCAGCTGAGGGCTGAATTCTCTTTGGAATAATCTGTCAGGGACATTGCTGGCAGCGGGTGAGGAGAAGCTACTGCAGCGGGGGGGGGGGGGCCCAAGCCAACCGTTCTCCTTCTCCCTCTGTCCCTTTCTGGCACCCTTTTCTTCCCTCCTCCTCCTCCTCCTCCTCTACTTCCCTCTTCCTCTGCACCCAGCAGGCTGCTCAGTGTGGCTTGGATTCCTCTTGCCTGCATCTGAATGGATTCCTTGCATCCATAGGAGGTGATGCCGAGGTCCCTCTGTGGCCCCCAGGCTGCCCATTCCTGCTAAAGAGGTCGAAAGAGCTGGGCTATTCAGTCTAACAGCAAAGAAGTAAACAAGCAGGCTGGGTGTGAAAAGCCAGTTTCCCATCACACCAGCTTCAGAAGATAGTCAGGACATGCTAAATTCCTATGCGAATTTTGTACAGCAGCTGGTGAAGCACCTCTGGCAATATGTAGTGGTGGAGCTGGCAGCGATCCTGGGGGGGTGAAGCTCAGGGTACAACATTCACAGAGGTCAAGTGCGCCTTTTTCCATCTGTGAAATTCTGGGAGCTATTCCTGCATGTCTGGGTGGTTGTGTAGCTTAGCCATGCCTGCCCTTGAATGAAACCTTGCCTTGGGCCAGGATGGGGAAAGGTTTGGCCCCCTCAGGCAGGGGAACAGATGGGTCAGCCAGAGAGGGTGAGCGCCCAGCCATGGCCAGCCCTCTCCTTGGCTCTTCCTTCATTAGGTGGGCACTCGCTGCTTGCCTCCTCGGCTCTAAGCTATGTTTTCTAGAGGGAGGCTGGATTTGCACAGTCATGCTGTGGTTTGGGGAAGGTAATTGCAGACTTATAATGAAAAGAAAGTCTCTTTCAGCCCTGCTGCTTCCTACCAGGGTGGGAAGCCTGCATAGTAAACACAGCAGGGAGGGCTCAAGGCTTAAGTCATCGCGGCAGGTGGAGTGTTGCTATTGCAAGCAAATGGGACTCCCGAGGGTATAAACACCAGGCTAAGTCACCTCTACGCCATCCATGCAAACAGTTTTCTATGTCTCGCAGGATGTTCATCTCTCTCTCTCTCTCTCTCTCTCTCTCTCTCTCTCTCTCCTTCCTGCCCATCATTTCTCCAAGTTCCCAGGGAGCTTTTGGAGATTTCAAACAGGGAAGAGAAGGGTGGAGTGTGTGTGTATCTGAAATCATAGCCTTACTGCTGCAGATATTTTCTCACAGTCTTTCAAAGTATCTGATGCTTCTGCAGGTGACACTGCAGCCAAACTGCTGTGACAGGCAATTAAAAGAGTTTGCTTTGCTCTGGGTTGAAACATCTTTCTCTGAGTAGCAACAGGGACATGCTGCCTTGAAGATCAGCGAAAGGCACGCATGATGCCTATCCAACCTTCCATGAGCTCCATTCAGCCAAAATGCTGTACTTGCAAGCAGGGTGGTCAAAGGCCCTTGTGCCCTGGGACCTCGGCAAAGGATTTTTCAAAAAAACAACAACACTACAAATCTAAGCCAAACCACGGCTCAGAGTGCATGTGGGTTCCTGGAGCAAAGGTCACCCCCTGTGCACTTCTCCTTATGCTGATGACTAAGATGGCTTAAGCCATTATTTGGCTTAGCATTACGTCCAGACCAGGGCTTGCAATTTGTCTTGCTCTAGACAAACCACAGACATAAGAATATAAGAAGATCCTGCTGGATCCGGCCAATAGCCCATTTAGTCTAGCATCCTGTTCCACAAGCAGGATTCGAGCACAAGAGCCCTGTCCTGTGGTTTCCAGCAACTGGTAACAAGGCCTCCTATTCCTGATTTGTCTCTGAGGAACAAATGCCATTGACACTATTCACCCCACTCTGGTTTCATCGTGGAGGAGTGTGTGTGTGGGGGGGGCGGGGGGATCTACACATCCTATAGCTAAAGCCCCCCCCCCCTGCCTCTGAGCTCCAGCTCACAGCCCTCTTAACAAACTTCCCAGCATTATCAGGGGACAGGAAATGGACTTTGAATGTATGGCGTGTGCCTCAGTCTTAGGCAGAGTGCAAATCTCACAAGATGGATGGGAGCACATTTTACCTTTGGGAGGTGCATACAGCATGCACACACAGACTAGCAGAAACTGGAGGTGAAAGAGTGTCTTGTTCTCTTGCCATCTATAGGAGGGGTTTTGTAGCATGGAGGCTGCCGTTCTCCATGCCATTGGTGGGTTTCGGTGCCTCTGCAAGTGCAGATATAATTGGATCATCAGCCAGGTCTAATTTACCAAGCTGGCTTCTCCCTGTGTGGTTCATTAAGGATGGAGCCTAGATCAGCCAGCTGGACTGCAGAGCACCAGCTCATCTGTAATGAACTTGGATGCTAATTATTTTGTATCGACTCTCCTTCCAGGCAGGAGGGGAAGGAGGCCAGAGTTCGGTGGTAGAGCATCTTCTTCTCATGCACAAGGTCTCAGGTTCAACCCCTGCCGTCTTCAGGGAGGATTTGGAGAGACCCTGCCTGAAACCCCAGAGAGCTGCTGCCACTGCATGCAGACAGTGTGGAGTCTGATGGGTCTGACACAACATAAGGCAGCTTCCTTTCTTCCAGTCAAGATGCAGGCTCAGGAGAATGTCTCCTGCAGGGCCAAAGTGGGCTGACTGCCTCCAGCTGAGGGTCCTTCCTACTTTTTCAATACTCTAAAAGTAGCTGCTTTTAGATTGCAACCTAATTGCAACCTCTCCACTGAACCTACCTCACAGGGTTGTTGTAACGGAAAATGTGTGAGGGAAGGAATCATGTACAACACCTTCAATAGATAAATGGAATGAAATAAAATTTTGCTGTCAGCTGCCTTGAGTCCCCACGAAGGAAAAAGGTGGTCTCAAAGAACAACAGTAACAGAAACTGTAAGAATAATCAGGAACATGCGAGGAAGAAAATCCCATTGAACTCAGTGGGACTTACTTCTGAGTAAAAATGCTTAGAAATGCAGTGTAAGGCTGCCCAATCTTTACCCAGTTACCTGGGACTAAGCTCCATTGAACACACTGGGACATACTTCTCAGTAGGGAGTGTAAGGCACCATTTACGATAAACACTACACGCGTTTCCTAAAAAATGGCTGGCTGGCTACTGAAGCATTGCAATTAAAGGATTTAAAGTGGATTGGTGACATTTACCTTCTAAATTCTAGGAAGGGCTTTGTAGGCCAGCTTCACCATTTTCTTCATTTGGTGCAGGAATTTCATTTTCAGTATAAAGAGGACTCTGGTTTTGCACAGCACTTTTAATTGTTCTCTGAGACATAAAATGGGGAGAAAAGCAAAACCGGGACATTCTGAGACAAATCAGAAACTAGGACAGCTTCTGTAATTCTGGGACTGTCCCTGGAAAATAGGGACACTTGGAAGGGTATGTCACAGAAGCCTTTAATTATTTATTTAATCAATGTATTTGTGGCACCCCACTAGTAGCACCCTGGTGGTGCAGTCTTGTCACCCAATGCACAGTTTGGGAATGGCTGAGAGAGAAGAGCCACAATTAAGTCTGCAATCCTAAGCATATTTACTCGGAGAGATGTGGTACCTCCTGAGTAAACCGGCACAGGAGGTGGGGCCAGAAATCTCTGATCTGTATGGTAATGAAGAATTTGCCTGAATGAAGTAATGCCTTGAGTGCTGAGAAGGAGGAGAGTGTTAAACACCCCACAAACTGGCTTGCACCAGGATGTTCTGCTCAGTGACCCATGGATTAGGGACATCAGTGCCCACAACTGAAGGTCGCCTTCTCATCTCCAGCTTCTCTCCTCTCCTCCCAAGGATCCCTGGCTGTGCCTGGCTTGAATGTGCTGCTGCTCAGTCTCCATGGACCTGCGTGGCTCCATTGATCATGGCAGAGGCGCATCAGCAGCGGGAAGAGGCAGACTGCCAGTACGTTGTGTCTGTGGGATCATGTTGCCTTTCATGCTCAGGAGGGGCAGGCAGAGCATTTTATTTATATACTTATCTTTTCCTTTTCTACCAGGAGCAGCATCTGTGGCCACCGCATCAGAACAGGCCTCAAACATGACTCTCGGGGGGCAATGTTTGCTTTGTAAGGTACAACAACCTAGAGAGGACATTGAAGTCCCCCCCCCCCGCCACAGTTCTCACACGTTTTGCACACGCATGCCTCCAAGACCCCCCCCCCCGAGGCTTGGGGACATATGGAGATAGGAACCTACTTTGGGCTGTAAAATATACTCGGCCCGCCATCTGGAAATGGTGCAGGACAATGCGGAGGCGGTCCTTGAACTCCTCTGGCGTGGGCCCAGTGATCAACACATCATCGAAGAAGGGGGTGATGCCAGGAATCCCTTTAAGGAGAGAGTCCATTAGATTCTGGAATATGCCTGGCGCCACACTGACGCCGAATTGCAGCCGCTTTACCCTGAACGCTCCTCTGTGCATCACAATTGTCTGTGCCTCTGCTGTTGCCTCCACCGGCAACTGCTGATAGGCTTGGGCCAAGTCCAGCTTGCCAAAAAGAATTGACCCAGCCAGGGTGGTGAGGACATGGCTGACCACTGGCACTGCGTATGCATGGGCCATGAGGGCCTTGTTTATGGTACATCTGTAGTCTGTGCAGATGCGGACCGAACCATTAGACTTGATGGGTGTGACAATCAGGGTTTCCCGGGGGCATTAGTCGCTGACTCCAGCACTCCTTGCTCCACGAGCCAGTGCAATTCCTCTTTTATGCGGGGTTTCAGGGCGAACGGGTCCCGGCGGGCCTTGAGCCTGACGGGTTGTATGGTGGGGTCTAGCTGTAGGGCAATGGGGGAGGCGTATATCGTCCCAATGCCCCATCGAAAACCCCCAGAAACTCTTTGCATATGGCGTCCATGTCCACTAGTAAGATAGTGCGGTTCACCCCGATAACGGCTAGCCCCAGTGGTCCAAACCATGCCAACCCCAGTAAGCTAATGTAGGGGCCCTTGACCACAAGCAAGTCCAATTGCCGCTTCCACCCTCAATATTGCACCCTGAAGGTTCCCATCCCCGTTGTGGGGACCTTATGTTTCTGGAAGTCCCGAAGGGTGAATGGGGCTAGCCTGAGTTTGGGAACCCCACTAGGGCACAGTTTCCTTAAGGTCCTTGCCGAGATTATGGATAGAGTTGAACCCGTGTCAAGCTCCATGTGGCATGGGCCCCCCTCTATCTGTAAAAAGGTAAAGGGACCCCTGACCATTAGGTCCAGTCGTGGCTGACTCTGGGGTTGCGGCGCTCATCTCGCTTTATTGGCCAAGGGAGCCGGTGTACAGCTTCTGGGTCATGTGGCCAGCATGACTAAGTTCTGGCGAACCAGAGCACTATCTGTACCTCTGTAAATTTTCTCTGTGTTGGAATGGGCAAGTGGTATACCTGGCAGTCCGTGATCTCTGTTGAGTTGCCTTGGTGTGTTGGGCCCCGGGCCCTGGGGCTCTTGGGTCGGTCATCTGATGCCTGCCGTAGGGCGGGCTGAGCCAGACACACCCAGGCGATGTGTCCCGATTTTCTGCACTGCCTGCACTCTGCATTGTGGAAACGGCAGGTCCTCCTCTTGTGGCTCTCCCCGCAGCTTGTGCAGTTCCCTCCTTCTGGCCGAGGCAGAAGTGGTGTGTGTGCTGCTTGAGTGCGCTGCTGTACTCAGTGCACCTCCTCCCTGTCAGATTCTGAGTTGTCAGTGAGGTCTTTGTGGTGGACCCTCAGTTGGGATGGCAGGCTCGGCCGTGCCTCTTGCACCGACCTCTCAGCAGCTTCGGTTGCCAGGGCCTCCTCCAGAGCAACCTGGAATGTTAGGTCCTTCTTGGTGTAGAGGCATTGTTGCAGCTTCTTGTCCTTCAGGCCACCGATGAGGTGGTCACAAAGCATGTTCTCCAACTCTGAGAAGTTGCAGAGCCGGGCGGCTTGGCGGAGGGAGGTCACAAACCCAGTTATGGTTTCCCTGGGGGCTTGCCGCTTTGCATAGAAGGCATTTCGGCAAGCTAACACTCAGGGCTGCGGCAAGAAGTGCCCTTTTGTAAGAAACAGTAGTGACGTTTTCAGATGCAAGGAGAGCCCGGGCGATTTTGAACATCTCCTCTCCGCAGACGCTGAAGAATGTCGCCCTCTTCTTGGCATCGTTGGTGACCTCTTTAGCTTCTAGGAGGAAGGTGAAACAGGAGACGTACCCTTCCCAGTCTCCTGATGCTGGGTTGAATGGTGAGAAGCTGCTGTCAGTTGCCATTCTGACTTCCTAGGGTCCCAGAGCTGAAGCCTGGATGCACAGTGTGATGTAGCAGTATGGCAGGCGGTGCTGTGCGTGGCAGTCAGCTCAGCGGGATCCCACCTTCGTCACCAGTGAAATATACTTGGAGTCAAGTGTATTTCATGCACTTTATTCAGCTCATAGCAGCAATGAATGAAACTTTCCCCAAAACGTCTATTTACACAATGGGTCCCGTGTGATTGGTTAATTCCGGGCTGCTCCTGTAGGCCAATCAGGTTGCGGATTCACCTCCTCCAGAAACCTGATTGGCTGCTCCTGCAGGCCAATCAGGCCACTGATTCACTTCCACCTGGAGCTGGATTGGGTGGCTCCTGCGGACCAATCAAACTCCTGCATTCTGGATCCTATTGTTCTAGGATTCAGCTCAGTACATAACAGGCTGAGTCTGGTCATGGGCCTTTTAAAGCTCAGAACTGCCTAACCAGCCTTTCCCCTACTTGGTGCCTTCCAGATGTTGTTGGACTCCAGCTTCCATTAGCCCCGGCCAGTAAGCTCTTACAGTGGCCAACCAGATGCCAAGGGGAATCCCACAAGCAGAACCTGAGTGTAAGAGCTCTTCCTGTCACCTGATTCCAAAGCACATGGCCTCTGTCAGTGGAGGTAGAGCCTAGCTGTTGTAGCGAGTGACCACTGATGATGCCCTGCTTGTGGGCTTCCTCCCACCATCTGGTTGGCCACTGTGAGAAGAAGATGCTTCACTAGATGAGCCTTTGGCCTGAACCAGAAGAGCTCTTCTTGTGAACTTATGACAAAGGGAAGAGTAGCGGGGTCCTCGGCATTAGGTCAAGTTTGAAATTCACTAAGGTAAATCTGCATTTTCCCACCATCAGATGATGGGACACCATGAGAAGAGGACTACAGGGTGGGTGGTGGATTTGGAAGCCCTCTCCCCTCTCCCCTGGCCTCACCCAATGCATGTGCCAGAGTGGGTGCCTGGAGTTTCCTTCTCTTGGAATATGAAGCCACGCTCGGAAGAGAGCTCAGCATCCCCCTTCCATGGAGGAGGCTGCTTTCTAAATTCTCCAGATTCAGCCTAAGAAGGAGAATCATCATCTCCCATGTCTGCTTGAAAAGGTGGCAGGTAGGTGACAGCAGAATCCAAACGGCTGTGGTTCATGCCTCACGTGAGACGGACTCAGTGACAGCCGCACTGCTGAACTGATGCTGAACTCCATCTTTTAAATGTCAGGAGAATCAAGTCTGAGTTTGGAAGTGTCAGAAGAATATCGAGGTGACATTCCCGCCCACCCCCATCAGTGAGCAGGAGCGGTCTATATGGGCTGCACAGCACCTCCAAAGCCCAGCTCCTCAATGAGAGAGTTTGTGCCACCAAGACTGCCATCGTGGGACCAGCATAGGGTTGCCATATTTCAAAAAGTAAAATTGGTGAGCACCCTGCACCCTTCGTATTGGCACCATAAACAGAGGGTGTCTTTGAGTCCAGTCACTGTTTCTCAGTCCAAACAAGGTTGTTGTGGAGATGAAATGATGGGGAGGAAGAACTAGATCACTGTCTTGAGATGCTTGGAGGAAAGGTGGTGTGTGTGTGTAATGAAATAATGATGTCTCCTAAAAATGCATTTGGATTAAATTTTGGAGAGATGTCTGAAAGCCACGAGGGAAACCTAGAATATAATGGAGAGCTGGAACCATTATGGAGAAAAGCAGTGTCAGCCATGGGGTGGGGGACTGTCTCTCTCCATAGCTACCAGTCATTTTTCTGTCACTCCTTTAGATGCAGGGCCAAGGGAAGGGGAATGGGTCGCCAGTCACAGGGTCTTGAGACAATAAACAGGCAGCAGCTTTGAAAAGGATGCATTCAAGAGGTTTTCCACACACTTGACAATTTGTCTTTGTTGAGATAGATGTTCACGCTGTGAATATACAGCTCAGGTGGTACCTGTTGCATGCATATAAAGTTGCCTCATGCTGTGCAAGACCATTGAACTATTTATCCTGACAGGCAATGGCTCTTCAGGGTCTAAGGCAAACAATCTTTTTCAGTCCAGCAATCTGGAATCCTTTTAATTGGAGAGCCTGTGCAGCAGCCTGTGGAACTTTCTGCATTCAAAGCATATGCTCTAGCCTTGATCAAGGTATAGACTAAGGTTACCAGATTTTTTTCAATGAATCCGGGGACACTTTCCAACTTCCTATTAAATAGATGGATTTTGTCAGGGGACTGATTCGTAAATCCGGGGACTGTCCCTGGGAAATGGGGATGTCTGGTAACCTTAGTGTAGACCCCATATCCGCCTGGGCAAGGCTAGTCTAGAATTTGAACCCAGGACACAAGAGGAGCCTGCTGGATCAAACCAAGGGCACATCCAATCCAGCATCCTGTTCTTTCAGCAGACAGACAGATACCGGTGGGAAACGCACAAGCACTAGAGCCCCCCCCCCCCCGTGGTTTGGACATCACAGCTGCTTTTTCTTCAAAATAAAAGCTTTAGAAACACCGTTTGGGCTTCAGATGTCAGGATTCGGGGGCTTGGCCTCTCCCCCTCCCCACCATAAGGAGCACAAAGTCTCTTACCAGTAACAAAAATGTTTAATGAACGCAGCAAAAGAACAAGTGAGCCTTCTTGAAGTGCAGGTGCTCCCAGTTAAGGTTTCTCCCGCTTCCCTCCAGTCACTTCTGTCCTCTTGTCTCCTAGCCACCTGATCTCTCAACCACTGAGCCTTTTACGTGCACAGTCCGTAAGGACATTGCGTGTGCGCCACCAGGCGGTTTGCCCCACCCCTTGGCATCCTGCCCCGGGTGCTGGAGAGGGTTCCTCCTGGCCTTGGGACTGAGAGGCTGCACATCTTCCAGTGAGAGAGAGTTGGCCAGCTTACTCTCTTCCCTTTCTTCTTCTTGCTGTTCACCTCCCAGTTCTGCCCAACTATTATCTTCCAAACTGGGAGGGGTAGGCTCCCACCATTCCTCATGAGAGTTGCACTCCTCAGTCTGTTTAAAAACCTCCAAGGAAGGAGAGTCCACCACCTTTCATGGGAGTCCCTTCCACTGCTGAACAGCTCTTACTGTCAGAAAGTTTTTCCGAATATTTAGTTGGAATCTCCTTTTTTGCAACTTGAAGCCAGTGGTTTGAGTCCTACCTTCCAGAGCAGGAGAAAACAAGCATGCTCCCAGCTCCATGTGACAGCCCTTAAGATATCTCCTCTCAGTCCCTTCTTTTCCAGGCTAAACAAATCCAGCTACTTCAAGGGCTACTCATAAGGCTTAGTTTCCAGACCCTTGATCATCTTGGTTGCCCTCCTCTGCACACATTTCAGCTTGTCAACATCCATCTTAAATTGTGGTGCCCAGAATTGGACACAGTATTCCAGGTGTGGTCTATGGCAGAAGAGAGTGGGACTATGACTTCCCTTGATCTGGACACTAGACTTCTGTTGATGCAGCCAAGAATAGCATTAGCATTAGCATGCTGTTGACTCATGCTAATAGCATTAGCATTAGCATGCTGTTGACTCATGTTAAGCTTGTAGTCCACCAAGACCCCTAGATCCTTTTCACATGGACTGCTAGCAAGTCAGGTGTCCCCCATCTTATATTGTGCATCTGGTTCTTCCTGCCTAAGTACAGAACCTTACATTTGTCCCTATTAAAATGCATTTTGTTAGCTTGTGCCCAGTTCTCCAGTCTGTTTAGGTCATTTTGAATTCTGATTCTGTCTTCTGCAGCATTAGCCACTGATCCTGGTGTCATCTGCAAATTTGACAAGCATCCCCTCAATTACTTCACCCAAGTCACTTATAAAGATGATGAACAACAACGGGCCCAGGACAGAACCCTGTGGCACCCCACTTGTCACTTTTTTCCAGGATGACAAAGAACCATTCATGAGTCCTCTTTGGGTTTGGTCAGGCAACCAGCTACAAATCCACCTAACAGTTACCTTGTTCAACCCACATTTTACCAGCTTCCTCACAAGAATATAATGGGGGAATTTATCAAAAGCCTTACTGAAGTCAAGATACGCTATATCCACAGCATTTCCCTGATCCACCAAGCTTGTAATTCCATCAAAAAAAGAAATCAGATTGGTCTGGCATGACTTTTGAGAAACCCATGCTGGGTCTTAGCAATCACAGTATTATTTTCTAAATGCTCACAGACCGACTGTTGAATTATCTTAACCTTTAGCTCAGACAGCAAATTGTCTTTGGCCCTGGAAGAAAGAGGAGGCCACAGTGGTTGCTTAGCAGCCACAGGTCATCAAACCTTCTCTTCCAGCTGCTTCGTAACTACAAAGATCTCCACATCTCCCTCTCAGAGCTGAAGTCAACCACAGGCCTTAGACTGAGTCAGACCATATTGTCCATCTAGCTCAGCCTTGTCTACACTGACTGGCAGCAGCTGTCAAGGATTTCAGACAGGGAGCCTCTCCTAGAGACTCTGGGGGTTGAAACTTGGACCTTCTGCAGATGCTCTACCACTGCTCTATGGCTTCTCCTCCAATGCTGGATTCCTCTGGGTAAGGCAAGAGAATTGCAGGACCTTCTCACAGAGAGCTCATTTATCCTCCCTGACCTGGTGGATAATGGGGACAGCTCATTCTGCTTGGCTGCTAGGGCTGAAAGAGATGAGAAAGCAAGGAGGTACTTCATCATGTTGTCATGCAGCCAGTCAATGGAAGGTGGGCATTGAAGGCTGGAAGACTTACCTACCTCTCTTAGCAACCCTCACTCCCACTCCCCAGTTATTGAACTGTGAGATTAGCCAGCCCCCCCCCCCCCAGCGTAACAGCAAGCATTTTCATGCCCACTCTGCATTGCACTCTTGGGGAGGGGCTTTGTGCTTTGGATTTGGTTGCCTGTTAACCCATCTGAAATACCATCTCTGTAGGACAAAGCTTGTGATCCATTAAGGTAGATTGGTGAGCACCCCAAAGCACCACGGCGAGGGGGAAGAGATCTTCCCAAGAATGGGGTCTCAGGGTCTACTTATTTGCCTTGAGGGAATGGGGGGCAAGATTCACCTAACACCAGGGCAAGCCCTGTATGTGAGCTTCTGCAACAGGCAGGGGCATAGCATGGGGGGTGCTAGGGGGCCCTGGCACCAGGTGAACCAGGTGCCCTCCACAGGCGCTGGCTTCCATGGGGATCCCCGTCCCATCCAGGCGTTTCCTGGCGGGCCCCATCCCTGGCTCCCTGTCCTTCCCTGTCTGCTGCTGCAGGTCTCTGGGCCCTGGAGCCCTTCACTGCACTGCCTCACTGCCATGCCCCCGCACTGAATGGCTGCCTGGCCAACGCTTCCCAGACAGAGAGCAGGTGTAGACAGAGGGAGGCGGGCACAGGGCAACCCCAGCATAGCCCAGGTACTTGCAAACCATGCTACGCCACTGACAACAGGGCTTTCTTCTCCTCTGCCTGTGCCCCCCCCCCAATTTGTTCTGATGGTTCTTTCAACCACCCCCAGAACAGCACGCAGGGGGGTTGCTTTGTCTGGCAAGTAGCAATGCTTGTGCTGCTGGGACATTCACCACAGTTCAGCATTAAATTCTACTCTAGGATGAAGTCCCCTAGCCCTGCCCAGCTCACCTACCCAAGGCATTTCAGCTCAGGGATGGTGGGGAGTCAGGCAGACTTTCCTCTGCACATCTGTGATGATGCACATCTGGGATATGTGAGCCACGAGGAGCCACGTAGCTCAGGGGTAGAGCAGCTGCTTTGTATGCAGAGGGTCCCAGGTTTACCCCCTGGGATCTCCAGGCAGGGCTGGAAACGCCCCCTGCCTGAAACCCTGGAGTCAGTGTAGACCAGTGTTTCTCTAACTCGGGTCTGCAGCTGTTATTGGACTACAATGCCCATCACCCCTGACCACTGGTCCTGCTAGCTAGGGATGATGGGAGTTGTAATCCAACAACAGCTGGGGATCTGAGTTTGAGAAGCACTGGTGTAGACAATACTGAGGTAGATGAACCAATGGTCTGATTCGTTTTAAGGGGGCTTCCTGTGCTGGGCCACCTAGATAAGGGATGGAGATGGGCAGAGACTAAGTTGCTGTCTTATCAGGAGCTGCTGGGTTAGAACTGGGAATGCTGAGCGACCAGTACTTTAGCTGAGTCCGTAAAGGGCTTCAAGCTGCTTGAGAGGCTTCACTCAAGCTGGCCATTGCCTCTCCTGAACAGGAAGGAAGAGACACATCCTGTCTAGGCTGAGCCACTGACATGGCAGCAATAAGATTTTTGATCAGGAAGTGTCGATTTCCACACACCCAAACTGATGAGAAAAAAAGATCCATTAGTTATAGAATTTGAAGGAGAGATTGGGCAATGAATGCTGAACAAACGTATTTAGAAGCCTGCCAAGGCAAATTGAACTGTGCAAACATTCCAGGTGGGTTTGTTTAAGTTTAAATTTATTTTTGAGAACAGGGACTACTTGTGTGTCCTCCCCCCCCCCCGCTGGAGCGTGAACAGCATTTCCATTTCAGAACTGTTTGAGGTTCCTCTGTGCCTCTCTTGACAACTTCTCTGACGTTTTCCTTTCTTTTGCTGACCCTGATTCATCTCTGGAAAAAAATGCTATTTGCCTTCACGTGAGATGGCAAAGTATTAATGTAACAACCAATGGAAAGCTCTACTTCATTGTGTTTGGTGTGCTTCCCTCACCTATTTGCTTGGCAAGATTGTTCAGGAATTTTGGCAAGCTTATGCAGGCAGTGTTCCCCTCAAAAAACTCATTATCCTTGAAAATGCTGCTTATGACATGTGCTGTGAAGTGGCGATTGTCCTTGCATTGTGGGTCTTTGACTCCCATTCAGCAACATCACACAAATGGAGCCAACGTCCTGCATGGATCCTGCATTTCTGCCAAGCTCCAATCCTTTTGCATTCTAAGTAGTGATGGACAAATCTGTCAATTTCAGTTTTTTTCTGCTTTTCATTTTTTCCAGACTCAAGTTCACATTGCCAGACCAGTTCTTAATTTTTTTAGCTGAAGTCCTCATTCACCAGCATTTTAGTCTGAAGACTTACCTACCTCTCTTAGCAACCCTCACCCCCACTCCCCAGTTATTTCACTGGGAGATTAGCCTGAATCTTCTTTTAGTATGGAATTTTGCCCAATGTACATGTCTGTGCAAGCCATTTTCCCTAATATTGGCTAAACTTATGCACTTTTTGGATGTTATTTTTAACAACATATGTGTTTTATGTACTCTAGCCTAATACACAGTGTGCATACATTTTTGTGCACAGCGTTTGCAAAATTCAGCTAAGTGCAAATTTTGCAGGCCTGCATTTCAGATTATTTGAGCAAGGGCAATTTAGATAGGTTTAAATCCAAACAGAACTGGATTCCGCCCCCCCCATCCCTTATTATAACATGAATTAGTGAAGTCAGTGGACTCTTATGTATTAAACAGGAGGTTAGAGGCCATGATTTATCATCTGCCGTCTGTTTTCTTTTTATATCACTGAAACCATGTTCCACTTACCAAATATATCACAATTTTGTTTAATCAATACCTTATTTTGCCCTGGCTATTTTGCCCTGCTAAGGCCAGTTCTGCATGTTGCTCTTGATATTGTAAGAAGAGGGTTAAGGGAGCCTGAGATACAGGGACTGTATCTGAGCCAAAGTAATAGTCCAGGAAGGAGAGCTAAAAGGATACGATGCAGCCCTGATTTCTAGTGAAGGATGCCCAGTGGTGCAGGTTGGATAATATTCCACTCTGGACTTAATGGGCACCCACCATATATGGTAAAGTCATGTATATGATGTAACTTACTTTAGATAGTAATTTGTAAGTCATTCACCAGTGTGGTGTAGTGGTTAGAGTGTTGGACTAGGACATCAGAGACCAGGGCTCAAGTCCCCACTTGGCCAGCAATCTCACTGGGTAACTTACTGTGTTGTCCCCCCCACTCCCGCTAATAAAGAGTGAATTGCATCCCATGCCTTCAGTGTGTGTGCCTGCTCTGTAGCTGACCTGGCTCCCTGACAGCTCCTTGACACTATCTAGCTCAGCATTGTCTACCTTGAGTGGCAGTGGCTCTCCAGGATTTTAGACAGGCGGACTCTCCCAGCCCTACCAGGAGATGCTCTGCCTCTGAGCTATGTGCCTCCTCCCATAAATTCAGCTAGAGCTAGCCCTGCTGTGCTTGGGGGCCACTCCTGCTTATTCTGCTAAGTGAAGCCCTGGACTCCTGCTGTAAATTCCCACCCTGCTGGCACTGGTGAGAATGCCTAAATGGTCCATTCCCTAGGAGGACCTATTTGACTCCTGCTCCTTCCTCCCATGTTTCTGTCAACAGAGCAGTATCAGCAGCAGATGAACCGAGAACATTCATGTGCCAGGAAAAAAAGGACTCTAGCCCCTGGCCCCTCCCTGCACTTCCGCAGGTGAGGATAGACGCCACCTTCACCGACAGAGAAATAAGTCATAACGTTTCTCGCTTTCCTGCAGATCCTTCTGATGGGCCCTTCCTGGCATTTGTGAATTCAGCAAGCGCTATGATTAATAGCCATCCGTGCCTCAAATCATCCTTTGCTGTCAGCTCCAGCAAATTGATAAGAATGATGGGGCCCAGTACTGAAAACCCTGCCTGGGTTTTTGCTTTCCGCTAAGCCAATTAGCGCCTCTTCTTATAAGTTTTCAATTGGCCCATTAAACTTGGGCAGCCTTCAAACAAATAATTCAGCATTGCATATGATGGAGGCTGATCGAGGAAAGGGGGCCATGCCCCTCTAGGCTGGCTGCAAATAAATATGCATGATTAGAGATCAGGGGAAAATATCATCAGAGGGGAAGGCTGGAACACATTTACTTACTGACGTGATTACTAAGATAGCGGCGTGTTTCAAGGAAAACACGCCTGATGGGATTGTTAGACTTCAAGCATGAAGACTGATCCCTTGGATGGTGGAGGGCGATTTGTGAGAAATGATCTATGCTTTCAGAATAAGCTTGTGACTTCCCCGCTCCTCTCATTAGCAACTTAGAGCATAATAGAAGAATACGCCTAAGTTCTTGCTCACTGGTTCTGTGTATGTGTTTTGTTTCTGCTCGATTCCCTTTTGGCCTGTAAATTAAAAGAGCTGCTTGTGCATTGTTTTTAACATTGATATTATGAATATTTTAAAGTGGCAAATCATTAACTTATACATCTTAAACAAATGATGTGCATGCCCACTGTCACAGATTTCCTTTGATCACACAAACACACAGCCTGGCTGGATCACGCCAATGCTTCATTTAGTCGAGCAACCTGTTCTTAGGGTGGCCAACCGGATGCTTGTGAGATGCAGGTAGTAGATATGTTTTTTAATTAATTAATTAATTAATTAAAATAAACAAGCAGTAGAAGGAGTTCAGCTATGCTTCCAGCTCCTTCTGGAATCCAAGAACAAAGCCGTGACTTTGCATGTCCACTCAGTCATGTCCAGGATGGAGGCGATGTGGGCTGTGACTGTTTTGAGGATCAGCTGCACAGTGTGAAAAGGGCCCTGTCCAAGTGTGTGACTGGTTGTGGATCAGACGACCTGCACTGTGAAGGGGGGAATGTGGCTTGGATATGTGTGTGTGTGTGTGTGTGTGTGTGTGTGTGTGTGTGTGTGAGAGAGAGAGAGAGAGAGAGAGAGAGAGAGAATTACAGCAAGGCATTTGACAAGGTGCCCCATGATATTCTTGTAAAGAAGCTGGTAAAATGCGGTCTTGACTATGCTACCACTCAGTGGATTTGTAACTGGTTGACTGACTGAACCCAAAGGGTGCTCATCAATGGTTCCTCTTCATCCTGGAGAAGAGTGACTAGTGGGGTGCCACAGGGTTCTGTCTTGGGCCCGGTCTTATTCAACATCTTTATCAACGACTTGGATGATGGATTCAAGGGCATCCTGATCAAATCTGCAGATGACACCAAACTGGGAGGGGTGGCTAACACCCCAGAGGACAGGATCACACTTCAAAACGACCTTGACAGATTAGAGAACTGGGCCAAAACAAACAAGATGAACTTTAACAGGGAGAAATGTAAAGTATTGCACTTGGGCAAAAAAATAAGGAGAGGCACAAATACAAGATGGGTGACACCTGGCTTGAGAGCAGTACATGTGAAAAGGATCTAGGAGTCTTAGTTGACCACAAACTTGACATGAGCCAACAGTGTGACGCGGCAGCTAAAAAAGCCAATGCAATTCTGGGCTGCATCAATAGGAGTATAGCATCTAGATCAAGGGAAGTAATGGTGCCACTGTATTCTGCTCTGGTCAGACCTCACCTGGAGTACTGTGTCCAGTTCTGGGCACCACAGTTCAAGAAGGACACTGACAAACTGGAACGTGTCCAGAGGAGGGCAACCAAAATGGTCAAAGGCCTGGAAACAATGCCTTATGAGGAACGGCTAAGGGAGCTGGGCACGTTTAGCCTGGAGAAGAGGAGGTTAAGGGGTGATATGATAGCCATGTTCAAATATATAAAAGCATGTCATATAGAGGAGGGAGAAAGGTTGTTTTCTGCTGCTCCAGAGAAGCGGACGCGGAGCAATGGATCCAAACTACAAGAAAGAAGATTCCACCTAAACATTAGGAGGAACTTCCTGACAGTAAGAGCTGTTCGACAGTGGAATTTGCTGCCAAGGAGTGTGGTGGAGTCTCCTTCTTTGGAGGTCTTTAAGCAGAGGCTTGACAACCATATGTCAGGAGTGCTCTGATGGTGTTTCCTGCTTGGCAGGGGGTTGGACTCGATGGCCCTTGTGGTCTCTTCCAACTCTATGATTCTATGATTCTAAGTTGAAAAAGACGAAAACCAAGGTTCTGGCTCTACCGATCATTGGAATAGAGCCCCCAAAATGTTGACCATATTCAGATCTGGCCCTCAGGAGAAAAGTAGTTCCTCAATTCTTGTTTAAGAAATCTGAGTAAAAGTCTAAAATAAACTACCAGGCAGCCAGTCCCACGATGCCCTTCATAAGCAGAGCACCCTGGATGAAAATGGGTTTAGACTAGGACTGGCATGCACAAACACAGATACAAGCAGCACACTGTTCCCTTTAGTCTTTACTTATGCAATTTTAGTTTTCAGTTTCAATGTTTAGGTTTTGGTGCTAACTTAATCAAAGCTGGCAAGACTTGTGGTGCCACGTCCAATGTAAAGGAGACCAAATCAAATTAATGTCTTATCTTGCATTTCATCATAACTGCCTGAACTAAGCGACCCCTGAGTAGTGGAGCAAGCAATTAAATTTAAACAATGTTCCAAGTTGCTAACACCACCAATTAAAAAGTCACTCTTTTAACACCAACTAAATCCATGCTCAGAAGTATCCTAACAGCATAAAAAAGCACAAAGTGATGTCTTTGCTTTAAAATGATATGGAGGGTATTTGATTCATAGTATTCGGGGCTTTTGCCATCATGAAATCTGCAAAATTAAGACCATCTTATTAGGATCAAATTGTAGGATCAATTGCAGGATCCAGTTGGCCTACTAAAAATGCCAGAAGAAAGTATCAGAGGGGGGAAAGAGAGTTGGGTTGCATTATCAACAACTATATGAAACATATAAAGAAGACAGTAAGAAAGGATTTAGTTATACTAGATCTAGGTTTCAAACGGAAGTGATTGAAGGGAAAGTGAAACTACTGAAGGCCGCATACAGCATACTATTCGAATGGGAGACAAAAGATGAAGAGGTAAAATCAGTTATGATTAAATGGGCACAAGATGTAGGTCACAACATTATGATGGAAGATTGGGTTAAATTATGGAAAACTGACTTAAAATTTACAGATTGTTCCGTATTGAAGGAGAATTACATGAAGATGATGTACAGATGGTACACAACACCAGTGCAGTTAGGGAAAATGTACAAAACTAGTTCAAATATATGTTGGAAGTGTAAGGAAAAGGAGGGAACATTTTATCATATGTGGTGGGATTGTAAGGTAATTAAATTTTTTGGGGAAATGATATACAATGAATTGAAGAAAATGTTCCATTTAACATTTGTTAAAAACCCCAGGCATTTTTGTTGGGGATTGTAGGGAAAGACCTGCCAAAAAAGTTGAAAAACATCTTCATGTATGCGACAATGGCTGTGAGAGTTCTGGTAGCACAAGGATGGAAGACTGAAGAAACACCAACTAAAGAATCATGGCAAGAAAAACTGATGGATTATGCAGAACTGGCAAAATTGACATATAAGCTACGGGACAAGGATAACTGTGACTTTAAGGATAATAGAATCATAGAATCATAGAATCATAGAGTTGGAATAGACCACAAGGGCCATCGAGTCCAACCCCCTGCCAAGCAGGAAACACCATCAGAGCACTCCTGACATATGGTTGTCAAGCCTCTGCTTAAAGACCTCCAAAGAAGGAGACTCCACCACACTCCTTGGCAGCAAATTCCACTGTCGAACAGCTCTTACTGTCAGGAGAGATCAGGTTAGTCTGACATGACTTATTTTTCAGAAATCTATGCTGACTATTGGTGATCACAGCATTCCTTTCTAGGTGCTCACAGACTGTTTGTTTAATGATCTGCTCCAGAATCTTCCCTGGTATTGATGTCAGACTGACTGGGTGATAATTATTTGGGTCCTCTCTTTTCCCCCTTTTGAAAATAGGGACAACATTTGCCCTCCTCCAGTCTGCCGGGACTTCGCCTGTTCTCCAGGAATTCTCAAAGATGACTGCCAGTGGTTCTGAGATCACATCTGCCAGTTCTTTTAATACTCTTGGATGCAGTTCATCTGGCCCTGGAGACTTGAATACATCTAAACTAGCCAAGTATTCTTGTACTATCTCCTTAGTTATTCTGGGCTGTGTTTCCTCTGCTGAATCATTTGCTCCAAATTCTTCATGTCGGGCATTGTTTTCTTTATCGGAGAAGACTGAGGCAAAGAAGGCATTGAGGAGTTCAGCCCTTTCTGTGTCCCCTGTTTGCATTTCACCATCTTCTCCTCTGAGTGACCCCACTGTTTCTTTGTTCTTCCTTTTGCTACGGACATACCCATAAAAGCCTTTTTTTGTTGCTTTTAACCTCTCTAGCAAGCCTGAGTTCATTCTGTGCTTTAGCTTTTCTGACTTTGTGTCTACACGTGCTGGCTATTTGTTTGAATTCCTCTTTGGTGGTTCCCCCCCTTTTCCATTTTTTGTACACATCCTTTTTTAATCTTAACTCAGTTAAAAGTTCTTTAGATAGCCACCCTGGCTTCTTTAGGCACCTTCCATGTTTCCGTCTCATTGGTATTGCCTGAAGTTGTGCTTTTACTATCTCCCTCTTAACAAACTCCCAGCCATCATGAACTTCCTTTCCTTTTAGTATTACTGTCCATGGGATCTCACCCAGCACTTCCCTAAGTTTTATGAAGTCGACTTTCTTAAAGTCAAGAAATTGAGTCCTAGTATGCTTGGCTGCTCCTTTCCGCTGTATAGTAAACTTCAGAAGAGCATGATCACTCGCGCCTAATGATCCTTCCACTTCTACCCCACTAACCAGGTCATCAACATTGGTTAGGACCAGATCTAAAATGGCTGTTCCTCTTGTTGCTTCTCCCACTTTCTGGACAATGAAGTTGTCTGCAAGGCCAGTGAGGAATCTGTTTGACCTTATGCTCTTGGCTGAGTTTGACATCCAACAAATATCCGGGTAATTGAAGTCCCCCATTACTACTATCTCCCTTCCTTTTGCATGCTTGGCCATCTGTTCCAGGAAGGCATCATCTATGTCCTCCGTTTGGCTTGGGGATCTATAGTAAACTCCCACATTGAGGTCTCTGTTATTCTTCTCTCCCTTAATTTTGACCCAAATGCTCTCACTTTGGCTTTGAGGCTCTAAATCTTGGATCTCTTCACAGGTATACACATCCCTGACATATAACGCCACTCCTCCTCCTTTCTTGTCTGGTCTGTTTCTCTGAAATAGATTGTATCCCTCCATTATTACATCCCAATCGTGGGACTTATCCCACCAGGTTTCAGTGATGCCTATTATGTCATATTTAGTTTGCTGTACCAAGAATGGGATGAATGGGAAGCTTTCACAAAGTATCTGAAGACGCAACAAAGCGAACTGGACTCCTTGGCAGGTTTTGAATAAACATTCACATTATTTTTTTTTACTGATAATAATTAGCTAAACAGTTTGAGGATCTATACAACTTTGTAACATGCAGAAAATAGCATTATTGGAGAAACCAAAGACTGGAACTGAGGGAAGTCGGGGGGTGGGGGGATGGGTTTTGTGGGGGGGAGGGGGAGGGAGGAAAAATGGGGGGGGAATAAGGATATGTTTTTGGATAATATGTTTTGTTATAACTTTGAATAATTTTTTTTTAAAGGATCAAAGCTTAGTACATAATAAGAACCTTACCAGTCTTAAATTTTAACTTTCTACTACAAATCCCTAATCCCCTTTCCCACCCTTAACTGGACCTCACTTCCCCCCAGTGTGTGCATGAGCCTGTAGGTGTGTGTGCACAGGGATACCCACAAATAACCCCCCATCTTCCCCTGGCCCCACTTCACCAGTCTCTTACATCTCAGCCTGTTACCCCTCTATGTCAACTGTTTGTCTGTTGGTCTACTTGTCTGTCTGCTTGTCTATTCCCTGCTTGTCTATTCCCTGCTTCGCCAACACCACTGAGGCATCTATGGAAACCCCAGAGAAGCCCTTGAAACGCAGCCCAGACGTGACAAAAATGACTGCCTAATCGCAACACTCTGTAAAAGCCACCAGTCAACAACGCCTGCCCAGCTCAGCAACCCAACAACACCCAGGAACCATCATCACCACAACTCCCAATCATAACACACCCCACTCCAAGAGGACGCCAAGCAGATCTCAAACCAAAACCACTAGGGAGATTGAGATGACACCAACCAGGGAGATGGCAAGCAGTGCTGAGACCGCAGCACCCCTTCAAGATGACGACCACCCAACAATGAAATGAGATCTGAGGGAAATGGAAATGAGATTAGCAGAAATGCTGAAGGTCACAGTGGCTCCCCTCTAGAGAACAAGAACCAAATGCAAGAAAGAATAATAGAGCAATACCGAGAGGAGAACACACATGTGAATAAGAAATTGGCTGAACTGGTAAACCACCTGGAAACAGAAAGCACAGAAATGAGAATCAAATAAGTGGACCTTGAAGATCGCAGTAGACATAGCAACATCCGCTTCCGCAACTTTCCCAAAAAAGTGGAGGAGAAAAGCCCAGCAGACCTCATTGTACGCTGGCTAAAAACCATGATCCCAAACCTGACACTCGAGGTAGACGACCTGGAGAGGGCTCACAGAGCTCTAAAACCTATGCCAAAATCCAACGCCCCCCCCAAAATCATTGTGTGCTTCGCCCATTACAAAAAGAAAGAAGAAGTATGGAACAACCTCAAACTGGAGGAGAAGCCTACGCCCATGCACCCAACGTCTCCAACAAAAAGGGATCAAATACTGATGGGGCTTCTCTTTCCGCTTCATTGCAACAACCAGCACAACACAACACAACACAACACAACACAACACAACACACGGCTACCAACATACCTGAAGCCCTGCAACTACTGAAGAACCTCGGACTTGACCCTCCACCAGAATGGCAGACCAACCAAGTGAAAGCCAAGATCATGATGAAACAACAACAAGTGATTGGATGATAGTAAAGAGGAAAAAGAAATCACAGAAGCGACACAACAATGCAAACCAATACAGTCAAGCACCACACACAGAATCGTTCCACCGAACATACAGCACAAGACACCAAACCAACCTCAACCAGATCAACCAAACCAACACATCATAGAATGACAACCCTGAAACAACAACCACAGCTGAACAAAGCAACCGGAAATCACCTCCAACTGAGGGACTAGTGAACCCCTCCCCCTTTTCCTCTCCCCCTATGCCATAAATATAGCTAAGACCATCAATTCCCCCCCAACCCTACAACTCCACAGAGATCCCCACCCCAACACCAGTCCAGATGACATCAAATCACATTACCCATTACCCAACAACCCACAACTCACACTTCCAGCACCCCCCTACACCATACTAAAATAGCTCCCCCAACCTCAAGAAAACAACCCACAAACAGGCCAAAATCTGACACTCCACCGGCACAATGGTGGTGCCAGAGCGTACCAACACCCACATCCCCACCCCAACGCACCAATGATGTTGTAAATAACACTGAAAACATTGCTTATGCCTATACACTACATTGGTGTCCCAAAGATGCTTAACACCATCTCACTGACTACTCCCTATTGCAAACAACAGGAAGGATGGCCTGTCCTTGAACAAGGCCCTCCACGCCAGCTGAGACCTAGGACCAACCGGCTAAATGCCAGATGGCCCATGATACCCCAATTAAACACCTATATGACTACATATAGGATACTTTCTGCAATCTACACTCCACTCTTTAACCCAAACCTAATTCTAACCCCCTACTCCCCCACCCACTACACTCTAGGTCAGTGCAACTTCATTGGTTCGATAGACAACCCAAGGTGAGAGAGACAGGGCAACCCAGAAGGGTTGGCAGGGAATCACCCTATATAATAGATAAGCAAGATGGCTAGCTTAAAAGCAATTACATTAAATGTTAGGGAGTTGGGAAACCCCATCAAAAGAAAACACATCACCTTGTATATCAACACCATAAAACCACACATCACCTTCCTACAGGAAATACACAACCCACCCAAAGGGAGCAAACTCTTAAGTGACCCTCGCTTCAGTCAACAATGGGTTGCAACTGGCTCAGGGAAGGCACGCGAAGAAGCCATAATACTTAGTAGAGACCTGAACTTCAAAGCCACGACAGTCTTAAAAGATATTCACATTGATCTTGGCTATCGCCTTAAAAAATTCCTACACAAGTTAATAGCCCCAGACCAGACTGGCTTTGTCCCCGGCCGCAATATAACAGACCCCGTCAGGAAACTACTGAACCTGATCGAACACAGCAAGGCAACTAAACTCCCATTGACAATTATGTCCCTAGACATCCTCAAAGCCCTTGATTGCTTAGAGTGGAAATACATATTTGCAGTACTAACTAACATGAAATTTGGCCCCAACTTCCTACACATCCTCAAACAAATATACTCCCAAGCCTCAGCAAAATGCAGAACTAACAATATGGATTCTAATACTATAGCTATCCAAAGAGGCACGAAACAATGATGCCCACTGTCTCCCTTCTTATTTAACCTGGCTCTGGAACCCCTAGCAATCCGCATCCGAGCGGCCACAGACATCAAGGGAGTGGAAATAAAAGGCAGAACCTATAAATTAGGGCTTTTTGCATACGACCTAATGGTCACAACACCAGACCCCATAAGCACAGCAACCTCCCTAATCAGAGAACTCAACGCATTTGCAATGGTGTCGGGCCTACAGGTAAATTTTACAAAGTCAGAAGCTATGTGCTTCAACACCCCTCCTCACACCCAAAAAGAACTCACGAAGGTCACCAAAATAAAACTTTGCCACACCAAGTTCAGATACCTAGGGGTACAAATAACCAGAAACCTCAATAAATTGTACTTCCACAACTACAAGCCCCTGTGGCGACAAATTAACAAAGACCTAAAGAGATGGAACAACATGAATTTCACTCTTTCAGACAAAATAGCCATGATCAAAATGATCACCTTCCCAAAACTAACCTACCTATTCCAAACCCTTCCAATCTGGATCCCCCCAACCCAACTCCGCAGTTGGCAGAGAAAACTACACTCTTTTATCTTCTCACATAAAAAACCAAGAATAAGCCCCAAATACGAGCACCTCCTCACCTCAGAAGGAGGATGGGGAATCCCCAACATAGAAGCATATTACATTGCCAACCAAATACGCCATATAATCCCATATATACTAGAAGATGAGACAAAACATATGAGGTTTGGAACTTAACAGGTTAAGTTGTTCCCATGATGCCTCACATTCTGACGTCAGCTGTAGAAGCTGGGAGGAGCTGGGAGGAGTTTCTGTCTGTTCCCCTCTGGTCTTTGAGGGAGAAAGTCGCAGCTTCGTAATGGCTGCAAGGAGCCCAGGAGATCCCTGGGGGAATGTCGGAATAAAGAACTGAAATTGGACAAACTTGGACTCTGCGTGTGTTTGTAAAAGGACGTGACAGTTTCATCACCGCTGTGTTTATCTCTGCTAAGGCGTGACTGAAGAGCTGCTGGAGACGGAGCAGAGTCTCGCAGGGAAGTGTGCCGGGCGGCCATGAATAGCTAATTGAGGGCCAATAAATCAATTAGCGGGGGTCGCGCCAGATCAATAAATCAATTTTGCAACAAAACAATGGGTACATCTAGAGAGGGACACAATTGAAAATACCTGCACCACAGCATACCCACTCCTCCCAGACAAACTAAAGAAAATTCCCACAGCACTTAACAGGTACACACAGAAAACAGAAATAGGCAAACTATCCCCAACCCCATCCCCACTAATCCCCCTGGCGTACCACCCATTATTCCACCATGCAACACAAAACCTCCAGATAAAAACCTGGCAAACCAAAGGCTTATCGCCTAATAGACTTCTATAAAAACAACAAACCTTTGTCAACACAAGAAATACAAGACAAACTAGAAGACACCCAAATGCCCTGGTTAACACAACACCAATTACATGCCCTCTTAAACAACCCAACAGTAAAATCAGCAGCAACTAGGCCCTTGACAACCTTCGAAAACCTCCTCCTAACAACAAAGGGACACGGTAAAGGGATGGTATCCGCAATATACAAAATACTACTCCGAAATCCCACAAACCCCCTAGACTCAATCAAAAAACAATGGGAGAATGACATAGGCTATGAGATTAACCCCACTCAATGGACCAGAATGTGGTCTAAACTCCCCTTTAAATCCATATCAACAAAAAGAAAAGAACTCACTCTGAAACACCTACAAGTGGTACCTAACACCAAGGAAACTAGCGCTAATACGCCCAGGAACCTCACCAAAATGCTGGAGAGGGTGCACCTCCACAGGCACATACCTCCACATGTGGTGGGAGTGTCCCCAAATCCAACTATTCTGGACGACAGCCATACAAGAAATATGTACAATAACTAAGCAAGTAATAGACATCACCCCAGAATTGGCCCTACTAAACATCTTCCAAGACAACAATGCCCATTTACACCACAAAGAACTCATAACCCACCTACTTTCAGCAGCCAGAAGCACCATAACCAGACACTGGAAAGACCTGTCAGGAGTAAGCATGGACCAATGGTACCAAATAGTATGGGAAACAGCCTTACTAGAAAAATTAACCAATAAACTGAAACTGACACGGGGACAAACAGAAGAAGACGCCTTTACCCCGGTATGGCTCCCTTTATCACATACACAGCCCAACAAGACAATGACAAGAATCCACCAACAGCATACAAATCAATATGGCTAACCTGATCCAAAACACCCACCCACCCCACTCACACACAAAAACAAAGATCACCACAGCCAATCACAAACAAACTACCACACCCTAGGCCAACCCCCACCTCTCTCACCACCAAAGGAACACAAATGAACAGCAAAGAACCGGCATGAGCAACGCTGACATCAAACCTATATACATTAAGCAAAATAGAAACATCGCCACCTGACTCCCCCCCCATCTCCCCCCCCCCAATGTCTCAACAAATGAAACTGATTTGTAAAAATGTTACATGGAAAAAATACAAGAGACATTACACATATTTCTGTAAAACAAGAAAATATTTTTTTAAAAAAATACTAGAGAAATTAACCAATAAACTGAAACTGACACGGGGACAAATAGAAGAAGATATCTTCATCCTGGTATGGCTCCCCTTTATCACATACACAGCCCAACAAAACAATGACAAGAATCCACCAAAAGCATATGAATCAATATGGCTAACCTGATTCAAAACACCCACCAACCCCACTCACACATGAAAACAAAGTTCATCACAGCCAAACAAGCAATCACACCCTAGGCCAGGGGTCTGCAAGGCGCATGTGGCTCTTTTACACCTTTGCTGCGGCTCTGGGGTGGATACTAGCGAGGGGAGGAGGCGCATTGTGCGCCCCGACACTCCCCACTGTGGCGGGTGCTGTACTGGCTGTGACGTCGCATGGGGGCGGGGCGGGCGTTAGTCACGCACTGTCCCGACGTCGCCTTCCCGCCCGCTGTCAGATCGCGGCTCCGGAGATATATTTGTTTTAAATGTCGCAATGGTTTTGCGGCTTCCAGTTTTTTCCCCTTCGGAAACGGGTCCAAGTGGCTCTTTTTGTCTTAAAGGTTGCAGACCCCTGACCTAGGCCAACCCCGACTTCTCTCACCACCAAGGAACACAAGCAAATAGCAAAGAGAACGACGCTGACACAAAACCCCACACATACCGGTACATTAAGTAAAATAGAAGCATTGCCACCTGACCCCACCCCCACTCGCCTTTCCCCCTCCACCTCTTCCCCCCCTTTCTTCCTAATGTAACACTAATGTCTCAACAAATGAAACTGATCTGTAGAAAATGTAGCTTGAAAAAAGAGACATTGCACATACTTTTGTAAACCAAGAAATCTTTAATAAAAAATACTTTTTTAAAAAAATAATCAGCTCCATTTCTGTTCTGCAATCATTTGTCTTTTGCTTAAACCTATTTCTCTGGCTCTCTGCTATGGCTGAGATTTACATAATTAATTAAATCATTAATTTCAATGGAAGGGAAACACTGAAAATAATGTGAAAAAGAAAGTAATTATTTATGTAGTTTGTGGACTAAAAAAGAAGAAGCAAATACTTGTTAGTCTTTGCTTGCATGTTTTCTGTCACAGTGGTAACCCGAGGGGGTTAAGAACTTAATTCGTTCTGGTGGTCCGTTCTTAACCTGAGGTACCACTTTAGCTAATGGGGCCTCCCGCTGCCTCCGTGCCACCGCTGTGCGATTTCTGTTCTCATCCTGAAGCAAAGTTCTTAACCCGAGGTGCTATTTCTGAATTAGTGGAGTCTGTTACCTGAAGCGTCTGTAACCTGAAGCGTCTGTAACCCGAGGTACCACTGTACTGAACTTTAAGGAACATGTGAATTGTGGGAATTTCTGCTCCTGTTTCCATTTCTGGCAAACTTTCCCAATATCCCTAATGACAACAGCGGCATTCCCTTGCTACCCATCTGGTATTCAGTGGAACAGAAGAACAGTAACCAGCATTTATAGAGCACATTGCATATGTTCTATTCTCAGGAAGGGTTACAGCAACATTATCACCCATATACTGCACATGGGGCAGAGGTCGAAAGAAAGTGCCTTGACCAAGGCTACTGAGAGAGTTTCTTACTACAATCAGATTTGATCTGTGAACAGCATCTGTGAGCCACGAGCCCTCGAGCCTGCCCCCCACTACAAAAAAGGAGAAATTTGGGGAATTTAGATCAAAACCTGGATACCAGATGCTCCAGCTATTCACTTGCTAACCCTCCTGTTTTGTCATTCCATATTCTGCCAAACAATGCTATTCAAATTCCTCAAAATCTCTGAAGGCTAGAAAAATAATGTTGGAGCCCTTAGCTCAAGTGTGGGGAACCTTCAGCCCTCCAGATGTTGCCAAATTATAACTTTCATCATCCCTGGCCATGAGCCATTCAGGCTGCAGCTGACTGGAGCTGGAACCTAGCAACATCTGGAGGGTCACATGTACCTGAAGGAGTGTCTCCACCCCCATTGTTCAGCCAGGACACTGAGGTCCAGCTCTGAGGGCCTTTTGGCAGTTCCGTCACTGCAAGAAGTAAGGTTACAGGGAACCAGGCAGAGGGCCTTCTTGGTGGTGGCGCCCACCCTGTGGAACGCCCTCCCATCAGATGTGAAGGAAATAAACAACTATCTGACTTTTAGAAGACATCTGAAGGCAGCCCTGTTTAGGGAAGTTTTTAATGTTTAATGTTTTATTGTGTTTTTAATATAGTGTTGGGAGCCGCCCAGAGTGCCTGGGGAATGAATGAATGAATGAATGAAGATTCCTCATGCCTCAGCTAACCCTATATGAGCTTCACTGCAGCCTCCAACATAAGAATGCTTCAGAATGGATTGAGCCTTTGCTCTGGTGACTCCTTCTGTGGGGAGGAGTTCTCTAAGCAAGGGTTACCCACTGAGGACACCTCTACATACATCCTGCATGGGCAAAAGGGCCAAATATGTACCACCCTGATCACCAGCCTCTAAATCTGTGATTTCCTACGTCTGGATCACTCTGCATTTTCCCACTGTGCAGATGGGCTTTCTTCTGATGCCTCATGAAGCCTGCTGCCTGACTCTTCAGTTTCCTGAAGGACAATTGCTGCCTCTGCCTCCCTGTCCAACAGCATCTCTCTGTTTCCTCCCTAATTGGTGAGGATGAATGATCCGGAACCACCAGCTAGAAGAAAATAGCATGCAATTAGCTCCTGCAGATGAAGAGCCGGTGTCCTTTGTTGTACGCTGTGAGCTGGCAGCTAGGGACTTGGAGGCAGCCACCTGGCTTCTCCTAGCAGCACATTCTGAGCCTCCTTTCTGCCTGATTAGACCTCAAAGGCAAATGAGGAGCCCTCTCTGGCTTGGTGTTGGCAAACAGTGTGGTTCAGAGCCCTGTCAGGTACAAACATGATTAATCAGGGCCTATTTGTGGCAGCTTATTCATCAGAAAGGAAGGAAGTCTCTGCGGTGCAATGGCCTTAGATAGTGAAGGGAGGATCAGAAGCAGAGTGAGGCACTCCTGAATCTGTTGACCTTGTTGTGTTGGCTTCCTTGTTGGCTGCTCCACATGGCAGGGCAATGCTGGGCCCAGCTCAGGCAGGCCACCAGGGGTGGACTTTGGTCTTTCAAATCTCAGCGGTGCCCTGTGCGAGGCCAAACTTCAGCACCCCCTGCCCCTCACCTTCCGTTCTGCTCAGTTCACTGCATCATAGTTGCAACGGCTGTGGCACCTCCTAGACTTGGCACTTTGTGCAGCAGAACCAGTCTCATTGCCCTAAATCTGCCTCCAAGGCCTTGCTGATGATGAGCAGCTGCCCTGTGGGATGAGCTGTTCAGGGGCAGAAGGCAGCCTTCTCTATGAAGTACCTTCAATCCAGCCTGGATTGACTTCACCCACCCCCAGGCTGTCCTTTGGTTTCTCCTGGACAGGAAGAAATACAGTCGTACCTTGGAAGTTGAACAGAATCCATTCTCGAAGTCCGTTTGACTTCCAAAGCCTTCGAAAACCAAAGCTCAGCTTCTGATTGGCTGCAGGAAGCTCCTGCAGCCAATCGGAAGCTGCAGAAGTCCCGTCAGTTGTTCGGCTTCCAAAAGAACGTTCGATAACTGGAACAGTCACTTCTGGGGTTTGATTGTTCAGGAGCCAAAAAGTTTGAGAACTAGGCTGTTCGAAAACTAAGGTACGACTGTATAAAGAGCTTCCTATTACAGATTAGATTTGCTGGAAAAATATGGTCTTTCCAAGACCAACTGTTCTAGTGCACAGTCATTTAGTGTATCTAGAAATGTAACCTCTTTGTCATGACTGGAACACATATGTCTACATGAGGGTAGTGAGGTTTTTTTAATAAACTGTATTACAAAAGTAACTATAAACATAGATTACTCCCTCCCCCCATGAACAGTGTTTCAGGATTCAAATTACATTTTAAAAATTATAATACATTCCACAAGTAGAATAGCAGATCATAGAATTGTAGAGTTGAAAAGGACCAGAAGGGTGATCTGATCCAATCCCCTGCAAGGAAGGAATATTTTTGCCAAATGTGGGGCTCAGACCCACGGCCCTGAGAAGAGAGTCTCATGCTTTACTGATGGAACTATGCAGGTTTAAGAATTTTCTATTCAACGTAATATTCAGTCTATTGCAATGCATAATAATAAATTTTCATTTAAAGCTTTCATTTACAATGAGGGTAGTTGAAGTCACCCATTAATACAACATCTCCTCTTTGGGAAATTCTTCATTAATTTACAGAGGCTGATTTTCCGTCCTTGGCTACTTCAGGGTTTAAGTTGACTCCAAGATGGAGAAGCAGACTCATGGTAGGTGGTGGAGCCTCTGGCTTGAGTGGAAGCAAAAGCAATAATACATAATGCAAACATGGAACCAGAAGCTGTTTTCTGATGAGAAAGCACAGAGTTAAGCCCAAATCCTCAGAAACATAATTTAAATATTTATTATTATTATTGTTAATAATACCTCGCCCATCTGGCTGGGTTTTCCCAGCCACTCTGGGCAGCTTCCAACAAAGACCCAAAAATACACTAAAATGTCACACATTAAGAACTTCCCTGAACAGGGCTACCTTCAGATGTCTTCTGAATGTCAGGTAGTTGTTTATCGTTTTGACATCTGATGGGAGGGCGTTCCACAGGGCGGGCGCCACTACCAAGAAGGCCCTCTGCCTGGTTCCCTGTAGCTTTGCTTCTCGCAACAAGGGAACTGCCAGAAGGCCCTCAACACTGGTCCTCAGTGTCTGGGCAGAACGATGGGGGTGGAGATGCTCCTTCAGGTATACTGGGCCCAGGCTATTTAGGGCTTTAAAGGTCAACACCAACACTTTGAATTGTGCTTGGAAACGTACTGGGAGCCAATGTAGGTCTTTCAAGACCGGTGTTATGTGGTCTCGGTGGCTGCCCCCAGTCACCAGTCTAGCTACCGCATTCTGTATTAGTTGTAGTTTCCGGTCACCTTCAAAGTTAGCCCCACACAGAGCGCATTGCAGTAGTCCAAGCGGGAGATAACTAGAGCATGCGCCACTCTGGTGAGACAGTCTGCGGGCAGGTAGGGTCTCAGACTGCGTACCAGGTGGAGCTGGTAGACAGCTGCCCTGGATACAGAATTGACCTGCGCCTCCATGGACAGCTGTGAGTCCAAAATGATTCCCAGGCTGCGCACCTGGTCCTTCAGGGGCACAGTTACCCCATTCAGGATCAGGGAGTCCTCCACACCAGCCTGCCCTCTGTCCCCCAAGAACAGTACTTCTGTCTTGTCAGGATTCAACCTCAATCCATTAGCCGCCATCCATCCTCCAACTGCCTCCAGTCACTCACACAGGACATTCACCACCTTCACTGGTTCTGATTTAAAAGAGAGATAGAGCTGGGTGTCATCTGCATACTGATGAACACCCAGCCCAAACCCTCTGATGATCTCTCCCAGCGGCTTCATATAGGTGTTAAAAAGCATGGGGGAGAGGACAGAACCCTGAGGCACCCCACAATTGAGAGCCCAGGGGTCTGAACACTCATCTCCCAACACCACTTTCTGGACACAGCCGAGGAGGAAGGAGCGGAACCACTGTATAACAGTGCCCCCAGCTCCCAGCCCCTCTAGACAGTCCAGAAGGATGCTATGGTCAATTGTATCAAAGGCTGCTGGGAGATCCAGCAGAACTAGGAAATAACTCTCACCTTTGTCCCTAGCCCGCCGGAGATCATCAACCAGCGCAACAAGGCAGTTTCAGTCCCATGATGAGGCCTGAATCCTGATTGGAAGGGATCCAAATTGGAGTTGTTCAGCAACCACCCGCTCAATCACCTTGCCCAAGAATGGTAGATTTGAGACTGGACGATAGTTGGCCATATTGGCCGGGTCTAAAGATGTTTTTTAAGAAGCTGTTTAATGACCGCCTCTTTCAGCGGGTCTGGGAAGGCTCCCTCGCAGAGAGAAGCATTCACCACCCCGCAGAGCCCATCACTCAGCCCTTCCCGGCTTGCTTTTATCAGCCAGGATGGGCAAGGATCAAGGAGACAAGTGGTTGGTTTCACGCATCCAAGCCGCCTGTCCACATCCTCGGGGGTAATGGATTGAAATTGATTCCATGCAACTTGAGCAGACAGGGCTCTAGCACTCTCCCGCCCCAGCCCTGCTCCCACGGTGGTGTCTAGCTCCTTCCGAATATGAGTGACTTTATCTGCAAAAAACTTTGCAATAGAGGTGGTGAAGAAAGTCTTATTTGCCGTCTCTATTGCCACTTGGTAGGCTCGATGTTTAACTGTAACCCGTGTCCGGTCCAATTCAGTTTTCTGCCACCGACGCTCTAGCAATCTCAGCGATTGTTTCCTCACCCTCAGCTCTGAAGAAAACCACGATGCAATCAGAGAGGGTGCTTCAGAGCCAGACAGTCGATAGCCCTGGTTAACTCTGCATTCCAGTGGGCCACCAGGGAATCAGCTGAAAGGCCATCAACATGGGATAAAGCATCCCCTACCACTCTCTGGTATCTTGGCAAACTTTCCAACAACCTTGAAAGGTAGGGAGGTGGTTTAATGAGGGTTTGAGAGAGCAAGAGAGAGAGAGAGAGAGAGAGAGAGAGAGAGAGAGAGAGAGAGAGCGAGAACACAGCGAGTTTAACCCTGTTGTGAGTTCATAGCAGAGGCAAGTTTTGAAGTGGGGACTGGGTCACAGTGGTCAGTATGGCCCTCATGGTGAGATGGAGGTGCCCTCCTGGCTGCTGCGTTTCTGACGCTTACTTGGGCAGGGAAGGGCAGGGGGTGGTGAGGTGGGGACTGTGTGGATACAGGGGCAAGAGCACCTGATGGACTTCACCTGTGCACCCAAATGGCCCCAATCTTGCTGTGGCCTTGCCCTGCTCCCTGTCATGGGTTTTGTGGTGGTGTCTTGGAGGGGGTGGTCTGATCCAGGGGAAGAATGGGAGGAGCTGGGAGGAGGGGGAGTTTGACAATCTGGCAGAGGGTCCCAGCAGGTTGCAGGGGGTGAAATCAGGCCACCAAGGAATGTTGGCCACAAGCAGAGGACTGGTGAGTTGGAGAGTGTGCAGTTTTTATATATGAAGATTGCTTATGAGACTTATATCCTGCACTGCCTTCCCAGGAAGAAGAAGAAGAAGAAGAGTTTGGATTTGATATCCCGCCTTTCACTCCCTTTAAGGAGTCTCAAAGCGGCTAACATTCTCCTTTCCCTTCCTCCCCCACAACAAACACTCTGTGAGGTGAGTGAGGCTGAGAGAAGTGTGACTGGCCCAAGGTCACCCAGCAGTTGCATGTGGAGGAGCGGAGACGCAAAACCGGTTCCCCAGATAACGAGACTACCGCTCTTAACCACTACACCATACTGGCTCAACCAACCAACCAACCAACCAACCAACCAACCAACCAACCAACCAATAAAAAGATTGACTAGAAACTGTGATGTCATGAGTCCATTTCTCCATCTGTGGGGAAGTTTTGCAACTCTCAAAAAAAATTTCTGTTTTTAAAATAAGCCTGATTCTTCCAGAGCATCATAACAAAAAGGCCTTTTGGCTGAACATCTCCTCTTGACATGGCTTCAGATGGCTGCTTTGGAATTGTGGAGGTGAATTTGGATAGGTTTTTAAAAATGTTATTTCATAACCCCAGAGTCTAGCCCTGACGTGGGCACTGAATCAGATGTTACAATGTCACTAGGAAAGGAACTGAGCCAGGTTCCTGGTTTTGAGCCTGATTCTAGTGATTGGGGAGGCGGGGGGCAGGAATAGTGAATCTGAGGTTGACAAGCTGGAAGGAACCTGTGGAACCTGATCCCCCACCCCCATGGCACTGTAGCAGCACCGGTGTCTTTAAAAAACACAAAAGTCCTAGACTTGTAGAATCTGGAATGCTGTAAAGTTCTAGCTCTTGCATTTCATCCATTTTCCTGTGACTCAGTAAAAGGCAGCTTCCTGTGTCCTTGGCTCATGTTGCCCAGCAGCCCCATCTGGGCCAGGAGGCAAGACTGGGGATGAGCAGCATCAAACAGGGGGGCTCTTGGTGGGGCAAGGGACTCTCCTTCCAGAGCACGGGCCTCAGCTATTGCCCACCCATCCCTGTCTGTGTCATCAGTGCTGCTGGGTTCCGCTTTGCTGACCTGATTCCGGTGCCAGGAGCATAGCAAGTGCAAATATAATGATATATTAATGACCAATATAATTTCAAATTAATTAAGAAGCTACTAATTTTCTCAGCAGGGGAGCCTCCTGGAAGAGATTGCTGTTTTAGTAATGGCACCAGTGAATCCTTTTTCATTACATTATCCTTTTTCCAGACAGCATGATATTGTTCCATTAATCTGTTTGCCCAAAGTGGAATGATGGGAGGTGTGTGTGTGTGTGAGAGAGAGAGAGAGAGAGAGAAAGGGCAGGCACAGGACTGCGAGATGAGAGCAGACTGTGAACAAGGGGAGGAGGACTGCTGTCGCACCGCAGCAGAGCATCAGCTTTGCCTGCAGAGGGCAAACCCCAGACTCCCTGCCTGAAACTTTGAAGAGCTGCTCCCAGCCAAGGACCAAAGGCTGTTCCCTAGATGCTGTTGCCTAGTGCTGCTGTGTGCATGAAGGCACAAGACTGGGATTGTGTAAGAAAGGGCAGAGTGTGCCAGTTTGTGACACGTGCGCCTCAGGGTAGCCAAGGTGCTACTGCATGTTGAAAAGCTGTGAAAAGGGAGAAGGGATTTCAGCTGGAGTGGCACAGCTGCAGGTAGAGCAATCATTAAAGATGGAGGACCAGCCTAATAAGCCTCTGTGTGCAGATGTTTCTTTTTTTTAAAAGACATTTATTACTTTTTTCAACACAACACTACAAACAAAAAAAAAGAAAAGAAAAAGAACAATACAAATACAATACAAAAACACTACATAACACCAACACATTAAACTAACAAAACAAAGCAAAAACAAACAAAAACAGTTTAAAAACACCTCAAACATTTTCAATATCTTATCTTTCATTCACTTATTTCCAACGACCTCCTCACACCTCCCTTTTTGTATTCCACTTCTATTAATTGTTTAAGCAATTCCTTTCCATCTTCCTCTGTTTTCTATCCTATAATTATCTTAACACATTCTTGCCTTATTTTTTCCTTTAATTTTCTATTAACCTATTTATACTTAATTCCTTATAACATTTCTACTAAAGCCATATAACTTCATTCCAACATTCTTCTAACATTCATTAATTTTACAATATTTCTATAAATAGTCTTTAAACTTTTTCCAGTCTTCTTCCCCCGACTCTTCTCCCTGGTCTCGGATCTTGCCAGTCTTTTCCGCCAATTCCATATAGTCCATCAACTTCGTCTGCCATTATCCAACACTTCAGTGCTTTCAAGAAGCAGCCATTCTCTCAGCCAGCAAAAAGCAGATGGTTCACAACAAAGTTTAGGGGTCTGGCAGGGCAAGTCCACCTCCTTCTTTGGCATCCGTCAATATCTTAAATTTTACTCGAGGCTTCCTGCCCTGCCAAACAAATCTAGAAACATCCCTCTGCCACCTCCTGAGACAATCTATCCCATCCAAAGCTTGCAATGTTTGAAACAAAAGCAACATCCCCAGCAACACAGCAGCCCTCATCCCCACCACAGCAGCTCGGCCCAACAATAACAACTTCAGATTTGTCCATATTTCCAAATCCCCCTTCTCTTCAATCCAACATCCTTCACAGTTATCCTTAAATAGATTCACATTTTTGGCGGTCAAACTAACCCCCAAATACCTCTCTTTCTCAACCAATGTTAGTCCTGTCTCCTCCTTAAACTCTGTCAAGCTATCCTTTCCCAATTCAGGTAGGGCTCTGGTCCTCAAATTCGTCTGTTTTTCTTTAAGTTCAATCATAACGAATGTCAGCTTATGTTCATCAAGTTGTCTTTGTATGGATGGGACTCTATCTCTCTCCAATTGTATTGCTTTACATTCAGCAGCAAGGGTTTTCTCCCTGACTTCATCTGCAGTTTGCCGTATCAGAGTAGATTCCTGTATCAATTTCTGGGTGGTTTCTGTATTGGTATTCACCTTTTGTCCCAGATTATTTAAACTTTCTACAATTAAGTCAATTATAATATTTGCAGCATCCACTTTCACATTTATCACGTCTGTTTTCTTGTGAAGTTGTTCCAGCGAATTGTTTATTTTCACTAATGCGTCCACTAAGGCCTCTTCTGTCGACATTCCGTCTGTTTTTTCCTTTCCATTTGCCATAACACTTAAGAGATTCAAGGTCAATTCCAGAGTCTCACAATTTTTTATCTTGCAGCTGGAAATTCCCCTAGCCCAGCTCCTATAGAGCAACCAATTTCAAAAGCTTCCACTAGGGGAAAACAGTTTCTATTTGTATTAGTCAGTATGTCCTCTTTTAAACACAGTTCCAATAATCCAAAGTTAGTTTCAATTTTCAGTTACTTTTACTCCTTTTTTTTGAAAACAACCGGAGACAGTAGAAACAATGTATTCTCTTGTTTAGCTACCTGTCAATGAACGTTCTAAACGCTGTCAATGCAGCAGCCTAGCTGCCCCTAGCATGCCAGGGGCACCCCACGGGTGGCTCAGTCACAGCAGCAGTGAGAAAGGGTCTGTAGCTGGATGTTTGGGAGCTGCTGGCATGATCACCTTGCCCAAGGGGGTTGAGGTGGTGGTGCTGGTTCGGCTTGCCCGCTGGGTACATGGCGGCAGGCACCTCCTCGTCTTGCCAGGGCGGGCTGCAGCCGCTCAGGGCCACTGCCCTCTTCCAGCTGCAGCATTGTCAGGGCAGAGATGGGGGCCGGGCAGGTAATGGGGTATGGGTGCAGGAAAGAGTTTAAACAAGAGCTGGATAGCGAGGGAAGGAAACTGCGAGGAAGGGGAAGAAAACCCTCTGTGGTAAGTTCGAGGTCATGGGGGGAGAAAGGTAGCCGTGTCTCACTACATGTTTCTAGGGGCTGTTGGGGGCCTGTGTAGCTGGGTGGGGTATAGTAGAGAGGAAAGTAAGGTGGGGGGCCATGTGGGAGAAAGGGGTGCATTAGGGTCTGGCTGGCTTTTCTAGGGGGGTTCCAGGTCCCCCCAGGCTTTTGTAGCAGCTGTGGTCCAGGTCCAAATGGAGCAGCCATCCTGGTATTTGCAAAAAGTTGGGGTGGGTGGGAAGCAGGTTTGTTGCACAGAAATGCCAGAATTGGTTTTAACCGTGGAACCTGAATTTGTGGGTATGTGATTGAACCCTACCCCCAAACTGCCAGAATCTGAAAGCGTCCCAGGTCTCCAGCTATGCCAGCCTGCAGGCGGGGAAGGAGAACAGATGGCAAGACAGGGAAGGAAAGAGGAGGCACAGCTGTCTTTCCTCCTGCGTCATTGTGAGAGTCTTGGCAGAAGGGGGTGTCCCATTTCCTACGCATGACACATGCTAAAAACACGTGATTGGCAGTTCTGTTCGCCCAAAGTCATTGGCTGCACTGCTGTGATGTCATGGAATGTTCAGGGCAATTCTAACTGATCCGAGGGAAAACCTTCGGTATAACAGCATGTTGACAAAAGTACAATTACTGCAAGGGAAGAAAGCAGTAATTCGCCTTACAAATTTCAAGACCAGAAGCAACCAAGTCAAAATGACCTAGTACTCTCGCCTGGAGCTTTGCTGTTAAAATGCCAAACATGCGGAGCAATTAGAGGCAGGAAAATATAAGGCCTCCTTCTCCCGCAGTCACTGCCTGAAGATGCTGCTTAACATTGAACTGAACTGAACTCAGCTGCTCCGCATTACTTCATCATAAAGCCAGCAGTGAAGGCCAGGTTTGACTAGGAAAAACTCTTAAATGAATAAGCGATGACCAAGAGGACTGCAAGAGATTGCAAGCTGAAAGATGCAGGAGACAAAAAGAGGTACTGGAGGCAGCCTAGGGGAAGAGGGAAGAGCATTGTGCTGTTGGCCGGAGGGCAGCAGATAGGGAAAGGAGGTTGGTGGGCTGGCTGTGTGCTTGTGGGTCAGGGAGCACCAAAGCAGCAGTGAGCCTGAATTTCCCATACTGGATTGAACTAGCCAGCTGCTTCTTGGCCTTTAGTCCTTGCTTTATCAGAGCTGCAATGGTATAGAGGCCCCCAAACAGTAACACAGGGTGATGGCTGGGCCCCTTAGGAATCTGCTAATGGAAGTCAGATCAGGATAGGAAGGAAATAATTCCGGGAAGTTCAGACACTTTTCTCAGAAAATACAAGGGCTGCCTCATGCAGTCCCTGTTCCAGCTTTCCTGCCCATCACTTGCCTGCCTAATTCAAAACCCAGGATTTTTAATACTGCCACAGAGGCTTAGGGGGGGTTTATCTGATGCGAACACAGCAGAGCCTTTTGTACTTGGGCAATGACAGCCCCGTAGAGCTCGTTATCTGCAGATCTGGAGTTAATTGCCTGGTGGGAGTGGGGAGGAAGGTGACTCATCCCAAAGCTGTTTATTAATACTCATTCGACCAGCACTGAGCAGAAATCCCGTGAGAGGGAGGTGGGCCATAGAATGTCAGCATCAGGGGAACTGGAGGAGGGGCTGGTGGGGATCCATATGCTTAGAAAATGAGGACAGGGAACGTGCAGTACAGCTTGCCCATGGGGCAGGTGGGATATTTGTCCCAAGTACCAAACATGACAAAAGGGATGCGGGTGGCACTGTGGGTAAAAGCCTCAGCGCCTAGGGCTTGCCAATCGAAAGGTCGGCGGTTCGAATCCCCGCGGCAGGGTGAGCTCCCGTTGCTCGGTCCCTGCTCCTGCCAACCTAGCAGTTCAAAAGCACCCCCGGGTGCAAGTAGATAAATAGGGACCGCTTACCAGCGGGAAGGTAAACGGCGTTCTGTGTGCTGCGCTGGCTCGCCAGATGCAGCTTTGTCACGCTGGCGACGTGACCCGGAAGTGTCTCCGGACAGCGCTGGCCCCCGGCCTCTTGAGTGAGATGGGCGCACAACCCCAGAGTCTGTCAAGACTGGCCCGTACGGGCAGGGGTACCTTTACCTTTACCAAACATGAAGGGGATGCTGTGTAGGCATCCCTACTGATGTGACTACAAACCTTTGCAGCTGCATCCCCTGGCAAAGGTGCTGATATGTGCAGTAGGTGTAAAGGCTTTTGGAGGAGTTGCAGTGCAGATGAAACATTGGAGTGTGGGGGTGTGAAACATGGCATATTAAGTTCCAACTTTAGGTTTTCAGAAAAGGACTACCCCCTCCCCTGGTGTGTTAATGAGGTGGAACAAGGGCAGGTTGAGCAAGAATAATTATTTGCTGAGTGAGGGGTGGAGGCAGGGCATCTCACCCAGTGGATTATCATGGTTAGGACCTGGCAGAAGTGTGGTGTAGTGGTTAAGAGCGGTGGACTCGTAATCTGGGGAACCGGGTTCGATTCCTCGCTCCTTCACATGCAGCTGCTGGGTGACCTTGGGCCAGTCACACGTCTTTGATTTCTCTCAGCCCCACTCACCTCACAGAGTGTTTGATGTGGGGGAGGAAGGGAAAGGAGATTGTTAGCCGCTTTGAGACTCCTTTGGGTAGTGATAAAGCGGGATATCAAATCCAAACTACTCCTCCTCCTCCTCCTCCTCCTCCTCCTCCTCCTCCTCCTCTTCTTCTTCCATAGGTTTCACTCTGGGTCCTCCCCGCCCCCCGTAAAGTCCAGCAAATCCCTGTAAGTTGCCCATTGTCTATCCAAATCTACTCTCTTGATTGTAATTGTGCTTCAATGGGAGATAGTCATAAGGGTGTTTTCTTTTCTAACAGATTTTTTTATTTCTCCGAGACTCTGTACAAATTCTTCCTAATAATGTGGTTCATAAAACGCATACCAAAGGCATGCATGCCAGCCAAATTTTAAATCTTGGCCTTCCAGATCTAATATGTCTGCATTTTTATTTATTTATTGGGTTTTATAAACAAGAATAATGTTATACAAATAAGTATACCAAGTTTTCTCATATCATATGTACATCACAAAAATAGCATAATAAATGTGGAAAAATATCTACAATATATATTTCATTATTAGTGGTCAATGTATAAGTTATTGGTTCATGAATTGGTTTAAACAATTAGGAAGAAGAAGAAGAAAGGGAGGAGGGGAGGGGGAGGGTGGAGGGTAGTTATGCTTCTATTATTCCTTTGGGGGGGGTGTTGTGTCAGCATCACTTGTATGGGTTCTCTTACTATTCACTTGTTGTATTTCCTTGGTGGTGAGAGAGGTTCGGGGTGGTGTGGTTGGTTGTCTTTGGTTGGCTGTAGTGAGAATTGTTTTTGTGTGTGAGTGGGGTGTGAATGTGTATTTTTTAATCAGGCTAGCCAGATTGATTTGTATGCTGTTGATGGATTCTTGTTGTCGTCTTGTTGGGCTGCGTATGTAATAAAGGGGAGCCATACGGGGGTGAAGGCGTCTTCTATTTGTCCCCCTGTCAATTTCAGTTTGTTGGTTGGTTTTTCTAGTAGGGCTGTTTCCCATACTATTTGATACCTTTGGTCTATGCTTACTCCTGACAGGTCTCTCCAGTGTCTGGCTATGGTGCTTCTGGCTGCTGAGAGTAGGTGGATTATGAGCTCTTTGTGTTGTGAGTGGGCATTATTGTCTTGGAAGATGTTTAGGAGGGCCAGTTCTGGGGTGACTTCTAATACTTGCTTAATTATTTTGCATATTTCTTGTATTATTGCTGTCCAGAAGAAATATATGCATTTTCATGCACACTCCCTCCAAATTTATGTATTTTTGTACCATCTAGCTGTAGAACGACATTGCAAAATTCAAAGAGATGCAAATTTCAAAAAAGATGTGGTTTAGTTTGCATATTGGTTTGAGAAGTGTGAATTAGGTAGCTTTTTGCTACAATGCAAGCAAAAATCAACTTCCTCCATCCACTCACATAGTCCATCATCATCTTATGTACATTTGATCTCACACGGGTGCCTGCTTTTGGCCCACTGAATTTTCTAAAGCACTCTCTGGATGTTGGCTGCCCCAGTGACCTTCCATTCTTCACTGTAGGATGCTGCAGAGTGTCAGCCATGGGGCACCCCAGTTTGCACAGAGATTCAGCATTCATTCACGGGTCACAGCAGGAGATGTGCCCCAGAAAGTTCACCTTAATGAGTATTGTAAACCACAAAAAGTTCTTTTTTAGTTTATTACTCATCTGCATTTTTTAAAAAAGAATTGGTTAATTAATCCATTACATTTAAATAAGTTTGCAGAACATCAATAGTGTTTGCCTGTATTGGAGTAAGAGAGAACTTTATATTTCATAGACAAAAAGCCCTCATCCTTTGTTACATGGAAAGGCCATCTGGAATTTTTTCTTTTCCCCCCTCTGTTATTCGACATGTCAGAACCCAAATAGCTTCAAAAATACTTTAAAATAGTCCTCACTGATTAAAATTGCAACCTGGCCAATCCATCAGTGAAAGCTTTTAGTTCATTAATCTACCAATTAAAGTGATTAAAATCTGCAGTGCCACATTTAAAACAGGCATGAGAATAGGGACACTCAAGCTTCTGTTGCCAGTTGAGAAAGGACCATACTCTCCCTTGGAGTCTGGTTTCAATGCCTGGCTGAGTGCCTAGAAAGAGATAAATGCTCCCTGGGATCAGGGCTGGATCACCCGTGAGACAAGGTGAGGCGTCTGCCTTGGGTGGCAAGATCCACAGGGGCAGCAGATCCCAACATAGATCTTTCTTTCCCCCCTCTCTGATGTAGATCTTCACTCACCTTTTATTCTCTGGTGATGAGGGGGTACCATTTTGTGGTTTTCCCAGGCACCAAAATGTCTTGAGTTGGCCCTGTCTGGGATCCTGAAGCAAAGTACATGCAAACTTACATACCAATGAGGGTTGGGGGCTCATGGAGCAAATCAACTCTCCCATCCATGTCTCCTGCACCCACCAACCCTGGTGCATCTTCAAGAAAACAGGCTGGATTGCAAGGCAACTAATATTTCATCCCTTCATTTAGACTCTTCTTGACTAGCTCAGTAGCAGGTTCTTACAGTGGCTTCTAGTGTAAGATCAATATCATAACAAAAAACCCCATGAAATTAGACCATAAACTTCTTGCTAAACTCCAGTGGCCAAGGGGAACAGTCAAGGCTGCAGGAGAAGCAGGGCTCCCTAAAGTTCTGTTAAAAAGATGGCTTCTACAAGTCTTTTATAAACCTGGTAGGAAGGGAGCCAGGCAGACTTCCTGAGTTGCTCCTTCATACATCTGGACCCAAGTCATTTGGGGATTTAAAGAAAAACCAAACCAAAACTCTACACAAATAATTGAAAACTGCCACCAATGTCATAAGATGCATCAAACAGTATATTCAAATGCCCTAACTGGGTGCTGCATGGAGGTTGGGGGGGGGGGGCAGGGAAGAACTTCATATCCTGTTGCCACTGGATTCCTTACTGGTCACTTCTTGCAACAGGGAGTTTCTGACACATTGCTTGACCTCTCCTCTGTGAAGCACTAGACCAGCCATCCTTCACCTGTCCCTTCCTGTGGTTCTTGACCTGAAGAAGCTCAGTGAAAGCTGTTAGACTCAAACTTTTCTCTCCCAACTGCCTTTACTTCCAGAGGAGGGTTAGGATCAGAGTTTTCCTTCTCCTGGATGGGCTCCCTTCCCAGGGGACAAGCCTTACCTGCCCCTCATTTCCATCTTCAGCACATGCAGAAACCACTTGCTGGACCCACTCTTGGTCTCCAGTGCCTAATTAAACCCTGCGGAGGCCCCTAGGCAATCAAAATATGAGGGGGGGGGGCGTTCGCAAATTATGTCCGAATAAGTTTTTGTAATTTGCTGTCAAGATTATGTCAATCAATAGATTTTATTGCGTTAGCCGTGTGGCCATAGCATGATATACATAGAAATAACAACATAAAATGGGGGTGGGGAGATAAAGGTAGATATCGTCCTGGGCGAGTACTTAAAGAAAGCGGGGGAAAAGGGGGGGATAACAAAAGGGACAGGGGATTTAAAACATCGAGTGACAGATAGTACAAAAACAGAAAGACAAAAAACTGCTGAGGCTGGCGGAGGATCATTAAAGGGTCCTTCGGCTCCTCAGATTTGTCCTAGCTCCATTGTCCTTGTATAATAAGGCTACTCGGAACTTCGTTCGGTTGTGCGGCATATCGACTGCAGCTGTGGTGTTAAAGAAGAAGTTAGTGCCGCTTTCCTCTTCATCACACTGAGCAGGAAGTTAGCTGTCATCTCGGTAATCCAACAATCAGAATCCTGCAAAAAAAGGGACACTATCCAGGGCTGGATTGGGAGATGAAGCTTGTTCACGAGAGGAGTTAAAAACCAAGATCTTTCATCTGTCCAGTTGGGACAGAAGAGCATTACATGTTCCATAGTCTCCAGAGCCGTGTCGTTACAGGTGCATGTTCTATTTGCGATGGGAACTCTGGAATAACGACCCGACAGAACTGCTGTAGGAAAACAGTTGAGACGGGCACAGGTAAAGGCCCTTCGCTTAGCCTCCGAAGAAATTGTGAAGCAGTATAGAGGGATCCCTTCAGGGGGTGGAATAGCTAGGGCTAGGCCTGAACACGGCCCTCTTGCATGGGAAGCTGTGTTAGAGAAGTCAAGTTGCTGTAGCTTCTTTTTAATTGGAGGTAGGGCCGCCGGACTGATACACTCTAAGTTAAGAACAGTTTTGCAATTCAGATTGAGAAAAGAGCGGAGTTTGAGGTTAATTGTAGTTTTCCAGGGGGAATTATGAATATCTCTTAGGATCAGATTGGAAAAACCACCTCTAATTCGAGCATCCGATGCTAGTAGGTGGGAGCTATAGGAAATGGCTCGACTCCATGCTCGTTTTACAATTGAGGGCTGGGCGAACTCAAGTCGTAGGGCTGCACCTGAGACACATCTCGGGACGCCGGAAAGAGATCTCAGAAACATATGAAGTGGGCGATCCAAGTTACCTGATATTGCTGTAGTCCATACTTCACAGCCATATAATAATTTAGGGACAACTTTGGCATTAAATATTTGAATTGCTGCTGGAAGGTGTTTGCCGCCCTTCTGGTGGTAAAATCGGACAATGGCATTAGAGGTCGTGGTTGCAGCGAGAAAGGCAGATTGTAGATGGGTGGTTCAGGAGAGATTATAGGTGAATATTAAGCCTAGATATTTAAAGGCTTTTACCTTTTCTAAGTAGCCACCTGTGATCTTAAGCGGCTCCAGCTTGAGTTTGCGGGAACGAGTGAAGTGGAGGACTTTCGATTTTTTATAATTAATATTAAGAGCTTCCGTCTTACAATAGGCGATAAATGCATTAACTGTATTTGCTAGGTCCGCAGCTGTTCTGGATAAGATGACGGCGTCATCTGCATAGAAAAGGGAAACAATGGGGTGGCCTGCTAAGTGAGGAGGATACTTAGATGCTAGCTTCAAAGGGGTAATTGCATCATGAAGATAGAGATTAAACAGTAAAGGGGCCAAGAGACAACCTTGTCGGACGCCCTTGGCTGTTGGGAATGGAGTGGTAAGGGAGCCGTTGGGATCACTTCGGATGCAAGCTGTGGTGTTTGAATAAAGGGAAATAATTAGGGAGAGGAGGTGCGGATCAATTCCCAGATGGGCAAGTTTGGACCATAATCTCTGCCTAGGAATGGAATCAAAGGCGGCCTCCAGGTCCATGAAAGCGGCAAATAGGTGGCCTTGCCTTGGTGCAGTGTATTTACTGGCAAGGTGATAGAGAGTTAGACAGTGGTCCATGGTTGATGCTGACTTTCGAAAGCCAATCTGTTCTAGCGGTAGAATGTTCCTCTCCTGGACCCATGAAAGAAGTTCTTCCAGTAAAACAGCGGCAAATATTTTCCCCGGAATAGATAATAAACTGATGGGGCGATAGTTCCTAGGGATGTTTGGCTGGCCGCCTTTGAAGATCGGAACTATTATAGCTTCTCTCCAGGAGTCGGGGATGTCTAGGGCGGAGGAGATAGCGGTGAATACAGGAGTCAGCTGTTCGCTCCACCAAAGAGGATCAGTCAGGAAAAGGTCCAACGGGACCATGTCTGGGCCGGGGGCCTTATTCCTTCGCATGGACATTATGATGTTGAAGATGCGAGTTGAGGTAAAGTTTATTGAGGAAGTGGGACTAAGAGAACAGGAACAGAGGTCCGATGGGGATTGAAGGAGATCTGTAAGATGATTTGGAGAAGCGAAGCTGGTTGAATAATAGGCAATCCATTCATCAGCGGAAATCTGGGTAGCTGAGTTGAGTGGTGCCGAAGGTCTAACTAAGCGCCAGAAGGAGCGGGAGTCATGCCTCTCTACAGCCGAGCGAAGAGTGGACCAAGCCTCAAGGATGTGCTGCTGTTTCTTGCAATGGATCATGTTTCTGTATGTCCTTAAAAATAAGATTATGTCAATATTATTTTGAATTGTTGTTGCGGGGTAATCTGGCACTGCTGGTCTTATCCACTCCATCTGCCAGGGCTTGTCTTCACATGCAGGGGAAGTCTCTAAGTCACTGGTGGTTTGAGGCCCACTGGCTATCCCCACCTGGTTTAGCCAGCCAGTCAAAGCCATTCCTGGCTTGCGACTGCTGTACCATGCCGTCAGCTTCTAGGAGCCACAGGTGAGGGCTCAGTGTTGTGTGGGAACCAAAGGTGGGCCAACTACTTCAGAAGGAGCATGACATGCCTGTCACCAGAGGTATTCCTCCTCCCCTAACACTCCATACACCACAAAGTTCAGCATACCCACTTAATTCTCACAACAGCCTTGCAAGATAGGCTAAGCCAAGAGAATGTGACTATGGCCCTAGATAACCCAGTGAGCTGCAGAGCTCTGCAAAGACCTCAACTTCGGGCTTCCTGGTTCTAGTCTCCAGCCCAGCCTATCCTGATCTGCTGGCCTCCTGAATTTCCCTGACCACTGGCCATGTTGGTGTTGATTGGAGTTGGAATCCAAAAGAACTGGAGGGCCCTAACCATGCACCACACTGGGCCTCTTCTACATCACACAACAACTTATTGCACGCCTTTTTGCTTTGCTTGCAGCATGCAGGAGGGCAGCAGGGGCAGGTCATTTGGTACCCACAGCTCTGTTCTACAACAATTGGTCAAAGGGCTCGGGATGAATGGCAGGTGTTGCTGTCACTCCTTCCCAGTACCATCCAGTGTCTGTGACTTGAGGCAATTGCCTCACTCTGAGTAATGGTAGGGCCAGCCTTTAAATCATCCTTAGCATGAGTATCGGACTCCCTGATGTTCTAAGCACTTCACATGCATTACCTAGCTGTAATCCATTAAAACAGCCCTGTAAGGTACATCAGCACTATTCTCCCCATATCACAGGGTAGGGGTGAGGCAAAGAAAGAGGTGGTGACCTGCCTAAGATCACCTAGTTAGTTTACGGCAAAGCTAAGATTTAAAACGGGGACATCCTGATTTGTGGGCCAGTCGTTTAGCTGCTATACTAAACTAGCTCAGGTAAAAATTTAGCTGTTCTGTGATGTCTGAGTCCTTTCCTTAATTCTCAGTAACTGACCAGGTAACATGTCCCAGACTAAAGCTTGGCGCATTAATTTTTTTTTAAAATGATATTTATTGGGAATTTAAAGTTACAGGGGAAAAAAAGAAAAATGAGAAAAAAGAGATTAAACAGTACAAATCAATAAAAAGAAAAAAAAAAATACAAAACATACAATACATCAAAATCAAAAACAAGAGCAAAAGAATAAATTTAAAAACAAATCCAATATTCCCATATCCTTATCTTCATTAACTTGTTTCATCGACCTCCTCACACCTCCCTTTTTTGTATTCTAATTATTAATTATCTCAGCAAATCCTTTCCATCTTTCACTGTATTCTGTCCTTTAGTTGTCTTAATTTATTTTAGCCTTATCTTACCATAAAAAGCCCTAGAACTTAAAAACTTATTTATACATAACTCCTTATAACATTTCTACTAAAGCCTAATAGTTTCATTCCAAGATTTTTCTAGCACTCATTAATTTTGCAATATTTCTCTAAATGAATTTTTAAACTTTCTTCCAATCTTCATCCACCGTCTCTTCTTCCTGGTCTCGGGTTCTGTCAGTCCTTTCTGTCTATTCCATCTAGTCCATCAACCTGGTGATCTTATGTCCGAGGCTCTTAACTCTTTTCTATGTCCCTTCTGCAGATCTTCTTCATATTTGTACCTGAACTTTACTTTGTCTTCTGCTGGTCTTGTTCTTAATTTCCTTCCTTTGTCACTGAGGAGTAGATCTCGGGGAAACAACCTAAGAATGTCTTTATCCCTTCTCGACAGCCCGTTCTCCATGGTCAGCACTAAAATCCAAAAAATATTCCAAAGCATACTTCAATGTCCCTCCAAAGTTAAGGGCCTCGACAACTCCAGTCTCCCCCTGGCCCAAAACCAGATCCCAAAAGCCAGGACATCCCTGCATAGGGGGATCTGACCAACTTGCCATCTCCAGTCCCGACAGGACTCCATCTCTCCAAGTCTGACTCACTCCAGATTCAGTCATCAGAAACAACAACTTATGTTCCTGCAGGGCCGCATCTCTCTCGACTTGGATTACTTGAGGTTCAACAACAACCTCCTCCTTTGTCTTCTCCGCAGCTGGCCTTGTCAGAGCAGATTCCTGGGTCAGTTCCTGAGCAGGTTCTATATAGGTGTTCACTGTTTGTCCGAAATTATCAATTGCAGTAGTCATCAAATCCATCTTCTCAGCTGTTCCAGTAGGGCACTTGTTTTGCAAGAAGCAATCACTAAGGCTTCCTCTGCCCACATTCTTGTTCAAGGTCAATGTCAGGTTCTCACGATCTTTAATCTCTACAGCTGTAGAGTTCCCCAGGTCCACTCCAACAACAGTTCAAAAGCTCCCTCTAGAGGGAACAATTTCTATTTGTAACCATCCTTTTACAAGCAGATCCAGCAACAAAATTACTTTCGTTTTTCAAATATTTGTTCCTTTTTAGTGCAAAAGGAAACATTGGAATCAATATGTTTCTCTTATTTGACTATCTGTCAACATACGTTTTATTCACGTTTTATTCACAGTCAATGAACTTTCCCAAAACGTCTGTCTTTGACAGCCCGTTCCCAGGTTCAAGACGGTAGAAAATTATCTTTCTTTACTCTCTCTCCTGCAGGCTTGAACAATTTAAGATTTCCCCCCTCTTCTCCTGCTTCCAAGGGGTTTTTTGTAGTTTTAACCGATGGAAATTTAGTCCTTTACAAATAACTTTCCAGACTTTAGCTTGCGATGTCTTTGCTTCAAACTATTTACAAAAGTGGAAGGCGGACTTCCTGTTTAGACCTTCCCGCTCCGGTGCCAAATTACGAAGTTTAATAATCCAATTTTCCGTTCTACTCACGGGTACTTGTTTAGAGTCCAATTGTCCACAGGAAAAAAGTCAGCGATCTCCGGCAACAGCAATGCGGCTTCACTCCGTGAAAAGAGCAATCAATTCGAAGCACCGCGCCGCTCACCCCACGTCGCTCCGGATCCCCGTAACCGGGTTTCCCCACGAGTAGGGGAGGCGCAAAAGGTGCCAGCTGAATCCCAGGTCCACAGGCTTCTCCCGCCTGTGGTTTTTGATGGGTCTCCGCCTCGCCTGATTTCCACGGAGCGGATTCCTCCAGATCAGAGGAAATCCGCCATTGCCGGGTGCGCTAACCCGGAAGCTTGGCGCATTAAATCAGGGATAGGGAATCTGTAGCCCTCCATATACTGTTGGACTGCAACTCTCTGACCTTTGGCCATGACAGATGGGGATGTGAAACAGATATCACAACATAAACACAATGACTTTATCGTATTTTGTCCTACCTTGGTGTTTTAGGGCTGCACCGAAAGAGGGGTTCCCTGTCTGTGAAATAGGCCACCTCCCCCCTTTAGGGAAAGCCCCCTTCCCATATTGCAGTGGTCTTTCAGGGAGGCATACAACTGTGAAGAAAATGTTCTCCTTCAAAGCAGCAGCTGCCCCTTTAAAGGAACCCACAACACTATGCTTACCATAATCCCTAATGGATTACTTTATGATTTTGTGGGTGGTATTGATAAAGCCTTGAAATATTATTCCCGCTGCCTCTGTCTTCCTTGGTATTCTAATTTTAATAACCTGCGATTAAGCGACAGACAGGGATGTCGCTTATCAAATAGAGAACAACAGTTGTAGGTTGCAGTGGAAGAGAGAGACTTATTTCCCACTGTCACTCACTATCCCTTCCCTGCGCCAGGCACTCCAGCACCTTTGGCTCCCATATCAGCCATCTTTTGGATCTTGCCCCATGGGAACACACAGCAAAAGCACATTGTGACTGTCAGAGGGAAGAAGGGAAGCTGCCTGCTACTGAGTGAGACCCTTGGGTCCATTGAGCCCAGTATTGTCAACACTGACTGGCAGTGGCTCTCCAGGGAGCACAGGGAAGAAGATCCGCACTCATGGCTCCACCCAGTCAGAACTTCAGACATTTCCATTTATTTAGGCCTACAGCAAAGCCTGCTTTTGTTAGGTGAAGTTCTCTTTTGTGGCTCTTGACATGGGAGCCATCCCTTTCTAGTCCACGCAACACCATGGGCACAGAGTCAGGGGGCTCTTTCTTCAAAGGCTAGTTTCTGGATCTCTGGGGGTCCTCCATTTCACCTCTGAACTTGAAAGCTCTCTGAAGGACTTGCTCTTTCTTTTTCTTTGATCTGCGGCTGAGGACCCGCAAGGCATTTCCTGTTTTGTTTGGACTATTTCCTTGGTCGAGGGTAAGGTTCCACAATGACACTTATGTGGCATGCACTTAAATTGCATTCTGAATGCCCCCCCCCCCGCTTGATGATGTTGTAATTGCTGTGCTGACTTCAGGACGCAGGGACCGCAGCTTGGCCTTTCTCTACCACTGACTGCAGTTCCCCTCACCCCTCACCAGCATGGCCAAAGATCTGGAGGGCCCCTGGTTTCCCAGTCCTATGTAGATAATGCTGACCTAAATAGAGCAAGAGCCTGGGTGGGTGAAAGCAGCTTCCTGTGCTGGTCGCTGTCACCAGGAGCATCTTTCTTACTTCTCACCTGTGGCTTGCTGTGCAGGCCAGAATATGTTTGGCTTCCCCCAGAACCTTTGAGATGTTACTCAAGTCCACACCCAGGGGCGAAACTAGGCTTTATTTCACCCGGGTCAAAGGCCCGTTTGGCACCCCACCCAGACACATTTGCACATGCACACACACAGGCTGGGAGCCTCGGTGGCGCCCCTCTGGAGGCTTCACCTGGGGCAAAAAACCCAGCTAGCCACTGCCGCCACTCCCCATAGCCATGGCACTGCCACACCAGGGACTTACCTGCATGCGATACATGTGCTCGGAGCAATTTGAATTAGTACCCCACCCTTTGCCAAATGCCTGGGTGTTTCCTTTTTGTCTCATTGTGAAACGATCCCCAATCAATGAGGAAGTTATAGATGTGCAAATATTTAAGCCAGCACATGCAGATGGGAAATGGTGGCTTTTCATTCATTCCCAGGAGAAGGGTGGGGGCCTCAAATCTAGAATCAGACATAATATCAGTTCCTTACATCATGAGCAGGGTGGGGGGTGGGGACCCGACTCCATCAACTACAGAAGTGGTGATTATCAGAAGAAGGTGCAGCCAAATATATAACTTGGCAAGGAATGAATTAAGGGGAAATTGGCAGTTTGAGAGCCTTTTCATGACGCTCCTGCAAAACAGGCTATTTAAATCATTTAGCTACCTTCTTAATCACGTCACTTAACAAGCCTTGAAGATGAAGTTTCCAGATGGTAGCAGAAGGAGAATAAAAGCTGGACAGCTCTCCTGACAAGCACCAGCCGATCTCGCCAATCTGGGAGAGAAAAAGGTAGTGGAGAGAGGGTGAGAGGAGGATTAAAACAGGAGCCTTATTATCACCTCAATCGAGATGGATTCATTACGAGAAAATAAATGCCATGGGGGATGCAGCTATTCAGGGCCCTAGACAAAAGGCGACGAAGATAATCAGGCTCCACTGTGTTGAGCTGAGCACAGTTCAAAAAAGGCATCAGCCTCTTTGGGAGAGGAAAGTACCATTTGCACAACAAAGATGCAACACGGCTTTTGTCTGAGAAGGGCCCCTGGATGGTCATTTATCCCTCTAATGAGCACAGGCCTGCGAAGGCAATTGAGAAGAGAAAGCAGGCAGGTGGAAGCCACCAGCTCACCCAGCCACTCGGCAGGCAGCTGGCAAGAGGTTAATGACCGTTTCAGAGCTTTCTCTAGAGATGTGCATGCATCTGTCTTGGGCTGCTGAGGGTCAGAAATCTCACTAAAGTCTTAAAGCCATATATTGCATTTTTAAAAAATTGTACTTCTAAGGTGTTTGTCTTTAATATACCTCAGGAGTGGGAAGCTTCAGATGTTCTCAAACTGCAGCTCCCATCATCTTAGAGCATTGGCCGTGCTACCTGAGGCTGAGGAATTTGAGGTCCAACAATATCTGGAAGACCACAGGTACCCCATTCCCATTAAAGGGTGAAGGGTGAATGTGGTATGGAGCTTCATACTTTTGTCAGATGACTAGGACTGACTGCAAATCCCTATCTGCTAAACATAAGAAACATCCTTTTAATGAGTTAGACTACTGGTCTATCTAGCCCTATCTTACCTTACCAAGCCCAATTTGCATAAGGTCTTTTAAATGAGAATTGCCAGGAACTATACCTGGGACCTTCTGAATGCTAGGTTTCCTACACTCAAGTGTCCTCTCCATGGCAGGGGTGCAAAAATCTAGATGCCCAACCACTATTGATGACTTAGAAAACACACACCATGGTTTGGCAACTGGTGTTCAGTTGCTAATGAGTGTGGTAGACAAGATTTCTTTGCTTCCCGTGTGCACCGCAGCGAGTAAAATTGTGTGGCAGCTCCCCTTAATCCCAACCCCCTTTGATTTGAGCCAGAGCTTCCTCAGACACAGCTCCATAACTTCTTCAGCAACCAGGATGGGGAACTTGTGGGCCCTCCAGATGTTGCTGGACCAGAGCTAGGGCTCTGGCTTCCCAGAGCTATTTGTTGAACTGCTCCGTTCCATAGAATGTTCATAGACACTCCAGCTTCTCCAGAACATTTCAGCACAAAGGAACTAGAGGCAGAAGTGTCTGCTTGCTATTGGCGAAAAGCTATGAGGATGGAATGTTAATGGGTCAAAGTGTAGAATTTAACGCCAAATTGTGTTAAGATAAATTATAGAACAAAAATTGAGAAAGATGGAAAGGATTTGCTGAGATAGCTATTTGAATTAGAATACAGTACAAAAAAGGGAGGTGTGAGGAGGTCGATGAAACAAGTAAATGAAAGATAATGATATGGAAATACTGGATATGTTTTTAAATGTTTTTGTTTTTAAATGTTTTTGTTTTTCCTATTGTTTTGTTGTACTGTTTTTTTATTGTGCTTTTTATTTTTGAAGTATTGTAATTTTTTATTGTCTTCTTTCTTTTTTCTGTAATTGTTAAATGTTTAATAAATATCATAAAAAAGATTTTTTTTTTTAAAAAAGAAAAGCTATGAGGAAAAGTGTAAATGTTAAGTGCTTCCTCAGTGACATTTGTGCCATCTCCTGCCAGCGTTGTTCATCTGGCCATTCCTGTTGAGCTTTTAGCAGCAGGTCGATGTGCAAACTGTGAAGTGCTTCCTTCGTTGATTTCTGCTGATCAAGCTGCTGTGGAAGGCATAAGAACTGGTCGAGCCATTTGTTTTTCTGGTCAATTGGCAAACCTCTTGCCCTAGCGGTCAAAGAAACTTCACATACTAATTTTAACAAAAATCTACATCTCTGGTGGTAGGTTAATTTATAATAATGAATCCCAGTAGTCTATTTTAACAGCATTGCAACCAAAATTATTTTATACAAAATGCCATTGTGACTGCATTGCGACATGCAATTTCCCTCCCTCTTTCATAATACTAGCATGAATTCAGGGTCACCCAATGATACTGATTAGGTCTTGATTCAGGACAAACAAAGGGAAATATGTATTCACACAATGCATAATTAAGCTGTGGACTTTGCTGCCATGATAATTTTAGATGGCTTTAAAAGGGAATTAGATAATTCCAAGGAGGACAGGTAGTGACTATGATAGCTGAAAAGAAGAGCACAACTCTGAATGCCAGATGCTAAAGAGTCAAGGAGGGTCACGGTTTCATTAGCTTGCTTCTGATTGCCATGGGACATCTGACTAGCCATTCTTCGCAATGGCATGCTGGACTAGAGAGATTCTTGGTCTGATCCCAAAGAGCTCCTTTTTCAGTCTGCTTGACAGCAAACTCAGGTGATGAGTGCCAACATGACTGGCATCCAAGCAGGGCCACTGAGAAAGAAGAGGTATTAGCACACATGAGGAAACCCTAAGATTTGCAAAATCTCATTTTTAGAAACCATAATGGAGCAGCCTCCCCAACAGCCTAGTGAGGAAGACAGGGCATGTTGAGCAGCCATGGAATTCTGAATGGCAATTGGAAGCGAAAAATGGGAAACCTGGGCATTGGGGGTGATGGCAGCGGGATGGAGTATCCCAGAGAGGGCATGGCTGGCTGGCTGTGACACTGGACAGGAGCACTCCTTTTAGGAGGTGAGGTGTTGTTGCAGGTCCCACTTCTGTTTGTATGTTCCCAATCCTTTGTTTGATTGTGCATAATTTTATAGTCAGGAAGCCAGAGAGGTTATCACAGAAGTCATCTAGTCATTACTCCCCGCTCCCCCTTTCAGAAATAAAAAAATAACCTTCCAGAATAATCTATTGCTATATTTTCCTGTTTCTCCCTCAAGCCCTTGACTCTCCAAGACTGAGACCCTATATCTAGGGCAAATCAATTGTTAAATCTTCCCCATTTGGTTCTGTCACAAGTTTAGACCAAACACCACTTTGAAGGTTGCATTTGAATTTCTGCCTCCAAGTCCAATGAAAACCCTCACTCCATATCTGAGTTTTTACTTTTGTGGGGAGAAGAGCAAAGAGAAGCAGAAGATAAAAGATAAAAGAACAAAAATATACTTTAAAAAAATGAGAATGGATCTAGGGAAACAAGGCACAACAAAATGAGAAAACAAAACAAGGGAGGCTGACATCAAAAGTCTAGTTAAAACTACTGAAATAAAGTCCAATGAAACAACAACCCCAAAAGCATGAACTGAATATAAAAAAGCAAGAATTGAAATAAAGAAGCTATAGATCAAAAGAGCAACAAAGCTGATGACAAGAATGAACCAACGGGTGGGGGAACATGTAAAGGAGAGAGTGAAGAACAAAAGGAAAAATAATGAAGAAAAATCCCTGATTCCCACTGAGAAATTCCTTCCCCACAACCAGGGCTGAAGGGAAGATGATCAAACACTGACATTACATCCAGAAATTGGTTGGCCACAGCAACTGGGGCTTAAAAAAAAGCTAATAGGAACGTAGGAAACTGCCCATTACTGAGTCAGACCACTGACCCATCCAGTTCCATTTTGTTTACATGGGAGCAGGGGCAATTGCTCCCCAGGGTTTCAGATAGTGGTTTCTCCCAGACCTCCCTGGGGATTGAACCAGAGACCTTCTGCACACAAAGCAGATGCTCTATTACTAAGCTATGGCCACTCCCCTAAGAATATCACTTTTGTTAATTTATATAGCTCCATCACTGTGCATTTCTCAGAAGTGTAGCCATAGTATTCAGCTACAGCGAACAAATTGACCAACTTGCAGAACCTTTAAGACTAACAGATTTATTACAGCAGAGGCTTTCACACAGGAACATAGGAAGCTGCCTTATACTTAGTGAGACCACTGGTCCATCAAGGTCTGTATTGTTTGCACTGACTGACAGCAACTCTGCAGGGCTTCAGACAGGGGATACTCCCAGCTGTACCTGGAAGTGCCAGGGATTGAATCTGGGACCTTCTGCAAGCAAAGCAGTTGCTCTGCCACCTGAGCCTTGGCTCTTCTTCATACAGTGTGACTAATTGGTTATGAAGAGCTGGGTTCTATGTAGGGCTGAACTGAAAGGCTGCACTGATTTTCATGCACATTTTGGGCAGCCTTGAACAGTGCTTCACTTGGGGCGATTTTCTGTGTGTGATTACTTCTAAAGCAAAGATGGAGAACCTGTTGTTCAGTTCACAATTCCTGTCAGCCAGTGGTCAGGGATGATGAGAGTAGAGAGTGTAGATGGGTACATTAATTGCATACTTCTAGAATGCACATATGAACACTCCTATATTCATTAGCTATCGTTCTTACCCCAAAATGTCCTGTCAGTGTGGGGGGATTTAGCTCAATATAAATCAGACACTGATTCATGTAATTTATTTCTAGCTGAATTTACATCCTGCCTTATTTCTGAAGCCTCAAGGTGATGAATAACAATAAATATATATAAGTGGTACCTCGGGTTACAGACCCTTCAGGTTACAGACTCTGCTAACCCAGAAATAGTACCTCAGATTAAGAACTTTGCTTCAGGATGAGAACAGAAATCGCGTGGTGGCAGCGGGAGGCCCCATTAGCTAAAGTGGTACCTCAGGTTAAGAACAGTTTCAGGTTAAGAATGGACCTCCAGAACGACTTAAGTTCTTAACCTGAGGTACCACTGTATAAAAAACATTGACGTATCAAGGAACAGTAAGTATGTCTTCAACAAAGTATCACACAGGGCTGGGTATATGTTGTGATGCTGCAAGAGTATGGACAACCTCACAGAATGTGGTATTATTTGGCTGTTCCCTTTTTGTTTTTAAAGAGCAGATTTCTGGCCCTTATGAAAGTGTGAGGGGAATGCCTGCTGAAACCGCAGAAGCCAGAATGCCATTGAATTCTAAGCTCAGATGTTTCAGTGCCTCAGACAGCTCTTTTGGGTGGAGTGGGATATTTTCTGAAACTCTGTAAACATTACAAAGTAAAATATGCAAAACCAGAGACAGCATGCTTAAGCTGCATGTTTTGCACTGGCAGCAGAATCCAGCGTTTCACTTCAGAGAAATCCAGGTTGCTGTGACACAGAGTTCTGATTTTTTTTTTTTTAAGTGCAGGGTAGACTGTGAAAATGAAGGTCTAATGAGAAACACATTTGGGATTGACTGCACAAGATTTTCCTAAGGCATAACCTGGAGGAGTTCATGTGTGTATGCAATAGGAGTGGAAACCAGGAGGAAGTCCTAGGGGCAACCACTGAAGGGCAAGTTTACTTGAAGGGCGAGAAGAATGGAGACTGATGGTGCCTTTTGCAATAGCAGTTTGTTTTCAAAGTTACAGTCTGGGGATGGGAGAAATAGAAAGGCAATGCTAGTTTTAAGGCAGCATCAGTCTCCAAAAGCAAAAGCAGCCCCTCTCCCAAAGCTGCTTCTCTTGCAAAACATGGACTTCTTCCTACAGCTGCATGCCAACTGCCTTTTCATCTCCTGCTAGGCAGAGCATTGGTCTCAGCTGAGCTGTTACCTTGGCAGCTCTGGCTGACTTGCATCCCTACCTGTCAGAACATGAACCTGACATCAAGCTACAGTAGGCAAGCAAGTTACGCACATTTAACTTCAGCTTTATGCACTTGACAAAATTATTTAAAAAAAATTAAAAGGGGGCAGAAAGTGGGTAGGCATCTGGGAAAACCTACTTTGGCAGTCCCACCCAGTGTGTTCTGACTATGTGTGATTTTGGATTTCGGCACAATGTCTGGAATATAACCCCCACTTAAATGCTTACTGTATACCTAAGCCTATAGAGCAGGAATAGGGAACCTGTGGCCCTCCAGAAGTTGTTGGACTCCATTTCCCATTATTCTCAGCTATGGCCAATGGGAAAAGACAATGGGAGCTGTAGTCCAGCAACATCTGCAGGGCTACAGTCTCCCCACCTGTGTATAAAGAACGTCATCCCTACACTTTGCATAACGGAGCAGCCTATTTTCTATGCAACAAACCATTTTTCTGATTGAGGCCCCAGAGTTTTGATTTTGGTCCCCTTTGTTGAGAGTAAGACATTCAATCTCCATCCCCCTTTTCTTCTCTTCCTCTCATGTTTTCCTTCACCCCTTGGCATGTCTCTTACTCTTTTTACTAGTTTCTATTTTTGTGCTGTTCTGACACTTTTAAAATCCAGAACTCTACATGTACAGAGGTCTCCAAATGGAGACATCATTAGAATGTGAATCTTCACCCTGCAGACAAACACTTCACAAAATCCAAAGGCTCTAAATCCCTTTGGAGATGCTTTCAAGCCTCTGGGCCACACACCACAAAGCTGCGCTGATGCCACCAAATGAAAAATAAAATTCTCAGGCATATTTCAGCATAAACCCTAGAAAACCACCTTCAAGATTAATTATCAAGAAGACCCATCTTCATTTTTGTATGAGATGTTACACAGATCTTTATTTATTTTGAACTGTCTCTCTCTCCATGTTTACCTATATTGTAATGCACTAAGAGATGGTGTAGGTGAATCTTTACAGGTGTGGGAACAGTTCCTAGAGGTGGTAATGGGCTGGATAAGGGCCAACAAACTAAAGCTGAATCCTGACAAGAGAAAGGCACTGTTGGTTGGTGGTTTTCATGTCTGGAAATTCAGGGGACATCCTGTTCTAGGTGGAGTCTCACTTCCCCTGAAGGAGCAAGTACAGGTATTCATGGAGTCATTTTTGTCATGTGGTTCAGGTGGCATCAATGGCGAGGAGTGCCTGTTTCCATTTCTGGATGGTACCTCAGCTATGACCATTCCTGGACTGGGATAGCCTCACCACAGTGGCTCAGGCTATGGTAATCTCAACTTTAGACTAATATGATGTGCTCTAAGTGGGGTTACCCTTGAAGATGGTCTTGTGGTTGTCCAAGTGCTGCTAAGTGGTGTATTTTATTTTTATTGATTGATTAAATTTGTATACTGCCCTATACTAGTCAATCTCAAGGCATTTCACAACATAAAATAACAATATAAAAAAGAAAATGCATAATAAAAAACAAAGACTACCCAATAATTCCCCCTTCCACAACACACTGGGTGTCAGTCAGCCAAAGGCCTGGTGAAAGAGGTCTACACATTATAGGTGTATAATGAAGGACCTCTTGTGGAGGAGGCACACAAAGAAGGGCCTCAGAAGATGATCTCAGAGTCTAGGTAGGTTCATATGGAAAGAGCAGGCATTGCAGTCCTGAGCTGCAATCTATCTAGAATCATATTTCACAGATTATGAGCAAGCAGCCATCTAAATAAAATAATTAAAAACAATAAAAATATATTTCTATAAATATTTTTTAAAACAAACTTTCTTAAATAGCATGCTTAACTACAGTGCAGAAATCTGCTCCTGGGAGCAGTCTGGCTGTTGCATTCTACACTTAGCTATAGCTTACAGACCAGATACAATGGCAGCCCCACATAAAATGCATTACAAGAATTGAGTGTTGAGGTTACCAATGCATGGACCACTGTGGTCAGGTTGTCACAGTCCAGGAATGGTCACAAACAGCATTCAAACAGGAGCAAATAAAAAGCACTCCTTGTCCAAGGACATTTGGGACTCTAGTGACAGAGATGGATGAAGGAATAGCCTCAGACTCAGGTAGGTAGCTGTGTTGGTCTGACGCAGTTGGAACAAACAAACAAACAAACAAACAAACAAACGAATGAATGAATGAATGAATAAATAAGTTGTCCAGTAGCACCTCAGAGACCAACTAAGTTTGTTCTGGATATAAGCTTTTGTGTGTATCTGAAGAAGTGTGCATGCACACGAAAGCTTAGCTCCAGAATGCTTACCTGCTCCTTCAGATAGAGTGCAACCCAGTTCAGAACAGGCAATTGACCTATCTCATGAAGATGAGAACCACCTACCCACAATGCCTCCATCTTTCTAGGATCCAGGCTTGGCTCATTGACCCTCATCCAGTTCATCCTTGCATCCACCCCTGCAAGTCCAGGGCTTGCACAGCCTCCCCTGACTTAGATGTAGTGGAGAAATAGAGTTGGGTATCATCAGAGTACTGATGACACCTTGCTCCAAAACTTCTCATGACTGCTCCCAAACGGTGCTATATAGATGTTGAATAGCATCGGGGACAAAATAGTGTCCTGTGGCACCCCATAGTATAAATACAGGGGGCTGAAGAGGACTTGCAATGTCACTCTTTGGATACAACCCTGCAGGTAGGAAGGGATCCAATGCAGCACAGTGCCACTGAAAGCAATTCTGCACTCATTCCAGAAGGATCCCATGGTCAATGGCACTGAAGGGACCTGAGAGAGTAAGCAAAAGGAGCAGTGACCCAGACTTGATTCAAACCCAGGCTAGACCCTAGACTGGCAAAACTCTAGAGGATCAGTCCCATCCAAGAATGTCTTCAGTTGTTTTGTCACAACACCTTCAATAACTTTTCCCAGGAAGGAAGGATGGATGTGCAACCAGATGATAGTTGCTGGGTCCATTGGCCTGGCTTTTTCAATAGCGGTCATACTACAGCTTGTTTTAAGGCAACAGACATGGCTCTTTCATGCAAGGAAGCATTGACCACTCCCTGTACCCATCCAATCACCTCTCCCCAGCCCAATTTCACCAGCCATGGTGGGCAGGGATCAAGAGGGCATGTGGCAAGATGCACCCCTGCAAGCATCCTGTCTGCATTGGCAGGCCTCATAATCTGAAATGGATCTCACAAAGTTGGAGAAGACGTAGCAATAGACAGGTCATCTAGAACTGTAGCCACAAAGGTAACATCTAAATCACTGCAGAGTCGAGTGACTTTATCCTCAAAATGATGGGCTAAATGATCACAGGAGGGCTGTCCCCACCAACAGAAGAGACCAGATTCTTTGCTGCCCTTATTGTCTCATGGTGGTTGTGATTATACACTCTAGCTAATATTTGGTTGGCCTCAGAGCAAGTTCTATTCCACTGGTGCTCTAGCTGTCCTCCCTCCTGTTTCACACATAGCTCTCTAGAAACCAAGGGACATTGTGGGTTCCATAGCTGCAGAGAGGGCACCCAGAAGTAACCATGCCAATAGCTCTTCACATCTAAGCATTCCACAGTAAGACAAGAGCATTAAAAGGATCAGCACTTCTGTCCACTGGAATGTCACTCAGAGTATTGAAGAATCCATAAGTCTCTGAGGGGCAATTTTATTAATCAGTCCCCCATCCTTGCAGAGGGGGATGGCCGCTGTGAGTTCAAACTTGACCAACGAGTGGTTTGATCATGACAACAGAGCCCCCCCCCCCAATTTCCAGATCACTCCTGTCCACACGAGAAATGAAGACCAAGTCAAGGGTATGTCCTACTCTGTGCGCCAGGCAGATGACAACCTGAAACAGCCCATGGTTACCAGGGAGGCCATGAAATCCCATGTGGTACAATAGCGGGCTCACCATGGATGTTGAGGTCACCCAGAATTATTGTCAAAGATTCCTTCAGCACTGTACTTAAGACTACCGCAGCCAGTTTGATCAGGGAGGCTGTTGAGCAGCTGGATGGGCAGCACACCAACAGCATTCCTAGTCTGTCTCTTAAGTCCCAACATCAGATGAAGGCACTCTAGTCTCACTTCAAGGCAATGACGTTCCCCAGAGAGGGAGAAAGAGCTCTGGTGAACCACAGCAGCCCCACCTCACTGGCACTGGAGCCTGGGTTGGTGCTGCACTAATCATCCAGGGGAGAAACCCACTTAACCTACACTTTCTGAAACAATACAGAAACCAAGATAAAATTCAAAATTCACACTTCTCTGAATTTTGCAGCACAGTTCTCCAGCCTAGTAATGTCAACAAAACTTCTATGCTAGGATAGAGGGTGGATAGAAATGTACTTTTTGTGAAAATAACATAGAAAAATGCATTGATAAAATTGCATACAAAAATGTGCATGTGAGGAGGAATTTATACAAAAGTGCTGCTGTATTTTCATGAGGTCTTAAAGAAAAATATAAATGGATGCGGAAATTTAGAGAACTTAAGACTGGGGGGAAATGAGAAAGTAAGAGGATCCAAAATTGATGGATTCACCCACATCTCTGTCTCTCTCCCATTCTTCTTTGGAGTCCTAGGGATCAATCACAGCCCATATCTGGAGAATAACAGAACCAAATGTAAGGCCCCCACCTCAAGGAAAGAGGGGGGGGGGAGAAATCTGCCCTCGTCTCTCTCCACTTCAAAACCATACTTTACATATAGATTCTTTATGGTAAACTCCCTCTGCCTGCCCTATGAATGGCATATGAAGGATGTGCTTTCATCTTGCAAATGCCAGTTCCATTTATCCTCATGTGCCTAAACTTTATGGCTTTTGGAGAAAGGATGGGATTGATTGATTGCAATCTTGAAGCTTTCTCCTCCTCCCCCGTCTCCTCCACCCCTGCAACCACCTACTCATCTTGCAACTCAGGCAGCAGATCCTGTTCAAACAGCCCGAGTATAAGGCAGGGTGGGATCTTGTGAGGGTGTTTAGCCTCATTGCCCATGGCTTTGCTGGGCTATCTCTGCCTTAACTCTCCTGGACATTGGGGGCATTGACCCTACAGCATTTGCTGCCTGGGGTGAAGGATGAGAGAGCACCCTTCCCCATTCCATGAACAAAAGTCGGCCGGGCTGGAAGTTGAACCTGCTTTGACACTAACAATGGGGCAGCCTCCTTCACTGCACCTGAGGTCAGCAGGATAGGTTAGGAGGTGCAGGGCAGGACAAGTGGCACACACAGTTGTGCTCCCACTCCACCCCTCTGCGGTGCCACTCGGCTTGTGGCCAGCCTTGGTCCTTGGTTTGAAATCTTTGCTCAGCCGCAGGCTATGTTATGCCCTTGATTCCCCTGCTCCAGTGATTTAATTTGCCCATTCCATGTTCTTGTCTCCAGGATGACTTAAGCAATGTACCCCATTGCCTTCAAGGACCATGAAAGCATTTGGGAATGCTGCCACATATAGCACATGCACATGGTCAATTTGCTCAGCACCTGAGGGCCCCAGTCCTGCCACTCACCACCTGGCCCAGGGCGGGGCCTGATGGGCTCTATAAAGGACTGCTGCCGCTGCCGCTGCTGGGCAGAGAGGGCTCCGTTTTGTTTTGTTTTTGTTTAAATTGCTGTCATTTTTCACCTATGTCACTTTAAACTGTGATATTAATGCTGTATACTTAGTTTTAGATTTTGATTTATGTGGAAATTGTTTCCCATTTGGTTGTGTATTTTTTAAATGTGGTTTATTTATTATTTATGACTTTTGTAATTATGTAAATCTTGTTATGCTGTAAGCCGCCTTGAACGTTGTTTTTTTAACTGTGGAAAGGCAGCATACAAATAAAAATCGATGATGATGTTGGTGAAAGCACATGCTCCATAGGGCTCTGGCCCCAGGAACTGATGGTGCATTTGCATAAAAAGAAACACTCTGGATAAACAAATCTCATTTTGTTGCCTCCTGATCCCAACTTGTACAGTCCTTTAAGGCCCCTAACACATCACCCAGCAGGATTTATCAGACAGTATTGACTGAAAAGTGAGTTAAAGTTTTACCACACTAAGCTGCCAGAGGAGTTCGCGCACTGCTTCCGCACCGTCCTGCACCGTTTCCAGATGGTGGGCCTCAAGGTGAAGCGGGAAAAGTGTCTACTAGGAATGCCTCAGGTGGACTTTCTGGGATTTACGGTGGATGCAGAGGGGGTCCACCCGACCGGTGACAAGGTACGGGCTGGGCCATTTGTGATGCCCCAGCGTCCAAGGGCAAGACTGAACTTCAGGCCTTCTTGGGACTATTGAACTTTTACCATGCCTTCCTTCCCCATAAGGCGGTGGTAATGGAGCCCCTACACAGACTCCTAGACAAGTGGGCCCCTTGGGTGTGGGGCAGCGCTAGGAGGCTGCATTCCAGGCAGTCAAGGACTTGCTCGTCTCGAACTCGGTCTTGGCACACTTTGACGAGTGGCTGCCAGTGGTGCTAGCATGCGACGCATCACTCTACGGCATCAGCGCTGTCCTGGGACACCAACTCCCAGACGGAAGAGAGGTGCCGGTGGCATATTTTTCCCAGACGCTCACTGCAGCTGAGTGGAACTACTCTCAAATCGGCAAGGAGGGTCTAGCAATCGTGAAGGGAGTAAAAAATTCCCACAATTTCTTGTACGGGCAGCTCTTTACCGCAGTGTTTCCCAACCTTTTTTGGGCAAAGGCACACTTGTTTCATGAAAAAAATCTCGAGGCACACCACCATTACAGCCCCGTGACGTCAGCGCGCAGCGTCACGCCGGGAGGGACGCACGAAAGTGTAAGTTTCAATTTTTTCCCCTCCCCCTTGCCTTCCTTCTGTGCCAACCGCCAAAAAGCCAAGAAAAAAGCCAAGACTTTAGGGCAGCAGGTCGACACGGAAGAAGCTCCTACCTAAGGACAGGTGCGACGGCCGTGTCCTCTTCTGCCACACTTGGCAGCCCTGCCTCACGGTCGTGACTCCTACCCTGATTTCTCCCCGCAGGTCGAGCGGCACAGGCAGCCCAATGTGTCCAGCCCAGACACAAGCCCCGCTTCCCCACTCTAGATCCTGAATGCGACCAAGTGCTCTGGACTCCCGAGCAGGGTGGGAAAGAGGACCCGCATCTGGTAGCCTCCGGGCTCCTCGCCTGCTCGAGGGATGGCATTGCAGGCAAGCTGCCGGCCGTCGCCATCGCCGCCCCCTCATGCGAGTGGACCTGCCCGGAGTGGTGGGCCGGGGGAGGCTCGCTCTCTGTGGGGATGTGGCCCGCACGCGCGGCCCCGCTTCCTCCTGCCCAGGGCTGAGCTCCTTACCCGCAATCTCGGTCTCGTGCACGCGGATCCCACTTATTCTGAAGCTCGCGCCACTAGCCGGGGCTCTCACACCGTGCCAGGGCGAGGCGGCGCGGCCCACTGACGTCATCGTGGCTCGCCGCAGCCCTCGACTTCCCTGTTCCCTCCCCTCCCTCGGGTCGCCGTGGTTACCGAGGACTGCAAGCTGCTCGGGCGAGCGTGGGGCATTAAGTGGGAGAAGGAAAATTAAAATTAAAACTCGCCTGAAGGCCGCCTCTCCGGATACAGTGGTGCCTCGCAAGACGAAATTAATTCGTTCCGCAAGTCTCTTCGTCTTGCGAGTTTTTCGTCTTGCGATGCACGGTTTCCCATAGGAATGCATTGAAAATCAATTAATGCGTTCCTAGGGAAACCGCCTTCAGACCAGGTCCGGGGACAGTCTGTCCCCCGACCTCTTCTGAAGGCTGGGGGGGGGGAGGGACAAGGGCTTTTCTTCCCACCCCCAGCATTTTAAAAAACCCCGGGACAGCGGAGGACTTCTCCGCTGTCCGGGGCAATCTTAAAATGATAGCGGGCGGCATTTTAAAATCGCCCGGGACAGCGGAGGACTTCTCCGCTGTCCGGGGCGATTTAAAAGCCCCTGGGAAGGCAGGCAGGGGGGACAAAGATTTTCGCCCCCCGCCCGCCTTCAGAAGAGGTCCTGGACCTCTTCTGAAGGCCGGCGGGGGTCAAAAGTCTTTGCTCCCTCCTGCCTGCCTTCCTGGGAGAGCGGAGAAAGGCAGTGCGTTTCTCCGCTCTCCCGGGAAGGCAGGCAGGGGTGAAAGTCTTTGCTCCCCCCTGCCTGCCTTCCCGGGAGGGCGGAGAAAGGCAGCGCGTTTCTCCGCTGTCCCGGATGGCTTTTGAAGGCAGGCTTTTGAAAGCCGTCCGGGACAGCGGAGAAACCCAGCGCGCCCTTCCCGCTGCCCCCCGACTTGGCTGGAAGGCTGGCGGGGGGAGAAGCCTGCTCCTCCCCGTCGCCAGCCCCGCAAACTCGGGGGACAGCGGGAGAGGCGCAGCGCGCCCTTGCCGCTGCCCCCCGACTTGGCTGGAAGGCTGGCGGGGGGAGAAGCCTGCTCCTCCCCATCGCCAGCCCTGCAAACTCGGGGGACAGCGGGAGAGGCGCAGCGCGCCATCCCGCTGTCTCCCGACATGGTTTGGAGGCTGGCGGAGGGCTTCCTCCTCCCCCAGCCCCGCAAGCTCCCAGAGCGATGCCAAAGCTGCGCGCAGCTTCGGCATGGTTCTGGGTCCCGTTCTGGGGGAGGGGGAAGCTCGGGCTTCCCCCACCCCAGCCCCACGCCTGGCGGTGGGGGAATAATTTTTCCCCCCTTTATTCCCCCCCCCCCACCAATTTTTCCCGCGGCACACCAGGCAACGTCTGGCGGCACACTAGTGTGCCGCGGAACACCGGTTGGGAAACACTGCTTTACCGTGGTGACTGACCACAAGCTGTTGCTCGGCCTGTTTACCCCTGAGAAGCAGATCTCCCAAGTGCTGTCTCCCCGCATCCTCAGGTGGTCAATTTTCCTTGCCGGCTACCAGTATGCACTGATCTACTGCCCAGAGAAGGCGATGGGCCATGTGGATGCCCTCAGCAGGCTACCACTACCAGAAACAGGCCCCGACCCAGCACCTGCACAAGAGGTTATGAGCCTGGAGCTGCTTCCCAACTGCCCCATTCAGGCACAAGAGGTTGCGCACCATTCCACGAAAGATAGGGTCATCTCCCAGGTCCTGGACTGGGTGTGGAGGGGATGGCCCAACAGCAGCCCCAGGCCAGAATTAGCTGGCTACACAACCTGCAAACATAAACCTGCAAACATAAACTGCCTATTATGGGGAAGCAGGGTCGTCATTCCCCAGCCCCTCTGATTGTGGGCTGAGCCTCTCCTTCTATTTCAGTCCCCTCCTCCCATTTCCCCCTTCCATTAACACAAGTCTGACCTGATTCCCTGCTGAGGACTCATGAATTCAGGCTGGGGGGTTCCAAAGGTTCCCATCACAGTATGAAAGGAGGCACTTTGGTCTCCCCTCAACAGCAGGTATCAAAATCACCACCACAGGACACTTTAGTGTTTGTCTTGGGCCCTCATGAACTATTTGGGGAAATTCTACTTCTTCTCATCCCATTTCTACCCCCACCTCCTTTTTTTTGATAGGTGTGTGAGAAAGTAAATTTTAAGTTGCTTTGAGCCTTAGGGTTGGAGCAGGATATAAATCAAAGGAAATAATAAATAAATTGAAAACAAACCATGCATCATGTAATAAGAAGATGGGAGGAATTTCCAGCAGATAATGGCCTATTGGAACCAGCCCTAACCAGCCCCTATATCATCTTCCGAAGCAGACAAAGGCAAAACTAGCTTTCCTCGTCCTGGCATTTTAAATCCAAAGGAGAAGAGCTTGAGATAGAAATGGATGAGCTGCAGGCTGACAGGTTAAATATATGTTTATCAAAACCCCGACCAAGCAGACACCCGCATGGGAAGCCTCCCAACATCTGCCTGGGAAAGAAGGCAGCAATTGCTGAGGTAAACACTGCCGACAGGATGATAGATAGCTAAGCTGTTGGGCAGGAGAGCTGAACCAATGCAGGTGGACGGGGGTGGGGTGGGGTAGGCGGTGAGGGAAAAGGCGTATGGAACACCCCCCTCCCCCTAAAAAAGATAGGGCAATGAATGAGGTTGCTGGGTGGGCCACGATCTGAACCCTTGGGAAATTAAAGATGTAAATCCTACAAGATCTATAATTCAACACAATCCACCCACGGTCTACCAGCCAGGCACGTGCACTGCATGGAGATTTGGCAGGGCTCAGTCTTGTGAAGATTGTCTTTTGCTCGCTCTTCAGTTTCAAGGCATTACAGCAGGCCTGAGCAACTTCACAGGCATCCTGCTGAACCCAGACCAGCCATGCATTGGCAGAGCCTACTGGGAACTTGAGTAGACCCCAGTTTCCAGGTTGACTGAGCTCCCCCAACTGCAAATGGACCGCCAAGCATGGCTCAGGGGACAGCCAACAGCTCGGTGGGACACATCCTGTAAGAGGGAGAGTGTCCCGCTCCCCCCCCCCCATCGTAACACTAGAATTCAGGGCAGTCCAATAAAGCTGGATGATGGAAGTGTCAGGGCAGACAAGAGAAGGCACTTCTCCACACAGGGCACAGCTAAACTATGGAATGTGTTCCAACAGGAGACAGTGATGGCCACCAACTTGGATGGCTTTGAAAGACAAATTCAAGCAGAATAAGACTAACAATGGCTGCTAGCAATGTGGCTCTGCTCTACCTCTACTGTTGGAGGTGGTAGGTCTCTATATACTAGTTTCTGGGAATCACAAGTTGGAAGAGGGTTTTTCTTGCATTTGTATAATTGATAACGGTCGTGAGCACTGTTTGGTGGAAAGGTGGCATACAAATTTAATGCAGAAACCAAAGAAAAACCACCACAAGTCACCACCACTGTAGTTTCTATTGTTGGCATCCATCTGTTTCAAAAGGCAATGGAGTTTGCCTCTGGGGGGGAAAGTCAAACTACTAGAGAATCACAACACCTGCTGTAGCTGAAGAGACTGGAAACTCACAGCTGCTGCCTCCAGCATTCTTTTCGCTCTCTGTGCAGCACCAAAGTGACCTCCCTGGGGCACAAGCCTGGGAAGTGTGTCTGGAGGTCCTTGGATGCCCAGTTCACAATACCACCCCCCTTCCCAGCCTCCCTGATGTGGTCCAAAGGAAAGCAGAGCAAAATGTTTGGCACTAGCTGGGTTGCAGGAGGTGCCATCCAGCTGCCTTAGGGACTCCAGATTTGTGTAGGGTTTACTCCTGAGCCTTTTCTTCTCCCAAAGATATCCCACAAGGCAGTGGGGATGCAGTGTTTACTCCGAAAACCTTTATCAGAGTTTTCTTTCTCCTAGATGGGCTGCCTCCCCAGGTTGATGAACTCCATCTGCCCCTCCTTTCGCTCTACAGCATGTGCAGAAACTGCCTTCTTGACTGTTGGGCCCACTCTTGGTCTTGTCCGCTCAACCTGATGGAGCCCGTCTTCACATTCAGGGAAAGGGTTTGAGACGCATTGGCTACCCAAAGCCATATTCTGGGGTGTGGCTGCTGTCCCATGCTGTCAGCTTCTAGGAGCCACATGTGAGAGCTGAGTGTAGGGTGGGGACCAAAGCTGGACAAACTGCTGCAGAAGGAGCACAACGTGCCCCCCACCAGAGGCACTGCCCCTCCCTTAACACCCTATACACCTGCCACCCCCACCATCACTGATGGAAGTCAGCACTAGAAGATATGATGATAGCTCCCAGCTTACATACCTTTTGAAAAGAATTAGGTACATTAACATGAAGGACAAGTCTATTGATCACTGTTAGCCATAATAGCTAAATAGAGCTTCCATGTTCAGAGGCTGTATATCTCCAATTACAAAGTGTTGGGGGGAAAACAGGAAGGGGGGACTGTTCCCTCCAGGCCTTTCTTAGCTGCCAGAGGCAGCTTTGAAGATGTAGGGATCACACCTGGGACCTTCTGCATGCAGATCAGATGCTGTACTTCTGAGCCATGATCCATTCCTGTGGCTGCTGGACTTCAGTCCCCATCAGGCCCAGACAGTGCAGCCAGTGGTCAGGGATGATGGAAGCTGTAGTCCAGCAAATTCTGGAGGGCCACGGATGCCCTGCTCCTGGACTGAATAGGCTCTTTGTCTCATCTAATCAGTCCGTGTTATGTTCTTAAAAAAATGTTAACACCCTTTGTAATTTGTCTCTCAGCCAGGCATGCCAGCAAAAACCGCCTCCTTTCTTCCTATTAGTTTTCACACTTCAGGCTAATTTTAGAGTAATGTTTACGAATGAACATGAAATATTTACCCCCACTCAGCGTGCTGTGGCATTCGAGTGCAACAGAAGCGTGAAACAGGGAGGAGGTGTTCCACCACATCACTGTCAGCTGGGAAAATTGTTCTCAACCTCCTCATGATGAATGCATCACACTTAGCTTCTTTTTTTAAAAAAACAACGAATGGATGATTTTTGGATGCAAGTTCAGTTGTGCCTTCTCCCCATAGCAATTTGAGACAGAGTTTAATTTGAGGCATGGTTCTTTTTAAGTGGCAGAACAGAGAGTTAACAATGAGCTCCTCTGAGCATGTGCAGAGAACACCAAGAGGCCATCAAAGTTGTATGTTCAGATCAAAGCCTGTCTCAGGTTTCCATGCAGGCTTGAGGTTTAGCTGTGCCTGCCTGCCTGCCTGCCTCTCTCTTCTAAATGTAGGAAGAACTCTGCAGGATCCGACCACAGGTCCTTTGAAGTCCAGCCTCCTGTTTCCCAGATCTGCCAATCAGATGCTTCTGGGAAGTCCACAAGCAGAGTAGAAAAGCACCCATGACCATTCCCATTCAACTGGCATTCAGCCATTGGCCAAGGCTCTTTGGGCCCCTCCATCTCTTTTTTGAGGCCCCTCCTTGTTCAGGCTGAATGCAAAGCTGGGTGCAGAGCAACGTCTGGATGTTGCATCAGGCTCCCTCAATATTCTTTGGAAGATGGAGCCTCTGCATTCAGTGGTACACTATCTCTGAACACAGAGGCTCTTTTTAATCCACCATTGCCAAAAACCATAGATAGATAGATACCCTCCATGCAGTTTTCTGATTCCCTTTAAAAGCCAGCTATGGTGTGTGTGTGTGTGTGTGTGTGTGTGTGTGTGTGTGTGTGTGAAATTAATTACTAATCAGAGTTCATTAGGAGACTACAGCAGATATCACCCACATTTAACTTCTCTTCCAAGGGGCTACTTTACAAAATGGAGGCTTGCGTCCCAAGTAGCACTAACTCTCTTGTTCCGTTAGTGAAAGGATTTACTTTTGCACAATGGAACATTCCTTTGTCTCCTCCCCCTTCCTCCAAATATGTTCTTAGGCTTCCCTCAACCTCTGGACCAGATTTAGGGAGGCCATGGGATGCGTGGGGGTGTGTGAATTTCATTGCACAAGCTTAAATGCTTGCATTAACAGAATAAAGGCATCGTTTACTGCCCTCATTCAAAACGAGTGATGCTGCTGCAACTTACAATTGGTCAATTGGTTAGTGAAATCCAGCAGATTCATAATTATCGAATATATCACATCCTGATTTCATTCCAACAAACAGTCACATTTTCACAATCAAACTGAGGTTGTTTATGAATTAATTTGATGTTCTGCCCTTGTTTTTAATAAAGTTTAGTAAAGTTACAGCAATATGCAGAGGTGTGAGGGATTTAAAATAACCCCCCCTCAACTTCCTTAGAGGTAAAGGCATCTGTCAGGGGTAGGAAAGGCCACACACTTTCTGACCAGGACTAGAAATGTCCCTGGAAATGGCACTGAGCTCTGGGCGAGGAGGAGATGGCTGCCTTGCATAATGAGCGCTTGGACTATATTATATTCCTATAGACTTAAACTGAAACCTAGTTCAAAATCTTGGGAACCATTCTATCAGTGCAAGCACTTCAGCTTGACAGATGGACTAATCCCCCTTTTCTCTCCCTCTCCTGACTCTTCCCCAGAGCCAATTGGGGTAGGAGGGCAGGGAGAAGAAAGCAGGGAAAGCCCCATTGTGCTAATGGAAGTTCTCGCATGGAATACTGGGGCTCATTTGTTCAAAACGGCCCCTTGAAGAATCACAGAATAAAAAACTGTAGAGTTGAAAGGGGCCACAAGAGCCATCTAGTCCAACTCCTTGCAATGCAGGAATCTTTTGCCAATGTGGGGCTCAAACCCACGACCTTGAGATTAAGAGTCTCCTACTCTACTGATTCCGTGCGCTGCTCTGGTTCGCCAGAAGTGGCTTAGTCATGCTGGCCACATGACCCAGAAGCTGTACGCCGGCTCCCCTGGCCAATAAAGCAAGATGAGCACCACAACCCCAGAGTCGGCCACGACTGGACTTAATGGTCAGGGGTCCCTTTACCTTTACTCTACTGATGGAGCTACCTGAGTAACAAAATTTCCAAATGAATTTATAAATGCTAGATTTGTACCTCACTGAGCAAATGACAAACTGTGATGGAATCATTTTGCCCATCGCTGCTCATGCTGCTATAGAACAGAGATGGGCAACCTGTGGGTCCTCCAAATGTACCTGGAGTACAGTTCCCATTATCCCTGGCCACTGGCCATTCTGACTGGGGCTGATGGGAGTTGGAGTCCAAGGACACCTGGAGGGCCACAGGTTCTGTCAGTCTTGTTTTAGCCCCACAAAGATGAAATAGACCTCTCCAAGGGCTTGCTCACAGGACCCAGGGACGAAAGAACCCCTCATCACCATCATCAAAATTTGGGAGGAAAGAGATGCAGAAAGAATACTTCTAAGGGAATCTTTCACTTCTCTTTTATGCTAGGATATATGTTCATATCCATAGAAGCATTTGATTGGAACTGCCCTTCAAAATACTCTGCCCCACCCCCCATTTTTGTCAGACATAAAAGCCCTCTCCACCCTATGCCAAAGTAAGGGCTCTGAGGAAGGTCAGCTTTTCTGTGCTTCAGCCCCTCCCCTTTTGTGCCCAGATTCTTCTTGCTTGCTTAGCAAGGAGAGCGAAAATCAAGACACCTTTACCTCCTTTTTTTTGAAAACAAGAGAAAGAGAGAGAAAAGACTCAGTGTCTTTAATAACCACTCACTTCTCCTGTGGGGAAGAAAGAGCCATACTCGGATCAGGTGAGTGTAATTGTGCCCATTTATTTCTTTATTGCAGTCTTGTCAGAAGGCTTTTTTTAAAAAAGGGGAAGAAAGAGATGAAGTAACAAAAACAGCTGTGCAGTTAAAATTTCCACTCGTGGAACCCTCCAGATTCCCATTAGGCCAATCAGCTTTGTTTAAAATAAGAAAGAAAACCAGACAAAAGTTTCCTGTGCAATGGTGGTGATGCTCTTTTTTATATCTCTGTCTATATCCGTCTGAAGAGATAAGGGAACAAATTAGTTTAAAAGAATAAGCTGGCAGTGGGTTAAAGTAGTGGCCCTGCAGAGTTGGTTAAGAAAGTACATGACCCTCAAATGCACCCTGTCATCTGGGCGTCTTTTCAGGCACATACAACATAGAAGGTAGTTCAGTTGCTTCAGGGACAATGACAATAAAGCAGAGCCTGCCTGGTGGTGAATACTCTTCTCCCATGCCACTCTTACACAAAAGCAGTTTAAAAATCCATGTTGTGATAACTATGCCTCAGAGAGAAAGGGAGGAGGGGGAGACTGCAGAGGCCTTCCTTGGAATGGGCTCATGGGCCAATATCACCAAACGTATCTTGAGATGCGTAGGTAATGTAGAGGAAGCCGTCGTCATCTTTGTTGGCTTCGTAGACCTCCGCAACAGTCAGGCTCAGGCAGGGCAGGCTCTTGTTGTCCACCAGCAGGTAGAAGGCTTGAGTGGCTGTCAGGGACAGGCGGGCCCTGGGGAGGGGAAGGGAGAGGATCAGTCCAAAGGCCAGTGGAAGGCTGCATTTTGGCTATGTATTGTTTCAAAAGGGGCAAGGTGGGTAAGCAGGGGTACCTTTAAGTGCAAATGGAATTAATTGTCTTTCCCATCTCTCTCCCCCACATTACCACAGTATGTGAAAACTCCTCCCTACCTCAGACTGTAGACAAACTGAGACATAGATAGATCCCCTGAAACCAGGAATTTGACCCGGCTCAACTGAGGGAGTGTCTTCTCCTTCTGGTAACGCTCAAGCACCACCTGTTGTGAGGAAAGCATTGGACAATGTCAAGGCACATGATGGAAGCTCCATTGCTAGATAAGCAGGTGAGCTCTTAAGAATGGGAGCCTCTTTGGGAACCATATATAAGTTCCTCCAAGTTCCTCAGAGTAGCATTGAGGGTACCATGTTCAATAAATGGAAACTTGCAATAACTGTGGGAGCCCCAAGCTCGCATCTCTCAGAGTCTCTTTTGCTCTTAGAGTCTTAGAATGGCTTTTGAGGAGTTAGCAAAGCCTCAGTCCAGATTATGCATTCTCAACAGCTTCATGTGATCAGGAAAGAGTAAGCAGCCCATGAATTCCATACTCAGTTCAGACAAGGCCACATTTGTACCACACACTTAAAACACCGTGATACCACTTAAGAGACCCATGGCTTTCCTCAAAGAATTATGGGAGCTGTCATTAAGGGTATTGAGAGCTGTCATTAAGGGTATTGAGGCTCCTATTGCCCCCAGAGCTACAGGTCCTAGAGTTCTCTGTGAAGAGGGATTTATTACCAAACTGCTGTGGGAATGATAGCTCTGTGAGGGAATTCCCCCTAGAATCTAGGTAGAAAGAGAGGAGGTTTACCGGAATCTTGCTTGGATACTTCGTCCTGATATCAGTTGTTTCCTGCATCCGAGAGGCTAAAAATGAGATTATGACAGATAAAAGTCATCAGAAAAAGTTTTGGAAGTTTCAGCTCTACTAAGAGGAAGACTATCACATTTAACACTTAAATGCCACTTTGAGCTTCTTGAATGAGAAGCCGATTAGAAATAGGGTAGTTTAAAAGTCAACCAGTGGAAAGAAAGTGGAAAGACAGACAAGCAGGTGTCATTCACAGGGAAGACCATAGAATCCAGAGACAATGAGATATGCTGGGAAAACGCTAGAAGGCTGTTATATTTAGCTTAAAAGGAAATAGTCAGAAAGATGCAAGTGGAAAATTAGTAGACATTCCAATTTATAACCCAGAATCATATCTCCCACCTCATCATTCAAGTTCATCCCTCAGTTTTTTACCTAAACTTTTCCTCTGCTTGAATGGACGGTCGTCACTCTGGAACCTCAACATCTTTCTTTAAAAACACAAAAGACCCCTTTCTCCCCCTCACCGGCCCTTTCCACTTCCACTCTACAGCACTAACTCAACAGAAATCACCTTGGCTTGCCTTCATTTAAGAGAAGGCTGAGCAGCCTAGGTGGGGCTGGAGCCTGCCCTCAGACCTAATGATTGTCACCTGGTGGTGGAAAGAAAGATGAGTAAAACAGAAGAGAGGGGAAGCCTAGAGTAGTGCAAGGAGTATTGGTGCACACTTGAGCAATAACCCTGCCAGTTCCTCCTCTAGGATGGAGACAGCCCTGTTTTCTGGTAAAAACACTGTCTCTGCCTTGCCTTTTGGCAAGATGCTGGAGATGCTTCTCCACCCCACAACACTAGGATGCATTACTTATACGTCTGCTACGTTTCTTTAAATTTCAGCTCTTCCCTCTTTGGAGAATCTGCAGAGTTTACATTTTGGTGGGTGGGGCTTCCCATGCCCATATGCATGCAAATAAATTAATGTACATGAAACCCAGAGGCTCATTGCTCCCACCTAGTGCCCCAGAAGGTGGCAGAATGCGTTTGAGTTGCAGGTTGCAACGGTTGAAGAGTAAGTGCAACCTGTGTGATTTTCATTCATAGAATTGTAGAGTTGGGAGGGACCCTAAGGGTCATCTAGGCCAACCCCATGTAATGCAGCTATCTTGCCCACAGCTGTCCTTGGGTGGGCTTGAATCACCAACCTCCTGGTTAACAGCCAGACACATTGGCCCATTGTACCACAGGAGTGCACCATATTCTCACAGAGGCCAAGCAGATCCCTGTGGGAAGCCCATGAGCAGGACCTGGGTGCAAATTCACTCTCCCCACTTGTGATTCCCAGCAACTGGTCCTCAGGCCCATACTGCCTCCAACAGTGGAGGTGGAACATAGCCATTGCGGCTGGTACCCAACGAAAGCCTTATCCACAGTCAATGCATCATATATATATATATATAGACACCCAAGAAAACACAAGGAGAGCCTTGCAGTTGCAACAAGGAGGTATGTGTCCCAATAAACTTGCACAGGGTTGGGCAGCAAGGTTGTGGCTGAACTTTTGAGGGGGGCAGAGGCCCCTGCACCTTTAACACTTTTGTGAAAGAGGGAATTTCTACCAGTGTAGCTTACATGACCAGATGCACCTGCTGAAATTTTCTCTTCTGCACCACTGTTAAAGGAGCAGGAGTGCCTCCTCTCCTGTTTTCCATCTGACTACCCTAGCACAGGTTGTGCACATTTTAAAGACTCTTGTGGCCTGATCCTGTGCATACTTACTTGGAAGTAAATGCTGTTGAATTCAGTGGGTCTTACTCCTTTAATTTGCCATCACACTCTGGAAACTAATCTGTGGTGAAAACTGGTTATATTTGGCTGTTACAGAATTGTCAATCTGGGCCAATGTGCCTTGAATGGGCTTTAAAGATATAATAGCTCCAGGTTGCAAACTTGTTCCTTCAGTGCAGCCCTCCACCTAGTTCCTGGAGAAAGGAACCTCCCACCCATGGCACCTCCATCTCATTAGGATTCAGCCTCAGTTAATTGGAACCCATTCAGCCCAGCATTGCTTCTAGGCGCCAGTCCAACCCTTTCACAGCCTCCCCTGATTCAAATGGAAGGGAGAGAAACAGCTGCGTATCATCGGCATTCTGATGACACTGCGCTCCAAGCCCCTGAATGACAGCTCCCAATAGTTTAATATAGATGTTAAATAGTATAGGAGACAAGGTAGACCCTTGCAAGACCCCAAAGCCCTGCGGTTCAATCCTACAACCAGTGCAAAGTATCTGTCTTCCACTGTAGCCAAGGCTAACAGAGATCAGGTGAGACTTTCTGCTCCTATTCCAACCTGACTGGCCATGAAATGGGGCTTTCCACTGGGCAAATGGGTTAGATGTTGGTGATCACTCATGTTTTATCAATGTAACCTTCCCCAAGATGGTGTTCACCAGATGATTTGGACAACTCCCATCAGCCCCAACCAGCATGGCCAATGGTTAAGAATTATAGGAGTTGTACTCTGAAACAAATGATGGGTACTAGATTGGAGTAGGCTGCATCAGTGCAATGTACTGCTCATGGTACAGGATTGCACCCAACCCACAGCTGCATTGGTTTTCCTCCTGCCTGCCCATGCTCTGTCCAAACACCCCCAAATGCCTAATAGTTAGTCTTCTCAAGTTCCTAACAAACAGCAGTGCTTGAATTATGAGGGGAAAGGAAGGACCTCATGAAATCCACAACCTCATGGAGTGGGGCACCTTTTTAGCCTGAGGGACACATTTCTTTCTGTGCAACCTTCCAGGGGCCACATGGCAGTGGTGGGTGGGACCAGAGGCAAAAGTGGGTTGAGGTGGATTTTACTGCTGTACAGTAGACTGGTTCCTACACATGTTCACATACCCTTTTCTGTCCGCCATCCCACTCTGGTCAGTGACCGAAATAAATGGATTCATTCATCCTCCATCCAGACAAGGAAGAAGCATGACCAAAGCTCTAGGAGACATTTCAGTTAGGTAAAAATGCTCAAGTGGGGTACAAAAAGGTGTGACTTGGGGAGAACCTAGAGGGTCATAGTGAGAAGTTAAGAGGGCTGTATGCTGCCTCCAGACCTGAGGTTCCCCACCTGTAGCTAATGGTGCGTCTCCCAATTTTAGCCAAAATGAAGACCTCCTCCTAGCCTTCTAAAAAGAGCAGGTGTGTTTAGGGGGAGTAATCTTGGTCTCCCTGCAATCTGAGTACAGCAAAACTTGCAGTTGAGCCAGATATCTATTGTTCTCCCTTCACTATTAATTTCTGAGCCTCTTTTGAGGATTTCTGAGAGTTATTAAGAGGCAGAGACAAGGGTGGTAGAAGATTGCGGGGGAAACACGCAAGGGTCCCCAGATGTGGATGAGGGTTCTGTATTCTACAGCATTTCATAGGCCCTTGAATCAATGCAAAGAAAATTGGGTGGAAGGTGGAAGGAGGAGATGATAGCAAGAGTGAGGGTGGTTGCCACAGCAACAGCACAAGCTCATTAACAGATTGGATAACAAAAAAAAAAAAAAAAAGGATTGGGAAATAAAAGATTCAGAGTTGCTCTGAGAGGAAGAGAAGATAAGGAGGTGTGTTGCTCTTCTCCTGTGAAACAGCTTGTTCTCCAAAGCGAGTGTACCTGTATGTTTGTCTTGCAAATCCATGAAAACTCTTTAAAACTAGGCACTGGGCCGGAGTCAAAAGGCTATTTTAAAGAGTTTTTACTTATCTACTTCTTCCACTCCTACGATATATTTTGGAAAGATGTTGGTCTGTCTGTTTTTTATAACTCTAGGCACCTCTTAAGATATTGTAACTCAATTTTGCATGATGTTTCCTGGGATGAAGGAGCAGATTTTTTTAGTCTATATCTAGATACAGAGTGATGTCATTTTGAATTAGGATGGCAGACTGAATCTTTCAAAACTGCACTGATTTTATTTGGTTTCTTAGAATTCCTGAGTGATGCCAGGTGTGAGACTGCTAGTCTTTTATAGATATCAATTCACAAGGGAAGCACAACATGGCTAGTAAGTTTTATCTTTCTATTTGTAAAGTAGATGTTTGCATCTGGACTGACTGGGTACCAAACCGGGATGGGAGGGAGAGAGCCTCAGCTAATGACAGAGATTCACCAGCCTTGCAGAAAAAATACAGAAGTTGGAATGACAGTCTCTCTCCATTTAAACAAGGGGCTATTTTTAGTTTATTGCATTTTTATCATGCTCTGAGCATCCTTAATTCTATCCTCACAAAAGGTATAGGGTAGGCTGAAAGATAGTGAGTGGCTCAAGGTCATCTAGGACACTGTGTGGCTGAGTGAGGATTTGAACTCTGGTCACCAGGATTAGCATCAGTACCCAGTACCCAGGCAGTTCCCAGTGCCCTTCCTTTTCTGACTACTGAATCCCATTGAAACCAATAGAATGTAGTTCTGTGTGGACATGCATAAGATCAAGCTGCAAATCTGGAAGCAAGAAGGGCACACTCTTTTTTCATCATTAAACTGCCTAAAGTTGCCGCCTCTTCATAATTCTTCATAGTTTAGAGGTTTACCCATATTTTGTTATGAGAAATGAAATCCCAATGGGCAACACATAAATATCGCATGAATGATGAATCACTGATTATGTATCCGCTGCTGTGATGAATTGAATTAAATGGAACATCTTCTGTGGATATTGCTGTGCCAATGTGATGCCAGGCAGGGACATCTCCCCTGATGCAGGGAAATCTGAGCACAAGCTTATGCAAAGCGGGAGATTTTCTAGAAAGAAACTCCCACCCAAATTATAGGGGAAATTGAGTCTGGACTTCCCAAGAGCCTTTACACGTGTCTACACTATAGACTTAAAGTGGCTCATCTGTCATTCTCCCCCCGCCCTGAATGGTAATGCTGTGAGTGGGGCTAGCTACAAGACAGGAGCTGTGAATGCAGTGCTCTCCTGACTTTCATCATCCTCAACCATTGATCCTGCTGGCTGAGACTGATGGGAACCAGAGTCTAACAAAAATCTGGAAAATACAACATGGGTTAATAAGGTACCTGGCGCCTTGAAGCAAAGCAACCTTTCCCAACTTTATGCATATCGTCCAGACATCGCCGAACTCCAGCTCCTTTCAGCCCCAGTCAGCATGGCCAATGGTCAGGAATGATGGGAGTTGTAGTCTAAAACATCCAAAGGGAACCAGATTGGGGGAGGCTGAACCAGAGACCCAAACAGGAGCAAGCCTTGTTCCAGATTATACTATTTCCCCATCTAGCTCTGCATTGCCTACTCCGATGGGCAGGAGCTCTCTAGGGTCCCAGATAGAGGCCTTCCCTGTAATGGTTGTCTGATCCCTTTAACTGGGACCTTCTGGAGTGAATGAGGGAACTGTCTGAGGCTCCTCCCTAGACCAAAGCACTTTTCATCCAGAGTTTTCTCCCCCGGCTGATGTCACAGGAAATACTAGATCAAAGGTGGCAACCTGAGCCAGGACCCGTCTCCAAGGCTAACTGTAAACCACTGTTATCCTGACATTTGAATTCTGTTCCTTTCGGTCTTGTGATTTAATGAGGAGCTGATGTCAAAGCAGGCTCCATAAACCTCCTCAGAAACCTCTTCATTCAAATGCCACAGGTATAATTCACCCGCTGCAAGTTCACAAGACAAGTGGCCTTTTGGAAAACAAATGAGGGCCCATTATGCTAACAAACTTCCTCCCTTTCCTGAGCATTATTGATCTGAGGATTTTCTACCCAACTTCAATTCAAGGCTGGGTAAAACTGGCTGGCTGGAGCAACCTGAGATTCTCCAGAGACTTGAACTTGTGTCATTAGCCCCATTTATGTGCTACTTGCATTCATGTGCAGCGTGGCTACGTGGACAGCAGAGCAGGGCCAGCCTTTCCATTTGTGTGTGTGTGTATGTGTGCTGTTTTGCTGCTTGAAGTGAAATGGGAAGTGCTGCCCTGCCCTGCCCTGCCCTGCCACCTGCATCACCCACCCTGCTGCCTACTCTGCCAGCGTTGATGCTGATTTCAGGTGAGACCTCAAGTGCTCTGCAAGATCTTGGATGACTTTGCTTAAACCTCACACAAAATCAGCAAGATCTCGCCCAAAATTAGTGCCAGTGCCATTTCTTTGCCAGTGGAATCCATGGGGGCACTGTGTGAGGAGGTGTGGCACTCCGGCATTTAGTCCTATTGCCTTGGATGTTGTTGCTCCTTCCTGCAACAATGTCTTGCTTGTGGCCGATTGCAGAGAGATTCTGCTCAAACACCCACTTGTGCAACACTCTGGGGGTTGTTGGTCTACAACTCCCATAATCTCTGATCAGGTTGGCCAGGAATGATGGGAGCTGGAGTCTTGCAACATCTGGGGTGGGGCAGAGGTTCCCTACCCCTGGTGTAGGGGCACCCAGTTTCCCAGCTGTTCCAAATGTATGAAGTTCCTACATTGAAGGAGGTGCTTGAGTGCTGGAATTTCTCTGTAGACCTCTGTGCACAAGATGTGGTTGTTTCAGGATGGAGTCATGACATCAGGGTGGGGTGAAAAGGGTGACCCTGCTCTGTTGTCAACATGGCTAAGTCCTACATATGAATAATGTGTGAATTGGGCTATTGGGAAAACCCTTTTCAGAACCTATGTTTCCATTCTGGGACATGGTAGCTGGGTTTGTTGAGAGAACCAGTGCCTTTGCAGGACACTTGGTTGGATTGTAGGCTCCTGAGAGACACAAAGGGTGGTATGCAATGTTAGTCATACTCAGTGTAAATGCACTGGGCTGGATTCAACTAACCAGTCCCACTAGCAGAAGCCCTGCACAAGGACTTCTGTTCATGCAATGGGGCTTTCTCATTGGCCTGTGTCCCCCCAAACTAGTTCAGGGGGTTGGTGTTGGGAGAATGATCAGAAGATTGTGACGTCAAATTCCTCCCGTTGAAATAAATCAAATTGTTACTAGAGTTAATAGACAAGTCCCACAGTTCTCTATCCCGATCTCACCACTACCCCACTTTCCAGTCTGCATCTAGCCTTTCCTCTTGGTGCCGCCTGAAGTAGCACAAGGTAATGTATGGCATATAAGGCTTAAAAACAGAACCCTGAGCTATTTTTAGAAATGATGGGATGAAAATGTTGCCAGTGAAATAAATAAAAGTCTTGGAGCCTTTGGCTTGGTATTAGCTTCAACTGTCAATTATGCCTAACAGCATCCTGGGGAGAATGTTGATCCAACTTATTCTTAATAAAACCCAAGGGAAGCAATTCACTCCATGAAGTTTGGAAGTCCTTTTGCCTTGTAATGGAGGGTGTCTTCCTCCTTGACACTTCTTCACCCTGATCTTATTTCCTGTAGTGTAGGGCTCCTCCAGAGGACCTGTTTATTCAGCATTCGCCCTGATTTGCTTGCACAAAGCTTTTGCAGTGGTTTGACCATGTCCTGCCTTTATTAAGCATTCGTTCTGACTTGTTTAGGGGCAGTTATAGGACAATGAGAATTCATCCCAATTTGATTGTAGGGTGTCATTAATTATTCATGCACCCTAGTCAATGCAATTCCTCATCACTTTCCAAATCACAGAAAGGCCAGTCTTTTTTAAAAAGTGGCTTTGTCATCCTAGGGCAGCAGAGCTCTTCAATACCACTTTGACTGCACAAAGCTAAAGTTCCAGCCTGCACCCGAATCCCTTCCACAAAATAGCGACACTCTGCAGGCATCCTTAAACCCTCTCAGGCTTGCCCCCTTGCCACAAAGTGTTCCTCCTGTCTTACATCACAGCAGGCTTGTGAGGACGGGGGAAAATCCATTTCCTCTTTCTGCTTCAACCTCTTCTTCTAGAAGCTTAAGATGCCAATTCTCCATGCACATTTACTAATAGATTTGCTTTCACAACTTGTTATTGACTCACTTGCCTGCCTATAAACCACAGCTGATGGATTTGTGGACTTTGCTCCTTCCAGTCCTCTGGTCAGAGAACAGCACAGCCTTGATGCATGAAGGAAGGGATATGCCTAGCTATTCGGTGGCAGAGAGCCAACTTTGAATATTTTGAGTTATTTCCCCCCATCTCTCCTATGCTTGATTTGTCTTACAGTTATGAATCAGTGAAATGCAATAGCTTCAAGTGGGCAAGGGAGATCTGAGCATTGACGTATCCTTCCCTGTGAACATTACAGATGCAGCCTCAGCCTCAGGCAGTGCCTGCCGCAGCCATTTTACTGCCTGAAGCAGAGCCCAAATGGTACTCCTCCCCCGTAGGACCAACATTTTCCAATCTTGCTGCACTATTTGGACACCAATTACTGCCACCATATGTCCCCTTCATGGTGCCATCTGAAGCAAGTAACTTCACTCGGCTGCATGGCAGGGCCAGCCCTAACTGAGGGTTGGAGGAATGGCTAGCCAATCAAGCCAATAGTTATGTGCAAGGCAGAAATTCAACAGGCAAAGCTTCCTTAATTCCTGCACCACCATGTTGTGGGGAGAAACAATACTTGCTGAATTTCTGACTGCCATGTGGTTGCTTAAGACAGATTATTAAGATTTTGGAATGCAGAAAATTAAAAATAAAAATAAAAAAGAGGGAGCCATCAAATCTAGCACATGAGGAAGCCACTTTAGCTAAACTGTATAATTTAGTATATTAATAATTGGTTTTAATAATTGTATTAATTGGATAAAATTGGCATTGCTATAATAAGGCTCTTATTGGAATGATGACAAAGGGTCTTCCAGGCAGCCTGTTTATTGAGCATTCATGCTGATTGGTTTGCAGGGCAAAAGCGACAAGGCATTTATTCTTACTTGTTTGTGGAGAAGTTAGATGATGATGTGTCAAGGCAAGTGTTTCTTCGCACTTTCCAGTGAAATTTCCCATCACTCTCCTCACCACAAAAAGCCTGGCCTTTAGGGGACGGAGGTTTGTTGCACAAGACCTCCCAATCGACTGTAATTGTGTGACCTGAATTTGCCAGCATGTAGCTGAATCCCACCTGAAAACAGTGAGAGTCTGGATGTACCCATAATATTTTTATTTTATTTTATTTTGCCAGAAAGGGGTATCATCTCTAACAGACATAACAGCTCATATAGGAATCGTACCTCTGCTTTCATTTTGGCATACAGCTCAGTCATTTTATTTCATCCATTCTTGCTGGGAGCACTTGACTGCCTCTTTCCTTGTCTTCTGCATCTAAACTATCCCAGAATCCATAGACCATGACTCACCCTCCAGTATAATTTACTCTGTTTGACCCCTTGGAAAGCACAGGGCAAGGAATTCCTTCCAGCAACTAGTAGATCAAGCCCATTAAAATGTTCTGTAGTTGAGGGAGCTCCGTGCCCCGTGCCCTTGGTTTGGGCCCTGTGGATGAAGGAGAATCTACATCTGCCTGGAGCAATGACCAAAGGGGCAAGCATAGAACTGTGGATTTGGAAGGGGCCCACAAGCGTCACCTAGTCCAGTGTTTCCCAACCGGTGTTCCGTGGCACAGTAGTGTGCCGCGAGACCTTGCCTGGTGTGCCGTGGGAGGGAGGCGGGCGAGTCGGGCGGCGAGAGGCGGGGCGGCGGCGGCGAGGATTCTCTCCATTCTCCCCTCACACACACACACAGGAAATAACACAGGATCAGCTGACAGGACCCGGCCAATGGGGCGGCGGCGGGGCAGCGCGCGCAAAAGGGAGGAGCGCGAGACAGCGGACGAGGAGGAGGCCGGCATGTCCGGGCAGTAGCAGCAACAACAGCAGCAGCAACTCCCGGCGACGGCTCCTCAAGCCCCGGGCAACCCTACTCCCTCACCGGCCTCGGCCGCCCTCCTGCTCCACCCGCCGCCGCCTCCCCCGCCGCCGCCGGCCACCTCGGCCCTGCCGCCGCCCCCTCCTCCGCCCGCTATCGCCGCCACCACCACAACAGCCGCCGCCGCCTCAGCTGGGCCCATGCCTGCCGGGAGCGGCGGCCGCAGCAGCAGCAGCAGCGCCCCGGCGCCCTTCCCTCACGGCGGCGACCCGGCCCTGAACGAGCAGGAGAAGGAGCTCGTGCGTCCCTCCCGGCGTGACGCTGCGCGCTGACGTCACGGGGCTGTAATGGTGGTGTGCCTCGATATTTTTTTCATCAAACAAGTGTGCCTTTGCCCAAAAAAGGTTGGGAAACACTGACCTAGTCCAACCCACTGCAATGCAGGATCTGTTTTGCACAGCGTGGGGCTTGAACCCACAACCCTGAGAGAATAACAATTATTTTTATATCTTAGATTTGATGCTAGTGAAACAGAAGTGCTCAAAAGGAAAAATACAAAATAGATTAAATGAGCACTCCTAACGGAGCAGCCATCACTGGTCCTCTGAAAACAAACTCTTAGCCACTGAGTAATGAACACAGACATTTGCCTTTTCTTTTACTCTACCAACATAGGATAAAGAAAAGTGTTTTTTAAACAAAAAAACAAACAAACCACACACTAGATTTCGAAATATCCTTTTCTTTTCTGTATTGAAATCTAAGCAAACTGATTTCCCGGGAATAAACCTATTTTCATTATTTCTGTTCCAAATTGCCTCTGGATTTCAATCTTCTGCACCAAGTTATGTGCCTAAATGCTGCTGTATGCTATATACTTTTGGTAAACGAATCTCTTGGGTCTATGGGAAAGTACCAAAGAGCAATGTCTGAGAGGAAAGTGAGGCAACTCCAAGTGACTTTCTGTATGTGATTTTTTAAAAGAATTTAACAGAGGATCTGAGGGCACGAACAAAGAAGTTGTGTAAAAGCAACCCTGGAATACCCTTCAACTTTCAAAACCTGTAGGGTTTCTGGAGGTGTCCTCTTTTGGGGGCAAACATACATATCCAGGTGGATTTTTTCATTTTAAAGGAAATGTCCATGGGGGGGGGGCGGGCGCTTGGGCTGCTCTGCACGCTGTGGCCACTGCCAGCCCAAGCTGGGCAAAGAGGCACATGGGCTCAGCGGCTGCCCCCGCCCCTGCCTGCCTGCCTCTTTCCCCACCTTCAGCTGTCCTCTTTTTTGCTCTTCAAACCTTAAAACCAGTCAACTAAGGCACTGAGAAGATGGTATGTTTACTATGGGATTTCTCCTCCAGCATTTTTAGAAGAAGCCACAAGGGAGCAGCTGATCCATATTGTGACCCAGAGCTGACCCAGGACTTTTTGCTGCTGGAGGCCTGACGGAAAATGCTGCCCCTCTGCCTCCTCCTGCTCTGAGCGCTTGCTGCCTGCCTGCTGCCTCTTCCTCCTCCTCCTCCTCCGCTGTGCACCCTCCTCCTCTGCTTGCACACCCTCCACCTGCTGCCACCTGCTGGTGGGTGGGCTGGCAGGCACGGGGAGGAGGGGGTGGCAGCAGCCATCAAGTGCAGGGCATACTCCATAGAGGCCAGATCTGTCACCCCTCTCAGTTATCTGGAATCTGCCACCCTGAGGCAACTGCCTCACCTCGCCTCACTGCTGGGCCAGCCCTGATGGGACTAGTGTGTGTGGGGGGGGGGCTGACACTTCCTTTACATTAATTTTCTACCTTAAATCCCCTCCCCGCACTGCTACTTGATACCAAAGGTACAAAAGATACCATTTGCTGCAACAATGTGTTCAGCAAATAACAGCTGGGGGGGGGGAGTTTTCCATAGAACAACACTGCCAAGATGGAAGAGCCAACTCTCTTCTGGGTGTACCACAGACCCAACCTAGATTCCTCATCTCCTTTCAGAGCATCTAGATCAGGCTTCCTCAACCTCGGCCCTCCAGATGTTTTTGGCCTACAACTCCCACGATCCCTAGCTAGCAGGACCAGTGGTCAGGGATGATGGGAATTGTAGTCTCAAAACATCTGGAGGGCCAAGGCTGAGGAAGCCTGATCTAGATAGATATATTCAGTGCTTTTTTTCTGGGGGGACAAAAGGGGAAGCATAAAAGGTAAAGGTAAAGGTACCCCTGCCCGTACGGGCCAGTCTTGACAGACTCTAGCGTTGTGCGCCCATCTCACTCAAGAGGCCGGGGGCTAGCGCTGTCCGCAGACACTTCCGGGTCACGTGGCCAGCATGACAAGCTGCATCTGGCAAGCCAGCGCAGCACACGGAATGCCGTTTACCTTCCCGCCAGTAAGCGGTCCCTATTTATCTACTTGCACCCGGGGGTGCTTTCGAACTGCTAGGTTGGCAGGCGCTGGGACCAAGCAGCGGGAGCGCACCCCGCCGCGGGGATTCGAACCGCCGACCTTTCGATCGGCAAGCCCTAGGCGCTGAGGCTTTTACCCACAGCGCCACCCGCGTCCCTTGGTACATTGGTGTAAATGTTGGTATAGAGAGATTGCAGATAGGGAGAGAATTGTTATCTATATTTTGTTAAATCGGGTTGCCCTGATTTAGTCTTACAATAAGCTTGGTTGGAGACAGTTGGTTGGAGACAGGCTTCCCCAACTTGGTGCCCTCCAGATTTTGGAGGAGTCCAATTCCCATCAACTCCAGCAGGTAGAAATTGTGGTCCAAAACATCTGGCAGGCACCAGGCTGAGGAAGGCTGGTCTGAGAGAGGATGACTGGCTCAGAGCTTCATAAGTGAGCAAAGGGTGTCAAGAATTCCTGAGATGTGAGAATTGGTGCTGAGGGTGGGATGATATATTGAAAGGGCAGAGAACAGAGAACCTCCATATGTTGCTGGACTCTCAATCCCATCCTCCCCAACCCTCACCTTTGGCCACACTGTCTGAGGTTGATGGGAGTTGGAGTCCAGCAACATCTGAAGGGCATCGGGTTCCCCATCCCTGAAAACATGGGTTGGATCCAGAGCAGATTGAGCAGAACTTCACTTGTGCAATGGGGATTTTCTGGTTCCTTCAAACCACCCACCCCCATTATATAAAGCTCTTGTTGTGCCCCTGCCCAAAGCTACTCGTGATGATCTGGATTGATTGATTGATTGATTGATTGATTATCATTGCATTTATCAGTCACTTTTTACAGTAAGGATTTTCTAAGTGTCTTGACAAAAATAAAGCATAGCACATAAAAACAATTTAAAACCAAATAAATATTTAAAATGCTAGCATTACATTCAGCTACAAATTAATAAAGATCAAGTCCCAGCCACCTCACTAAAAGATGGATCAGTGGAGACTAGCCTATGGGGGGGGGGGGAGAGAATAGGGTACTACCCCACTAATCTCGCCTGCCCTCACCTAGCCCCCCACCCAACTGAACTGCCTTCTTACTTATAACCAGTCCAGGCAATGGCTGTGTCTGGCAGCTTCTCATACCCTCCAACATTCCTCTGATGAAAATAGGGACATGCTATTCTACATCAGCATCACTTCTGAGCATTTCCTCCAGGTCAAGTGCAAAGGTTATTAGAGGAAACACAGAGAATGGCAGTATTTTAAGCACAGAATTTTTTTGCATTTATGTATTGCATTTAGGGAAGCCGGGGCGTGGGTAGAGCCCAAATCAATAAAGGCAACCAACTAGCAGTGATATTGGTGTGGAATAGAACGTCCCTGTTTCCATCTGAGGAATGTTGAAGGGTCTTCCTCCTTAGTCTCAGGGCTGCCCCTTGTGCAACTCAGCAGGGAGCAGGATGGAGACAAAACCTGAAATAGCTGGTTTGCCTGTCCTCAAATCTGGCTCCCCATCCCGTTGGACTCCCTGACTTCTTTCCTACAAGTCCAAATGAGCCCCAGCTCCCATTGTCTGGAATGGCACAGAGGTTGCAGCAGAATGGAGAAACTGGAGAGATTTGTGCAGATGGAAGTACATTCCTGCTCACACAAGAAAGATCTCTATGGATTCAAGCAATTATGTATAGTTCCATGATTTCTGGAGGGGCTCCCCCTCTTTTAGACAACATAGCTGCTGAGACTGCCATTTGAAGTGCCCCCCTGAGGTGTGCAGAGAGGGTCTTCTTGAGTCACACACACACACACCCCGTGTTGTTTTTTCTGCTTAAATGTGTTTCCTTCATATTGCTTTTTCCTACATTGCAAAACAAAAAACAAAAACGGAAAGTTTGAAGGGGGAAATTTCAACAGGAAAAAATACTGTTATGTGCTTGGGGGCAGAGGCCTGGGCCACCTTCTAATTCCTGCAATAGCCAAGCTAGCCCCTCGCCTGCCCCCCGCCCCCCAGTGCTTTTCTGCTTCAAACTGCAGCTTTGGCAGCTGAATATAGAGGTCCAAAAAAAGAATCATTGAACAACACAGAATGTGTAGTTCCACTCCGAGATTATATTTTTAGTAATGTCTTCTCATCTAAAAATACTTCTGTTCCTATTAATTCCCAGAGCTGAGACGGGGGGGGGGGGATCTCCCCAAAGGGGGGGATTTCTATCACCACAGTTCCTGCTGCTGAATTCTTCCTTCTGGCTTACAAATATTATTTTGAAGACATGCATCATTAACAGGGCAGTTACAGAAGATACATAATATGCAGTTTATACTGCTGCATTTGTAGGTGACATCAATGAAAATCATTTTTCAACTCAAATCCAGTGTATGTTTCTAATACTCAGCTAAATGAAATCAACTTAGCCAAATAACTGAGAGATATCCAGAGATGCCAAGAATCGAGCATTCTGCTACATGGGATTTCTCCTTTGGACAGACCTCTCTAATTCAGGGGAGCAATGCCCAGAGCAGTTGGGCTGTGAACAGGGTGGCAAATATGAGCAGGGACATGTTCATTCAGCCCTGGGGAAGACCCTGTTCTCCTCCATTGTTTTTCTGGAGACTATCCCAAAACAGACAAACCCAATCAAGCCCATTTTTTCCTGGTTCAACTCCAAGCATATCTACAGTTTTTGCTATTCATTCTTCTTATATGGGATGCTATAAAGTCTTCCATTCTCTTCCATTAAGGAGTCTAGCCAAAGTGATCAAATTTAAAGTGAGAGCATAAATCCCACCACTTAGGATATAACAATTTATGTAATTGAGTACATACTGATGTGTTATGGCCAGTAGCCTGGGCATGTTCATTTGTTTACTACATGGTTGTGTCTCCTGGCGCACTTTCCTTATCTATATATCTGCCTATATCTGCCCATATATCTGCCGACGGCGTGGGGCTGTGGCAGTAGTCCCCTGACCTCCCGAGTGGTGAGTCCCTGCTCCTTGCTGGGAAGGAGAGTGGGGAGCAGCAAGGAGCTTCAGGTGGTGCAGGCCACCCAGTAGAGTGGGAGCTCTTGCCAATGAGTGTGCACCACGCCAGCCTCCTTGCCACTGGCCCACCACAGCTAATGATCCCTGGCATGCAGCCAGTCAGATAAGTCTTCGTAAGCTTTTTGCATTTATTTACAAAGAAAAAAACATATCCACAGCAAAACGTCTGCTCTCTCTCGGCAAAGGAGCTGCTCAGTCTAAATCAGAATCCCTCCCCCACCAGGAAGGACGCCAGAACCCTGCTTTCCTCCTCCTCCTCCTCCCCTTCCGCAGTTCTCTGAGCTTCTCCCATCTCCCAGCGCCTGCCAACCTAGCAGTTCGAAAGCACCCCCGGGTGCAAGTAGATAGATAGGGACCGCTTTCTAGTGGGAAGGTAAACGGCGTTTCCGTGTGCGGCTCTGGCTTGCCAGAGCAGCGATGTCACACTGGCCACGTGACCCGGAAGTGTCTCCGGACAGCGCTGGCCCCTGGCCTCTAGAGTGAGAGGGGCGCACAACCCAATAATAATAATAATAATAATAATAATAATAATAATAATAATAATTTATTATTTGTGCCCCACCCATCTGGCTGGGTTTCCCCAGCCACTCTGGGCGGCTTCCAACAAAGATGAAAGATACACTAAAATGTCACATATTAAAAACTTCCCTGAACAGGGCTGCCTTCAGATGTCTTCTGAATGTCAGGTAGATGTTTATCACTTTGACATCTGATGGGAGGGCGTTCCACAGGGCGGGCGCCACTACCGAGAAGTCCCTCTGCCTGGTTCCCTGTAACTTGGCCTCTCGCAGTGAGGGTACCGCCAGAAGGCCCTCGGAGCTGGACCTCAGTGTCCAGGCAGAACGATGGGGGAGGAGACGCTCCTTCAGATATACTGGACCAAGGCCGTTTAGGGCTTTAAAGGTCAGCACCAACACTTTGAATTGTGCTCGGAAACGTACTGGGAGCCAATGTAGGTCTTTCAAGACCGGTGTTATATGGTCTCGGCGGCCGCTCCCAGTCACCAGTCTAGCTGCCGCATTCTGGATTAGTTGTAGTTTCCGGGTCACCTTCAAAGGTAGCCCCACGTAGAGCGCATTGCAGTAGTCCAAGCGGGAGATAACCAGAGCATGTACCACTCTGGCGAGATAGTCTGCAGGCAGATAGGGTCTCAGCCTACGTACCAGATGGAGCTGGTAAACAGCTGCCCTGGATACAGATTTGACCTGTGCCTCCATGGACAGCTGTGAGTCCAAAATGACTCCCAGGCTGTGCACCTGGTCCTTCAGGGGCACAGTTACCCCATTCAGGACCAGGGAATCCTCCACACCTGCTCGCCTCCTGTCCCCCCAAAACAGTACTTCTGTCTTGTCAGGATTCATCCTCAATCTGTTAGCCGCCATCCATCCTCCAACCGCTTCCAGACACTCACACAGGACCTTCACCGCCTTCACTGGTTCTGATTTAAAAGAGAGGTAGAGCTGGGTATCATCCGCATACTGATGAACACCCAGCCCAAACCTCCTGATGATCTCTCCCAGTGGCTGCATGTAAATGTTGAAAAGCATGGGGGAGAGGACAGAACCCTGAGGCACCCCACAAGTGAGAGCCCAGGGGTCTGAACACTCATCCCCCCCCACTTTCTGAACACGGCCCAGGAGGAAGGAGCGGAACCACTGTATGACAGTGCCCCCAGCTCCCAGCCCCTCAAGGCGGTCCAGAAAGATGTTATGGTCGATGGTATCAAAGGCCGCTGAGAGATCCAGCAGAACTAGGAAACAGCTCTCACTTTTGTCCCTAGCCCGTCGGAGATCATCAACCAGTGCGACCAAGGCAGTTTCAGTCCCATGATGAGGCCTGAATCCCAACTGGAAGGGATCCAAATAGTCCGCTTCTTCCAGGCGTGCCTGGAGTTGTTCAGCAACCACTCGCTCAATCACCTTGCCCAAGAATGGAAGATTTGAGACTGGGCGATAATTGGCCATCGTGGCCGCATCTAAAGATGGTTTTTTAAGAAGCGGTTTAATAACTGCCTCTTTCAGCGTGTCTGGGAAGGCTCCCTCACGGAGGGAAGCATTCACTACCCCACGAAGCCCATCGCCCAGTCCTTCCCGGCTAGCTTTTATAAGCCAGGATGGGCAAGGATCCAGGAGACAGGTGGTTGGCTTCACTTGTCCAAGCAGCCTGTCCACATCCTCGGAGGTAACAGATTGGAATTGATCCCACACAACTTGACTAGACAGGACTCTAGCACTCTCCCGCCCTGGCCCTGCTCCCACGTGGAGTCTACTTCTTCCCGAATCTGAGCGATTTTATCTGCAAAAAGCTTTGCAAAATCATTGCAGGAGATCATGTGGCCCGTACTGGGCCCGGATGTCGCAGGTGGTTCCTCTAAATTGTGAACCACCTGAAAAAGTCTCCTGCTGCTGTTTTCTGCAGATGCAATAGAGGCGGCGAAGAAAGTCCTCTTCGCCGTCGCTATCGCCACTTGGTAGGCTCGACGTTGAGCTCTAACCTGTGTCCGGTCAGATTCGGAATGAGTTCTCCGCCACCGGCGCTCTAGCCGTCTCAACGATTGTTTCATTGCCCTCAGATCCGTGGAAAACCACGGGGCTGTCCGGGCTCCATGCAATCGGAGAGGGCGCTTCGGAGCCAAACAGTCAATAGCCCTGGTTAACTCCACATTCCAGCGGGCCACCAGGGAATCGGCTGAAAGGCCATCAACATGGGATAGAGCATCCCCTACCACTCTCTGGAAACCATTTGGATCCATTAAGTGGCGGGGGCGGACCATCCGAATCGGTCCCACCTCCCTGCAGAGGGGATGGGTCGCAGAGAAGTCCAGTTGCACCAGGAAGTGATCTGACCATGGCACTTCTTTCGTTTCGCTTTTACTTAGTGTCAGATCACCAACATCCATAGAGGTAAACACCAGGTCCAAGGCATGTCCGCGGCTATGGGTTGGGCCAGACTTATTCAGGGACAGCCCCATGGAGGCCATGCTTTCCATGAAGTCCCGAGCGGCCCCTTGTAAGGTCGTGTCGGCATGGATGTTAAAATCCCCTAGGACAACCAAGCTAGGTGTCTCCAGGAGAACATCCGCCACAACCTGAAGCAGCTCGGGCAGGGAATCCTTGGTGCAGCGGGGAGGTCGGTACACCAAAAGGAATCCTGTACTGCCCCTATTGCCCAACTTCCAGAACATGCACTCGGAAAACTGGGTCTTCCCAATAGGACGCCTGGTGCAAACTAATGACTTCCTAAAAATCACTGCAACCCCCCCTCCCCGCCCACATGACCTGAGTTGCTGTGCGTAAGAGAAACCTGGTGGACAAGCAGCGGCAAGGACAGGCCCATCTGCTTCATCCAACCAAGTCTCTGTTACACATGCCAGGTCAAGTCCTCCATCCATGATCAAGTCATGGATGGCAGTGGTCTTATGAATCATTGACCTGGGATTGCACAGCAACACTTTCAGGTCATGTGGGTATCCTTTGCTGATTCTAGTATCCATCCGGTCAGGACCAGACCCGGAGGCAGGGATAGTTCTCAGACAACGACTAAACTGAACAACTGGCTTCGCAAATGGTGTAAACAGGAACGGTTTGGATTCTTAGATCACGGACTGCAGTTTCTTAAAGATGGACTTCTGGCAAGCGATGGGCTGCACCTCACAACAGTTGGGAGGAATGTTTTTGCCAAAAATCTCAGAAACCTCATCAGGAGGGCTTTAAACTGACTAATGTGGGGGAGGGAGACAGTGCTCCTGAAGGTAGGAGTCTATCAATTGATGAAGATGATCATCCAAATGTCATAGACCAAATGGAGCAAACAGCACACAGACCTAGTGGTGGGAGGAAAAAATCCTTAAATAAGAGACACGGGGGAATGATTAATGGACTTCAATGTCTGTACACTAATGCGCAAAGCATGGGAAATAAACAAGATGAGCTTGAGCTCTTGGTACAGCAAACTAAATATGACATAATAGGCATCACTGAAACCTGGTGGGATAAGTCCCACGATTGGAATGTAATAATGGAGGGATACAATCTATTTCAGAGAAACAGACCAGACAAGAAAGGAGGAGGAGTGGCGTTATATGTCAGGGATGTGTATTCCTGTGAAGAGATCCAAGATTTAGAACCTCAAAGCCAAAGTGAGAGCATTTGGGTCAAAATTAAGGGAGAGAAGAATAACAGAGACCTCATTGTGGGAGTTTACTATAGATCCCCAAGCCAAACGGAGGACATAGATGATGCCTTCCTGGAACAGATGGCCAAGCATGCAAAAGGAAGGGAGATAGTAGTAATGGGGGACTTCAATTACTCGGATATTTGTTGGATGTCAAACTCAGCCAAGAGCATAAGGTCAAACAGATTCCTCACTGGACTTGCAGACAACTTCATTGTCCAGAAAGTGGGAGAAGCAACAAGAGGAACAGCCATTTTAAATCTGGTCCTAACCAATGTTGAGGACCTGGTTAGTGGGGTAGAAGTGGAAGGATCATTAGGCACGAGTGATCATGCTCTTCTGAAGTTTACTATACAGCGGAAAGGAGCAGCCAAGCATACTAGGACTCAATTTCTTGACTTTAAGAAAGCCGACTTCATAAAATTTAGGGAAGTGCTGGGTGAGATCCCATGGACAGTAATACTGAAAGGAAAGGGAGTTCATGATGGCTAGGAGTTTGTTAAGAGGGAGATAGTAAAAGCACAACTTCAGGCAATACCAATGAGACGGAAACATGGAAGGTGCCTAAAGAAGCCAGGGTGGCTATCTAAAGAACTTTTAACTGAGCTAAGATTAAAAAAGGATGTGTACAAAAAATGGAAAAGGGGGGAAACCACCAAAGAGGAATTCAAACAAATAGCCAGCACGTGTAGACACAAAGTCAGAAAAGCTAAAGCACAGAATGAACTCAGGCTTGCTAGAGAGGTTTAAAAGCAACAAAAAAGGCTTTTATGGGTATGTCCATAGCAAAAGGAAGAACAAAGAAACAGTGGGGTCACTCAGAGGAGAAGATGGTGAAATGCAAACAGGGGACACAGAAAGGGCTGAACTCCTCAATGCCTTCTTTGCCTCAGTCTTCTCCGATAAAGAAAACAATGCCCGACCTGAAGAATTTGGAGCAAATGATTCAGCAGAGGAAACACAGCCCAGAATAACTAAGGAGATAGTACAAGAATACTTGGCTAGTTTAGATGTAGTCAAGTCTCCAGGGCCAGATGAACTGCATCCAAGAGTATTAAAAGAACTGGCAGATGTGATCTCAGAACCACTGGCAGTCATCTTTGAGAATTCCTGGAGAACAGGCGAAGTCCCAGCAGACTGGAGGAGGGCAAATGTTGTACCTATTTTCAAAAAGGGGAAAAGAGAGGACCCAAATAATTACTGCCCAGTCAGTCTGACATCAATACCAGGGAAGATTCTGGAGCAGATCATTAAGCAAACAGTCTGTGAGCACCTAGAAAGGAATGCTGTGATCACCAATAGTCAGCATGGATTTCTGAAAAATAAGTCATGTCAGACTAACCTGATCTCGTTTTTTGACAGAATTACAACCCTGGTAGATGAAGGGAACGCAGTGGATGTAGCCTACCTTGATTTCAGCAAGGCATTTGACAAGGTGCCCCATGATATTCTTGTAAAGAAGCTGGTAAAATGCGGACTTGACTATGCTACCACTCAGTGGATTTGTAACTGGCTGACTGACCGAACCCAAAGGGTGCTCATCAATGGTTCCTCTTCATCCTGGAGAAGAGTGACTAGTGGGGTGCCACAGGGTTCTGTCTTGGGCCCGGTCTTATTCAACATCTTTATCAACGACTTGGATGATGGACTCAAGGGCATCCTGATCAAATTTGCAGATGACACCAAACTGGGAGGGGTGGCTAACACCCCAGAGGACAGGATCACACTTCAGAACGACCTTGACAGATTAGAGAACTGGGCCAAAACAAACAAGATGAATTTTAACAGGGAGAAATGTAAAGTATTGCACTTGGGCAAAAAAAATGAGAGGCACAAATACAAGATGGGTGACACCTGGCTTGAGAGCAGTACATGTGAAAAGGATCTAGGAGTCTTGGTTGACCACAAACTTGACATGAGCCAACAGTGTGACGCGGCAGCTAAAAAAGCCAATGCAATTCTGGGCTGCATCAATAGGAGTATAGCATCTAGATCAAGGGAAGTAATAGTGCCACTGTATTCTGCTCTGGTCAGACCTCACCTGGAGTACTGTGTCCAGTTCTGGGCACCACAGTTTAAGAAGGACACTGACAAACTGGAACGTGTCCAGAGGAGGGCAACCAAAATGGTCAAAGGCCTGGAAACGATGCCTTATGAGGAACGGCTAAGGGAGCTGGGCATGTTTAGCCTGGAGAAGAGGAGGTTAAGGGGTGATATGATAGCCATGTTCAAATATATAAAAGGATGTCACATAGAGGAGGGAGAAAGGTTGTTTTTTGCTGCTCCAGAGAAGTGGACACGGAGCAATGGATCCAAACTACAAGAAAGAAGATTCCACCTAAACATTAGGAAGAACTTCCTGACAGTAAGAGCTGTTCGACAGTGGAATTTGCTGCCAAGGAGTGTGGTGGAGTCTCCTTCTTTGGAGGTCTTTAAGCAGAGGCTTGACATCCATATGTCAGGAGTGCTCTGATGGTGTTTCCTGCTTGGCAGGGGGTTGGACTCGATGGCCCTTGTGGTCTATTCCAACTCTATGATTCTATGATTCTATGATTCTATGATTCTAAACCTGCCTCCTCTGTAATGACATGGTCTGGTCTTAGTGTAACTCCTCCTCCTACCCGTGATCACTGAGATCAGTTGTCCCAGTGCATTCCCCCCTGTGGAACATGCCCCAGCCATTTTGTTGGCTGGGACCTACTCCCCAGCAGCCCTGATCCCTCCCCTTAAGAACAAAATAACACATTAAAAAAAAAACCAAATAGAACAATACAAACAAAAAACAATAAAAATTACAAAAACATAAAATCAAACAAATTCCCAGGCCCAATAAACATCCATCCCACCCCACCCCCCCACATACAAAAAATTCAAAAGAAAGTTTTTAAAACATTTTAAAAGCACTCTGCACCCCTCCAGCGGAGCACAGCAGTCCTTATGAGGCTTCAGGCCCCGCCCCAGGCCAGATGGTGAGTAACAGGAAGGAGCAGGGCCCCCAGACACTCACACAGGAGAGTCCTCCTGGGCAGCAGAGCGCAGCAGTCCCTGTGAGGCTTCAGGCCCCACCCTGGGCCATATGGTGAGTGGCAGGAAGGAGCAGGGCCCTCAGACACTCACACAGGAGAGTCCTCCTGGGCAGCAGAGCGCAGCAGTCCCTGTGAGGCTTCAGGCCCCACCCTGGGCCAGATGGTGAGTGGCAGGAAGGAGCAGGGCCCCCAGACACTCACACAGGAGAGTCCTCCTGGGCAGCAGAGCGCAGCAGTCCCTGTGAGGCTTCAGGCCCCACCCTGGGCCAGATGGTGAGTGGCAGGAAGGAGCAGGGCCCCCAGACACTCACACAGGAGAGTCCTCCTGGGCAGCAGAGCGCAGCAGTCCCTGTGAGGCTTCAGGCCCCGCCCCAGGCCAGATGGTGAGTGGCAGGAAGGAGCAGGGCCCTCAGACACTCACACAGGAGAGTCCCTAGAGTCTGTCAAGACTGGCCCGTACGGGCAGGGGTACCTTTACCTTTACCTTTACCTTACCAAGGCAAAACTTTCTATTTTCTGTTTATTGCTAAGACATGTACAGATAATCTCCAAATGGTACTGTTCCCTCCCTACTCCTGACTTTTCTTTTGTTTACATCATATTTCTGTATTACACTTTTATGAACTTTTTATGCCTTCTAATGAATTGTAAACTATGTTGCATGATTATTTTAAATCATTGTATTTTCTTAAAATCAATATAATTACTTTAAGAACAAAAACAAATACAGGACAACCCCATGTAGATTCCGAGTTCCTGACCTCAGAGGAAGGGTGGGATGCAGAAGTGATAAATAAACCCAGAAACTTGTTCTCCTGTTACCTGACTGCTATCCATAGGCACTGGCCTTTGAGAAAACAACTGCCTTCATTAGAACAAATGTCTAGCATGAGGTTCTTGTGTGTCATTAATGGAGAGGTCAAGTTATACTTGGGTGGATGCACATATTTGAGTGGATTCTAATGCTGTGCATTAGGAATGTGTGCCTTTTGCTTGGGGTGAGAATACCGCGGGGCTTGTTTCTGACTCTCTCTCAGACAATTACACTGTAAAACTCAGGTGGGCAACTGGAGAGCAGCCCTGACCGCATATTACCTGGCCCAGGATGCCTCCTGAAGCTGCTTCATTTTTCCATTCCATTAGTGTCCCTTCTTTTCTTCTCCTTCCTGCCTTGTTTGTCTGGCTTTTAAAAGTGGCTCCCACCCCCCTCTTCAATTAGAAGTGCAGTATTTTATTTGATAAAAGTAGGGGTTTTTTTTTATTAAAAAACCCCCATTTCCGCCCCAGTTGTGTGGCTTGAGGAAAAAGACGTTTCCTTGGCAGGGATGTAAGGACACTTGTAATGTGGAATTATTTATGATAATTACAGTTAATCGATAGATACTGTGGTACCTCAGGTTAAGAACTTAATTTGTTCTGGAGGTCTATTCTTAACCTGAAACTGTTCTTAACTTGAGGCACCACTGCGCCGCCGGAGCACGATTTCTGTTCTCATCCTGAAGCAAAGTTCTTAACCCGAGGTACTATTTCTGGATTAGTGGAGTCTGTAACCTGAAGCGTCTGTAACCTGAAGCGTCTGTAAGCCAAGGTACCACTGTAATGGTAAAAGATGCGGCAAACTTAAATTTAAATATGGAATCCATGGAGGGAGGGAAGGAGTTCCAAGGTTCAAAAGAAGATTGTAACTGAATGTTTGAAAAGTTTATTTTATATGTATAAAATTATTAAAAACCTAATAAAATAAATAAATAAATAAATAAGAAAAAAGACGTTTCTTCCCCATGCAACTGATGTGTGTGTGTGTGTGTGTGCGTGCATGTGCGCACTTCTCAGAAAGGAAGTAGAATCATAGAATCATAGAGTTGGAAGAGACCACAAGGGCCATCGAGTCCAAACCCCCTGCCAAGCAGGAAACACCATCAGAGCACTCCTGACATATGGTTGTCAAGCCTCTGCTTAAAGACCTCCAAAGAAGGAGACTCCACCACACTCCTTGGCAGCAAATTCCACTGTCGAACAGCTCTTACTGTCAGGAAGTTCTTCCTAATGTTTAGGTGGAATCTTCTTTCTTGTAGTTTGGATCCATTGCTCCGTGTCCACTTCTCTGGAGCAGCAGAAAACAACCTTTCTCCCTCCTCTATATGACATCCTTTTATATATTTGAACATGGCTATCATATCACCCCTTAACCTCCTCTTCTCCAGGCTAAACATGCCCAGCTCCCTTAGCCGTTCCTCATAAGGCATCGTTTCCAGGCCTTTGACCATTTTGGTTGCCCTCCTCTGGACACGTTCCAGTTTGTCAGTGTCCTTCTTGAACTGTGGTGCCCAGAACTGGACACAGTACTCCAGGTGAGGTCTGACCAGAGCAGAATACAGTGGCACTATTACTTCCCTTGATCTAGATGCTATACTCCTATTGATGCAGCCCAGAATTGCATTGGCTTTTTTAGCTGCCGCGTCACACTGTTGGCTCATGTCAAGTTTGTGGTCAACCAAGACCACTTTGGTTGACTACTTTCACTACTTGGTAGTGAAAGCTACCAAGTAGCTTTCACTTGCTTTCTAGAGGAGTGGCTGTATTGGTCACAGGGGAAGGAGCATTGCTAAGTGGCAGAAGGTCCCAGACACAACCCTAGGAGTGCCTGCTTCTGTCAGTCAAGGTCGACAGTGCAGAGCTCGATGGACCATCCGTGTGAGGCAGCTTCCTGTGTCCCTATGGTGTGTTGTACTTAAATAAATCCCTTGGGTAACATCCAGTTGCGACAACTGACTTTCACAACAACCTTCCGCTTGCACAAATGGGACTTAGCCATTCTCTCCTCATGCTGAAGGAGAACCAAGGAATCTTGCTTAGGACTGATTTTGCCACTGAAAGGAACTGAAATAATAGAATCATAGAATTGTTGAGTTGGAATAAATGCCATGGACCATCTAGTCCAACCCCCTGAAATGCAACTGGGGTGGGGAAAGCAGTGGGTCTTCAAGACCTTCGTCTTTAGGATATGCCTGGGGGAGGTGGTGGGCAATTTTCCTGGGGAAAGAAAAGCAGGCCTTAAGGGTTCTGTATGTATTAGAGACAGCGTGGGATTTAGGGCAGTGTGGGCGGTTGTCCTGCACAGGGCATTGAGCTGGGGAGGGGGGCTGCAAAATTGAGATGATCCATCAGCAAAATTTTGGCCTTGCACGGGGCTCCATATTAGGAAAGATTACCAAAGACCCTGGAGATAGATAGATAGATAGATAGATAGAGAGAGAGAGAGAGAGAGAGAGAGAGTGAGTTAAATTTTGTTTATGTACTTGAATATTTATGACCTGCTCTCCTAAAATAAATCAAGGCACCTTAAAGCATAAAATACAAAAAAATCAACCAAGATCTTTAAAATATAATAAGAAACATTCATAAACAGCATTAGATACTGGTTGCCAAAGGTTGCCACCCTAGACTACAATTCACTAACTACTGGTCATGCTGCCACCACGTCCCTTCTGGGAGGAGCTAGTAGCTCCAGTGGAGCAGAGCCCCTTTGCCACAGCAACCTGGCGCCCACTTCCAGTCTTGCCACATCAGCGCAGCCATCCTGAGCAGTGATGGATTCCTCCAGATTGGAAGAAGGGGCTTCCGTGTTGTTGCACTCGGGTGGTGGTCCCTCTCCCCCTGAGAACATGCCAAAGCCTTCATTCCTAGAAAGGAGGCCCTCAATTCTTGCACACGCCCAAGAATTTCCCCCTCGTCTGACAGCACTGGAAATGAGTGTTGCTAAAGAACTTGCACTTGAAAAGTAAACTGTCTTCTGAAAGTCTGGAGGTATGAATGGTGTCCCTTAGGAAGCAACAGGGTGATGTAGGGGAGAGCCTCGTGACGGATTATCAAATGACAGAGATGATCATTCTGCATCAAGACATCTGAACTAAGCAACTTTCTCTTTGACGGATTGAACAGCTCCCTTTCTGTCCCCTTGCCGCTGTATATAACACAGCGAAAGGACAATCTGTCACTCCCCCCCCCCCGATGTGTTTCATATACATATTTAATATATTTTGCTGTTCGGCGATATATTAGACTATATTACTTAGCCATAAAAATCTCCAGGAGACATGCTCGTCACTGGTTTGGAAAATTACATTAGCAATATATATTCCATCTGTGTAGCGACTTGGCCCATTACAAATTTATGCCCTTAATAAATTTTGTTCTTGAAACGGAGCTGGTTTCATAGGGGAGGCTTGAAGGAGTGGGGGGAGGGGCAAGGGGAATTCTGATCTCCGAACAATAAGCCAATAAATATTAAGTGTGCCTCTCAAGTTTGCTAATAAAACAAATTGATTATGCATTTGCCACCTTAATTCTTGATCAGAGCAAATGCTAATTGGTTTCTTGAAGAGTGACAAAACTTCTCATTATTTTTTTTCAATTTTCAATCTCTTCCTCCATTGCAAATTAGTTCATTAGAAACATACATCTATTATTTATTGGTTTAATTTCCAAATATTGCCATGATAACCAGGCCTAATGTGGAATTCTCAGGTCGGTTTAGAAACCTGCCAACGATTTCATTAGCAGGGCTAATTAATTAAAGATGAAGGGAAAAATAGTTCTCTCTTAAGAGAGACGCAAAGGAGGGGATAGGGAAAGGCAGTGTCAATGAAAAAATCTTAATTGTGTGACATATTAAACTTCAGTCTAATGCAGGTTTCATTCTTTGTCCAATTACATTTTAAAAACCCAGATTTTCAGTGGCTAAAAGCAGCCAGCAGGAACAAGGTGTATAGTAGTGAAGATGAGCAACACCTAAGGGTTTCACACAATGGCACACAACAGATTTCAACTGAATTAAGAGTCATTCTCTTTTCATAGGGAATTCTGAGAATTGAAGTTCGTCACTGAGGGCTGTGGATCTCTAGGAGGGAATTCTCACCACTTCATTCAACTACATTTCCCAAGATTCCTTGGTGAAAGCGATGACATTGAGCGTGTTGTAAATCTGTCTGTTATACTTCTGTGGAGTAAATAAGGCCTGAGCTAAGATTTTTAAAAACAATTTACTTGTTTTATTTCTAAAAAACACACACACAAAGCAAAATCCCAGTCTGGACTTCCCACGTAAAGAAGGCAACCTCCACAATTTAGAAGACTGAGGTATCTGGTAAGATTATGGGAGACAGCTAGGTACAAAAGGGTTCAGGGGAAAAGGATAATGTCAGAGAGAAATCCTGATTAGTTTTACTAATGCGAAACACTCATTTTGATTTGTTTTTATTCTCACCGCCACAGCATCCTACAAATATTACTTTGTGTGTCTGCTTTCCAACACAACGTGCCCTTTTAAAACCAGAAATGTGAAACTGACTAAAGTCTTCCCCTGCTATTAAAAAAAAATAGATAAAAAAGGAAGGGACCCCTGGATGGTTAAGTCCAGTCAAAGGCGACTGGGGTTGCGGCGCTCATCTCGCTTTCAGGCCGAGAGAGCCGGCGTTTGTCCACAGACAACTTTCCGGGTCATGACTAAACTGCTTCTGGTGCAACGGAACACCATGATGGAAACCAGAGCGCATGGAAATGCTGTTTACCTTCCCACCGCAGTAGTACCTATTTATCTACTTGCACTGGTACGCTTTCAAACTGTTAGGTTGGCAGTTCCAACTCCATAGGCAACCATAGTATTGCAAGCCACCCCGGTTTCTGAGAGGTGTGAGATTCCAGGGGTTCCAGGTGCTTACCCAGAGTTTGCGCTCCTTTAGGAATAAGGCACAGCAGAGACCACAGTCTTCCCTTGATATAAATTTCATAAATGTCCATAGCCAATGCTATTTTTTCTAGAAAGAGGTGTCAGAACTCTCCATGAACGCTTCCCTTGTTCTCTTATAATGGCAATGGTGCCCACCTGAGAGGGGCCAGAATTGAGTTCCAGCAAATTCCGGCTGAATATAAGCCCTGTCGATAGCAAGACACTAGTGAAACTGATAAGGCCTGGATCTTCTGCATGCAAATTGTATTCTCTACCAATGAGCTATAGCAGTTCATTCTAATGCAGCTGATTGTTGTGGCAAGGACAATCTGGGAGAAACAAAAAAAAATTCCTTCCAGTAGCACCTTAAAGACCAACTAAGTTAGTTCTTGGTATGAGCTTTCGTGTGCATGCACACTTCTTCAGATACCATAGTCAAAACAAAAAAAATTCCTTCCAGTAGCACCTTAAAGACCAACTAAGTGTGCATGCACACGAAAGCTCATACCAAGAACTAACTTAGGTGGTCTTTAAGGTGCTACTGGAAGGAATTTTTTTTGTTTTGACTATGGCAGACCAACACGGCTACCTATCTGTAATCTGGGAGAAGACCTTGCAAGAGGGGTTATTCCAGCTGCTGAGCCCCCCATGCAGCTGGGTAGCCAGCAAACAAGACAAGTTAATGTTCTTGCCTATGGCCAGGAAGAGAGAGGGTCAGTTAGGGGATAGTGGGGGGTGGGGGTGGGGAGAACTGCTCCAAGGACATGTTGTTTGCTTTGGGGTGAACTGATGTTACTTTAAACAGCGCCCCCCCTGCCACCCTTGAGCCATTGTGAACAAACAACAAATAACACAAAACACTCCAAATCGCCATCATTTTCCTTCCCCGAAAACTGATGCTATAGGATGCTGTTCTTCCAAAGCTTCCTAGTGCTTGGATCAATAACTGAAATCCAGTGACTCAGGGAGGTCTGGGGGTGGGATAGTTCTTCTTTAAGTCTGAATACCAATATTCACAACCAAATACTGAGCCTGGATACAGTTCTGGGGCGGATCCCCAGGAATCTCTGGCAGAGATTAAGCCCCACATTTTATTTATTCCTGGGGTGGGCAGGTGATTTGAAGCTTTAATCTTTAACATTTCAGATAAAAGATAAATCTGGAGGGACCCCCCTTTTTTTTAATTCCAGCATATCACAAAATGAGCAATGAATAAAACTTTAACTGGTGCAGGGAGAGGGCTTATTTATGAGTTTCAGCTGAAATTTGCTCGGCGAGGACCCAGAGGGGGAAATTGGCACTGCATACAGATGAGACTCCGGCTTGGCTTGATGGAGACAGGACTATAAATTGCAACTGCCAGACCCTCTTCTCTCCTCCCTTTCCCAGTTCTGCATTTATTTTATATTTTATATCATTTTATTTTTTCCTCTTATTTGCACCAATGTTATTGATTCCCAAAGGAAATTAAAATTCCTGGAGTCTCCGAGTGACTCCATCATTTTCCATGTGGGGATTTTAAGCATCCTCAAAGGGACTGGTGGTAAATCTACACCTTTTGTACACAGCAATGTAGGCATTTTCCAGAGATTTTGGTGTAGGTCGTTCATTCTATCTGAGCTAAAATGCACACAGACTACGGGAGAGAAAATTCCCAGAAACATTGTAATACTTCTTGCTATGTGTCTGGACTGGAGATTGTGTAAAAGATTGTGCTTTGTGGTCTCTTTCCATAAGCAATAGCTTTTAATAGGGTAAATTTTCTTGGGAAGAAAAAGCATTGGAGATTTATAGTGCCTTTGTAGTCATTTGTTTACTTACAAGTGTACAAGCTGAGCCGGCAATTTGAGGACACAGAGGCAGGTGGAGGCAGTAGCAGCACTTCAAAATCTAATCGCACCGGTTCTCCCCCTACTCTACCAGACAAAGCAAAATTAATTTCACTAATTTTGCCCCACTTCAGACTCATTTGGACCATTTCAGATCACAGTGGGGTGATCCCATGACTGAATACAACCCATGGAAAACAAAGGCACTCAGCGCCAGCAGATCAAGGCTGGGCTGCAAACTGATCTGTTTATTGAGCATTTGTCCTGATTTGTTCGCAGAAAAAAATCACAGAGGTTATATGACACTGAACATTCATTCTGATCTGTTTGTGTAGTTGCCATAATAACATGCAGTTCCCTGTCATTTTTCTTACCACAACAATTTGGGGATTTGGGGGGTTTGTCACACACGAGTGTAAGAGCAGAAGCCTCAGAGCTGATTGCACTTTAGCTCGGTCCTTGGAGACAGAGCTGGCATCAGAATAATCCTCTCCCAGGGCTCACGGCTGAGCAATAGCTCAGTGGGAGAGCATTGGATTTGCATGCAGAAGGTCCCAGATTCAATATCCGGGCAGGGGTGCCAACTTGAATAAAATATTGTAGGGGCACAGGTAAGCCCCACCCCACATAATGAATCACATGACGCAGTGCACCATTTGAATGGAAATGTCCATCAACTTGGTGGGGGCCTGGTCCCCTCAAATATTTTATTGTGGGAGCCGAAGCCCCCATAGCCCCTAGGAGTTGGCTCCTATGATCCCTGGCATCTCTAGGTAGGGCTGAGAACAGACCCTGCAGAGAAGCTGCCAGTTAGGGTGGGTAGTACTGAGCCAGATGGAGCAGTGGTCCGACTAGGCGTAAGGCTGCTTCATATGTTCTTCTTATGGGTGTCAAGTCCACTTAACTGCACAACATAAATTTGCCTGCGTATGATTGAATCAAAATAGTGGCAGTCTGGAAGCAGCCTGGAACAGATCTACTGGAAAGTATCTACCGTGTTAATAACTGCCCCTGGAGCAGTTCCCTGACTCTTAAATCGCCCTCACTCTCCACTGGTATTAGTTAGAGGGGTAGACTTGGGTTCTGAATGGCCAAATAATATTTGGTCAATTGAACGATCAGTTGTTGTTGTTGTTTAGTCATTTAGTCGTGTCTGAACACCCACCAATATTTAATAATCAACAAATTTGATACTTAATGCTAATTACAAAGCCTGTTGTTGCGAAATGGTAACATTTATTTTTAGAATTCAAAATCTATCAATCAGTTTGTAATTATTATTCTATATACTGATATTATCCAATTTGCTAAAAGCAAGCTTTCTGAGTGTGAATTCCTTTGAGGCTGGGCTACTCTTGGGCCTGGACAAGAGGCTTCAGCTGGTGTAAACGGCTGCGGCTGGACTGTTGATGGGGACAGACCATCACTGGCTCATAGCTCTGGTGCTCAACAGCTTGCAATGGCTGCCACCTGTTGCCAGGCCAGGCTCAAGGTTCCTGTATGATTTACAAGGCCCTTAACAACTTGGGTGCAGCATTCCTTATATCCCTGCCTCATCACTGAAATCTTCAGGGAGTGACAAAGACCTTTTGATTAAAGCAGGTATTTGAAGGAAGTTTTCTGTTTTTATTATTAATTTTATCCACTGCATGCTTCCTGTAATGTTTATATGAACTGCTTAGCAACTTTGTTAAAAAAAGAAGCAGCACATAGTAAATGCACCCTTTTTTAAAAAAGAGCTGTTTCACAGTGGAACAGTCTCCCTTGGGAGGTGGGGGGGGGGGAGAAAAGAAATTTAGCTGTATATAAATAACTGGTAGGTGGGCTCTAGGATCCTGTCAGAATCCTCATGCCTCCTTCCTGGAGCTGCGTAAGCACTTACCGGGCTTTGAGAAGGCACCCTCCTCAGTTGTGTGCCTGGTGCAACCACACTGCTTGCACTGCCCCAAATCCATCTCTGGAATTTGTCTAATCATCTTTTAAAGAGTGAAAACTGCATCTTGAATGGTGTGTGCAGGAAGCAATTGGGCCCAGGTGTTCTGTATGTATTAGTCTATAAGGTGAGTGAGCTCTTGGGGCAGAACTTCAGGATGCAGAACTTACCAGACCCAGGCTTCTTATCTCATCCACCTTTTGCAAACTGGCACAAGGCCTTTAAGTTGCAGCACATTTTCACAGGACTGGCTGAATTGAGCTGTGACACAGCTACAGTTAGAATTTCTTATGATCTCAGGCAACCAATTCAATATTGGCTTTAACCTTCAGTTCTGTTCTCTCCAGAGACCTCCTTGGAGAAAGGCACAGGGAGAGAATGACAAGGGGAGAGATGGGCAGATGGAGATGGCAGTGAGTAAACAAATGCTTCTCCCACTTGCCTTCTTCACGCCGCCACCCCGTTTCTCTCTTTTCTTCTCTCCTTTCTCCCTTTTTTCTTCCCCATGTTGCTGCCACTGATCTATGCTAATCAAAGCCCTTTGATCACCAGCAACCTCCTTTGGGGCATCGAGTGGATTGTCACTTCCAATCTGCTCCCCTCCCTGTATCAAAGGAGCCTTCTGTGCTGCTACTGGGGAGGATGGAAGAGATGGTTTGGGGAGGGAGGTGGAGGCAGAGGCACCTTCTTTGAAATGAGAATCTCTCCCTGTGCTAAGACTGTGGCTCTCCTGGGTGTCGGCAGCGCAGGAGTCCGTATGCACAGGAGTGCTGCCCTGTGGGGTGAACGGCTGAGGTGCAGGTGCTGGCAGGCTTCTCCGGGGATGCCTGAGTCTGGTTCCATGATCAGGAGAAGGAGTGGCCTAGCAATCCCTCTGGAGTCAAGTGGGTGTAACAAGATCTCTGTGTCTCACAAGAGGACCAGAACAAACAAAGAATGATTAACATTACCACTTAAGAAACCAAATGTTTTAGAGTCACCCAACCCAAACTGCTGCTGGTTACCTGGCAACAGTGAATTTGTTGAATAAATGAATAAAAGATATCAGTTAACTGTTGCTGGCTAAATGGCAGTATTTCCATCGATCAGAGTCCACGTTGGCTTTCTCCTTTCTCCTTGCTCCTGCATCGGCTTTCTCTGCTTCTTCTCTCTCGCTGCTCCCACAGCTTCCTCAGATCTCTCTGAGACCAATCTGGAGGGCAATAGGTTCCTCATTCCTAGTCACAGGGAAGAGTGGGCAGAGAAACTATTATTTTTATTTTTACTCTTCCATTGTTTCCCATGACCGACAGATGCCAACCAAATATTATTTATTATTTTTTTATACTCCCCTCTTAAGATCACAGGGTGGTCCATGACATAAAAATACAAAGTGAGAACACAAAATACACAGCAAATGACAACAAAAACAACGAAACCAATACGCTTCCCCCTTCTAGAAACACATTTTAAAGGCCATAGATTGTTTGATCAGCCAAAGGTCTGGTTATAGAGAAACTTTTTGCCTGGCGCCTACAGAGATGTAACGAAGGCACCAGCCAAGCCTCCTTAGAGAGATTATTTCACAAATGGGGAGTCACCACAGAAAAGGCTCGTTCTCATGTTGCTACCCTCCAGACTTGACATGGAGGGGACACATGAAGAAGGGCCTCAGAGGATGGCAAAGTGGCAGGTGGTGTGGGGTAAGATCTAAATATGAGTCTCAGTTTTAGGCAGTTAGAAAGGCTTGGTCCTCAAACCCAAATGTGAACTTTTTGGCAGTAGATGGGTCTTCTCCCAATTCCACAAGCACAGTTTTAGCCCAGGACAAGTATAATAATAATAATAATAATAATAATAATAATAATTTATTTATACCCCACTCTGGGAGGCTTCCAACAAAAGATTAAAAATACATTAAAACATCAGTCATTAAAAACTTCCCTAAACAGGACTGCCTGTTTGTCCTGTGATTTTCAGGTACAGGTCTGGGAGGCTTTCCCCAGGAAAACACTCTGTTTACTGCTGCATTGGAACAAACATCTATTGGGTTTCCTATGGAGTGACCTGTGTTCTGATTCAGCAGTAATCAGCAGGTTTTCCCAGGGGAAGTGGAAGGACACAAGAGAAATGATAGGAAATGAAAGAATGGCCGTTGACCTGGGGCTCCAGTGAAGTGGCCATTTGCTGCCTGGCAGGCTGTGGCATGGGCATGGGGTGGGAGCTATCTTCTCCCTCTGGAATTGGCATGAAAGGCCCATTTAAATGGGCCAACCAGAAGACAGCTGGGTGTGTGTCAACTGGGTCTGCCCAGTCCCTATAAAGTGAAGCCACACCAGGATTCCTCACCCTCCTGACCTGTGGTCCTGTCCAAGGTCAGTGTGTGGACCTTGCTATGGAATATTTGGTCACTGTACTGAGGACCAGGGAGGAATTCTCCCCCCAGAAATTTCCCCCCTCTGTGGGTTTTCGCCTGCCTCATAACAGATGTCACAACTCTGGTGGAAAAAGCATTGGGTTGGGTTAGTATAGCCCATTAAAGGCTATACTGGCCTTTATGGCCTTGGCGGGATTGTCAGCTTGGTACACATCAGGGGGCATCCCTCTACCCAGGGTTGACCCATCACCCTTTGGTCAACCAGTAAGCAGGCTGCTTGATCCCAGATACATACCCAAATGCATTAGTCGAAACCTACTTACACCTCTAATTAATAAAAGCTGTGCTTATTTCAACCCAGGCCTGGTATCCTGTGTCTCATTTCACCCCTGGTCAGCCTCATACTGCACTGCGTGCTTCCTGTGCCTGGGCATGCAACTCACGGGACCAAGGGAAGCGTGGATGAGCTATGGTGGAATGCTGCCCCCTCCCCAAGCTGTGTTGGTGCCATTGCTATGGGGGCACATGTAGGAGGAGACAAAGCTTTCAGGTTGGAGACAAATCCTGGGGAAGGTAAGGATGGCACACACTCTTCCAAGCACATCATTGCCCCGGGGTGCAATCTGCAAAATATGAGGTTGTGCCGACCTCCTCAATCACTGAAACCTTGTGAAGGGTTCCAAGGTTAGTCAGAAATGTGTGAAAAGCCCATTTCATCTGTCGCTGGCTTATGCCACTCTTCTTGCATTGATAAAAATAAAGCAGCTCGTCCCCTGCTCATCTGCTGCCGGAACAGCACGTCTGTCTGACATCGATCGATAGAGGACCACATGCGCTAATCTGCTGGGCAGCCCCCCAGATCACAAACACAGCCCCCAGATTAGAAACATCAAATGTAATATCCCCTACCCTTTGCCATTCCCCCAGCTCCATGCTCAGTCATCACCTCTTTCTTGGTCTAGCTTCTCAAATTGGATTTTTAAAAAGTAAAATAACATTAAGATTGGAGCTGTCAGAGAAGCACAAGGGAAACTGTGTTTTAATGCTCAGGAACTTGGCAAAGTCGTTTTTATATTATGGATGTACGCTATGTATTATTTTATTAATACTATTGCCTAATACAAATTTGTCATGGCCTTTGGCTAGAACAATAAGCTTATGAACTTGAACTTGGTCTAGCTTATAGATAATCTCATATCTAGTTCATTATAAATCAGTGATATCCTCAGCACCAGAACTCAGGGACCTGAAAATATTTTTGGACACCTGAAAAACAGAAGACAACCCAACATTCATAGTTCTGTACTAAACTAGCATTGGTCCTTAGTCTCATGGTAGTAGCCCACGATGTTTTACAAGCCTCACAATGATCATCCACATATCTGTGCCCCAAATGTCAAGTCTATGCACACCATTTGTGTACTTGTGCAACATTTCTCTGTGTGGAAATGAGTGCTACTCATCAAGCTAGCTTTGATCAGATGTGAATCCTAATGCAGAAGAAAAACAATTCAGCTGTAGTTGCTGCAGAGCACCAATCCCAAGGACTCAGGCAAAGTTTCAAAAGATCTGCATGGCACTAGCTGCTAGGTACACAACATCAAGCAAATGATTTCTGCAAAAAGGGTGTGGCTCCCTCAAACTTTCCTTTGTGCACTTTAAGGGTCAAACTGGATGTGAAGCTGAACATGTCCTTACAAATCCAGCAAAGCAGTTTCACTAGCAGAAGCACTTTGGACTGAACAATGACTCTTCCCCTCTCTCCCTCTTCCTAAATTTGCTCTGGAGGGTTACAGGAAAACCCAGAACATATTTAAGGGATCTGTTACCCAGGCAAAAGTGGACAGCGTCCCAGATTTCCCACCATGCTCCTGTCAAAAATCCCCCCCCCCGCTATTAGGGTTAGAAAAAAACTCCCATTGGACATCTCTCCCCCTCCTTCTTGCTCACATGGGACGGCTCTTATTGGACCACATCAAATTCAAGCAAGTGAGTACAATTTTCTTAATTCTGCTTCCTTGTAAAATAAGCACCGGAATGTAGAAAACAAGCATGGCAGCTAGAGACTTGCTAGTTTTCTACAGAAGAGAAAGGCTGAAATTCTTTCCCACTGACTCTAGCAGGATGGGCTAAGGTTAGGGTTATCAAAGTCCCTTTTCGCCCCTATAAGGGAGGTGGGCTGGGTGGGGGGAGATTGGAAAGTCCTGCTTCAACTGACAGGAGTGTAGGACTGTCAACTTTTGATATCAAAAGTTATGGGAGCTGGATGGGGTTGGGCTAGTGGTGGAGCCCCAAACAGAACCAGGTTGCACAGGAAAGCCAGCATGAGAGCCATCTCTGCTGCAGCTGCAGCTGCCCCCTTGTGGGTATGTAGCTCTAATCACAAAGCCCTTGGCTCAACAGAGAAGGCAGCTATGGAAGAACTACTCATGTGTAATGTGCAACTATGAATTGGGGCCCTGGAACCAAGCTTCCTCCAATGGGAGAGGGAGCATAGTTCCATGGCAGAGCACATGCTTTGTGTGCAGGTGCAATCCCTGGCCTCTACAGGCAGGACTGGGCACACATCCTGTCTGGAGCACTGGAGAGCCACGGCCAGTCTGTGAGTAGAGCAGACCAGCCATCGCCAACCTGGTAGCCTCCCGATGTTTTGGACTTACAACTCCTATCAGCCCCAGTTGGCAGTGATGAGAATTGTTGCCCACAAGCAACAAGACGGAGCCATAAAGCAGCTACAATTTCATTTTCTTTTGCTATTTGCAGTTGTCACAGGTTGGTGGTGGTTTGGGGATGGATGCATGGATAGATGAACAATACCAAGCAAGAGGGACCAAGGGTCAAAGTTAGTGTAAGGCAACTTCCTTTGTTCCTAAGCAGACACAGTCCGTGGCCTGATGCTCATGTCCATGCATTGGATTGAGCATGCTTTGAGCATGCAGACAGAGTAAAGATGCTGCTACTGTCTGGTTTGGATTTCAAAAATCCCAACTTTGCTCATAAGAAGCTTCTCATAAGAAGCTTCTGGCCTATACATGCAGGCACATGGATGCATGCACATGCACATGCACACGCGCGCGCACACACACACACACACACACACACACGAGGCCAGAACCTGGAGGACAGGTAGGCATAACCCCTGTCAGAGCCCTTGATTTTTTGGAAATTTTTATACTGCTTGTCTCTTACATTTTAAATTGCAGGCTGTTCAGCAGGGGGAAGAAAGGGGAGTGGGGAAGACTGTTCTGTGTCTTAATTCAGTGAGATTGACAGCTACATCGGGCTTGCTCTTTTTTCTTCATTTTCAGCCCAATTAAGTTGAAGTGCTACAGATATTACAGCCTTGCGTCCCTGCTTAATGGAGGGAAGCCCCCTTCCCACTGGGCCATTGCAGCTTATGATTCTTGGCCAATGCCAGCTGCAATTGGGAGAGAGATTGTATATAGAGGTGTGTGGGAGAGTGCAGCCTAGTGCTTAGAGCCTTCCCACCAAGGTGCTGGTTCAAGCTTGGTAAAATAGACTTGGAGGCCCCCAGCCTAGTCTTAGGGGCTTTTGTACCAATTGTAGGGACAATCATCAAAGAGTAGAGGACAGTGCCTCTTTCTGTGGACTGGCAGCTTTAATAACCTAGTTATTAAAGCTAAAAGTTAGCTAGAAATTATTTTGGCTGTATATTGCAATATGTGCTTACTGGCCATAATTCCTCCATTCGCTGGAGACCTCAGCTATTGCTTTCCCTCACCTGTAGATTGAAATGCATTCAATTTATAACTTGTCCCCCAAACACTCTCCTACGCCTGACAGCCCACGACAAGGATTGAATGCTGAGCAGATGGGGTCCCCGAACTATTCGCCAAACAATCAAGGCAGAGAGGGGGGTAGAAAGACAAGCAGCAAGACGGAGGCATAAAGCAGCTACAATTTCATTTTCTTTTGCTATTTGGGGTTGTCACAGGTTGGTGGGAGTTTGGGGATGGATGGATGGATGGATGGATGGATGGATGCAGGGGGTGGGTGACGGCAGAAGAATGCACCACATGGTACAAGCAGAGAAATCCACCCAAAATCACATAAATCTTGGCTACTCACCTGGTGTGGGATAACTCCTAAAATGCTGATGGGGTGCAGCTGAAGCAGGGGCAAACACTCTGTCTTTTGGAGTGTGACCCAGATCTCCTGCTTTTCCTACTTTTTAAGTAATTTCTACTCCTCCTCCTCTTAAAGGGCAATTGGGGGCACTGCCAAGCCATAGCCTTCAACTGTCTCAAGTTGGAACATCCCGTTTTAGGGTGCTGTGCTCTCAGCACAGTGCCAATAAACACTTGAGATCATGTGACTCTCATGGGAGTGTGGCTGGGAAGATGAGCGTCCAGGTTTTGGGCTTCAGCAGTTTATGCAAAGCACAGTGTTAGTTAGATCCGCCCCCATCACTGTAATTTCCCAGGGACATGATACTTATAAATTAGCAAATGTTTCAATCCTTTAGCAGGGCCTGAGGGTCAGCCTCTGGAGAAGACAGAGTCTGGGGTTGCGTTAGGCTAAGGTGAGATCCAATGGTGAGGGTAGAGGTCAATAGAAAACTGAGGTCCTTTGGGTGGGAGCCAAAGGACAGGAAGGGAGGGGGCGAGCCTGATGTGAGAGAGGGGGCTCTGTGTATGTTCTATCATCATCCATGAGGAGGGAAGATGAGGAATTGGATTGTTGTGGAGAAGCCTTGACTTCATAAAATCACTTTGTTAAGATCTAAATAGGCACATTTAAGAACCAGCTTGGCTCAAGTTATGTCCATTATTTAATATAATCCAACTTTACTATCATTTTGAATTTGAGTGTTCATGTTTTGATACTTGTATTCCTGTTATTAGTACATTCAGACTGTGAGCACATTTAATCTAGTGCCCTGCTTTGAAGATCTTCTGCTGACAAGGGTATGTGATGTGTTTGGGTGATGGAATGGTGGGGAGCAAGGAGAGAGAGAGAGAAGACAAGGAAGGAGCTGCCCTTTAAGTAGTGAGATGCTGAGGGAGGTATGGCGATGGGGGCTGGCCATGCCAGGTTAGGAGAAGGGGTGATCAATGGACGAAGGCTGTCCCCTCTTCTGGACTGCTTTCCAACCACCAGAGTCTGGGTGATCATGTCAGTTGACCCCCTCAGCCTGGTGCTTCTGCTATTAAGTGCTAGTTTGATTCAGAATAAATAACCTACTCTTTATGACTTAATTGAAAGACCTCATGGGGATGGGCCTATCCTGCAAGGAGTGAACTTGGGCCCAACTGAATACAAAGCTTGTGCTCTCTCTCTGAATTATGGTCCCTGCCAGCAATTGGTGGAATATGTGTCTTTTAAGGGAATTGATGCTTTTGAATTATGGTGCTGGAGGAGACTCTTGAGAGTCCCATGGAATGCAAGAAGATCAAACCTATCCATTCTTAAGGAAATCAGCCCTGAGTGCTCACTGGAAGGACAGATTCTGAAGCTGAGACTCCAATATTTTGGCCACCTCATGAGAAGAGAAGACTCCCTGGAAAAGACCCTGATGTTGGGAAAGATGGAGGGCACAAGGAGAAGGGGACGACAGAGGACGAGATGGTTGGATAGTGTTCTCGAAGCTACCAGCATGAGTTTGACCAAACTGCTGGAGGCAGTGGAAGACTGGAGTGCTTGGCGTACTCTGGTCCATGGGGTCACAAAGAGTTGGACACGACTAAATGACTAAACAACAACAACAACAAAAAGGCAAGCAGGAAGCATCATGGTTCTGAGCAGCGGGAAAGAAGCTCGGGGGACAATATTGGGGACTAATGAAGATTGCTGCCCCGGCCATGGTCTTATTGCAAGAACGATGCAATTCATACAGGTGTTTTTCTTCATTTGGGTCTATTTTAAAAGCTGGCTATTCCATAATGATTTTAACCACTTGCTTGCCATAAATAATCACCAATTATCACATAAGCTCCACTTTCAGGGTAGACTGAATTATCTGGTGGGCCTTGGAGGGAATTGTGGCTGGCTGTGAACAGCCTAATAAGTTCCCATCGTAAATGGGATTTGTGTTGCTCCCCAAGGCAGGTGTGGGATGCTCTGCAGATGCTGTCAATTGTGCAGTGGTTTATTGATCAGAGGTGAGAAGCAGAAGCTGGTGACTTTCATGCAGTGGTAGTAAACAATGTAGCTAATGCCCACAGATATGCTATGCATATTCCAGATTGGGTGTACTAACTCCCCCCCCTCCCCGCCCGATCAGTCAGCAGCCATCAAGATTGAGGCAAGGCAAGATGGCTTAGTGGCATCATAAACAAGAGGGGAAATCCATGCCCCATTGAGAATGTCATGGAGTTGCTACCCTGACTGGCTAGTAACAGTAAGACTCCTTTCAGCCAGGACACAGCAGGGTGAGTGGATAAATGAATGAGTGGTGCAGTGCATTACCCGATTCCTAAAGATTTAAAATCTTCTGGCTTACATAACTCCCTTCCCTCCCTCTAATATTTATCATTTTATCGTATTATGCTTCCAAGAGAAAAAGGAACAAGGTAATCGGACAATTGTACATGTGCAATAAGTCAGTGGGAATGATACATGGTGTTCCTTGCCTGCCTCTCAGACAGCTCACCTGGCATAATTGGGCCTCATTTCTGGCTCGTTAGGGTGTGTGCAAAGAATCTGAGATAACGGGAGGAGAATTGGTGATTCACTCAGTGTCCCAGAATGGGTGTTAGGGAGGCAGGATGGAGAGGAGAGAGAGAGAGAGAGAGAGAGAGAGAGAGAGAGAGAGAGAGAGAGAGAGAGCACAGGGTGGGGTGGGGTGGGGAGAGAGAGAGTTCTGGAGGAATAGAACAATTGGGGTGCGGGAGAGCAAAATCCTCCCGGCAGGGTTTGGAGGCTTGGCGATGGCATCAATCACTGTGGACGCAGAGGCCGGTCAGATGAGAAAGATGAAGACATTTTCAGTATGGTTGGAACACAGAAAGAATCTCTGTCTCATTGGATGCTGCTGCAGCCTCGTTCTGCATAAATTAAGAGTTTGCTTTCTCCTGGTTGCGCACACACAGAGTATGTCAACGCTTCATTCCTGGGTTGGAAGAATGCCTGTTTTGTTTTTTGTTTTTTTGTCCCAACTTGGGAATGGAAAAATGGAGCTTTTCGCAAGGATGGGCAAGATGGATGGTTGTTGGGGAAGCATAACCAATGCATTGTAAGAGAAAAAAGAATCTCTCATAGCACTTGTTTGGCTTTCAAATTTCAGTGGTGCCTTGTGCGACGCCAAAATTCGGTGCCCCCTCCCGCTTCTCACCTTCTGTTGTTTGTCATTGTTGCAGTGCTCCTTGTGGGATCCTCTCAGTTCTGTGCCCAATGCAGGCAAACTTGTTGTGCTCCCCTAAATCTGCCTCTGTTCAAAGGTTGGACACTTGGGAGGATCCACAAGGGTTGGGCAAAGGTCCAGGGGTGGGGTAGATGTGACCCTCTAGTTGCAGCTGGACTCCAAATCCCATCCACCCCCAAGAAGAGGAGTTGAGAAAGAAACAGTTTATTAAGTATACAGCCAGACCCGTGCTGAGGAGGAAGGAAGTCAAATAGAAATGAATAAGAATTGAAATAGTTATATCTTTTTGTAAGTTTGTCTTGTGAGTGATGTCTGTGTTGGTGTTGGTATAATAAGTTAATAAAAGCATTTACAACAAAACAAACAACAACAACAACAACAAAACACAAATCCCATCCGCCCCAGCCAGCAAGAGCAGTGGTCAGGAATGATGGGAGTTGACTCCCTTGCAGGAACATTTGTTTTCAATTTGCTTGGCAACTGCAATTCCATCATGGGTGTCACCCCTCCAGCAACTGCATCATCATCACCATCATCACCATCATTTTAGTATGCTGATGACAACGTAGTGTGTGCACGCTCAGAGGATGACCTCCAAACCATCCTAAATATCTTCGCAGAAGCTTACGAAAAGCTTGGCCTATCAATCAACATTCAAAAAACCAAAGTTCTACACCAACAAGTACAAAATAACCCTTCTGCAGTGCCACAAATCCAACTCAATGGTGTAATGTTGGAAAGTGTTGATCACTTCTCCTACCTGGGAAATTATCTTTCCACAAGGGCCAACACTGATGCCAAAATCCAGCATTGCCTGAGCTCTGCGAGTGCAGCTTTCTCCTGACTGAAGTGCAGAGTGTTTGAGGACCGGGACATTCGCAGGGAAACCAAAATGCTTGTTTACAAAGCTATTGTACTACCAACCTTACTGTATGCTTGTGAAACGTGGACCACCAATGAATGCCATCTCCAACTCCTTGAAAGATTGTATCAATGGTGTCTCCGAAAAATTTCACACATCGCTTGGGAAGCCAGGCAAACTAATGCCAGTGTACTGGAAGAAGCAAAGATCAGCGGTGTTGAAGCAATGATTCTTCAACATCAACTTCGCTGAACTAGTCCTGTTTTGCGGATGCCTGATGATCGTCTTCCAAAGCAACTACTCTATTCCGAACTTAAAAATGGAAAGCGTAATGCTGGTGGTCAACAAAAGAGGTTCAAAGACTCTCTGAAGACAAATCTAAAAAAATGTAGTATAAACACCAACAATTGGGAAACACTTGCCTGTGAATGCTCCAATTGGAGAACAGTCTTTACCAAAGGTATCATGGGCTTTGAAGACACTCTAACTCGGGACTCAAAGGAGAAACGTGCTAAGAGGAAGGCACACTTGGCAAATCCACACTGTCATCAACTCCCAACTGGAAACCAATGTCCCCATTGTGGAAGGACGTGTGGATCCAGAATTGACCTCCACAGTCACTTACGGACTCATTGTTAAAACCATGTTTATGGAAGACAGACTTACTCGGCTATGAGTGATCGCCGAAGAAGAAGAAGAAGAAGAGACTTAGGACAAGGCATTCTGACATTTCAAATATTGAAAATGACATTTGGAAAGTAAGGTGGTTTCTTTGGAAAATTAAGTGCAGTGATTTCCTCTGCAAAATCCACCAGCCACTTCTCCCTCCTGCTTTCCAAACACTCAAGCACTTGCGGAGGGGAGGGGGGCTGGCATTCTTCCCCGAGTCCTCCAACAGAGCCACTGCAAAGCTGATGATGGTCATTGATGCATTTGGGTAATTTACTGCAGCTCATAAGGTGATATGAACGGAATTACGACTCACCAGGGCATGGAGCCAGATAGCAGGCGACTGGCCTGTGAGCACTGCCAAAATACAATTGTATCTGTCAGAAATTAATCCTCTCTTCTTTAATTTCAAATGCAGGGATACGAGAAGAAGTTGGTTTCAAAGCACCCCTGATTGAGGGTTATCAAAATTGGACACACACACAAACATCCAGTATTCAGTGGAAATGGTTATACGCAGGGTCTAGAATTTATGGGGTAACTGGAGAAGCAGGATCCCTGTGAAGAGAGACAATATTAGTTACACAATCCTGTGTGTATTTAGGTGGGAGGTAAAGCCTACAACAGTGCTTTTTCCGGGTGTGGGGGGGGGCACATACCCCTAAACATTTTGTGAATCTTTGTACTTTTGTCCATTTACTGTATTTATTTTTCCCAATTAGAACTATAAAATGGTGATTTCTGGAGTCAAACATTTTTTTAGAAAAAAGCACTGCTTCCACATAAATGTGCACAGGATTGCAGTCTAACAGCAGAATCCTATGGACATTTATTTGGAATTAAATCACACGATTTCTTCCCAGGAAGTGGGCAGCCTAGAAACATTTGCTGCAATCCTAAACTCCAGAGATTGCAGTAGGACTAACTTTGCAGCAGGACTAACAATAGCACAGTCCTGCTGCTCCCTCTGGCTGGGGGAAGGCAGGGGCAGACAAAGCCCTGCTCCTTGATACACCAGACTGAATCCCAATGCCACCAAGTGATAGCTATTATGCTGGCTTGGATTCCAGAAGAGTATCACTCTGTAACACACACACTATGTGGGGCTGCTCTTGAAGATGGTGCAGAAATTGCAATTATGCAGCAGCCAGAGTGCTTATGAGAGCAGTACAGCTGACTACGTGTGGGCTCCATCTACACTATACATTTAAAGAGACAGTCCTGGCTTCCCTCAAAGAATCCTGGGAATTGCCATTTGTTAAGGGAGCTGAGAGCTGTTAGAAGATCCATATTCTCCTCCCAGAGCTACAGTTCTCAGAATGGTTTAACAGTCAATTCCTCTTTCCAAGAAACTCTGCAAATTGTAGTTCTGTGACTGTTTAAAGTGCCATGATACTGCTTTAACTGTATTAACATAATTTTCCATCTTAAAACAACACTGGTTGCCCATTGTTTTCTGGGTCCAATAAAATTCACATGCAGATTTTTCTTCCATAAAACTGCATACAAAAATATGTTTATTAGGAGAAATGTGCACTAAAATGCTGAAGAATATTCATGAGCAGTTTTTAAAAATGCAAATTGCTGCAGAAATATGGAGAACCAAATTTAAGGTTTGAAAAATCTCGGAGAGATTGGAGAGAGCCAGTGTGGTGCAGTGGTTAGTGTCCAACTAGGACCAGGGAGACCAGGGTTCAAAGCCCCACTTGGGATACCAATGCATTAAATAAATAAAAATTAGAAACCGAGAGAACTGAAATTTGACAGATCAGTGCATCCGCACTGTTTGTTTTTAAGGGTAGTACTTCCTTTTAGGAACACAGCAGACACATTCCTCACCTTCCCTTGTTTATAAGAGAGTTCAGCCAAGGACCTAGAGTAGTTTTCAGGAAGCAGAGGCAAAAGAAAGGCTGTAGAGTACTGGTTTGTAGAATGAAAGAAGGGTCCTCCTAGACACCTCAAAACACCACATGCCACAGCCTCACCCATGCAAATTTCACCTTAGTTGTCTGTCTCCCTTGATAATTTCCAAATGCAATTTCTTTTCTCATTAATTGTTGGAGACTCTTTTTTAAAAGTGGGAGAACTTATCAGCAGAGCTCTAACAGGTAAGCATTGGCGCTTAGTTTTTCATCATTCAGAAGATGTGCAAGACCAGCATTTTCAGGAGAGCACATGAGGTTACCCAAGGTAATGCTGATAGATTTTATCATGCCTGCTCTAGTGCTCTGTTTTGAGATGATAATATGACTTTTATTGTTGTTTTATGGTTTTATGGATGTGTGGTTTTAATGTTACAAGCTTCCTTGAGCGTATGGAGAAGCGGGATAGAAATTCATTTTGAAAAGGAAAGAAAAATCTCTCAGGTCTCTGTCTCCTCTCCATAACTTATGAGACAGAGAGAGAGAGTGTGAGTGTGAGAGAGAGAGAGAATAAGAATAATGGTCTACCAAGGAGGGCTGTTGTACGTACCATTGGAATACTTATTGGAAGGCTTGCCAGCAGTTCATAATTTTTATGAACAGTTAATAATTTAGGATCTTTGCTGTCAAGGGCAGTGAAGCAGTTTCCCAGTAGGACCATCAGCTGCTGCTTTTGGGTCACTGAGGAAGGATGCAAATTCTTGCCCTCATTGAAAAAGATAAGGAGACCTTGGTGGAGGCAAGGCATGCCTCAGCACTATGCAGGTGAATGGTTGCTAGTTGGCTGCCCACCTTTGTTGATGTCATCATCCCATGCCCACACCTGGGGCTGCTAGCCAATCAGCAAGCACACACTTCCACCATGCTGACTGAAGGACCCTCCGTTGCCTTCACCTATGCCTCCCAATAGCTGTAGTGAGGCAGAAAAGCCCCTCTGCCCTAGACTGCTCTGTGCGGGTCAGTACTTCCCACTAGTGATCCATTTTGCCAGCTGCCACTGGGATGCCATGATAATTGCTCCCACACCTGGAATAAGGAGGCACGAGACTTGTCTTGTTGCGTTAACCAGGGCCACAACTATCTGAATGTCTAGGGAAAGATCTAAAACTGTTGTCTGTGAATGAACAGTGTCTGAAGAGTTCTGGGTTTGTTGGTGCTGCTGCTGTTAAAGCACAGCAGATTATATATATATAGAGAGAGAGAGAGAGAGAGAATGAAAGGTTCATAAAAAATAATAATCCTACATTGCTCTGTTTTAATAGCAAAACAACCCCAAACTCTTCAGACATCCAATGAAGCTGAATTTTGGAAGATTCGGAACAGATAAAAGAAAGTACTTCTTCACGCATCACATAAACTATGGAACTCCCTCCCACAGGAAGCAGTGATGGCCACCAGCCTAGAGGGCTTTAAAAGAAGATGAGGCAAATTCATGGAGGACAAGACTAGGGATGGCTATCAGCCAGGATGGTTCTGCTTTGCCTCCACAGTCGGAGTCAGCCATGCTTCTGAAGACCAGCTGCTGGAAACCACAGGAGGGGAGAGGGGCTCTTGTGTTCGGGTGCCGCTTGCTGGTTTCTCACAGGCCCCTGGTTGGCCCCTGTGGGAACAGGATCCTGGGCTAGATGGGTCATTGGCCTGATCCAGCAGGGCACTTCTTCTGTTCTTGACTCTCCAGGGAGGTTCCTATACAGATCCACATCGTAGTGGGTGGGCCAGAGGGAAAGATTGGGATGCAATGTATGGGACTTTTACCTTCCACAGAAGACAATATTCCATCCCCACAGAAGGTTCTATAGACACACAAATCCTTCTCTTTGTCCTCCATCCAAGCAGAAAGACACATTGTCAAGAAGCCAGGCAGAAGCACTCAAGGTGGCTGGAGGGGGAGGGGTGTGGCCTGGAAGAGGGAGTGTGGCCTGAGGAGGGATGTGGCCTGAAGAGCCTAGACGGCTGCATCTGGCCCCAAGGTAAGACGTTCCCCACCGCACTGCTATCAACAAACAGAATTCAGTGTGAACCAAGCACTGTATACAATTTTAGCATTAAGATGGACACACGCTTCAGCCGGGGTGTGATAAAGGCTAGGCTTGGCACAAGCATCTGCTGTGCTATGGAGCAGACATGAAGCCTTTCTGGCCAATCATTCAGTTCGATGCCTCTATGCCCTCAGGTGAAATGGAGATGTCATACATGCATCCTTCTGACACTGGCAAACCCTCCAGGGGACAGAGGCACTTCCTAACAGCTATTGCCAAGTAGCGCTCAGCGATCTCCCCTGCGTACACACATACAGCATTTCCTGTTTTCTGCACACAGCATTTTGTGGGACATTGACTCTTGGGTGAGACCTTTAGCTGTACAGTTCATGCTTGTGCCTTCAGCGTGGCTTCCTTGGTTGGCTGATCAGGTCCCTTTGGGGAATTCAGTGGAAGTTTTGTTTTTTTGTTTTTTTAAAGACAGTACCTTGATGCAGTCTCTTAGGCCTGCCAACCTGGCAGCTGAAGGAGGGGAAAGGTCCCTTTCTTGCAGCTCTAGTAAGAAGGACTTGTTCTTCTTTGGGGTGCAGCCCTGCAGCAGAGGGAGGAGGTAGGATCCTTGCTAGTGGGTGTTGTTGAATGGACATTTCATGCGGGTGGTGTGGTTTTAGAATGCTACTCTGTTGGGGGCAACCCCACCACCACCACCTTGCAAATAAACAACTAGAGCACGTAAGTAATAGATGGAGAACCTCTGGCCCTCCAAGACCCTCTATCTGGTCCTTGACACTTCCCACAGGCCATCCCTCTCCCCAGCCATATATGCTACTGGCCCTTGTGTGTTTTTGCCTGGCTAAAATTTCTCCATGACTTTTGTTTCTGTCCCTGCCCCAATGACTTGTGGACCTCAGAAAGTTGCCTAGAAGACAAATTGGCCCTCAGGTCAGAAAAATGTCCCTGGCCAAAGGGAAAGGGCTTGTAGTGCAGGTTGCTACCTGCTCTTTGGACACTAGTGAGGCAGGGGGAATGAGGTCAGCAGGTGACCCCCTGATCAAGTAAAACAATATGAATACTTAACTAACTGGCCAATCACGTTGGTTCTAACAAAAGCCCTGCCCCCACCACAAAGTCCTGCCCTCCCCCCAACAAAACTCCTGGCTACGCCCATGGAATTAGTTCTGATTATTGAGATTTCTACTTCACCTTTCAGGCTTTGTGAAGTTTTGCAGTATCTTCCCAAGACTGGGTGGGAGATACTAAGAGGACAAATCAGTTCCCTGCAAAAGCAAGCAATTAGCTACCAGGACAGTTGTGGATGTGACACAAGGAGTGACTCAAAATCTATCCGTGTGGGGCTGGCAGTCTCATCAGCTTAGTGACAATCTCCCCAAAGAATGATTTTCTGTCCAATTTAGTCTCATCATCCAACTGTGACCTGTGTCCTCCCAACCTGGGAACAAACTGATTTGTGAGCAGAATTCCTAAGTCAAGAGTGGGGGGAAACATTTTCTAGAAGGTGGAAAAACAAAAAAAGAAGCCAAGATGGAATTTAAATCAGGCACAGTCGCTTTTGGAAACTCTGGATGGAGTTTGTATATTGCCATTTCATGTTCTCCTTCTCTGAAAGTGTGTGGGCAAAACTTAGGGTCATTGATATAGGGTGGATTCCCAAAGAGTAGCAAAGGGAGTCTTACAGCATCTTAAAGATGAACAGATTGCCCAAGGCACAAATATTGCTGGACTAGAATCCATTTCAAAAAACAGTCTTGCAGGATAGAGCACATTTCCTTTGTCCAGTCCAGGAGGCGCTCCTTATTTATTTAGTTAGATTTGCACCCCACTTTTCTTCTGTCATGGAACTCAAAGTCAGGTAGGTGAGAATTCCCAGACAGTCTCCCATCCAAACATTGACCAGGCCTGAGCCAGCTTAGCTTCAGCCAGGGGACAGGACCATGCACCCTGGTGCTGTGGTTAACAACATGGGCAATCACACCAACAGACAGTGTGCGTTGTAAGGCCCCTATAAAAACATCCTCATCCATCCTATCTTTGCCTTTCCCTGGAAATATCAGTCCTGAAAAGGACTTTGCTTCCAACTGAAGCTCCAGGAGCAGTCTAACCGCCCTCCTCCAAAGCAAGCCTCTCAATTCCCTGGACTAAACTTTTGAGTCCTTGAGCAACTTCATCTCAAATCCCTTCTTGCTGACTGAGTCCCTGAAATGCAGAAGAGGCAGGCGGGAGATGGGGAATGAGAGGGCACCAAAGCCAGCAATTAAAAGCTATTTATAGCAGTTGAGAGACAGGAGCTAATGAGAGAGAGGGGGGAGTATGCTAATAGAATAGCGATTCAATCAACACCCAAAATGTATTAGCAGCATGTTTCTTTAGCTGCCTGCCAAAAGTACGCCCACATCACAGGGAAACAGAAAATGTTAGGAAAGCGAGTGACTGATAACTTCACAAACTCATGAACTGCTCTTGGGTTTGTGGGATCCCAGAGTTGTTCACAACATCTGTGATGTGTGGATCCAGATTTTAATGTGCACCCAATCCATAGGGCAGTTGTGGGGAACATTTGGCCCTCCAGAGGTTGCTGAAATGCAACTCTCACCAGCCCCAGCAAGCATGGCCAGTGGCCAAGGATGACAGGAGTGTGTGTGCTGCCCTTCATCTGAGGATGCCAGGGTGGTTTATAGTATAAAAACACAGAAATATGTAACATAATAAAAAAAAAAGCAATGTTTTTGCCTGGAGCCTAAATATATGTAATGAAGTCTCTGAGAGCATTCCACAATCCATGTCACTCGCTATAGGGTTGCAAACTGTAATCTGGGGCCCGTTCTGTTCCTGCCAGCAGGGTGAAAAGAGAGCAGAAGTCGGAAGCTGCCTTCTGCCCATCTGCCCATCTAGCTCAGCTTTGTCTACTATGACTGGCAGAAACTCTCTAAGGCTTCAGGCCCACAGAAGCCATTCAAAGCACTGGCTACCTGATCTTCTTAACTAGAGAAAGGTACCCCTGCCCATACGGGCCAGTCTTGCCAGACTCTAGGGTTGTGCGCTCATCTCACTCTATAGGCCAGCGCTGTCCGCAGACACTTCCGGGTCACGTGGCCAGTGTGACGAAGCTACTCTGGCAAGCCAGAGCCGCACACGGAACGCCGTTTACCTTCCCACTGGTAAGCGGTCCCTATTTATCTACTTGCACCTGGGGGTGCTTTCGAACTGCTAGGTTGGCAGGCGCTGGGACCGAACGACGGGAGCGCACCCCACCGCAGGATTCGAACCGCCAACCATGCGATCGGCAAGTCCTAGGTGCTGAGGTTTTACCCACAGCGCCACCCGCATAACTAGAGATACCACAGACTAAACCAGGGCATTCTGCATGTAGAGCTGCCAATGCTGGAGGAAAGTAAAAGTAACACATTTCATTTAAAAAGTGCAAATCATATCAGGGTGAGTATGTCTAAGGCCACAATGAAAGCATTTAAAAAGAAAGAAAAGCAGAAAAGCAAACAACAAAGTAGCAGGAAATTAATCATCTTCAGCAACCAACCATTGCTACAAATGCCCATAGGGGAGAGAGAGAGAGAGAGAGAGAGAGAGAGAGAGAGAGAGAGAGAGAGAGAGAACTTTTAACAAGTGCAATGACTTGTATCAGGAAGTGGCATGGTAGGAGTTGAGAGCCTGGGGTTTCATTGGAAAGGAGTCCAAAAGACTTGGTGGCATCACAATGAAAAGGCTTTCCTGTTCACCCTCACAGATCTTACCACGGTGAAAGAAGAAATGCTCAATATACTTATCTCAGTAGGTTTCAGGGAGATGATGAGGTCTATCTTTCCCCCTGCTAAGCAGCCTGGGAGAAGAAACCTAAACCTAACCCTGGCAAACATTACATTGAACAGGTCCCAATACTGAATTGACAGATTTGTCCATCCCTAGCCCTTGGTGAGCAGGAAAGCAATGCATAAATGCTATGATCAAACAAATAACTGAACTGAGTTTGATTAAATAATGCAGAATGGAAAATCAGGAATAATTTTATACTGTACTGAGAAACAAGTGGGCCCTTGCAGCACAATTGTTGCAGGGTGGACTGTTGCTGTTCAGGTTTTGGAGGCATGAAGACCCTGTCTCCAGTAGACATCTGGCAAAGCTCAGAGGATGGGTACATCCAAAGCTGTACCTCCAGTTGTGATCTAAGTGAAAGGAGAGGTGATTATGGGAGAAAGGGGTCCTTCAAATACCCCTGGGTCCAGCCTGTTAAGGACTGATTGAAACACCCTCTGTGACTTGATGGTCAACTACACAGAAACAGGGGGAAGCAATGAGGGAAGGATTGCACCTCAAGGAATTGCCTGCTTGTTATCATTTCTCCTTTGGGTGTCCTCTTTGTCCTCTTTGTAATTGCTTCGCAGGCATCTTGCCTGCCCAGTCAAACAGATCACTGAAACCTACATATTTAATCAACATATCAAATTCAACCTCCTTCTTCTTCCCAACTTCTATCCTCTTCCCTCCCCCTGCCACCCCCACCTCAAAGTCAAAGCATACATTTTTATCTCTGCTTGATCAATCTTCATTATTGAATCTCCAAATCTGGAAGCCACAGCAGGGGAGATATGGCATTTTGTGACAATTGTTGGATTAATCCGTCCTTGGTCAGGATCAGCTACAATCAAAGGAACAAGGAAACACAAGCAGCAGACAGAAAAGTTTTTTATCCTGATTACCGGCAGACACAGGGTTCAGGAGGGACCCTGTATAACAAACATGTAGGGTAGAAAAACTCTTTGTGAGGTTACTGTTGCTCACACCCCAATCTCTGAGTAGCGAGAGACTCTGGGATGCCTGCGCTTACTCAGGGTTTGGTTTCCTTGGGATGGAGACTGTTGTGTCTTTTAGGATATATAGTTTTCTTTACACATCTATACAACCTGAGCATAGGATGGAGGGGTTCCCAGCATTAACACTCCAGCAGATCCTGATACACCATTAGGTCTCCAGGGAAGCCCTGAGCCACAGCTTTGGGTCCAGACTCCAGCACAAAGGAGGACATGCTTTTGTGTCTACAACTTCTGGCGTCAGCCAAAACTCTCCCTTGCTCTATTGCTCTCCATCCTAGGATGGAATAGCCTCCAGGCATGTGGAGGAAGTGGTTAAATGCCTACTGTCTTCCTGGAGAGCACAATCACTTAGTTGCTACACAAAGTTCACTCTTTGAGATGCCAATGAAATTACTTAATTGGCCAGCTAAGACCATTACCTTACAAAAAGACTAATGGGTTCAGCAGTTTCTTCTACTAGATTCAAAACTTCACTGGGTACAGAATCACAGGCCTGCAAGGGACCCACAGATATCATCCAGACCAACCCCACAAACCTATAACAGTATGAAGTCCACCCTTTCCAAAGAGAATTGTGTGAGGACATAAGGTTGCTTGCTGTCTAATTTTTGAGGTCACAGATCTGAGAACTAACAGTGCTTCCAGATGACCTGTCTATTGAGCATCCTGATTTCTTTGCAGGAAGATTAGACATCATTGGTTCCTTAATGAGCATTCATTTGTTTGCAGGGAGGTTGGCTCAGAAGGAAGTCTCTTCATTAAGCTTGCTGGGGCTTATCTCCAAGTAAGTATGCTAAGAAGGATTGCAACCTCAGGCTATAATCATGGTCACTCATAAGCAATACTCACAGGCTACTTTTTCTAACCTTCCCACCCCCTCTCTTTCCCCATGTATAACTTTTATATTCTTTCTTAAGCTCACCTTTCTTGCCAGCTCCATTTCTCACACTCCATTCTCTGTAAATTAAGTTATTCCCAACGAGTCTCAGCGCTCTTTAAGACTCGACCTCTTTCCTTTCTTTCCACCTACCATATCCTGGCTCTCAACCCTCTGGCTGCTGCCTTCCCTTGGAAATCCAGTTCTAGGCTCCTGGTCCCTACTGAGCTTAGTCTCTTTGTGATGTCTTTGCTGCTCAGGCAATGCACTCCTCATTGCTCTTTGCCTCATTGTGACATCAGCACTGCCCAGCCAATGGGCACAAGAAACTTCATTACAACCACAAAGAAATCCTTTAACACAGGCCCATCTGCACTGTACATTGAAAGCAGCAGTATACCATGTGGAGTATAGTTTGTTAAAGATGCCAAGAATTGCTAGAAGACCCCTAGGCCCCTAAAGGGCTGCAATTCCCAGAGTTCCCTGAGAAGAATGGTTAAACCACAATATTGATCGTTGGGGATTTATTTATATGGCATACAACTCATCTCCTCCCATGCATGCTGTTGTGTGCCCCTGAAAAGATGTTCATGTGTGGGAGGGGGTCCCCAAAGAAGCATAAAATCGACCCTTCTCATTTTCAGCCTTGACCAATTTAGTTCACTGAAAAAGGATCCAACAGGCCCACTCCTCTTCATAAGCTCCTGTGTGATCTCACTTGGAGCATGAGTAGCTGTTGCACAGAGAGCCTGGGGCAGTGTGGAGCTGCCGGATCATTCAATAAATGCAGGTCACGTCAAAGCAACTGTGCACACCTCAGAAAGGCTGGCCTGATAGTTTGAGAACCCTGGATTTAGGAAGAAGCTGGTTGTGGAATAACTATTACACCAGCTCAAAAAAAAAAGACTCATAAAAGGCAACTGGAATCATTTGATGTGCTCATACCAGCCCACTGCATTAACACCAGGGGGCTGATTGCTAGTGCATTCTGAGAATGGGATGCTGAGCCATTTTAACCTTGCCCCGGAGCCCATAATGATGGGTGTGATGAGTTGAAGAATAAGAAAAGGATGCCAACAACAGGGAAAGGGCCCTGAGACCAGAGAGCAGGAGGGAGCCAGAGGCTGCCTATAGCTGGCTGGGACAGGCAAGAGGATTGAGCTGAAAACCATATGAAGCATAGTCCATTGATGAAATGGGCTGAGTTGTGTAGCTGTGCATTTGATTGAAGATGGAATCAATGGAATCTCATTGAAAAAAAATGCACGGCTTTCAGACAAAAATCAGAACCACCTTCTTTGTGTAGCAGCAGGTAGTTCAGGGGAGAATAGGCAATTCCAGGCTCCTTTGCAACAGAAAGCACTGGATGCAAAAGAAGGTTGTAGAAAAGAATAATCTTGCTTTCAAATTCTTAGGCTGCAGACATTTTTGTCCAAGCTGTGTTCAGCCTAGGCATGAGGAGCTCATTGCATTTGTTGTTGTTGTTGTTGTTGTTGTTGTTGTTGTTGTTGTTGTGTTTTTACTGATTCTGAGCCTTTATCAATGCCATTTTGGGAAACAATGTTGACTGTTCCTTGCCCAGAATTCCTTCCAAATCTCCACAGTACTTCAGGGAAAAGATAGTTGTCCCTATACTTGGCTGTTATTGAGAGGGATCCAGACTGGGACATTTGTATCTTACTCCCCCCCCCCCCCAACATTACAGCATTCCCAGGATGGCTTACAATTAGAGTCAAAAAGAGATGAGGACCTTTGAGCATGCTCAAATAGTCTTTTCCAGTGCTTTTCCGTGCCACATTTTCTTTACTTGCACGCAGACAGCTGCAGAAACAAATCTATGTATTGTTGGCATCCATTTGTCTTGGGAGACAATGGAGGAGTGCACCTTTGGGTTAGGTTACCAGACATCCCCATTTCCCGGGAACAGCTACATTAGGTCACACCAGGCCCTGTTAATGGTCTGGAAACATCTGATACTGCATCATTGTTGAAGCTGAGAACCCGTGGACCAGATCTGACCCACAGAAGTCGATAAGTAAGAAAGAACAAGCTGAAAATTTAGCAATAATTTTTCATGAAGAAGAAGAAGAAGAAGAAGAAGAAGAAGAAGAAGAAGAGTTTAGATTTGATATCCCGCTTCATCACTACCCGAAGGAGTCTCAAAGCGGCTAACATTCTCCTTTCCCTTCCTCCCCCACAACAAACACTCTGTGAGGTGAGTGGGGCTGAGAGACTTCTGAGAAGTGTGACTAGCCCAAGGTCACCCAACAGCTGCATGTGGAGGAGCGGAGACGCGAACCCGGTTCACCAGATTACGTGTCCACTGCTCTTAACCACTACACCACACTGGCCAAACCAATTACTCTTTCCCACAGTTTTCTTCTTTCTCTCTTCTTTCTGTTCACTTACTGGGAGACTAGATGATGGTGGATATTTTATGAGCATTCACTCCCCCCCCAAGAGCTGAGATGACATTGCATCCAACCAAGTGGCACCCCACTTTCCTTATTGCAAAAATACTGATCTTTTCAGGAAACAGATTTGTTCTGCAAGACCTCCCAATCAACTATAATGGCATCATATGAATTTGTTGATATGTGATTGACTGCCACCTGAAAGGAGCAACAGTCTGGAAGCACCCTTAGTTGATCAATATGGGATGGCCAAAGTTACTGTGGACACCTGCATGAGAGCCAGGAATTTGGAAGCGATAGGTCCCACCACAGTTCAGCTCCCTCTGAGATCTTACACTTATATACTAATGGCAAATTCATTTTCTGATCCTTTGTCCTTATGTAGCTAAAACAGTACCACCCCCACACAAGAGGCAGGTTTCAGCAGGCTTGGGGGAACCCCAATGTTTGCTAAGGTACTGACAACTTTTTTGGGGGGGACCTAAGATGGAGAGCCCCAAGCAGCCTAATAAGGGCTAATCATGCTCAGGGGCCACAGGAATGGAGTGGCATGGAATACCCTGGAAAAAGTTTTGCCTGGCTGGAAGCCTGAACAAGAGCACCCCTCTCTACAACATCACATTGCTGGTCACACTTCTTGTTGCCGGTAGGAATCCTGAAGGAGCCTGAGCTTCGCCAATACCACTTCAGGATTTCAATTTATTATCAATTCCACTCTCAGCAGGTTGAGTGTCTGTCACCTTCCCCCCACCCCTGTAGAAGTGGCTCCAGAATGAAATCAATAAAATTTAATCATTCTAAAGTGGCATTGACATGGATCTCTTTTAAAGTCAATATGTTTAGTGTCATTTTCTTTTCCAGGAATGCTTCTCCAAGCCTTCACCCCACCCACAACAACCAGATAAGAATACACATAGCAGCCTTCCCAACTCCCCAATAAATTGATCACTGAAAAGAAAGTTCTCACTCCACACATCTCCATTCTCCCCATGTGCCATGTTCCCAGTGCCCTTCTCTTGGGTCTATCTAGGGATGTTAAGAAAGCAGAGATTTCCATTCCAACCTGTATTCATCACAATCAGCGCTGTTCCTGTCCCACTGTAGTTCAGTTTCTGCAAATTACTACATGATTCATCTCACCGTCCACTGTTTAACATCATTCACATCAGTTACTTAACTATTTATGTAACTTACATAACATCAAAACAATGTTAAAAAGAAGTCATTAATTATGTTTCCAGACTGAAAAACAAGACTGATGCGAATGAATACTGATCATATTCCATTTTTTATTAATAGTTTTTATTGACTTTTCCAAAAAGGAAGACAAATACAGTCAATACAAACTAAATGATAATAAATGGAGACCTGTTCCAAGCCTACAAGTAAGAGGGAGAAGGGAGGGTTCAGCCAAGTCTGCAGATCCTAAAACAAATAGATATATCAGAGAATGTCCCATCCACTGAGCACATTCCCTTATCTGATCTCTGTTCCTAATCACATACGAAAACATAAACTACAGCAGCAATTTCCACTTCCTTTCCCCTTTTTTTGTTGGAATTCTGCACCATCCCCCAGCCTGTCCCATGTGTTGTCGTTAGAGTCCAGTCTCTCAGTTACCTCAAAGAGTCCTGACTTCTTAAAAGGGGGCATGGAAAAATTCCAGACTGAGGGCCACATTCCCTTCCGGACAAAACTCCACAGGCTGCATGCCTGTGGCAGATGAATCAGAGGCAAAAGTATGTCTCCTCTGGAATATTCCTCCGGTGGAATATCTACATTATGATGGTCACTCAGTGAGAGCACTGACCACTTTTAGGGATCAGAACCTGGCCAAGTATATTTTTAGGTCAAGACTTGCCTTTTTAAAAGCACGGATAACAATATTTAGGCTCTTTGAAAATAAGGCTCCTTTGAGCCCCCTTTTGAAAACTAAGCAGGCAAATCTTAGAAAGGGGAAACAACTCTCAAAATTCTGGCCTGACAAACAGAATCTGCAACGCCTTGTGAGCAAAGGTGAGGATCTCTTTACTATGGAAGAAAATACCCTAATTGACCAATTCTGGATGTTCCCACCATTAATACAAACTGACATCTTGGGAAGACTAGACAAGCTAAGAGATAAGCTGGCCGAGAGAGCTCCAGGCAACGAGGTTATTAAGGGAGACCAAAAAAAGACCACAACACGTAACCATAAGATTAAAGCGGAGATTAACTTTCCACCAAGGGAGAATGTGCCACCCTTCAAGGAGAGCACTCCATCACCCCCCCCCGAAGGAGAAATATCCCTAAGGTGACCCCACCAGACGTATGGGACAAAATGAGATACCTAGATGAAACAGAATTGGGCCAAAATCAGGCCGCAACAGAATATCTACAGAAGGAATTTATGCATAATAAAGATGCATAAAGAATTTATGCATAATAAAGTTCACAAACGTGAGCACTTTGCATCCACCTATTGAAATCATAGAGCGGCTGGATAGCCCGCCATACAAAGACGATAGGCGACCGATACATAAAGCGACAAACCCTAAAAGTACGTTAGCTAATAATTGACAAAGACTCGACTGTGATAAAGCCAATCTTAAATTTTTATCATGGAACATTGCTGGTTGGCTCAACAAGGCGACTGACCAATCATTTGTCAATTTTATTCAAGATCATGATATAGTCTTCTTGCAAGAGACATGGCTAACAGGGGTTTTAGATGTAAATGGTTTTGCCTCATTTTCGCTCGCAGGTTCACCAAGCAACAAAGGGGGACGAGTTAATATCCACAAGGCTGAGAGCATCTTTCGTCGAGCTGGAGCCTCTGAACAGTGTGGCCATGGCATTATTAATGAAATGCAGATATTGCACACTTCTATTGATTAATATATATGGCCCTCCCCAAAGAGGCAAGCAGCTTACCAAAAATATCTGGCATAGGCTAGAATCATATGTCGATGAGCTAATGAATCAAACTCCTGCAGCGGCAGTGCTGCTGGCTGGGGATTTAAACGCCAGAATTGGCCAATCAGATGAAGCGTTATATGCTCATTTCCATGACGTACCTCCCATTTCTGAAGAAGCCCATTCTATTCCCCCAAGGCTCTCAAAAGACAAGGGCTGCAACTACGCAGGCCTATGCCTTCTACGTTTTTCCAACAATCTGGATCTGACTGTATTAAATGGTCGTGTCGACAGAGAACCCAGCGGGGAATTTACATTTATATCCAACATGGGAGCCTCCACTATCGATTACGTCCTGGTGTCATCTAACCTTTTGAGCAGAGCACAGGAATGTAAAGTGGTGGAGAGGGTTGACAGCGACCATCTACCGCTCTGTTTAATACTGGATGTAAAAAAAGATTTATTTTGCTCTGATAAACTTGTAGGCCCATGTTTTGAAAACATGGAGCTAAGATACTCACGTATTAAATGGTCCAGCAAATTGAGTGATGAAATATCGGAAAGACTTCACTCAGATACTTTTCTTGCTAGAAAGGAGAACCTCGTTAATTCTCCAACTCCTGAGGCTAGATTAGACATGTTCCGGGAACTGATTTCGTCCCTACAACCTTATCTGACCAACAAAAAAACGCCACGGCAATCTCTACACTCTAATAAATCCAAACCTTGGTTTGACCAAGAATGCACGGCTATGAAACGCCTCCTGCTGGATAAGTACAGGAACTATAGATCAGCGAACTTGCCTTCGCTTCCATTAGACTGGTTTGAGTTAAAACGCAGTTATAAAGCTTTGATTAACAAGAAAAAGCTCCAGGCACAAAGGGAGGATTGGCAGTGCCTAGTGGAGGCCTCCCAAAGAAAAGATTCTGCCATGTTTTGGAAAATAATTGCAAAAAACTGGAGAGACTCCCTGATTGAAATCGAATACTCTATACCCGCTGGAGCATGGGAGGCCTATTTCCTCTCATTATATTCATCAAATCAACTGGTTCCAGTTCTGCTTCCTGCTTCAAGTGAATTTGGCAAGGAATGGCCCCCTGTAACCACAGAAGAAATCATTGGCCTTATTCAATCTCTTAAATCAGGGAAAGCCCCGGGTGCTGACAATATCCCACCAGAAATTCTTAAGGCAAATGTTGAATGGTGGGCCCCTGTGCTAGCCGCCTTGTTCACTAGTATTGTAGCACCCTGCTTGTGGTTAACGCTTAGCTGGAATGAAATATTCAACGCAGCAATAGAGAAATTAAAATAATAATTTATTTGTCAGACAAATAAATGAGAGGCACAGTGGTATATGGTTACCAAGCTCTGGCCTGGCCTCCTGCCATTATGGCCAGCACTTATATTCCCTTAATCCAGCCCCCTTTGCTCCTCCTGTGGCTGCATCTGTCCAATCAGCCTGGTTGAAATTCCTATTGGCTGCCTGCTATATCCAATCACAAAAGATACACCCATATCCTCCTGTCCTTATATGGAACACAAAGAGCTATATATTGTTACATCTATAAATGACAAATAAGTAGTAATATATCTTACATGGAATCTTAATTACCAGCTCACCTCTTGCCCTCTTCGCCCTATTGCCTTCTAAAACAAATGGTTAATCTTAAATTTTTATCTTAAACATATGTCAAGGATCTTGAGTTTCACATCAACATTGAAAGATCTCCTTCATTTGAAGGTTTCTAAACAAATGTCTGACAACTATATATCAGGAGCGCCCAAATGGCGTCTTCTTGTCTGGCAGGGGGGCTAGGCTGGTGGCTGACTTAATTTCAGGATAAATACAACTCTTACAACTATATGAAATAAGAATCTAGCATTTCTTAAATCCTTTGCATAATTACATTTAAGCCAATATATTTAAGCTAATATATTTCATACATTATCATAGGTAACCTTTTAAAAGAATAAAGCTTCTCAAAGTAGAAAGGAAGGAACTCAGTAAAAAACAGTTTTTGAAAGGAACCCCTTCAGTTTACCCCCCCCCCTTCAGCCATCTGCTCTCCTCTTTAGCTGTTCCCAATATTTATTGCTCTTTTAACTCTCTCAGTTTAAGAAACAGCTTTTGAAAAGACTTCTCAAAAAAATACTCTTTCTGCCAGCTTTCTGCTCGTGGCTTTTTTAACCTTAGGGAGAAGATCTGGCTCATTTTACTGGGAGGCACATTGGTATCATTTTACTCATTCCTAATTATGTTTATCTCTGCTTTTTTATCTTCTGTAACATGTAGGGTCAATGTCCTCGCTCTTAGTCTGTAATTCCAGCTTTTACGACTTTGAGAATTGTTTTCTGCTATAAATCAAGGGGGCCCCTTGTCTTAGGAGAATGGCCAAGGTTTTCTCTGCCTGGCATGAAACATTTGTGAATTTAAGCCCTTTTTAGACTTTATGAACCTGATCAAAATATAAGTCAATATAAACCTTAATTAAAAATACAGTCTATATTCAGATGCCTCATTCCCCCCTTTCAAGCTCAAGGACCTTCATACCAAGTGTCCTTGATAGCTTGACCTTCATCATGTTCCTGAGGTAAAGCTCTGTATAGGGCCATGATATGAGGTAGAGTTTCATTTGAAACCATCTTGCTAATTGTACTTCTAAAACATGAAATGATACATGGCACCATACATAAAACCATTACCACCACTGTCAAGAAAAACAAGCAAGACAATAGTATCCCTTTGAGTCCTGTGACATTAGGTAACCAATTGGTGAGCCATCCCATATCCCATCCTTCCCATGTTTGTACTGGGACATGTGCTATATTCTCCATCTTTGTAGCCAACACACGGATTGCCTCACCATTATCAGAAATGTTAAAGCAACAGGCATTCCCTGTCAAGTTCAAGACTCCACATAGGCCTCCCTGCCTGGCAAGTACATAATCCATTCCCATTTTCAGCTGCAAAATGGCGGCTCTACTTTCATCCAACTGTTGTGCAATAAGTCTCAAACTCTGGGCCGTTGCATTGGTTACCAGTTCCACTACTGCTTGCAATCGAATTATTCTGTTTAGATTATAAATAGGATCCCGTGCCCCTTGTATGAGCTCACCAGGATTCCAGGAGGCAGGATCATAATAGGCTATAATGCGCTCTGGCGGCCAATCATCAGTACCGCTCCAACTTTGGGTACTTCCTCCTGCTATACGAGAAATATCAGCATTCCTTCGTGTTCGCTTGGCCGAACTAGTGGGCATAATCCACATTGGTGGTAATACCCATCCCAGGAAACAAGTCCCACTCCATTTGGAAGGGAGTTTCTTGTATGCCCATTCTCCACATATCCACCACAACCATCGGGTCTGAGGTTTTTGGTACGTGGAGTACAGAAGGCGAAATATCAAAAGAGGTAGAGAGTTCACAGTGCAGTATGTTAGATTGCCTTTTTCTGTCACAGTTATGTTCCATACCACTTTCCATGCATGAATAAAAGGAGGTGCACAGGGCAAGGTATTCCGAGTTCGATAGGTAGTACCGTGTGCCCAGGTATGACTATTCTTAAAATAATCCCAAGTATAGTGACAATGAGAAGAGCCTATCATGGTAGAATCAGCTGCATCTGATGATTTATGTACACAGAATTCCCCTTGTACAGGTATAACTCGTAATGGTTTAGTTGAGTTCCATCCGGGGAAATTCTGTATTTCTGTTTGGTGTGGCATTTCGCTTACCATACCAATGGCATCTAATGGTATCGGTAATAAGGGCATACCTCCCTCTGAATCATCTGGCCCAAGAGAGCAAACAAGGCAATTGGTCCTATTTGCAACATTGGCTACCATTTCAGCTAAACCTACCCACATATTGTGGTCATGGCTGAATCCATATTTAGCAAATTTGGTCAGATTCAAGGACCCTTCCCCTTCCCAAGGGATCAGGATTAATAATAGAATCATGTTGATGTCTAGCATATGCATTCCTTCCACAAAAGATTACCTTATTGTGATAGCAAATAAATATTAGTCCCAATATAATTCCCCCAGTGACAGAAATGGGGAACCACCAAGACCAAAACATATATCCCGAGGATCCCCAATGAGTATTATCTCTGATAATTGTTCCACAAGGGGGGGGCAGTCAATCAATTGTATAAGAGAATCTTCCCTTTCACAATCGCTGGTTCAGATGCTCCTCAAGCTTCAGGCGTGCGCAGGTCAGCCAGCTTCCAGGTTGTGGCTGCAGCAGGCCGGTCGTCTAATGTTGCCCGTGACCTAGCCCGTTCCCGGTAGGGCTAGATACAGGGGTTTTTGGAGAGAGTCAGTTTTAAAGGATTAGAGGGGTCACCTTTGCACGTCCAACTGCCTTCGGACTTCTTCAAACGGGAGTGATGAATCCAGGGGGTCACCTCAGCTACCTTCACCGCTGTTGGAGTAGAGAGCAAGACGGTGTAAGGTCCACGCCACTTAGGTGCAAGTGGATCACGTTTCCACTCTTTCACCCATACGCTATCGCCAGCCTGGAACTGATGAATCGGCTCGGCAATGCTGCACGGCGTGCGCTCGAGGACCCACCTGTTAAGAGAAACAAAAACACGGGAGAGAGATTGCACTTGTCCCTGTGTCACATGGTCTCCTATTTGTTTAAGATCAGCTGGAATATCCTGAACAAAGGAGGGCGGTCTCCCATACAGGAGCTCAAAAGGTGACAACTTAAGTCTTTTTGTGGGTGCACACCGAACACGAAACAGTGTTATGGGTAACACATCTACCCATCCCAATCCCGTTTCCTGGGTTAATTTTGCCAATTGGGTTTTCAGAGTCCGATTCATTCTTTCAGTTTTCCCTGAACTCTGAGGCCTATATGCTGCATGCAGTCTCCATTTCACTTGTAGGACTCGACATACTTCTTGTACTACTTGATCAATGAACGCTGGCCCATTATCACTTCCAATGCATCTAGGTAACCCAAACCTCGGGATCAATTCAGTGAGGAGTCTCTTAGTTACCTCTCGTGCCTTTTCAGTTCGGGTGGGAAAAGCTTCAACCCATCCGGTAAGAGTGTCTACAAACACAAGGAGATACTTGAATCCCTTAGAAGGGACCAGCTCTGTGAAGTCCACAATTAGACTTTCCATGGGGACATATCCCACATGTTGGATTCCAGGAGGTTGTACCGGTCCCTGCCTGGGATTGTTTTTAGCACAAAGAACACATTTCTGTGAAATGCAAGTTGCTAATTGTGATAGGTTAATAATATACAACTTCCGACTGAGACTCTCTCTGGTTGCAGTACCGCCAAGGTGAGTAGATTCATGATAATTTCTTACAATTGTGCCTGCTAGATGATGAGGTACATAAATCCTATTGTCCGGCAGGATCATCCAACCGTCCTTCACAACTGCTCCTTCCTGTTCAGCCCACTTCCTCTCTTCTGGGGTATAGTGAGGTTTAACTTCTTCTGGAGCTACCTCTGGTATGAGGGCTGCTATAAATCCTCCCACAGGCTTTTGGGCTGCCTCTCGGGCTGCTTTGTCAGCAGCATGATTTCCTCTGGTTATTGGATCCCTTCCACGTCCATGACCTTTGCAGTGCATTACAGCAATCTGTTCTGGAGCCCATACTGCTTCTAACAGGATTTCTACTTCAGGTCCATATTTCAAGGCCTTCCCGTGGGCTCCTATTAGACCTCTTTCTTTCCATAGAGCTCCATGTGCATGCAGGGTTAAGAAGGCATATTTAGAATCAGTATAGATGTTTGCCTTACATCCGGCTGCCAATTGCAGAGCTCTAGTTAAACCTATAAGTTCAGCTTTTTGTGCTGAGGTGCCAGCAGGCAAAGCTTCAGCTTCCACAACTTCCTCATTGGTGACCACAGCATATCCTGCTCGTCTGGCACCTTCATGCAGGTAACTGCTACCATCAGTATAATATACAACATCTGGATTTTTCAATGGTTCATCTTTCAGATCGGGTCTACTGGAATAAACTTCATCCATTATTTGAAGACAATCATGTGATTCATCATCATCTACCTCTGGTAGGGGCAGCAAAGTCGCTGGATTGAGCATATTCACTACTCGTAGATGAATCCTGGGATTTTCACACAATAGGCCTTGGTACCTAGCCATCCTTGGGTTCGTTAGCCAATAACTACCCTTATATTCCATGAGTGTCAGAACAGCATGAGGTACATTCACATACATCGTCTGGCCGAAGGTAAATTTATCAGCTTCTTTGACAAGGCTTGCAGTGGCCACTACTGCCCTTAGGCATGGAGGCCATCCTTTTGCTACTGAGTCCAATTGTTTTGACAAATAAGCTACTGGACGGTTCCAACTTCCTAATCTCTGGGTCAGGACTGCCGCTGCAATCCCATTCTGTTCATGTACATACAGCTGAAAGGGTTTTTCTGAATTAGGCAGTCCAAGGGCGGGGGCCTCCATAAGTCGTTGTTTGATAACTAAAAAGGCTTGTTGCTGCTCAGGTCCCCATACGAATGGGTCCTTTTCTGCACCTCGAGTGCTTTCATGTAAGGGCTTGGCCAGACTGCTGAAATCAGGTATCCATAGTCTACAAAACCCTGCTGTTCCCAGGAATCCTCTAAGTTGTTTCCTTGTGGTAGGTTCCTTGATAAGGCAAATAGCTTCTTTCCTCTCTGGTCTCAATGCTCGTTGTTGGTGTGAGATGTCAAAGCCCAAATATTTGACCTTTTCTAAACATAACTGTGCCTTTTTCTGGGAAACTCGGTAGCCAGCTTGCCAGAGCAAGTGGAGCAGTTCCTCTGTCCCTTCTTTACAGGTATCAAAATCCTTTGCTGCTAGTATAAGGTCATCTACATATTGCAGAACCACCTTTTCTCCAGGTATTGAGGGGTAACTTGTTAGATCCTTCGCCAAGGCAGTGCCAAATAAAGTTGGGGAATTTTTAAATCCCTGGGGCAATCTTGTCCAGGTTAGCTGGCCTTTTGTTCCTGTTAAAGGGTCTTCCCACTGGAAGGCAAATATAGGTTGGCTCTGTGGTGCCAGCCGGCAACAGAAGAATGCATCTTTCAAGTCCAATACAGTAAAAAATGTTGCTTCTGGTGGGATCAAACTCAGCAGGGTATATGGGTTTGGTACATTTGGGTGCAAGGTCTCGATAGCCTGGTTTACGAGCCTCAAGTCCTGTACTGGCCTGTATTCATCTGTCCCAGGTTTCCGAACAGGCAAAAGGGGTGTGTTCCATTCTGATTGGCAGGGCTTAAGCAGACCATATTTTAATAGGCGGTCCAAATGTTTCTGGATGCCCTCTGCTGCTCGCCGGGGTAAAGGACATTGCTTTACAGATACAGGGGTAGCCATAGGTTTTAAGGTTACTACAATTGGAGCTATATTCTTGGCCATTCCTGGTGGGCTATTTTCGGCCCATACTCCTGGTGGCACCTGTAAGGTTCGGAGGAGCTTGTTTAATTCTGTATCCAATGTGGGTTGGACTTGCAAGGCTGACATTAGGCGCCATGATTGTTCCTTAGGTACTGAGAGGGTAATTATTCCTGCTGCCTTTGATGGCAGTTTCATTTCTGGACCTCGAGGAGTGAAGGTGATTTGGGCCTGCAGTTTGGACAGCATATCTCTACCTAAGAGAGGTATTGGACACTCAGGTATATACAAAAACTGATGGGTTAAACGATGTCCCCCAATCTGGCATTCCAAAGGTTGGAGGAAAGACCTCTTAGCTGACTGACCAGTGGCACTTTTAATGACTACACTTTTGGATGCCTTTTTCTGCAATAGTTCTGGGAGTACTGAGTATTCAGCCCCAGTATCAATCATAAAGTCTATTAAATGGCTCCCTAATTGAATCGTGACCGTGGGCTCCTGGAAGCCTAACTTTATGGAGTCCGGTCGTTCCTAGTCTTGGGTAAAATCCTCCTCTGCCAGTCCAATGAAATTGTCTCTACTCTGTCCTTGTCCAGGTCTCTGATATCTTCCATTTCGGATCATTCCCCGTCCCCGTCCCTGGTTTCTTGGGCCGGAGCCTGGGCCTGGGCCTGGGCCTGGGCGTACTTCTTCCAACCTCAGGGGTTCAGGACACTCCCGCTTCCAATGACCCTCCTTCTTGCAATTCGCACATTGATTCCTTCCCAGTGGTGGATTCCTTCCCCGCCCTCTTCCTCCATTTAAGGGGCGGTAGTCTTGCTTCACTGCTGTGGCTAGCATTACCATCTTTTCCTTCTGCCACTTCTTCTTCTCTTGCTTCTCAGCCTCATCCCTATTCCGATAAATTCGGCGTGCAATGGCCATAATTTGGCTCATCAGCATCCCTTCCCATCCTTCTGATTTCTGAATTTTCTTACGAATGTCAGAAGCGCACTGGGCCACAAATGTAGCAGTAATCATTCTGCTGTTTTCAGGGGCTTCAGGGTCAAAAGGAGTCCATATACGATAGGCTTCCTGCAGCCTCTCTAAAAAGTCTCCCGGACTCTCATTTGGTTTCTGTTCTACTTCTGAGACTTTAGACATATTAGTGGGCTTCTGGCATGCCCTGCGGATACCTTGCACAAGCGTCTGGCGGTAAGTGGTAAGTCTGGCCAGATGAATTGCATTGTTTGGATCCCAATTAGGATCTTCCAAGGGAAAGTTATCTTGGAGATGACGGTCAATATTAAAAATATTTCCCACTCTGGCCTGCTCACGCAAATATATCTGTGCCTTTTCAATTATGTCTCTTCTTTCCTCAGTGGTGAACAGAGTATTCAGAAGCTGGCGACAATCTGTCCAAGTAGGACTATGAGTATTTACTATTGAAGTCACCAAGTCCATCATAGCCTGAGGTTTTTCTGCGAAAGATGGGGGGTGTGTTTTCCAATTCATCAGATCCGTAGTTGTGAATGGAATGTACTGAAGGGTCGAAGTTCGAGGTGGCCTTGGTCCGGGTTGCCCGTTAACCAGCACAGGCTCCTCAAGTGCATCAAATACTCTTCTAAGAGGGGCTACTACGTGACCTTTTTCTTCGCTTTGCTCTAGGGGCCTCAAATCATAGGGGATGGTATTTGTCCCAAGGCGTTCTTTTAGCAGCTTAATACGCCTGGCTGTATTGCTTGCTGACCGATTAAGGTCTCCCTGTAACTTCTGTAATAATTCTCTAGGACTTGGATGTACAGGGGTTTGGGGTAGGCAATCAGTTGTTCCACTAAAAGAGACTGTAGATGGAGTTCTACTGGGACTCACAGATGGAATAACCACTTCTGCTTGGGCTTCATTATAGGACTCCAATGCCTCCTGAAGATATTTATCATAATCTATCAAGGAGTCAAGTTCTGTGTCTCTACCCCCATTATTCGTTCCACTTTCTTGCCTTGGGGTTACAACTGGTGGAGGGTTTGGATTAGGCTCCCTTCGATGTGGAGCATAGGGTGGAGGTGGAAGCACCTCTTCCTCTGGTCCCTCAAAAATGGGTTTGAGTTTATTTGGCAAGATTCCTTTCCTAGCTTCGGCTTTTACAGCCAATAATTTGCATCGTTGGACTTTGCATTCCCTTATCCATGGAGGATTTTTATTTAATGTGCTCAGCCAGGAATCTATATATGGAAATTGTTCTGGGCACCCTCCAGTTTCTTTGGTGATGTTAGACCAAAGTTTGCTTACTAAATTTATATCAAAAGTTCCCTGAGATGGCCATCCAGTATTTTGTTTTGGCCATTCTAGTTCACATAACGTTCTCAAGCGCTCTGGCGTCATTTTGACTCCATATGCCCCTGAGAAGGCTTTCTTAAAATTATTTAACATACATTCAAGAGGTGTATTTTCCCCCTTTGAACCCCCAACTCCCATTGTATGGCCCTGTGAAGTATCCACTCAGTCACTCACACACACGCTTCGTGGGGTTTCTTGCCCAGATGGAGTCGCCTCACTGGGAACCGAAGTACTACCCACTCCACACTCAGGTCAGCTACAGATTGCTCTGTACTTTCTCACACATACAATGCGCAAGATACTTCACCACACTCTACCTCCCATTCTTCCCTTTTCCCCCACCAGACCACCATCTGATATACCCAACCACCTAGCGTACTCAGTTCCCACTTACTGAGACGCAGAAGTTTGATCAAGACTTCTCTTCCTCCCAATTAATTGGAGGGCCAAAAATCCCTTTGTGCACTTACCCTTGGTTGGTTCCGTTTCCCCCCGGTCCGTCGCCGCCAGTGAGCAGGGTATCAGACAGACGAGACTTCTGCGTTCCCCCTGGAAAAAATTATCCAGTGCGCGCTGGGTAGCAGTTTAGAGATCCTCTCTCTTGTACCCTGCTCAGTAGAGCGAAGGGGCTGCGTTCCAGCAGACCACTTATCCGAGTCACAGGCGCACCATAAAATGTAGCGCCCTGCTTGTGGTTAACGCTTAGCTGGAATGAAATATTCAACGCAGCAATAGAGAAATTAAAATAATAATTTATTTGTCAGACAAATAAATGAGAGGCACAGTGGTATATGGTTACCAAGCTCTGGCCTGGCCTCCTGCCATTATGGCCAGCACTTATATTCCCTTAATCCAGCCCCCTTTGCTCCTCCTGTGGCTGCATCTGTCCAATCAGCCTGGTTGAAATTCCTATTGGCTGCCTGCTATATCCAATCACAAAAGATACACCCATATCCTCCTGTCCTTATATGGAACACAAAGAGCTATATATTGTTACATCTATAAATGACAAATAAGTAGTAATATATCTTACATGGAATCTTAATTACCAGCTCACCTCTTGCCCTCTTCGCCCTATTGCCTTCTAAAACAAATGGTTAATCTTAAATTTTTATCTTAAACATATGTCAAGGATCTTGAGTTTCACATCAACATTGAAAGATCTCCTTCATTTGAAGGTTTCTAAACAAATGTCTGACAACTATATATCAGGAGCGCCCAAATGGCGTCTTCTTGTCTGGCAGGGGGGCTAGGCTGGTGGCTGACTTAATTTCAGGATAAATACAACTCTTACAACTATATGAAATAAGAATCTAGCATTTCTTAAATCCTTTGCATAATTACATTTAAGCCAATATATTTAAGCTAATATATTTCATACATTATCATAGGTAACCTTTTAAAAGAATAAAGCTTCTCAAAGTAGAAAGGAAGGAACTCAGTAAAAAACAGTTTTTGAAAGGAACCCCTTCAGTTTACCCCCCCCTTCAGCCATCTGCTCTCCTCTTTAGCTGTTCCCAATATTTATTGCTCTTTTAACTCTCTCAGTTTAAGAAACAGCTTTTGAAAAGACTTCTCAAAAAAATACTCTTTCTGCCAGCTTTCTGCTCGTGGCTTTTTTAACCTTAGGGAGAAGATCTGGCTCATTTTACTGGGAGGCACATTGGTATCATTTTACTCATTCCTAATTATGTTTATCTCTGCTTTTTTATCTTCTGTAACATGTAGGGTCAATGTCCTCGCTCTTAGTCTGTAATTCCAGCTTTTACGACTTTGAGAATTGTTTTCTGCTATAAATCAAGGGGGCCCCTTGTCTTAGGAGAATGGCCAAGGTTTTCTCTGCCTGGCATGAAACATTTGTGAATTTAAGCCCTTTTTAGACTTTATGAACCTGATCAAAATATAAGTCAATATAAACCTTAATTAAAAATACAGTCTATATTCAGATGCCTCAGTATAAACCAAGCGGCTATTATCCCCGAGGACTGGGGTTTAGCCATCATCATTCCAATATTCAAGAAAGGAAACAGAACTGAGCCAGCTAACTACAGACCAATCAGTCTATTAAGTATTATCAGCAAACTGTACGCTGCTCATTTATGTGATAAATTAGTGGAGTGGATGGAAAGAGAGCATATTCTATCAGAAGCTCAAGCTGGTTTTAGAGCAAAGCGTTCAACTATAGACCAGGCCCTTATCCTTCAACACCTGGCAGACAAATACTCTAGAAAAGGGGGGTCTTTATATGCAGCTTTTGTGGATTTTAAATCGGCTTTTGATCTAATACCAAGGGACAGACTCTGGGAAAAGCTTGGCGCTACAAACATAGACAAGCGCTTATTACGCCTTATCCGTGGTCTATACGAAAACACCAGGGTGAGGGTAAGATGCGACCGGTCAGGCCATCTAACTAAAGAAATCCAAACGCACTACGGGGTCAAACAAGGATGTGTCCTCGCGCCAATGCTATTTAATTTCTACATCAACTCTTTAGCAGTAAATATGGAGAAAGAAAATGCCCACCCTCCCAAACTGGCAGGTATGCCCCTCGCGGTGCTTCTGTATGCGGACGACGCAGTCCTGCTCTCCTTTTCCTGCGTTGGCTTGAGGAAGCTTTTGAGATCACTTGCTGACTATTGTCAAGCGGAACAACTATCAATAAATTATAGCAAATCTAAAATTATGGTGTTTTCAAAAAAAAGAAGGAAACACAAATGGAGAATTAATGGACATCCTATTGACCAGGTAGCAACTTTCAAATACCTGGGAATAACTTTTCAGGAAAGGGTCTTGTGGCACCAACAGATGAAAAACGCCATTGCCAACGCAGGAAGGGCCAATAAAGCCCTTACAAGATTTTTTCACGGGAAAGGGGGTAAATACGTTCTGGCGGCCTCCCAGGTTTTTGCTGCAAAAATACTCCCACAACTCACTTATGGATCCCAGGTTTGCAGTTTTAAAAATTTTGCGCCTATGGAGGCATTTCAAACAAAATTCTATTGGTGTTTATTGGGGATCCCCCCCTGTGTATCTAATATAGCTGTCCGCTTAGAAGTTGGACAACCACCCGTTAACGCGCGGTTGTGGATTCTAAAGATACACTACTGGTTAAAACTTATTTTTCCCCCGGCCGGTTTGGCTCCTTTAACACTCTTAGACACCTTTCATTCTACCTGGAAAGCTTCCCTGTTTGAAAAGATAAGAAGCTTGGGATTCTCCCCGCAGATCTTGATAGCGGCAGGATATGAGAGAGCCAGAAGTCAAGTGCTCCAACGCATTAGGGACATAGAGCTGCAATGTCATATGGGCAAAATGGATAAACATGCCACAATTAGAGACTTTGGGAGAGGGTTCTCACCCGCAAATTATCTGGCTGATTTACAAATACCTAAGTACAGACACTCCTTTACCCTGGCCAGATTTAACGTTCTGCCCTCTGCCCTGCTGCTAGGCAGATATGAGGGCAAACCATGAGTCACGTGTTTGCCCATGTGGCTCATCGGAAGTGGAAACAAGTCTGCATGTATTGCTGCACTGTAGTTACTACGAGGATCTATGCCTGACCTTTATTGCCCCAGTTCTACAAAAGCTTAAAAATGTACCAGAACCCCAACGTATGAGAGCCTTGGTAGAAGATAAGGTTCCTGAAATTACGATCAATGTTGCCAAATTCTGTGTAGCCGCTATTAGGCGCAGGAAACAAGAGCTTACCAATGTCAATATGCAGGCGAAGGCAAATACTTAATTTTATTTATGCTGTCTAATTTCAAATTGCTGTTATGGCCTAATCTGTATTGAAATTGTCCTTTGTTTTTTCCGGTGTTATGCTTCGCTGACTAGCTGTACGAGTTAACCTGGTCTGTGACCGTTTAATAAAATTTGATTTGATTTGATTATGTCTCCTCTTAGCCCCTTGAACAGACTACGGTTCTCAGGATACCTTGGGAGGAGCCATGACTGTTTAAAGTGGTATGATATCGCTTTAAATGTCTAGTGCAGATGGAGCTTAACAGTCATTTCCCAATTGCCAATCTCTCCTGGTCCCCCCTCTGCCTCTGCGCAACATGCCATTTCCCCACTACCAGCTGTCCTCTTCCTTGGATAAACTGTTGCGCTCTCAAGGCAGGTGGAGTGGATGGCTGGAGTCAAACTGGGAAAGTAAATATGGGGACAAGCAATGCTTTTTTTCTGATCACCTATTCATGCCTGAAGAATAGGTGCATGCACACGAAACACCTATTCATATCTGAAGAAGTGTGCATGCACACGAAAGCTCATACCAAGAACTAACTTAGTTGGTCTTTAAGGTGCTACTGGAAGGAATTTTTTTTGTTTTGACTATGGCAGACCAACACGGCTACCCATCTGTAACTATTCATGCCTGTCATTTTGTGTTGGCACCCACGGCTGTTTTCTCAAGGATGGTGGGATCTGAAGGAGAGACTCTGAATCAGCACTATATGGTCCCAGGAATGGGATGTGGTTCCTGAGATCACAACTTGATCTGGTGTCTGGTCACAACAGGCCAAAGTCATCGCCTGTTTTACAAAGAGCTGCTTTATCAAGCCAAGGTCCACCCAGTCAGTACTATTCTGATTCCAGAAAACTGACAAGCAGGGCCACAAAGGGGGGGGGGGGTCAACTCCCAACAGTGGTGCCATCAGAGCAGAGAGTGGGGCAGGAACAGAAGACCAGAGCTGCCCCACTCAGGGGACAATGCAGATGCCACCCCCTCCCAAAACAGCAGGGCTATCATGCAGCTTTGAGACTTGCCATAAAATGCAAACTGGATCTGCCCTATCCTTAGGCAGAGGGATCTTCTTGCTGAAACAAAAAGCTGTCCCTAGTGTCTCTGCCCTTGTGCCAAACTCTCCCGGGACGCAGGTAACTGCTGCTTCTCTGCTAGAGCATCATTCACAATGTCATTCATGTTTTGTCACTTTGATCACTTCGCTCATCAACTTCATCGTGTTCAAGCTTCTCCAGTTTGCCATTAGCCATCACTGTTCTCTCATTACTTTTTTCTTATCTGTTTTGCTACCACATTCTCTGCCTCTGCCTCTTTGAGCATCTGCCAGCAATCTCCATCTCTTGCTTCCATATGTTTCTCTTAGCTCTTCCCTTTGAAACTCCCTCTCCCCTGACATTTACCTGGCTCCATCCATCATCACTGTCAATAACAGGGACGGAGGGGGAATTTGATGCTATTTGCATTCTAATGAGAATAGAACAAATTTGTGCCTCTCAAAGCAATTATATGAACCAAAGTGTAGCCATCTTGGAAAGGGAATTTCTCTGCTTCCTGCAGTGCAGTCCTCTAGCCAGGTAAAATGTACCCAAGAATGCATATATTTGTAAAAATAGCATACAAAAGTGCATTGTGCTATGGAAAATAATCAGAAAAATGTGTTTCTTAGACAAAGATGGATGTGAGGAAAAATTCACACTAAATGCCAATGAATTTATGTGATGTGAAAATCTGGAGCATTGAACTGCAGATAGGAAAAAAATTAGAAACACACAAATCTGCCCACCCCTCTGTCCAGGCCACTGTCACCTGATCCCTTTTCCATTTTGCAGCCCCCTCCCTTGTGGGTTGCACCTCCTCTCTGACTCTTGGCTTGACACATTTTGGGGGCTCTCCTTTTTCAGTCTCCGTAAGGTGCCTTAATGAGGCACTCAGCCAAGCCCTGAATAGTGTTCTTTCTGTTTCTGATGTTGAGCTAAGAGTGCCCAACTGGCTGCATTCATGCACAAGAGGGAGGTATCAGAAGGCTATGGGGAGTGGGGACTCCAAATTTTGCAAAACAAAAAATCAGGGCGAGGTGGGGGGTAGGGGGTGGGGCAGGTGAAGGAACCATGAAAACAATGCAATTATGACTGAGCATGCTCAGTGGCCATGGAACACTAACTGGGAGAAGAATCGAATGGGAAATATGGGGGAGGAAAGGAGTGGAATGGAGAGATTTAGAATCCCAAACAGCAGCACTCCACACTGCAACATTTTGCTACAGTTCTCCCATGATATATATTATCAGAGAAGTTAAGTCTCAGCTCTGACATAGCTCAGCCCACAGACTGCTCCTGCAGCCCTGTCTCATGTCCCATATGTAGACGGGAAGCTCTCTGGGCAGGCTTCCTCTTCCTAGAGCCTCACCTTGCAGCACTTTATGCAAAGTGGCCTAATTTACATATAAATCACATAAGGTGGACAAGGAGCCTTGGCAGGATTTTAATCAGACTCCAGACATTTTGACTAGCTGTGATGGGAAGCAGCAAATCTTGCCAGAGTCATTAGGACTTTCATTACCAACAACATAAAAAAAAAAGACAAGTAGAAGATGGAGGAGAATGTGTCAAGCAGGAATAGCTCAGGACTTTCCAATCCATTCCTCCTTGGCATATGTCCCAAAGCAGCCCCACCTGAGGTGGCTCCTAAGGAGACAACGAAGGGTATAGATTCCTCTCCAATGTGGATGAGCTAGGGAGGCTGCATGGGATTGTCAGATCAGGCCCAGCTCTTGGGTAGGTGGAGGCTTTGGCCTGTGCTTTAGCTCTGCAGAGTGCGCGGCTGCAGGTCAGAATGCTGCAATGGGGCATTTTCATGACTCAGAGAAAGGGAAGCCCAAGGAGGACTGGAGGCTGCCTGGTGTGGGCAGGTGGGCAGGCAGCTAGGTGTTATGTACTGAGTTGAATAGAATTCAGAATGCAGCAGTCTGATTGGTCCTCGAACAATAGGGTCCAGAATGCAGCAGTCTGGTCCACAGGAGCCACCCAATCCAGCTCCAGGTGGAAGTGAATCCGCAACCTGATTGGCCTTCAGGAGAATCCCGGAATTAGCCAATCACGTGGGGCCCATTGTCTGAATAATGTATATAAAGCAGACATTCTGGGGGGACTTCCTTTTTTTAAAAAAAAGATATTTATTAAGATTTTCAAAGTATTACAAAATGAAAAAAGAAAAAAGAAAAATACAAAATAAAAATAGTTAAAAACAATTCCATCTTTCCATTACTTATCTTTCATTTGCTTGTTTCCCGGACCTCCTCACACCTCCCTTTTTTGTATTCCAATTCAATTTGTTAGTTCAGCAAATCCTTTCCCTCTTTGTTTATCCTAGTCTTTAATCTTAAAATATTGTAACATTAAATTTTTACCTGTTAATAATCCATTTTTTCATATTCCTTATAGCATTGTAGCTAAAAACCACTTAACTTCTTATCCAACATCATTCTAACATTCATTAATTTTACAGTATTTCTGTAAGTAGACTCTAAACTTTTTCCAATCTTCTTCCGCCGACTCTTCTCCCTGGTCTCGGATTCTGCCAGTCATTTCCGCCAGTTCCATATAGTCCATCACCTTCATCTGCCATTCTTCCAGGGTGGGTAGATCTTGTGTCTTCCAATACTTTGCAATAAGTATTCTTGCTGCTGTCGTAGCATACATAAAGAAAGTTCTATCCTTCTTTGGCACCAATTGGCCGACCATGCCCAGGAGAAAGGCCTCTGATTTCTTCAGGAAGGTATATTTAAATACCTTTTTCATCTCATTATATATCATCTCCCAGAAAGCCTTAATCCTTGGGCACGTCCACCAAAGGTGAAAGAATGTATCTTCAGTTTCTTTACATTTCCAACACTTATTGTCCGGCAAATGATAGATTTTTGCAAGCTTGACTGGTGTCATGTACCACCTGTATATCATTTGCATAATATTTTCTCTTAAGGCATTACATGCCGTAAACTTCATACCAGTCAGCCATCATAATGTTATGTCCAACATCCTGTGCCCATTTAATCATAACAGATTTCACTGTTTCATCCTGAGTATTCCATTTCAACAGCAAGTTATACATCCTTGACAAAGTCTTAGTTTTGGAATCTAACAATTCTGTTTCCAATTTTGATTTTTCCACCTGGAATCATTCTGGGGGGACTTCCATTCCTCCTCACCACTATGAGCTGAATAAAGAGCATGAAATCCACTCTCGACTCCAAGTATATTTCACTAGTCACAAGGCCAAGGAGCAAAATGTCTTTCTTTGGAGAGAGCCTGGAAGTGGCACAGAAACTGAATCCCCAGCTGACACATCCCAGGTTTTGCTCCAGCTGCAGACTCAAGCCCTCACTGGATCTAGAGATTTGTGGCATGGGGAATGGGGGTGGCAGTGGTAGAGGCAAGGAAGACATGAATCGAAAGGAGCAACACATCTCTTGTAATGTGCACTGAACCCCAAATTGTTTATGAAGAAAAGTGTAGGATGACTGTGTTGAAGTTCAGTGGGTGCAAAATGTGGTGGCCCCTTTGTTGGCAAGTAGAGGCAGAAGAGGACAGGTCCCATTGATTCTGTAGCATTTGCACTGTCTACCTGTTTGTATTCCAGTTCAGTTCAAAATGCTGGGGTGTAATAATTTTCAGGCAGGCTTCCAAGCCCAGATAGGAAGTAACAAGTCTCTGGCAGTTTTTTTATGATTTCATTTATTCACAATACAATCAGAGCGTGGCTACAACCCTCTGCTCCATAGATATCAGTTGGTCACTCTGAGAAATCACTTGTGTCACAACAGGAAAAACGCCAATGTCCTGCCTTTCCCCTTTTGCACTTCCATTGCAATCTGGCCTTTTCAGCTCTTCGGACAAGTGGGTGTGGGGGAATCTACACTTTCCAAGGAAGAGCTCTCAGTCCTCTGCCTATCTGATTGTTGCTTAGTAACTCCTCCCGTGCCATCTATCTCTTCCCCTCCCTCGTCTTGCGAGCTTTCTATGTCTGCTCTAACTCAATGAACTCTTGGATAAGGGGGGCTGGGCCCACTTCATCCTACTCCAGTTGTAGATTGTCATATTCAGAGTCAGACCCTGTTTCTCTTCCATCTCCTTTGTCACTTGGCTTGGCTACGCTCCCAACACCACCACCCCATCCATAACTCTCCTCCTCCTCCTCTTCTTCTTCTTCTTCGTCTTCCTCCCTCCACCCTCTGGGTCTAGGTTTGTTGGGGTGGCTATGGTGAAACTCCCTCCAGAGCTCTGGGGCATGAACTGTCATGAGCTCATCCTACACTCGAGTAGGACCCTGGCAGAGACACATGCCTGACTGGCATGTTCCCTCCCTCCTGGTTGATCGTTTGGGAGCTTCAAAAGCTTTTTTCAGCCCGAACATCACAGCGACCAATGCCAACAGACATTGGCACACTTAGGGATCCACAGAGTCTTCGCAGCTTGTGTGACAGACCTCAGCAACTCAGCATTTTGGCTAATCTACTTTATTTACATCTAAACACACATGGAGCACTGCAACATAGCTCTCTCTCTCTCTCTCTCTAGCATCAGACAGCAAAGAGAAAGAACAAAGGACAATAGTCCCACTTCACGGAACACAGTAACACAAACATCCTGTCTCTGTCACTTCCCACTCTGTGGAGTCAAAACATACACCATCGTATGGTAGACAAAAATCCCATGACTGCAGTCATGGAGCAGGTATTCTAACATGAACATTCTGTGTGTATTCCCAGGATCTATCCTCTGGGCCAGATCCCTTCCACACTATCAGATACTGTAGCTTCCAACACCTCCAGCGTGAGTCCAAAATCTGCTCCAGTTTGAACTCCTCTTGTTCCTCCACCATTACAGGAGGAGGAGGTGCCTCCCTAGGGATCTGTAAGGGATGTGCAGGAACTACCGGGGATAACAGAGCTCTATGATTCCACAGGATGTATCATCATAGAAACTTGATTGATCTGCTATATTACTTCAAAGGGCACCACCCACTAAGGGTCCAACTTCCTGTATCTGCCTTTCTGGGGCAAATCTCTTGTGGACAGTCACACCTTGTCCCCCACCCTTATCTTTCTAAAAGGCTGCCTGCACTTAGTGCCCTCTTTTTGTACGACTCCTTGGCCAAGTCCAATTGTTCCTTCAGCAGACTATGCATAGCTTCCATCTCTTTAGCGAACCCCTCCGCTGCTGGCACTGACAGGCTGTCCACTTCTGAAGGAAAGGTGTGTGGATGATGCCTGTGGCAGGTAAAAAAGGGTGTTTGTTGCGTAGACACATGAAGGGCATTATTGTACACAAAAACTCTGCCAAGGGCAACTTGGACATCCGGTCATCCTGCTGATAGTTCACGTAGCACCTGAGGTACTGCTGCAACATGGCATTAATCCTTTCTTCCTCTCCGTTAGTCTCTGGGTGCCTTGACGAGGTGAGGCATACCTCTAACCTCGAGTAGCTGCATGAGCTTCTTCCAGAATTGTGAGGTGAACTGCATTCCACAATCTGAAATAACTCTAAGAGGCAGTCATGAAGCTTGAACACATGATTCACAAGAGCTGCGCTGTCTCTTGTGTTGTCGGCAGCCCCTTAAAGGGCATGAAATGTGCCATCTTTGTGAACAGGTCCACCACTACACGGATCACCGACTGACATTGCAACTCTGGTAGATCGGTGATAAAATCCATAGCTATCACTTCCCAAGGCCTAGGCCCTCAAGGCCTAGACAATGGAGATGACAATAAGCTTAAAGAAACTGTGATGGCCTGGGATTCCGATTCTGAGAGTGAACCGGAGGAATCCCAGCCGGCACAGGAGTCCCCGCCTCCAGAGCCGGCTGAACTGGGGCAAGGCCTGGATTCTGAGGAGCCTGCACCTGTGCCAGATCCTCAGGAGCAGGCACCAGGTGAATCCATTCTGGCCCCAGAGGTGGTTGAGGACTCAGTGTCTACAGGTGAGTCTCCCCCGGGGCCCAGTAACCCTTCAGCCTCTCCTGAACTGCAGAGGCTTAGGGCAGAGAGGCGAAGGGAACTGGTTTCTCCCAAGAGGAGTGCTCGCCTTAAGGCCAGGAGAGGCGGGGCTCCTGGGGGCCAGGACCGCCCCTGGCCTTAGAGAAGATAAAGGCCAGTCAGCCCGGTCCCAGGTTGCGGGAGCAACGTCGTCACTGAAGAGCTGTTTCGGCCAGCATCCAGTCCTGTTCCTCCAGTGTTCCTGTTCCCTGCCCGGCTTCCTGCTTCTGATCTTCGAGTGTTCCTGTCCCCGCCCGGCTTCCTGCTTCTGATCTTCGAGTGTTCCTGTCCCCGCCCGGCTCCCTGTTTCGGACCTCACCTCGCACCTTGTGGACTATTTCCAGGCTAGTGACTCAGGACTGAACTTTGACTACGGTAACAGTAACCTTTCCCCCGGGACCAGCACAGAAACCTTATGGACTGCTGCCCCCATGCTATCACTGGATCGTGTTTGGATAACCACGTCATTCCCAACACCAGAGTGTAGGTGGCTAATTTCATGACATGGAGCGTGGCTTGCTCTCTGTGGCCAGGTAGTTGTAAACTCAGTGGCACAATTGTATACATGACTCTCCCTGATGCTAGAGGTGACTGTGCGGGGGGGGGGGGGTGGTGGTGGATGGCAGTGATTGAAGCCCAACAGCATCTGAAGGGCCACAAGTTCCCCATCTGTGTAGAAAACCCTCAATAGTTAGTCTGGGTTTGCATATGGGAGGAGCACCACTTACCATATTTGTCTCCAAGCACCTTTACATCTTCAAGTGGGTTTCTGCTGGATGTTCCACCATTGAGCCACCTCAGGCAGAGCCTTTTCAGGGGTGGCACTCATGATTTTGATTCATTACACGCAGTGCAGTGAAGTGGACACCAGTGACGAGGACACAAATCCTCAGCCATGAATCCCCCTCGGTGACCTTGGGCCAGTCACCACCTCTCATCAGAGCATTGTTGTGAGGATAATATGGAGACACAGGGAGAGCCCCCTTGAGCTTCTTGGAGGATGGGGGGGGGGTATAAAAACAAACATTTTAAAAAAGAAACATTGAACTATGTTCATGTGAAGCAGGGCAGGTGAGAACCCAGTAGCCCTCTATATATTGTTGGACTACAACTCCTATCATCCCTGATCAATGGCTATGCCAGCTGGGGCTGATGGGAGTTGGAGTCCAGCATCTGGTGGGCCATGGCCTCCCCATCCCTGCTATAAATATGAATGGGTGTCTAAAACATAGGCAAAGGGCTAATGAAAAATGTAAAAATGGGACTTCTGCTGGTGTAATTTTCACAGGGTATCCATGTCTATCTGTGCTGTGATCTCAGCCAGAGGTCCATTGGGATCTAACAGCAAGACACTCATCTGGCACTCTCACACCTCAAAAATCCTTCCCATCCTTCCCCTGTTAGCCTCCTGATTTCTTTTGCAGCACAGAAGTAAAGACAGAGAGCATATTCTTTTAACACAAGGGCAAATCTCTGTGCTTCAGAGCATTCTAGAGGACCCTACAAATAACAGATAAAAGAAGATGGAACTCCGACTAGGGAGAATTTCAATTACGGCTATATTGATCGGGGAGAGATGAAACAAATGCTACAAAGGAGTGCAGCTGCTTCCTCCAACTCTGAAGTAAAGTCCATATGTATCCAGCCATCATGGAAAAATAAGACTGGAGATCAGTGGATCCAGAAAACTGTTTTCTTCATCAGATGACGGATGCTGGTCAGAGCAGAACAGCAGGGATGGGGAACCTGGTGCCTTCCAGAGGTTTGTGGGACACTAACTTCCTACCCTGTATAGGGAAGTTTTTAATTTGTTGGAAGCTGCTCAGAGTGGCTGGAGTAACACAGTCAGATGGGCAGTATATAAATAATAAATTATTATTATTATTATCAGCCCACAGCAGCATGGTCAGCAGTCAAGAGATTATGGAAGGCATCATGCAACAACATCTGGAGGCTGACTAGCTCTAGCTCCCCATTCCTGCTGTACAACACAGAGAGAAGTGAACAGCTGTGTCTTAGGGCTGTGTCATGTGGTACTCTCAGGATTGGCATGTGCATGCGCGCACACACACACAAGTTCTTACTGGGCTATCCTTAGAAATGGCTAACCCCAGGGTGAAAGCAGCTGTGAGCTCTGTCAATCAGTCTCCAGCTTGGGGGGGGGGGGGTCGGGTCAAAGGGCCAATAGCTGCAAACAGTAAGATGTAAAATAAGTCAGCAGAGGGGGGGGGGCAGGCAGAGGGCACCTGTTCCAGGTCACCCTCAAATCTGGCAGTGCCTCTGTGGCAGAACTTCCAGTTTTGGAGCAGGCAGGAGTGTATTGGAGGAGTTCGTTTGATTGCTGAAACAAGCAACATTTAAGTGACATCACCTGCTTGGGCTGCAAAGGTATTGGCTTTTTTAAAGAGGGAGAGAAACATGGGGAGGGAGTGAAATGCCTAACTTTTCTCTTCCTCTCTTCCTCTCATCTAACTTCTCTATTTATTAGATTTATTTATACTTCTGTAAGGAGATTTGTGTTTTCTATATAGGTTTTGAGATAATCATTAAATATTGGCCAATCCGTTAACTCTTTGTGTGGTGTTTCCTCTTGATCTCACAGATAATTTTGCAAGCTGTATTCAATCATTTTTTCTAACCAGTCAGTTTTCATGGGAATATTGTTACTTTTCTAATTTTTTGCTATTAACATCCTCGCTGCGGTGGTCATGTACATAAATATAGGTCAGGCAGTTTTTGTAATTTCTTGTGACATAATACCAAGTAAAAAAGCCTCAGGTTTTTTGTTTAATGAAAATTTAAACATTTTAAAAATTTCATTATAAATAACCTCCCAGAGTTCTCTTATTTTCTTGCACTTCCACCACATGTGGATAAATGTGCCTATTCCTTCTTTACACCTCCAACAAATGTTCGTGTTCTTCTTATATATCTTTGCCAATTTGACTGGGGTTAAATACCACCTGTATTGCATTTTCAGTACGTTTTCTCTTAAATTATAACATAGAGTGAATCAAATATCTTTTTTCCATAATCATTCCCAATCACTCATATGATACTGTAATATGGAGCAAAGGAAACATTTGTGAAAAAGATGGCCTTTCCTTGTAATGAGATTTTAAGTACAGCCTTACAGAGCCTCCCAGTGAAAAAGGATAATTGAATGGAATGGGATTTCCTCCTGAGTAAACATGGTCATATGGTCATATGTCCCCTCAGTGGAGAGGGGAATACATAGAATCATAGAATCATAGAATCATAGAATAATAGAGTTGGAAGAGACCACAAGGGCCATCGAATCCAACTCCCTACCAAGCAGGAAACACCATCAGAGCACTCCTGACATATGGTTGTCAAGCCTCTGCTTAAAGACCTCCAAAGACGGAGACTCCACCACACTCCTTGGCAGCAAATTCCACTGTCGAACAGCTCTTACTGTCAGGAAGTTCTTCCTAATGTTTAGGTAACATAATGTGCATTTCCCCCCCTGCTTAGTACCAGTCTAACTGGGACGCGGGTGGGCTGTGGTCTAAACCAGTGAGCCTAGGGCTTGCCGATCGGAAGGTTGGTGGTTCGAATCCCCACGACGGGGTGAGCTCCCGTTACTCAGTCCCAGCCCCTGCCAACCTAACAGTTTGAAAGCTCGCCAAAAAGTGTGAGTAGATAAATAGATACCGCTCCGGTGGGAAGGTAATCGGTGTTTCCGTGCGCTGCTCTGGTTTCACCAGAAGTGGCTTAGTCATGCTGGCCACATGACCCGGAAAAGCTATCTGGCTCCCTCAGCCAGTAAACTGAGATGAGCTCCGCAACCCCAGAGTTGTTTGTGACTGGACTTAACTGTCAGGAGTCCTTTACCTTTACCTTTTAAACATGGTCATACTGTCTTTGTATTAAACTGCAAATTGTCTTCAAACTGTGACTATGAGGTTTTGGTCATATGCACCATTATTAAAATTGATTAAGCAATTAATCCATGGAAAGGCAGATGATTTATCAACTAGAAATGGTTTAATTGGTCTGCGGAGCGAAGCCGCATAGCCGTTGCCGGAGAGCGCTGCCTTTTTCCTGGGACAATTTGGCATCTAAAATAACCACCCGTGAGTACTGAAACATTGAACATTTGGATTTTAATAAAGAACTGGCTGGCGAAATAGAAAGGAATTTGGACTTAAAATTTACTCTAATTTGGTACTGAAACGGGAAGGTCTAAACAGGAAGTCAGCCTTCCGTTTCCTTGTAGCCAGAACAAAGCAAAGACAACGTAAACTAGAGTTTTGAAAATCACTTTCAAAGGATTGGCTTTCATCATTTAAAATCGCTGAACCCCCCTTCGGTAGCAGGAGAAGAAGGGGGATCTTTTTTGGGCTGTTTAAACCTGCAGAAGTGAGTTTAAAGCAAAGTAATTTTCCACCGTCCTGATCCTGGAGCGGGGTGTCAGAATTGACGTTTGAAGCTCATTGACCAGAAACAAATGTCTCTGACAGATAGTTAAGAGAAGAGAAACATAGTGATTCCATTGTTTCCTTTCACATTTTAAAAGAACAAATATGGACAAAATATCTCAAAAAAGAAACTTTGTTGCTATTGTTATCAAAAGAAAGAACAACTAGAAGCTTTCCCCCTAGAGGGGGATTGTGAAATTGTAACTAATTCCTGGGAGCTAGCAGCTGCCTCAGATTACAACCTTGGGAAAGGATTTGTGACCTTGCAGGACAATGTCTTCAGTAGCACTGTTGGGTGCTCTCTGCAAAATAAATGCCCTATTGGATCAGTTAAGCCAGAAGACGGATTTAATGACTAATGCAGCCAGAACCTTTGAACAGGTAGTGGGAAATTATATGGAGCCCACCCAGGAACTAAAACAGGAGTGTGACATGACAGAACATCTGAAAGAAGAGGATGTTGCTGAATCTTGGGCGCCAGAGACGGAGGGAGCAGCGGCCCAGCAGGAACATAAATTTTTGGATTTGACAAATGAACTTGGAAAAAACCAGACTTGGAAAGATAAAGTTTGGTTAGGTTTGGAAATGGGGGGCTAGATAGACCCCCCTATACAGGGAGATTTGGACTTTTCGAGTCTGGCAATGGGCCGTCAGATGTCTGGAGCTGTGGGGGCTCTCAATTTTGGAGGGAATCTGGAACATGTTTTTAAATACCATATGGAGTCCAGTCTGGTCTATGGGAAAAGGGCTGATCTGTTGAAAAGGGTCCAAAGCATTACCAAGCTGGAGTTCCCACGAATGAAAGGAAAATATGAAGAAGAGCTGCGGAAGGGACATGGAAGAGGCTTGAGGGCCTCGGATATAAGATTACCAGGTTAATGTGCTAGATTATTAGGATAAAAAGGACTGACAAAACCCGGGACCAGGAGGAAGGGACGCTGGATGAAGATTGGATTGTTTTTTTTTTTGTTGTTGTTGTTTTTTTATCATTAGGACTGTTTTATCATTAGGACTGTTTTATAAAATTGATGAATGTTAGAAAAATGTTGAAATGAAATTACTTGGCTCTTGTAAAAATGTCTAAAGAATTAGATAAGAATGTTATGGTTAGGAGAAGTTGGTAAAAATAAGATTTAAGTTTTAAACTTTAAGGTTTTCTATATGATAAGATGAAAATAGATTAAGGTAATGTAATGACAGAATATTATGAATTAAGGAAAGGATTTGCTGCGATTATTATTAATCAGGATACAAGAAAAGGGAGGAGGAGGAGGTCAAAGAAAGAAGGTATTGAAAGTGGAGAATTTGAGATTGATGGTTTTATTTTTATTTTTTATTTTTCTGTTTTTGTGTGTGTGTGTGTAATTTTTAACACCCCCCCCAATAAACATCATTTTTAAAAAAATTAATTGGTTGACAGCCCTTGTCACAACACATACATTGCATAAAGAAACCAAGGCACAGATGTGGTTTGCATTGCACTCCACAAGAGGGCCATAACGCATCAGTCATCTCTTAGTTTCCTCTTGGGAGAAGTGAGCTGAGTGAATGTGTGTGTTTGTACAAGAAGGGGGTCATGTTCTAGTCTGGCTACCTTTCCAAATTCCTGGATTGATTCTGGCTGAAATACAGCCCCATTGATCCAGGTAGTAAAATCTCCCATGGAAATTGGTCTGCGGACTCCCTTTCCCTTCACAAGGGCAAGGCTCATCTGCAGTGGAATTGGCAGGATGCCTTAATTGGCACTTTGAATCTCTTCCGCTTAGGAGTTGCGACCATACATCTCTGAACAGGTTTCTGTCTTCTGTACGATTGGTAAAGAAGCGATCAGTAGAATCAAGTAATCCAAAGAAAGCAAAGGGACGACCCGTCTGCTGGGGTCCTGAGACACTCCCTGTTCTGGGACACCTGCCTCCAATGAATCCAGAGGTCTGTAATATATCTTCATGTGTGATCCTGGTGACACTTCTTTTTAAGTTGTTGGGTGTACTCAGGATTATTTTTTATTAATTACTTATATATCTTGCCTTTGCCTCCAAGGAGCTGAGGGTGAGACACGTGGTTCTTCCTCCTGCACCTGTGAGGTAGGTTAGACTGAGAGACTGTGATTAGCTTTGTGGCTGAGTGAAGATTTGAACCCTGGTCTCCCAGGTCCTTGCCCCAAACTTGGATCTTGGCATCCAGGAACTATCCTTTCTATATATTATTTATTATTTTTATTTATCAAGTTTGTATTCCGTCCTTCATCCGAAGACCACAGGGCAGTTCACAACATAACAATAGAAACTAAGAACACAAAATTCACAATAAAGCAAAAACAAACCATTAGCCCACCCCCCCTATAAACACATTTAAAAGGAATGTTAATTAGCCAAAGGCCTGGTTATAGAGAGATATTTTCACCTGGCACTTAAAGATATCTAACAAAGGCGCCAGGTGAGTCTCCCTGGGGAAAGTATTCCAGAAGCAGGGAACCACTGCAAAAAAGGCCCATTCTTTGGAAGACTCAAGATTTACCCACGCTGGAGGAGTGGCAGACGCAGTTGATGGACTACATGGAACTGGCTGAAATGACTGGCAGAATCCGAGATTTGGGGGAGGAAACAATGGAAGAGGACTGGAAAAAATTTAAGGACTATTTGCAAAAACATTATAAGTTGTACGAATGTTAAGAAATACACACAATTAGGAAATTTTTGCTTTAGCAACTTGATTAGGTAAACTGAAAATTAAGACAAGAAAAAAGAGGTGGTAAATATGAAACAATTTTATTATGTTAACTTTAAATGTACAAAGTTGGGATATAATATTGTGAATTTAGAAACATAATAACTGAAAGATACAGTAAGTTAAGAAACAAGATAACAAATTGCTGAAACTTTTATTGTAAAGAACGCAGAGTCGTGAGGATGTGGGGAAGTCCATTTGGAATATTGGAAAAACTATTGAAAGTTGGATTGTAATAATCTTTTTATCATTTTTCTTTGTTTTTGTTTCTAGTATTTTCTTGCTTCAATCTTGTGTCTATGACCCTAAGAAAAGAAACTCAATAAAAAATATTTAAAACAAAAAAACAAAAAAGGCCCATTCTTCTCTTACAACTTTCTGGACCTCTCAAGGAGGGGGAACATGAAGAAGGACCTCAGGTGATGATCACAGGGTCCAGGCAAGTTCATATGGGGAGAGGTCCCCCCTTTTTGCAGCAACGTTTTGCACCCTTTAATGACAGTTTGTTTACTTATTCATTCCATTTATATTCCACCTCTTTCTCCAAGGAGCTCAAGGTGGCATGAATGGTTTTCCTCACATCTCCTTTTATCCCCATAACAACCCTGTGAGGTAGATTAGGCTGAGAGGCAGTGGCTGGCCCAAAGTCACCCAGGTAGCTTCATGGCCGAGTGGCAATTTGAACCCTGGTCTCCCAGGTACTATTCTGATACTCTAACCACTACACCACACTGGCTCTCAAAAATATCAGGAACTTTCTTCACAGATAGCCAACCATGAAGGGACTCACATCCTTAGTCTTCTAGTCTGAATTCAGACACCTTATCCATTAGGCCACGTGATCACCATTTAGCCGTAGTGCTTTCTGAATGTGTTGGAACTGAATCATACAAGCGGATCCATTGTGGGAGGAAACATTTAATTAAACCAGCTTAAAATGACAACAACAGAAAACTGTTGTGTGTTCAGTTTACTAACACATGCTAGCTTCCAAGTTAGTGTAGGTGGAGCAAATGAATGCAACATTCAGCAGGTGGCATATGCCGTGCTGTTGGTGTTGTAACAGGAGAGCCACTACACAAGAATGCCCATTTCCTTCCTTGAAATGTTGCGAGGCATATTAGCTCTGGCCCGCAAAACCTTATGCTATAACCACGTTCCTGGCTCCAGACTCCAAGGTCACTGTCAGGGGGTCTTAAGCAGGATATAGGAGCAAAGAGAAAAGGGGTGTGCAGATGTGTAGAAACAGTACACATTTGACAGATTTGTAATTATGTGCTTAATTTGCATGAATTTGATGGTTTTGTGAAAACATTTGACATGTTTTATTTATCCATTACTATGCCAGTTTACTGCTGCTGCAGAACCCAAAAAAATCCAACAACCTCGATTCTGAAAATTTGCTGGGAGGAGAAGAATGTATTATGCATATTATACCACTTATGTAAATGATATTGGATTATTTGCACTAAGAATTGAATCAAATGTGATTTATTAGACATAAACTCCTTTGCAGCATCAGCAGAACTGATAGCTTTCTTTGAGATCTCAATATATCCCTCACTCGGTTAGATACTTCATCCTCGCTCTGTAAGTCAGGAGGAAGGGTAAAAGCAGCATTGGGAAGACTGGCAAACAGCAGGCAAGGGCAGAGGGTAAAGGCACTGAGGGTTAATGGAGAGCAACATGGAGAGGAGAATGAAGAGCACAAAAACGTATTTCCATTATGTTCTAGTGATTTTCACAATCTAAAGGATCTACTTCCATCACAGCTGCTGGAAATCTCTCCCTGAGCCTTCCCAATTGCAAAGCTTTAGAAGATTGATGCCCCACTTTGATAGCTATCCTCTACCACAATGAGGTCTAGAAGCTTCTCCTTTTGAGAGAGCTGAGAATTGTGAATAAGCACTTGGTGCAATAGAGCCTTTTCCCCATATAGTCTGCCCAGGTAGCTGTGATTTGTGGAAGGAGTCTGCCTGACTGTCCTGTCATTTAGCTAGGGTTGGAGCAGGGCATTTTGCACTATGGTGCCCATTTTGTGGAATGAGCTCCCTATGGAGATCAGGGGAGCATTGGAGGGGGTGTCAAACTGGGTCTTTGACCTGGGTAAAATAAAGCCTAGTTTCGCCCCTACTGTCTGGATGCTTTAAAAGTATTTATTTAAATGGTTCTGCATTTATTGTGTTTCTAAATTTAGACATAGATAAATGAGTGTGAGAGAGAGAGGAATTCATTCAGGGGACCAGAGACAACACATATCACACTTCTGCACAACAGAGCAGGCTGTTTCAATAAACTTTTTCTCTCCCTTACTTCCATTTGTTGGATCCTTAAGACCTATGCTTAATATTATTGTTGCTGAATCTGCTGTTAGCTTTGAACGAAGAAAGCAGTAAGAGTGGCACCAGCTTAGGTGCTCTGATAGGGAGTCCCAGACATAATGAAAAGAAAGGGGGAAATGGCCCTTTTTTAGAGTGCAGGGGGCCTTCAGGTGGCTGAAGCCGAAGAGATGGCGGGAAGATCAGGAGTAGGGATATTGCAGGATATAATGGGAAGTGAGACAAGATCATTTAAAGAGAAGGCCGTGAGGAATCAGAAAACGGCTTTTGCAAAACCAGTTTATGCCACACATGTCTCTTTACCTTCCAGTTAACTGGAAGTACATTTGGCCTGAATGTTCTCCAGCAAAATTATTACTCATTTAGTTCAAGCATTGTTATCCCACTCTTCAGTCAAAAATGGCTTTCAAAAGTGGCTTACAATATCTATATAAAAAAGACAGTCACTACCCAACCCACTGACTTACAAGCTAAGAAAAACAACACAAAAGGAAAGGTCATTAGGAGGGAAGAGGAAAGCAACAAACAGGCATTAGTTCTTAGTTCCAAAGTTCGCACTTGTATTCTTTCTGGCACACAAGAGGGAGGCAATCCCCATGTAGTTGAATGGGCCAGTTAGTGTCCCTCCCTTGGTCCACTTCAGCAGTCCCAGGGAAACTGGTAGTTAAAAGCAAAGGTTCTACCTGGTAGGGAAGGGGATGAAAGCCTCTTTTAGCTGTTCCTTCTTTGGCCAGTGGGTGGGGTCTGGTTGCGTGCCTTGCTTGCCTGATGGTCCTCCCCAGTATCATTAGCTTCAATTGTTGGGAAGCTGCCTCCAAGACTGGGCTCAGGACGCTGCCATTTCTGCTGCACTCCAGAGAAGTCTGGTGCTGTGGGACAAGGAGGGGATCCCACAGGTCTTATTTTCTGGCTGTAAAACCAGCACATTTACAAGATGCCTCTGGTAAAAGGTAAAGGTACCCCTGCCCGTACGGGCCAGTCTTGCCAGACTCTAGGGTTGTGCGCTCATCTCACTCTATAGGCCGGGAGCCGGTGCTGTCCGCAGACACTTCCGGGTCACGTGGCCAGCGTGACATAGCTGCTCTGGCGAGCCAGAGCCGCACACGGAAACACCGTTTACCTTCCCGCTAGTAAGCGGTCCCTATTTATCTACTTGCACCCGGGGGTGCTTTCGAACTGCTAGGTTGGCAGGCGCTGGGACCGAACGACAGGAGCGCACCCCGCCGCAGGGATTCGAACTGCCAACCTTTTGATCAGCAAGTCCTAGGTGCTGAGGCTTTAACCCACAGCGCCACCTGCGTCCCTATGCCTCTGGTAACCTAGCACAAATTTGTTCCAAATGGCATTGTGCAAAACTGTGGCCTGATTTGTGCCAATCCGAAAGTGAGGGCTTGCTTTATGACTTGGAGAGAGAGTGAGGAGGGGCACTGTGATCATGCCGTGCTCCCAGCATCAAATTTTAAACGCTTGCTGACCCTTGTCACAGAAAGCTTTTTGACACAGGGCCTGTTGGCGTCTTTGGGCAGCAGCAAGCATTACCTTGGGCTGGCTTGGCTACACACTTGGTCAGATTAGGCATTCTGAGCAAATTTGACAGAGCACAGCGCTGCAGTGCCATTAGAGAATGAGAGCACTTCACCTAAGTGCCGCTCCCAGATTCTAGGTCAGAAGGAACACCTGAGGTCATCTAGCCTGAGAGGTCTCTTCACAGCTGAAGGAAACAGTGGGGAATTACTACTGGTTTTCTAGCATACACACTTTTCAAACTGATGTATATACTGTAGCTCACACCCTCTTTTTGGCGTGCAGAATGCCCTTCTTTGGAGAAGACTTTGGTACAGTTTGATTTGAAAGATGACTCAATGGCCTTTGATAGTTGGTGGCCTCTCGCAGCTGGGCCCACTCCTGACAGCTAAACAAAAGAGTTTGAATGCAGCTTTGCAGCTGGCTGGTAAGATGACACTGGGATGGGAGGGAGGCTCCCAAGGCAGGCTGCTATTCAGACTCACACTGTATGTCTGGATGCTGAAGAAACAGATAATGCAAAACACCATCAATCTCCAGCCTTCTGTTCTTTGTGGGAAAACTGGCTCTCTAAAATATTCCTTCTGGAACATCCTACCATGTGGGGGTGGGGGGAAAAGTGAGGATCACAAAACTAATCTTGATTTTCCAAAGTTTTCCTTTCAGAAAGCTCCAAATGACTTACTAGGGGCCTCCAGTGCTCCTGTGGTTTGACCAAGGCAGAACAGAGTGAGACTATTAGTTCCCTTGATCCAGACGCTAGACTTCTGTTGAGGCAGCCTAAAATAGCATTAGCTTTTTTTGCTGCTGCATCACACTGTTGACTCATGCTAAGCTTGTGCTCCACCAAGACCCTAGATCCTTTTCACATGTACTGCTAGTAAGCCAGATGTCTCCCATCTTAGATTTGTGCACCTGGTTCTTCCTGCCTAAGTGCAGAATATTACATTTGTCCCTAATGAAATTCATTTTGTTAGCTTGCGCCCAGTTCTCCAATCTGTTAAGGTCATCTTGAACTCTGATTCTGTTTTCTGAGGCATTAGCTACCCCTCCCAGTTTGGTGTCATCTGCAAAATTTGATGAGCATCCTCTCAATTTCTTCATCCAAGTCATTTATAAAGACAACGGGCCAAGGACAGAACCCTCTGGCACCCCACTTATCACTTTTTCCTGGATGATGAGGAACCATCAATGAGTATTCTTTGCATTCAGTCAGTCAACCAGCCACAAATCCACCTAACAGTTATTTCTTTCAACCCACATTTTACTTTCTTGCAAGAATATAATGGGCTAGTTTCTCAAAAGCCTTACTGAAATCAAGATACACTATGTCCACAGCATTCCCCTGATCCATCAAGCTTGTAACTCCATCAAAAAAAGAAATGAGATTTGTCTGACATGACCTATTTTTGAGAAACCTATGTTGGGTCTTGGTAATCACAGCATCCTTTTCTAAGTGCTAAGTTCAATTGCTGAATTATCTTTTCTAGGACCTTTCCTGGTATTGATGTCAAGTTCACCGGTCAGTAGTTACCTTGGTCTTCTCCCCCCCCCCACCTTTTGAAGATGAGGACACCATTTGCCCACCTCCAGTCAGCAGGGACCTCACCCGTTCTCCAATAATTCTCAAAGATCATAGACAAAGGCTCTGAGATTACATCCGCAAGCTCCTTTAGTACCCTTGGAAAGCAGTTCAACGGGTCCTGGAAATCTGAATTTATTTAAACTAGTTAGGGGTTCCCTTACTACCTTTTTTGGTATCTTGGGCTGCAGCTCCCTCCTTTCGTCATTTATTCTGTTATCACCCAGTCGGGCATCCCTTTCCTTTTGGGTGAAGACAGAGGCAAAGTAGGTGTTGAGTAGTTCTGCCTTCTCTCTGTCACCCAGTCCTATACATGTCTTCTCAGACATGCCCCATTAAGTTACTCTCCCCAGAAGTGCCTTTAGGGTGGCAGCTGCAGTGAACTTTTAGATGCTTTGATGATGGCAATGGCATTAGCTTTTTTAGCGCATAGTCAAGATGTCATGCCAATAATAAATGAAGAACAACCAGAGAAGAATTGTAGCCAGATGGCAGCTGCTTGGGTTTTCCTCCTAGCCCGCCTATTTTATCAAGCTGAGTTTTCTTGCATACTCTGAATAATATGTTATCTGAAAAATGAAGAGCTTGCTTTTTGATGGGGATGGAGCAGTTCTGATACTCATGTGCAATTAAAAGAAATGACTTGAACTTTTGCCAAGATGCTGATGGCACAGATGGCAGCTGATCCCAACCTCAGAGGGCCACAGAGGATTGTCTGGAGCGCACAACTGAATCCTCCTGGCTTTGCTCATGGGAGAGGGAAAGCAGCTGACACACACTCAGAGAGGAGCTTAGCACACTCCAAGCTGACCTCAGAGCTCTAATGCCCAGCTTCCTGCCTATTTCTGCAGTCTGCCGTCTTTTCAGATACTGGCTTTGGATCTGCCTTGCTCACCATTTCCTTCCTAAATAACTTTTCTCTTGCCTTCCTCTCTTATGGCATTAATTTCCCAATCTATGAGCCATCAGCAAACAATCTATGAGAAAGGGATTAGATAATTACACTGGTCAACAACAAATTTGTTGTCTGCATTTTTTCTGTTGATTTAGGACGAATCTGATGTGCTGAATCCAAAACTCACATTGGTTTTGCTCAATCAGGTCAAGTTTTTGAGCTATGGCCACATGTCTTTTTTTACGTTTTTGTTCACATGTACGCTTGTGTGGAGCATTTTAGAAGACGTTGGTGGTAAAATGCCATGTCGAATAATTGTTTTGATTGGAAATGATTATTTTAATGACAAGAAGTATTCAGGTCCGATAGTTCTGGGTGATTATGTCGAAAAGGGATCAGTTTGAAGTCATAAAACCTCGAAATCTTCCATAGATTGGTTCGGCAAAGCATAAAGTTATTTTGGTATTAAACTTGGAGACCAGGATAAAGCTTGGGCGCCACACATGGTGTGCAAGGCATGCACCGAGACTCTACGTGGATGGACCAATGGCAAGAGGAGTCTGAACTTTGGAATTCCCATGGTTTGGAGGGAGCCGACAAACCATGTCACTGACTGCTACTTCTGCGCTGTTGATGTGACTGGGATCAACAGAAAGAACCGGAGCAGCCTCAAGTATCCTGATCTTCAATCAGCACGTCATCCTGTAGCTCATTGTGATGAAATTCCAGTGCCTATCTTCGGAGAACTTCCTGACATTAGTAACAAAGATGCCTCCAGTGTTGAAGGACATGAAGAAGAAGAAGTGGTTCTTGAAGATGATGCTCCACATCCATTTTCCCAAAAGGAGTTGAATGATCTAGTTCGCGACCTCAGCTTGCCAAAGGACTCTGCCGAACTGTTGGCATCCAGATTGAAGGAAAAAAACCTCCTCTCTGACAATGCTCGCATCAGCTTCTTCCGCAACAGACATCAAGAGTACCTCTGTTTTTTCTCGGAAGAGAAGGACTTGGTGTACTGTGCAGATATTGCACAGCTTCTGCTCAAGCTTGGAGTGCCACAGTACGAACCCAAAGATTGGAGACTGTTCATTGACAGCAGCAAGCGATCACTGAAATGTGTTATGCTACACAACGGCAACCAGTTTGCCTCTATACCCCTGGCTCACTCGAGTACACTGAAGGAGAACTATGAAGCGGTGAAGTATGTGCTGGAGAAAATTGGTTATGATCAGCATAAGTGATTTATTTGTGTTGACTTGAAGATGGTGAACTTTTTCTTGGGACAACAGTCTAGCTTCACCAAGTACCCATGTTTTCTGTGCATGTGGGATAGTAGGGACCGTGTTCAGCATTACACGAAGAAGGACTGGCCTGTGCGGGAGGAATTGGTGCCTTGCAGAGAAAGGAACGTCATCAACGACCCTCTGGTGGACAGAGACAGAATACTCTTCCCACCGCTGCACATCAAGCTCGGCTTAATCAAGCAGTTCACCAAGGCTCTGGACAAGGATGGTGACTGCTTCACTAACTTGTGCCAGGCTTTTCCAGGATTGACCATGGAGAAGTTGAAAGCTGGCATCTTTGACAGTCCTCAGATCCATCAGCTCATCAGAGATCCAGAGTTCGGAAACTCAATGAACGAAGTGGAACTGGAAGCGTGGAAGGCATTTGTTCTGGTAGTGAAGAACTTTCTTGGCAACAATAAGGCCAGAGACTAGACAGAACTTGTCAACAACATGCTGACTGCTTTCAGAAACCTGGGCTGCAACATGAGCGTCAAGATGCACTACCTATTTTCACATATGGACCTATTTTCACCTATTTTCCTGAGAACCTGGGTTCAATGAGTGATGAGCAGGGGGAGAGATTCCATCAGGACATGAAAGAGATGGAGACCAGGTATCAGGGTCGCTGGGACGCAGTCATGATGGCTGACTACTGTTGGACTCTGAAGAGAGACCTCCCTGCTGCTGAGCATTCCAGGAGTTCCAAGAAATGGAAGTTCAAGCCCTGAAGTTTGAAAAATGGTGAAGCAACATGCAATTTACGTGTACTTACCTTTATCAATGGCCACCATTCAGTTTACAGTAATCGATGTTTCTATCAGGTAATCAATATATGTTGTTGGAAAAACATTTTTTCTCTTAAAAACATATTTAGGATGATATTTGTTGACAAAAATCAGCTGATAATGCCACAAAAATGTAATCGATTTTGTCACAAGATCTGATTTTTTTCAAATCAACATAACACAAAAACCTGACCTGATGGAGAGAAACGGATGCCATTTCCTGATTCAGCAGTGCAAAAATACCCTAAATCAGTTGTAGAAATCTAGACAAAATTCAAAAAGTAAAAAATTGTTGCCCAGTGTTATTGTTACACACCACCCCAATTTCTGCTGAGTGGCTACACAAGATTCCAAGGGTTCCAGGCGCTCATGCAGAGCTGTGTTTCTGTTGAGAAGTCAAGGCACAGCAGAGACTAGTGTCTTTAAGAAATGTAGTTTATTGTACACATATTGACACTTGGGTCTAACTTTGGGGGGAGGGTTCCATCTCAAGAGAGGCTTGCTCCCAACAGCAGTGCAGCAGTGGGGTCCATGGCATCCTGCCTGCCATTATCTCCATGGCTCTGTCCCAGCCTCCAATATGGTTCTGCCCCACATGGCCTCCGCCTGGAGTTCTGGCTCCACCCTTCTCCATCCCAAAGACCCTTGCCAGAAAAAACAAACCAAGCCTTGTGAAATGAAACATTTTTCCTATGAGCACAGCCTGCCTCTCCCCTGTTTTCCTAGTCATGGAAACTGAAATCCTAAACCTTTCTCCACCCATGATAACCATGGGAACTCCCGCCTCTGCCCTGGGTTAATGGCTTGCTTCTGGCACCTTTAGTCATTCTTAATAACCTCTATCCCATATCCTCCAACATCCCCCAAGCAATGGAAACCCCATTGAACTAAATGAGGGCTCTTTACGTCCATGCCCTCCAAGTGTCCCGATTTTCCAGGGACAGTCCTGGAATTACAAAAGCCATCCATGCTTCTGATTTGATCCTGGAATATTCCTATTTCCTCCACCAGTGGAGTCAGCCCACATTGGTGGATGCAAGGGAGCACCCTGTTGCCTCTCTGTGGCCTCTCCAAGCTTAGCCTGTATTTTCCACTAGCCTGGCACCTTCCCTCCAGCATTCCGAATATTATCTAAATTCTGCCATTTATTAATTTCAAACATTCACCAACTCTAGTATTTATGGGTGCCCTTGTGCCCCAAATCTTTGCTACCCTAGATTTGTAACATTATGCTTCTCCTCCAAGTGAACCCCAGAGTAACTGAAGGCACAGAAGAGGTTGCTCAGAGTGTTGCTGCATGGCTGATCCACTGCTCTGAGTTTTGTCTGCTTCTAGCTAGCCTCTGGTGACAGTAAATCACTCTATCCCCTTTCTGCATTGGGGGCAGTTGAAACATTTGATCACTCTTGCTTTGGAGCACAGCAAAATCTCCTGATTCCAGGCAAGGAATGAGCGCCTGCTATGGGCATCACTCTTTTTAACCAGGTGACATACCCAGGACGGTTCATGCAGAAGGGCGAGGGGGGCTGCTCTATGGGCGGGGAGCTCTCTCCACTTTCCTCCCTCTTTCCTAGCAAGCCTTTAGCACAGAAATCCACATAATTTCATACTGGCTGCAGTTTGGTTTGGGTTTTTTTAGATCTAAACTTTATCTCTAAAAACCTCTTTTTAAAAAATGAAAGAGCAAGCTTCACTAGAGCTGCGGAAATTTCAGAAGACAGAGGGTTGGCTGAAATAGATCTCCATTGATAGAAGTGGGGCTTCAATATCCCATCTAGCTCCCATAACTATCCAAGACAAGAGAAATAGTGATAGCATTCATGATTTACACAGGTTGCAGAACTCAGTGTTTGTTAGTGGAGAATTTCCTCTTTAGTGTGTGCACATGCTGTATGAAACACCACGCAGCACATAAAGCATTTAAATGCACATGACCATCAAGCAGGGAAGTCCTGCCTTGGATATTCTACCACACCATTACAAACAGGAAAGGAATCAGTACAGAGTAAAACACTTCCCTTCTTGCTTCCTGAAACCATGACCTACTGCAGAAAAGAAACGTCTGTATGTCACTCCCTGAGCTGCCTGGAGCACGGCTCTGCTGAATCACTACCTGCTGAAAAGAAAAAGTGTCCCTGTTTTATCTTCCTCCTTTGGTGGTTTCTATAGCAACATCCCTGCAATGCCTCCTTCCAGAGTGCTTGTCTCATTGATCACATTAGAAGCCAAAAACTTTCGAGCCAATATTTGCCATCAAGGAAGTGTGGGATGGAGAGAGAAAGAAAGAGAGGGAGGAAGAGTTTTTGCACATATTATATATATCCGGTGTGACATTTACCTCGGGTGGCTAAGTCCTAAAAAGAAAGACACGAGGCATCTAAAGCTGCAAAGCAAGACACGGGAAGCATCCATGGTAGGATTAGCAACTGGTGGCCTCTGAGTCTCCCTGATAGGGGGATTATCTGGCCTCCCACAAAATTCTGACAGTCTGGAGGCAACCACAGTCACGTCCTGTCATTTCCCAACCCCAACACCTGAACATCATTGTTGGTACAGACTCTCTTCTTCCATGTATGAACAGAACTGTAGGTAATTGCTTTCATTTGGTCAGTCTTGATCCACAACTGCATCACCCATCCTTTTCTAAGGTGGGTTGTGCTGTATCACTAACACAATTTTTTTGGTAGCTGTTGTTTATGGTGGTATTTTTAAGAGAAGGACCAAAGAACAGCAACAACAATGTGGCAGCAAAGAGAGGAGAAAAACAAATACAGAAGGTCAGCTACATAAATAATTAAAAAGGGATCCTGTCGTGGCCCAGGGGCCCTGGGTCTGAAAAGGTTGGGAATTACTTGCCTTTGAAAGGAAAGAGATGATATTCTCCAGAATTCCTTAAATATCGGTATTGTTATGAGATGGGGAGGGCAGGTTATATGCCTAGACCCTTCTAATCCCTGGATCCAGCAGGTGTTAAAATCTAAGCAAGGGTTAGCCAAAGGCCAAATGAATATGGTTGAATGGGAAAGGCCTGGCTTCCTGGTGAAGTAATGGTAAGGTAACAAAAGGAATGTTAAGGTAACAAAGGAAGTAGATCTGTGCCAGAAAACAAATGGGTGGGCTTCTCTCCCTCAACTCACTGGTAGTTAGAAAGACAAAATTCAGGGTGGAGAGTGGAGTTAAGTGAGGTGGAAGCTGGAAGCAAGGCTGCAGGCTGGGAAGGCAGAAAGTCAGAGCCATGCCTGATTTCTGCTGAAATCCAATGCTGTGGCTGTGGGAGAAGCAAGACCCTCTTGCGGTGTGAATGCTGTGAACCCCTCCAGTATAGGCTCAGGTTGTATATATGTGTAATTAACTATGTGTCATAAGGACACCACAGCCTCTGCTTTACCTCATTCCAAAGGAAACACAAACCCCTGGTAAGCTCCTGGAACCCTGCAAATCCTACACTGCTCAGAGATTGGGGTGACATGGAACAGAATGTTTAGTCTCTAGTGAATGAAAGGGCAAATGTATGCATATTCTCTAGAATCCAGTGGATGTGTGGAGAACGACTGTAGCTCCGTGGGAGCACACATGCTTTGCAAGCCAAGTATTGGCTCCTGATGCATAGCCATACGGTCAAGTGGGTCCCTGCACATATAACATGATTTTTGTACATTGGTAAATTATGGACTGTGATGCCTTGTGTGGTGTGTTGAGTTGGCATTCCCTCTTGCACATGCTGGGAGCTGATTCATTTAGCGCCATTGCCTGGCAGTGGCTCTCCAGGATTTTAGACAGTCCAGGTCTACTTGGAGAAACTGGCCATTGCACCCAGGGTCATCTACATGCAAAGAATGTACTCTACCACAAAGCAGCAACTCTTTCCTGAGTTAGGTGTATTCAGCACCACAATGCCAAAAGTTTTCCATAAAACATCAATTGAAACTCTTATATGAAACACAGAAGTGTTTCAAATTATTGCTGCATGACTACCAGAAAGTCAAGTTTAGATTTACAAAGCACAAATCTGTTTTCTCAAGAATGATAAAGTATATGCCTGTCAACTGGAAGTTGATACGGATGAAATTGCCCATACATAATTCCCACTAGAACAAAAATTGAGTTTACAAAGCACTACCAGAATGCTGGTGCAAAAATAATTCAATAGATGTTTGTTGGATGCATTTCAATGTGCTGGTTGTTCTCAATGGTACTAAATTATATAGGTTTAAGTTAAAATGGATCCAGGTGGACCAACAAGCACCAGTCTTCTGTGCTTTTGAGGACAGGGGGCATATTCAGCGGATATGCCTGTATGAGCCTACCCTTATGAGCTGGATATTTCCTGGATGATTTTGCCCCTTTCTTTTTGTGGTTTAAACAGAGGCAGCTCCAGTGTCAGTTGCATCCACTTGAGCCCCAAACTCTTTGCTCTACCTTCTCTTATTTGGGCCACACCTTTTCCTTTCCCATTCAACCATATTCATTCACTTACCATATTCTTCACACCCCTTTCACCTTCATCCAATGGGTGAAAAAATAATCCCATTAATGGTTTCTGTGGTGTATTTTGTACCCCAAATGGATTTCTAGTATGTGGTAGAAATTCAAACACAAATCATTACAAACAACAAAAAATATCTTTTAAAGGGGAAATCATTTATTTATTTCATAAAATTTATACACTGATTGATTGTAAAAACCTCAAAGTGGTTTACAAGAGATAAAATCATAAAATCAAGTAAAATTCACAAGCCTACTTTAATGATGATGATATTATTATTATTATTATTATTATTATTATTATTTTGTTTATAGCCCACCCACTCTGGGCGGCTCTCAACAGAATACTAAAAACATGATAAAACGTCAAAAATTAAAAATTTCCCTAAAACAGGGCTGCCTTCAGATGTATTTTAAAGGTAAGATAGCTGCTTATTTCCCTCACATCTGAAGGGAGGGCGTTCCACAGGGTGGGCGCCACTACCGAGAAGGCCCTCTGTCTGGTTCCCTGTAACCTCACTTCTCGCAATCAGGGAACTGCCAGAAGGCCCTCAGTGCTGGATCTCAGTGTCCGGGTTGAATGATGGGTGGAGACGCTCCTTCAGGTATACAGGACCGAGGCCATTTAGGGCTTTAAAGGTCAGCACCAACACTTTATGGGACGCAGGTGGCGCTGTGGGTAAAAGCCTCAGCTCCTAGGGCTTGCCGATCGAAAGGTCGGCGGTTCGAATCCCTGCGGCGGGGTGCGCTCCCGTCGTTCGGTCCCAGCTCCTGCCAACCTAGCAGTTCGAAAGCACCCTCGGGTGCAAGTAGATAAATAGGGACCGCTTACAAGCGGGAAGGTAAACGGCGTTTCTGTGTGCGGCTCTGGCTTGCCAGAGCAGTGATGTCACGCTGGCCACGTGACCTGGAAGTGTCTCCGGACAGCGCTGGCCCCCGGCCTCTAGAGTGAGATGGGCGCACAACCCTAGAGTCTGTCAAGACTGGCCCGTACGGGCAGGGGTACCTTTACCTTTACCTTTTTACCAACACTTTGAATTGTGCTCGGAAACGTATTGGGAGCTAATGCAGATCTTTCAGGACCGGTGTTATGTGGTCCAGGCAGCCATTCCTAGTCACCAGTCTAGCTGCCGCATTCTGGATTAATTGCAGTTTCCAGGTCACCTTCAAAGGTAGCCCCACGTAGAGTGCATTGCAGTAGTCCAAGAGGGAGATTACTAGAGCATGCACCACTCTGGTGAGACAGTCTGCGGGCAGGTAGGGTCTCAGACTGCGTACCAGGTGGAGCTGGTAGACAGCTGCCCTGGGCACAGAATTAACCTGTGCCTCCATGGACAGCTGTGAGTCCAAAATGACTCCCAGGCTGCGCACCTGGTCCTTCAGGGGCACAGTTACCCCATTCGGGACCAGGGAGTCCCCCACACCCGCCCGCCCCCTGTCCCCCAGAAACAGTACTTCTGTCTTGTCAGGATTCAACCTCAATCTGTTAGCCGCCATCCATCCTTCAACCACCTCCAGGCACTCACACAGGACCTTCACAGCCTTCACTGGTTCTGATTTGAAAGAGAGGTAGAGCTGGGTATCATCTGCATACTGATGAACACCCAGCCCCAACCCCCTGGTGATCTCTCCCAGCAGCTTCATATAGATATAAAAAAGCATGGGGGAGAGGACGGAACCCTGAGGCACCCCACAAGTGAGAGCCCAGGGGTCTGAACACTCATCCCCCAACACCACTTTCTGGACACGACCCAGGAGGAAGGAGCGGAACCACTGTATAACAGTGCCCCCAGCCCCTCTAGATGGTTCAGAAGGATGTTATGGTCGATGGTGTCAAAAGCTGCTGAGAGATCCAGCAGAACTAGGAAACAGCTGTCACCTTTGTCCCTAGCCCGCCGGAGATCATCGACCAGTGCGACCAAGGCAGTTTCAGTCCCATGATGAGGCCTGATTCCCAATTGGAAGGGATCCAAATGGTCCGCATCCTCCAGGCATGCTTGGAGTTGCTCAGCAACCACCCGCTCAATCACCTTGCCCAAGGATGGAAGATTTGAGACTGGGTGATAGTTGGCCATATTGGGTGGGTCTAAAGATGTTTTTTAAGAAGTGGTTTAATGACTGCCTCTTTCAGAAGGTCTGAGAAGGCTCCCTCACATAGGAAAGCATTCACCACCCCACAGAGCCCATCGCCCAGCCCTTCCCAGCTTGCTTTTATGGACAAGGATGGACAAGGATCAAGAAGACAGGTGGCTGGTTTCACTCGTCCAAACAGCCTGTCCACATCCTCGGATGTAACAGACTGAAATTGATCCCATATAATATGACTAGACAGGACTCTAGCACACTCCTGCTCCGGCCCTGCTCCCACGGTGGAGTCTACCTCTTTCTGATTCTGAGAGACTTTATCTGCAAAAAACTTTGCAAAAGCATTGCAGGAGATCTTGGGGTCCCCACCAGGCCCTGGTGGTGCAGGTGGTTCCAATAGATTGTGAACCACCTGAAAGAGTCTCCTGCTGCTGTTTTCCGAAGATGCAATAGAGGCGGCAAAGAAGGTCCTCTTCGCCATTGCCATCACCACTTGGTAGGCTCAACGTTGAGCTCTAACCCGTAAGTGAGTTTTCCGCCGGCATTCTAGCCATCTCAGTGATTGTTTCCTCGCCCTCAGCTCCAAAGAAAACCATGGGGCTGTCCGGGCTCCATGCAATCAGAGAGGGCGCTTCGGAGCCAGTCAGTCAATAACCCTGGTTAACTCTGCATTCCAGCGTGCCACCAGGGAATCAGCTGAAAGGCCATCAACATGGGATAAAACATCCCCTACCACTCTCTGGAAACCATTTGGATCCATTAAGCAGCGGGGGCGGACCATCCAAATCGGTCCCACCTCCCTGCAGAGGGGAAGGGTCACGGAGAAGTCCAGTTCCATCAGGAAGTGATCTGACCATGGCACTTCTTTTGTTTCACTTTTACTTAATGTCAGATCACCAACATCCATAGAGGTGAACACCAAGTCTAAGGCATGTCCGCGGCTATGAGTTGGGCCAAACTTATTCAGGGACAGCCCCATGGAGGCTATGCTTTCCACGAAGTCCCGAGCGGCCCCTTGTAAGGTCGTGTCGGCATGGATGTTAAAATCCCCTAGGACAACCAAACTAGGTGTCTCCAGGAGAACATCTGCCATGAGCTGAAGCAGCTTGGGCGGGGAATACTTGGTGCAGTGGGGAGGTCGGTACACCAAAAGGAATCCTGTACTGCCCCTATTGCCCAACTTCCAGAACATGCACTCGGAAAACTGGGTCTTCCCAATAGGACGCCTGGTGCAAGCTAATGACTTCTTAAAAATCACTGCAACCCCCCCTCCCCGCCCACATGACCTGAGTTGCTGTGCGTAAGAGAAACCTGGTGGACAAGCAGCAGCAAGGACAGGCCCATCTGCTTCATCCAACCAGGTCTCTGTCATACATGCCAGGTCAAATTCTTCATCCACAATCAGGTCTTGGATGGCAGTGATCTTATTCATCATTGACCTGGGATTGCACAGCAACACTTTCAGGTCATGTGGGTTTCCCTTGCTGATTACTGTATCCTTCTGGTCAGGAGCAGACTTGGAGGCAGGGATAGTCCTTAGACAACAACTAAACCTGCCTCCTTGGTAATGACATGGTCTGATCTTAGCATAGCTCCTCTTCCTGCCCGTGATCACTGAGATCTGGTGTCCCGGTGCTTCTGCCCCTGTGGAACCTCCCCCAGTCATTCTGTTGGCTGAGGCCCACTCCCAGGCAGCCCCGACCCTTTCCCTTTAAAAGGCAAAATATAAACTATACAGTAGCCTAACAAAATAGTAAAAGTAAAAACAAAGCTAAAAATAATTATACTAAAATAAAACTAATCCCTACCCCAAGTCAACATTTATCCCACACCAAACAAAAATAACATAAAATAAAAATATATAAATAAAAACCACTGTTCACAGTGCAACAAAGTAAAAATGCTTTTAAAACATTTTAAAATATGTAAAACCATTTTTGACATTTGCTGCAGCATTAGCAGCAGCAGCAGTGTCCTGAGGCCTCGCTGGAGCCTCTTGGAGCTGTGGTGGTGAGTGTGGGCCCCGCCCCCTAGGCCCGGTGGAATTGGCCTTCCCCAACACTCACAATGGCAGCAGCAGCAGCAGTGTCCCAAGGCCTTGCTTACACTTACAGTGGTTTGCTTCTTCCATGGCCAGTCAAACAAACAGTTGTTGTACATACAGCACACACCAGAAGTGCTTTTACCATCTATGGGGTCACTTCCCATACTTGCATCAGCATATATTTCAAGTCCTCCAGACAACCGTTTTATCATACTCATCAGCAAAACACCGCCTCCATGCACAAATACCTCAAATGGATCAAACAAGGCAGTATTATTGAAGGAGAGAAGCAGCAGCCACTGGGACCAGCTTAATATTCATCTCCACAACTGCCTTTGACGCCACAGTTACTGAGCGGGGAGCTTGAGCTGGGCTCTAATTGCTAAACAAGTATCTGGAGGCATCTGGTTTCCCTGGGAACAGCCACAGCTTTTTGATTGCTCTGATTCATAACATTTTATTTACCCCTTTAGGAGGAGCCAGGCCTGAGCCCAACAGAAAAGGAGATGGAATTGGGAAAAGGGCTGCTACAGAAGGGTCAATTTCTGCCTGGCTTTTAGAATGGCTCTCTCACAAAACCATATCCACCTGCAAGCTTCTAGGAAGGAGATACCAAATGAATGTATTGGCTGAGATACAGAGGGACTGTCATTCAAGCCATTTGCAGGGTTGAGGGGGGAGAACAAAAGAAAGCAATCCATTAAGGTTGTGCAGAAAAGCTGGAGGACAAGGAGTCACTTCAGCAAATGTCAAATGTCAGTGCTTTGTGGAACAGACCCTGGAAAACAAGGAACCTGGAATTGTCTCAGCATCCAACTCTGTAGAAGGAGAGTGAAATATACCCCGAGTTGCGTAGTGATTTCATGCTCTTTATTGCAGCTCGAAAAACAGTGAATGGATTTCCCCCCAAACCTCAGGCTTTATATACATTATTTACACAATGAGTCCCGTCTGATTGGTTGATTCTGTTTCCCTCCTGGAGCCTGATTGGGCTACTGCAGGCCAATCAGTTGTTGCATTCTAGGATCCTACTGGCCTAATAGGCTGCTTAACTTCCTCCTGGGGTCTGATTGGGCTGCTCCTACAGGCCAATCAGGTTGTTGCATTCTAGGATCCTACCTGCATTCTAGGATCCAAGCTTAGTACATAACAGAAAGGTTGAAATGAATTTTGGATATCCCCGCTGCCCCAGCACACACATACACAAATAAATCAATGGACTCATGTTTTGGCACTGATCGTTTCCCATTCCTGGCAAACACTCACCATCTCTGCTGGAAACACTAACAATTATCAGGTGTGTGTGAAGAGAGCACCGTAAATTGGTGCCAAATTTGAGGAATTGTTAAATGTCTGCACTGCAGATATTTAGGATTGGTGCAAACATGGTGCGATGTAAGTCCAGTTCATGCATTACTCACATGTAGAATTTGCTCATGTCTAATTGGAGTGGAGCCCCAGCATCATGCCTCCTTTCTCAAATGACCACATTACCCTTGGTTGTTTGAAAAGTAGCTCCAATCCACAAGCTCCTGTTAACATGTAGGGCCTCCTCATGATCAGGCCACATGGATGTGTGGGTGTCCCGTTCTTTCAGAGACCCTATATGTGAGCCCCTGAGGTTTCTCTTTGTTTTTGGAAGGAGACTCCATATCAGGAGTGGGACTAAAAATGTGGCCCCACTCACAACAAACATGATCATGTCCTCTCTGAAATCCTGGAGAGCTGCTTTGGTCTGTGTGGCCAATACAGAGCTAGAGAGACCAGTGGTCTAAGTCTAGGGCAACTTCCTTTGTAGCTAGAGCCCATAACACTGAATAGAGCACTTGCATTCTGAAAAGACTGTGGGACATGTAATAGGTCTCCACACCCAGAGACACATGGAGCCTCCCATACAAGACCTATCAGCAAGATCTAGGCTAGTAATTTTCCACTTTTCAGAACTGAGACCCACACATGCATCTGGGAACCTCTTTCTTTCTTTCTTTCTTTCTTTCTTTCTTTCTTTCTTTCTTTCCCTCTCATATAGCTCTATGGTGGCAGTGTTGCTGTTGCAACCCACCTTGGTTCAGGCTGTGACCCAATAGTGGGTCTCCTGACTCACCACCTGAAGACCAATGGGTCTAATCTATCCCATTTCAGGAATGGCTTTCCCACACAGAAAAAAAATAGCCACACTTGCAGTGCACTGCTTCTCCTGCCCTTGCCGTGAATAGTAAGACTTTCTCTGTATGGAAGAAACTAAAGGGGTGCACTCAAGGACACCACTTAGGTAGAAATTAAACTTCTCTCATGTGACCTCAAGCTGTTGGGAATCAGGCCTGCTCCCGTATTGCAAAAACAAGCTTCATCTGGAGGCCAGCTGGATACCTCATAAGCAAGCCATAAAGGAAAGTCATTTTATTACTTTCATTAATGTGTCTCCTTGGATGGAGGTTGCATTTGATCATGCAAGGCGTGATTCCCAATATCTTTGGGTAGGAATTCCAAAGGTCAAAGGAGCAGATCAGTACACACACCTGGACTGCCACCTCCAACTGATTGGATAGCTCCATGCATTCTGCGGTTGTGACGTGCTTCTTTGCCGAGTGAGCCAAGGAAAAGCAGAAGGCGACCCAAGCTGGAGCAAGCTTTTCAGCACCTTAGACAGAGCTCCGCGGCCCAATGAAGAGCGCCGAGCTCTGTCCAAGGTACTGAAATGCTTCAGCCTACGAGCATGACATCTCCCTGTGCGTCTTGACCTACCTACCTGCCCCGCCTACCTCCCAGAGGGGCCTTCTGCAGGCATCGTTTTCTGCTTGCTGTCGCAGGCATCAAAAAGGGTGGGGTAGGGGGGTGAGTACTCATTCATTTGCAGTGTGCAATGAAGGAAGGGAGCGAGGGCGTCAAAAACAGCGGAGGCGTCACAATGCAGATGTCTGTTCCCTGGACAGCAGCCTGCGTAGGAAGTGCCAGAGCAAAAACAGAGCGAGCTACAGACAGAGCCACCACAGCAGAGGCGAAGAATCTCCCCTTTCAAGTAAATAACCGGTTGATGGTCTCCCTCCTCCTCCTCCTCTGCTTGCTCCAGCCTACGCAAGTTCCTTGCCAGAAAATTAAACTCCCTCCTTGGGGAGGCCACCTGCGGGGGAGGAAAACTGAGAGATGACTGCGAAAGAGCAATTTTCACCCACAGGTGACTGGAAACATAAGCCTGGCATAGCCAGCCAGCCAACCTCCCCTCCCAGCCCCCAACCACCACTAGCAGGGCTGCCAGCTGATCAGAAAACAAGCACTCTGGCTCATTTCCTGCCTTTAACAGCAGACTGTTACATACAGGAATCAGGAGGGGAAGCTTTTCAGGGCATGGAGATAAGAATGGTGGCCTGTTGGGGTCTGTACCTCAAATAAAATCAGAGGCCAGTGGTTGGTGCAAAGAGGCTGGTAACCCTCACTGTCCATCCCCAAACTTTAAACCTTTCCTCTCAAGTCTCCAGCCTTCTAAAACCAGGGGTAGCACAGGTGTGCCTTCAACAGATAATGCCCATATCAGTGCATCACTATGGCTATAAAGCTTTACCTGTTGATTTTCTACCTGTCACACAATTGCTAGGCATAGATGCTCTGCAAGGAAAGGTTGCATGCTACCTTAGCCTTACCTCCTGATCACCCTTCTTTCCCATCCTGCATCTTGCCCATAAGCCCTTAAGGCCACCTCCAGAAATTCTAAATCTAAACCATCTTCTCCCTCCCCCATTACCTGCATCATGCAGTAACCGCAAACTCCTATTGAGGAGTGGCAATACTGGAGGGCAGCAGAAGCAGTCACAAACCCACAGGATTTCAAACCACATGCAACTATTCCTTGATAATTTGAGTATTCATATGATTTTTTGCCATTTTAATCTTGAATATATCAAGATTAAATATATCAAAAGGGCTGAACTCCTCAATGCCTTCTTTGCCTCAGTCTTCTCCGACAAAGAAAACAATGCCCGACCTGAAGAATTTGGAGCAAATGATTCAGCAGAGGAAACACAGCCCAGAATAACTAAGGAGATAGTACAAGAATACTTGGCTAGTTTAGATGTATTCAAGTCTCCAGGGCCAGATGAACTGCATCCAAGAGTATTAAAAGAACTGGCAGATGTGATCTCAGAACCACTGGCAGTCATCTTTGAGAATTCCTGGAGAACAGGCGAAGTCCCGGCAGACTGGAGGAGGGCAAATGTTGTCCCTATTTTCAAAAAGGGGAAAAGAGAGGACCCAAATAATTATTGTCCAGTCATTCTGACATCAATACCAGGGAAGATTCTGGAGCAGATCATTAAGCAAACAGTCTGTGAGCACCTAGAAAGGAATGCTGTGATCACCAATAGTCAGCATGGATTTCTGAAAAATAAGTCATGTCAGACTAACCTGATCTCGTTTTTTGACAGAATTACAAGCCTGGTAGATGAAGGGAATGCAGTGGATGTAGCCTACCTTGATTTCAGCAAGGCATTCGACAAGGTGCCCCATGATATTCTTGTAAAGAAGCTGGTAAAATGCGGACTTGACTATGCTACCACTCAGTGGATTTGTAACTGGCTGACTGACCGAACCCAAAGGGTGCTCATCAATGGTTCCTCTTCATCCTGGAGAAGAGTGACTAGTGGGGTGCCACAGGGTTCTGTCTTGGGCCCGGTCTTATTCAACATCTTTATCAACGACTTGGATGATGGACTCAAGGGCATCCTGATCAAATTTGCAGATGACACCAAACTGGGAGGGGTGGCTAACACCCCAGAGGACAGGATCACACTTCAGAACGACCTTGACAGATTAGAGAACTGGGCCAAAACAAACAAGATGAACTTTAACAGGGAGAAATGTAAAGTATTGCACTTGGGCAAAAAAAAAAAAAAAATGAGAGGCACAAATACAAGATGGGTGACACCTGGCTTGAGAGCAGTACATGTGAAAAGGATCTAGGAGTCTTGGTTGACCACAAACTTGACATGAGCCAACAGTGTGACGCAGCAGCTAAAAAAGCCAATGCAATTCTGGACTGCATCAATAGGAGTATAGCATCTAGATCAAGGGAAGTAATAGTGCCCCTGTATTCTGCTCTGGTCAGACCTCACCTGGAGTACTGTGTCCAGTTCTGGGCACCACAGTTCAAGAAGGACACTGGCAAACTGGAACGTGTCCAGAGGAGGGCAACCAAAATGGTCAAAGGCCTGGAAACGATGCCTTATGAGGAACGGCTAAGGGAGCTGGGCATGTTTAGCCTGGAGAAGAGGAGGTTAAGGGGTGATATGATAGCCATGTTCAAATATATAAAAGGATGTCATATAGAGGAGGGAGAAAGGTGGTTTTCTGCTGCTCCAGAGAAGCGGACACGGAGCAATGGATCCAAACTACAAGAAAGAAGATTCCACCTAAACATCAGGAAGAACTTCCTGACAGTAAGAGCTGTTCGACAGTGGAATTTGCTGCCAAGGAGTGTGGTGGAGTCTCCTTCTTTGGAGGTCTTTAAGCAGAGGCTTGACAACCATATGTCAGGAGTGCTCTGATGGTGTTTCCTGCTTGGCAGGGGGTTGGACTCGATGGCCCTTGTGGTCTATTCCAACTCTATGATTCTATGATTCTAAAACATGAACCTCTGAGCCTTGAGGCAGACCCCCCCTGCAGTGGAATCCCACCCTAACTCTAAATGCAACCTCTGCTGCTCTTGGGCCATGCAGTACCAGACATCAGGTATGGAATGGGTCAACTCACAGTAGGTTCACCTGGCAATATAGGACCAGGACTGTTACAAGGTGCCCTCAACCATCATGTCACTGGCCAATGTGATCTTAGTATGGACTTCTTTTTCAATCCCCTTAATAGAGTATTCCCAGAGGGAATAGGAAAGGTAAGATGGAAAGTAGGATGCTGAAGAATATTTGGAGGATGGGTGTGAACGCCTGTGTCCATTCTGGGTGCCACAATTTAAGAAGGATATTGACAAGTTAGAACATGTGTAGAGGAGGGCGGCCAAGATGATCAAGGGTCTGGAACCTCCCATTGAGGGAAACGGTTGAGGGAGTTGGGCATGTTTAGTCTGGAAAAGACCCCTTCATGGATCACTGCCTTGCCATGGCGAAGGGGCTTGAAGAACTCAGAGAAGCTATGAACTACGCCGAGCAGGGCACACAAGATGGACAGGTCATAGTGGAGAGTTTTGACCAAACGTGATCCACCTGGAGGAGGAACCGGCAAGCCACTCCAGTATCCTTGCCAAGAAAACTCCATGGACAAAGACAACAGGCATATAAAAGTTATGACGCTGGAAGATGAGCCCCTCAGGTCAGAAGGTGTCCAACATGCTACTGGGGAAGAGCGGAGGACAAGTACAAGTAGATCCAGAGCTGATGAAGCGGCTGGGCCAAAGCCGAAAGGACGCTCAGTTGTGGATATGCCTGGGAGCGAAAGGAAAGTCCAATGCTGTAAAGAAAAATATTGCATAGGAACCTGGAATGTAAGAACCATGAACCTGGGTAAGTTGGAGGTGGTAAAAAATGAGATGGCAAGAATAAATATTGACATCCTGGGCATCAGTGAACTAAAATGGACGGGAATGGGCGAATTCAGTTCGGATGACCATCACATCTACTACTGTGGGCAAGAAACCCGTAAAAGAAATGGAGTGGCCCTCATAGTCAACAAAAGAATGGCGAAAGCTGTACTGGGATGCAATCTCAAAAATGATAGAATGATCTCGATATGAATCCAAGGCAGACCTTTTAACATCACAGTAATCCAAGTTTATGCACCAACTACTGGTGCTGAAGAAACTGAAATTGACCAATTCTATGAAGACTTACAACACCTTATAGAAGTGACACCAAAGAAGGATGTTCTGCTCATAATAGGGGATTGGAATGCTAAAGTAGGGAGTCAAGAGATAAAAGGAACAACTGTCAAGAGAACAAGCTGGTCATCACAAACACGCTTTTCCAACAACACAAGAGACGACTCTACACATGGACATCACCAGATGGGCAGCATCGAAATCAGATTGATTATATTCTCTGCAGCCAAAGATGGAGAAGCTCTATACAGTCAGCAAAAACAAGACCTGGAGCTGACTGTGGCTCAGATCATCAGCTTCTTATAGCAAAATTCAAGCTTAAACTGAAGAAAGTAGGAAAAACCACTGGGCCGGTAAGATACAATCTAAGTCAAATCCCTTATGAATACACAGTGGAAGTGAGGAACAGGTTTAAGGATTTAGATTTGGTGGACAGAGTGCCTGAAGAACTATGGATGGAGGCTCGTAACATTGTACAGGAGGCAGCAATGAAAACCATCCCAATGAAAAGGAAATGCAAGAAAGTGGCTGTCCAACGAGGCCTTACAAATAGCGGAGGAGAGAAGGCAAGCAAAATGCGAGGGAGATCGTGAAAGATACAGGAAATTGAATGCAGATTTCCAAAGAATAGCAAGGAGAGACAAGAAGGCCTTCTTAAATGAGCAATGCAAACAAATAGAGGAAAACAACAGAATGGGAAGAACCAGAGATCTGTTCAAGAAAATTGGAGATATGAAAGGAACATTTCATACAAAGGACAAAAGTGGTAAGGACCTAACAGAAGCAGAAGACATCAAGAAGAGGTGGCAAGAATACACAGAGGAATTATACCAGAAAGATATGGATGTCTCGTACACCCCAGGTAGTGTGGTTGCTGACCTTGAGCCAGACATCCTGGAAAGTGAAGTCAAATGGGCCTTAGAAAGCACTGCAAATAACAAGGCCAGTGGAAGTGATGGTATTCCAGCTGAACTATTTAAAATTTTAAAAGATGATGCTGTTAAGGTGCTACACTCAATATGCCAGCAAATTTGGAAAACTCAGCAGTGGCCAGAAGATTGGAGAAGATCAGTCTACATCCCAATCCCAAAGAAGGGCAGTGCCAAAGAATGCTCCAACTACAGCACAACTGCACTCATTTCACACGCTAGCAAGGTTATGCTTAAAATTCTACAAGGAAGGCTCAAGCAGTATGTGGATCGAGAACTCCCAGAAGTGCAAGCTGGATTTATTATTTATTTTTTTAAAAGATATTTATTAAAGTTTTGAACAGTAAAACAAATTTCACAGTCGAAACAAGAAAAGAAAAAAAGAGAAAAACACCATCACAGTCAAGCAAAAAACAAAAAATACAGTAGAACACACAAAAAATAAAAATAAAAAAGACATAGAAAAAAAAGATAAAAAGAACCAATTTCTTACTTATTGTTTTCTTAACCCTCCTTCCAGACTCCCTCACATCTCCCTTTTCTGTGTTCCCTTTTACACAATCTTATTCAGCAGTGCCTCCCCCTCTTTCAAATCTTATTTTGTATTATACATTTCAACTATTATGTCTCCAATTTTTCCCTTTATATCAATTTGTTTAAATTTGACATAATATTTATTCTAACTTCACCCTTAGTCTTATGAAACATTTTTTACATATTCCTTTCAACTATGTCACTAATGCCATATTATCTTTATATCCTGCATCATTTTAACATTCATACATTTTGCAATGCTTTTGCAGGTAGTCTTTAAATTTCTTCCAGTCCTCCTCCACTAACTCTTCTCCCAGGTCTCGGATTCTGCCAGTCATTTCTGCCAATTCCATGTAGTCTATCACTTGCATCTGCCATTCTTCCAGAGTGGGCAAATCTTGTGTCTTTCAGTGTTTTGCGATGAGTATTCTTGCTGCTGTTGTTGCATACATAAAGAAAGTTCTGTCCTTCTTTGGCACCATTTGGCCAACAATGCCCAAAAGGAAGGCCTCTGGTTTCTTAGGGAAGGTATATTTAAATACCTTTTTCAGTTCATTATAGATCATTTCCCAGAAAGCCTTGACCTTTGGGCACGTCCACCAAAGGTGAAAGAATGTTCCCTCAGTTTCTTTACATTTCCAACACTTATTATCTGGCAAATGGTATATTCTTGCAAGCTTGCCTGGGGTCATGTACCACCTGTATATCATTTTCATAATATTTTCTTTTAAGGCATTACATGCCGTAAATTTCACACCAGTGGTCCATAACCGTTCCCAGTCAGCAAACATAATATTGTAGCCAATGTCTTGCGCCCATTTTATCATAGCTGATTTGACCGTTTCATCCTGAGTGCTCCATTTTAACAGCAAGTTATACATTCTTGAAAGTACCTTAGTTTTAGGTTCTAACAATTCTGTTTCTAATTTCGATTTTTCCACCTGGAAACCTGTTTTTTTGTCCATATTGAAGACCTCTCTAATTTGACGATAATGTAACCAATCTCGCACTTTGTCTTTTAGTTTCTCAAAACTCTGCAATCTCCATGTGTCTCCATCTTTTTCTAATATCTCCCAATATTTTGGCCACTTGGCCTCCATATTGAGTCTTTTCTGAGCCTTAGCTTCCATTGGTGACAACCACCTTGGGGTCTTATTTTCTAATAAATCCTTGTATCTTGTCCAGACATTAAACACTGCTTTCCTGATAATATGGTTCTTAAATGCTTTATGAGCTTTAACCTTGTCGTACCACAGATATGCATGCCACCCAAACACATTGTTGAACCCTTCCAAATCCAAAATGTCATTGTTTTCATGAAGTAGCCAGTCTTTCAACCAGCAGAATGCTGCTGATTCATAGTACAACTTCATGTCTGGCAGGGCAAATCCCCCCCTTTCTGTAGCATCAGTCAATATTTTGAATTTTATTCTGGGCTTTTTGCCCTGCCAGACAAATTTAGAGATATCTCTCTGCCACCTCTTGAAACAATCCATCCTGTCCACAATCTGCAAAGTCTGAAACAAAAACAGCATTTTTGGCAATACATTCATCTTTATAGCAGCAATTCGACCCAACAAGGAAAGCTTCAGTTTTGACCAAATTTCTAGATCCTTTTTAACTTCTAGCCAACATTTTTCATAATTATCTTTAAATAGATTCAAGTTTTTAGCTGTCATATTAATCCCTAGGTATTTCACTTTTTTAACCACATTTAACTCTGTCTCCTTCTGAAACCTTTCTTTTTCCATGGTTGTCAATTTTTTCCCCAAAACCTTGGTTTTTTGCTTGTTTAATTTAAATCCCGCCACCCGACCAAATTCTTGAATCAGTTCTAGAACCCTTTTCATACTGGATTCTGGCTCCTGTAATGTCAAAACCAGGTCATCTGCAAAGGCCTTGAGTTTATATTGTTTAGCTCCGACCTGGATTCCTTTAATCAACCGGTCCCTTCTGATCATGTTCAAGAGCACCTCCAGGACCGAATAAATAACAATGGAGAGATAGGACAACCCTGTCGTGTTCCTTTCTCAATTTTAAACTCTTCTGACACCACATTGTTAACTATCAATTTTGCTTTTTGTTCTGAATAGATTGCGTCTATACCATTTTCAAACCCCCGTCCCACTCCCATTCCCTTGAGATTTTTCTTCATAAAATTCCATGAAATATTGTCAAAGGCCTTCTCCGCATCAATAAAAATCAACACTGCTCTTGTATTAGTGTTCATTTGCAATAGTCCAAAATGTCAATGATGTTCCTTGTATTATCAGACAAATGTCTGCCTGGGAGAAAGCCTGCCTGGTCTTTGTGAATCACTTCATGTAACACTCTTTTTAATCTATTAGCTAAAATATCTGCAAAAATTTTGTAATCCACATTTAAAAGGGAAATGGGACGGTAGTTCTTGAGTTGTGTCTTTTCGGTTTCAGATTTAGGTATAAGTGTGATGAAAGCTTCTTTCCACGACTCCGGTGTCTTCTTCCCCTCCATAATCTCGTTACACACCTCCTTCAGTGGTTGAATTAAATAGTCTTTCAAAGTCTTATAATACTTGGAGGTTAGCCCATCCGGCCCTGGAGATTTGCCCAATTGCATGTTCTGAATGGCACCTTCAATCTCCTGTTCTGTTATTTTATAGTTCAATATTGTCTTATTTTCTTGAGATAGTTTTGGTAATCCGTTATTTCTTAAAAATTGATCTATCTGTCTCTTTTTGCGGCCCTTGGGTATAAAGTTGTTTAAAGTATCTCTGGAAGCATTTTCTAATCTCCACAGGGTTCTGAATGTTTCTCCCCTCAATCTCTAAGTTAGTAACCATATTCAGCTTCTGTCTTTTTTTCAACTGCCATGCTAGCAGTTTTCCGCATTTATTAGCCGATTCAAAAGTCCTTTGTCTCATTTGTTTAATTTTCCATTCGACTTCCTGATTTATCAATTTCGTATATTGTGCTTGATAAAATTTAATTTCTCTCAGAATCTCCTGTGACTTTGGTTTCAATCTTAATTTTTTCTCTCCTTCTTTTATTTTCTCCAAAATCTTATCCTTTTTCTCATTTTGGACTCTTTTTTTTTATTGCATTCTGTTGTATCAGAAACCCCCTCATGACCGCTTTACTTGCGTCCCAGATTACTCTTTTTTCCACTGTAGTTTTCAAATTTACTTCAAAATAGTCACTCAAGTTCTTTTGGGCCTTCTTGACAATCTCTTGATCTCTTAATAAGGTGTCATTCATCTTCCATCTGAAGGAACCAGTTGAAGTTAATTTCATTTCCATCTTTACTGCATTGTGGTCAGAGCAGGTTTTTGGGCAGATTCCCACCTTTCTAGTCTTGGGTGCCAGTCCTCTAGTTGTCCATATTTGGTCGATTCTTGTCCATGTCATTTTGGCTTCAGAGAAGAATGTCCCCTCTCTTCCTAAGGGGTTTTTTGTTCTCCAGATATCAATCAGATCCATGTTGTCAGTTAATTCAAAAAAGGTTTTTGGTAACCTGCCCTCTTTTGTCATACTTTGACTTTGCGCTTTGTCCATGTTCGTGGATACCACCCCATTCATATCGCCCATCATAATGATGTTATTATAGTCCATATAGTCCAACATTGTCTCATGCAGCTTCTTGTAGAACTCCGATTTCCCCTCGTTTGGTGCATAAATTTCCAAAATCAAGAATTTCCCCCCTTGTATTTGAATTTCAATTGCCAAAATTCTTCCTTGCTCGTCTTTAAAAAGTAGTTTTGGTGACAGGCTTTCTTTTGCATAGATCACAACTCCTCTCTTCTTCACTCTGTCAGATGAAATAAATTCTTGGCCTAGTCTCTTATTGATTAACACTTTCCTGTGGAGCCTAATCACATGCGTTTCCTGTAGGCAAATGAGGTCTAATTGTTCCTTTTTTAATAAATGGAAAATCTTCCTTCTTTTCTCTGGGGAATTAAAGCCATGAATATTCCAACTTAGTAGTTGCAGAGACATGTTGAGCAGTTCTATTCTCCCTTTGGTGGTGGTGGTATCACTCTCTCCAGCTCGTCAGAACCCAAAGGTGTAGGTGTGGAACCTGATGGTCCAGATCCTAAGGCTCCTAATTCTTCTTCGATCCCTTTCTGGAGGTCTTCTCCGTAGTCACTCAAAAAAATTTCCTTGTCTTCAGCTGTTTTGATTTTAACTTTCTTCCCCCTGAAGGTGAAAGATAGTCCCTGGGGGAACTCCCACCTGAAAACAATTCTATTACTTCTCAGTAATTTCACCAAGTCTCCGTAGCTAGATCTAAGTTCCAGTAAGTTTTTCAGGATGTCCTTGTAGATTTCCACTCTCAAATCCTGAATTTCAAGGGTCTTTTGAAAATGTGCACTCAGTATCTTGTCTCTTTCTGCCTTCGTTCTGAGAGAGATCAGGCAGTCCCTAGACTTAACCTTCCTCCCTCCTTTTCTGAGTCTAAATGCACTTACAATTTTAAAGTCTTTATCTTCTTCCAGAGACCAAAATTCTGTAAATTCTTTTGTCAAATATTCAGTTAAATCTCCTTTTTCAAGTTCTGGAACTGACCTCAATCTCAGATTATTTTCCTTACTTTTTTTTTGCAAGCTGGATTTAGAAGAGGCAGAGGAACCAGAGACCAAATTGCAAACATGCGCTGGATTATGGAGAAAGCTAGAGAGTTCCAGAAAGACATCTACTTCTGCTTCATTGACTATGCAAAAGCCTTTGACTGTGTCGACCACAGCAAACTATGGCAAGTTCTTAAAGAAATGGGAGTGCCTGATCACCTCATCTGTCTCCTGAGAAATCTCTATGTGGGACAAGAAGCTACAGTTAGAACTGGATATGGAACAACTGATTGGTTCAAAATTGGGAAAGGAGTACGACAAGGCTGTATTTTGTCTCCCTGCTTATTTAATTTATATGCAGAATACATCATGCGAAAGGCTGGGCTGGATGAATCCCAAGCTGGAATTAAGATTGCCGGAAGAAATATCAACAATCTCAGATATGCAGATGACACAACCTTGATGGCAGAAAGTGAGGAGGAATTAAAGAACCTTTTAATGAGGGTGAAAGAGGAGAGCGCAAAATATGGTCTGAAGCTCAACATCAAAAAAACAAAGATCATGGCCACTGGTCCCATCACCTCCTGGCAAATAGAAGGGGAAGAAATGGAGGCAGTGAGAGATTTTACTTTCTTGGGCTCCATGATCACTGCAGATGGTGACAGCAGTCACGAAATTAAAAGACGCCTGCTTCTTGGGAGAAGGGCAATGACAGGCCTAGACAGCATCTTGAGAAGTAGAGACGTCACCTTGCCAACAAAGGTCCGTATAGTTAAAGCCATGGTTTTCCCAGTAGTGATGTATGGAAGTGAGAGCTGGACCATAAAGAAGGCTGATCGCCGAAGAATTGATGCTTTTGAATTATGGTGCTGGAGAAGACTCTTGAGAGTCCCATGGACTGCAAGAAGATCAAACCTATTCATTCTTAAGGAAATCAGCCCTGAGTGCTCACTGGAAGGACAGATCGTGAAGCTGAGGCTCCAGTACTTTGGCCACCTCATGAGAAGAGAAGACTCCCTGGAGAAGACACTGATGCTGGGAAAGATGGAGGGCACAAGGAGAAGGGGGCGACAGAGGACGAGATGGTTGGATAGTGTTTTCGAGGTTACCAGCATGAGTTTGACCAAACTGCGGGAGGTAGTGGAGGACAGAGGTGCCTGGCGTGCTCTGGTCCATGGGGTCACGAAGAGTCGGACACGACTAAACGACTAAGCAACAACAACAGTCTGGAAAAGAGGAGTCTGAGAGGAGATATGATAGCTGTCTTCAAGTATCTAAAGGGCTGTCCCATGAAAGATGAAGCAGGCTTGTTTTCTCCTGCTCTGGAGGGTAGGACCTGTGGGATGTATTATTACTAGAGCAGTCAAGTACAACATTTTTCTGTTGCCTAGAATGGACACACAGGGCAATGTGGCTCCAGACAGGGAGGACTTCCTGTCATACGTGCTCTGGAGCTTCCTCCCTCTGTGTGTGACCAGGTAAATGGGTGCGACCCTAGCTGACCAGATAAAAGCACTGGCCACACAACCATCTTTCTCTTGGATTCTTACTCTTACTCTTGGACTCTCCCTCTCCTGGCTCTTAGCCAGCACATGGCTCAACCTTCACATAGGATGGAGCCTGCAAGCAGAAAGTCTGAGATGTAGCTCACACTTCTTTTCACTGTAACCATAAGATAAAGCCTGCCTTCAGATTACTGCTGTGAACTGACTAAATATCAAGAAGAACTTTCTGATCGGGAGAGTCTTTTGACGGTGGAATATGGACTCCTTTGGAACAAGGTGGATTCTCCTTCCTTGGATGTTTTTAATCAGATGGCCATCTATCATGGGTGCTTTAGTTAAGATCCCTGCACTGCAGGGGGTTGGACTAGATGACCCTCAGGCACCCCTCCACTCTACAGTTCTATGATTCTATGTCTCCTTTATATTTTCCGGATATGTTCACAATATTTGGAAATTAATTAGCATCCTGCTGCCTTGCACTTGCACCACCATACTTTGTTGTGAGACTGGGCCCAACAGGCTACCATTAATATGATACACTTCCCATTGACAGAGCATCAATATGATTCAGCAACCACTCCACATATTTCAATAGTAAATGGAACATGATTTACAACCCATGCTTCAGCTCAATTTAAACTCCCTTCCTGGTACTTAAGGGAGGTGGAGCTCAGAAAGGCTCATTAATGGGGAGATGATGAATGAGGGCCCATGACACCACAGTGATGCCTGGGTCACATGCATTTCATGCTTGCATCACTCCCCCCTTCTCACTGCCCTGGCAGTAGCCACACACAAACATCTCCTTCTCCAAATCCCCTGATTTCCAAACCACTGGCTATCAGTACAATACCTGGGCTGCAATCCTGTTTCCTTACTTGGGCATAAGTTCCACTGAATGCAGTGAGAGTTATTTCAGAGTAAACATTCCTAGGAAATGTGTCCTTTTGGTCCTGTTACACTATCCCCACACCATTCCCTTTTTGTATCCCATTTTAAAGGTCCAATTTTCCTACTCTGGAACAGGAGCCCAGAACTCAAGTCCTGACTCTGCCACCAACCTTCCAAGTTGTGTTTAGAATAGTGATGGTGAGCCTCTGGCCCTCCAGGTGTTGTTAGACTCTGAACGCCCACTGGGCTTGTTTGGAGGTTCTAGCAGGGGAGCGCAGCTATCGTATACCCTTGACCGAAGAACGGTACACTCCTTCTATCTCGGGTGGTCGTCCTCTTCCACTGAGCACGCAGCTTCGGGAGGGACGCACATGGAGCGGTGAGGGAGGGAGGGGACACCCGCCTAGCCAGCCAGATCAGCCAAATCAACCCTGGCGATCAATGGGGTGACAGATGTCACAGCCAGATCGCCCTCACATCCTCTGAACACCCACTGGGGCTGAAGGGAGCTGGAGTCCTGCAATAGCTGAAGGGCCACAGGTTCCCCATCTCTAAAGAACACATCCCTGCATCTTTTTCATAAAGTTAAATGTAAGACAAGCTGTAAAGCACTTTGCACTGCCATTGGAATGGCCCCAGAAGCACATACTTTGCTGGTTGCTCGCTATATATTGATTATAGATCATTCATATATATATAATGGATGATATATTTCTAAAAGGAATGATTATCTTACATTAATAGGCCAATTAACAAGCATACATTTAAGTATAGATTTGTCATTAATAGCTATTATTTAAACTTAAAGGCACCACTTCTGTGCTTTCTTTAGATGCTACTTTCTTTTTGTTATTATTGGTGTTACAATATGTAAAGGGGAGGAAATTAAGATCAAGAGGGAGAGAAGAAGAGTGTCACCCTTTGGCTTCAATTGTGGGGTTTCTCTGGTTAATTTGCTGGGACCTCGTCCTACCTCTGACTCTGCAGGCTGTTCCCATGCCTCCCCCCACCCTCGTATGCCCCAGCAGCTCCATAAAAGGCTCTCTCATCCTCCCCCCACCTCCAAATGCAATCAATTTCTGTCACCCATGCACAGGTCTGGAAAATTAATAAGGAATGGAAAATGAAGAGTCATCCTGTTTCAAAACGCCAGGAGATAATGTGTGCAGGGAAGGATGTCTGTGTAAAAAAAGATGATGAAAAAATGCCAGTGCACAGCTCTGAGGAAATGGTGGTGGTATGTGCTGTTGTTGCAGCAGCCGCAACAGCAGTGGGATTGCACTCCAGACATATCTAGCAAAAAGAATGCAAAGGTTCATTTAGATCAGCATCCTGCTCCTCACAGAAGCCAGCCTCTTACTCCTGAGAAGTTTATAAGCAGAAACAGCCTTGCCATTTGCTTGCCATTTGCTCCCAGCTGGAATTCAGAGGTATCCTGCCTCTGGGGTGGAGTTGGGCTACAATTCCTACCATCTCTGACTATTGGGCCATGCTGGGTGGGGCTGGTGGGAGCTGGAGTGGCAACATCTAAAGGGCCAAAGGTTTCCCACCCCTCACTTAAAGCTTCCATTTAGCAATCATAGCTAATGGCCATTGGCTGAATTTGTCTGACAAAACCTTCCATTTCAGCAAGCCTGTCCAGATGCATGATGGAGTTATCTAATATCTATATTTGTTTTACAAGTGCTATTGATTTTATCGTTGTTTCTAAAGAGTGATGTAGTTTAGGAACTGGCTCCCTCAGTCATGTGTATTTAACTCATAAGCCTTAACCTATTTTTACCACCTTTTATTTCACTAAAATTCTGGATACAAGCATTTGTGCTACTCTTCATCAGGGTGATATTGTGAATCTGCAGATAGGACAATAGCTAGGGAAGCATCCTATTGACCTGCCTCTGAATATCAGAATGTTTTGTGCATCCCATTTCTCCCTTCCACCCCCACCTCCAAACACAGATGCAAGTTCTGTCTAATTCATCCACTTCTATATAGACTCTTTTAACATTAACAAAATGAAAGGTTTCAATGATGCTGGATTCAGGTTTATAAGTCACATTACACAAAACCGTTGATGGAGGACATCCACTCTGCACAGCAGGCTATGCCTTTAGGTAAACTTAATTGGCCTGCAAGCCAGGGGGAGCTACATCATAAGCAAGGCAGCTGGTGTTTCTTAGGTGCCTTTCACAGCATCACAATAGGATGTTGGGGCACAATACACTGGGAACCTACTTCTTTGGCTGCGTATTCACTAAGACTTTAAAGCACATTAGAAGTACATATCTGGGCACTGTAGTTTCTTGGGGGCTGCTGGCAATTGCAACTCTGTGAAGTGTAAACTGCAGCACCCAGAACCCTTCAAGGGAAAGAATATGCTTCAAAAGACTATTCAAAGGTATGGTGTGCACACAGCCTTGGTGGATTGTACACCATGTTAGGGTGGAACTACCCATGACACTTGACACACAGCTGCCACTCAAACTGGCATCCCAGAGTCAAGCTTGTCTTTTCTGCCATATTTTGTAGCACCCCTTTTGCTTGAGATTTCCCCATCCTTGCTAGTGAATGACATAAGTGAGGAATATCACATGGTGACCATGTTATAGCATGGGGTAGGTGACCTTTTCCATTATGGGGAACGTTACCTTCTGTAGCACAGGGTGGTGTGTCATTTTCTGCTGTGGACCCATGCCAAGCACAATGTGTCGTTCCACTCTGAATTAGCGGCCAGTGATAGGTAGTGCGCTGCCATTTGTACTGACAGCCCATTGGAGCACTGGTCAGGGCTGTTTGACTGCTCGGAACTGAAGCATATCCATCAAAGCTGAAGAAACAGAAAGCGCAGGTAGAGTAATGCCAGGGAAAGTTATTTTCAGGAAACCATTTATAAAAAATTACTAGTAAAAAAATAAAATAAAAAAGAAGCATATGGCAGTGCCTCTTTAGTCCCTTTTCTCAGAGGCAGACTGGGTTCCCCTAGTGTTCTAGCAGTCGAAAAACTTTGACCCCTCCACACTGGTGGGCATTAAGGCAGGTGTTCTCTTCAGCATGTCTTTGTCCACACGCCATTCCACTTTATTTGATGTTAGCAATGCTTCTCCAGAGTAAACACCTTGTTGTCATCCGCAGGGGTACTCTTGTGCTATAGCTCGACAGAACAGGACACACAGAGAGGGGGGGGAGTGTTTGTGGTATCAAAAGTTACAAGATTTCAGCAGGAAGATATGGGACATGCACTGATTGAAAACAATGTGGTATGTCCACCCTGCACTGTTTGGCGGCACAAACAGTATTGAAAGCGGGATCACACACAGCCACACCAATGCCATCATGAACACACTGCCTCTCACCACCCCTGTTTTTGTTTTCTAAGGAATTAATTGAAGCTGACCCAGGAAATACTTGAGAGGATACAGAGGTGGGGGGGGCATCTTTTTATGCACAGCACTAGCTAAATTTTAATCACAGTGAAACATTTCCCCAGTGCTCTCCAATCAGTGATTTCAGTGTTAAGTAAATACACAGTGTTGTTCATACATGGCCCATTTTTCTCCTCTGAATTTCATTTTGAAAGCAGGACATAAGTAATGGAGTTTGACTATAGAGGTGACCTGCATCAAAAATCACCTTTGGCAGGAATTTTACCTCATATATCTCACCATTTTTCAAGAAGAAGAAGAAGAAGAAGAAGAAGAAGAGGAAGAAGAAGAAGAATTATTCTACTCATTGATGGAAAAGATCACTGAATGGGAGATGTTGTGTTTGGAAGGAGTTAGAGGAGAATTGCTACTTTGTTCAATCCAGGAAACAACGTACTGGGATTGGATCAAAATGGAGAACCATAAAAAGGCATGACATATAGTCAGAGTCCTGCAGTGATTTCATGCTCTTTATTGCAGCTTGTAAAACAGTGATTGAATTGCCCCCCAAACCTCAGGCTTTTATATACATTATTTACACAATGAGTCCCGTCTGATTGACTGATTCTGCTTCCCTCCTGGAGCCTGATTGGTCTTTTCCTGCAGGCCAATCAGTTGTTGCATTCTAGGATCCTACCAGCCTAATAGGCTGATTAACTTTCTCCTGGAGCCTGATTGGTCTTCTCCTGCAAGCCAGTCAGTTGTTGCATTCTAGGATCTGCCTATTATTCTAGGATCCAAGCTTAGTACATAACAAGGCAAAACATATTTTTTTAATGCTCACAGAAAATTTAACTCACTAGTAAATTCCAGAGGGTGATTAAGAGAATTCATGTAAGGATTTACCACCAGGTTTTCACTCTCCCATTAATTTGCACAAATAATCAACAGTCTGGCTACAGCTAATATAAAGCATAGGTGGAGAACCTGTGTCCCCCCCCCCCCCTGATATTGTTGGACTACAACTCCCATCAGCCCCAGCCAGGGGTGATGGAAAGGAGTCCAGCTAAATCCAGAAAGTTCACAGGTTCCCCATCCTTAATATAAATCATTGGAATTGTATATACTGTATATTGAAAGCAGGTAAATACATAATTCCATAAACCATGTTTAAACTCTCCCAAGAAAGACAACAAAGATCCCCCTGAAAGGAAAGGAAAGGAAAACAACAGGATTTTTCTGATGAGGTTGGAGTTGATTTCTGGGGTAAGCTGGTTGTCCATTTGCAGCTCAGGGAAGATCTATCTGAATGGCAGAAGCAGGAGTCTGTGGCCTTGCTGCTGTTGCACACACTTTCCCAATGGCGGCTAATAATGATCCCTGCTTGAGCTTAATTACCTCCCTACTATCATGGAGGGCAAAAATCACTAGAGCTGTGAAGTGAGAAATTTACTAGACTGTGCTGCCTGCTGTGAAAGCAATGACTGTACAGTGCCATCTATGAGTATTGATGTGGGGAGAAGGGAGGGAAGGACTGGTCTTCAAGACTTATATGGGAGAAGTGGTGTGCTAGATTCTCTGGCCCCTATTCTTTTAGCAGGATTCTTTGCCTTTTATAACAGCTGTGAAAGTAACCGAAATCCAGCTGCTGAAACCGACATGTTACAATAGGGAAATGTTCACCTAAAGGCAACGGTGCTCTGGTCGTATATATAAAATTATATAATACACACACACACACACGTTACACAGAAACTGGGAAAATGACAAATTGTTCTTTGAATGTCAGCTATTAAGGAATTTTCTCAAAGCCGGTCAGACAATTTGTGCACCTCTCCCACTATAGGCTATTCTGACTGGGAAGAGCTTTGTAGTGATTCATACAGAGACTCTTCCCCAGTACATGCTACAACCAATGAAGACTATGTTCTACTTCCACCGTCGGGGGGGGGGGGGGGATGCCTCTAAATATCAGTTCCTGGGAATCACAAGTGGAGAGAGAGTTCACTGTGCTCCCTCATTCCTGCTTGTGGTCTTCCCATTTTGGGCATCTGGTTGTCCACTGCGACAATAGGCTGTTGGACTCAAGGGGCCACTGGCTTGATCCAGCAGCCAGGCTCTTCTTGCCTTCTTATGTGCCTAATCCTTCTTTCCTTTTTTCTTTATTGCTGGAGATGCCTGGGATTGAAATTGATATGATCCCCATGCAAAGAACATGACCTGCCACTGAACTATTGACTCTCTCCTACACTAGGTACCCAGAAAAGATGCCCAAAGGCTGTCAATGGTTGCAGTCCCTTAACACCTGGAATGTATGTTGGAAGTGTAAGGAAAAGGAGGGGACATTTCATTATATGGGGTGGGATTGTAAGGTAATTTAAAAAAATTGGGAAATGATTTACAACAAATTGAAGAAAATGTTCCATTTAACATTTGTTAAAAAACCCCAGGCATTTTTGTTGGGGATTGTAGGGAAAGACCTGCCAAAAAAGTTGAAAAACATCTTCATGTATGCGACAACAGCCACGAGAGTTCTGGTAGCACAAGGATGGAAGACTGAAGAAACCCCAACTAAAGAATCATGGCAAGAGAAATTGATGGACTATGCAGAACTGGCAAAACTGACATATAAGCTATGGGACAAGGATAACTGTGACTTTAAGGATGAATGGGAACTCTTTACAAAGTATCTGAAGACACAACAAAGCGAACTGGACTCCTTGGCAGGTTTTGCATAAACATTCACAAACTTTTTATTGATAATAATCAGCTAAATAGTTTGAGGATCTATACAGCTTTGTAACATGCAGAAAACAGCATTCTTAGAGAAACCAAAGACTGGAACTGAGGGAAGTTGGGGGGTGGGGTGGGGGTGGGTGGGTTTTGTGTGGGAGGGGGGAGGGAAGAAAAATGGGGGGAGAGGAGAGACAAGGATGATATGTTTTTGGATAAAATGTCTTGTTATAATTTTGAATAAAAAAACCAAAAACAAACAAACAAACAAAACACCTGGAATGAAGAACCTGCTATTGGATGGCAACTCTCATCAGCCCCAGCTCCCAAGCACAATTGTCAGGGATGGTGGGAACTGTAGTCCTTGAGCAGCTACAGAGACTCCATCAACACTTATCCTGGGAATACATGGAGTTACTTTAAATTGACTGAAGCCATTTGTTTAGTCAAATCAGTTTTCACCCAGGCGGGGGCACAAGAACCAGGAGTAGTCCAGAGACACACCATCAGACTCCCCATGTCTCTTATTCCAGTGCCAGGATCTGGATGGTGAACTACTTCTGCACAACAAAAATGCACTGAGCAACACTTTGGAAACTGATGTTGCATTTGACAGGTGGCAATTAAGTGCTGCCACCACCACAACAAAGGACTCCCCCCCCCCAAAAAAAAAGAAAGTTTACAATAAGGAATTGGGGAGAGGGAAGTGGCAGGGCAGACTTTTGCCCCCTATGGCAAATTTTGTAGGTCCAGCACAGCCTTTCAGTAACTTAAATCCTTCCAGGGCCCTGATCTTACTTGCATGTCAAGACTGGGGATGGGACCCAAGATGTATTTATATACTGAAATAAGCAAACTACCACATCATGTTACTTTGGTTACATTTCACATGGGAGGTTGGAGGATCCTTCAAATTCAAATGCTGAAACCCAGCCAATTTCCAACTCTGCTGTTTCCAGTCTCGCACTAGTACCTATTAGATTCCATCTCCACATTTGTTCCCTCTTGGCACCAAAAGAGGTTTCTCCTGCCATTGTTGTAAAAATCCAGTGACCTGATGCAACCTGTGCTTCATCTCTCAGTCATGGGTCAACGCTTGTTCAGCAAGTCTGAATTCTCCAGTTTGCTGAACAGCACTTGGTCTGTGGCAATGAGCTGGACCCTTTCCACAGCAAAAGCTGGTGCCTCCTATTACAATGGGAGCATGGCAGCCATACATTGCAAATGGTGGCATAAAAGTTGCTCCTCCCTGTGTTGCTGGGGCACCGTAGAAAGCCCCAGCCCATATGCCAGGAATGTAATGGCAGCACCACACAAGTTCTCTTAGGATCAGTGTTGGATCAGTATTGGATCAGTTCTGGCAGCACCACACAAGTTCTCTTAGGATCAGTGTTGGCATGGTTTATGGCTCTAACCATAGAGAGGCCTTGGAGGGTCATTTTTGGCCATCTGGCCTGAGATTCCCCACACTGGCATTAAGTCATGTATAAAATAAAAACATGCCCTGAAGCTGAATCCTGCTTAGCTTGAATTTCCTGCTCATTGTTCTTTACCAACACAGCCTTTGCCAAAATGGTCTGTTGCCGAAATATCAAAGCTGAAACTGGAACAAAACAGTCAGATCAAACAATCACAATGCACATAATTTACATTATATATTGCAAGCATAGATGGTTTAAAGTGGGGAGGACTGAAGCTCCAAATAAAGGAGTGCTCTGTAGCAAAAGTCTTCTGTATTCTTTCCCTAACCAGGGAGGGGGAAGTTGTGGCCCATCAGCCAGCATGATGAGCAAGGGGCAGGGATGATGGCCATTGTTGCCACAGTTATTCCGTCCTTGCCAGTTTAAGGTGGAAGGATGGGGACACTACAAAATGGCACCTTAGAGCACAAGTTCATGCAAATGCAAGCAGCACAAGTACAGAACATCCAGCAGAACAGGATGGAAGGTACATTTAAATAAGTGCAGAGCCAAGAGGTACCAAAGACTCTGGCACCATCTCAGACTCTGCTCTTGCTCCTAAGCAGATAATGGGATTAGTGGGGATTATCCCCTTGTTCCCCTACTGGCTTCTCAAGAGTTGGGGATATAAATGTGACATGATGATGCATCCAACTCGCTTCCACTTAATACTTCATAATCCAAATGTGGCAATTTCCCCCCTTGTCCTTAAGGACTGGGAAAAAGGAGAGAGAGAGAGAGATGGAGAAAAGAGCTGATTTATTGTCAACCATATGAGGCTATTAAAAATAAGACATCATTTCAATTTTGGAGTGAAATATATCTAGCTTCCACTTTTTGTGTCTGCCAGAGGCTGTGTTGTTTTAACTGCTGTGTGGCAGGCAGAAATTTGACCTCCAGCAAGGACTATGACATGTAAGGGAAAACCACACTTGCTGAATCTTTGCATGCCATACAACTGTTTAAAGGCACCATATATAGCAAGAGTTAAACTTTAAAATCCTTCCACGCTTACTTAGCACTATCTGAGTGTCCAATCCCTCTCCCTCCTACTAGTGCCTCCCCAGATGTTGTTGCACTTCAACTCCCATCAGCCCCAGTCAGCAAGATCAATCAATCATCAGTATTTACAGGGGCTGTAGCCATGGGCATAGCTGGGGGCGGGGCGGGCAAGGGGAGGCACCTGCCCCACACATCAAGTAAATAAATGAAAATACTTAACTAACTGACCAATTGTGTAGCAGATAACTCCGTTCTGCCTCCCAGCATAAAGCCTGCCACCCTAAAATAAATCCTGGCTATGCCCATGGTTGTAGCAACATCTGGAGGGCCACAATTTTTCCGCTCTCACTCACTCACTCACTCACTCTATCTATCTACCTATCTATATCTATCTATCTATCTATCTATCTCTCAAGCACCCAGAGAGCCACTATGACAGTGAGCATCCCCTAGTTTAGTGGTGTCCAAACTTTTTTCAAAGAGGGCCAGATTTGATGAAGTGAAGGGCCGTGAGGGCCAACCAAAGTTGTTAATCTTTTTTAAGGATTGAAATGGTTGAGGAAATAAACTGCCACAGGGGCCGGATTAAACCGGCTGGCAGGCCTGCCGTAGTTAGAAGCGTCATCTTCCTTCCTTCCTTCCTTCCTTACCTTCCTTACTGTTGAAATTTAAGTTATATTTTCTTGGAGCAAGGACCTGCCTTTTCTTGTTTTGCTTATATAGCTCTGTAAAAGAGCCTTGATAGGATGATGGTGATGATGACTGCAACAAAAACCATGGCACATCCAGATGTCTCTCATTTCAGAAATGGGGTTTGCTGTTTCAACATATTTGACCTCACAATCCAGACATGAGGATGCTTCCGCCTCTTCCTGCCCTGCCTTGGTGATCTACCTTATTGCTGTATTGATCTATGCAATAGCCTTATTTGACCATATTTGCTTATTGATGGGTGCACGTGGGCCTTCCATGGTCCAATAAGCCCTTTTCAGGAGGAAAATCGGCTGTTTCCCTAATGATAATGCTGGCTCTGTTAAGAATACTGTTGTTTGCCAAAACTGGGCGACCTTGGAAGATTCTTCATACCTGTTTTATCTTACAAGACACTCTCTTTGGGCGGGCCTTCTACGCAGATCCTTAGATCTGCTTTCCAGCTAACGGCTAACATTTACAGATGTTTGTAATGGATAACTGCAATCATAAAGCTGACTCCTGTGTTCCTCACAACACAATCTCCTACAAATAAATACTTTGGCTGAGACTCTCAGTTTGCTAATGCCACCACTAAAGTTGCAAGATTAAATTAGCATTAACAAGCTAGGAAGGGTGAGTTAGCCAATTACAGCTTTGCACAGAAATCTGACAGCCCTTGTGTAACTTTAGCATTTGATCACCTTTTAGGCCCACTGATTACACCCCCCTGTAGAGCTAGAGGGAGGCAGTCCCTGGCCCATTATGACACCAGCCATGGGTGCCAATGAGGAAGAACATTATGAAATGAGAGGGACCAATCTATCGGCCAGAGATGGAGCAGCTGCTCCAATGTGTGCTTCGCTCTTCCCACCCCTCCCACCCCTTTATATTATGTATATTAGATTGTTAGCCTCCAGACACATCTGTTGCTCCAGATGTCTTGTAAAGGTAGATATTTTTTACCCAGAAGTAGTTGGTATTTGTGTTTTCATATGATTTTATATTACAGTTTTAGTGGTTTGGTTTTATTTTAATTGTATTTTTTTCTGCATTCATGTTGTACACTAGAGATACAGTATTTTGAAAATATTAAGTGGTGTATAAATGCTTTTAAGTAAATAAACTCCCCCTTTTTGGGTGTGGGGAGTGCAACATAGGGCACACAGTCCCCAAAGCTTATTTCTGGCAACGCTTGTATTTGTCTTTCAATGGAATTGGTGTTAGCCTTTACAGAGGAACTTTATTTTGCTTCTGCTTTGGGAGATATGAGCAGAAAACTCCTTATTTAAGGTTTTTGTTTTTTTTAAACAGGAAAACATGATTCTGTGTAAAATATGCAAACATGTCTGGTTTTTGTTTTTTTAAAATGTTTTGCATAATTTATTTTGATTCTACTTGTTGGAAACCTGACAGGATCTGCTAAGTAATATTGCAAGGGTTTTTCTTGAATAGGATTTACCTGTGAGTAAATGAATCTGAAGGATCTTTCCCATGAGGAAGGGCCCTTTTGCATAATACAGTGGTACTTTGGGTTACAGATGCTTCAGGTTACAGATTCCACTAACCCAGAAATAGTACCTCAGGTTAAGAACTTTGCTTCAGGATGAGAACAGAAATCGTATGGTGGCGGTGCGGCGGCAGCTGCGGGAAGCCCCATTAGCTAAAGTGGTGCTTCAGGTTAAGAACAGTTTCAAGGTTAAGAATGGACTTCCAGAATGATTTAAGTTCTTAACCCGAGGTACCACTGTATGGCACTGTGCGAATAGCTGAGTGAAAGCAGCAATTGAATCCAACTTCCATCTGATTGTGGACAAGCAAAGCCTTAGCATCACTAAAACGGCTCTAGTGTGGAAGCAATCTTAACTCAGCTCTGCATGGCATGGAAGAACTTTGAAATCTCTCAGGATAAACAGGAGTCTCCTTGGAAAAAACTGTTTCTTTTTTTAAAAAAAAGAGTCAAGGACAAAGCACGATCAGATTCATCAGTTATAGTAAAAGCTTGGCTCTTGGGAACAGGCCAGGTGAACTAAGTACTGGCCGATAAAGCTTCTTTTATATCAGGACCACCCTTCTCTTAGTGGTTTTGTTCTTAAATCAGTCAAAGTTGGCTATGGAGAAAGAGGACGTTCAAAGGCATCTGCCGTCCGGAGCACCAGTTATGGCCCAGAGATGGTGTGTGCTCTGTGGTCCATGAAGCCTATTCTCTCTGGATTTAATGCAGGAAGCATCAGATACTGCTGTGGGCAGAACCCATGAGGGTGCTAAGAGCAGAGGGACTGCAGATACTTATTGTGTAAAGTTAGAGCTACAAACCTAGGGGTTACTATTTGTAAAAAATTATATATTGCTATTCATGAAGAGCACCACAGGGGTTTACAACAGTTATACATGAAACCATACAATAAAAACATATTTTAAAAGTTAAAACCGTAAATCAACTATTATGGAAATGTGTAGTCTTAATTGCCTGCCTAAGGCTGACAAAATAGTAAAGTTTTAAGCAGGCTTCAAATAGAAGTTGCCTGCTAAATTTATTTATTTGTATACCGCTCTTCATCCGAAGATCACAGGCAGTTCAAAACATAACAACAACAAATGTTTATTCGGCTATTACGCCCATCATGAAGCACAACACAACAAAACAAATCAAATAAAACAGCGGACTCATACAAACCACAAGTAGTATAACACAGTTCACAACTCACAAGGACGGATATTAGCCATTCATAAAAAAGTTTAAGATTAAGATTAAAAAATTTTGGCACTACACTAAAAACAATGTCTGATGTCATTATAGAAAATTCTTGTGACTATCAATAATCAGCTAACATTCCGTTCCGTCTCTTGTGCGAGAGGACGGCTGTTAGGAATTTAGCAACCTGTAGGGTAATATAAGGATCCACATCTTGAAGTACCCAGGCAAGCTGTAGGTCTACTGGTTTGTCAGCCATAGGCTGGATTATGGGGTTTAGAATACTAGCACGGGCTGAACTGTACAAAGGGCAGATAAACATAACATGATGTAGAGATTCAGATGTTTTCATTTCACAAGCACACATTGAAGGGACTTGGCCCTTAGTGAATCTATGTCTCAGCACGTTTGTTGGAAAAACATTGAACCTAGCTCTAATGAAGGCATAACGGTGAGACGCAGCCATAAGCGATGTTAAGTAGGACGGAGCGCGGTAGATAGGGGTTATGCCGAAATTTAACGGCGAGCAGGCTCCACCACCAGCTACGAAATTTTGGTATAGCTCCGCATCGTCCAGCCTTTGATTTATACACCTTTTTGCCACATTTAGATCCAGTTTGAGCAATTCAGTGGGCGAGATCTCATAGGACAGCAATTTGGCATGGATTTTTCCTGACCACAAATTTGTGAAGTCATCCCGCCACATGCATTGAATTAGATAGTGGTTCGGGAGTTTATGCCATAGGGATATCCAATAGATCAAAACTCTCCTCCATATGACTAACTCCACTGAGGGGATCTTCATTTCTAAGCGAATGGCCGCATTACTTACGCATGTTGGTAATTTTAAAAGTCGGCGTAAGAATTGGCTTTGAAGTGTCTCTAAAGGTGAGAGGTTTGCAAAGGCAGCCCATAAAGGAGCAGCATAGGCCATTGTGGCCATCACTTTGATGCTATACACATAAACATAAAAATACAAAACACAAAATACATAATAAAAACAAAAACAAACCAATAATTCCCCCCCCATCCCACAAACACATTATAAAGGACATAGAATGTTAATCAGCCAAAGACCTGGTTAAAGAGAAACATTTTTAGCTGGTGCTTAAAGATATGTACAAGGGACGCGGGTGGCGCTGTGGGTAAAAGCCTCAGCACCTAGGGCTTGCCGATCGAAAGGTCGGCGGTTCGAATCCCCGCGGCGGGGTGCGCTCCCGTTGTTCGGTCCCAGCGCCTGCCAACCTAGCAGTTCGAAAGCACCCCCGGGTGCAAAGTAGATAAATAGGGACCGCTTACAAGCGGGAAGGTAAACAGCGTTTCCGTGTGCTGCGCTGGCTCGCCAGATGCAGCTTTGTCACGCTGGCCACGTGACCCGGAAGTGTCTGCGGACAGCGCTGGCCCCCGGCCTCTAGAGTGAGATGGGCGCACAACCCTAGAGTCTGTCAAGACTGGCCCGTATGGGCAGGGGTACCTTTACCTTTACCTTTAAAGATATGTACGGAAGGCAAGGTTTTAAAACCAAGTTTATATATGTCTATAGTTTTAATTCTGTCAGTGTTCAATTGTATTTTAATGGTTGACTTTTTCATGCTTTTAGTGTCAGGTAGGTAGCCATGTTTTTAGTGGTTCTTGTTCTTCTCTGTAAGTCAACTTGAGTCCCATCAGGTTAAAAGGCAGGGTATAAATATACCAACAATAATCCCCAAAACCTCCAAAAAATTATTTAAGATTCTCTGGACAAATCCAAGCTACACTAGGCCACCAACAAGAAAGGGGGTGAGATTAGATTTCATCTTGCCAGATAGGAAGATATTTTTGCATGTCTTTTTCACCCCAAGGTAAACTTTCCCTCACTGCACCTCCAGGCAGGGCTGGAAAAGGCACCTGCCCCAAAGCCTGGAAAGCCACTACTGGTTGGAGTTAACAATACTAAGCTAGATGGAGCGATGCTCTGTTCCAGAGAGATGCATCCTCGACTGACCTTGCTTTCCCATTAATCAGCATTCATCGTTAATGAGCAGCTAAGGCAATGAGGCAGCATTTAGCTCGCCGCCGCCGCAGCTCCTCCTCCTCCTGCACTTAACCCTTCCAGATTTCAAACCCTTTCCCGCAGCTCTTAAGAGGAGCGCGACAGAAGCAGCGTGAAGCTGGGAGGGAGACTTTCAAGACTCGGCAGCCGTTTCCCCCTCTTTAGCATCCGAATAGCCTTCTCCAAATCGAGCCTGACACTGCGAATCCCAGAGTGCAGGTCTATTCTTAGCTTCGAAAACAGCCATAAAAATCAATACAGCACAAACTGCTCCCTAATGGAGAACAATCAAATCATTGAACTGAGGCCCAGCCAGGGGAAGAGACGGGATGATAGAGATGCATTTGAGAGGGAGAGAGACTGAAGGAAGCCAGTGCTGCTCTGCAGAGGGAAATCAGGCAGAGGACATCCAGGGGAGGGGGCGCCAGGCAGGCTGCAACGAGAAGAGGTTGCAGGGAAGAATTTGCAACTGGGGCGGGGCGGGGGAGGGGAGGACGATTTCACGATTTCAAGAGGAGAGCGCACCCACCAATCCTTGACGTCTCCCCGCTGCATTATGACTGCATTATCCGCCCAGCTACCAACACCACTCAAAACTCCGTCTAAACCAGGAGTTCAGCAAGGCCTCATTGAGCACACGAGGTCGTAAATACAAATGTCCGATGGAAGTGGCATGGAGGGGGTGGGGCCACCAGTCAGGGAAGGTGAAATTGGGCCTCCAAGAAATGTTGGAACCTGAGAAGAGGGTGGATGAGCTAGAGACAGCACAACTGGATCCAGAGGAGGTATCAAGCAGGCTGACAAAGAAACGTCCCCTCCCATGATATTGGATACCTCTAGTCAGACCCCTCCTCTTGTGGAGACACTTCCACAGCACCTAATGAATGAGCCTCCTCCTTCTGGTGAGGCAGCTGGGAGTCCAATCAGATGCTGAGCTGGCACCAACTCCAATCTGCATGGGCACAGAGATGTTGGCCCAACCGACTCGAAGGGGTGCTTGTTTACTTGCCCAGTCCAGGGACTCGGGCCACTTACCTTGCTAAGAGTTGTCGCTTGCTGGATCAACATCTTCACTTGTGCTCAGCCCTGCTTCTTAACTTTTATTATATATGTACTCAAATGTCAGGAGGGAGGCTCAAGGATATTTCTAAATGGCATGTGTAAAAATGGCCAAGACATCTAGAATGGTGTCTGTTTGATACACACACAGAGGAACATTCCAATATGTGAACCCTGAAGTGGTATGAACCACAAACCTAATCCGAGATGGAACATGTCAATTCCAAAGATGCCCTCATTCATTTCAGGGGAAATGAATAACGTCAGAGAGAAATCCTTATTAGTTTCACTAATGCATAGCACTCGTTTTGTTTTGTTTTTACTCCCCCCATACCCCGAATCCTACAAATATTACTTTGTGTGTCTGCTTTCCAACACAACGTGCCCTTTTAAAGCCAGAAATGTGAAGCTGACTAAAGTCTTCCCCTCCTATCAATTCCATAGGCGACCATAGTGTTGCAAGTTTCTGAGAGGTGTGAGATTCCAGGGGTTCCAGGCGCTTACCCAGAGTTAGTCCTACTTTAGGAATGAGGCACAGCAGAGACTATGGCGTCTTTAGGATATATGGTTTCTTTATATATCCTTTATATATTCTTGAGCCTACGATGGAGGGGTTCACAGCAGTAGCACCCCAAGAGGGCATTGCTTCCCCCATAGCCACAGCCATGGATTGCAACAGAAATCAAGCACCACTTTGTCCTTTTGGCTTCCCATCCTGCTGCCTTGCTTCCAGCTTCTAGTTTACATCATTAAAAGGACGTGGGTGGCGCTGTGGTCTAAACCACCAAGCCTCTTGGGCTTGCTGATCGGCAGGTCAGCAGTTTGAATCCCCACGATGGGTCATCCCTGGAACATCCCAAGTCAGTTAGGCGCTGCTCTGAAACACTGAATTGGGCCCTGAATTGAAGGGTGGGCATGCACCGTGCTAGCTTATACCACTCCCAACTGATACCAGTGTTTGGGATGGGTCTGTGATAGGAATTTTGAGGTCTTAGATATTGTAGCAGGAACCCCCCCCCCCCAATCATTCTGCTTGTACAAACTTCATACACACACACACTCACACACTACATACGCCACATTTCTGTTATAAATTCATAGAAAATCAACCATACATCGGATTTGCACTGTTCCATTTTTATTTTACTCCATATGACAAGAACTACCAAAGGGGGGTTTGGCCCTGGTCAGCCAAAATCCCTTCACTGTCTCAGCACATCTGCAGGAGCCCTGCCCAGATGATCCCAGACAGAAGACAATCAAGATCACAAAGAACTTGCATATGGGAGTGGATTCAGCATGGACTGAAACAAAGGACAATGATCAGATCTCCCCTCTGGGGGCAGGAAACTGCAAACTCCCCTTTGTCTCCTGGAAGTGACTCATGGGGAGGGGGGAAAGGAGGAACCAGCCAGGTGACAAGATACTCAGGTTACCACCCCTCAACCCCTCCTTTCTGTAATATATGCATGATGTTTCTGGGGCGTGGGCTTGACCTAGAGGAGGGGAATTTCAAAAGTTTTTATAAGACCTGGCACACTATTTTTCTGGGTCTTTCCTCTCTCCTGCAAGTGAGGGGAACACCCTGATGCATCAGTTCAATAAAGGCCAAGCCTACAGGCTGCTGTTTTGCTCCAAGTTATCCTGGTTGGTGTCTTTGTTTTGTCCAAGGGAGCCCTCGGATTTTTCCGGCAACAATATATGGTAATGTTCATAAGTGTACCAACCAAGCACGTACATACATCGGCACAGGAAGACCGACCTGAAACCATTCTGATTCCCAAACTGACCAAATGTTTTCCCTGCAAGGGGAGGGGGCGGTCAGGGAGCCTTCCCATTGTCTCAGGAATTGAGTAATCAGCATTTTAATGGGTGACAGAATATCAGGAAAGACAATCAGGAAAGGCAGTCAGATAACCTGGAAAACAGGAAAAATAACATTCCAATTTCTGTTTTAGACCGCCTTTTCTGTGATGTAGGTATGATGTTTCTGCGGGTGGTCTGGATCTACAGGGTGGCTGTCAGGGGCTCAGGAGCAGAGGCACAGGAGAGGGAGGAAATAGAGACTGAGGGGGAGGAATCTGAAGGAAATGTTAGCGATGACAGCCGTCCGAGGTCTCTGAGTCTCTCCAGCAACTCGGAGGATTCACAGAAAGGGGCTCCCATGGTCAGAGCAAGGGGGTGCCTAGGGGGACACCCCAGGAAGAAGGGGCAAGAGGGGACTCAGAGAGCAGCAGTTGGAAATCAGGACCAGCTTCTCCACCAGAGCGCAGTAGGGGGGAGGAGTCCCAGGCATCGGGATCAGGCGGCGCACCGCCAGCGGGAGGACATGAGTCAGGATTGGCCACACCTCCATCGGAGAGCGAGGAAACGGTCAAAAGGAAGGTCGGAGACTGGGCGCGCGCGCCAAGTTCAAATGTACAAGAGGGAGGCGCAGTGGGCAGCCCGGATAGGGAGCCAGGTCCTAAAGCCCGCCGAAAGGAGGGAGGAGACTCAGGGGGGTCAGCGTCAGCGTCAGAAGAGTCCAGGACGGAAGGGACCCCGGGGGGTAGAAGGACCCAGAGGAGAAAGGAGAGACGGAAGAGGTGGAGTAAGGTTAGAGTCTTAAACTGGTGTACAGGGGGCGGAGACTCAGATGGAGCTTCGCCGGTCTAACCTCTAGACGTAGAGATGCACGCTAGGGTTTGAAAATGGAAACTGTACTTCAATAAAGACTTTTGTACATTACTACCGGCTAGCATTGGTCCTCTGTGAGCTGGGACCTGGAGGCAGTCTCTGACAGTAAGCTCCATCTCCTTTCATCAGTTTTCTTCACCAAAAAACCTCGCTACGTGAGTGGACGCAGTGAGAGAAGAAGATTGGTGCTTCGCGAGCTCACAAAAGTCAAGCGAGATGACTACAGAACAGCAAATAGCAGCTCTGCAAAATGCAGTGACACAACTCAACGCGGAGGTAATCGCATCCAGGAAGAGGGAAGACGAAGCGGCTGCCGCCTGCAGGGATCTCCAAGCCAGGTTGGAAGTGCTTACTAAGCAGGGGCAACCGGGACCCAAATCAGAGGGGATTGGGCTGGGGAAGAGAGGAGGCAGCCTTGTATCTCATTTCGATGGGAATTTACAGCAGTACCCCAACTTCCGAGCAGACGTGCTGTTTGCGCTGCAACTGCTGGATAAAGACTTTAGAGATGAGCAAGAGAAGGTGGGGTTTATCTTATCTCATTTGCATGGAGACGCTAAAGCGTGGCTATGTAATCTGTGGAGAGATAAGGATCCGGCGCTCCAAAGTGCGGATGCATTCATTAAAGCGATGGATTCGTGTTTTTTATCTAATATAGACATTGATATCGCCAGAAAAGACATACATGGTTTGAAACAAGGAAGAGCCACTGTAAGGCAGTATCATTCTCGCTTTTTTGCATTGGTCAACGCGCTGGGTTGGGAAAAACATTATGCTCCAGTCAGAGACCTTTTTTGGGAAGGCTTGAATGCAAATGTTAAAGATGAAATTGCAAGGGGGGAGAGACCAAAGAGCACTCAGGAAATCGTCCAGCGGGCGCTGACACTTGGGGTGCGTCTGGAAGAACGTCCATGGAGCAAAGATGAAGGGCGTTGGGGACGCACGCAAGCGAGAGCACCTCCCCTCTTTCCCAGGGATGCAGCGCGTGCGCAATCCACACCTCCGCAGGGAGGGGGAGAGGAACCGATGGAGATTGGAGGCGCCAGGGCTCAGTCAGCAACCAGAGCCCTAACACCGGGAGCAGTCAAAGCGAAGCCGCCTAGAGGGAACAGGAAGTGTTACATCTGCGACAATCCGCAGCACATGGCGAAAGAGTGTCCCCAGAGGCTCCACAGACACACTGCAGCCTCCGCAACAGTAACGGAAGCAACTCAGCAGAGAGAACCACAGCAGGGAAACGACAGAGTCTGGCTGGAAACAGAGGCACTGGGGCCCAGCCAGACGAGTCAGTGAAGCAGTCCCCAGAAATTTTGCAGCCCACAGACCCCCTCCCGCCCAAACCAGTGGTGCAACTCACCGCATCGCTCCAGCTACCCAATGGACTCACTATGGAAGTGCCTATTACTATTGACTCTGGCAGTAACGCAGACTTTATAGGACTGGAGTTCATTCAACAACACAACATAGCGCTACTGCCAGCCACGCTGCCCCTGAAGGTTGTCACGGTGGATGGCAGGGAGTTGCTAGGGGGGCAGGTGGTGCAGCAAACGCCGCCGATGGTGATGCAAATTGGGAATCACGGGAAGTCATCAGCTTCAATGTCACCCAATTGTCGGACACGCCTGTAGTATTGGGCATGAGTTGGCTGTACAGGCACAGTCCAGCATTGGCTTGGTACCAACGCCAACTGACTTTCGGCTCCTCCTACTGTGCGGAACATTGCATTATACCTAGCCCTGAAGGGGAAGAGGATGACCCGCAGTTACAATTGGGCACGCTGCAAGCAGTGCCACTCAAGTACGCGGAGTTTTTGGAGGTTTTCTGCGAGAAGGAAGCGGACAAGCTACCTCCCCACAGGTCCTATGACTGCAAGATTGACCTCCTGCCGGGGGCGATGCTGCCGACCGGGAAACTGTATTCCATGTCTGAAGACGAACTGCAGGAACTCAGGGAGTTCATAGATCACAATTTGAAGCGCGGTTTCATCCGGGAGTCGAAAGCAGTGGGGGGCAGTCCCGTATTCTTTGTGAAGAAAAAGGACACGCCCCAAAAAAGGCTGGTGGTGGACTATAGAATTTTGAACTCGAAGACCAAGCCCTCAGCCTTCCCCATGCCCAGGATAGACGACCTGCTCGTGACTGTGAGGAAAGGACGCGTTTTCACCAAGTTGGACTTGCGAGGGGCGTACAACCTGATTCGCATACGGGAAGGCGACGAGTGGAAGACGGCCATGTTCATGCCACTGGGCACCTATGAATACAGAGTTATGCCCTTCGGATTACAAAATGGCTCCCACTGCTTTCAAGCCTTCATGCATCACGTGTTAGCGGGACTCCTCTACAAGAAGTGCGTCTGCTTCCTGGACGACATCCTGATATTTTCAGCATCGCGAGAGGCTCATGAGAGGGATGTCAAGGAAGTTCTGCAGAGACTGCAGGAGCACAGACTGTACGCCAAGCTGGAGAAGTGCCAGTTCGACATGACGGAGGTGGATTTCCTGGGCTACAAATTGTCGGACAAGGGGCTCGCCATGGACAGCGCCAAGGTTCGCTCAGTATTGGACTGGAAGAGCCCATGCAATCGGAAAGAAGTCCAGCGGTTTGTCGGCTTTGCCAACTTTTACCACAAGTTCATCAAGGGGTTCGCTATGCAGACGGCGGCCATCACCGACACGCTCAGCTCCAAGAAGAAGAAATTCATCTGGACGGAGCAAGCGGAGCAGTCCTTTCAGAAACTCAAGCGTCTCTTCGCGTCCGAAGAGCAGCTACTGCATGTGAATCCCAGCAGACCGATGAGGGTGGAGACAGACGCCTCAGACAGGGCCGTGGGAGCTGTCCTGTTGCAACAAGACCCGCATGGGGACTGGAGACCGTGCGCCTTCTACTCCAGGAAGCTCAGCAAGTCAGAGCAGAACTACACCATCTGGGACAGGGAGTTGCTAGCTATTCATGCAGCGTTCAAGGCATGGCGGCACTTCCTTATCGGAGCCAAACACACAGTGCAGGTCCGCACGGACCATAAGAACCTGGAGTACTGGCGCACGGCAAGGTTCCTGAACCAGAGGCACATACGATGGGCGGAATTCTTCGCGGACTTTGACTTCAGGATAGAGTACATCCCAGGCGACAACAACGTCATGGCGGATGCACTGTCCAGGAAGCCGCAATACCTCGAGGAGGCGGCACCGTCGGCGGCCAATCACATTTTCGCACCGGAAGCGTGGGCGTGCGCTTCGGCAACCGTGGACCTGGAAGCCGTACGTTGCGCGCTGCAGGAGGACCCCTTCGTACAAGCCAAGATGGAGGAGGTGCACAGGGGCAAGGCGAAGGACGACGAGTTCCAGATACGCGACGGATTACTCATCCGCAAGGGGGCACTCTACGTACCGGGAGACAACCTCCGCGCAAGGGTACTGCAGCAGTTACATGACGCTCCCACCGCCGGGCACTTTGGCAAAGAGAAGACTGTAGAATTAGTAGCCAGAGATTTTTGGTGGCCCAAGATGCGGGGGGGAGTCGCGGATTACGTCTCGAGGTGCGACACCTGCCAGAGGGCCAAGTCAGTGCACAAACCGCCGGCGGGACTGCTGGAACCGCTGCAGACACCGCTCAAACCGGGGGAGAGGGTGGCCCTGGACTTTGTCACGGATCTGCCCAGCTCGAGGGGCAAGACAGCAGTGCTAGTGGTGGTGGACATGTTCACCAAAATGGCCCACTTCATTCCGTGCGCGAAGGTGGCCACGGCCGAACAGACCACCAAACTGTTCATAGACCATGTGTTCAGGGTTCACGGTCTACCACGGTCTATCCTGTCCGACCGGGGGCGACAGTTCATCTCGAACTTCTGGCAGAAGCTGATGGGCTTCCTGAACGTCAAGATCAACCTAGCGTCGGCGAGACACCCGCAGACCAACGGACAAGCGGAGCGGGTCAACGCCATCATGCAGCAGTACCTGAGATGCTACGCAAATCAGCAGCCCGCAACATGGGTGGACTACCTGCCGCTCGCCGAGTTCGCCTACAACAACACGAAGCACGTGTCCACGGGAGTGACACCGTTCTTCGCCAACAACGGGAGGCATCCCAGAACTTTCCCGGGATTAGAGAGAGTGGGGGAGGGGGAGCCACGGGCAGCGGAAGCCTTAGCATCAGAGTTGCAGGAGGTCCACGAACAGCTTAGGAGGCAGTTAGAACTAGCAAAGCACGCATACAAACTGCAGGCTGACAGACACAGAAGGGTTGGGGAAGACATACAGGTGGGAGACTGGGTTTGGTTAGCAGCTCAGGCAGTGCCGGCCAGATCGTTAGCCAAGAAGAAGCTCGGACATAAGCAGCTAGGGCCTTACCAAGTCGAGGCACAGGTCAATCCAGTGGCCTTCCGGTTGACACTTCCGGAGGGATCCAGAATGCACCCGGTGTTCCATAGATAGTGCTCACGCCCTATAAAGCACCTCACAGATTTCAGGAGCCAGGCACGGCACCAGACCCGCTCAGGGAAACGCCCACAAAGAGGGGGTCGCCAAGGGGGGAACCCATCAACGAAGTCACGGAGATTTTAGACTCGAGATGGGGGGAAGAGGGAGTAGAATATCTCCTCGCCAGAGAAGGTACCCCGGCCAGCGCCAACAGCTGGGTGCCGGATTATGCCTTGGAGAAACCTCTGCTCAAAGAAGAATTTCATGCCCTCTTCCCACACAGGCCCATGCCAGCCGAGTATTTCGACGACTGGCTTTTCACACCCACACTTTCAGCCAGCACATTCCAGGGGTTCGCCTCGGACGAGGAACCGGCACCAGACACACGCTCTCCGGAGGGATCACCCTCGGGGTCTGCCTCAGACCGCTCTTATTGGTGGGACGATCAACCAGAGGAGCAGTGGCTCAGGAAGTGGCTGGGGGGTCCTTGGCAGGCAACACCCTCAGATGAGAAAGGGGGAGAGACGGACATGGACGTGTTGGGGGAGGACGTTGGGTTCGAGCACGGAGGCAGAGAGATGGAGGCAGAGGAGATCGACGTCGGCGAGAGCACGGAGGACGAGCCGGACTTATCCGGCTGGATGTACGACAAGGGGGACGAACTGTATCCGGCACTCACCCCCACAACGACGGAGCACCCAGTACCCACACCGGAAGGAGGGGAGGGGGGAAGGGGGGGCTTTGAGGGGGGGATGGATGTCAGGGGCTCAGGAGCAGAGGCACAGGAGAGGGAGGAAATAGAGACCGAGGGGGAGGAATCTGAAGGAAATGTTAGCGATGACAGCCGTCCGAGGTCTCTGAGTCTCTCCAGCGACTCGGAGGATTCACAGAAAGGGGCTCCCATGGTCAGAGCAAGGGGGGTGCCTAGGGGGACACCCCAGGAAGAAGGGGCAAGAGGGGACTCAGAGAGCAGCAGTTGGAAATCAGGACCAGCTTCTCCACCAGAGCGCAGTAGGGGGGAGGAGTCCCAGGCATCGGGATCAGGCGGCGCACCGCCAGCGGGAGGACATGAGTCAGGATTGGCCACACCTCCATCGGAGAGCGAGGAAACGGTCAAAAGGAAGGTCGGAGACTGGGCGCGCGCGCCAAGTTCAAATGTACAAGAGGGAGGCGCAGTGGGCAGCCCGGATAGGGAGCCAGGTCCTAAAGCCCGCCGAAAGGAGGGAGGAGACTCAGGGGGGTCAGCGTCAGCGTCAGAAGAGTCCAGGACGGAAGGGACCCCGGGGGGTAGAAGGACCCAGAGGAGAAAGGAGAGACGGAAGAGGTGGAGTAAAGTTAGAGTCTTAAACTGGTGTACAGGGGGCGAAGACTCAGATGGAGCTTCGCCGGTCTAACCTCTAGACGTAGAGATGCACGCTAGGGTTTGAAAATGGAAACTGTACTTCAATAAAGACTTTTGTACATTACTACCGGCTAGCGTTGGTCCTCTGTGAGCTGGGACCTGGAGGCAGTCTCTGACAGTGGCAATTTCAAAAGTCTATATAAGGCCTTGTGTGCCATTGTTCTGGGTTCCTCCTTCCTCCTGTGTGTGGTGAGTGAGGACCCTGTTAATTCCTATCACAGGTCCTAATGTATAATTTTCATTTCTAGGCAGCTGAACTACAGGGCTCAGCTGTATGATAGTTCTATGTGGTTTCTCATATGCTACTGAGCCAGAGGAGCTCAAGTTCAAGCACATGGACATTTTCTTAAAATGTGAGGCTGCAGTCCTGTTCTCAACCATAGAAGGGCTTCCCTCTCTGAGTAAATATGCTTGGGGTGGAATGGCAGGGGCATGTTGACACAGGGCTTCTTTTTCTGGTCCTGAATTTTAAACAAGAAAATACTCCTCAGATTCATTGCATGAAGTAAGAAGGTGTGGACGTGTAAATATATCAAACCTGGGGGTTCCCCTCCAGCAATTGCCAGATCAAACTAATGTGGAGGTGAGGATGCTTTGCTGGCTTCTCACCTTCACAAATTGCTGCCTTGTCAGTTATGCCTTGTTGATTTCACTTCTGAACAAGGACATCAATTTGCTCTCTGTTATTTCTCCTGGTTTATTACTGACAAACAGGGAGGAGGAAAAGTGGTAACAGCAGGTGAGGGGTCTGTTTCATCTGGGTTTCGTTTTTTGACAGGTTGAAGTCTCAGAGTTCTCAGACATATTTCATTAAGGAGATAAGTTACAGATCCATCTCTCTGCCAAATTATATTTTTTTAGTTTATTAAATTATCCAGCACTCTTTCACTTGATATATCCCCAGCCACAGACACCCACATGTTCATAAGCAAAAGTTACATCATGCAAATATGCCCCTCCCCAGACAGCCTTGTGAGGGCAGTAGCTGGCAAAAGTGCATCTCACTTAATAAATCCTGGGAGAAGTTATTAAAGGAAGTGGAGCATTATCCTGTCATTGCCATCCATCGATATGAATGAATAAGACATTTTGTAAGTGTAAGTGGGGTAATTGAACTTGGAAGCCTGGAACAAGCAATGGAGAACCCAACAGCGTCATCCACGGGCTGCTTATGGGCTTTGTTCTAGGAAGCAACACAGTGGGAAAGTCCAAGATAGTACAGAGACATCTGGAGGAAAGCATGAACCAATAAATGAGATACCAGGAATAATGTATTATTTTTTAAAAAATAGATATTTCATTCTGTCTGGCATCTGTCAGGCTTCAAGGCTTAAAAAGAAGAAGCAGATATGGTGAAAATTCTAAGAATCAAAGAAAAGTGACAGAGACGATAAAATATTTAGAAAGCTGGAGTTATGAAGAAAGCTGGAGGAAAGGGAATCTCAAGAACTTAAGAGATGGGTGGTGATGATGGGCGGCTAACTGTGCAATCTTAGAAATGTTGATCAAAAAGTAAGTTTCATTTAGCTCTGTGGGACTCAGTGGAGAGTAGTCCATTAAGACAAGGGGGCACTGCCCCACCATGGTTGCATTGCCTCCAGCCAGCCCCCACCATACTTATAACCAGCCTAGAGGGTGTCCCTGACCATCAGCTTCCTCCTTCTCAGCCAGGAGGAAGATGAGACAAAACCAGAATTAATTGCCTCTCTCACTGACTCTTGCTCTGCCAGCCACTTGCTTTGGTGCCACCTGCTGCTGGCCAGCTCTACCAATCCCAGACGGGCATCAGCCGCTACAGAGAAGACTTATTCCCAAATAAGCGTGCATCATTGACTGATCAATTACATTTTTAAAGTAACATTAATCTATTCAGATAACAGGATGGTCTACACAGGATTTCAGGCTAGCTTTCTGTCATTCTCTGTGTCTGAAAATTATAATAATCTGAGGCCATGAAATTTTGCAAATTTATACAGGTCATAGGTTTCATGGCACAAAATGTAGGTTCCTCTTCGGCAGAATGTTTATAGCACCATCCTAAGAGCCAGTTATGACACTGAGGCGACAGTTCTGTATCAATTTACCTGCATGTAAGGTGTGTGATGAGCCTGATGGGAGCTGGAGTCCAACAACATCTGGAGGGCCACAAGTCCCCCACCTCTGTTGTAGCATCTTTTCTACTCAATGTATACATTTTAAATAAACTAGTTATTTCTAGGATTTCATTGAGTTATTGGGAGGGAGAAATGTTTGAGGTTAATTGGGAAAATGGCATTTAGTGAGCTTGACACATTCTGAGAAAAACCTCCACACATTTCTGCCACCCTTTACTTCAGCACCTGTTTGCTCCTCCTTTCAGAAGCTGCATCAGCACCACTGAAGAAACAGAAAACAAAAGGAGAAAAAATCTTTTTATTTCAGCCAATCATGTTCTAGCCAATAACAGATTACATAGCCAGCATGAGGACATCACAATGCCACTGTCTGAGCTAGGCCATGGTCTGGAGTGAGCCAGGAACTGGTAGTCAAAGCTAAAGAGCTATCAGGATCAAAGTGCACATAAGAACGCTGAACGGGAGAACAATCCAGGAATCAGAAATGGCTCAGGTAGACCTTCTTGCCCCACTGAGACAGGAAAGCATTGTTAATTGTTTAATTCACACTGAGGAGAGGAGAATGCCTGTGTGTGTTGATGAAAAGGTTTAACTGGAAGATTCCATTGTAGCTAAAGAAGAGCTAGAAGCTCCTATCTGGTTTGGTAACTGTTTTTGTTCTCTGCTCTAACACATAGTGTTTAACCTTAGATCAGGTGATTAAGGTATTGAATTGCAAATAACTATTTTGGGAGTTGGTTCTTTATCTTCTTATTGATATTAGCAACTTCCAATCTCTCACATTTCAGTGCTTGTGTGAACTTTACTATTATTGTTTACATCTGAACTATGCCTTATCAACAAAAACAAAAAACACACAAATGAAACACAAAACCAGCAACCATGCCTTACCAGTCAGCTATTTGATCAGGAGAAGCAGTGTGTGTGTGTTTGTGTGTGCATGCATGCCCATGAGGCCACTAGCTTACTGAAGCTACCCAGTTCTGGGTATGGTGGCAGCGCCTGAATGAGTGGGCACCTGGAAACTCTGAGTTCCATGATGGGAGAAAGGTGAGATCTGGATGCAAATAAATAAATAAGGAGATGGATTGGAGTGTTGGAGAAAGATTCGGATTGTGGCAACTTTGTACTTTTCTGAATTTCTTTTTGTTTGGACCGCACCATTCCCCTCCTCACAAAGAAGCCCATGCATGTAACACAGACAATGCTTCACGCATCTACTAAGTGGACCATAGTGTACCAAAGCTCGTGCCATACTAAATTTGTTAGTCTTTAATATTACAACACAAGACTCTTTGCTGTTTTTCCTGCAAGGGACCAATGCCAGCTCCAACCCCCTCTAGAAACCGTCTACTTAGAAACCAAGCAATGGCTGCAAATGGCAGGCAGGCAGGCAGCATAGTGGAGGTACACTGGCTCCTTTGCCTGAGGACACGGCTGTGTTGATGTGGAAAGAGAATTCCCTGCCTCAAAAGGGGACTGCCATTCGAAAGAAGCGTTAAAGGGCCAGAGACAGAAGGAGAGGAGGAGGGAGCAGCTCAGGGTCACTGAGCTTAATCAGGCCCAATTGATCCCAGATTCCCAGGCTATAATTCTACTAGCGGCAAGGTCTGGCCAAGGATGGGGGAGGATGCTGTGTTGTGCACCACAGAGCACAAATTGCTGTCTCAAGGACTGTAATCACGGAGGCGGGATAATAAAAAGCTCAAGGAATCAGGCTGCAAACTGAGAGTAGCTGATGGGCACACATGGTCCAAGGTCCATGAAGATGAGTCCCTGACCTAGAGGTCCTGCTGTCTAAACCCAGGCTTTTCAAAGCACATTGCAGAGTCTCCAGCTGTGAACCATTTGAGGGAGAGAGGGAGTCCTGGGTGGGCAGGAGGGGGGAAGCGAGAGAAATTATTCTGACCTGAAAACCCTGATCTCATCTCAGTTTTATATGTGCTACAAAGTAGCTGTGCTTGTGCTGAGGAGGTCCCTCAGCATGCTCAGAGGCACTTCAATCTTCGTTATAAACTTGGCACAATCCAGAGCTGATCCTGATGTTAAAAACAATCTGGGACAATATCTGGGGGTCGGCAGTGTCAGACACCCGCTGAGGTCCACGCCTCAGCAAGAAGCCCCTGCAAGAGGCCCTCCTGGCTCTCCTGCAATTGCTGCCTGCTGTCTCCCTTTGACCTATAGGAAGAGCGAAGGAGGGTCAGAACACTGAAAAAATGAAATGTCCTAAGTCTCCTGCTATGGGAAAGGGGTTGATATCAGATGTAAGGGTGTGTGTTTGTGTGCCTGTGTGCATAGGGACAAAAGGCGCAGTTTGAGGGGACAGAGACCAATGGCCATGCTAGACATGATGGGAGAGGGTGAGAGTCCCTTGAAATGCAAAGAGCACCTTCAGAGAAGAGTTTTTCTCAAGACTGTGTCAAGAAGAGAAAGGGTTAAGCTCTCCCAGTCCAGCTTGCAGGGTCTCAAGGCAGGTCAGGCTTCCCCTCAGCTGCAACTTACATGGTTGGTTGGCATCCATCTGTCTCAGGAGACACTGTAAAATCAAACTGTTGGAGAGTTACAACACCTGCTGTGGCTGTAGAGACTGATAGGGGAGAGACATGTTTTGCCACAGGTTGGGCAGATGAAGGTGTCCATTTGTGCTGATGCAGGTGTATCATGGCATTTCTGTTTTCTGTGATCCTCCCAGCGGTCATTCCTCCTCTCGTCACTGCTGTGGATACATGAGCTGACTGATTGGAGGATGAGCATTTAGACTTGGAATCTTATGAAATGTGGGCATGTTTCAGGGTGTTCAGTGTTAGGAGAAGCTGAGCCAGTGCAAACAGGAATTGTGCAGGGAGAGCAAACATACATGTTGATATTTCCAGAGACCTTTCACAAGCAGCATAGAAGGTCCTGGTGTGCTTGCTGGCCCTTGTGAGCAACATGTTGGTGGCCCATGGTCTCAATTATTTAAGAAATGATTATTTAGAGAGTGGAAGAGGTTCTGTTCCTTCTTTTGATGCCAACACCCCCAACACTGCAAAACATTAGATGGTTTCCTTGCTTGCACTCACTTGAAGCAGCTTATTTATCCGTTTCCTTCTTAAGCAGATGTGGGGTAAATTAATTTCTATGGGCAGAATTGATCCAAATTTAAATACCTTTTAAGTGCCTAGGATTGCAGAGGGAGAATTGCTATAAATGGGGATTGGAAAAGTGCACATTAGCATAGCCTCCAACATTTCTCCGATGAAAATAGGGATGTCCCTTTCCAGCACAACAATTTTACTATTTATACCCCACACATCTTACTGGGTTGCCCCAGCCACTCTGGGAAGCTTCCAACATATATAAAAACATAATAAAACATTAAAAAAAAACCCTTTGCTATACAGGATTGCCTTCAGGTGGCTCGGTGGTTGGATAACTCCATACCCTCCAACATTTATCCAATGAAAATAGGGATATCCTGAGGAAAAGTGGGACATTCCGGGATCAAATCAAAAACTGGGATGGCTTATCTAAATCAGGGATGTCCCTGTAAATAGAGACACTTGAAGGGCCTGCATTAGGATGCATCACTGGTGTACTGTTGCAGTTTAGAACGTTTGTTTTCCTAAACTGTGTTAATAGGGTCAATGTAGGCTAGGGTCATGAGCCATATTGCCCCCACCCCTGCCCCAAATACCTGCTGTTTACTTATAAAACACCATTCACTAGAAAGTAATTTCCAGCACAATCCTAGACATTCCTATGCAAAAATGTGCCCCACTGAATTAAAGAGAGCTTACTTCCAGGTAAATGAGGTTAAGATCAAAACCTTGGGGTGTGTTGGGACATGGGTATTATTGTGTACTTTTCTTAGTTGGTGCTTTTACACTGCATTGCCTGTAATGTTATGGAACTGTGGATTGATATACCACCAGCGGGTGTGGTGGGACACAACAGCAGGAATGAGGGGATGACCCACGCTGAGAAACTGTTGCCAGATCTTGGAACACAGGAAGCGCCTTAAGCTGAGCCAGATCATTGGTCCATGTAGTTCAGTATTGACTACACTGTCTGCTGGCAGATCTCCAGGATTTCAGAGAACCTTACCTGGAGATGCTGGGGATCAAACCTCAGACCTTTGGTATGCACAAAAGATGCTCTACCACAGAGCTATGACATTTCCCTCAAATTAAATGGTTGGAATGCTTTTGGCATTTAAAAATTAGAAAACGGGGGTTTATGAAAAGCTAACTAACACTCCTCCCCCATTCTTTTCCTAGGATGTTTTGTTCAAGGAGGAATCTCCACATTATGCTGTGGGATCAATTCAGTTGTAACTGTAATCAAAGATGCCCTGAAAATGCCTGCTATAAAAGTCTGCTACATCCTTAGAATAGGTCTGAAATAGTGATATTGAAATGTGTCAAACAGCACAGTGGTTTCAATCCAGTCTCCTGCCCTGAAACAGCCTCCCTGTTGTTTGAAAATAACTTCCATCTTCCTTAGCTAGTAGAACAGGGATGATGGAAGTTGTAGTCCAACAGCAGCTGGGGGCCCAATTTTGAGAAACACTGGACCACATGGTGCTGCTAGAGTAAAACCTATTATCTCTCATAACCCCTGGGAGATGTGAAGGCACATGAATCCTCTCCCCTTGCACAGTATAGAGTAAATTAGTTTGTTGTATCCTCCCAGGCAGAGAATATCTCAGCCCTAAGCTCCATTGCAAGATAGACGGTGCCTGCCTTTGATCACTTCTTTGAGTCAATTTGGTGTCAGCCACTGAGACGAGCGATAGGATCTCCGCTGCTTAAACAAATGTCCACTTGGCTATGCCAAGAGCCTTATCTGCGACACACGAAGGCGGATAGCAAGCGCCTAGGTGAGTCCTGCTGTAGATCTCAAAGAATTATCACTAGCTGACAAAGCACAAGATATTCACCCTGCAAAGTAAGTGCTCTCTCACGCTCCCCCCTCCAGTTGGCATTCCTCCCTGCATTTCAAAGAGAAAAAGCCACTCCAAATGGCCCACCTTCTGTGCTTCCATTTTGTTGATGTCTGTAACACAGATCTGAATTTTGTTCACAAAACTCAACAGTTGAGGCCATTCTGTCTAGCACCCCACCCTGGGGTAGCCACGATTTATGTTAGGGGAGCAGGCTTTATGTTGGGGGGGGGAGAACCTCAGTTAGTTAAATGTTGTTAATGATTTACTTGGTTTACGGGCGGCAGCTGCCCCCCTTGGCTACACCCATGCACCCCAAGACATTTTGGCACCTGAGGCAAACTACAAAATGGCACCCTCCCAACCAGGTAAGAAGGGGCGAGCGAAGATCTACATCAGGAATCAGGCAGGGGATAGCAAAAGAACCTTACTTGATGACTGAAGTGGGAATCAAAGGCCATCTAGGGCTCCCTGCTCTGAATCATGCTGAGCTGGTGTAGAGCCCAGGAGACCTCAAAGGGCAGCTCCTGCCATTTCCTCCTGGGTGGGGGGGGGGGGGAGAGACCAGCAGTGCTTCCTATTTGCCAAGAGGCCACTGTAGAAGCAGCATTGTGGGGTGGGGTGGGCTGATGAAGAGGGTGTGCTGCAGCCATCACTGCTATCATGGCAACAGCAGTGGGCAATGGATTCCTTGGAGGCCAAATCTGCTGCCTCTGTGTATCCTGCTGCCCAAGGCAGTAGCATAACCTTACCTCATGAGTGGGCTGGTCCTGAAATTCAGATTGAGGCAAGGAAAGTTTTCCAATCTGAGGGCCACGCTCCTGCCTGGGCAGCCCTCCAGGGACTGCATGCCACTGATGGGAAGAGGTGGAGCCAAAAGTGGGTGGGACCAGAAGAGAAAATAGGGAAGAGCAATGGATGTGACTCTTACTTTAGCAGCAGAATGCATTACAGCAATGGAAAAACCAGCACTTGCACCTCTTTCACCCCATCTCTCGATTCTCCATTCAGGCAAACAAGAGTCATTCCAGGACAAATTCCAGACTAGTGAAAGCACCCAAAAAGGGTGCGTGAAGCGTAGAGCTGATGAGGAGTGTGGCTTTGGGGAAATCCCCAGACCCAGGTTGAGAGGCCTCAAAAGCCACAATTGGCTCCCAAGTCCCAATTTTAAGGAACTCTCTTCTGGTTGAGATCAGAGAAGGCTCCTCCCTATTGAATGTTCGGCACCTTCTGAAGTCTTTTAACTGAGGGGACAAGGAGGAATTAGGGGAACAGGGAAGGGGTGTCTTGATGTGTGCTTGGAGTCAGGTGAATGGACTCGATAAGCAGCAGGACTGATACTGTGGAACTGAGACCTACGTTCCAAGATCAGCAAACAGGATTCTAGAAGCAAGAGGTTCTCACGCCTCTTGTGATTTGTGAACTCTGTTTTCTTTTGCATCAGCATTAACAGGCCACAGCGATCACAGCCTCCTGCAACAGTAGCCTCGCTTAACTTCTAATTTTACGTACTTCACATGGGCACCTTTTCAGCTCACTTCACAACTGGAAGGACTCCAGTCGACCTTGGACATTGCACTGTACCAAACATAGTCACCTGCCTAATTCAGCGCTGTTCAGAGCTGCAAGCATAATAGCTATTGAGGGATTCTTAAAGCTGGCTTGTGGGAGGCCTGAAAGTATCCTGGGAGGTGACATGGTTCTGCCTTTTTAATTGGTGGTGGTGTGGACTTGCCTTCCTCCTGAATGACCTTGTGTGTTTTCCAAAACCCCCAAGATATTTAAAACAAAATCTTTAAACTCACGTTTCTTCAACCTGTAAAATTCTGCCAGGAAGGGAGACAGCTGTTTTGCCCAGGGCATAATAGGACTGTTCTTGCAGCTAAAATATTATTTTCAGTTTCAAGGGACGTTCACAACATGATTCACTCTGAATAGCAATTTGCTAGGTGCTTTGTTGGGCAACCTGTCGGGAAGGGCCAGAAACCATTGGCTGATGCTCCATCCTGCTGGGCTACAGCAGCTATTTCCTTGCACAAATTATGTGCAAGGGCACTGCTAGGGTGGAGTGGGAGAATGGGGAGTATGCGTGGCACAATCAAATCTCCTGGGAACCCACGGTCTCTATCCTGTTGTGTCTCTGCCTGTTGTTTCTCTGGCTGTCCCTTCATACAAGCAGCCTCTGCCAAGAAGAACATATTCTGCCCATATTTGCATCGATTTGGATTACTTGATTGCTCCTAACATTAAGATTGAGGAGAATGACCTCTCCTCAGAGGAAGGTGCTTGTGGTGTCTCTGCCTCTGAGCCTGCCTCCTCCATGGGAAGTGTAGGTAGTTGCCTTACACCAGATCAGACTCTCTGTCCATCTTGCCCAGTCCTGTTGATTTTTCCACAGTGCCTCTCCACACTCAGGCAAAAAGAGGTATTTCCCATCACCCGTCAGGAGATGGTGATTCATGAAGAAACTCAGGAGGGATGATTCTTCCACAGCAGATCATTTTACCAATTCAGAGGGCTTCTCCGTGGCTTTTCTGACCAGTTCCTGCCTTACTTGTTGTTCCTTCCTCTGCAGCACTCAAGCCATGCCTGTGCACTACCACTAAGCTACTGTCCCTCCCATTACACAGGAGACAATGTTGTTAATCACATGTCATTTTTCCCTGTTCTTTCCTTCCCTGTCTATGAATGGTAGACTGCAGAGCTACCACTGGCAACGACATCTCCCACTGTATTTTCGGCTTAAGAGCAGCAAAACAACTCCCCAGGCTGCAAACTGGGAGTTTTACGGGCGGATGTAGGGCTGGGCCGGTCAGCCTTTTTCAGATCCATCCAACTTTTGAATCTGTTTAGACGCAAGTCTGTTCTGTCCCATTTCTGCATTACTTTGCCTTTAAAAAAATCCACTACTTGCATGGACATTCACATTTAAGGACCCATTTTTAAAAGCATTTTCAATTTTTAAATTTCTTTCTGTCAAAAAATACACATTTTTTAAAAAAATGTATTTTGGTATGCAAGGCAGTGGAGATGTAAGTTCTAGCCCACACATTAGTCTGGGAGGTTTCATACACATCTTTCCTAATATGTTCATTTTTGCATGGGATTTTGACTAATAAGCACATTTTTGTAAGCTGTTCCCCTAACAGAATGAATTGTTGTACGCTATTTCCCAATAGAAGCTGTGTGTGTGCATGTTTTTGCTTGAAGAACTGCAGTGCAAAATTCAGATAAGTGTCAACTTAAAAACCTAAGAAGAGCCTTGCTGGATGAGGCCAGTGGCCCATCCAAGTCCAGCATCCTGTTCTCACAGTAGCCAACCAGATGGCTGTGGGAAGCCTGCAAGGAGGACCTGAGAGATACCTGAATTTCGGGTTGCGTATTGATTCAGGGAATTTGAATTACATTGGTTCCCATTAAAAGTGAACCAAGCAGTCTTCCCTAGCAAACTCCCACAGAAGAAGCCCTTAGCGCAGCCTTTGCCAACCTGAAGACATCCAGAGGTTTTGGACTACAATAACTATCATCCCCAGTTAGCACACGCTGGTTGGGGCTGTTGTCCAAATCATAGCTTTAGAGAGGGTTGGGAGGCACAGAACTGGAGCTCACAGCCTCCCAAGGACGATTTTCCTCTTGCGTTTCCTTGGAGCTTTCAAAGGGAAAGGCTGGATCTTTGTTTTCAAAGCCAATACCCATATCCCCAGTTGGAACCCTGAACATCTCCCAGCATCCAAGTCATTCATTGAACCAAGAAGGGCCCAAACGCCATCTAACCTCGAGATTGTCTTTATTTGCCACCGGTAAATAAATAAAATAAAATCAATAAAAAAATAAAAAAATAGCCGCCACCCCCCCGCCAAAGAAGCCCCAAACCAGATCCATGCGTCATCAACCACAGGAAAGAGAGAAAAGAGAGAAAGAGGGAGAAAGAGAAAGAAGAAATCTGTTTGCTTTATTATGTAGAAATAATGGCATCACGGAGTGTTTTCCCAGGCCACTGAGTTTGCAGGCCGCAGTGCTCCCCCACCTCCCAAACCCACAAGGATAAGAGAGAAAATGAACAAAAATGACAACTGAGAGAGAGTTGAGGCCTCTTTGCTTATGGGATTATAACTCTCCTGAAGTCTTGATGACATGGAAAAGAGTCACATTGTAGATGACCTGGTGGCCATTGTTCCAGGTATAGAGGACCCTCTCCCGGGGGTTGTAGTCCAACATGGATATGTGGGAATACTGATTGTGGAAGGGAATATCCGTGTACTCATAGCTAGAAGTGTTTGTGTAGTAGGCAAAATAGATCTTAGCCCCAGCCAGGTGTGAATTGGTCACATAGAGGGTCCCGCAGATGATGAAGGATTCACCTGCACTCCGCTTGGGGTAGCCGGTGTCCCAGCTACGGAGAATCTCCAGCGTGACAGGGTCCATCCTGCTTACTACAATGTTGCCAGCATTCTGGTTGGTGGTGTAGACTGCCCAGAGCCCATTCTCATCCACCATGAAGTCGATGTCTGAGAAGCCACCCCAGGAGTAGGGGAAGGTGTTGTTGTAGCCAGCGGTGTTGAGGCTGCGCTGCACGACCACGCTCCGCGAACGGAAATGGTACTTCACCACTATGTTGCTCTGGTACTTGTTGTAGTAGAGGGACCCATTGAAGACCACGTGGCCGGTGCCAGCCCAGGGATGAGGCAGCAGGTGCTGGACAAAGTTTTGGCCTGTGATGAAGTCATTGAGTGTACGGTATTCCAGGACACGACGGCCTTTGTAGTAGCCATCCATGTACCAGACCTAAGGAAGAGAACAAGGGGCATTAGAATGGGCCCTGATGAGATTACTCTGTACCAGGTCACTTCAGTGTAGCTATAGGAAGAACAGGTATTTTGAGGTCCAAAGCTGAAAATCTAAATGGAAAAAAGAGAGCATCATCTACCCCACTTAAATTTCCAGCCCAGACCCTAAGATCTTCACCAGAAGCCCTTCTCTGTGTGTCCCACCCAAGGGAGATGCGCAAGAAGAGGCCTTTCTAGTGGTGGCCCTTGTTGGAAGAAAGCAGGCACATTTCCTTTTCTTAAGCTTCTAGTTAATGCATGTGTTGCTTTAAGTGACCAGAGGGCACTGTAATCTCTCTATTTAATTTGACTCCTAATTTATTAATGAATGGGGGTCTTGAGGTGCAGCTGGCCAATTGGAGAGTCCCGCTAGCCACGTGCACTGGAACCTTCTCCCTTTCAGCAGCTCATTAGGTGGGGTGGGGGTGGGGGAGTCAGAGGAAGGGCGTCCTGCAAGGGCTTCTGCCTCCCCTTCCCTAATTCCTCAGACCCCAAAGGGGCGGCTCGCAAGAGGTGCCCTGCTCTGCCCACTTCAGCATCAAAGATGGGGTGCAGAAGATGTCTTGCGCCATCCCCAGCAGGCTCGTTTGGGTGTTCTGAACCAAAAGCAGAGCAGGTAGAATTTAGGAGGAGTTGCATTTCTGAAATCAGGATTTTGCCCCATCAACACCCTTTCTGGGTTGGCCTTTCAGACAGAAAGATAACAAAGTCCCCTTAATCCAGCTGTTCATGGGACTGGGGTGGTTGGAGGCGCAGGTATGGGTGGGGGCAAGGACAAGTCTCCCCACCCTGCGGTGGTGGTTACTTGAAAAATGGGCGCTTTTCACATGCCGTCCACAATTAAGTAATCAATTGGAAATTAGAAGCTAAGGTTCGAAAGCGAAAGCCACCCAAAGGGGCAAGCGAAAATGCCATCCATGCCGCTGTTAAAAGACTTGAAGGATGGTGTCGATCTCCTTCCAGGGTTCTAAGTGTTAATACGCTCTTGAAAAGCTCTTTATTGGTTTCATCAGAAACAATTGTAAACACCATGTCATCCAAAAAGTCACATTTCACATAACAACATGTGGCTGTGCTTATGTGGTCATTGGTGACTGCCTACCTCAGGGGTCTGCAACCTTTAAGACAAAAAGAGCCACTTGGACCCATTTCCGAAGAAAAAAAAACTGGGAGCCGCAAAACTCGTCATTATAAAAATAACTTTTTTGTCACTTTTTTATTATTATTTCTTTGTTTGACCCCTCAGAATTACTCCTCCTCATAGAAATAAACGTTAAATTAACAAATTACCTTTTTGTGTGTGTGTGTGTTCTTCACTCCCCTTCAAAACAGTGACCAGCGTACACGCCCCCTTTCAATGCAGTGACCAGCGTACATGCCCCTTACAATGTAGCGGGTGGGCGGGAAGGTGACGTCGGGATGGTGCGTGACTAACGCACGCACCGCCCCCATGCGATGTCACAGCCAGTACAGCGCCCGCCACAGTGGGGAGTGTCGGGGCACACAATGCGCCTCCTCCCCTCGCTAGTATCCGCCCCGGAGCCGCGGCAAAGGTGTAAAAGAGCCACATGTGGCTCCGGAGCCGCGGGTTGCTGACCCCTGGCCTACCTGGATGTAGTCCACTTTTCTTCAGCTGGTGGGTGTTTTGAGAGCCAGACTTAGGGCACACTTCAAGCACACCAGCAAGAGCCATGGCAGTGCCAGAGGGAGGAAATTGCCCCAGCCCCAAGGATACAGCCCTTCCCCAATTGCCTCCTCAATTGCTAGACTCCAGTCCTTAATGCATACTATTATTTTTTCTTTGCAAAATCATAACATTCGGGACACAATTTAAAGATAAATGTAAAGGGACCCCTGACCATTAGGTCCAGTCGTCACCGACTCTGGGGTTGTGGTGATCAGCTCGCTTTACTGCCCGAAGGAGCCGGCGTACAGCTTCCAGGTCATGTGGCCAGCAGGACTAAGCCGATTCTGACGAACCAGAGCAACACACAGAAACGCCGTTTACCTTCCCGCCAGATTCCCGTACCTACCGTATTTATCTATTTCCACTTTGACGTGCTTTCGAACTGCTAGGTTGGCAGGAGCTGGGACCGAGTAATGGGAGCTCACCCCGTCGTGGGGATTTGAACCGCCGACCTTCTGATTGGCAAGTCATAGGCTCTGTGGTTTAAACCACAGCGCCACAACCTGTCTACCTGTAAATAAAATTTGCCCTTCTGAGCCCCTCATTTTTCTGGTATGGCCACTGGCAGCAGCACCCATCATTTTCTAGTATTATTGTTAGTATTATCATCTTAGAGAAGAGGAAGAAAGTGAATAAAATATTGGGGGGGGCAGGTAAGCCTCACATAATCGATCACATGATGTGGTGCATGCACACCATTTGAATGGCAATGCCCATCAACTTTAGATATTAAATATTAATATTAATGGGGGGGCTGAAGAGTTGGCTCCTATGGCCTACATCCCCCCCATCCTTAAATTTTGCAGTGCAGTCTCCAGCCAAATATGTCCAAAAATGCATCATTTAGCAGAAAGTGTGCATAAAAATGCTTATGGATTAGCAAAAAGAATCCATCGACTGCTAGCAAAGATGGGTACTGTTTATTACACAAAAGTTGCATGCTAAAATGTGTATATTAGAAAAGGCTCTAAAAGCACTAAAAGGCTCATGAATTTTCATGAGTACTTTTTAAATGTGGAGAACATAACTGAAGAATGCGGTAGTTGAGAGACCCAAATGGCCAGAGGTGCCTGTTCCTAAAGCCATGTATTCCCTGAATACAGCAGGTGAGGGAAGAGGCTGGGAGCACGGCCTTTGCATGGGGAGCTGCACAGAAGGTGCCCCCAGGCACAAAGGAGGAAACCCTTCATTGCACTTCTGTACTTCTGTACAGCAGCTGTGTAGAAGAAAGAATTTCGATACATGCAGCTTTTCATGAAAGGTTGAGAAAAACTGCTAGAACTGCCACACTTGGGCCAGTTGAAGGATCAGAAGTGTTTTGCAACAATAGCAAATGGGAAGCAAAGCTGCAGACAGCACACAAACAGTTAAAACTTCAGCTCCACCCCTTGGGGAACCAGATTAGTAAGAAGCCTGGAAGGCAGAGCATTGCTGCTCAATCTCCTTTTTTGTAACTTGAAGCCATTGGTTCAAGTCCTACCTTCCAGAGAAGGAGCAAACAAGCTTGCTCCATATAACAGCCCTTGAGATATTGGAAGATGGCTCTCATATCTCCTCTCAGTCTCCTCTTATCCAGGCTAAACATATCCAGCTCCCTCAACTGTTCCTCATAAGCCTTAATCATTTTGTTTGCTCTCTAGGTGGGAGTTTCCACAAGGATTATCTTTTACTTACAAGCAGAAGAAGGTAAAAATAAGAACACCAGAGGACTTACAAAAGTTCCTGCACGACCACGGAGAAGATCTCCAAAAAGAAGCAGCAGCACATTGGCCTCTACCACAATCTGGGATACCGCCTGGAGGCGGACCAGGCCCTACACCCTCGGAACCAGAGGACAAAGAAGAAACACCACTCTAGGTGCAACAAAATAGTACAGGATGTCCCTGCAGCTACTTAGTTGGAATATAAATGGCGGAAACTCCCCGGAAAAAAGAAGGAAAATATTTCACATATTGAAGAAAGAACAATTGGACATTATTTGCTTACAAGAAACCCATGTGACCAGGCTCCACAGGAAAGTTCTAGTCAATAAAAGACTAGGCCAAGAATTTATTTCATCTGACAAGGTTAAGAAAAGAGGTGTGGTGATATATGCCAAGGAGAGCCTGGCACCAAAATTTGTATTTAAAGATGAGCAAGGAAGAATTTTGGCGATTGAAATTCAGACACAAGGAGAAAAAATTTTGATATTGGGAATATATGCGCCAAATGACGGGAAATCAGAATTTTTTAAGAAGCTGCATGAAACTATGCTGGACTATTTGGACTATAACAACATCATAATGATGGGAGACATGAATGGAGTGGTGTCTACACATATGGATAAGTCTCAAAATCAAAATCTAACATCAGATGGAAGACTGCCTAAAACCTTTTTTGAACTGATTGACAACTTGGATTTGATTGACATATGGAGGACAAAGAACCCCCTAGGTAAAGAAGGAACTTTCTTCTCTGAGGCCCACCTGTCTTGGACACGGATCGACCAAATTTGGACGTCTAGAGGGCTGGCACCCAAGACCAGAAAGGTGGAAATCTGCCCAAAAACATGCTCCGACCACAACGCCTTGAAACTAGAATTCAGACTTACTCAAACCGGTTCCTTCAGATGGAGGATGAATGACACCCTTTTAAGAGATCAAGAGATCGTCAAAAAGGCCCAAAAAACGTTAAAGGACTACTTTGAGATAAATTTGAACACTACAGTAGAAAAAAGAACGATCTGGGACGCTAGCAAAGCGGTCATGAGAGGGTTTCTCATACAGCAAAATTCAATCAAGAAAAAGCTCTGGAATGGAAAGAAGGAGAAAATATTGGAGAAGATACATCAGGGAGAGAAAAAATTGAGAACCAACCCAAAGTCAAAGGAGGTGCTGAGAGAAATCAAATTCCATCAAGCACAATATTCTAAATTAATAAATCAAGAAATTGAATGGAAAATTAAACAGATGAAGCAAAGATCGTTTGAATCAGCAAATAAATGTGGAAAGCTGCTAGCTTGGCAGCTGAAAAAAAGGCAAAAGTTAAATACAGTTACAAATCTAGAGATTGAAGGAAGAATGATTCAGAAACCAGAGGAAATTAGGAAGTGCTTCCACAGATATTTTAAAGAACTGTATGCACAGGGGCCTCAGAAAGAATTCGAGATAGAACAATTTCTAAAGTCAAATGGATTATCTAAAATAACTCAAGATAAAAGATCAATCTTGAACTCTAAAATAACCTCACAGGAAATCGAAGGTGCCATTCAGAGTATGCAACTAGGCAAATCTCCAGGCCCGGATGGGCTTACCTCCAAATACTATAAGACTTTGAAGGACTACTTGATACAACCTTTGATGGAGGTATGCAACCAGATTATGGATGGGAAGAGGGCACCAGAAACGTGGAAAGAAGCTTTCATCACATTGATACCTAAGTCAGAATCCGAAAAGACGCAGCTTAAGAACTACCGTCCCATCTCACTCCTGAATGTGGATTACAAAATATTTGCAGACATTTTGGCAAGCAGACTTAAAAAGGTTTTGAATGAAGTAATTCATAAGGACCAAGCAGGCTTTCTCCCTGGTAGACATTTATATGAAAACACCAGAAACATCATTGACATTTTGGAACTTTTGCAAACCAATAGGAACACAAGGGCGGTGTTAATCTTTATTGATGCGGAGAAAGCTTTTGACAACATATCTTGGATGTTTATGAAGAAAAACTTGGAAGGGATGGGAGTGGGACGGGGGTTTGAAAATGGAATAGATGCTATTTATTCAGAACAGAAAGCTAAATTAATAGTGAACAATGTGGTGACGGAGGAATTTAAAATTGAAAAAGGGACACGACAAGGGTGCCCTCTATCCCCTCTTTTATTTATTTCAGTCCTGGAGGTGCTACTGAACATGATTAGGGAGGACCGGCTGGTACAAGGGATAGAGGTCGGAGTGAAACAATATAAATTGAAAGCTTTTGCAGATGACTTAGTTTTGACACTACAGGAGCCAGAACCCAGTACAAAAAGAGTCTTAGAACTTATAGCAGAGTTTGGTCGGGTGGCGGGATTTAAGTTAAACAAACAAAAAACAAAGGTTTTGACCAAAAATTTGACATCTACAGAAACAGAGGGGTTCCAGAGAGAAACAGAACTAAATGTGGTTAAAAAAGTGAAATACCTAGGGATTCACTTGTCTTCCAAAAACTTGAATTTATTTAAAGACAACTATGAAAAATGTTGGTTGGAAATTAAAAAGGATTTAGAAATTTGGTCAAGATTGAAACTTTCCTTGTTGGGTAGAATCGCAGCTATAAAAATGAATGTATTGCCGAAAATGTTATTTTTGTTCCAAACCCTACAGATCGTGGACAGAGTGGAATGTTTTGGAAAATGGCAGAAGGACATATCTAAGTTTGTCTGGCAGGGCAAAAAGCCTCGAATAAAGTTTAACTGACTCGAAAGAAAGAGGAGGGTTTGCCCTGCCGGACTACTATGAAGCTGCAGCCTTCTGCTGGTTGAAGGATTGGCTTTTGCTGGAAAACACTGATGTCCTAGATCTGGAAGGTTTTGATAATGCATTTGGTTGGCATGCATATTTGTGGTATGACAAGGTTAAAGTTCATAAACTGTTCAAAAACCATATTGTCAGAAAAGCAATTTTTGCAGTCTGGATGAAATATAAAGACTTATTAGAGAGTAAAACCCCGAGGTGGTTATCACCGATGGAGGCCAAGGCCAGAAAAAGGCCCAATATGGAGGCTCATTGGCCGAAGTATTGGGAAATAATTGAAAAAACTGGAGACAATTGGAAGCTGCAGAGCCAGGACAAATTAAAAAATAAGGTGCGAGACTGGTTACACTATGCTCAAATTCAAGAGGTTTTTAAAATGGATAAAAAAGTTGGGTTCCAAGTGGAAAAATCGAATTTGGAGACAGAACTGTTAGAACCAAAAACTAAGATATTATCAAGAATGTATAACTTGCTGCTTAAATGGAATACACAGGATGAGACAGTTAAATCTGCCATGATAAAATGGGCACAGGATGTTGGACATAACATTATGTTTGAAGACTGGGAAAGGTTATGGAACACCGGAATAAAATTCACGGCATGTACTGCCCTGAAAGAAAATATTACGAAAATGATATACCGGTGGTACATGACCCCAGTCAAGCTAGCTAAGATATATCACCTGTCTGATAATAAATGTTTGAAATGTAAGGAGGCAGAAGGTACATTTTTTCATCTCTGGTGGACCTGCCCAAAAGTGAAGGCTTTCTGGGAAATGATTTATAATGAATTGAAAAAGGTATTTAGGTATACCTTCCCTAAGAAACCAGAGGCCTTCCTGCTGGGCATGGTGGACCAGAAAGTGTTAAAGAAAGACAGAACGTTGTTTATGTATGCTACTACAGCAGCAAGAATTCTCATTGCAAAGAACTGGAAGATACAAGATTTACCCACGCTGGAAGAATGGCAGACGCAGTTGATGGACTACATGGAATTAGCTGAAATGACCGGCAGAATCCGAGATTTGGATGAAGAATCGGTTGAGGCGGACTGGAAAAAATTTAAAGACTATTTGCAAAAATATTATAAGTTGTATGAATCCTAAGATAGTGCATGTTATTGGAAATGTTATGCTTTAGCAAATATGATTAAGTAAATGGCAAAATAAGTGATAAAAGAGAAAAGAAGACAAAGTGAACCAACCATATTATGTTTATTTTAAAGGTATCAAATTTGAGATATAATTTATTGAATAACGGTTACATAATAATTGAAAGTGGTAACAAGGTTTGAAATAAGGTAACAAATTGCTGACATGGTTATTACAAAGAATGCAGATCTGGAAGGTGTGGGGAAGTACAATGTTTTCTTTTGTAAAAAAAATCAAAAAATTGTTTCTTGTATTTGATTTATTCTGTATGGTTTGGAATGTACAAAATTATGAAAAGAAACGCAATAAAAAATATTATTAAAAAAAAAAATCATTTTGTTTGCTCTCCTCTGCACACCTTCCAGCTTGTCAACATTCCTCTAAAATTGTGGTGCCCAGAATTGGACACAGTATTCCAAGTGTGGTCTGACCATGGCAGAAGAGAGTGGGACTATGACTTCCCTAGATCTGGACACTAGACTTCTGTTGATGCAGCCTAGAATAGTGTTAGCTCTTTTTTTGCTGCTGCATCACACTGCTGACTCACACTGCTGACTCATGTTAAGCTTGTGGTCCACCAAGACCCCTAGATCCTTTCCACATGTACTACTGGTATCTGTTCTAAGATTTTGTTGCACTCCGTGCACAGACCATTTCACTCGAAAAGGCCCTGGGCATTGTGCAGACCCAGATCAAGGCCTTCTTTCTCTCCCTCTGATCCCCAGAGGGTGCATGAGATTGCTCCAGCACAGGACACTGGTGCACCTGTGGAGCAAGCTCCTCCTTCCAGATAGGATACTCAACTGCCCTTGGTGCCACATGCAATATGGCAACCATCTCTGAAATGTGACCTATGGGCAGTCAGCACAAGCGCTGATCACAAGTCGAGTCACTGTAGATCTCTGACATCCTGGGATGGAGCTCATAGTCACAATGCAGGATGGGGAATGTGCAGGAGAGAACAGGTTCTGCTTAACCCTCTCCTTGCTTGCCGAGTCTTTCACTGTAGCTTGCCTTCGTAGCTCTCTCTGTGTTTTCCCTTCAGAGAATAAGCTTGTGGTGGGAGATGGTGAAAAATAACCTGGTAGCAAGGGTTGCAAGGGGCAGTTAGCTAGTGGGACCCAATGGCAGTCCCCTGCAAATGCCCTTTGCTTTCTGCATCACAGCAACTTGGCAAGCACTTTTGAAGCCCAAGCAGTACATCCTCCCAATCTCAGCTCATTGTCAGCTGCACAATTGGTCCAGACCATTAACATGCTCATCATCAGCTCTCACAGGCCCTGACCAGATGCCAGATTGGAGAGCTCCACTGTTTGCTTCAAACATTGGCAAAGGAGACAGGAAGCCTTGAGTGTATAAACTTTGCCGGAGGCTTCTTTGCTCTCTGCCTAACGCTGGGGCTCAGCAGAGCAGCCCCAGGGATCTGTGCCTTTCTCTTCCCCTTTCATTCTTCTTTAAACAATTAAGCCCATTTGATGGAGCAGCTGACATCTCCCTGCATTGGATTAGCTGTGTTTGGTGCCTAAACTGGATCCCTCCCCCTCCCCTTTTCTCTTTCTCTCCAAAGCTCAGGGCTACCTTTTGAAATTTAAAATATAATTCACTCAAAAGGAAAAGCATAGTGGGAGGGGGAGAGATACAGCCAGACATATAACACGCATGCTTTCCAAGTCCCCTGGAGCCAACTGTCAACTAGAAAGAAGACACTGAGAAAGTTTGCATTATCACCAGAAGTTAATCGGATGGGACTGAAGACTGAGAGTGCAAAAACTATGGTTTGCATCTTGATCATTTGACTTGATCATTAAAATTAGCCTCCTCAGCTCCCACCTCCCTCAGATAACTGCTGGGGATCCACCAGTGTTAATTCCTCCCCTGTGATCCTAATGCTAGGTCAATGAACCACCATTTTAAATTCCCCATAATGCCCTGGAGCAACCTTTCCCAACCTGGTGCCCTCCAGGTGTTGCTGGACTCCAGCTCTTATCAGTCCTAGCCGCCCTGCTCAATGGCCATGAATGCTGGGAGTTGTAGTCCAACAATAGCTGAAAGGCATGAGGTTGGAAAAGACTGCTCTGGAGCACCACTTGCTTCAGGGGCACTGTGGGAAATTTTAAATGGTGTCTCAGAGACACCTACTGCAGTTGATAGTGGCAAGGGGACCACCGATGTTGGAGGAGGTCCAACAGGAGCACTTGCTGAGAGTCCCCTGAAACCTGGAGTTATTGTTTAACTGTTACATATGTCAGGTTTTAGAATAGTGTTCCTGGTGGAAATATCTCAAGAGAGAGCTGGTTAAATCCAAAGAGGCTATGTAGGGTAGTAGACAATGTGGCTAGCTCTGCCTAAGGGGAAACCCTTTTCAAATTCCAGTTCAACCAGGAATCCAGTCTCTCATGTAACTTCCCAGTTACTGATCACATTTCTATCTTGCCTTCTCCTTCCAAGGACTGGTGTATCCTCTTAATTTAGACTATCTTGACTTTCCAGTTCTGGGGCCTCATTTGTGACTCATCTGGGTGATAAGAACATACAAAGAGTCCTGCTGGATCAGGCCGATAACCCACCTAATCCAGCATCCTGTTCTCACAGTGGCCAACCAGATACCAGTGGGAAACCCACAAGCAGAATTTGAGCACATCAGCATTCTCTTCTCCTGTGGTTCCCAGTAGCTAGTATTTACAAGGTGTCCCCTTCATCCTAGGGTATCTACACTGCCAAGACAGACATGGATTTGAGATGGCAGTGGAAGTTGGACACGAAGCCTAGATTCCATGTGATCCCTAGCCTATGTCCATGTCTAAAGTGATCTGGGCTACTGGCCACAACTCAGCCATTGCAGCCATGGGAGATGTGTCTTCATGAATTCCAACATGCATTGGTCCGGGACATAAGTCCCCTACCAACCAGTCTATGGCTAGACTGCCCAGTCAGCTATATGGTTAGCCTGTCCTTGTGCAGAATACCTGCAATGTTCTTGGTGATAATCTATATATCTATAAAATAGATAAAATCATGTGATACAACCCTTTTTGGAGCATGCCATTCTAGAATACAGAGAACCAGCATCTCTTATGATGTGATATTAATAACCCTTCACCCCAGATAGACACAAGATCGTCATGTTTATATGAATCACAGGCAGAATTCTGAAAACTATGTGGGATGGAGTATAAGACTGCAGAACGGTGAGAAGGGAAGAAAATTTCTATGACGCAGTTAAAAAATGGCGTCTCGCCATGACAGGTTTACCGAGGAAGAAGGACTGGGGGAGGAGATTCAGGATTGTTTAAGAGAAGGAATGTTGGAATGCAAGTTTGACCTGACAGAACCCCCAGACTCATTTGTTATCGGGTAAGCCTGAGAAAAATAAAGGACAGATCGGAGACTATCTTGGTTTATGGAGGCTGTCCCGGATCGATATGATTTTTGGAAAAGTACAAAATCCACATAGAATGCCAGCTGTTATCCTGCCTGTGAAAATCATCAGAGATTGCAAAGAAAGGAATTTATGATAACAACAAGAAGAGAAAAGAAGTAATAAAGGACTTTCCGGATCAAACTGGAGAGAACTGTCTGATTAATGCAGTAAGATAAATGACGCTGTTTTGGACTCGAGCTGAGCTTGTTGTATGGGTACCCCCAACAAAATTTAAAAATTTGGCTGTATAATTTGGAATCAATGTGACAATGTGATGTGATTGGCCTGTCAATAAAAATTATTTATATATATTAAAAAAGAGAACCAGCATCTCTTGGAGAAAGCTAGTCTGGATTCCTTCATCCTCACACCCTGGAATCCCGAGGCTGTATTATTAGGCCCATGGGTACATTTTATTTTTGAGCAAGTGCCATGGCTACTACTCACTCTGGTCACTTCTAATTCCCATAGCCAGATCATAAAAGAGAGAAAGTGTGCACAAACACATCACTTTTCCAATGGATCTGAGGAAAAGTCATATCCAGAAGAATTAATCTGAGTCTTGAAAAAGCACGTAGAGCTGAAACTGGAAGTGGGGAAGGTTGTCACTCTCCCAACTTTCACCTTCAGCTCTATGTACTTTTCAAGAGAAAAATGGTAACCAAGCTGAGCACCTCATAGCCATGAGGGCAATGTGTGGCTTGGGGGCTCAAGGTCCCATTGGGCCAAATGGGGTGCAGCCAATCCTGGAGGTGGCGCTGACTGCCAGCTTCTACTTCCTTTGTCTCAGCTGGGAGGAGGATGGAGACAAACTAGAATTAGATGGCTCTGCCCATTACTGGTTTTGCCCACTGTTGGTTCTGCCCAACCAATAACAATGGGCACCAGCCACCAATGCATACATACGTCCCCCCAACCCCACTGCTTGTATTGAATCAGGTGATTGGGCTATCAATCCCATTCTGTTACCTATGTTCTATTAACTGAAGATACCGAGTCTGTGAATGCTGCTTGTAAACTCTGGCCAAGTAACTCATTCATCATGGGCTTTCTGCCATCCAAATTTTGTCTCCCACTTGTTTCCCTCTGCTTTATCATGCCAAAAAGCTCAACTGCAAAGACTGAGTAAACATATCCCAACCTTTATGGATAATTTATGCTTGTATTATTAAATGTTTTCTCTCCTTTAATTTACAGAGTTAAAACACATTTTCACTCTTTTTCTGCTGATCAAACGCTTGAGTAGTTTTTAATAACTGAAGAAGCATTGTGATAGCAAGAGGTGGGCAAGATTGATTTCACACTTGGAGGATGATCAGACGAAGTTCGCCTCCTTGGTCTCTTCTGCAGAGCTGGGGTGGAAGGGAAGGGAGCCTGTTTAGATTTCTTCTCAATAAATCATTTTTCTATGGAGCCACAAGACTTTGCCAAGTCCTTGAAAACTGGGAATATGTGATCCTGCAAAAGTTTATAAGGGCTTGTATTGACTGAAATTGACATCAAGCCTTGGTTAACATAGGAGCCCATGAAAGAGAAGTCTCCAAGTGATTGTAGCAGCTAGAGCAGGGGTCAGTAAACTTTTTCAGCAGGGGACCGGTCCCTCTGTCCCTCAGAACTTGTGGGGTGGCTGGACTATTTTTTTTTGGGGGGGGGGGAATGAATGAATTTCTATGCCCCATAAATAACCCAGAGATACCATACATTTTAAATAAAAGGACACATTCTACTCATGTAAAAACACACTGATACCCAGACCATCCAAGGGCCGGATTTAGGCAGCGACTGGGCTGCATCCGGCCCCCTCCAAAATCTCGTACACTCACGAGTGTCCGAGAGGCACAAACAGGGCAGGAAGAGAAGGTGGGGGTTTTCCTGTCAGGGGGAAAGGGGGCAACTGTGCTTTCTGAGGATGACGGAGATTAGCGGAGCTCCGAATGGAACCTTTTGATTTGACTAAGAAATCTGGAATAATTAACTGCCGGAGTCGTCTCGCGTGTGTGGGAGAGACCCAAGCCACTGCAATAAGTTTCCAGTTTAAATGCTGCAAGGGATGATGTCAGGGGCTCAGGGACTGAGCCACAGGAGAAGGAGGAGATGGAGAGCGAAGGGGAACAATCTGAGGGGAGCTCAGGAGGGTATGACAGTGACCAGAGAGATTCCATGAGTCTCTCCAGCGAATCAGAAGATTCTCAGAAGGAGGCCCCCAGGGTCAGGGCAAGGGGGGCCAGTGGGGAGTCTCCAAGCGGCAGCTGGAAATCAGGGCTAGCTTCCCCACCAGAGCGCAGCGGGGGGGGGGGGGAAGAATCCCACAGATTAGAACAAAAGCCTCCTCCTGCAGGAGGAGAGAGTGAGGCAGGACTGAACACGCCTCCGTCCAAGAGGGGAGGGGCGGAGGAGAGAGCAGGGCCGGCCAGCCTCCCTGAAGGAGGAAGCAGTGAAGGGAGCAGTGTAGCCATTAGGAGGAAAGTGGGCGGATGGGCGCGCGCGCCAAGTTCAAATGTAGAGGCGCGCGGGACAGCAGAAAATCCGGATTGGGAGCCAGGTCCCAAAGCCCGCCGGAGACAGGGGGAGGAGTCAGAAGAATCCGCCTCCGAAGAGTCCAGGAGGGTTGGTACCCCAGAGGACAGGAGGACCCGGAGGAGAAAGGAGCAGAGGGAGGAGAGAAAGAGGTGGAGCAAAGCTCGGGTCTTGAACTGGTGTAAAGGAGGGGCGGATTCAGACGGAGCTTCGCCGGTCTAAGGACTCAGACGTAGCGCTGCGCGCCACGGATGTCAAACCAACAATGAACGACAATAAAGACTTTTGTTTATAAAGAGCAACTGGCGTTGGTCCTTTGTGAGCTGGGACCTGAGGCACCGCTGACAGTATGCTCCGTCTGCATAAAATTTAACCCTCGCAGCGCGAGTTGGCGCAGCGAGGGGCAAGACTTGGTGTTTTGCGAGCTCACGAAGAGAGGGAAAGATGACTACAGAAGGGAAGGTGGCACAGCTGGAAAAAGCAATTGAGACGCTTTACGCAGAGCTGGAAGTTTCCAGGAAGAGAGAGGAGGAAGCAGCGAAGTTCTGCGAGGATCTGCGAAACAGGTGGGAAAAATTGGGCAAGGAAGGGCTGCCGGGACCCAGACCGGAGGGAGTTGGCCTCGGAAAGCGGGGGGGGGGGGGGGGGCAGCATTGTAGCCCACTTTGATGGAAACCTGCAGCAGTATCCTAACTTCAGAGCAGATGTAGTTTTTGCGCTCAGACTGCTTCGGAAGGACTTTAGAGATGAGGAGGAAAAAGTGGGATTTATCATAACTCACTTGCATGGAGAAGCAAGATCCTGGCTGCGCAATTTATGGCGCGACAATGATCCCGCCCTCCAGAATTCAGACGCCTTCATAGCGGCTATGGACGCTTGTTTCCAGTCAACCACAGATGTAGACGTGGCTAGAAGGGAGATGCACGGCTTGCGGCAGGGCAAGGCAACAGTAAGACAATATCACTCCCGCTTTTTTGCGTTAGTAAATACGCTACGCTGGCAAAAGGACTCTGCAGCAGTGAGGGATCTGTTCTGGGAGGGGCTAAACGCTTCCGTGAAAGATGAGCTGGCCAGGGGAGAGAGACCTAGCACCACTGCAGAAATCGTCCAGAGAGCGCTTACGATAGGAGTGAGAATGGAGGAACGCCCCTGGAGCAGAGATGAGGGTCGCTTAGCACGCACACCGGCCAGAGCACCTCCCTTCATGCCCAGGGAGGCTGAACGCGCGCATTCCACGCCTCCTTTGGGGGAGGAGGCAGAGCCAATGGAATTGGGTGGTGCTAAGGCTCAGACAGCGACCAGAGCCCGAACGCCAGGAGCAGTCAAGCTGAAGAATCCTAGAGGGAACAGGAAGTGTTTCATATGCGACAGTGCGCAACACATGGCCAAAGAGTGTCCCCAGAGGATCCAGAAGCACACTGCAGCCTCCGCAACTATTAAAGGGGGAATGCAGCAGGAGGGGGAGCAGCAGGGAAACGACCAAGCCTGGTTGGAAACAGAGGCACTGGGGCCCAACCAGGCAAGGTTTTGAAGTTGTCCCCAGAGATTCTGAAGCCCACAGACCCCCTCCCGCCCAAACCAGTGGTGCAGCTCACTGCCTCACTTCAACTGCCCAATGGATTCACCTTGGAAGTTCCTATTACCATCGATTCTGGTAGCAATGCAGACTTTGTGGGGGTGAAATTTGTCAAGCAGCACCGCATAGCACTCCTACCAGCCACGATGCCCCTAAACGTCGTCACAGTCGATGGCAGGAAGCTACTGGGGGGGCAGGTGGTACAGCAAACACCACCTATGGTGATGCAAATTGGGAATCACCGTGAAGTCATCAGTTTTAACGTCACTCACCTATCCGACACGCCCATAGTGTTGGGCATGAGTTGGCTGGATAGGCACAGCCCGGGATTGGCTTGGTACCAGCGTCAATTGACCTTTGGCTCTTCCTACTGCGCGGAACATTGCATCCAGCCCAGCCAGGAAGGGGAAGGGCAGGAGGATGAACCACAGCTACACCTCGGCATGGTGCAGGCGGTACCAGACAAGTACAAGGAGTTTTTGGAAGTGTTCTGCGAGAAGGAAGCTGACAAGCTGCCTCCTCATCGGCCCTACGACTGCGCGATTGACCTCCTGCCGGGGGCGACGCTGCCGACGGGGAAGCTGTATTCCATGTCTGAGGATGAAAGGCAAGAACTCAGGGAGTTCATAGAGCTCAACTTGAAGCGGGGATTCATCCAAGAGTCCAAAGCAGTGGGGGGCAGTCCCGTGTTCTTCGTGAAGAAAAAGGACACGCCCCAAAAGAGGCTTGTAGTTGATTTCAGGGTCATAAACTCGAGGACAAAGCCCACGGCATTCCCCATGCCCAAGATCGACGACCTACTAGCGACGGTGAGGAAGGGGAGAATCTTCAACAAGCTGGATCTGCGAGGCGCATACAATCTGATACGCATGCGGGAGGGCGATGAGTGGAAGACGGCCATGTTTACGCCCTTAGGCACCTATGAATACAAGGTTATGCCTTTCGGACTCCAAAATGGCTCTCACACGTTCCAAGCATTTATGAACCACGTGTTAGCGGGACTCCTCTACAAGAAGTGCGTCTGCTTCCTCGACGACATCCTGATCTTCTCGGAATCGCAGGAGGCTCACGAAGGGGACGTCAAGGAGGTCCTGCAGAGACTACGGGAGCACAACCTTTACGCCAAGCTGGAAAAGTGCCAGTTCGACGTGAAGGAAGTGGATTTCCTGGGCTACAAGCTGTCAGACAAGGGACTCGCCATGGACAGCGCCAAGGTCCGCTCGGTGCTGGACTGGAAGAGCCCGCGCAATAGGAAGGAAGTCCAGAAGTTCGTCGGTTTCGCCAACTTCTACCGCAAGTTCATCAAGGGCTTTGCGAAGGAGACGGCAGCTATCACGGACACCCTCAGCTCCAAGAAAAAGAAGTTCATCTGGACGGACCAGGCGGAGCAGTCTTTTCAGAGACTCAAGCGTCTCTTCGCGTCCAAGGAACAGCTGCTTCACGTCAACCCTGGCAGACCGCTGAGGATCGAGACTGACGCATCAGACAGAGCGGTGGGGGCGGTCCTGTTGCAGCAAGATCCGCAAGGGAACTGGAGGCCCTGCGCATTTTACTCCAGAAAGCTCAGCAAGTCAGAGCAGAACTACACAATCTGGGACAGGGAGTTGCTGGCCATTCATGCAGCCTTCAAAGCGTGGCGGCACTTCCTCATTGGGGCCAGACACACCCTGCAAGTCCGCACAGAACATAAGAACCTGGAGTACTGGCGCACGGCGAGGTTCCTGAACCAAAGACACATCCGCTGGGCGGAGTTCTTTGCGGATTTCGACTTCCGGATAGAATACATCCCGGGAGACAGCAACGTCATGGCAGATGCACTTTCCAGGAAACCGCAGTATCTGGAGGAAGCGGCACCGGCGGCAGCTAAACACATTTTCACACCGGCAGTGTGGACGTGCTCTGCAGCCACCGTTGACCTGGACGCAGTACGTTGCGCGTTACAGACGGATCCATTCGCGCAATCCAAGATGGAAGAGGTGCGACGGGGCACAGCGAAGGACGCCGAGTTCCAGATCCGGGACGGACTGCTCATCCACAAAGGGGCTCTCTACGTGCCGGGAGATGACCTCCGCGTGAAAGTCCTGCAGCAGTTACACGACGCACCCAGCGCTGGACATTTCGGCAAGGACAAGACAGCGGAATTAGTAGCCAGAGACTTTTGGTGGCCCAAGATGAGGGGTGAAGTTGAGGACTATGTCGCTCGGTGTGACACTTGCCAAAGGGCCAAACCAGTACACAGGGCGCCGGCGGGACTGCTGGAACCGCTTCCGACGCCGTTTGAACCGTGGGAGAGAGTGGCCCTGGACTTTGTCACAGATCTACCCAGCTCGAGAGGCAAAACAGCGGTGCTCGTAGTAGCAGACCTGTTCACCAAGATGGCGCATTTCATTCCTTGCGCGAAGGTGGTCACGGCGGAACAAACCGCCAAGCTGTTTATAGACCACGTGTTCAGAGTTCACGGCTTGCCGAGATCCATCCTATCCGACCAGGGGCGCCAGTTCATCTCGAGTTTCTGGCAGAAGCTGCTGGGCATCCTGAACGTCAAGATCAACTTAGCGTCGGCACGACACCCGCAGACCAACGGACAAGCGGAGAGGGTCAACGCCATCATGCAGCAGTACTTGCGATGCTACGCGAATCAACAACCCTCGACATGGGTGGACTACCTACCGCTGGCCGAGTTTGCCTACAACAACACGAAGCACGCGTCTACAGGGGTGACGCCGTTCTTCGCCAACAATGGGCGGCATCCCAGAACCTTCCCGGGTTTGGAGACGAAGGGGGAGGGGGAGGCACAGGGGGCAGAGCACTTGGCAGCAGAGTTGCAGGAGGTCCACGAGCAACTCCGAAGGAACTTAGAACTAGCAAAACAAGCCTACAAAGTGCAGGCAGACAGGCACAGGAGAGTCGGGGAAGACATCCAGGTGGGGGACTGGGTATGGTTAGCAGCCCAGGCAGTGCCGGCCAAATCGTTAGCTAAGAAGAAGCTCGGGCACAAGCAGCTAGGGCCTTACCAAGTCGAGGCACAAATCAACCCAGTAGCTTTCCGGTTGACCCTTCCGGAGGGTTCCAGAATGCACCCGGTCTTTCATAGGTCGGTGCTTACACCCTACAAGGCACCACACAGGTTTCAGGCGCCAGGGACCGCACTAGACCCACGCAGAAAATCACCCACAGGGGGGGAGCCACAAAGGGCGACACCAATCAACGAGGTCACGGAGATTTTGGACTCGAGATGGGGGGAAGAGGGAGTTGAATATCTCCTCGCCGAGGAAGGTACCCCGGAAAGCGCCAACAGGTGGGTACCGGACTATGCCCTGGAGGAGCGCTATCTCAAAGACGAGTTTCATGCACTCTTCCCCCAAAAACCCATGCCGGCAGATTATTTCGACGACTGGCTTTTCACACCCACACTTTCAGCCAGCACGTTCCAGGGGTTCTCATCAGACGAGGAGACGGAGCCGGGCTGGAAAACACCAAGGGGATCTTGTTCGGGGGTAGACACCGACCGTTCCTATTGGTGGGACGATCAACCGGAGGAGGACTGGAGAAGGAAATGGTTGAGGGGACCTTGGCAAGCAGCACCCGACGTACCGGAGGGTGGGACGGACATGGAAGTGTGGGGTGAGGATCAGGGGTTTGAGCACGAATGCAAAGAGATGGAAGCGGAGGAGATAGACGTTGACGAGCACAGTACGGACTGGTTGGATCCAGTGGGAGGGCTGCACGACAGGGGCATCGAACAGTATCCAGCTCTCGCCCCCCAAGCACTGGAGCGCCCGGAACCCACGCCCAGAGAGGGGGAGGGGGGAAGGGGGGGCTTCGAGGGGGGGTGGATGTCAGGGGCTCAGGGACTGAGCCACAGGAGAAGGAGGAGATGGAGAGCGAAGGGGAACAATCTGAGGGGAGCTCAGGAGGGTATGACAGTGACCAGAGAGATTCCATGAGTCTCTCCAGCGAATCAGAAGATTCTCAGAAGGAGGCCCCCAGGGTCAGGGCAAGGGGGGCCAGTGGGGAGTCTCCAAGCGGCAGCTGGAAATCAGGGCTAGCTTCCCCACCAGAGCGCAGCGGGGGGGGGGGGGGAAGAATCCCACAGATTAGAACAAAAGCCTCCTCCTGCAGGAGGAGAGAGTGAGGCAGGACTGAACACGCCTCCGTCCGAGAGGGGAGGGGCGGAGGAGAGAGCAGGGCCGGCCAGCCTCCCTGAAGGAGGAAGCAGTGAAGGGAGCAGTGTAGCCGTTAGGAGGAAAGTGGGCGGCTGGGCGCGCGCGCCAAGTTCAAATGTAGAGGCGCGCGGGACAGCAGAAAATCCAGATTGGGAGCCAGGTCCCAAAGCCCGCCGGAGACAGGGGGAGGAGTCAGAAGAATCCGCCTCCGAAGAGTCCAGGAGGGTTGGTACCCCAGAGGACAGGAGGACCCGGAGGAGAAAGGAGCAGAGGGAGGAGAGAAAGAGGTGGAGCAAAGCTCGGGTCTTGAACTGGTGTAAAGGAGGGGCGGATTCAGACGGAGCTTCGCCGGTCTAAGGACTCAGACGTAGCGCTGCGCGCCACGGATGTCAAACCAACAATGAACCACAATAAAGACTTTTGTTTATAAAGAGCAACTGGCGTTGGTCCTTTGTGAGCTGGGACCTGAGGCACCGCTGACAGATGGTATATTTTTAATTCTGAAAATCCAGTGCTATAAATCTCACGTGAAACTGGAGAGACAAATTAAGTTTCAGCAGATAAATAAAATTTCAAATTCAGCGGAAAATCTTTTACTCATAATTTTCATTATACTCAATTTGCCGATCGAAAGGTCGGCGGTTCGAATCCCCACGGCGGGGTGCGCTCCTGCTGCTCGGTCCCAGTAGGGACTGCTTACTGGCGGGAAGGTAAACGGCATTTCCGTGTGCTGCGCTGGCTTGCCAGATGCAGCTTTGTCACGCTGGCCACGTGACCCGGAAGTGTCTGCGGACAGCGCTGGCCCCCGGCCTCTTAAGTGAGATGGGCGCACAACCCCAGAGTCTGTCAAGACTGGCCCGTACGGGCAGGGGTACCTTTACCTTTACCTTTACCTAAGATTGTGGTCCTGCCCTATCTCCTAGAGGAGCACAGGGACAGCCACACAACATCACTTAATCGGCTTCACATACATGAGGGTTTAAAAACAATGCATCTCTCTCCTATGCTTAGGCTTCTTAGTACCAGACTAATTTCCAACCGTTAACATTTCTGCTATCCCATTTTTCAATTTTTGCCTACAATAGGGATTCTGAACTTCCTAGGGACCACATTGGCCACTTTCAAACCTGTACATTTCTCACAGAGCATCAATTAAGCTGAACTGCAAAACCAATGTAAATTAAGTTATAAAAGATGCTGACTTAGTCATCCCATACTTATGTTGGAAAACTGTGTGTGTTTGTTTAAACAGCCAGCTTCTCTGTCAGCTTTTGGTGTGAGCAGGAAAAAGAGCTAGGGGTCCCTTTACCTTTTAGACAGGAGGAAGCTCTGTTTTCCAGGCCACTCCCAAACCCTCCTTTACAAAAAGGTTGATAATTGGGGATGCATCAGGAAGGTGGAAAGATAAGAGATAATCCTCAACAAATTGCATAAACCTTTTCAGTTGAGATAAATTCTCAATCCAGCCCAATACCTCTACTGCTGAGCCCCTGGGCCATTTCCCCCTCTCAATGTATGTCCGCACCATACATTTAAAGCACATTTATACCATAGCTCCCCAACAAAAAATTCTGAACTGTAGTTTGCTCCTCACCTCACAGAGTGTTTGTTGTGAGGGAGGAAGGGAAAAGGAGATTGTTAGCCGCTTTGAGACTCCTTAGGGTAGTGATAAAGTGGGATATCAAATCCAAACTCTTCTTCTTCATTGAGTTATAATTTGCATCACCCTTATCAGACCACAAGTTCCAGGATGGGGGGTGGGGAACCAAGGGTGTTAGTAATTTAAATCCTGGACGCTGTAGTTTATACCTCACAGAGCTATGATTCACAGCACCCTTAAACTACAGGTCCCAAACTACAGGTCCCAGGATTTTTGGGCAGGGAAGAAGAAGATGAAGAGGAGGAGGATGAGGATGAGGAGGACTTTGGATTTGATATCCCGCTTTCTCACTACCCGAAGGAGTCTCAAAGTGGCTAACAATCTCCTTTCCCTTCCTCCCCCACAACAAACACCCTGTGAGGTGAGTGGGGCTGAGAGACTTCAAAGAAGTGTGACTAGCCCAAGGTCACCCAGCAGCTGCATGTGGAGGAGCAGAGACGCGAACCCGGTTCACCAGATTACAAGTCCACCGCTCTTAACCACTACACCACAGGGGGAACCAGGCCTGTACAAGTGGCATAAAAGTGCTTTACATATACGGTGCGGCTGTGACTCCAGCCCAGCACCAGAATAATCTGAGGAACAGAAAAGGAAAGGGGTTCTGAGCCAGTTGAGATTACTGTCAGAAGTAATAGAGCATAATACTCCCGTACCCCACCTCTAAGTCCAAGTCCAATGTCAAGTGGTGGTATAAGAATTTTAAGGTCTTAGATATATAATAAATGTTCATAAATGTACCAAGCAAACACGTACATAAATATATAAACCACATGTCTGAAGCAGCACAGGAAGACAGTCCTGAAACCATTTTGACTCCCAAGCTGACCAAATGTTTCTCTGCAAGGAGGGAGGAGGTGAAAAAACCTCCATTGTTACAGGAATTGGGTAATCACCATTTCAAAGGAATGAGCAGACTACCACGAAAGGCAATCAGATAAGGCATTATCAGATAACCTGGCAGACAGGAAAAACAACAACATTCAAATTTCTGTTGTAGACCGCCTTTTCTGTGATGTAGGTATGATGTATGGAGGGGTGGTCTTGAGCTCCAGGACAGGGAATTTAAAATGTCTCTATAAGGGCAGGCACACCTTTGTTCTGGGTCCTCCTCCTTTCCTGCGTGTGAGGGGAGCACCCGGTTGCAACAGATCAATAAAGATCAGGCTTACGAGCTGCTTTGCTTCTCAATATTCTCTGGCTGGTCTCTGTTATTTTCTCCTACCAATAGGGAACCCACGTAAGGACTCTATATGGGTCCTTGGATATATATATATCTTGGATACCCCATAAGGGAAAAAGGGCAGATTTTGTTTACAACAGTGGCAAGAGTTCTCCTTCTCTCTTCTAAGATGTTAGGAGGATAGGAAGCTGCTTTATGCAGAGTCAGACCATTGGTCCATTTAGCTCAGTATAGTCCACACTGACTGGCAGCAGCATTCAGGATTTCAGGCTGGGAATCTCTCTCAGCCTTTCCTGGAGTTGCTGAGGCTCAAACCTCCAATCTTGGACACGCAAAGCTGATGCTCTACCCTTGAGCCACACCCCTTCCCCTGTTCATTGGCACCATTTTCTCCCCTCTGCCTTTTGCTAATCTTCTGTCCTACAATCCGGACAGATGACTTTATGCCATGTGTTTGGTACAGTCTCAAAACTTAGAAGGTTTTGTGCTCATTTAGTCAGGTTTCACTCATTAAAATCAAATAACCTGGGGAAATTCTGTGAGTTTAGTCTAATTTATATTTGTGCTAGGTTTAAACAAAACATTAACCTTCTGGGTTGTGGGCTGTTGACGTACAAGCCAGCAACCTCACTTACGAGCCTCTCTCTCCAGAGTCTCCTGAGAGCAATTCATCCTTGATTCTAAATAAGTGAGCCTAGGGGAATTTTGTTTCTCATGCACTCACCCGGCTGTCAGAACTTGGGGCCATGGTGTCCGTCATCCAAGAGCCAAATCTGGAGCCTGATGCCCGGATGGTGATGGGGTTGCTTACCCCTGTAAGCTTTCCACACCCTGAAGTACAAAACAGAGAGGGATGAGAGGCTTAGAGGACATGTAAGAAGGGAAAAGCTGGAAGCAGGTCTCATTGGCCAAGGAAAAACAATGTGACCCACCAGGAAGATTTTTGTCTTGAGACCCGAGTTCAGATTCCTCTTTGGCTATGGGATCCCTGGGCAGCCCTGGACAAATCACTGTTCTTTTGTGAGGGGACAAAAGTTTGTTTGTTTGGGCCCAATTGCAGTGTCACCCCCAACCCCCCGTGCAGTGGCTAAATGTGAATGATTAATAAACTCAAGCAGGCAATCGTCTGGATTAGAAAAGGCCACAACTTTATTGATTACAAATATAGATGGATTTTTGGCTCAGGCATTGGGTGTATATCCATTCCAGCCCCCACGGGGGGGGGGGATATTTAATTTTAAAAGGTTAAGGGAACTCAGTTCCCCTGAGTTCCTGCTCAAAAAATCCCCTGAGCCTTACTTCAGCACTGATATTACTGCATGATCAACACTGTTGGCTTAACTTGAACAAAACATTCCCCCCCCCCCAATTTAGAAAACCACAGCCTCTCAAAGTTGAATTCCAAAAGCATTCAGAATTCTTCAGTGCCATATTTGAATGAGTTCAATATGTCCAGACTGTGCACTGTATGCTCTGTGATAATTCAGCTCTCGGTTAAGCAACCATACCACTGAATCAGCAGCAGAACCCACAGGCCGCAAATGAAGATGCACATTTGCCCTGCGGATTCTCTTCCACCCATTTCCCCAGCACTTTGCAGTAATGCAGTAAACGTGAGATGCATTGCAAGCTGGATGTGTGGCGACTCATCTGAATTGCCCCTCTGATAAGTGCACCCTAGTGATATTCTGACATCTCTGCATCTTTTATTTTCTGTTCAGCACAGCAGTAAGGCCCACATGACACCCAGATTATTATTCGCAAGGTATCAGCAGTGCAGCAAAACAGTCTGAGCTCACGAGCCCAAGAGAGCTCACGGCAGCTGCTGCCTGGAAAAGAAAAACATATGGCGTAGCAGCTAATAGAGGCAAGAATTTGCTCCAGATACCCCCATGGGTTGCATTTAGATTTCAGCACACAGAACTGGCTTTGCCCTTTATAAAGGTTCTATCAACATTACCCACATTACATCCGGCTCAAACATGCAGCATCAGTATGTGGTACAGCCCTTCCTGGGCTGTTCCACTTCCAAGTGCAGCTGGAGGAGTTCCTTCACAGGATGAACTTCCAGGGAGATAGAAGGTTTTAACCTAGATTTCTCTCTGGCATCTCTTCACGAGTGGGAAATTTATACCTGCAGGGGAACATTCAGGTGTATGATTTCCTCATTTTCTGCCATAAGTGAGCTTCTGAGGCTGGGGTACTCTCTGTCATGAGCCCCATATGAAAGTGTCATGAAGGAGGTAGTCTGACCCTGAGGAATAATGGGTGGAGATCAGAGAGGTGGAGTCCTACTGGAATGGAGGAAGTGTTGGCAAGACCCAAAGAAATTCAGGAAATGGATTGGCAGCAGTGTGTAATATGATGAGCTTGATCCAGCCAGTTGGGGTAGCAGAGGATTGTTCTGCTCTGGTCCCACTGGGCACCCCTCCTGACATAGAACTGCCCCCAGTGCCTCCCCCTGTCAGGGATGAGCCCCCTTCAGAGAAGGAGCCTATTGAGAGCAAATCAGATGCTGAGCTGTTCCACCTCATGAATAGACCTCACAAGCTCAGCCCACTCAGAGAAGTACCTGCTTCCTTGCCCAGTCTTGGGGCACAGGTTGTTGCCATGCTAAGTGCCATGTCTTCCTCTCCTTCAAATAGAAGGTGCAGCCAGCATATTGCTTGTTGGCAGGGGCGTAGCATGGGGGTGAGGGAGGCTGTGGTCCTGGGTGCAGAATTCTGAGGAGGCACAACCTGGCACCCCCACGACTGCCACCTTCCAGAGCTGTGGGTAGGTGAGCTGTGCTGGGCCAGGCCTTTGGGGCTGTGGTGGCATCCCCTTCTCCTAACAGGCAAAGGGATGTTCCACCCCAGGTGGAACTCCTGCTGGCTGGAGCCCTGACTTTTCCTGGCCTGCACCAGTTCTTCCCCAGGGTCTCCGTCCCAGTATGTGTCCTTCGGTGAAGTGCACACCTCACAGAGGGAGCACAGAGAAGAGAGCTGTCTGCTTGCCCAGGACCCACCAGCACCAGCCCACACACTACATGGCCAGGGAAGAGCTGCACTTGGTGCCTCAGCCTGCTCTCTGTGTCCCTCCTCTTAGACCTGCTGTAGCTGCTAAGCCCACCAAGGAGCACCAGCTGCTACTCCTGCTGGGAGCTCACTGAGCTGAGAGGGCAAACATGGCCACTGGCAGGCAATCTCCATGAGCAGCAGCCACTGAAGGTGCAGCCAAGTCTGCATGTTGCCTCCCAAACAAAGCAAGGGGGTTAGGAGCCGCAATCCTTGCCCTACCCTGGGTGCTGCCAACACATGCTACACCACTGCCTGTTGGATCAACAACTCAGCATACACCTAGCCAAGTACCTAATCCTCTTGCGCACCTGGTATACCTTGTAACCATGCCTTGCTCATGTACCTGCACTGATTTAAGCATTAAAGTCTCTGGCAGAAACCGAGCTGGGAGTTTGAGTTCTATGTCTGGTAGTGAGAGCCTGGATGCCCTCCAATGACAGGCTTTTGCTCATCTGGGTGTAGCCTTCCACTTCAGGTCTTGGTTGCTCAGGTGCAAAGGGAGGACCAGTTTTCCTCCAACATTTAGCCAAAAGCAGTGCAAGGAACAGGCAACTCTGCAGACACAAAAAATGGCTCCAAAAAGGTTTGCCAAGTGGTATCCGATGCTGACAACAAGTGAGGAGGGGAGAGGAGGTGGAGGAGGCACAGAAAATACCTCCATTGCTCTGGCTGGTAGGGAAGTGGATTGATACATGCTGTGCTTAGTTCATCTTTATTAAATGCATTTGCCATCCACTCGATCGCTGGGGTGCACTCCTGTTGTCTGTTATTTGGCTTGATTGCAGGCTGTGAAATTCAGGCTTAGGAGAAAATGCACTTGGCTGATGCTTCCGTTTTCAGCCAGGGGTCTTTTCTCTCCCCTTTGCTCTTTATATTGTTACAGATGTATGCGTTATCATTCTCCTAGTGTTAAAGTTTTCCAAGCTTACAATAGGGCATTACTTTATTCAAGCTTGTAAAGTGTCATTGCACAATGACTGCTGTAACAACATCTATAATAATAGAGCCTGAGTTTTCCTACCTCAACTCTGCTGCAAGGCAGAGAGAGGAAGCGGTCACCCACATGCAGCTCAGAGCTGGCGAGCTCTCAGTCTGCTTAATCTGTAAACCAGATAATCAGCTCACAAACAAATCTGCGTGCAAAGTGCTGTCAAAGTGCCTTCATTTTCTCCAGATTCCAGGATCCCAGTTCAAAGCTATGCTCTCCTCCGACTGAATTTTCCCTCCAGGGAAAATCAGGCAAATACCTTGAATGTGCCTGAACAGATCTAATTGCCAGTTCCTGTGGGGCAATCTGTATGTCTTGCCAGAATCTGAGGTTGATAAAATGTCAGTATCTCAGGATGTGGTGCTTTACCTCTCTCAGCTCTGTTTTTTGGATGTTCCGACTCTAAAGCCAGGGGAAGTTAATAACATTCCCTAAGGAAATCTACCTTCCACACTCAGTTCTGTGAGGGACTTTTACATGCAGACTGCAATGCAGATATGGCAGGGGAGAAGTACTTTCACCCTTCAATCTTTGACTTGGACAGTGGCTCCTCATTGGCAAGATGGTATGGGAAAGTTCTATCAACAGACAATGGAGCCTCCATTTTCAGGAATAGTATGCCTCTGAGAACTAGATGCTGAATACAAAGGAAAGCAGGGGGCTATTGTCCTCATCCCTTGTTTGAAAGTTTTACAGAAGCACCTGATTGGCTACTGTTAGAAAGAGGGTGCTGGACCAGGCAGACATTTTGCCTAAACTAGCAGGGAAAGTTCTTCAGACATATTGGCATGGGAAAGATTAAAATGGCCACTACTCTCTTGCTGAGACAATCTAAGATGCCATTTCTTTCTTAGCCACAATAGGAAGCATGAGCAACAACTATCCTTTGTCTTACAAACAAGAGCAATACTATGGTAGGGTTGGGGGCAGCTCTCCCAGAGTGGCAAAGGCATTAGAACATTGTTCCTCAGCCTGAACTCCCTGGACGTTGTTGAACTAAAACTCCCATCATCCCCATCCTCATCCTCATCCATCATCCCCATCCTTGAGGTTGAAAGCACTGCTCCTGAGCAAGGATGAAGACCCTGTTGGTCTTCAGAGGTCGTTGGCTTTCACCCACCATCACCCCAGCCAACTTAGGCAATGGTCAGTTTTAGTCCAACAATGTCTGCAGGAGCCCAAGTTCCCAAACTCTGAAATAACAGGCAAAAAGAGGATTGAATACATCTACCACCTCACTTAGAGGGTGGCTTGTGAATCAGTCCACAGAGGAAGAGAGAAGAGGACCCACAAAAGTACCCACCTAGCTTCTGCATGCAAGCATGCAAGCGAGCTTCCAGGACCAGCACACGCTGTTGGAGCTCCTCGTAATCATAGGCTCCCATCTCTTCCTGGATCTGCAGCAAGCTGCCCGAAAGGTTCCTCACTTCTTCTTTCAGCTGCATGATGGTGCGGGTGTCTGACTTGTACTGGTCCAGCACAGGGATAAGTGGCATCAGCTCTGCCATTTTGTCCTTTAGTTCCTGCCGGTGGGGAAATGACAAATCAGAGGGGAAATAAAAGGACACTAGCAAAGGGCTTTGGAACCTGTGGCCCTCCAGGTGATGTTGGTATACAACATCCCATAATGACCATCTCTGGCTATTGGCCATGCTGGCTGGGGCTAATGGGAGTTGGAATACAGCAGCTGGAGAGCAGCAGGTTTCCCATTCCTACCCTAGCAAACCAGTCATTGGCATTCTGCTACCATGCAAGGGCTGCAGGACCTTAGGACCACCCCTCTTTTCACACCATGCCATGTGAGAGAAGCAAAGGTAAAGGTAAAGGGACCCCTGACCATTAGGTCCAATCGTGACTGACTCTGGGGTTGCGGCGCTCATCTTGCTCTATTGGCTGAGGGAGCCGGTGTACAGCTTCCGGGTCATGTGGCCAGCATGACTAAGCCGCTTCTGGCAAACCAGAGCAGCGCATGGAAACGCCGTTTACCTTCCCGCAGGAGTGGTACCTATTTATCTACTTGCACGTTGAAGTGCTTTTGAACTGCTAGGTTGGCAGGAACAGGGACCGAGCAACGGGAGCTCACCCCGTCGTGGGGATTCAAACCGCCGACCTTCTGATCGGCAAGTCCTAGGCTCTGTGGTTTAACCCACAGCGCCACCCACATCCCTGAGAGCAGCAAAGCATCTGATAAATTCCTGCAATTACCCAGAAACTAACTGGCTGAGATAAGTGAGACCTTTTGGTTTAATTCACCTACTTGCCTGTGCAGCATTAGTTCATAACATTGAGATATCATGAATGAAATCCGGTATGAATTTCCAGGAAGCAATTCTGTGCTCAAGGAAAGAACATTTATTGGAAAAAGCAAGCACATGAACTAATGTCATATCTAGCTTGAAGATTAAAGAATTTATTGATTTTTATTTAAATCATTTATTGCTGACTTTACAGATGGAAAGGCTTCCAGAATGGCCTACAAATCAATAAATAATAATGCAGCTCCTGCTTTCAGGCTTACAATCTAGAAGACGTGGCAGAAAAGGAAATGGGGAGGGGGAGGGAAGAGGAATGATGTTGGAATGAGAGCTTGTGGGCATTTTCAGGACACCGTTCTTCATCATGTGATATTTCCCTTGAGCACTCAAAGGCACAGAGACTTGTTTTGATTGTTTATGACACAATTCTTTGAAGGTTTAACGCCAAGTCTTTCAACCTAACCATCTTCATGGGATTCTGTGAGTCTATAATAAGATAATCCTGAGTTCTTCAGATGAAGTGTGGACTACAAATGGGAATCCCTGGATCTAGGCAAAACTCACCTGTGGAATAGTTATGCATATGATAATCACAGAATCATAGAAGTGTAGAGTTGGAAGGGACCATGAGGACCATCTAACCCAACACCTTGCAATGCAGGAATCTTTTACCCAATGTGGGGCTTGAACCCACAACCCTGAGATTAAGAATCTCCTGCTCTACTGACTGAGAAGGTTCTCAGCAATAGAGGTGGCCAGAAAGGTGAAATATCTAGGAATATGGGTAACGCCAAAAAACATAGACTTATTCAAAAATAACTATGAGACAGTATGGAAAGGAGTTAAGAAAGACATTGAAACGTGGGACAGGCTAAAACTGTCATTTTGGGGCAGAATAGCCACAATCAAGATGTGTGTGCTTCCAAAAGTGCTGTTTTTGTTCCAGAATATTCCTGTAATTAAAGGTATAAAGATATTTAAAGACTGGCAGAGGGTGATCTCAAAATTTGTCTGGCAGGGCAAGAAACCAAGGATAAAATTTAAACTGTTGACAGATGTGAAGGAAAGGGGAGGTTTTGCCCTGCCAGATTTGAAACTGTACTATGAGGCGTCATGCCTATGCTGGGTCAAAACATGGATAAAACTGGAAGATAAGGAAGTGCTAGACCTAGAGGGATTTAACAACCGATTCGGGTGGCACGCCTATTTATGGCATGGGAGGAGGAAAGTACACAGACACTTCGAAAATCATATTTTTAGAGGTCCACTGATTGAGGTATGGGAGAGGTACAGAGATATGCTAGAACCTAAAACACCCCATTGGCTATCGCCACTAGAAGTTATGTGCGTCAAAAAGATTAACATGAGGGATAATTGGGCTACCTATGAACAACTGTTAATGAAAGAAGAAGGAAAATGGAAAATGAAGCCGTACGAACAGGTCAAAGAGAAAGTCTATGATTGGCTGCACTATTTTCAGATAAACGGAATGTTCAGAAAAGACATTAAAGACAAAGGATATGCTGATAAAGATTCCAGATTTCAGACTGAGATATTGAACAACAACTATAAAATTTTGTCTAAAATGTATAATCAGTTATTGGATTGGAATTTAATAGACGAGGAAGTAAAGTCGGTAATGATACATTGGGCTAGAGATATCGGTCATAATATATATTTTGAAGAATGGGAAAAACTTTGGAAAATACATCTTAAGTTTACAGCTTGTGTGACACTGAAGGAGAATTTAATGAAAATGTTTTACCGTTGGTATATGACTCCTGTAAAATTAGCCAAAATGTATGGAATTTGTAATAAATGTTGGAAGTGCAAGGAAAGGGAGGGGACCTTCTACCATATGTGGTGGGAATGCCAAAAGGTTAAAGGGTTCTGGGAGAGTGTGTATAATGAAATGAAGAAAATTCTAAGATACACTTTTGTCAAAAAACCCGAGGCTTTTTTGTTGGGATTGGTAGGAAGGGAGATAAAAAAGAAAGATCACAAGCTGTTCCAGTATGCAACAACGGCAGCAAGAGTCTTATTAGCTCAAAATTGGAAATCAGAGGGCCTACCGACAATTGAGGAATGAGATATTCAAAAATTAGATATTCAAAAGATCAGAGGTTCATTAAGGACTGGGAAAGCTTTACGAAATATCTGGAAAATTTAAGTGATGGACAGATAACACTAGTGGGCTTTAAAGGAGCTCTGTAAAAAGAAAAGGGTATTGTCTAAAGAGAAATGGAAGAATTAGAATGATTAATGGCATTACAAATTAAGAAATGCGAAACTCTATAAAAGATTATTACGGATGATTTGTGGAAAGGTTGAAGGAAGTCATACTTAAAAATCTGTGAAAACGAGAATTGAACTTTTATATTTTGTTTTTGTATTTTGTATTATGCAAATTAATAAAAATTATGCATGAAAAAAAGAGAAGGTTCTCAGCAAAGCGCTGTTCAATGGGCTTCCTTACCTACAATGGTAGACCCCAACCCTGGGATTCATGGGGGAAGGAGTTATTTGTTGGTGCTTGCAGCTCCAGCCAGCACCCTGCCTCCTAGAAGGACACTGCTTGAGGTGAGTAACTGTCACCACTATAAAGTATTTAGGTAGCAGTAGCCATTCCTCCCCTCATCCTGTTCTGTAGGCTCTCAGAAGAAAGGGATAGAGTCAGCGGTTGGCAAAGCTTACTGGGCATGGGCCGGATCACTCCTGCGGAGATATCCATGGGCCCGACCGGCACAGCACAACGCCAGAAATCGCGTCTGCGCCTGCCCAGATGCTGGAAATCGTGCCTGTGCAGAAGCGGTTTCTGGTGCCACGGACATGTGCAGACATGGTTTCCGGCAACTGGGCATGCGCAGAATCCATTTCCAGAGCAGCAGAAGAAAGTCCCTGGGCCGCACTGGTTTAGCGCAGCACGCGGGGACTTGCCGAGTGGGTTTGGGGGCAGGTCATGGGCCAGCTAAGCGACCCTCATTGGCCGCTTCTGGCCCATGGGCCTTATGTTGTCAACCTCTGGGATAGAGTCAGGCCACATCTCTTTAAGCAAGGGTCAGGGAAGTCAGAACCATGGGCAGCTCATAGTGGCCCTATTGCCACCTATAGCATCTACTGTATGATGTCATCTCAGCAAAGAGCAGAAGCCTTGTCTAACCTGAAAAGATCTCACCTTCTTGTAGGACCTGGCTCTGTTTTTAAAAAGGCTCTTGCTTGATTTTGTATCCTCTGGCTTCTGCAAGGCTGAGGAAGTGCTGTTAATGACTCCTGAGACGAAAGAAAGGGATCCTTCTTCTGGCAGGGAGGCCATGGGGAGAAGGTACTAATAGATCTTCCTTGGGTGAACCAGCCTGTGCCTTGCTCTCCTCTGAGTCTTCCTTGCTATATTGGGTCCCGGGGGGGGGGGGGGTGAGAGGAAGTTGACACAACATCTAGGCCATTGTGTGGGAGTGGGAAATGAGTGCCCCTTTTTTGTGGCAATGGCCATTTCACCTCAAAATAGCCAAGAAGATGAGTCATCTTCCAAGACACATTTGAAAACAGAAATGGTGCCTGGAAGCCTAGGAATATGTCAGCAGTGGACCTTTCTGGGGCTTCAGCAACTGCCTGGAGATGCCAGGCGCTGACAACATCCCTAAATTTGTGTGCTACAAAACAGTAGTATATCATCAGCTAGTTTCTCTTTCCATTCAAGCACAGAAACACTGCATTGCTCTCTTTCACCTTCCCCTAATGAAGATCAAAGGCTTCCTATCTTGTTTACCACAGGCCTGTTAATGATGACAGAACTCCTGGAATATGGTTAGGGAGTCATAAATATGCACAAGGCATATTTTGCCTTCCAGATTCAAAATCAATAATAATGCTTATGCTAACTCTGGTTCATTCCAAGCACTTTAAAAACACTACCTAATTCCTCACTATAGCCCCAAATAACACCCCTCATTATTTGGGATAGTGAGCAAGACCTAAGCAAGGAAAACTGCACCCACAGTTTGAAGGAGGGGGGAACCCAGCCCATTACAAAGGTTTGGTTTGGGAATCTTGTAGATGTTTACCAAGAGAGAGCAAGCTTCCTCCTGTGGACAGATGCTCCATGCCATCAAGAGCTACGTCATACACACTCTAAACATAACAGAATAGCCCTGCTGGACAGGTCGGAAGCTCACCAAGTCCAGTATCCCATGGGAAGCCCAGAAGCAGAATCTGAATGCAATGGTACTCTTCTCACCATTCTCAGCAATACTCCCTCTGATGCTGGAAGTAGGACATAGCTAACATGGGTAGTAAACAAGCTGGTTCTAGATAAGGCTCAGTTCCCCACCCCAGCCAGGATGAGAGGTGGCAAGTATCTGGAGCAGAGGGGTCAGATGACTGGAGGCATACACAGCCTAGAGGCTTCTCACAAGAATGCGGTGGCCAGGCTGAGAACCCCTCTAGATGTAGCTTAGGGAGGACTTTTCACACTTTCCTTCATTGCCCTCTCAGGTGCCATACCTGCCTTTCTCCCTTCTTGCTGTATGTAGCCAACAGCAGCCACTTTAGAAAGAGGAAGGAATATCTACATTAGGAAAAGGGCAAAGGGAGAAACACTGTTTCCCAGAGCATCCCCAACTTTCAAAGCAACCACAAGGGGCTACAAACTAGTAAAAAAAGAGAGAGAGAAAGGAGGGGGCAGGAACAGAACAAAAACCCATAGAAAATCAGAAGTGCAGTGTGACATATCCACTTTGGTTCTAAGAGAGTGCAGCAGATCTTAGAGTTGTATAGCAGGCAGCACCATGGAATTGGCTCTCTGGAATCACATGCTTGCCAAGAGTAAGAGGACTCTGGCCTGCAGTGTGAGTCTCCCAGCACTTTTCTTCTTCAGTCAGATGTCTTTGTGGTGAAGCGAGAATTTGCAGGGCAGATCCCAAAATTCTGCCAGTGGAATGCTCCATGATTCCAAAGAGTACAGGCGGGAGCCCCTCTTGAAGGTGGGTGACCTTTGGGTGATAAAAGTCCCAGTGAGAGGCTAGGAAGAGACATGTACAAGGACATTCTTACAGACCCATTTTGAGAATGTGTGGCAGGAGCCACAGGAACATAAGGAAAGGCTTATCTAACCCAGCATGCTGTTCTCACAGCAGCTAACCAGAGGCCTATGGGAAGCCCAGAAGCAGGGCATGAGCATGATAGCAATAACTGCACACCAGAGAGTCCTTTGGGAGTCTTTGAAATATTGTTTCAAAAGCCCTTGGACTGCCAGTGTAGGTTTGCTAGGAACCCTCCTGAAAGGCAAATGACTTTCTTAGGAAGGAAGGCAAGAACATAGAAAGTTGGTCTTGTATTGAATTAGACAGTTGCTCCATCTAGTATAGCACTGCCTACTCTGGCAGTGGCTCTCCAGGATTATAGAGGGTGGTCCTTCCCAGTCCCACCTGCAGATGCCAAGCAGGGGTTCTGCAGCTGAGCTATGGCTCTTACTTAATTAGTGCTAATTACATGATTTACTGACGGTTTCCAATCCTCAACCCCACCCTGAGTATATAAACCTGAAATCCAGGATGACACCCCATATTTTTCCTCAGCCCACAAATGTTACCACTTTCCCTGCCCACTTTTAACGGAACAAAAGGTACGATGGGCTGGAGAAGTGAACTTTCACCAGCTCAAGAAATCATTGCCTGGCACAGGCTGCCAGTAGTGGCAGAACATAATAGCTAGAGAAGCGTTGGCATTGGGAATTAAAAGAGGCCTGTGAAAATATGAATAGGAACATAGGAATCTTCCTTACACTGAGTCAAAGCCTTGTCCATCTAGCTCAGCATTGTCTACACTGACTGGCTTCTGCAGGGCTTCAGGCATTCCCAGCCCTACCTGGAGATGCCATCGGGGATTGAACCTGGGACCGTCTGTGTGCAAGGCAGATGTTCTGCTTCTGGGCCACAGTCCTTCCTCAACAGAGTGGGCATTGTAGAGAAGCAGCTCTCTCTCTTAATCTCTCTCTTTCTTATAACCGTTGAATATGAGAAGGGTCACCTTGCTGGAAGGACCAGGTGGAAATGGAGCCAGGCTTCCTGCCTCACAAGCCCGCCCACCTGCAGCATGTTAAGACACTGCACAGAAAGCCTCATGCTGGTGGATGCCTTCACAGGTCAAGCAGGTCGACATCCAAAGGTGAGACACAATGCAGGTGCCAGTGCTGCTGGCCTTTGGCAATCCTTGCGTCATCTTCTGGGCTCTCTGAACTTTAAAGGCCAGATCTTACTTGCTGGGGAGGGCCAGCTGTGTGCAGCCGATGGCAAGCTGAGAGACTTAAAGGTGGGAGCGAAATTGCTGCTGCATTTTTTATGACCCTGTCTGAGAGTGAAAGTGTGTTTGTGAAAGAGAGGGGGGAGGGGGGAGGGGTCATGAACAAACAGCAGCAATGAAGGTGGAACCTTTGGAAGAGAAAGTGTAGGGGATGTGGAGAAGGCGGGGGAAATGGCTGAGCTTGCTGACATTTGCACATAAAGCAAGGAGAAGAGGGCTCCAAATGAAAAAATGGTGAGGGAGGGTTGGAATGCTGAAAAGAATGAGGGCAATAAATATGATGGGGGTGCATGCACTGCAGTGAAGCAGGAAGCACAGAATGTGTTGGAAGATGCAGAGGATAGCATAAGAAAGAGAACATGCAAATTAGCTGGGAAATCTTGGGTTGTTGCTGACGCAAAATATGGTGTGAGTGTGTGTGTGTGTGTGTGTGTGTGTGTGTGTGTGTACAAACAACCGGATATCAACTGCTACACTTAATGAACAGTGCTGGCTCCAGGGTTTTGTTAGTTCCGTAGACTGAGACACTCTCCATGGAGCGTCTTCATCTGGAGCAGGTTGGTGGAGCAAACATAATTCTCTCAAAAGGCCCCTGACCTCCTTGGGATAACAGGCCCTTTGACAGCTACTGAGCCCTGGCAAGGATCACTAAAGATGGAACCATTGCTTGAAATAAAAACAGATAGAGCAAGCCTTGTGTGGGCTCTCCTTACATCACTCTTAGAGCTTTTCTCTCTCTAAAATTTCAGCTGGTTCAAGTGGTGAAGCTTTCCCTGCAGTTACTTAAATCTGCAGTTGAGGATTGAGGGACTAGTGGGGCTAGAACTGGGGGACTTTGGTTCTGTTTGCAGCATCCCCACGTGGTGAGCTTCTGGAACTGCAGCTTGGAACAACTTTTTGGGGGTGGTTGGAGTACGAACTCTCAAGCTTTGGTCTGGCCCCACCCTGGCTAATGGGGTGCTCCTAGGCAGGAAGGCCTCCCATTTGGGCCTGAGCAACAAGGTCTCCCTGGCTTTACTGCATTCCTCAGCTCCCATATGATAGCTGCTTATAGGTCAGCCCTGATCCAGAACACACGCACACACACACACACACACACCAATATGCAAGCAAGAAGGCTATGCTGGGTGCTTCCTCCTGTCCTGCTGGCTTTGGTATGCAGCATATGGCAGCAGAGTCTGGTAACTCTTTGCCAAGGGACAGTAAGCCCCCCACACCCCCGGCCAGGCTTTTGTTCGAGGAAACTTAAAATTTGTGACTCGCCGCCAGTTGCAGCCTAACATGGTGCAGTCCAGGAAAAGCTTTAACACTTGACTCTTTTGAATGTATAAATCGCACCTTTATTAACTGATTTTAATTTTGTTCTTACTGAGAAGCTGCAAAAAGTAAGGTGGTAACACTTTAAAGAGCAGAACAGTATCCAGTTTTTCTATTAGTGACCCCCACATCAAATGCTAACATTGGCAAAGTAGGCTCTACTCTACCTGATCTCAGGATGCTTCTGTTTATGGCAAGTGGGTGTCCAGACTAGCATTACCCCACCCCCAAATATGTCCCATAACATACCAACATTACCTGGTTCTCCCATCCCATGTCACATCCCCAATTAATGCCACTCTTCCATATCTGTTTTTGTTCTCAGGAAGGTAATACCAAACCAAAAATACAATAAAGGCAGATGGGTCTTGAACCAGGAGCTTCATGGTCTCAGGCAGCAGCCTAGCCTAGCCTATTATCCAGAAGTGTATGCATTCAGTATCTTCCGCTGGCTGCATTCCAGATCCCCTGGAGCTGAATACTCAGTCCAGATCTGATTCAAGATATGAGAAGCCAGGCTCTGACACTTACTATAGCTCAGCAGAGCATATGATGGTCCCATGTCCAACCCATTGGCATATCCACTTTAAGAAAAAGATCCAAAAGCAGGTAATGTGAAAAACCACTTCCTGTGCCCCCGGGCAGCTGCTGCCAGCCAGAATAGACAATACTGAACCAGGTGGATATAAGAGGATGACCTGGTATACAGCAGCTTCCGTGTGATATTTGGGAGCCTGCACTCAAAGTGAAGATCTTTGCTCCTTGTGCACAAGGACATGTAGTTAGTTGCTGGTTTGCTCTGGGAGAGGTTCAACATTCAGCAAGCAGCTGCCACGCCTTGCCCAGGATGGGTGTACTTGTGAAGAAGCACTCAAGCCTATTTTTCCAAGAAGCAGGCTGACCCATCTACCAGGCAGTGTATCGACCTGGGCATAAGTGCTCCAGTCTGCCACTTGATATAGGACAGAGACAGATAATGGGCTAAAGGATCCAGGCTAGCATTCATAATGGCATATTTGAAGTGTTTGTTCTGCATCACTTTGACTATTAGTAGCCAGCAGGGACATCGCTTGTGTGTGGAACGCAAGCTTTACTAGCAGAAGGTCCCTGGTTCAATCCCTGGCATCTCCAGGTAGGGCTGTGGAAAAGGCTCCTGTCCACCGTGAAGAACCACTGCCTGTCAGCATACTGTAGACAATATTGAGCTAGATGGGTCAACTGGTCTGACTGTGTATAACCCTGCTTCCTAAATTCCCACATTCCTACAGTGGAACAGTCTCCCTTGGGAGGTGGTGGGTTCTCCTTCCTTGGAAGCTTTTAAGCAGAGGCTTGATGGCCATCTGTCATGGGTGCTTTGGCTGAGATTCCTGCGCTGCAGCGGGTTGGACTAGATGACCCTTGGGGTCCCTTCCAACTCTACAGTTCTATGATTCCTAGTGAAAATGGTGTGTAACCTGTGGAAGTGCTGGGCCCTAAAAATGAGCTCAGGAAGAGGACAAGAGTGAACAACAGGATAGTTTTTTTTTTGGGGGGGGGGAGAATGCAGGAAAATATAATTATTATTATTAATTGCTTTAAAAGAAAGACCTATTCTTGGGTAGAAAAAAAAAGACTCTCTGGCTATACACGTGTGCTCTCAAAAGGAATGGATGGCACAATAGCTGACAACATAAAACGATGAGAAATGGAGTAAACTGAGTAGAAATTTCAGTCAACTTTCTTTCCTCTCAGATACCACACAATGCTGGAGGGGCAAAGGGATAAGCTGACCCATTCACTCTGCCAACCCCAGAAACAGTAGTCTATTTTCTAAACAATTTAGTGATTCCCCCTTGCCCAGGGCAAACAGAGAGCATAACAATGAAAAAAAACTGGAGCATGTCTACCCACATTTCTAGCCATACACGAAAAAGACACTGGAGAAATGAAACTGCCTGCAATGTAAGCAAGCAATGGAAGCTGTATGGTTTAGAATTGTTTGGGAATGATTTATTTTTTATACATGTTAAAAAGAAAACTAAGTTATAATATAAAGAAAACAGAATTAAAGAAATAAGGATATTAAGTGTATTAGGTTTAGTGGATTTTAGAAGAGATATGAACGCTTGAATAAATGTACAAAAAATAAGTCATAATCAGAAAAAGGCAGGAGCAGCAGCCCAGTGCTGCAGCGTATTCTGCTGACTTCTCAAGAGGTGGTGTTCTTTGTTCAGGGGTCCAGGCAGCCATGCCCTTGTTCACAATACTTCTCTCCCCCCTCCTTTTTTTAGCCTTTTGTTTCTATCTGACAAGCACCATATTGAGACTGGGATGGCTTGCTGTTGTGGGGTTTGTTTGTTTGCTGGAGGAGGGTTGTCTAAACACTTTCAGATGGATTCCCCCAAGCACTCATAAGAACACCCAAAGAGCCCAGCTGGATCAGGCCAATGGCCCACCTAGTCCAGCATCCTGTTCTCACAGTGGCTGACCATTGTCCATTGGAAGCCCACACATAGGACCCAGGGCAACCGTGCTTTCCCCACCAGTTAATTCCTAGCCACTGGTATTCAGACTGTGGAGGCAGAAAACTCTAATACTTCCTTCTTGCTTCTTAGTTGCTTCATTTTGGCTCCAATTCTGCTGGCACCCAGCACCTGTGTTTGCTATTAAAGGGAGTGATACACTGCAATGTTCATTTCTTTTGGCATATGTTGATGAAAGACTATCTATTTAAAGATAAGGAATGGAATTCTAAGATGGCTACTGCTGCAGGAGTCACAGACACCAAATACTGGAGACAAATGAATATACCAACTGCCAAAGAATTGCTGTAATTTACTTTCAGTCAAAAACTATAAGCCGATCTCGCTCTTAAATAATGATTATAAACTTTATGCTAATATCTTAGCAAAGACTAAAAACTGTATTAAATGATATAATCCACCAAGTTCAAGCAGGCTTTCTTCCTGACCAACATATGAAAGACAATATAAGGAATATAATAGACATAATAGAATACCTGGAGGCCAGGAATGACAAGCAAGCAGCTTTGATGTTTATAGATATGGAGAAGGCCTTTGACAATATCTCATGGACTTTTATGAAAAAGACTATGGAAAGGATGGAATTTGGAGGATCATTTCTTAAAGGAATAGGCACTATATACTCTGAGCAGAAAGCCATGCTGATTGTTAATAATGTACTGACTGAAAAATGTGATATTACTAAAGGAACTAGGCAGGGTTGTCCCCTGTCACCATTATTGTTTATTTTAGTCCTAGAAGTCCTTACAAGAACTTTAAGAGCAGAAGAAGGAGTGAAAGGAATTTTGTTGGGGAACAGAGAATATAAATTGAAAGTCTTTGTGGATGATCTTGTAATAACATTTGGAGAACCTTTGACTAGTGTACCAAAGGCACTAGAAAGGATTCAGGAGTTTGGACAAGTTGATGGTTTTAAACTTAATAGGACAAAAACCATAATGTTGGTTAAAAATATGACAGTACAATGAAAATAATTGTTACATCAGATCACAGAAAAAGTGTGGGAGAGTCCTTGCCAGGTCTGAAGTTATATTATGAAGCATCCTGCCTTTGCTGGCTTTGGGATTGGATTTTGTTAAAAGAAACAGATCTGTTGGATCTGGAAGGACAAGATAATAGGTTTGGGTGGCACGCATATTTATGGTATGAAAAAACAAGAGTGCATAACGTATTCTTGAACCGCCTGGTAAGAAAAACAATCTATGAGGTAGATACAAAAATCTATTGGAGCGGAGAACACCATGGTGTGTCAGGGATCAGGTTGGGGAGTACTACTCTGATGAGTGGTGGGAACCCCCCTCCCCCTGCTCAGAACCAGGATCCTGGGGCTCCACAGAAGCAGTAGAGTAGTATTGACCTGGAACAATGGTTTGCTGAGAGACACAGTTCGGAGGATGGGTGTTGGGCAGAATTGGGAGGCAAACAAAAGAGGCAGAACAGAAGGAGAGAGAGTTAACCAAATCTCCCTCACTGGAAGTGTACAAGTTAGGTTTATGTTATGATCTAACATGTATTAATAAATATTAATACATGTTAATAAATAAATAAATAAATATTTATCCATATTTAATTCATACATGTTATACATGTTAATCCATAATTAACATGTATAAATATTTATTTATACATGTTAATTAATAAATAAATATTTATCCCTAATAAATATTTTTCCAATTCAAAAAGGCAGAACTTGGGGGGGGAGGGATGATAAAAATTATGTGTGGATATCTTTAAAGTACTCACTATACTTTAAGGTGAACCATTTGGCATGATACTTCCACTTCCATGTTTACGTGGAATGAATCTGCTTTTAATACTGAAAATGGAAACGTCTTCCACTGCTTTATGCTTGTGCCAATGTGGAAGAGTGACATGGGCTGGATAGAAGCATAGAATCCTTCTATGGAAGAGTTGGAAGGGACCCCGAGGGTCCTCTAGTCCAACCCCCTGCAATGCAGGAATCTCAACTGAAGCACCCATGACAGACGGCTCTCCAACCTCTGCCAAAAACCTCCAATGAAGGAAAGTCTACAACCTCCCAAGCGAGTCTGTTCCACTGTCAAACAGCTCTTACTGTCGGGGTTATAAAACCTCTTTGAATAGTATCATTGTGTAGGTTGTTGTCTCAACATCAGAGGCCCCCTTGACTTAAAGTGTCCTGTTAAATGCTTGTTTGTACATGAGAGCTAATTAGGATCCTAACAGCTTGATACTGTGGAACATCTGCCCAGTGGCTGCATCTCCACCTCAACCTGCCAGAAACTGCTCCACTTACAGTCAGCTTGGGTCAGAGGTCATTCCTGCAATCTCAGTGGCAAATGGCAGCCATGACCCAGTGTGTTGGCAGGTCAGAAAGGCTCCATCCATTCTACCGTAATTAGACTGGCAATGCCAGGGCAGCATTGCTATGCAGGGGGCAAGGGGCGGAGGCTGGGTTTGGGCACATCCAGTGGAAGGAAGTCAGTGCTTACTGGCAATGCCTAGGGAAGGGATAGCTGGCCTCAGTTTCCAAGAAGAATTGTGGAACAAAAAGATCAACACTAAACAAAGACAAGAATGGGAGTTAAAGAGCAAATAAATTGGGGTGAACAAAAAAGGGGGAGAAATCCAGTTCTCTGAAGCAAGAAAGCTAAATTAAAAGTAAAGCAAATTCTACAAAGAGAAAGGCAAAGCATGTAGAAATTGTCAGAGGTGAAAAGGGCCATCCTCCAAATGCAAATGGTGTCAGGTTCAATCCCTGGTGTATCCAAGTAGGGTTGTGAAGGACTCTTGCTTTCAAAGATGGAGAGCTGCTGGTAGTCAGTGTCAACTGTATTGAACTAGGTGAACCAATTGCCTAACTTGGTGTAAGGCAGTTCTTGTGTCCCTAAGAGATAGGGGGAAATGGAAATGTTTGAGCTAAGAACAATATTTATACCTTTAGGTGTGTGAACAGAATGGGGTATGAAAATATGGCATGCAAGTGGATGGATTGCAAGAGCAAAGGTGTGGGCAACCTCACATTTTGGTTATTGCTTCCTCTTTTGCTAAGCAGATATGAATTATCTACCTCAAGCCATGGCTAGAAGTTATTTGTTGCATTAAAAGATAATAATCCAGTTGTGGGGTGGGCACTAGGTCCACTGCCCCACTCCACTTTGAGCACTGAGTAAATATGATTCTTAGGTAAATATATCACAAAACAATTAAAAAGACCTTCTGAGTTCAGAGAACTGAGATGTTAATGGAGTGGCGGGGGTTGGGGAGAGGGACGTGTTGCATGTGCCAACAAAACTGGAGCGTTAGCTGTGCCCCAGGGCATAGTGATGAGAAGTGACCTTGGGGTGAAAAAGTCATGCAAAAATATACAGTGCTTTTCACTCTGTGTGTGTGTGTGTGTGTGTGTGTGTGTGTGTGTGTGTGGTAGGTGGGAATAGAGTCTTATTTTGAAAGGCCAGGCTCCATATCTGGCTATCCAAGTGGAATATGTTTTCCCAGGCACCTGGGAAAGAAAGAAGGGGCAAAGATAATGAGAGTACCTAGTATCATCAAGAACGTAAGCCCTGCACTGCTGAGGAGCACAGGAAGCTGCCAGCTTAGACAGTGTCAGACTATTGTTCCATCTAGCCTAGTACTGTGTACAATGACCAGCAACAGCTCTCAAATTTCAGACAGGGATCTCTCCCAGCTCTACCTGGAGCAGCTGAATTGTACCCAGGACCTTCTGCATGCAAAGCAGATGTTGTACCACTGAGCTATAGCCTTTCCAAAGGTCTACTCATCTAGGATCCAGTTCCCAACTATGACTAACCAAAAGGTTGGGAGGCGCCAAAGCAGTTATGGCCTTTCCTTCTTGTTCATCCCCTGTTTGCAGACATCTTGCCTTGGAGCATGATGGGTCCAATAGGCTATCATGAATGTTGGCCTTCAACAGACTGATCCTCTTTTTCTTTTTTTTTAAGCCAAAGACCATCACACCCAGTGTCAGGAGTCTGGCTACCATGTAGCCATGGGGAACGGAATGTGGTTCCACTGATGTCAACATGGATGGGTCAGTAGAATCCACCTGAACAACAGTTTCATGGGACTAGACCTTGGGCTGGGTCAGCATAGTTGGGCACCTGCTGAGACACACAACCTTCTGCCTAGGGATCCTTTGCCCTCCTCCTCTTCCTCCTTGCTTTTGCTACCTATCTATCAGCATGTGAGCTGTGCCATGACCAAGGAGAGAGAGCAGCAGCCTTGCCCTCTCCTTCTATATAGGTGGAAGTGCAAATCAGACCTAGGGGGAAAGGACAAACAATGGGCAGTGGTGAGCAATGGTAAGGAGGTGGGCCCAGGGAGGTGCCTGGACCAAGGGCATCTTGACCAGTTCCCCCACCAAAACTGGAGCCAACACTTGGTGAAGTAGCACTCAGGCTCAAGGGGAAAGCCTGTAGCTCAATGGGTATAGCACCTGCTCTGCATGTAGAAGGTCTCAGGTTCAATCCCCAGCATCCTGGGAGAGAGTTGGGAGAGAACCTCACCAGAAATCCTGGAGAGCCACTACTAGCCAGTGTAGCCAACACTGAACTAAATGAATGAATGACATGGCTCAGTATAAGGTAGCTCCCTATGTTCCCGAGGATAGGAAGATAGAAAGTGAAAGCAGCAGAGGGAGTAGGTTAATGATATCTAGGTAGAAAGGATGACCCTGAAGTAAAAGATAATAAGTCACTGAAGCAGCATAAGCTAGAACTTCAGTGCAGGCTGAGCTGGCAAAAGGAGTTTATATAGGTTTAGAGACCAACCAAAAGGCTGAGCTGGGCATCAATCAGGCACTGAAAAAACCAGTTGAGGAACTGGAGAAAGGTCAGAAGACACTCTTGCTGACCAGGTCTCCACTCTTGAGGTGACTTTGTTCAGAGAACCAAAGCCACTATCTTTATAAACATAATGGGCTCCAAGCTCTGGGACCCAAGAAACCAGTACATTTCCCCCCACGGAGCTCGGCTTCATCAAGGTGGCCCACTGGTCAAGGGCTAGCCCTGAACTGATCATAACCCAGCATGCACCTGGACCTATCAAATGTTGGCACATGGATCTAGAAGGGAATCATAGACCCCAGCAGGCCAGCTGTCTAATCAAGAGACCTTCCAAGGGGCCACCCCCATCCCAGCTGTCTCTGGGATGGCATGGCATTCTCTGGCTCACTGCTGCACTCTCAAACATGAACACACACCAGAGGCCCATTATTCTCAGCAAAATGTCTCTAATCACTCTGGCTGGGGTTGAAAAATTACCAGGAAAGGTAATTGAATGGCAAAGGGCCCAGAATATGGATGGCCTGGGCTCATTTATCAGGAGCACCAATTCCTCCTCACAGGTGCCTGGAGGGAGGCAAAGGGGGCTTGTTGATTCGCTTGGTTTTTTAATTGCAAATGTGATACTCCTCTGGCTGATTCATGAGTTACGTCTGCGAACAGAGAGTACCAAGAGCAACCAGCTCCAAGGCAAAGCAATCAGTTCCCTGGCTCACCTTCTGCAGCATATGCCCTGACTCTGGGGAAAGGCCAACGTGAAATTGCTGCCGCCAAGGAAAAATGCTAGTTGCTTCTAAAAGACCCAGAAACAGTCAGTAACCACTTCTGGTGTTATTCAACCACTTCATATCTTTCAGGTGGGCATTTGAAGAAGAAGAAGAAGAGGAGGAGGAGGAGGAGGAGGAGGAGTTTGGATTTGATATCCCGCTTTATCACTACCCGAAGGAGTCTCAAAGTGGCTAACATTCTCCTTTCCCTTCCTCCCCCACAACAAACACTCTGTGAGGTGAGTGGGGCTGAGAGACTTCAAAGAAGTGTGACTAATTAAATGTGTAATGTGCAAACATGGCAGATGCATGTCTGCAAACAATCAAGGTACGCTAATCGGAGAACAGTGACTGGCTACCATTCCCCCTCGAGCATGTGATCAGTGGTGAATGTGGGTTTTTCTCTGTATAATACACAGAGTAGTCCTATGGCTTGCTAAGCATCAGCCATGAGACACGATAGACACAGACTTGTTCAATAAGGCTGCCATAAGACTGCATAGGAAATTCTTTTGGGAGTGAGTCCCATTCAGCTCGATGGGATTTGCTTCTTAGTAGATGTGCAAAGAATTGCATTGTAAAGTGGTCTTTTTCTTTGCCACTGACATTGAGCATCCATGGGGAAGAAAATGAAAATTGGTTGGCTGATTTGCTGCACTGGCATACCTTGCCTCAACTTCCGTTTTATTATTTATTTATTTTTAATGTCTTTTTTTATTAAAGATTTCTTGGTTTACAAAAGTATGTGCAATGTCTCTTTTTTTCAAGTTACATTTTCTACAGATCAGTTTCATTTGCTGAGACAGCTGCCTTTATAGCTTGGCCTCACTGGACAACTTTTTACAGTCAGCTTTCCCAGAGTTCTGCTGTCCATGGTGCTGAAGTGCTCAAATAACTGTGGCCAGCATGGCTGTTACCCTTCTCAGGTTGTGGCTGGAGGTACAGCCTCATCATCAGCCCAAAGAAAGAGGTGTTATGGAACATATACATCTGAACATATTAACTTCCCAGCTGCCTCTATGCAAAGCACAAGTTTCTTTTAAATATTTATGTTATGTAAGGTTTATCTGATGATGTCACACTTGACAGTTCAATATGAACCTTACGAGCCACAATACAAACCTTACCAAGGAAACTGGCACAGGCAGTCTGGAGTCTTAGAGGGATAGCCTATGGCCGCTTTCCCCAACCTGTTGCCCTTCAAATGTTGTTGGACTCCAGCTCCCATCAACTCCAGTCCGCATGGCCAATGGACAGGGGTGATGGGAGCTGTGGCCCAGCAGAGCACATGCTTTTGCATCAGAAGGCCCCATTTTCAATCCTTGCTGTCAGGTGGTAGATTATGGGAAAGGCTCATGCCTGAGACCAAAGAGAGCAGTTGAGAGTCATAATCTGTAATGCTAGACTAGATTAACCAAAGGTGTGGTTCTTAGGCATGAACCATGATCCTCAACCTTTACTTAAACAATACGTTTCTAACATTTGTAAGACACAAGATGAGTCAAAATGCACAGATACTATTCTCCACATTGTAATGGTGATTTTTACCATTTCCCCAAAGTCCCAGATAGCCTTCCCTTCACAGCAACTTTCAAAACATGGTCCGTACCCATCTCTGCTGAGGATGTTCTAAAGACAGGGTGGTTTGTTTGTGGCTGGCTCATTCATTGCATCTCTTGCATTTCTTTTATTGTTGCACATCAAGGAAAACTCAAATCCTGGAATACTTTTGATAAAATACTTTGGCACGGTGTTTCCTGAGCTTGTATTCCTTGACTAAGTGTATGCATGTGGCAATGGGACCCCGAAAGTGCCACTGGCCATCCAGGGGCGGAGCTTCATTTTTTATTTCTATCTATTTATGCATTGAGAGGTGTTTTTCTTTTCCATTTTGGATAAGTCACTCTACTTCTGCTTCTTCCCAAAAGAGATGGGGCTGGGCTATTTTCCATCAGTGCTTTGATAGAAATCACCACTCCATTTCTGCCCTCTTCATTCTCTTTTAATCAATCACTTTATTATGACCAATTTGTGTAGCACTTGGTCATTCCCCCAAACTGCCACCTCACTCTCCAGCAGCTGCTGAGTAGGAACCATGCCCAGTTTGCCCCTCCCTCTTTTGCCATATTTCTTCTCACTGTCCCCTGATTTCCCAGCAGGGGTGCCTGGGCTGTACTCCTGATCCATTGGCTGGGTTACCAGCAGCCCCTGGGGCCCCACTGCCTACACACTGTGACTAAAACTAACCAAGCTGTTGGCTGCTGCTCTGATATTTAATCAATGCCTTGGCTGCTGCAGCTGTCAGGCTCAAGGCTGCACAGCTCCTGCCTCTTTCCTTTGGCTACACTGTAATATAAAGCATATTTTGTGCTATTTTCACTATTATATGCACTGGTATGCATAGATATGTGTTTATGTTCAGAGAATTGCATGGCAAATATTTGGAGAAGTGCAAATTTCAATGCATGCAATGCATGCAATGGAGTAGCCTCAGGTGGCTGTGAGACTGACATTTAGAAGACATCTGAAGGCAGCCCTGTTCAGGGAAGTTTTTAATGTGTGACATTTTAATGTATTTTTAATCTTTGTTGGAAGCCGCCCAGAGTGGCTGGGGAAACCCAGCCAGATGGGCAGGGTACAAATAAATAATAATAATAATTATTATTATTATTATTATTATTATTATTATTATTATTATTATTATTAAAAGGTGTGTTCAATCCTTCTTCCACCTGATTTCCTACTCAAAATCATTCCCCTCCTAAGCTACAATGGAGAGGGGAATACATAATGTGCTTTTTTTTTTTTTTTTTTTTTGCTACTTAGTACCAATCTAACTGGGATGCGGGCGGTGCTGTGGTCTATACCACAGAGCCTAGGGCTTGCCGATCGGAAGGTTGGTGGTTCGAATCCCCATGACAGGGTGAGCTCCCATTGCTCGGTCCCTGCTCCTGCCCACCTAGCAGTTCGAAAGCACGTCAAAGTGCAAGTAGATAAATAGGTAACGCTCCGGTGGGAAGGTAAACGGTGTTTCCTTGCAGTCCTCTGGTTTCACCAGAAGCGGCTTAGTCATGCTGGCCACATGACCCGGAAGCTGTATGCCGGCTCCTTCAGCCTATAAAGTGAGATGACCACTGCAACTCCAGAGTTGTCCACGGCTGGACCTAATGGTCAGGGTTCCCTTTACCTTTACCAGTCTAACTAAAAAGGGAAGGCTGGAAGTTGAAGACTGCAAGCTGAATTTATTCCTCTTTGTTATTTTATTCTTCCCCAATGGGAAAATTGCACCTCTCTGAATGTTCTTTGACTCCAACCCCCATCAGCCTCAGCCAGCATGGCCAATGGTAAGGGATGATGGGAGCTGTAGTCCAACAACTTCTGAAGGGCCACACCTGCTTCCATCAGGCATATGTGATAAACACCATCCAACACCTTCTCATTCTCAACTGGCTTTCAAACAGCAACATTAGCAATTAAAATAATACTCTAGGAACCCACCAGCATCAGAAAACCAGTCCACAAACAACGTCCCTCCAGAGATAGTGACTATGTAGATCAGGAAGGACTTGGCCAAGCAGAAGAGTTACCTGGAAACTTTTGGCATTCAGATTTTTCTGACTCTCTGTGGCCACTTTCAGCCTGGAGTCCAGCCCCTTTATTAGTGACTCAGTATTGCGCACATACTGCAGGTCCCGGTAGGTCCGAAGGTCCAGCACCTCCATGGACTGGGAGATGTTTTGCACCTGCTCAATGAAAAAAAGGAAAAGAAACTTAAGACACACCACCTAAAGGATGTTCAGATTGCAGAGTATTATACATGGGAATAGATAGATGGAGGAGCTTGTGGTGGTGGAGGCAACCAGGGAGTGGGTCTTCTTCTTGAAGGTATCCCTGACATAAGAATCAGAAACCCGGGGTAGATATTTTGATTCCATGATGTTTCAAATATTAATGGTACTTAACCTTTAGAAAGATAGAATGCATCACTGACATTTTATAACATTTTAAAACCCCTGTGCTCTCTAGGCTATAAAGAAGAAACCCCATCTAACCCTGAAAGTGGCAAAGATGTTCTAGTTAGTATCAGGGTGTAAATCCAAACATCTCCTTGAAGCTTCCTGAGATAGCTCAGGGAAGAGGAGAAGTGAGAGACAGAAATGTCAACAACCCCGTCAAAGGTCTGGTTGCTAAGGAAACACTGATAAAGTAGGACATTTGAGACCCAAATGCCTGGGCACCTGGGGCACCCCAAGGTAATTGTGGGGGAGCAGATAGCAGTATGGAGCCATACATGTTTATCATCCCATGACCTGTAACTTTTCTTGATGTATGTCGAAGAATGTTTGAGGTTTTAGGACTCTTTGTTTGCTGTGTTTGAACTACAACATAAGCTTTCTTCTGATTTGCCTCTGGGCAGTCTTTTCTAACTGGTTCTGTTGAGCAACTGGTTGGCAAGGCTGACCTATTGCAATAGTTAATAAACCGGGTCCCTAACTGGATCTGCTGTAATTCTCTTGGTTCTGTGTTTTATTTAAGAGGTGTTCCCTCAGCTGAGCCTCTAAAGAGGTCAGAATGGCTGACAAAAATTAGGGAGATTGCTTTGAATGCAAAACTAATGAGGTTTTCGTGTGTGCACACTTTTTAAAATCTAAGCAAAATGAGCAAGAAAATAAGTGTTTAGAAAATCGGTCCTTATTTATTAACTGCTGTAATGAAGATAACTACAATCATATCCAATCTTGTGTATCTCCCTCAATTCCATACTTTAAAATATTATGGCCACAATCCTGTGGTCTTAAAAAGAAATCATCCCATATATTCTGTATTTTATGTTGCTGCTATGTTTTTAAAAGCAATTTGGGGTGCAAATGTTCAGGTGCCTCTGCTGGAACTTGCCGTTTCCAGCCATGAGGTCAACAATATGGCATATAGATGAGGGATGAGGGGACCTCCAAATCCTATTGGACTCCAATTCCCATCAGCCCCAGCCAGAGTAGCCAGTGGCCAAGGATGATAGGAGCTGGAGTCCAGCAACGTTTGGAGGGCCACAGGCCCCCATCCCCCAGCATCAATCAACAGACAGAATGTGTGAATATGAAAAGCAAAGGCAAGCCAGGTCCCTCTATCCAAGTATTCCTGAGCACCTCTGTCACATTACAGACTGCAATTGATTTACAGTCTTGGTTCGGCAGACATACAGTGGAGTCTTCTCTTCTGGGACTTGAGCTGGAACCGGCAGTCTGGTACACCAGCTGGAATTCAAGCTCCTTTCCCCTGCTTTGCACCCATGAAATATGAATGATAATGTAACCAGGCTGAATTGAATACTTATTAGAGTTGGGGCGGGGTAGAGAGGAAAGAGAAATAAGCTATCAAAGCTGATCTTTTAAAGTGAGGTGGCTGAGTAAGGCTGCCCTCGATGTGGGGGGGGGGGGGAGCCCTCTCTGTATGTAGCCTCATCCCATCCTGTATGTAGCCTTTAGGAGAGGGGCAACACACTCACATCTGATAGAGCTGTATCATGCACCAGTCCCTCTGGAGTCTGCTGATGAGGAAGGGAAACACACTGGTCTCAAAAGCAAGCCAGCCACCACCTGAAGTGTGAGGCTACCACTAAACCAGGAGCTGTGCATTAGTTCATCTTTTGTCCTGATATCATGTTCTGGGTTCCACCCAGATCAGTGTGCCCTACATTAGTGGTGGGGAGCCTGAAGCCCTCCAGCTGTGGTTGGACCACAGCTCCCAACATCTCTGGCCATTGGCCAACCTGGCTAGGGCTGATGGGAGTTGGAGGAGCCTACCAACTTCTGGAGGACCACAGGTTCCCCATCCCAGAGGTAAAACGTGAACCAAGCAACCTCCTTCCTCCCTAGATGAATACACCTCTCTTTACCTGAGATGTGTAGGGCCCCACTCTATTCACAACTGTTTCCAGCTTTTCTTGCAACCTGCTCTGGGATCTGCTGGTGAAGGGCTGGTAATAAATGTAATTAATAATGATATTGATGATGATGATGATGATGATGATAGATGGAGTCAGCCTAGTTGAGGGGAAGCAAACTTGAACAAAACCGCCTTAGGAAGGCAGATGTGTGCAGCAATGGGGTCTGCACTCTTCTCAAGAAGGAGATTTTTCTCTTGTGCTTTTTTGGAGCTTTCAGCAATCTATAAAATTAGCAATCACATCACTTGTTATTCCAGCTGGATATCAGCTTCCACCATCCCTGACCACTGGCCATCCTGGGAGTTGGAATCCAGCAACATCTGGTGGGCCACATGCTCCCCTCCCCTGATCTCTATCATTGGCTGCTGATGGCAGATGGTGAGGAAACTCAGAACATCACAGCATGGTGTGTGTGTGTTGCAGGTGGGGAGAGGCAAAGGCCCCATGGTGGGTATGATTCCCGCCTGTTACTGTGGCTGAGCGGTTAGAGGATAGCCCTATGCTGCTAGTGGTGTGTCCGAGTCCTGGGAGCTCCCTCTTTTTCCTCCGAGATGACTAGTCATACAAAAGGCAAGTGGAGTCATGCTTCTCCTTCCCCTTAGTGGGGCTCAAATTCATGCCTAAAGGTAAAGGTAAAGGTACCCCTGCCCGTACGGGCCAGTCTTGACAGACTCTAGGGTTGTGCGCTCATCTCATTCTAGAGGCTGGGAGCCAGCACTGTCCTGCTGCTTCCCAACCCCACATCCTCTGCACATCCTATGCCTGCTGCTTCCCAACCCCACATCCTATGCAGGGAGCTGCTGTGGTCAGTGTGTAACTGTGGTTTGCCTTGTTGCCTGACCTGCTCCCTTGTCAAAAGATTGTTTTTCCTTGGGCTGTTTGTACTTTCTGTATGTCTCCTGCCCAAAGAATCTATGCAGCAGGTCTGCATTGTGTGGCTTCTCATTTCCCTACATGCAGTGCTTTTTTCTGGGGGGGGGGATGCAGGGGGACGCATACCCCTAAACATTTTGTGAATTTTTGTACTTGAACTACAAAATGGTAATTTTCTTGAGTCAAAATGAGAGTACCCCTAAACATTTTTTTAAAGAAAAAAAGCACTGCCTACATGTATTTTGCTACACAATGGTGGTTGTGAGTGTCATAAAGGGACTCTTTCAGGAATGGGGCCATAGCTTTCTTTGCCACTGGGGCTGCAGTAGGGGCACTTAGGCATTGGAATGTGGGTTGTGCAATTCAGGTGTGCTGGGGGGGGGGGGTCCTTATGGTCATGTGCTCACTGGCTCCAATCTCATGTCTGTGTTGTCACATGCAAAAACCCCAATTGGTGGGCTTTGACTACGTTTCTGTGGCTATCTCTGCTGATTGGGGATTTTCCTCTGTGCTTTCCCATCCTATCTCAGGCTGAGCATGTACAGTGTGCAGGAGCCATTCCACCAGTGTGGAGGTGCTGCATCTTCCCCACTGGGGTAATGTGAGTATAGGATTGCTAACCTCAATTCTCTTTTATAGCTTCCTCTAAAGAAGGTTGAGTGGTTACTTAGTGACAGGGGGAAAAGATCCTGTCATGATGAAAGTCATTAGGGGTGTGGTGTGTGTGTGTGTGTGTGTGTGTGTGTGTGTGTGTTAAAAAGCCTTCATTAATCCAGCAGAGGGAGGCAATGCAAGGAAGAACACTGAAGACTGAAAGTAGGCAAAAAAATCTGAAGATACAGATCCCAAACTCCCAAAATATTGTTTTGTAAAGAGCACAGTTTAGCAAGAATCTCCACAATCCTCAGCCTGAGCTCTCCTAGCAGCATGATTTCAGTAGTTTCCCTGATCTAAAGAAAGACATGTTCACATTCAGTGTAATCAGTGGGAAAATTAGTTATGTGACTGACCTAAGTCTCGTTGCTTTCGAATGGGACTGAACTGTGACTAATCTTCTCTAGATGGGGGCTAGGAAATCAAGTGACCTTGGAGATGCCAGCTTGAATAGGTTTGGCATTTTAAATTCCGACAAACAACAAAGTAACCTCCATGCTCCATTGTGACCTTCTGGTCTATGAAGTACTAAATCAATACTACTCCATTCACTTCCCCAAACAACAATTGATGGAGTCCCTCTTGCCATTCCACAATATGTCCAGACTCCGCAGCTGCTTGCATTAGAGAATTTGCCAAAGGTGCTCACTGTTCTGCCAAAGGACAAGAGGCATCAAAATGGCAAGTCAGATCAGACACCTCCATATCTGACTCCTGCCAAGTTGTGCATGCTTTTGGAGGGGTTTGGCTTCTATTACCAGAGAATAATCTCATCTGTGGGACTTGGCCCAAAACATCAAAGGAAACCAGCTCCTCTGATAGGTTGGCAGATTTTGGGGTGTGATCTGCTGCATGCACTTCTGCAACTCCAAAACCAACTCAAATGTTTGAATGTCTTGGTTCTCTCACCTCCTGCTGGCACAGGTGAAGGAGGAAACCCAAACTCCTCTGATCCCCAAATAACCCAGGACTGTATTCCTCCCAAGCATCAGTTCCTTTCTCATCTCGTCACACGCGGCAGCACAATGTCCATAGCCCCAGGTTAAGAGTCGTTGTTTGGAGATATTTTGCAAATGCAATTTGCTTGCTCAATGGCTGTGTGTGGTGTCTCGGCTGGCGCGTCAGCCAACTGCACCAGTTCCAGCTGAACAAACAGCTAGCAGAGTTAGTTGCAGCAGTGTGGGCACGGATGAAATTCCTGGCAGAAGACACACCTACTGTAGGTCTGAAGCCCAGTAGAACATTGTCAAAACAGTTGCAAGTTCAGGGAAGTATTCCAACAGCAGTCCTTAGGTACTTATGCTTGTAAAAGCTCTTTTATCTGCCTGATATTGCAACTTAGTTCCCATTTAAGTCATAGTTGTTTAGGGTTGGATTCAGCTAAATAGTTGCACTAGCAGGAACCAGCACAAGTCCCACTAATGCAATGGGGCATTTCCCCCTCTCGTCTCCTCTCATCCCTCCACCCCACCCCAAATTGGCTTGGGGTGGGGTGGGAGAACCCCCAGAACACTGCTCAGGAGGAGAGGAGATCATTCTGATTGGCAAGCAGAAATGCTCACATTGTTGGAACCATCAAATTTGTGTGATGTTGAATTCCATCCATGCATAAGTCAACAACACTGAGTTAATGTAAAAAACAAAAAACACCACCCTGAGGGTGAAACCAAGGCATAGGTTGTCTTAGTATTCAGTGCAAAGTGGATCACAGTGGCCTTACTGAAGCTAAGCAGCTCTAAGTCTGGTCAGTGCCCAGACAGGAGACTGCCCATCCATGCCACTTGAGGTCCATGATGGGAGAAGCACAGGAAATAAATGTAAGAAGGAAAGGAAAGGGGCTTCTTAGTACCACTTGGGAAAGTGTCCACAGATGCCTAAATGGGCCTCCCTACATCCCTTTGACCCTCACCACCTCCTTTCCTTCTCTCCTCTGACTCTCTTGTTTCTGAGTCAACTCTTCATTTCTTGGCTTACTATTTGGAGTGGATTTTGGCTACTTTGCAAGCCTTGCAACCTTAAGCATCATTTATTCCATTACACTCGGATACCAGCCCTCTCACCCTCTGCTGGGGTTGCAAAGCATATTTAGGGCAATTATATAAACATTGTCAGGAACAGGCCTCCCTCAGCACATTCAGCATTCAAAAACGACACGTTCTCTCAACTTACTTCCAGCGATTATTTGCCTTATTCCACCACAAACACCCTAAATCACTCAAGTGTACCTTCCTATACCCAAACCAGGCACTTTCCTCCCCTTTCCCAGCTTTTTCAATTTCATCCAGCATAAACAGTAAAGTAATTTTATTTTGGGGGCTTTAAAGAGACTAGATTGCAAGTAGTGTTCTTTCAATGGTTATTTATTTATTAACATAGCCCCTGCTGGTACTTTATGGCTATGGCTGGGGCCTCTGAAGGGAGCTATTTAAGAGGCATTTTGCAGCATGTTGTAATAAAAGTTTAATCAGCTTCCAGCCTCCCTTTTCTTTCTTTCTTTCTTTCTTTCTTTCTTTCTTTCTTTCTTTCTTTCTTTCTTTCTTTCTTCCTTCCTTCCTTCCTTCCTTCCTTCCTTCCTTCCTTCCTTCCTTCCTTCCTTGCATGCACACTTGTGTACAAAAAGCCAAGACAGAAAGAGAGGAAACACAGCTTGCCCAAGGATCCCTTCTGTGATACAGACAGGAAACAAGCAGTCATTAAAACACACAAACAAATGTCTAAAGTAACAACAACTTGAAAGTGACCTTGAAATCCATATTGGTGGCAGAGGATAGGCTGGCTTGCTTGTTTTGTGTCCAAGCCTTTTTGGAGATGCTAAAACAAGCTTTATTTCAGCTGGGACTCCACACTCCCCCCCCCCCCCAGCACCTGAGGCTATTTGATTGCCAAGGTGCCACCCAGAAAGTAAGAAAACCACATGTGTAGACAGAGCACCTGTCCCCAGTAAATGCTGCATCTGCAGATAGAGTCCCTCTTTCACAGAACAATTCAAGGTGCAAGAAACTCTTGTCCTCTTGAAACCACAGGGCTGAAGTTTGCGAAAAAGGTGAAATATCTGGGTGTAAATATGACCGCAAAAAAAAATGAATTTGTACAAAGATAACTATGAAAAGCTATGGAAAGATCTTAAAAGAGATTTGGATATCTGGACAAGGTTGAAGCTATCTTTGTTGGGCCAAATTTCTGCAATAAAGATGAATGTATTGCCTAAGTTGTTACTTTTGTTCTAAGTACTTCCTATCATTGATAAGTTGAATTGTTTTAAGGAATGGCAAAAGGTATTATCTAAATTTATCTGGCAGGGGAAAAACCCAGAATTAAGTTTAAATTATTAACAGATGTGAAAGAGAGAGGGGGCTTCTCCCTGCCAGATTTAAGGATTTATTTTGAAGCTGCAGCCTTTTGCTGGTTGAAAGAATGGTGCTTATTGGAAGATACAGATGGTTTAGATTTGGAAGGTTTTGGAGACTTCCGGGTTGGTGCCTCCGGTAATGGCAGAATTCCTCTGATCGGGAGGAATCTGCCCCGTGGGAATTTGGGTCTGTACCGCCACGGCGAAGGCAGAGACCCATAAAAATCACAGGCAGGAGAAGCCTGTGAACGTGGGATTCGGCGGGCACCTTTTGCACCTCCCCTACTCGCGGGGAAACCCGGTTTCGGGGATCCGGAGCGATGTGGGGTGAGTGGCGTGGTGCTTCAAATCGTCTGCTTCTTCCACGGAGCGAAGCCGCATAGCTGTTGCCGGAGAGCACTGACTTTTTCCTGTGGACAATTGGATTCTAAAGTAATTACTCGTGAGTAGAGCTGAAGTGGGAGAATTGGATTTTTAAACGTTTAATTTGGCATCGAAACGGGGAGGTTCAATACAGGAAGTCCGCCTCCCCTTTTGTAAATAAATTAAAGCAATGAGCCTGCAAGCTGAAGTCTTGGAAACCCTTTTGTAAAAAGACTAAATCTCCATCGGCAAAGAACTAACCCCCCCCCCCTTTGGAGACAGGAGAAGAGGGGGGGGGAGTGGTGGACTGAATATGCCTGTAGGAGAGAGTCAAGAGAGTTAAAATACCGCCGCTCAGACCCTGGAAACGGGCTGCTAGCAGGATCGATGTCTTTCGGAATGTTTGTTGACAGCGTTTAGAACGTTCATTGACAGGTAGCTAAATAAGAGAATACATTGTTTCTACTGTCTCCGGCTGCTTTTAAAGAGGAGTAAAAGTAACTGAAAACTCAAACTAACTTTGGATTATTGGAACATTGTTTAAAAGAGGACAGTACTGACTAATACAAATAGAAACTGTTTCCCCTAGTGGAAACTTTTGAAATTGGTTGCTCTATAGGAGCTGGGCTAGGGGAATTTCCAGCTGCAAGATAAAGAAGTGCGAGACTCTGGGATTGACCTTGAGTCTCTTAAGTGTTATGGCAAATGGAAAGGAAAAAATAGACGGAATGTCGACAGAAGAGGCCTTAGCGGTCGTATTAGTGAAAATAAACGATTCGCTGGAACAGCTTCACAAGAAAACAGACGTGATGAATGTGAAAGTGGATGCTGCAAATATTAAAATAGACTTAATGGTAGAAAGTTTAAATAATCTGGGACAAAAGGTGAACACCAATACAGAAACCATCCAGAAATTGATACAGGAATCTACTCTGATACGGCAAACTGCGGATGAAGTCAAGGAGAAAACCCTTGCTGCTGAATTTAAAGCAATTCAACTGGAGAGAGAGAGAGTCCCATCCATACAAGGACAACTTGATGAACATAAGCTGACATTTGTTATGATTGAACTTAAAGAGAAACAGATGAATTTGAGGATCAGAGCCCTACCTGAGGAAAAGGAAAGCTTGACAGAGTTCCAAGAGGAGACAGGACTAACATTGGTCGAGAAAGAGAGGTATTTGGGGGTTAGTATGACCGCCAGAAATGTGAATTTACTCAAGGATAACTGTGAAGGACGTTGGATTGAAGAGAAGGGGGATTTGGAAATATGGTCAAATCTGAAGTTGTTATTGTTGGGCCAAGTTGCTGTGGTGGGGATGAGGGTTGCTGTGTTGTCGGGGATGTTGCTTTTGTTTCAAACATTGCAAGCTTTGGATGGGATGGATTGTTTTAGGAGGTGGCAGAGGGACGTCTCTAGATTTGTTTGGCAGGGCAGGAAGCCACGAGTAAAATTGAAGATATTGATGGATGCCAAAGAAGGAGGTGGACTTGCCCTGCCAGACCCCTAAACTTTGTTGTGAACCATCTGCTTTTTGCTGGCTGAGAGAATGGCTGCTTCTTGAAAGCACTGAAGTGTTGGATAATGGCAGACGAAGTTGATGGACTATATGGAATTGGCGGAAATGACTGGCAAGATCCGAGACCAGGGAGAAGAGTCGGGGGAAGAAGACTGGAAAAAGTTTAAAGACTATTTACAGAAATATGGTAAAATTAATGAATGTTAGAAGAATGTTGGAATGAAGTTATATGGCTTTAGTAGAAATGTTATAAGGAATTAAGTATAAATAGATTAATAGAAAATTAAAGGAAAAAATAAGGCAAGAATGTGTTAAGATAATTATAGGATAGAAAACAGAGGAAGATGGAAAGGAATTGCTGAAACAATAAATAGAAGTGGAATACAAAAAGGGAGGTGTGAGGAGGTCGTTGGAAATAAGCGAATGAAAGATAGGATATTGAAAATGTTTGAGGTGTTTTTAAATTGTTTTTGTTTGTTTTTGTTTTGTTTTGTATGTAGTGTTTTTGTATTGTATTTGTATTGTTCTTTTTTCTTTTTTCTTTTTTCTTGTAGTGTTGTGTTGAAATTGTTTGAAAAGTAATAAATATCATTTTTTAAAAAAAAGATTTGGAAGGTTTTGATAATGTATTTGGTTGGCATGCATATTTACGGTATGACAAGATAAAAGCTCACAAAGGATTTAAAAATCATATCATTAGAAAATCTTTGAACAATGTTTGGATAAGATACAAGGTTTTGTTAGAAAGGAAAACACCCAGGTGGATATCACCATTGGAAGCTAAGACCCATAAAAGTTTGAATATGAAAGAAACATAGTTGAAGTATAATGATATTCTGATGGAAGTAGGGGACCAATTTAGATTAAAATCTTATGATCAGTTGAAAAATAAATTAGATGATTGGTTCCAGTACATCCAGATAAATGAAGTGTTTAAAATGGATAAGAAAATTGGTTTTCAAACAGAGAAATCCAAACTGGAAACAGAATTATTAGATACAAAAACAAAAAACCTATCTAAGATGTATAACTTATTTCTGGAATGGCATATGAAAGATGAACAAGTGAAATCTGTAATGATTGAATGGGCCAGGGATGTGGGGCACAATATCATGATGGTGGATTGGGAGAAATTGTGGGGAAAGGGAATCAAATTTACAGCTTGTAATGTATTAAGAGAAAAATTGATGAAAATGATGAACAGGAGGTATTTAACACCAGTGAAGCTAGCAAAAATGTATCATACTCATGATAATAAATGCTGGAAATGTAGAGAAAAAGAAGGAACCTTTTACCACATGTGGTGGACATGCTCTAAGGTAAAAGGCTTCTGGGAAAGGATTTATAATGAATTGAAAAAAGTGTCGAAAAACACATTAAAAAACCAGAAGCCTTTTTACTTGGTATAGTGGGGGATGAAATCCCCAAAAAGGATATTACTTTTTTTTCTGTATGCCACAACAGCTGTGAGAATATTGTTAGCGAAGAATTGGAAGAAACAAGATTTACCAACTGTCGAAGAATGGCAGATGAAGATGATGGACTATATAGAACTTGCCAAACTGACCGGGAGACTCCGAGACCAGAGAAAAGAGACGGTGGAAGAAGACTGGAACAAGTTTAAGAAATATTTGCAAAAATATGTTAATATTTAAATCTTAAAATAGCTTTGGAAGTGGATATAGGCTGTAGGGTTAGAAGTAGAAGAGAGGGTATTTTAAAATAGTATTATTTGTAAGTGATAAAATGTGAAGTTATTTTAAGTGTGATTAAAAAAAAAAAAGAGGGTTAGAAATTATGATATATGTAAACTGCTAAAGATGAAACAAAATGAAAATCAGATAGGAGGGACTTGGGGAAGCCCACTTAACAATATTTAGAAAAATAAGGATATGACAAGAATTTGTTTGTATTGTTTGTTTTTCTGTTTGTGTTCTTTATTTGTGTTATAAAATGAATAAAAAAAATTGAAAAGAAAAGAAAAGAAACTCTTGTCGTCTTTTCCAGCTGGCACCCTGTCTTAAGGCCATCAACCCCAGGTGGAGCTTCTAAGAGCTGGTTTTGATTCTTGTTCCTTGGGAGTCACTGTATCACTTTGGAAAAATACCATCAACCTTGGGCCCTAGCAGCTTTAGGAGGTCAATGCCTCCCTTCTTGCATTCCTGCCTCCTGTGATTGGTCCCTGACCCAATCCATGTCCATGTGGGAGCTGGTGCAGTTCACCCCAGTGATGGCTAGCCCCAGTGGCCCAAACCACGCCAACCCCAGTAAGCTAACCCCTTGACCATAATCAAGTCTAACTGCTGCTTCTGCCCTTGATATTGTACATTGAAGGTTCCCACCCCCATTGTGGGGACTTTGCATTTTTGGAAGTACCAGAGGGTGAATGGGGCCAGCCTAAGCTTGGGGCCACCGCTGAGACACAATTTCCTTAATCTCTGTGCCAAGATTATGGACAGGGTTGAGCCTGTATCAAGCTCTATGCAGCACGGGGCTCCCTCTATCTGTACCTCAATGTAATTTTTTTGCATTGGAATGAGGCAACTGGTATACCTGACGGTCTGTGATCTCCATCGAGTTGCCTTGGTGTGTTGGACCGTGGGGCCTGGGACTCTTGGGTCGGCCATCTGATGTGAGGCATTGGCCAGGCCGGGCACAACACACCCGGGCGATGTGTCCCGCTTTTCTGCATTGTCGGCATTTTGTGTTGCGGAAATGGCAAGTCCTCCACTAATGGCTCTCATCGCAGCTTGCGCAGTTCTCCTCTTCTGTCCGAGGCTGTTGTGGTGGATGTGCAGCTTGTGTGTGCTGCTGCACTCAGTGTACGTCCTCCCTGTTGGATTCTGAGTCGTCGGTGAGGTCCTTGTGGTGCACCCTTGGTTGGGACGACGAGTTCGGCAAGAATCCTTGCACTGACCTCTCAGCAGCTTCAGTTGCCAGGGCCTCCTTTGGGTGACCTGGAACATCAGGTCCTTCTTGGCACAAAGGTGCCACTGCAGCTTCTCGTCCCTCAGGCCACTGATGAGGCGGTCGCGGAGCATGTTCTCCGGCTCTGTGAAGTTGCAGAGCCGGGCGGCCTGGTGGAGGGAGGTCACATACCCGGTTATTGTTTCTCCGGGGGTCTGCTGCTTTGCTTAGAAGGCGTTGCAACATGCTACCACTGAGGGCTGTGGTGAGAAGTGCCCCTTCAGCTGTTCCATTACCATGTTGTAGGGAATGGTCACAATATTTGCGGGTGCAAGGAGAACTCGGACGATCTCGAACATTTCTTCTCCATAGATGCTGAATAATGTCGCCCACTTCTTGGCTACATCAGTGACGTCCTTTGCCTTCAGGAGGAACTGGAAATGGGTGGAGTATCCTTCCCAGTATCCTGAGGCTGGGCTAAATGACGTGAAGCTGCTGTCTGTTGCCATTCTGGGTCCTTGGGTCCCAGTAGCCTGGATGCGTGGTGCAATGCAGCGGTGTTGCCAGTGGCGGCTGCGGTGTGCGGACAGCTCAGTGGGATCCCACCTTTGTTGCCAGTGAAATATACTTGGAGTCGCATAGTGATTTCATGCTCTTTATTGCAGATCGTAAAACAGTGAATGGATTTCCCCCCAAACCTCAAGCTTTACATACATTATTTACACAATGCGTCCTGTCTGATTGGATGATTCTGCTTCCCTCCTGGAGCTTGATTGGGCTGCTCCTGCAGGCCAATCAGGTTGTTGCATTCTAGGATCCTGCCTGCCTATTGGTCTAGGATCCAAGCTTAGTACATAACAACTTCCCTTTCTTGTCCGCAGACTTGGGCAGCCAAACACTGTGCAGCCCATAGGCCAGCCTGATTCAGAAGAGGTCAGAGGGCTTCTGCACATCAGACCAATCATTTTAATGAGTGGGGAGATGGCAAAAATCCTCCTCAGATGATTTGCATAGATCAGCCAAGGGTGTTGTTGCTGTGTGTGTCCCATGTGTATACATGAGATTGTGTGTGCAGGAAAGTGGGGCCGCCACACCCACTGCTATCATGCAGCCCTCAGAAGATTGGCCAAGGGCGAATGCAGTCTTCAGACCAAAAACTAAAATTAAAATTAGCTCGTCCAGCTCTATTGCTGGTCCCTGTCATGAGGCTCGGCCTCAAGCAACTGATTTTGGGTGCTGCTACAGGGCAGCAAGCTGTGATTAAATTTAATTTAACTCTGATCACCTGCACATGCCACTCATTCTGCTACATAAAATGTAATGATTTTGTGTTGTAAAAGTGATGTTTAAAGAGGCACAGAGTGTGATGGAAATAAATGGCTTTTTAAAAAAGGAGGGCGGTGTCTGTTTTCGTAAGGCTGAGTTGTCGAGGAAGAGACATCACTTGTGTTTTCTGCCTCTTGCACCCAAATGGCCTGGGCCAGCCGTGGGGACTTCTCTGTGTAAACAAGAGGTGAGGACTGAGGGGATTGAGGACATCAACCTTGAATCATCACCGGCATTTATGGCATCCTGATGGTATAAACAAGCCAGGGTGACCCATCTGCACTATTCCTCTGAATTGGTAGCAGCTCAAGCTGAGCTCTCTGCTGTGCAGATCTATGAAGAAGGCAGCTTCTGACCCATCCCTCTTCCCTTCCAGGTATTTCAATCCTCGCCAAGGTCAAGCAGTGACCTCACTGTCACCTGAGCCCTGCTGGTGCTCAAGGGAAGATTTATAGCTATGTTATGCTGCATCATCAGGAGGCACGTTTTTCTCACTACTCCCTGCTCTGAAGAAATGCCTCTCTGACTTTCTCCAAGGAGGGCTGTGCATGTCATCTCAAATGATTTCTCTTGGGCTAGACAAGAGCCAACTGCACACTGCTGCCTTTTGCTCAGGCTTGATCTTCTACCACAACCACTACTCACACCTGAGAGGAGGAGTTATTAGAGAGTATTTCTCTCATCAGTACCAAAATGCAGCAGACGACAAAGGAAGGGTCCGTACCTGGCGCCTTCAAGCAAATAGATAACCTGTGACTCTCCAGCTGCTGCTGAACTCCAATCTCAGCCAGCATGGCAAATGGCCAGACATGATTGGAGCTGCAGTCCTGCAACATCTGGAGGGCTGCAGGTTCTCCACCTCTGAAATCTGGCAAGATTTGAGTCTTCAGAAGGGGTGGCCTCACCTGAAAATTTCATTCAATTCTACCCTAAATGTTACAGAAGTTCACTTTTTTAAAAATGCAAAGGTGACCAGCAAAAATGCCCCTGGGCCTATTTGCCTGTAATATGGCAAGAGCAAATATGCCTGCAAATGTCATCCACTTCTGTCAAAAGAAAATAAAACATATAGCTGCTTTTTTATCTCCTGATAGTAAATAGTGAGGAGAGAACACTTACAACCCCTGGGTAAAATCAGGCAGCCTGTGAAAGTCTATAGCAGCCTCTCCCAGTTCCTACTAATCTAAATAAAGTATTCCAAAAGGATCTCCTGCTCTTGCCCTGCTCTATATGAAATGTCTTCTCTGTTACTTCTCTTTTCCCGAAGATAACTTGCTTTAAACCAAAGCATTTGCATCCACAATAATTAAAATGAATATTTTGTCATGATTTCACTGAGGGAAATAGGAGTGGCAGGGGCAGGAAAGAAAAAGGTTGTATGCTTGGAAAAAGATTGGAAAAAGTTTAAAGTCTACTTACAGAAATACTGTAAAATTAATGAATGTTAGAATGATGTTGGATAAGAAGTTAAGTGGTTTTTAGCTGTAATGCTATAAAGGAATATGAAAAAATGGATTATTAACAGGTAAAAATTTAATGTTATAATACTTTAAGATTAAAGACCAGGACAAACAAAGAGGGAAAGGATTTGCTGAACTAACAAATTGAACTGGAATACAAAAAAGGGAGGTGTGAGGAGGTCCGGGAAACAAGCAAATGAAAGATAAGTAATGGAAAGATGGAATTGTTTTTAACTATTTTTATTTTGTATTTTTCTTTTTTCTTTTTTCATTTTGTAATATTTTGAAAATCTTAATAAATATCTTTTTTTTAAAAAGAAAAAGGTTGTATGCTATTGTATAGGTCAGGAACAAACAAATCAGAAGAAAATAAAAAGAAAAGATGTTACAGAGAGAGAACAAAGTATTGGATGTATTGACATTCAGCACAGAGAGTGTGTGGAAAGCGGAGGAACTGGCTGCAGAGAACACGGCACAGCTCTTTTTATGATGAAGCTAACACGTACAAATTGAAAGGGAGGAAGAGAAACAAGGTGTGCATTAATGGGAAAATAGAATCACTTTTGTTATTCCTTGATATCTTAGCTACAGCCAGAAGGCTCCTTCAGATAGGACACTTCTGGCTATTATTCTGACGTGTGAGAGTGAGACATTTCACCAAATTATGATTTATTGTTGTGGGGTGGGGTGAATATGTATGTATGTATGTATGTATGTATGTATGTATGTATGTATTTGTGTACACACACACACACACACACACACACACATGATAATAATAAAAGGAATAATTTGGCTGGTGTGCAAGCTGCACCCTCTCCTAGGGAAGGGGAAAACTTGCCACAGTCTTCCAGACTGTCTCCCTCACTTCCAAACTAGACTCCTGCAAATGCCAGGGCTGTTTGTGAGAAGCATTTGGCGGGAGTATAGTAGGAATATAGCTGGTCCCTCCCAAACACAGCAGTGAGATTGTGTAGCAGGACTTGCTACTCTATGAGACACTGCACCTAGGTACACCAGGCACAATTAAAATGTTAGGCCTTTAATGGTCTGGGTCCAGGATAACTAAAGTACTGACTACTCCTATATGCTGAGATCATTGTGAAAGGCTCTCTTCCTCTTACAAGCCAGTGTGGTGTAGTGGTTAGAGTGTTATACTAGGAGCAGGGAGACCAGGGTTCAAATCCCCACTCAGCATGAAGATCCCTGGGTGACCTTGGGCCAGTCACAGCCTCTCAGCCTAACCAATCTAGCAGGGTTGTTGTGCACTCCACCTTGAGCTCCGTGAAGGTGAGATATGAATGCAATGAATAGAAGCTCCTCTGTTAGACGGGTAGAAAAAGGTGGCAGAAACAGGAGACATAATGCGAGTGATGCTTAGGGTCAGGAATATTCTCTCCAGAAAAGCCCATCTAGTCCCTTTCCTTTCAGACACCAAATGAAAGCAATTCTAATTTAGCACATCTCTGAAAAGAAGAGAAGGGGGAACAATAACTCCAGGAAGCTGTTCTACAGTTTTGCATTTGCATGATTTGCTTATTTCTTTATTAATCTCAGCTAGCATAATTAATGGTCAGTGATTATGGCAGTTGGAGTCCAGCAACACCTGTAGGGCCACAGGTTCCTCACCCTTGCTGTACACACTTACCTCACAAGGTCCCGCTGAACTCAATGGAATCATAGAATTGTAGCATTGGAAGGGACCATGAGGGTCGTCTAGTCCAACCCTCTGCAATGCAGGAATCTTTTGCCCAATATGGGGCTTGAACCCATAACCCTAAGATATATGGTTACTTACTTCTGAGTACTTGACCTGCAGAGAATTGTGCTGTTTCATCTGCTGCAGCAACAAGAAATCCATGTGGCACCTTAAAGACTAGACACCACTTAGTATAATTCGTCTTTTGACTAATTAAAAAGATGCTTCAGTTAATCAGGTAGCAGGTTTTTAAAAACACTGCCACCTTTAATTTAAGTATTTAGTGCCTTCTTAGAAGAGGCATTTCTCCTCCTTAGGAACAGGGGAAGAAGTTGCCTTTTACAAGGTCTGACCACTAGCTCATCTAGTCTAGTATTCTCTACACCAGTGGGGGGGGGGGGAACGGACTTTGACCCTCTAGATAGATGTACCTGGATAACAACTCCCACCAGCCCCTGCAGTTATGGCCAATGACCTGGGATGATGGGAGTTGTAGTTCAATAACTTCAGGAAGGCTCCCCAAGCCTACTTTCCACTGACTGCCAGTAGACCTCCAAGGTTTCAGGCAGGCTCTTTTCCAGCCCTTCCCTGGAGATGCTGGTGCTGAACATGGACCTTCTTCAGACAAAGCATAGGCTGTTCCACTAAGCTACGGACAATCCTTTCTCTCTCTCAGGAGGCAGTGACTTTTCTGAGATGGTGCCTTCTGGACGTATATGCACATAATCAAAAGCACAAAGCTTGTCCCCCCCCCTTTAGAACAATGGCTTTATTCATAGGCAAATGAATGCAGATGGAGGCCATTAAAACTCATGCAATGAATCAACTGAGATCTCTTAGAGTTATAAACTAACTAAGTGCTAAAAGTTTAAAACAAATGATGAAATACAAAAATGGGAAAAAGAAAAGGCAATACCAGAGGGACCTAATATGTTATCTTGGGGCAGTGGGGGAGGGGGGGAGGAGAGGGCAGAAAAATCTTTGAGAAAAACAGGTCTCTCCGGTACTGATAATCTGTGGTGGGGGCATTGCAGGCTCGTGATAATAAATGTTTGCTTGTTTGTTTATTCATACATACCCCGCCCATCCGGCTTGGTTTCCCCAGCTGGACGGGACTGGGCTGGGTTGTCACTGGGGTACGGGGAGTCTTCAGCTTTGCTGCATGGAAGATCACAATCCTTGCTCTTTGAAGATCACTACAATTTCCTTCCTTAAGACCAACCACATTCAGAGGTCCATGAAAGGCTTCTGCATTAATCTGCAACCACTGCATTTGCTTGCTATGACCACAGTCCCAAGAAAGCTCAATAGACACACAGGAGAGCCAAGGGCTTAGGCTGCAAGATCTACCCTACAGACCCCTCCATCCCCCCCCCCATTAGGGCAAGCTGAGACATTCATTCCAGGCAATGAATCAGGACAAGTGGTGACTGGTGCTCCCTACCCAACCTCACTACAGGACTAACCACTGCTGCTGTTTGGTCCTCCATCCATGTGCTGGCTGCTCTCTGCTACCCCAATGTCTCCCTCCAGGGAAGGATCCTTTCTTAGATCAAGGCATTGTAAGGCGAGGTGGCCCTGGAGAATCTCCATGCCACTGGCCCACTACTGCGGCATACACTGTTTAAATATCTGTCACTATAGCAAAGTGGTCAATGACCCGCTCACAGAGATTTCTGAGGCCATTCACCCCAGTTGCTCCAGTGCCTCAGTCTGGCAAAGTACAAACATAGGGTCCCTCCTCAGATCAAGGTGTGAGGGAGATCCTGCAGGCTGTGCCCATGATCCTTAACTATTGGACATGCTTGCTGGACGCTGATGGGAGCAGGTGTACAGCAACACCTGGAGGAACACAGGTTGCCCACCCTTGCCTAGAGCATGAGCTGGCCAAACAAGCTCCAATTGGACACTTCATACAACTATCCCTGAGTTAGGCCCGTCCCCTGCAGTTGTCATGCACACAAGAATTCTGAAGAGCTGTCCTTTGGAGTTGCAGCTGTCCCTCCTTCTGCCTTCCAATACACTGTGATGTGAGTCTGGTTTAACACATTAGGAATCAGGCTGAGATTACAACCAGCATTAAAAACTATCAATAAAAGCCAGGATAAAGCCAATGTGCCGTATCCAGGGCTTTGTGAGCCATAAAAGGTTTTAAAAGGCAATTTAGTGTGTGTGGGGGGGGGAATAGGTATATTTAAGACAAATCCTATGTTTCTCATAAAACAGGGAGGGAGGGAGAGGGTTGGCACGAAATAGCTCAAAGAATTTGCTATTTGGAAGTCACCATGTCTCCTTGCTTTCTATGCCTCCACTCTAAACTCAATTCTTTCTGGATCAATAAAAACATATGAAAATGGAATCAAAATAGCTAGAGGTGCTTGTGGGGATAAGAACTAACACCCTTCCCTGTTAAGGATGAAAATTAATTCTAACAACACCATCCTGAAAAGAAAAGAAAAACCACTCCCAGAATGTATTTTCCTAAATAGTTAGCTAACTGGATACCAAATACCCAGATTACAGTGTACAAGGATCACAATAAATGCAATATAAAAAGCAACATTAAAACCACAAAATTCTCAAACTCACAGACCTTGATTGACTAGCAAAAAAACAAAACAAAATAGGCCAGCAATTGCATCAATCCGTAAAGGCCAGACAGAACAAGTTTGCCCTCAGCAGGAGTTGAAAAGGCATCAGCAGGGGGGACAAGTGGTGTACCTTTGGTTAGGACTGCCATATTTCAAACACTGAAAAATCTGGACAGAAAAGTTGTTGAGCTTTTTTTCCAAAACCGCAGAGAAGGCCCTACAACGTTTAACTGGCCCACTGTGCTAAACCGGCATGGTTTGGGGGCTCCAGAAATCGCTTCTGCGCATGTCCAGATACAGAAAATTGCTTCAGTGCAGGCGCGATTTCTTGCATTTGGCCATGCACAGAAGCGATTTCCGGCACCGCAGACACGCACAGACATGATTTCCGGTGTCGCACTGCGCCAGTCCGGCCCACGGAGGATCTCCGTGGGACTGATCCGGCCCATGCCCGGTAAGCCTTGCTGACCCCTGCCCTACAACAAGTCACTGAAGCCATGGCTGTAGCTGGGACTCTCAGCAGTGCCTCTCTAGGCACATTTGAAAGAGGTGTGTCATCTACCTGTGCAATATAAACAGTGCTGGGGAAATGGTGTGCTTGCAAACAGTCATGCCCAAAAGGATGGTGGGAAGTATTTCATTTCTCCCTCAAGACATTGTAGAAAAAAACAGAGCAGGTCTGGGCAACCTATCAGCTGCCAGGTGCAGCTGGACTACAACCCCCATCATTCCTGAGAGTTGACCATGCTGGCTAGGGCTGATGGGAGTTGGAGTCAAGTTATTCCTCTTGTCCTGTTTCTGTTTGCATCTGACTTTGCCATCCCTAGGAGCCCTTCCATCCTTGACCTTTGAAGCCTTTTCTCCACTCTGTCCAATTAAAAAGGAAAGGGAAACCTGCAGGCCAGACCAAACCTCATTAGAAGTGTCGCTTGCTGGAACTGAGGGTGCTGAATGTGTTGTTTTCTGAAAACCCTGTAGGCCCTTCTCTCAACTGGCTCCAAATCTATTTGCCCACTCTGATAATTTACAGGCAAGGAAACAGCAGCAGCAAGTAAGGTGGTATGTGGGCAGGAAGTCCAATTTTTTAACCCACCAGGAGACGATAATCTCCAGGGTGCCATTACTCTTCTTTCCTGATCCCTCAGTGTCCCTCCAGCATTCATGGCTGCCCACAGCTCTTTTTCCTGCCTCAACTACAACCTCCCCACCGGAGTAGTTAATTAAATATCAAATGTTTCTAAATGGCAGGAGCAAAGAATACATTTGCAGCGTGAGGGGGTTGGGGAGAAAGGATCATTTATACACTTGTTCGTGACTCACACTGGCCTTGCTGCCCAATCCAGGCAGGATGTCCTTGGCTTCCCAGGTGGAAATGGAAACAGCAATGCATAACCCTTTGCAACAAAAGGCTGAGATAAAACAAATAAATATCAAGTGCAAGAGCTTTCCACTCAGAACATCTAAAGGTCATTGTTTCAAAAGTGCATTTTTGCAATGCACTCTTTGCCACTTGCTTGCAATTCAGAACTTTGGGGGAGGTAAAGAGGTGGGGGGGGGGATGGGACGGCTGGGCAGGGGTGCTTCATTCTCCCTGCTTCCCTCCCCTTCTCAAGAATATTTTATGTATATCATATGTGTGCGTGTACATGCAGACTCAAACAAAGGCTGAGTGATGTCACAAGGCAGAGTTTCCCATGATGCCACAGGGCTGCCAACATTTGGAAGTCTGAAACCTGACAAGAGGGTTGAACTTGAGAGTCTGTCTCAGTACAGCTATATATTTATTTATAAAAATAGTTATATACCATTCATTAAAAAAACATCAGAGCAGTTTACATAAAACCATACCATTAAAACCACATAAAAATGTTAAAATCAGGGATCAGCTAGCTATTATGAAAGATGTATTCTTAATTGCCTCTGTAATACTGATAGAATAGAAAACCTTTCATCAGGCCAGAGATATGAAGGTCCAGGGGTATGGAACCAGGGAAGAGATGATGGTGGGCTTTAAATATATATATACTTTATATATTAAAAATATATTTTGAGCGATTAGTGAGATTTTTTAAAAGCACTTTTCAGTGCTCTACTTACTTCTCTGCTGCCAACTTCTGGACCAGGGCAATTCACTGCCAGCCGTGTCCTAGTTGTGCCTTCAGTTGCTGCCATGGGGAGGAAGGGTCAGCTCAGCTCGGCTAGCACAGCTGCACACTCAGGGAAAACCATCAAGTCTGTAGGTGTGCCAGACCAGCAGATAGCCCTAATATAACTTACCATCCTGAAGTGCCAAACACTGACCCTCCAAGTGTCCCTATATTCCAGGGACGTCCCTGATTTAGAGGAGCCATCCCAGTTTCTGATTTGATCCTGGAATGTCCCACTTTTTCTTAGGATATCCCTATTTTCCTTGGAGAAACGTTGGAGTTATCCGACACCTGAGCCGTCTGAAGGCAATCCTGTATAGGAAAGTTTTTTAATGTTTAATGTTTTATTATGTTTCTATATAGGTTGGAAGCTGCCCAGAGTGACTGGGGCAACCCAGTAAGATGCATGAGGTATAAATAGTAAAATTATCATTATAGAAAGGGACTTCCCTATTTTCATAAGAGAAATGTTGGAGGGTTTGCAGACAGGAGTCATGGAACCAAAGCCTGATACTTGACTTCTCTACCCCCTGCAGAAAGAAGTGAAAACTCACAGAGCATAGACAGCAGGCACATCATACCGTACAGAGATTAGTAACCATCTCCACATCTTGTAGCGGTTGATTCTGTGACTGCAGCAGCCTGATTTGTGGGATGCTGTCACTAAAGGCAAATCTACACCACAAGATGCTTCAACAGAGACCTGTAGTGCTGCAAGGAAACCAGTCTAATGTGCAGCACCCTCACCAAAATACAGTCTTGGGGGAGTCAGAGACAGCAAAACAGGTATAAGTATAAAGCAGACTTAGGTTTATATGGTGCAGATCTACGAAAAATAGGCACTTCATTTTGTTTTCCTGCATAAAATTCCCAGCCATTGGGTGACAGTATTACTGTACCATCTTGGCTGTTGCAATTTTCAGTGCAAATGATCGATAGGACTCAAGAGTAATAGTGCCCTTAGCACCCAATAGATCAGTGTGATTTGTCTCATATCCTGACCTGCAAATGTAGACCATAAAGGCAAACCTCTGCTGAGAAATGGAGCTCCTTTCCAATCTCAGCTCCATTAAGGGGGAGGGGACCCAGAGCACCCCCAAGCAACACTGCCAACTGATGGCCGCTTAAGGGTCTCTTGTGGAGCTCAGAGAGAGCAAACAAACTTGGAGACTCCACTGACCAGCTGTTGCCTCTTCTGTGCTTTCAGTCATGTTAACACATTCTGAGCTGCAAGTCAAGACCCATATGCTGGGGTTGCCTAGCCAGGCTCTTGCTATGCCACTTTGCCATCTCGACTGGACCATAGAAGAAGCAAGTAGCAAATGCTGCCATACCCTCCAAGTGCCCCTATTGTCCAGCAACAGTCCCAGAATTGCAAAAGCTACCCCAGCTTCTGATTTGATCCTGGAATGTCCCTATTTCCCCCACCAGGGCCACCACCACCAAGTTTGAGGATGAGGAGGAGCTGGCACTTGTCCTGAGCAGCTGCAGCTGCAGGGGAGCACCCCATTGCCTCTCCTGGGTCCCTCCCGCTGGCCTCCTCCCTTGGGCAGCTCATAGCTGCTGCTGGGGAGCAGGCAAGGAGGAGGAGAGGCTGCTGAGGCCCAGCCCTGCTTGATGCGCTGGCTTTGAGCTATAGGCAGAGGGCAGGGCCACCCTGGGCGGGAAGAAAGGGCGAGCAGAGTGGAGCACAAGGAATCCTGATTTTTAAAAATCAAATATCTACTTGCCCCTTTCTATATATTGGTGTGTGTTTTTCCTTTTGTAAATCTGTCAGAGAATAGAATAGAATAGAATAGAATAGAATAGAATAGAATAGAATAGAATAGAATAGAATAGAATAGAATAGAATAGAAGAATAGAATAGAATAGAATAGAATAGAATAGAATAGAATAGAATAGAATAGAATAGAATAGAATAGAATAATAGAATAGAATAGAATAGGGATGAATGGATTTTCTCAGGATGGTGGATGGCATGTGTGCTGTGTCCCATTGGTGAAGTGGTGGTGGTACTACTCTCCCTTCTTCTGAAGGAAATGCTCTGCAGTGGCTGGTGTGTGCTTGTGTGGAAAGGACGAAAATGATGGGTCAAGGAGGGTCAGTTGCAGGGGAGTGAGAAATGTTGGAGGGTATGTGCTGCTGAAAGGTGATCAGTGGTGCTCATTGTGAGTAAGTAGTAGCTAGATGTAAGTAGTAGCTTAAGAGTAAGTAGTAGCTAGAGGGGACGTGGGTGGCGCTGTGGGTAAAAGCCTCAGCGCCTAGGGCTTGCCGATCAAAAGGTCGGCGGTTCGAATCCCTGCGGCGGGGTGCGCTCCCGTTGCTCGGTCCCAGCGCCTGCCAACCTAGCAGTTTGAAAGCACCCCCGGGTGCAAGTAGATAAATAGGGACCGCTTCCTAGCGGGAAGGTAAACGGCATTTCCGTGTGCGGCTCTGGCTACCCAGAGCAGCAATGTCACACTGGCCACGTGACCTGGAAGTGTCTCCGGACAGTGCTGGCCCCCGGCCTCTTGAGTGAGATGGGCGCACAACCCCAGAGTCTGTCAAGACTGGCCCGTACGGGCAGGGGTACCTTTACCTTTACCTTTAGTAGCTAGATCTGTGCAACAAGAGGCAGCTCTTGCAAACAAGGGGAAATGCAGGGGGGGATGCAAGCAGGAAAAACTTTATTTCATAGCATTTATATACCACTTGATTGTAAAAGGAAACCCTCTAAGTGGTTTACGAAAGGATAAAAGGTAGGAAAAGGTGAAGGACCCCTGGACAGTTAAGTCCAGCCAAAGGTGACTATGGAGTGTGGGGCTCATCTTGCTTCAGGCCGAGGGGGCCAGTGTTTGTCCACAGACAGCTTTCCGTGTCATGAGGCCAGCAGGACTAAACCACATACCAGCTAAATAATTATAGACTCTGGAGTTGATGGACCTACCAGGGATTATTTTGCAGCATATTTATTTGCCTACTTTTGTTGCAGCCACTATGCATTCTCCCCAGCCCCACCCCCCACATCCCAAAATGATGGCTGTATCATGGTCATGCATCTGGAAACAGAACTATATTGAAGTGATTGCCATTGTCTACAAAAGCAATAAACTTCAAATTAAACATAAAATGTGAAAGAGCTGATCACATTCCTAAATGGTAAGGGGTGAATTTTGGTGCATTCCAAAAACTTCCAAATATGGCCATGTATTTTTTGGGTGGGGGCATGTAGACCACCCCTAGTTTAGACCCAGTCCAAACTTATGAGCTGTCTTACAGCGTCTTTTATACCAGAACGCTCCCTATTTTTTGTAATTGTGGAGATTTTTGGAGGGGGGAACGGCAAGTTTTAAAAACTGTTTATTAAGTTGCATTTTGAACGGTTGTAACCTGCCCTGGAACTTTAGGGAGAAGGGCAGGTAATAAATCAAAATCACCACCACAATCACATCAGTTCCATCCAGATGTTGTTCCACTCCACTCCAGGTCTGTCGTCACCAGCTAAGATGGGCAATGATCAGGGATTCTGGGAGCTGTATTTAGGGAGGGGAGGGGAACTGTTTGGTTGATGTTTTCATGAAAATCTACCAAATGTGCACTACCCAAATCAAGATACAAGTCAAAACATAGCTATCCTTTGAAATTTGCACTTCCCTGAATTTTGGCATGAAGTTCTCCAACCAAAAATAAAACAAAATAAATGCATATAATATGCATTCCTCATTTGATTTCTTGACAAATTTACAATGGGCCTCACAACCACAAATGCTGCTTGCACTGCATTCCATATATACTTAGCAAGGGATATGGACTTAACAGTCCTTGCAATCTTCCCTCTGTTCCTCCCCACACCTGTTCCACCAACCTCTCTTCTAAACTTGAATCCTTAAGTTCATGCTTCATTTCTTCTAGCTTCTCCTCAGTGTCAAATGTGGGCAGGTCTATTAAATCCCACCCTACTGTCCCAAAGTCCTCTTCCAAAAACTGTGAGGGCTAGAAACCTACGTTATAAAACACACACAAGCACTCCCAGGTTTCTTATCAACAGCTAGCTGTAAATGTGCCAAGTGGGTCCCTTGTTTCCCATCCCTGCCCCCATTTTGAAGCTTTCAAAGCCATGTGAAAGCTGAGCTTGGCAGACTCTTTTTGCCTGCAACTCCTTTGTGGGGGGCTTCTAGTAATTGCAATTGTAAATTGATGTGATTCTTATTTGGCTAATAAATACTTTATTTGCACGTGCGAAGTCAATAAGAAGCCGTCTTCTCTTTGTAATAAGATTTTAACACAATTAATCTGGAGGAGGGGGATTTACTGCTCATCCTGCCATGTGGAGGCTCCATGTGGAGCAATAAAGGCACCATTTGCATCTCATTAAGCAGAAGAAGGTGAGACAGAGGAAGCCTCCATGCATCCTCCCTGGAATCCTAAGAAGCGGAGCTGTCTTGGAGAAGAAAGCACAGCTAACAGAAGGATCAAAGTCTCCGGCTTCCAATTAAATGTTGCAAGAGCAAAGGGCTGTGGGGGAAATGCAGTAATTAAAAGTTGTTTTGAGGGGGGTAGGAAACAGGCCTTGTACCTAAATGAGAGCCCAAACCTGAGATTTACCCCTTTCTTCCTTGTTTTAGCAATGGGACAGCAGTCTATGCGTTCTGATGCACAAAGGGCAACGCTGTGACCCCTCAAGCTCTGTTTTGGAATGAATCCTACAATAGAATGGAAATGAACCCCAACCAGACTCAAAGGTTTGGCTGAGGACCCAAATGTATGATTGGTGTGGAGGAAGGGGACAGGGAGACTCCCCCTTTCTCAACTCCCTCTTGCTTAATACAATGATATCCAATGATGCTGACTGTTGGGAGACAAAACAAAGACAAAACAAAGCACTTCTTGTCGCAGCGGGTAGGTAAACTATAGAATTTGCTCCGGCAAGATATCATGATGGCCATGAATTGGGATGGCTTTAAATGAGGATTAGAGGAAGGAAGAACAGGCTATTAGTGGCTGACAGCCATGGTGGCTGTGTTAGTCTCCCTCCGCTGTTGGAGCAGTAGGTAGCTTCGTGGTGAATGTCCTGGGAAAAGAGAAGTGTTCTGTGTTTGCTCCTTTCTCAACCAAAATGGGCACAATTCCTGCAGCATCTGTTGGCACTGCTTGAGGAATTTGATATTTGTGAACCCCTATACAAACTGCTGCACCTCCTGGACTACTGTGGAGGCTGGAATTTGGAAGATACCATATTTTTTGCACCATAACACTCACTTTTTTCCTCCTAAAAAGTAAGGGGAAATGTCTGTGCGTGTTATGGAGGGAATGCCTACGGGTGGCATGCCTACAGATTTTCCTCCTCTAAAAACTATGTGTGTGTTATGGTCGGGTGCATGTTATAGAGCGAAAAATACGGTAGTTATCCTTCAAAGTTACCGTAACACTTCTCCAAATTCTGTGATACAGTTCTCAGCTCAACTTGCACCTTTGAAATAAAATACATTGAGAAATAAGTGGGGGTTTTTTAAATACGCTTTCAAAACCTCTTATGTAAATGTGGATTTTCTTGTTTGTTCATTATTATTTTTTTAAAGCATAGATTAATGTAGATATATAACCAAAATACTTGGTCTTATATATGATATTGGCAGCATGAATAGGAATTGCAACTCAATAGGAAGCATCCCAAAATCTTACACAGTGCGCTTGGTTCCACTGTCTCTGGAATATAGCTATAATGGAGAAAATAACACATAATTTGTGATAAGGACTAGAACCTGAAGATGCTTTTTATATGATTTGGCATCCTTTTATGAAATATATAGCAGAACCATCATTTTCAGGATGGACCCATGTCACAAGCTTGGCAAATCTGGAACTAGACTTGATAATCTGGTGATGTTGACAGTCATTACTTGGACTTTGGTTTTTTTTTAACCCAAGTGCAACTGTATTAATTCTATGTGCCTATTTTGCAGTTTTGTTTTTCCATCTTTTAATTTTCATCTGTTGTTATAATTTTTTGTTTTAAATTCTGTTTAAATATTTGTATTAAATACATTATAGAATGAATTTTTTTAAAACTTTACCAAAAAATTAAGGGAATGGGACAGAAAAGACTGATGAATGAACACTTGCAAAAGTGACATGCTGCAGAAACAGTTGGATCTATTCCTCCATCCCAATCAGCATCTGCAATAGGTCTAGAGCAGTCCCCACCAGCACCCCAAATTAAAAATACATCACTTACTTTTTCCATCAGCTGCCGTAGTTGTCGGCTGCGCAGGTCCCTGGAGCATGTGCCCTGGACAGGGATGACAGCCGTGCACAGACATTTGCCGTCGGGGGCCTGAGCTGAAGTGTAGACCTGCCAGCCTTCATCGGGGCTCTGGAAGAGAGTCTGCAAAGAGAAAGAAGCATAGAGCACTAAGCAACATGGTCAGGGCTTCAGGCCTTGCTCCTAATCCCAATACCTGCAGATGGAGGAGACACCAGTATATTTGCACTACACATTGAAACCAGTTTCAGAATTACAGGAAGTCCTCACAGCAAGCACTACTGGATTCTCTTGCAGGGGCGGGCAGACAGTCAAACCCAACTGAAAGGGGTTTTAAAGAGGTGTTGCATTTGTGCTGGAGATCTTCATGGGAGAACAAAGGCTCAAAATCCTGGAAATTGCTTTGAGTTTCATTTGTGGGCGGGGAACACAAATCTAATAAATAAACAAATAGGCTTTTCAGCAGGCATAGGAGTTTAGTGCAAATGAGGCAGAGAAAGAAAGGCAAGATGTCATGTGCCTAGGTAAGTTCTCTTGCCCGAAGTTGAGATGGTATTCTAGTTTACTACATGTACACTCTTTGACTTGGGTCATATCTATATATGCAGCAGAATAATGTGGGGCTGAGAGATTTGTTTCTCTCTCGCTTCCTCATTCTTTGCAAAGAATGAGGAAGATAATAATAATAATAAATTTTTATTTATATCCCGCCCTCCCCAGCTGAAGCTGGGCTCAGGGCGGCTAACAACAATCAAAATAACCCAACATTCTAAAAACATTCATTATAAAGTTAATTAAAATCAAATTAATGGCAACCATTAAGGAACATTCTGTGCAGATTGCCAGAGGAGGGGGTCAGGCTGTGCCCTGATCAAAGGCCTGGTGGAACAGCTCTGTCTTGCAGGCCCTGCGGAAAGATGTCAGGTCCTGCAGGGCCCTAGTCTCTTGTGACAGAGCGTTCCACCAGATTGGAGCCGCAGCCGAAAAAGCCCTGGCTCTAGTTGAGGCCAGCCTAAGCTCCCTGTGGCCTGGGATCTTCAGGATGTTTTTATTTGCAGACCGTAAATTTCTCTGTGGGACATACCAGGAGAGGCGGTCCCGTAGGTACGAGGGTCCTAGGCCGTATAGGGCTTTAAAGGTTAAAACCAGCACCTTAAACCTGATCCTGTACTCCACCGGGAGCCAGTGCAGCTGGTATAGCACCGGATAAATATGATCTCGCAGCGAAGACCCCATAAGGAGTCTCGCCGCGGCATTCTGCACCCGCTGGAGTTTCTGGGTCAGTCTCAAGGGCAGCCCCACATAGAGCGAGTTACAATAATCCAGTCTGGAGGTGACCGTCGCGTGGATCACAGTGGCTAGGTCAGGGCGAGAGAGATAAGGAGCCAACTGCTTAGCTTGGCGGAGATGGAAAAATGCCGCCTTTGTTATAGCTGTAATCTGCGCCTCCATAGAGAGGGAGGTATCGAAGATTACACCCAAACTCTTAACAGACGATGCTGGCACTAATTGCACCCCCGCAAGAGATGGGAGTTGACCCCTCAATCCCATATCGCCCCGTCCCAGCCAGAGGACCTCTGTCTTCGAAGGATTTAACTTCAACCGGCTCCCATGTAACCATCCAGCCACAGCTTCCAGACATCTGGTCAGTGTGTCTGGGGCCGAGTCAGGATGGCCATCCATCAACAGATAGAGTTGGGTGTCATCGGCATACTGATGGCAACCCAGCCCAAAACTCCGGACAAGCTGGGCAAGGGGGCGCATAAAGATATTAAAAAGCATTGGGGAGAGAATCGCACCCTGAGGCACTCCACACACCAAGGAGTGGCGCGATGACACTTCCCCCCCAAGCGCCACCCTCTGTCCCCGACCAGAGAGAAACGAGCGCAGTCATTGAATGACTGTGCCCTGGATCCCCACGTCGGCAAGGCGGTGGTCCAGGAGTTCGTGATCGACCATGTCAAAGGCTGCTGACAGGTCTAGAAGAATCAGCAGCCCCGACCCGCCTCGATCCAGCTGCCTGCGGAGATCATCTGTTAGGGCCACTAGAGCCGTCTCGGTCCCATGACCAGCGCGGAAGCCGGACTGGAATGGATCGAGAGCCGATGTTTCATCCAGAAACCTACCAAGCTGTTCAGCAACCGCTCTCTCAATCACCTTACCCAGGAATGGAAGATTCGAAACCGGGTGGTAATTGGATAGGTCTAAGGGATCTAATGATGTTTTCTTTAAGAGCGGGCGCACCACTGCCTCCTTCAGTTCCCCTGGGAATATCCCGGTGCCAAGGGACAAATTGATGATATCACCCAGGGGGGCCCGCACCTCATCTGGACATGCTCTAATCAGCCAAGACGGGCACGGGTCAAGAGGACAGGTGGTGGGCTTTCCAGCTCGGAGGAGTCTGTCCACATCGGCTGGGGATATCCGGTCAAAGTGGTCCAATACTGGACCTGAGGACAGTCGAGGGGCCTCCAGCTCCTTTATTGTATCCAAATTGGCAGGGAGGTCATGGCGGAGCAACAGGACCTTCTCCGCAAAAAAGCTCGCAAATGCCTCACAGCTGTGTGTCAAATTGTTATTTAAATTTGGCTGTCCTTCAAGGGACATTAATGACCTAATTATACTAAATAATTGCGCCGGGCGAGAGCTAGCGGAGGCAATGGAGGCCGAGAAGTAGGACTTCTTAGCGGCCTTCACTGCCATCTCGTAGGTTTTCATAAAAACCCTATAAGATGTTCTTGAGGCTCCGTCACGGGCGCCCCGCCATACTCGCTCTAGCCGTCTGAGGTCCCGCTTCATTTTCCGAAGCTCCTCGGTAAACCAGGGAGCCCGGTTTCTGCGGGGTCGCAGAGGGCGCCTAGGTGCGATCTCATCAATGGCTGCTAGGAGCTGGATATTCCAGCCCTCAACAAGCTCAGTCAATGAGTCACCAGGGGGAGCAAGGTCCCGTAAGGCCTGACGGAATCTATCAGGGTCCATCAGCCTCTGCGGGCGAGCCCAAATTGGCTCGCCACCTAAGCAGGGTGGGGGTGGAAAATCAATCCTGGCTTTCAGAGCATAGTGATCAGACCATGGCACCTTCATCGAAGGAGACATGATCACATCTATACCTATGCCAAAGATCAAATCCAGCGTGTGGCCTGCTTGATGTGTGGGGCCCGAAACAAACTGGGAGAGCCCTAGTGTCGATTAAAAAATGTGCCTTTTCTTGAAGTGGTACAGTTCATTCCATCCTGCTCCAGGTGTGTATCTCGCTCCACAGTGTTGAAAGGGTCTTACATAGGAAACCCCACAGTAAGCCCTTGTCACCATCTCAGATTGGGCTGTCACATAGGGAACACAATGGAAGAAAGGGAGACGTGGAGCAGTCCTCTGCACACACACACACACAAACACACACACTGCTCATCCAAGAAGCCAATCACCATTTTCCAAACCATTTCACAGGGGTCGTTCTGAGGATGAAAACTTTATATTTCCATGAATGCTACCTTGATCTCTTTGAAGGTAATTCAGGATATGAATGCAATTAATTAATTAGACAACAATATACAATAATTATTAATTATTCCTGAATAGTGTAGTAACTTAATAATATATAGTAGTATAATTCACTAGGTGTAACCATCAGGAATTATGTTAATTTGCTTACAAACAACCTGGAGGGACACAGCTGAGAATAAGAAAGGTTTTATCTATTGATTAGGAAATGTAAAGAAATACACTACACATAGCCTCCATCCCAAGTTTGAAACCAGCCTCCCCCAACTTAGTGTCCTACAGATGTTGCTGGGACTCTAACTCCCTCCACCCCTGAAAATTTGGCCATGGAGGCCATGGGGCTGAAGGCATCTTAAGAGAGAAAGCTCTAGAAAACAGCCTGAGAAACAGAGTCAGGGCTTATCCTGCTTCCTTGGAGTTCCCATGAAAAAGAAGCCACCAGAGAGACAGGAGATGCCAAGATCTGCCAACACAACAGCCTGTGGAAAAGATTTGCTGCTTGTCTCTCCTCATCTTCCCCAGCCTGACTCCCGCCCACACGGCATCTCGGTAAAGATTTGCTGGCTTTTTTAAGAGTTAGCATTGGCTGTTGTCATTGTGTGCATGCACAGACACACTTCCCCACAAAATTTGCAAAACTGTGAGATGCAGGCAAGTCTGGGAGATCTTTAATACAAAATAAAAAACAGACAGTTATCAAATTATGCTAATGTGCTGCTTACAGTTAAACAAGAATACATCATGATTCTTAGGGGTGTACAGTTTCCCCCTCTATTTTGTAAGTCCATTTGTTTCCATTATTAAAAACTTCACTCATTTCATTATTCAGCCATTAAAAGCACATTTGTTTCAGCATTTGTTTGTTCATGTTCAGTTCCATTTCCCCCTTTCTTTGTTGTTATTGTTTTATGTGGCGGCAGCAGTAATGCTTACAGTGGTACCTCAGGTTAAGTACTTAATTCATTCTGGAGGTCCGTTCTTAACCTGAAACTGTTCTTAACCTGAAGCACCACTTTAGCTAATGGGGCCTCCCGCTGCCACTGCGCCGCTGGAGCACGATTTCTGTTCTCATCCTGAAGCAAAGTTCTTAACCCGAGGTACTATTTCTGGGTTAGCAGAGTCTGTAACCTGAAGCGTATGTAACCTGAAGCGTATGTAACCCGAGGTACCACTGTATTTTGGTGGCTCCCTCCCTCCCATAAGCCACTGTCTTCTTTTCCCAGAATGCCACAGATATAAAGAACATAAAAAGAGCCCTGCTGGATCAGGCCCATCTAGTCCAGCATCCTGTCCTCACAGTGGCCAGCCAGAGGCTTGTGGGAAGCCCACAATGGAGTGCCAGAGCAGTCTCCCCACTTGTGATTCTTCAGCAACTGGCATTCAGAGGCAGGCGGCCTCAGACCAGGGAGGTGGGATACAGCCAGCATAGCTAGTGGTCACTGACAGACTTATTGACCATGAATTTGTCCAACCTGTTTTTGAAGTTATCCAAGTTTTGGATAGGTATGATTGCATGAGTGATTTCCATAGTTGACTAGGCGTTGTGGGGCAAACTACTTCCCTCTATCTCTCCTGGGTCTTCCAACAGTCAGCCTCATTGGGTGGCTCTTAGTAGAGAGATATATATATGAGAGAGAGAGAGAGAGAGAGAGAGAGAGAGAGAGAGAGAGAGACTGAGACTATCCAGTTTCTCCACACTTTTCTGTTGCTCTGGGGCATTCTGGCGAAAAAAGTGGCACTTGCCGCTAAAAAATGGCAGCTCTCACTGGGGGACACCATTCTCCTCCCAGGGAATGTTCTAAAATGACACACAGAGGCAACATGATTGCTGACTTGACATTATGTCTCACAGCCAAGGGTTGTCATTTGTTTTGCTCCCAACCAGCCACTATCTGTAGCCAAAGTTTCTTCTTGGCTTACTGATCATGGTTTGTTAGAGTGAAATGAACCATGATCCTGGGTTCAGATGCAATGCTGGTTTGAGCAAAACAGCCCTGACAGGTGTGCTCACGGTGCCCTGATAGGTGTGCAGACGTTGAGCTCTCAAATTTCAGCAGCACCCTGTGCAATGCTAAAATTTTACGTCCCCCACCTCCCATGCTCCATTGCTATAGCATTGCTTTAACACCCCCTGCAGTGTGTGCCCAGTGCAGCCATACCAGTTGTGCTACCCTAAAACCGTCTCTGCTCATGGTAAAGTCTTCCCTGTGGCATGCTGTGGCATGGAAGCTGGGTGAGTGAAGAGATGCCCTGCTGGGGTTGAGATACAATCCCAGATTTCCAGCCACTGCTGAAATCAGCTGATCAGAATCAAGCATTATTTCTTATCTGCCCCCTTCTTCCCTGCTTTTCGTTTCTTGGTCACATGGGAGTGTGACAGAACATTGGGAACTCTTGTATCCTGGAAACATAGGTTATTGTCTGCTTGTTTGACTAAGACAAGGAGGAAAAACTCTCTGGCCCAGTGCCTCTTGACCATTAAAGTGCTGTCTCTGTGTCCAAATGCTTTAGGGCTCTGGGACCATAACCCTGGGGTTATAGGCCACAAGAGCAGACCTGTCACACTGACTCCATCCCAAGTCTGCACTGCCTGCCCTCTTTCCCTCTTTCCCACGATGCCACCTCCCTCTTCCCAACCCACACAAACGCAATGTGTTTCTAAAATTCACTTGATTCCTTTCTTTCCCCAACTAAATATGGAGCGGCAAATGCTATTTTTAGTCCCCGCTTGCCCTGGGACATGCCGAATGCACGTAATGAGTTGTGGCGTGACCTATTCTGTCCTTTCCTGTTATGTCACGAAGCTTCATCACCCATTTGGCTGTCTTCTCTCTTCCCCCGCCCCATCCCATTTCAGTTTCTTAAAGAGGCGCCTGCTAAGAAATTGGAGGGAAAGGCTGCAAGAGAGAAAGGAAGCCCCACAGAGCACCATTCCCAGGCAAACAAGCCACAGCCAGATAGTCTATACTGTTTCAGAGTCCATCAGTCCCTCCTTTCCACCAACCACATCATGCAAGAAAATTGAGAAAGCCTCTTGGGAAACAGAGCAGAAGGAGCAGCCCTTAACAGAGTGGAGGGTGGACAGAGAATGCAAAGTAGGTCAGACCCGTGTTAGCCAGCCTCATGCTCTCTCCTTCTGGATGTGGCACGGCAACCCGCCCATAATTTACATTCAGCACATTAGAGATCATCCGCGAGTGATACCATGCCAAGTCTTCCTATGACTTCTCAGTAGATCAACCAAATTTGAGTGATACCAAAATGCCAGCTGAAGAGTTTGTGCCTCCCCCGCCCCCACCTAAAGCAAGTAGCTAGTCCTCCTGGGTGTAGTGGGGTACTCAGGGCAGGACTCTGAGGCAGGAATCCAGGACCCTGCTTAGCGGAATGAGCAGGAGGGCCCCCAAATGCTGCAAGGCTTGAAGTAAGCGAAATAATTACACAGTACGATCAAAAGCGGGTGAAGCATAAGACCATTAAGTCCAGATCTAAAATCAGCTACTGTAACTGGACCACTGCATGATAGCAGAAACAGCACTCCAAAATATGTGGGCAGAGATGGTAGAGCTGTACAAGAAAAGTGTAGAGAGGGTGAGCAGCAGATTTATTTAATTTTTAAACCCCAAACAAAACACCTCATGCTAACCTAAAGCCTGGACCATGATTCCCTGAAAATATTAAACTTGCCCTGAATTGCTTTCTAGAATATAGGCAGGTAAATCTTCCAAGATATTGTGTAATAGGTAGCAAAGAATTAAAACTCTATATGTACTTTGTGTACGAACTTAGTCAGTGGGTGGGTAAAGGTCTGTGATATTTTCCAGTTGCTGCACCTCAACCAGTCTCCCAAAAACCTGGTCCAAATGTGAGGTCTGGTTGTGGGATGAGGCACACCCTCTGACCCTTCTTCTTCCTTGCATACCTACATACTGCTCCATTCAGTTTTGGTGTTGATGTGTACACCTGTCCCCAAGCTGGATGTCTGCAAAACGTGACGTGAAGGCTGGCAACATCAACCCTGCCATTAGGAATCCCTTGCAAGACGACAGCAGTGCCTGGACACAGTCAGCTCCTGCACCCGGAGCAGTGACCAGAAGAGATAGGACTGCTGGGAGGAGCACAGAGAGAAGAAACGCCCTGGTGCATCAGCACAGCTGGACACCTTCATCCGCCCCCAGCTGCAACAAAACATGTCTCTCCCGTATCAGTCTCTACAGACACAGCAGGTGCCTTAACCCTCCAACAGTTTGACTTCACCCCCAAAGGCACACTCTTCTGCTGTCTCCGAGACAGAGGATGCCAACAATGATCCTCTTTTCAAGCCATCTAGTTGGTGGCCATCATTGCCTCCTGGGGGAGCAAGTTCTATAGTTTAACTTGGCACGACATGAAGGACTTTCTTTTATCTGTCTTGAATCTTCCAGTATTCAGCTTCACTGGATGATCTATAAGTTACATTTTTATGTTTAGAGATGGATGGGTTTCCTTTATAGGGTTTCCTTTTTAAAGGAGGTAGAATTGTAACAAAACAAAATGAGTAGGTGCTCCAATTGCCCCCCGCCCATTTGTGGGTCTATGTTTGTAGAGCTATATTTTAAAAACTTAGAACTTTAAATAACAGCCTGGAGTGAAAGTTTTTTCTTGCTTTAATAAATATTTCATAAGTGTGAAAATAAGAAATTCCACTTTGAGCCTTAGAAAGGCATACTTCTTTTTTTATTCTTTTGGTTTGGGCATATAAAATAAATTGTTTACTGGGGGGGGGAAAGCAAACAAACTTGAGAGTGGCTGTTAATGTATTGTTGTGGGTTGGGTGAATAATAGGTTTTAAGTAGTTGTGGTTCTTTTTGCAAAGGCAGGTTTTTCTTTCTCCTTTCACCCGTGCTTCTGTATTTGTGAAGATAAAAGTAAAATCAAAAGCACTGAATTGAGAATAAGTTACACCCTTTAAATTGCACCCACCCACCCAACAAAGCAGCTTATAACAGTTGAGGCTCTTCTGCATCTTCATTCCCACCAATACCTTCCTACGGACTCAGTCATGTTGCCTGCAGGATTATCCCAAGACACGTGTGTTTTTCTTGCTTTTGCTGCATGCTCTTTCATTTCCCTGTGCAAACCCCCATTATTACAGGGGAGGGGGGATACATGAAGGTGGCCATTGTCCCAAAGGGTGCCTGTAGGTGTCTGGTGATCCTTCCCTGACTGCTTGAGGCAGATCCAGCCTCTATGGAATGCATTGCGGGCTGCTGGCGCAATGGCAGCAAAGGCTAGAGCACAGTCCTTTGAGGCTGAACCTGCCTCCTCCTCAGCACCCCCTCCCCCACAAAAATACCACCTCTACAGTCAAAAGGCGACTGTCATCTCCTCCCACCACTAGGGAGAAAATGGGGGCTGTCTCCTGGGCTTTGCAGGGCCCCCACCTCCATGACAACCTTTGATTCCCACTTCAACTATCGGGGAAGTTTGATTTGACTCCCCATTCTTATTTCCAGTGTAGTTCCCACCTGGTTCCTGATGCAGATATTCACTCACTCCTCCTTCCCTAGGTGCGGGGGGGGGGGGGACACACACACACACACACCATTTTGTGGTTTGCCTCAGGTGCCCAAAGATCTTGGGCTGGCTCTGCTCTTCTCCCTTGCCTTGCGTCATCTGTCCATCGAGCTCAACGCTGTCTACACGGAGTGGCAGCGGCTCTGCAGCTTTTCAGGCAGGGGGAATTCTCAGTCCAACCTGCAGATGAGGGATTGAGCCTGGGACCTGCATGCAAAGCAGATGCTCTACCACTAATCTGTGGCCAGAGGGTGGGGGCATTTAACCCTTTTCCTGCCAGTTGCTTTCCCACTGAAGCACCCTATGAATCTGGTTTTACTGCCTCCTGCATACCAGATGGAATGTCTTCTTGTATGGGCATTGGGGACAGCAGCCCTGCTCATGAACCACATTCTCCAAATTCCCAGTTTCCATTTTTAAAAAGAGTAATTTTCCAGCATTTGTAGGCCCTAAACACATACAGGCACTATTCTTTGTTTTTCATGTGAAAAATCAGCCTGCTCATCCATTTCAGGACTGTATTATACTTTTCCGCCACTGCACTCCAGAAAGGTTCTTGCAGATGCCCATGTGCCCTCATGATATCACCAAACTCCAGCTCCCCACAACCCTGCTAGAAATGGCCCATGAGCAGGGATTATGGGGCTTGCAGTTAAACGATATCTGAAGGTTTTCATGTTGGCAGCCCTAGTTGCAAATACAGCTCAGAGCCCCACAAGGAGGCTGTTTCAGGGGCAAATGACTGGCAAGGAAATGGTTAATCACCCACTGACCATCATCCCCCCCCCCCAGTCCTCCCAGGCCCCTTGGCAGCAGGGAAGGGGGCCATTAGGGCAGTGGAGGCTGGTCCATTAGGACAAATACAACACTGTCCCACCACCAACCCACAGGCTGCCCTCCAGCCAGCCTGTCAGCATTGTCTTCCTCAGGTCGCAGAACTCACCAAGGAAGTGGGTGCAGGAATGTACCCAGTGCTTTTCCCCTAAAAAATGTTTAGGGGTACTCTCCTTTTCCTACTCATATTGAAATACTGCCCCTCAATGAGGCCAAACCTAGATTTGCAAAATGTTTAGGGGTATGCATCCCCCTGCATCCCCCCAGAAAAAAGCACTGGGCATACCTAAGGATTGGGCAGGTTGGCCCCTGCTGAGGCACATAGAGACCTATAAGCTCAGCTAACTAGCCAGGCTAGAGGCCTTGTGCCTTATCTTGTGCTAGGAACAGCTTTACTCCCAAGGTTGTAAACACATTCCTAAGCGTCTGCATATGAAAGGAGACATGCCTTGCTGTTCTGAGATGTACCTTCAAATGTCCTAACCCCTCAGGTAGAAAGGAATGCAAAGACATCAGGTGCAGCGTGGGGGGAGGCTTAGAGAGAGTTCTTTGTTCGCTTGCTCAATGAATAGGTAATGAAGGAAAGACCATACATGGTATAATTAGTATTGTGTTGTAACTTTAGATTGGAGGAAGTTTATGCATGTGTATTGCTTTAATAGATAGCAGCTATGTATACTAGGAAGGCCCCACCCTTCTGGGGCTTTGCTCAGCTTTTGGAGAGTGATCCCACTGAGCCCGTAATAATAAACACCCTTGGTTTTCTCACTGCCATGTGGAGATTTCCTTCAGCCTCAAAGGTTGATTTTTGCTACACTGCCAAGGGTGCAGGCCCAAAAGGGTGCAAAGATCGCACCTCTCCACTCTGGCTTGGAGTGGCTAGGAGCCTGTCCACCCATCTGCACACTCCCTGGGTGTGTGGCCAACATCTGCTGCTCTGGGTGGCCAACATCTGCCTGTTGGACGTGTGTGTGTGTTTGCTGAAACAGTTCTTTGACAAGGGCACAAGGGAGCCTAGGTATGCCTCTGGGTAGATGGGGACAAAATTCGAATTCCTAGTGGCTCCACCTACTGTTGGCCTCCATGCCACTCTGATGGTCTGTCCTGTCCTGGCTACGCTTTCTGTCACTCCTCATTTTCTCTTTACCCCAAACTTTTCTATTGTGGCCTGTCTAGCTGTACCTTTGTCCCTAAGTAGTTGTCACACAGGCAATCCATGGCAGACTTTCCCAAAGTAACGTTCTTGTTGTAGTTGCAGAGAAGGTGGGTTTGGAGGAGTCACACACACACATCAGATCTGAATCCTCACTTCTCAAGGCTGCCTTAAGAAGACAAAAATTACTCCCAGAGATTCAATTGGATCACATAAATCTCCTGAGCACAGATGGCATTGTCTCCCTTGGACTGGTTCAGGCATGCAGGGACAACATCCAATCCATCACTGTATGAACCATCTTCACCGTAAAACAACTGTGATACAGGAAATAGGGAACATAGAAAGCTGCCTTCTGTGGAGTCCCTGGTCCCTCCGGCTCAGGACTGCTGATGCCTGACGTGGGGGGATCTTGTTCAGCCCAAGGGCCACATGCCACTGCTTTGTGGGGCCAGAGGCAAAAGTGGGCAGACCAGGGAATGCAAATGTACCCTTTGTCCAGTAGACTCGTCTCTACACACACTCACAGAGACCTCTCTATCCTCTCCTCCTCCCTCCTCTCCTCACTGCATTGGAGTTTAAATTGGGGTTTAAAGCCCTCATTAAACATGGGGCAGTTCTGTTTGGGGCCAGATATGGATCGGCCCCATAATGATCCAAGCTGGCTTGTGGTTGCCATATCAGCCCCTAGATCAGGGGGGGGGGGGGCTGAGCACAGCCCTACCCCTAGGCACAAAGGGTTCACACCCACCCACCCCTCACATTTTAAAGTCATAGTGGAGGGGGTTGGGCTGGCTAGCCCCATCCACCGCTGGTATTTGGCAACCAATGGTTGTCCAACCTCTACTCCATGCTGGCAAAATGCATTGCGAGAAAATATTAATTTTTGGAATTCTACGACAGCCAAAACCATTGCAGCCCTTTTCTCTATGAAAAAAAATGCTGCAAACAAGACCATAGTTTTTTTTTTCTTTTTTAAAAAACCTCCAGTCCATTTATTTTCACATATGCTAATGCCAAATGTTGATTTTGCTGCAGGAGCATGGACACTCGGCAGAAGGGACGTTTGTCAAAAGCTGGCAGTGTGTTCTCGCTGTTCTCCCAGGCATGTCGGCGGAGGGAGGAAATATTGCCTTTGTTGTGAAAGCTCTCCCCTGCCCGCTCCCCCTCCCTGGCCAGACTCTCTTTTGACACCACAAGATGTGCAGATTCCATCCCTTGCTTTTCAGAGCTTGGAGCTTATCGATTATGGAGGATGCGGCAAAAATGCCCACATTCCTTGGAAAGGAAACAGCAAGGTCTGGGAATCTGGGATGGTGTCATAGCTGGAGTATTACTTTTACCAGGGCTCTAGAATCAGGTTCAAATCCCAACTTGCCCAGGAAGCTTATTTTGTTGCCCCCGGCACACCAGTCACCACTTCTCAGCCCGGCCAGATTTGATATGAGGATTGGGAGCTACACCTCCATATGCGCTACTTTGAGATCCTTGGAGAGCTAAAAGTTGTGGGGTGGACTGGATGACCTGCAGGAGACCTTCTCATCCAGTGATTCTATGAACAACGGGGCCTAGACAGCCCCAGCCAGCACAGCCAATGGTCACAGGTGATTTGTGAGTTGTAGTCCAGCAACATCTGGAGGCTGCACCTTTGCCTAAGCTCAGCCTGTATAACCGTAAGCAAACCCAAGTATAAAAAGGAAAAACAACTGCCAAGAAATATCCAGGGCTCTGTTTCCAAATGGAAACAAAATCTGGGTGAGTGCTGCACCCCAGGAACATCTCACTGGTCACAGAATAGAGGAGACCTGCAACAACATAACTACATGAGAGAGCACAGTCTGCAATGGAAGAGGACACCCTAGTCTCTTTCAGTGGAACTGTTTGTGGGATAGCTGAAATACAGGCAGCAGTTCATTTCTTAAAAATCCTTTCGACTGTGTTGAGAACATGACACACATTACATGAAACTTAACATGCAGAATATCACACTGCTTGGGGAATTCATGAAATGTAAATATCTGCAAGATTGAGGGCAGTATCTGGTCTGTGCCCTGTGCAGGGCAGCATAGATACCAGGTACCAGCGCAACTCAGTGACACAGTGGCCTTGTACCATCTCTGCTGAGAGGCATCATGACTCTGAACACCAGCTGAAACAAATTACAGGGGGACAAATGTCAGGTTCTGCACTTAGGTAGGAAGAACCAGGTGCACAAATATAAGGCGGGGGACACCTGGCTTACTAGCAGTACATGTGAAAAGGATCTAGGGGTCTTGGTGAACCAAAAGCTTAAAATGTGCCAACAGTGTGATACAGCAGCAAAAAATGTCAATGCTATTCTTTTTTTATAATAATTTTATTAATTTTAACATATAAATTATAATACATACCACAAAACTTCACCACTTATACAATCTTTTTTTGGACTTCCATCAGTACCTCTGATGAGCCACTGTTTTAACTACTTCTTGTGCATTTCTTAAATTCATATTGCCTTTAATTATCATAACTAACCATCCTCCCCTTTATCCATTTTTGCAACAGTTCCAATAATCCCCCTCACAAAACTTCTTGCAAACCTACAAACGTAGTCTGATCATCACATTTGCTTTTCAAATAGTCTGTAAATTTACACCAGTCTTCTGTGAATTTCTGGTCCCTCAGATTTTGAATCCTTCCTGTTAGTTTATCTAGTTCTGCATAGTCCATTAATTTCATCCTCCAAAATGTCAATGCTATTCTAGGCTGCATCAAGTAGTAGTCCTGTTGTATTCTGCCTTGATCAGATCACACCTGGAGTACTGCATCCAGTTCTGGGCACCACAATTTTAGACGGATCATGTTGACAAGCTGGAACATGCACAGAAGAGGGGGACCAAGCTGTTCAAAGGTATGGAAAGCAAGCCTGATAAGGAAGAGTTGAAGGAGCTGGGTATGTTTATCCTGGACAGGAGGAGGCTGAGAGGAGTTGTGATAGCCATCATCCAATATCTCAAAGGCTGCCCAATGGAAGAGTGAATAAGCTTAATTTTTTCTTGCTCTGGAGGGTAGGATTGAAACCAATGGCTTCAAGTTACAAAAAAGGAGATTCTGACTAAACATCAGGAATAACTTTCTGACAGTAAGAGCTGTTAGACAGTGACACAGTCTCCCAGGGGAGGTTGTAGACTCTCCTTTGGAGGTTTGTAAGCAGAGGTTGGATGGGCACCTGTCATAGATGCTTTAGCTGAGATTCCTGCATTGCAGGGGGTCGGTCTAGATGACCCCTGGGGTCCCTTCCAAGTCTAAAATTCTTTGATTCTGTGGTTCCTCTGGTTGGCCCCTGTGAGAACAGGATGCTGGACAAGATAGATCCATGCTCTTATGACAGTAACATGGGACAGGAAGGAAGGGTGCGGATGGGGAAAGAATAATCCTTTTGGTTTTTTACTCCGGCCAGAGGAGGAGGTCAATGTTCACATGTGCTGAATGGCGAAGCCAATCTAGAAGCACCTTCACTGCATTAAATCATTGTTGAGGAACCCCAACCCTCCAAGTTCCTCTCCCTGGTCCTTGGAACTATTCCCAGGCCAAAACCCACCCTGGCCATGCGTCACACCCTGCGAGTTTTTGCCCTGGCTGCATTGTGTCCTTGGGCGGTTCCTCATTGCCTGTATGGGTGAGAGAGAGATTTGTGTGAGTGTGTCCAGAAACTAGCCTCCTGTACAAAGGTCATTTACATCCATTGCTCCACCCCCTTTTGCCTCTGACCCCACCCACCACTGTCATGTGACCCTTGGAAGGTTGCCCAGAAGAGAATGCAGCATCCAAAGCTGGACAAGTTTGCCCACCTCTGGATTATGACTAACACATTCTTTACCCCTCCAGGATAAAAGCTCTGGGGAAATCAACCTGATTCAGTAAATTTGCAACAAAGATCAGTGTAAATCAAGGTGATTAGCTGCCGCTCTCTCTCCAGGATGCTGCTGAGAAACCTCTAGCCATACATCACCCTCATTTGATGTGAATTGGCCATCCTAGCTCTTAACAGCATGCACAATGGAGCCAGTTCACACATTCAGCTGTTGCTTACCTCCCAAGGTAATTGAATGAGAAGGCAGAAACCCAAGGCAAGAGAGTGGACTATGTATTCATTCCAACTGCAGGTAAGCAGATTGCCACTATAAAAAAAATAATCCCTGAAAGTAAATAGCAATCACAGTCCAGCTATCTCCTTGCTCTGCTGGTTTTCTACTTGCAGGGAGGTTTCTGTGTTTGCTTGCTCAATAATATGTGGCAGCTGAATGGACAGTCCATTCTACCACTTCAGGTCTCTTGCAACTCATTCTGCTACATGTGGCGACCAGGCCCAAATACTGAGCGATCGAGTGATGTATAATCAAAGTGAGGCATCTAATCTGTACAAGGAAAGAGTTCCAAATGGCCACTTTCTTCTGTTGTAACAGTTACTGGAATTAATGTTATATATTTGATTGTAGGCACCCAAGTACATAGGCACTTGCTGGCTCATCAGAATTTCCTGCTGGTGTGGAAGAATTGAAAACATTTTCTTTCCACCCCTGCAAACTGGCATATAGTCAAATTCCCAAATCAGATTTCTCTCTCTGTGTGTAGAATCCTGTACACGCGAAAGTCGCAAAGAACAAACACTGGCTTATCTATAATCATCGCTTCTAACACACGCACAGAGGGAGGGGGGGGCCCTCTGATGATTCCAGCTTGGCTCTGAAGTATAAGGGCAAAAATCTCTTGGAAGGCAAATTCCTTTGCTAGTAAAACATAGTTGCTTTCAAAAGGTGCAAGCCCTCAAATTTCCCTTGTGGCATTTTTTTAATGCTTTTGTAGGAGAAGGTAGCAGTTTCATACACTCAAATCTTTTCTGGCACATAAACCACAAATGGCCTGAGGGCAACCGGTTATGAGCAAAGAAATTTTTTGAATCAAACTCCCAATCGCTTCTCTCCCCCCCCCCCCACACTTTCTCTCCACTGTTTTACATTAATAATATTGATAAGCTACACAAATCACATTCTCAGAAGCATCAACTACAAATGATTCAGGACAGAACTTCATATGAAGCAGGCATGCCCAGGTTTTCAGGGCTAACAAGGGGTTGGGGGCAGCTGCAGGGAAGATTGGCAGCAGGGAGGGGTGATTTACTCTTCCCATACGTTCCTACAAGCTACCCCTCCCCCCCCCCAAAAAAAAATTCTCTGTTAGGTTCACAAGACTAGAAATAGGACCCCTGAAACAAGGAATTGGGGTGGGAAACAGACAAGGAGGGCATTCAACAAGGGGAAATTTTAGGGTACAGAGTGGATTAAGAGCCCACCCCACCCTACTGCCCCACTGACTGATGCCTCCTCCACGCTACATTTATGCCAGAATGAGGAAGTTCTGCCCCGAAGTTCACATGCAATTGTGGCTGTCAAGTGATAAGCTACTTTGGTTGATCAATTATCTTAAAAATTTAAAACTGCACAATATCAGCATAAGCTGCTTATTCAGGTCCTGGGAGGAACTGCAAGATTAGTTAGCTGCTGAATTATCAAAAGTTAACCGCTCATTACTAGTAAGCTAATTTAAGAAAGAAAGAAGTTTTTCTCTACAGTGGTACCTCTGGTTACGTACTTAATCGTTCTGGAGGTCCGTTCTTAACCTAAAACTGTTCTTAACCTGAAGCACCACTTAAGCTAATGGGGCCTCCTGCTGCTGCTGCGCCGCCGGAGCACAATTTCTGTTCTCAACCTGAAGCAAAGTTCTTAACCTGAAGCACTATTTCTGGGTTAGCAGAACCTGTATCCTGAATCTGTATCCTGAAGCATATGTAACCCAAGGTGCCTCTGTATTGCAGTAACTCACCAGAAGCAAAATAGCCTTAACAAACATGATAAATTGTGCCTTATTCAGTAACGCATCAAAACCATTAGATTCGAGCGCATGTATCAGTGCTGTTTATTCCAAGACATATGTTCCAATTATTAGGCCAGTGATACACATTGAAATGGAAATGTTTATCTAAAAAGTGTGTAGTTTTAATAAAAACATCAAAACCAAAAGAGCCTTAACAACAATTGTGCCCTGTGCCCTGAACCAAACTAGTCACCACCAATATCACCACCATCAAATAAATAAAGTCGGGTAAGTAATACACCAGAACCAAAACAGTCACAGCTGGCGCCACAGTGTGTCTTTAACTTGCAGCCATGCTGTTTAAACTTTGCCATCACCAATCAATCAGTCCAAGGATACAATCATCCATGGTTAGCTATCTTGTGGAGCTCCCATCAATTTCAGTATCACAGACAACTCTGAGGCAAGGTAAGCTGCAGCATAGGTTGGTTGCTCCTTTCGGGACCCCCTTCCGCAATCCACAAACCAGCAATTTGTGTCATTTCCCTCAGCCTTGACATGGAAGATGCAGCCAGTAGATGGAGAAACCTTGGAGTTGGCATGGCCTGTCAAAAGCCAGCTAAGTTATAACAAGAAAAGTGCTGGCATGAGACTGGCAACTGGAGAGAGAAAGGCAGGAGATCAAGGAGCTGTGTTTATCCTAATTTCCATCACCATATGCTTCTCTGGAACAATTTCAAATTCCAAAAGGAATCTATGAGGGATGGAGTAGTGGGGAATAGGATACTTTTATAGGCTACCAGCTGCTTACATTACTGTGTCAGCCATAAATCCACACTCCTCATGTCAACAGTGTCATGGAAACAGTGTGTGCATTTCAGAATCGGTGGTATGGCGAGAAGAGCATTGTGAAAGACTGGTCCAATCTTCAGCCTCCACATTCAGAAGGAATGCTGCCTATGAGGAAGGCTGGGCAGCAGCCATTCAAAGTGGAGGCTACGCCATGGCAACCCAGCTCTAGCTCCACCCACATATACTGTGATGTCATGTTAGTGTGTCGTGAAGGTGGCACATGCTGAGGATGGGTGGGGCTTGCTGAGGCACAACTCTGCCCCATGAGATGTGGTGCAGTGGCTTCTCCATCCAAAGGCCCTGGGCAGGATCTAACCATGACAAGAGAATTTCCCCACCCTGATAGGTCCACTCAATACTTCTGAATTTCTAGTATCAACACTCTTTCGCCCTTGAGGAAAGCACAGCTCAGTAGTAGAAAAGCACAGCATATATATATACATATGCAAAAGGTTCAACCCCTGGCATCTCCAGGTAAAAAGCATCATGGAAAGGCCCCCTTCCGCTAGGAGCACAGGACAGCCACTGCCAGTCAATACATGTGGTGTAGTGGTTAGTGTGTTGGGCGAGAACCTGGGGTACCTGAGTTCAAATCTCCACTTGGCCATGAAGCGCACTGAGTAATCTTGGGCCACTCACCATCTCTCAGTCTAACCTACCTCACAGGATTGTTGTGAGTATAGGAATGGGCAGCGGGAGAACTATGGACACCGCCTTGAGTTCATTGGTAGGATAGTAATGTAATAAAAAAATAAAAATAATAGCATTGGGGTGGCAACTGTGAGAATAGTACTAGATGGGCCACTGCTATACGGGACGTATCAGCAGGCTGGATGGGACTTTAGCTTTGCAGGAGTACATAAATTCTTTGAGGGGAATCTAATAGGCAAACCCCAAAATGGACCAATGAGCACTGAGCATGCCCAGTGGCCATGCAATGCCGACTGGCTATTGGGAAGGGGAATTTGAAACTAGTGGGTGGGAAATGGAATGGAGTGCCTGGGATTCTGAACAGGAGCACTCAATGTTGCAACATTTTGTTGTCAATCCCTTCTCTTTTCCAATGCAGGGCTATGTTAAAGGAGAGCAAAAGGCACTGATTGAACTTTCCCTCCCACTGTGTAGCAGAACTTCGCTTTCCCCAAAGCAAGAAGAACTGGCTCAGATCATCCAACGATTCTTTCTTTGTACCTCATCAAAACCTAAGAAGAGTGAGATCACAAGTTCAATGCAACCAGAGTCCTGTTCTCTTCATTCCCAACAACAGTCAAGGAACTCACATGAAACCCCCCTTTGGGTTGTCTCATCAGAATTGCTAGACATCATACTTCAGCCTGCAGAAAGTGGACTGTAGTCCATGAGAGCTTATAATCACAGGAGAGAGGGGGAGAAATAGAGGAATGCACGGTGAGGCTGTGCTATCCACTGACCACTTCTTTAGTTTACAAGCATTTTAATTCTGCTCACACATTTCCAAGATGGTTGTTGTTTTTCCTTACATATCTATGCAACCTCTCCTCCATCCTGGAAGGTAAACTGTCATTCATGTGCTTCCTGTGCAGTCACCCATCTAGAAACGGATCAGACCTAAACCGCCTTAGTTTCAGTAAGGTGGTAGTCACTTATGCCTTCCGGCCAAAGCCTGGGGAATATGCATTGGCGGATGCTGATTGCTTGAAGTGAAAGCATTGATTTTCCAGATTCTGCACTTGCTCACAGCCTACCGCCTCCCAGTCAGCCTGACTCTAGGCTTCTCTGTTCTTTCGCTCCCCCAGCTTCCAAGGTGCTCTTTCCAGCCACCTTTCTCCCCACAACTGGTGCCCTGACCTGATCTGGATACATCCTGTCTCTGGAGCCTGGGTAAAGTTAGCTTATGATTACTTATGAAAGTAATCCATATGTACAGAATACGGATGGGGAACAGGGAGCGGGGTCCTGCCACTGGACCCACTACTGACACCTTGTGCATCACAGGCCCTGCCCACCTCAAAGCATGAATGTTGAGCAGGATGTTTGCAGGAGCGCCGACTTGCATTCAGATCCATGTGATTGGGATCTTGCCATGCAGCTCTCCAGACTACATGGAGCACATGTGAATGTTCAGCTGGATGTGGATAGACTATGGGGAGGCAGCAGGCTCAGTGGCTAGGTGTGGGCCCAGTGGCACAGCTCTGCTGTTTTTCTGAAAGTGGCTATTTGAACCCATTCAAATTAACATCTCCCTTCCCATACAAGAATCAGCAGTGTTTTAAGGCATCCTGTTACTGATGCCACTCCCTGGACAAATGAAGCGCTTCTGAAACATCAGAGCATCTCAATCAGCAGCAGAATATGGGGAGAGATAGCAGTCAGGCCTTTGAAAGCAGACTGACATTTTTCAGATCATCTCATAGATAAGAGAGTCTGCTGATTAAGATTCTATCAAGTGTGTCTTCGCCCAACATGGATCTTATTGGATATGTGGAAGCTCCTTTGTTTGTTTTCAGCCCCATTTCTGAGACCATGTGAAGGTTTCATATTCTGAAAGAAGTCAGGGGTGTCAGACCTTGCCATACCCTACCCAGTTATGCAGAGGTAGAAGGGAGACAGGCTAAAGCCGGATCTGTGCTGGTTGACGCATGGTAACATTAAGGTCTCTAGGGTGCCATTGCATTCCTGATGCAACCATTCAGAGCGCTATGAGACAGATGCTTCCCTGCCCCCGCACCCCCAAGCTGACCAGACTGCCTCCCCCTTCCTGCACTGGAGATGGCGGTTGGGAGGGACCCTCCCAGGTTGGGAGGGACAGAGGCTGCAATTATGTCTTCAGGAGGAGCCCTGAGTCTTTAAATGTGTCACTGATTGGGACCCAATTAATTTGGATGACCAGCGCTTGTCCTATAAACACTTATTTTGTTTTTTAATTAAGCGCTTCCAAGTTCAACAGGGGAAGAGGGGGAACTTCCACCTATCCATCAATAGAGCTTTTTGCCCTGGTCAAGCAAGGGACCCCTACAGGCATATCCAAGTGTTGATGAGGAACACAAGACTCTTTTAGTCTCCCTCTGAACTGTGGCTGCAGCTCACCTCCTGCAGTGAAGCATGGCCAGAGCTGGATCCAGGTCATGGGTTTTATTTTGCTGTAGAATTAGGCGGGATCCCTGGGTCTGTCATGTCATATCCCTTCCCAGAGAACCCTCTGTTGTGAGAAAGTTGAGCTAGATGGAGCACATGTCTGATTTAGCCCAACAATGTCTACTGTGTTTCCCATGCAAAATTCATAGCCAGGAATGGGCCAATTATGTTCCCACTGAGTCCCATTGGGCTGCATTGCCTTTTGGTTGGTTTCCTTCAGCATGGAAAATCGAGAGGGATGTGTGTGTGAGAGAGCTATTCCACCTTTTTGACATTCACCCACTGATTTATTCACCCCATATGCTGGTGCTTCTCCACCAAAGTGCTTAGCATTTCCATGGGTAATTCATAATTATTAATTGTGAAAATCAAGAGCAGAGTCATCCGCTGCATACAGCCAGGCAAAGATAAACGACCTGATCTCTTCTTATAAGGCCAGGGCGATATGTTGTTTTTGCAGAGACTGGCTTTAACTTCATGTTTCGCTTTGGAGAGAAAAGGGGATTTATTGGACACACTGCTGGATAATACAGTCTGAATGCAGCTGCACAATGAATCTTAAATGGGGAGTGGAAAGCGAGGTGGGCCTGAGAACAAGGCGACACAACATGTATTATGGCAGAGCAGAGTGCCCTATAGCAAAATTGCTCTTCTGAAAATCACAATTTATTATTTAGTGGCTACACTTGTATCCAGCTCTTCTTCCAGAAGAACACACAACAGCTTACATATGGTAATAGCCTGGGCTGCCATCTATTCCCAAATGCAAATGGTTACTATTCCAAAACAAAGCAGCAGCCCTACAAGGAAAGAATGATGAAACAGATTCAAACCACACTCAAAACAGAATTAAATCAGGACAAAGCAAATCTCCACTCAAATAGCCAGTGTCAATCCTGAAATCAAGTGGCTAATAACTGTTCATTTACAGGCCCTTGGATGTAGTTCCACAATATTTTTAATCATTATTACTAGGGGCTGCCCTATTGAGTCACCCCACTCACTAACTCCACCTACCCATGGAACCCTTTGCCAACTGCCCTGAAACCACAGCTGACCTTCCCCACTCTCTTAGCCCCTTTCAGATCACCCCTCCCTCTCCCTCTGCAGCTCACCTCTCTCCCCACTCTTTCTTAAAGGAGGGGAGGTGCTTCACAGAGTAACGCCTCCCCACCTCCCTCACACCTCTCTGTTGAGCCCTTGTCCTATCACACCCCAAAGACCCAACCCAAAGAGATCATGTCCTTTGGTATCAGCCCTGTCAGCAGCACAGCCCCCATCCCTCCTATCCACGCAGAACCAGGGCAAGAGGTGCTGGTTTGGGTCGTGTCCTGAGCTCCTGGGGACTGGCAATTTGGCAACAAGGTGGGGGTGACAGGTACACAAGGATGGGGGGTTTAAGGAATGTGAGGGAACGGGGGTCAGCATGGGGCCGGAAAGTGGGTTTGGTGGGGTGTAGGCAGTTTGGCAGGCAATGCAGCAGCCCCTAGTTTTTTGTGGAGGAGGAATTCACATCTTAAAGGTTTTGAGTTCTGCTGGATTTTGCCCACCAATCTGAGATGTTACAAGATTCAATAGCTTATAAAGACCCCAAACAGATTTGGCACTTGCATTTGTAGGAAATCTATAAAACTTTATATTCTGCCACAATTCCATTTCAATGCTCCTTCAGATCTCAGCTCAGCCAGAACTGCACTGGGTGTTCAGCACTTCCATCTGGGTTGCGCTCTGCAATAGTGACAGAATCAAAATGGGGAGAGAAGCCAGAGGCAGAGAAAATGTGAACTGAAAAAGACAAGGCAGAGACCGAGCAACAGAAAGGAAAAAAAATGAAGTAAATTGCTCTCCTTCAGCCTTGACTTCCCATCTATAAAATGGGAATAATAGATTGCTTTCCTTATATGGCAAATATGAGTTTGAATTACATAAGAAAATTAAATGTGTTTTCAAACTGCTGTAGAGGTAGCCAATAGTCAGTTCCACTAAAATTTTGCTTTTGAAGGTGGACATCTATGATTTAATTTAGAAGTATCTGCATAACAAACCAACGTATTAGTTGGGCAGCTGTGCTTGTTCAGGGCACACAACTCCCTAATTCAGGATGGAAATCTTATTTTAAAGAACACTGGGTTCACCTGTACTTTAAATGGATTCTCAGCCCTGCAGAAACAGACATGATTACTCTATAAGCCCAATTAAGGATGTTATTAAACCTGTTACCACTGCACATTAAAGTCATATTAAGAATGCAGAGATATTAAGGTTGGGTGCCTTATATGAATGAAGTCATTCCATCTACACTGCTGAAAATCATTAGGTGAGGGAATTCCCTCCAGTTCATGCTAGATCACTTTACATTCTGAATGGGTACAGAGTGTGCCAAGTCATTTCAACTGCACATTAACAGAGGGCTTGGGTGCCAGTGAGCATTATAGAATTAAGTCTTTTAATCCTGCAGCAGGAACAAGGAGAGTGGTGGTGGTGAGAATCTAATTAGGAATAAGATACCTTTAAAAAAAATGTGGCCAGGCCTGGGTTGTTGATTACTTGATAGAATTTTGCACATCAATATCAGATCACTGACTAAGTTACGCAGGCTATATAATACTGCCTCTCTCAGTGCAGAATTTATTTTTAGTGAAGGATATACTGCTCTAGGGACATCCTCCCCCCAAAAGTAGGCACACATTGCATTATGCCTATTTCATTGCTTGTACCAATTTCAAATGGGTTAATTTTCTTTCTGCCAATCAACACTCCAGTGCTCATGGCCCACCTCCCACTCTGAGAACCAGTCACTAAGAGAAGTCAACACCATGCAATATTATTTTTTTGAAAACTATTTTTATTTCATTTCAAAAGGAGCATAAAAACACACAGGTATAAAAAACACACAGGTATAAAAACACACTAGGGATAAATAACCCTATGTAAAGCAAAGTGGTAGGTGACACTTGAGACACCCATGTACACAAATTGTCTAGTATAATAAATGGGAAGGGTGCTGATACCGACAAAACACCAGGAAGTCTCCCATTATTAAAAATCAATGTTTATGGAGATGGTAAGACCAAAATGGTAGCTCAAAGTCTGGAGGAAAAAGAATATATGGCTCTAATGGTGGATATTTCCAGTTTAACAGCTGCTGAAAGGAATATAATAAGTGTCTTGTGGGGCACTTGTTGGAGGTCCACAGTAAAAACAAACAAACAAACAAACAAACAAACAAACAAACAGATCTAAGCTAGTTGGGGGTCCGGAGGTATAATCTGGGACACCATGGGGGGAAAGTCTCCTGGAACATTCCCCCTCCCCCAAGGCCTTTACCACCATTTTAAAGTTCTTAGAAGGTTCCTCAGTAAGACTTGGTCAGAATTCAAGGCCCTTTCCAGCTGAATTGTCACACTGGATGCTCTTGATGGGCCATTCTGATCTTAATATTGCTCGATCCAATGAATTCCCTTTGCAAGCAATTTCCTGCCAACACACAGACAAAGCAGCCTTGCCAAGTTCCTTTCTCCTTTTCTTTCCTTTCTCCTCTTGATGCAGTTATGATGACCCCTGTCAAATGAGAATTGGATGGGAACTTGTTTTTTATTGGTATCGATGTGTATCTGCCTGCCTGCCCGCGCATAGATGTATCAGAGCCAACATGCATAAATCTATGCACCAGACATCCTTAACTCTAAAGATAGCTTATCTACCTGGAAAAACAATATCTCATAATAATGATCACTTAAGAAATACAGATCTGATGCACTGAGCAGTATCATTCATTTATTGCTATGACAGATAAAATTAATATCATGCACAGTCATCAAATACATATGTCAGGAATGACAGCTTACTGTCTGTCACTCCTAGGTTTTTAAAGAACACTGCACTGTCCTTTCTATTATCTACTGATGTATTACACCAATTCCACTTTGACTGATGAGCCGGAGGATCCCACAGTGGAGATTAAGCAGGCTTGCCAAACAATGCCATTGCGGTTCACTGTCCAGCAGAATCGGCTCCCTTGGCTCAGCGTTGTTCTCAGTGCAACAGGTAGCAGATGACGATGAGGGGAAAGAGCATCAATGTACGTGTGCATGTTGCATAAAGCAGTCAGCACTGAGTGTAACGGAAATCAGCACCAGTTGTTTCTATTACCTGCATATGCTATGCAACTCTCAGATATTTGAATGTGCTTTCCTATTTAGTCACTGGGAAAAGCAAGGATTTAAGCATGGGGCAGCAGTGCTGCCTTCTGACCATTGGAAATCTCACCCAGCCTCCTCTCTAGCTTGAGCAATCCCATCAAAAGTTGTTTACATGTATTTCCAACATTTAGAGAGCTAAAAACTTGTGTCTGGGTTTTTTTACAATATAAGAACAATGATTCTAGAGATGCTGAATTCAGTTCACATTGCCAAATTATGTGCGTGCACAACCCTGCCCAGGATGCTTAACGCATTCAACAAAATAACTTACGAAAGAGAATGGGGAAGGGGTAATTAACAGCAGCCAATAACCTGCAATCAAAGCAGAAATGTTAGTCTACCAAGACTACGGCCAGGGAGGACAGCTCCTCATTCACAGATACAAGAACTCTCCTTTCCTTCCACACTAACTGTTAAATGGTTACTAGATCCCCCTGCTTTGAAATGAACAAGTAGAATAGACTCTGTCCTAACTATTACCACTAAGAATGCAACTCGCCTAGGATTCTGAGGGTTGATTGAGGGTTGATTGATCATACCGACACAGGCAATAAGTGTTTGCTTAAGCATCTCAGCTGGACTCATGCCAGTTTCAGGACTGCAGACATTTCTGAAGAAGCTGGATGTGTATGCAGTGCATAACAGATTCCTCTAGCCTTCAACTCATGGCAGTAGTTCTGCCCTGTGGTATGTGCTACAGGCAGAGGCAAGTAAATGCAAAAGCCTGCAGTCTGTACCACCCAAAATAGATATTCTAGGCTTGCATGTTGGATGGCACCTGCCATTTTAAAAGGTGTACTTCCCAAGATACAAGCTTAGCATTAAATCTACACAGGGATGCTGTTAGTTCACATATACATACACCGTTTTTTAAAAAAATGAACAGGCATTTATATTGCACATTTCAAGTGTTCTAAACACTTTAAGCAAATTTATCTGGAATCCTTACAACAACCCTGAAAGTTAGGTCAAGATTGCCCCCATAATGTAGATGGAGGGGAGAGAGGGATATTTTATTTATTGCTACACAGTGAGATTATGGTGAACATGAGATTTGAACCACAGATCTCCTCACTCACTCACTCACTCACTCACTCAAATCTACTTACCGGTAGCTACTCCAGATTAAACTTCCTGCTGCCTAAGCTCATTTCCCCCCCTTTTGCAAAGCAGCCACCTGGAGAGATGCAGAGGGGGGCTCCAGCAGAGGCCTTAACAACACTTCTTCAATGTAGAACCACATCACCCATTTGTTTTGCCGTCGCTACTGTACTCTTGCTGCTTCTGCCAAACTGTATCCATGACCCACAGTCACTTGTCAGCTGCTGTTAGACTCTTGTGGGCGGTTTGTGAATAAGGCTGTGTGCGGCCAGCTCAGAAAGCCCATTCTGTCTCCCTTACCGGCTTGTGAGTGAGAGCAGGAGATAGAGAGGCAATTGCAAAGAAGCCCTGCTTAGCTGCTAAGTGGCGAAAAAGAGCTCCTCTCGCCAGGAGAAAGGACTTGCCCATCTCTCCCTGTCCCCAGCCGCAGAAGCACTTACATGCTCCTTAGAAAACTGATATACCACTTCCAACCCCCAGTGCCATCAGCACCAGCTTCCTTGTCTCAGCTGTATCAGATGGAAGAGGCTGCAGCTCAGTGGGAAAGCACATATTCTGCAGCCAGGAGGTCCCAGGTTCAATCCCTGGCATCTCCGGGGGCATGGGAAACTTGTGGCCCTCTAGATGCGGTTGGACTCCACTCCTCATCAACACAGCCAGTGGCCAGGGATGAAGGAGCTGCAGTCCAGTAACATCCAGAGAGCACCCTGTTGTACACCCTGCCCCTGATGTAAGCGGCAGATAGACCAGGGAGCAAGGAGTGGAGAAAATCCCTCTCTGCCTGGGACCCAGAGCAGACACTACGGGATGAGATGCTGCTTCCTAAGTTCTCATCCTGCAAATATATTTGTTGCAAAACTTGGATTTTCTTGGCACACAGTTTCTACAGAGAGATTCCCATCCCCCGACTGGCACATGGCCTTATCTATACTTCTTCATTCATGCCTTGTTACCCTTGCCTCTTCCATTCCCCTCTTCTTTCTGTTATATGCTCGCCTAATCCTTTGGGCCCCCCCTGCTGACTGTCAACATTTTATACCGTAAGCTCATTGGGGTAGGGAGTTACCTTATTTTTTCCTTGTCATTCTCACTAAAGTCCCATGTTTGCTGCATGAGCTATGAAGAACAAATCAACAAAGAAAATACACACAAAAAAAACCCCCACTCTAAATACTCTGGGAGAGAATTTCAGTCCACCTGAATATTGCATAAGAAGCTTCAAAGTTCTCCTTCTCAATAAATTCACTTCTAGTGGACATATGGAACACGAGGAAGCAGAGCAGGAGTCCATACACAGATCCAATTGCATAAATCAAGACCTAAACAGAAGCGACACGTTCCTCTCCCATTATGAAGACTGAGTGAGCCACTAGCCATTCTGCACACCCTTCCCTGCCATTTAAATTTGCATCATAGGCCCACTGGGAGTCAACGCTCTGCTTTGCACCGCTTACTGTCAGCTGTTCTGGGGCAACATCCCAAGAAGGGAGGGCTCAGGGATAAAGGATATGCTTTGCATGAATAAGGCTGCTGGTTCAGATAAGGAATCAAGGCAGCAAAACTGGGAAGCCCTTGGGTCAGAACACTGGAAAGCTGCTACCAGCCAGAGTTGTCATAATCAGCCTGGATTGGGGTGGGGAACTCCTGAGCGTCACCTTCCCTTAACAAGCCATTTTTGGGGGGCTGCATGCCAGCAGTGGGAGGGGCCAGAGCCACAAGTGGGTGGGATTTGTAGGACTGCAGGGTCACACAGCACCCTCTTGCATTCTCTCCGGTTCCTCTAGATTGTTGGGTTTGGGGGAGGTGCCTGCTGCATTATGTCATTGACGCAGTTAGACTGCATTGGTGGTGGATTTATAGTGGGCTGCTCAATATGATTCCGCCTTATTAGTTGTTCTGTGATGCTTCCCCAATGTCACCACATTATTGCTTCCTGGATGGGCACTCCTGTGCTACAGTGCAACAGAAGCAGGAGAACAACAACCCTGGAATGGCCATGGTATGGAAAGTTACAGGATTTCAGCAGGAAGCTACAGGGCATGCACTGAATGGCAATGCAGCAGTACATGGGCCCTAAAACATGCACAGTATTGAAAGTGGGATCATGTATATCCACCTGATATTGTTATGAATGTATAATATATAAGAGACATGTGGAGGATCTCTCTCTCTCTCTCTCTCTCTCTCTCTCTCTCTCTCTCACACACACACACACACACACACACACACACACACACAGAGAGAGAGAGAGAGAGAGAGAGAGAGAGAGAGAGAGAGAGAGAAAGAAAGAAAGAAAGAAAGAAAGAAAGAAAGAAAGAAGAGGCAGCAATCCCAGAAAGGTAGCCCAGAGAACAAGAGTGGGCCCCTAGCATCTGCAATTAGGCCAGGACCTGGAGGTTGCCCACCACTGGCTAGGCAGACCAGTGTGACTCGGTATAACAGCACTTATAGTGGTATAACATACAGAAGTTGAAGTCCCTAGAATATCAGTTTATTTGAAAAGGTGCTACCACACAGTTCAAATTGGGAAACACAGAACAGACTCCTTGAATCTGCCCTTTCCAATCACTGTAGTATAGTCAGACTCTGTCTATTCTGCCACACTTCCACTAGCAATGGCGGGCCATGGCATCTCAAATTACAGCAGCACCCTGTCTGATGCCAAAATTCGGCACCCCCTGCCTCCTGCACTCCATTTCTAAATCGAAGTTGCGGCATCCCCTGTGGTGCTGCCTCCAAGGATCAGTGCCCAGTGCTCCCCCAAATTGGCCTCCAGCTTGTGGCCAGCCTAAGATCATACAGCATCTCCTGCCCTTGAGGCCTCTGAGGTTGTCCACCAAACACTTTCTAAGGAGCCCTTCCTGCCCCATGGCTCAGTGTCCTCCTCTTCTTGCACCTATTCTTCCTCTTAAGTTCCTGTGCACCACTCTACTGACCTCTCAGGAGCTCTTCCCACTCACTTTGCTACCCTCAGTCTGCCACATACAATCCTTCCTAGGCCTGGGGCCACCAACCTTATCTTCCCTCTGAAGAGCTGAACAGCAGCCTTTCCAGTGGACAGCTGCTTCCTCCCCTGAACCCTTGGAATGTTTTGGACATTCTGTGACATCACACCAGGCTAGCCAGTCTGAGGCAGAGACTCCATTGCCACAATGTGTGTGTGTGTAAAAATATGTGCACATCAACACACACACAGTGACATTGCAAGCCTGGCCCTTCACTGCCCCCGCTTCCTCCTCCGATCTCATGTTTCATAGGGTAATTTAATCCACTTCCCCTGAAAATAGGCCACTTTCCCTCAGTAATGTTTCCTCTGTTTAACAAAGAAGGTGGAAATCAGTCTGGTTCTTTCGGTTGTTATGCCCCCTCCCTCCTCCCCCAGGCAGAGATGCTCCACAGCTCTGAGTGAAGTCAACTGGAAATAGAGAGAGGAAGAGACAGAGACAGAGAACGCATTACTTCCCCTCTGCCCACCCCAACCTCTCCAGCAGTAGGGAAATGGAGGAAAAAATAATACCAAAAGGTCATTTTCCTGATGTATGGATGTGCACAGTGGGCTGCAGGGCCCCCGGAAGGCAGCTGAGAAATAGTAATCTCTCTCTCTCTCTCTCTCTCTCTCTCTCTCTCTCTCCCCCATTTGATTTCTGGCTGCAATGCGCATGTTTGCAGAACCGAAAAGCGACTGGAACCTGGTGGACTGAAAAAGCCCTAAAGGGGGACTCGTAAAGGAAGAAGATTGGACATGATATAATTGCTATTATTCTTATTTACCAGAGGGTTGCAGGCTCGGTTGCTTCTGTAACGTGGAACTAACCATGTTATGAAATCGGATTTCAGAAAACAATAAAAACCATCACTTTGCCCCCACTGTGCTGTAATGCATATGGATCCCTGAGCAGAGGCAGGTTCAAGTCCCAGCCTCCAACATTAACCCATTGGATGGCCTCAGGAGGAAAGCACTCCTTGCTCAGCCTGGAAGAAAATGCTAGGTGTTAGCCACTCATTTATGGCCTCTGTTAGTACAATAGGGGGTGATTGCCATGGGCTGAGAAGGGCTTCAAAGGAGCGGATTGGACAAATGCATAGGAAAAAGTCTGTCCATGGGCTGCAAACCTCAATGGCCAGCATGCACCCTTCTAGGTTCAGAGGTAGCAAAGTCAGCCGACCTATAATTCCCACATCATTGTTTGGCAAGGACAGAGCAACCCCACAGAGAAAACCAGCTGAAGAGAAAAGCAGGAGGTGGGAGAACATGAGAGCTGACATGGTGTAGTGGTTAGAGTGCCAGGCTAGGACCTGGAAGACCAGGGTTCAAATCCCCACTCAGCCACAAAGCTCACTGCCTTTCAGCCCAACCTCCCTCACAGGGTTGTTGTGGGAATTAAATGTATGTCACCTTGCGCTCCTTGCAATTAAAAATAATAGCAATAAATTAATAACTCAAATGTCTGGCTGCCATTTTCAGCGGCAGTAGTCACAAATCACGTGTCACCTCTATGTCTGCCTCTAGTGAGGCCCCAAGGCTACCTGGGGTCAAATCCAACTTGGGAGAATCCATGGGAAAATAAGGTCTCAGTTCCTCATCTGTGAGATGGGGAAAAAAAGGATCTGCCATAGGGCCCCACTCGTATACCTTTCCAGATGCTGGAAAGGTTGGGAAGAGAAGCTCTCTCAGGTGTATATTCAGAGCATGTCAGAGGTGAGAAGTGAATTTGATAACCACATATAAAAGACAGTTGCTGTAGGTTCAGTTTGTGCCTCTGTTTGTCTGGAAGAGTCTATCAAGCACTCCTTCAGAATTTCCTTCAGGCTTGTGACGGGTGCCTGGCAAGACATCATCAGTGCCGCTCTCCCTTTACCCACAAATGGAAGCCTATTCAAGCTGCAAGCACAATCAGATGGCTCAAACAAGCAAGTCAAGTCACATGAACAAAATGTTTTTGAAAACACACCACCTTTCCAGCTGGTGGCATAGCTAAAGTCTGTTCTGCATAAACTTAAAAAGCCTTCTCATAAATTAATATTCAGGTGGTATTTGACATGGACTGATAGGATGCAACGGAGTGGTGGGAGGTACCAGTTGGGGAACTCCCAAGGGAACCCCACAGGGAAGAAGGTTCAGAGCCAGGGGACTGGTGATGGGAAGATGATACCTGGTCAGAGGGAGAAGATGGGGCAGACTGGGAGGAGGAGGAAGTGTCAGAAGCTGAAGAGGCAACAGGGTTTAGTGAGAAGGAAGAGGCTGTGGCAGAGAGCAGTCCAGAGGCAGAAACAGAGGCTGGAGATGAGGGGCCACTAGAGGCAGAGATGAGAGAGGCTGCTGAGGAAGCCAGGGATCTCCTCCTCCTTCAGTGACCAGTTCTCTCCCCCCCCCCCCATGTCTCCTAGAACACAGAGAGGAATGAAGAGTGCAGAGCATAGAGAAACAAGATGAAGGAGCCTCAGGCTGCTGGGGAAGGATCCAGGGGAGGAGAAGACTTAAGGAACTCTGGGAAGACCTTTATTCCTTGCAACTGCCTCATTGGGGCAAGAGCTACTGGGAAGAGTTCCCATACGCATACTTCATTCTTTGAATGAAGAGTTAACCACACTGACATCTTGTGAGTTATTGCTGACCTGACCCAGACACCCACCCTGACCAAATGGGTGGAGCAACAAATGGAAATTCTACCTTTGTACAGTAAGCTAGTTTCTGCGCACATCCCTCTCCGTCCTCCATCCAAACAAGCAAAAGGCAAGACCATAATTCAGGGACACATTCCAGCCAGGCAAAAACACATCTGGCCCCCCAGGCCTGTCGTTCCCCACACCTGGATTGTGTGATGTCTTTATGTGAAAGGGTGCTTTTGTGGCCAATCTACTCCACAGACCTTTTCACTGGGCCCTCTGGCAGCTTTAGGACCTCTGCCATCTTTCCTACCTCACCCTCCACTGGAGGCAGACATGCTCCCCTTGCTGTTGCATCAAAGTACTTTCATCCCAAAGTCATTAATGGGTGGGTCTGTTCTGAGTATGACTAGCATGAGACATCACCGGAGAGTACCAGGTTGCAGAGCCCTTAGCCAGGTGGATGGCAACTAGACAGGAAGGGTGCTTAACCAGCTTGTTCTAGTGCACATGGTAGTGCCACTGCAGCAGCTCCTTACACATACTCATGGGATTGGGATGCCAGCCAAATAATGGAATAGGGCAAAGGGGGTGGAACACACGGTTCTGACTCACATTTGGAATGCCTCTCACATATCCTGCAATTCCCCTTGCTTCTGTGGGCAGGGCAGACCCACCAGCCTTTTCAACCTTTCTGCATTAGATCTAAAGCATCTTTCCTCACTGGTTTGGACCCTTTCCAACCATCCCCTCTTTAACAGAGCACGGCTGCCCAGACTATGACCCTAGACCGCCAGTGAGGCCTGATCAATACAAAGCAGAAAGGCTCTAATAATACACCCATGTCATTTTTACTTAACTGTGCTGTTGGCAAAAGGGGGAAATGGAGGGGGGGGGGATAAAAAAGCAAAATCCAAACAGACCGTGACCCACATGACAAATGACATGTTCCAGGGTGATCTGTCCCATGAGGCTCTTTTCTGCCATCTCTCTTTACAGCAAGGGATGTGACTGGAGGCTGTAACATGATTTGACAGCGACATGGAAACACAAGGGGTTTTCGAGGAAAGCCAGATACTCTTGAGACAGATGAGGGCTGCAATAGTACATATATTTCCAAGAGCTATGATTAGCACTTGGGAACCATTCAGCCAACTTAGGTTCCTGTATATTACCACCATACATTAATATAACACTCTTGCTTTAAGGGGTGCAACATACCCCCCTCCAGCTACTCCCCTTCTTGTTCACCTCAGAGTGTGATAGAAACATAGCTTAGCAATATGAGCAAACTTGAGGTGAAGCAGTCCCCCCCCCCATCCTCTGGAATGTGTCAAGAGGGAGAGTCAGAAGCATCCATTTCCAGGTTTCAACCTAACAGTGCTTTGCCATTACATCTAACAAGGACAAACTGTCATTTAAGCCACAGTTTATTGAATCAAATCCCAAGGAGACAATGCTTTCTGATCCTGACATGTTCTAATAAACCATAATTTAAAGTAACCACAGCTCTTAAATTCAGAGGTAATGAACTGCAGCTAGTTTAAACAAAGATTTGGATACTCCCAATCTCCTCCTCTGATGGGAACCCAGATTGGAATAGATATCAATAATCCATGCCATCTAAGATTGCTTGCAGCTGCCCCACCAAAACTCTCTCCACCAGCTTCCTCCAAAAGTGGGCATTTGCAACTGGTCAATAGTTATTCCAACCCAGGGCTGATTTATTTAGAAGTGGTCACATCAACACCCATTTCAATGTAGCAGGAACCACCCCCTTGCACACTGAAGTTTTGGTCACACTCTGGACCCAACCCTCTGCTAGATTTAACTAGCCAGGCAGGACAGAGGGATTGCCACCAGCACCTTGTCCACATCAGCAAACTGCATAAACAGAAACCATTCCCACAGCACATCACTGACTCTGGCATTGCGTACTTCATCTGGAACTGCAACAACTGCAGTGTCAAGGTCCCTCTGCCCCTCTTATAGCTCCCTGTCTATAGTGTTACCACCTGAACACCTCTGCAACTGCAGCAGGTAACAAATCAACCCTGAATCTTCTTCACATGCCACCCCCTCTCCCGTCATCCACTTGCCCCTCTCACATTCCAAGCACACCCTCAGGTTGAGGGAAAGGGGCAGGTGCTGGGAATGTAAGGGGGAGGATGGAATAACATATTTAACCCAGTACAGCCTTTGATCTCCAGGAGCTCTCTTGTCTTTGCCACTTGTGTGACATGAGACTCCATTCAAGATTCTTAACAGGAGATTCTGGAGACTGGGCATGGGACATCTGGCATGCAGAGCATGGGGTGTACCACCCAGCTATGACCTGTTCCCAAAAGAAGCATGGCTGCTTTATCTCCCATTACTTTGGGAGATTTAAAAAGTTTACATCTCAGCAGGAAACCTGTTGCTACCAAATGATGGCCACCAACTTGGATGCATGGCTTTAAAAGTAACTGCTAGCCAAGATCACTATGTTTTTCTCTCTCTGTTGGAGACAGCATGCCTCTGCATAGCAATTGCTGGGAATCACAAGTGCTGTTGACCTCAGATCCTGCTTGCAGGTTTCCCTATAGGACATCTTGTTGACCAATGTGAGAATGGGAAGCTGGACTAGGTGGACCATGGGCCTGATCCAGCAGGCTCTTCTTAGGCTCTTATGTAACCACGCAGTGTGGAGAAGATCTCTCTCGTAAGTTCACTGAAGATATATATGTCAAAGCCTGAAAGCTTAAGGGGTAGGGAGGGAATTATTTTGCAGTGGGTCGCAGCAAAAATGCATAGCCTAGCAGCTTTCCTCCTCCTCCTCCTCTAACTCTGCTTGGCTGTGAGCTCCATTATTACATGAAGCACACACCACACAGGGTCTTGTGTTATCTGTCACCTGGTTATTAGATGGAGCTGCCAGCTCCAGTCTCAGGAGCAACAGAAAGAAAGAAAGGAAATCGCTGACGCCAGTCCAGGTGATGGATTGAGGCATCAAGTGCTGCCCCCATGCCCTCCCAAGCTCCTGCTGAGACTTCTCCTTCTCTGTTACTGTTTGTCTGCTTTCCTCAGCAGCCTTCCCTTGGAAAAAATAACAACCACCACTATCTGAATGCCCCAATTTACTTAATACAAAGTGAATTTCAAAGCTGGGTAGTAAATTCACAGGCCAAACAGCTCTCCCTATAAGCAGGGTCAATTAAACTTAAACGACCCCTGAAAGGTATTTATCCTTTTTTAAAATTATGACAACCACTTCTCCTCTTTGGTAATTTGCCTTCTCCTCCACCCTCTTCACAGTGTTAGCAAATTCTCTTTGGGTGGAAACCAGAAGACATTCTAAAGCAGAGGAAGCCAATGTGGTGCCTTCTAGGTGTTGTTCCTTCTTCCCTCATCTCTGACCACTAGGCATGCTGGCTGTATCTGATGGAAGTTCAAGTTCAACAACATCTGGAGGACCACAGGCTACCCACCCCCATTCTAAATGATGGTGGAAGTGGTTTGAGTGACAATTCGCTGCATTATCAGGCAATTGTTTTGAGAGCAGAGGATGCTGTTTTCAGACCACTTTTGCCACATTCTAGCATGTTTTATTTTCTCTCCAGCTCTACTAATTGGGCTCATTGTGCCTCACCATTTAAAAGCTGGAGGGTTTTCACCTTGTCTCAATAAACCATCTTTCCAGCCTCTTTTTTTTTCTTTTTTTTTACTGAACAATAATTCTACCCTGATCGGTGAGGGATGGGAGAGAACCCTGTCTGAAACCTTGGAGAGCTGCTCTCTGTTAGTGTGGAATATCCCGAGAGCTAGACAGTCTGACTCAGTCTCAGGCATCTTCACATATTCCTGTCCCTGGACATTAGCCAAGCTGGGTGGGGATGATCAGAGTTGGAGTCCACAAACATCTGGAACACCACAGGTTTTCCCTCCCCAGACTTAGCAGCTTGCTTGGGGAAGATGCACCTTTCTAAATCCCAAAAACTCAAGTAGAAGGGGAATGGTCCTTTCCATAGGCGTGCATGTGACACAGGACTGAGTTAGAGCCACTTCATCCATCACATCTGTTGGTGCACACACAAAAGAAGCAAATGCATTAAGCACATACCTAAAAATATAAATATGACAAAGGCTTCACAGGTCCCACTCATCTGGAACACCTCAACTGGCTGTGGCGCATGAACAGTACAGCAATCGTGGATCTCCCTCTGGGTAGCGCAGGGATGGGAAATCAGTAGCTCTCCTCAGGTTGCTGGACTACAACACCCATCATCCCTAACTGTTGGCTATAAAGGCTAGAGCTGTTGGAAGTTGGAGGCTTAACAGCATCTCAAGGGTCACACCCTGGCATTGCATTTGAAATAACTCTTTAGGATGGTAGTGAACAGCTGGCTTTGTGGGACGTCAGTCACATAGAGGAATGAACACATGTGAGTGTGAGAACCGAGTGTTCTTTTTTTAAAAAAAATAAATTGTAACTATGTTGAGTAAAGAATCGTGGAGGATACATGGGGGTGGGAGAAGAGCAAAAGCCTTGCATGGGTATTAGGACTTGGGGCTGCCTCATGCGGCTTAATTTCACCAGATGCAAGGCAACTAACACATTGAAAGATGAGTATTGCACTTCCCTGCACCCGCTGTGAGCTGGCAGCCATTTCTCTGAGCACAGCTGCTGGGGTGGGAGTGAGCCTGGAGATAGCTTCTGGCTCTCTGCACACACAGTCTGGTACACATTAACCTCTCTCTTCACCGACATGTACCAGGGCACATAACGGCAGGAAGAAATTCAGCAGTGCAAACTGACCCTACCAGATTTCCCATGGAGAGAAAGCTGCTACTACCACCACCACCAGAAACAGAGTGGGGCAGAGAAAGACAGGAGACTAAGAGGCCTGCAGTCTGGTGTCATCTCTGAGTGGCCAAAAGGACCGGGGGAAAGTAGAAGGGACCACACACTGCAGACGACATGGGACAGCTGCCAGCAAACTGTACCTCTGTGGCTAGTGCCCCCCCCAATGTGCATGAGCATTTTTGCAGTGTAGCAGGACGAGTTTCCCCATCTTCACCACCCAGTGGAACAGAAAGGGGCAAAACATACACTCTTATCACATGAAGTCGAGTGAGGACACGCATCACAGGGGAGCCCCACTGAGAACTCAACAGAGGGATGCCATTTTTTGCAAAATGCCTGTATCTCCATAAGGAATGGGGGAGAAATATGATTCAGTTCACATTCCAAGCTAAATCTATAAACTCTGCACTTTCTGAAACAATACAAGAAACACAGCCATCTCTTATGTAAATGCTGGGATGCAGTTCTGCAACCAATGTTCACAAAAATGCATTAATTTTACAGGGAAATGGGCAAACAAATGAATATACCACTGAAAATAACATTAAAATGCATTGTATCAGGAGAGGTTGTTTATTTATTTATTTATTATTTATTATTGAATTTCTATACCGCCCTATACCTGGAGGTCTTGGGGCAGTTGTTTGCAAGTATGTGTACATTTGTCAAAAATGTGTACAAAAATGTGTTGATAAAATACTGAATAATTTTCATGATTATTATTATTTAATCACAAATTGCTACAGAGCTGTGGAGAGGTGAATTTGGGGAAGGGCCATAGCTCAGTGGCACAGCACCTGCCTTGCCAACAGAATGTCCCAGGCTCAATCCCAAGCATCTCCGGGTAGGGTTGGGAGAGCTTCCTGCCCAAAACCCTAGAGAGCTGCTACCATCCAATTTAGACAATGCTGACCTCGATGGAGCAATGGTCTGGCTCAGTATAAGCCAGCTTCCTGTGTTCCCAAAAGACTGGAACAATGAGAAACTTGGAGAACGGACACTGGCACATCCTTCCATACTGAGTCTCCATACTGCCTCCATTCTGCCCAAAGCTTTTCAGGATGCTAAATTTTTGGAGACCACCAAGGATTTACTGCATATAGCCAGCCTTGCAGATTTCACACTTAAAAAGCAAGCTGGAAACTCAGATGTCAATGAACATGGGGACCCTTTTCAAGCCTCACACCATATGCAGTTAGACTCAAACCCCAATCCTGGCATAGCTCAGTTGGTAGAACATGAGAGGTTGTGGATTTGAGAACGCGTTGGGCAGAAGATTGCTGCATTGCAGGGGTTGGACTCACTGGTGGAGGAAGAGGGGGGCAGGGGGAGTGCACCGCCCCCAGCACCATGATCCCAGTGGGGTGCCATTGCGGCTGCACCTGCCCTGCGCTGGGTGCCACGCCCACACTGGTGGCACATCTCATCCCCAGGATGCACGCCATGCCCCCAGGATGCACGCCAGCCACACCCCCACCTACTCCCCGCCCCTGGTGCCAGAGCATGGAGCTCCGCCACTGGTTGGACTAGTTGGCCCTTGTGGTTCCTTCCAATTCTATGATTCCAACTCCCATCAGTCCTAGTCAGCATGACCAAGCATCAATCACGATGGGAGCTTGCAGTCTCACAACATTTGGAAAGCCACCACTACCCCATCTCAGGTTAGAGCACCAGAACTCTACCAGTGAGCAACCCAATCTTTCATCACTAATACCAGCAGCTGTTTTGAAGGCAGCTATTAATCTTTGCAGGAAGGGCATGTAGGGACAATACATTCCCAGCCACTGGCTTACCATGTGGAGATTATATATTCAACACCCCCCCCCCTTTCCCAGAGATCCTTTTGCTTTGCTGATGCTGTTTAGCCAGATGTCCCCAGGCATAGATTCTTCTTCCCCTGCCAGCCACCAGAAATAGTGGCTCCGTCTTTTGCCACTACCAGTTCTAAGGAAATAAAGCACTCGTTTCCATAAAGGATACTAGCTCTGAACAGTGGGGGGAAATCAATGGAGCATTGAGGAAGAATTGTTAATTCCCCCTTTCATTAGCAAAGAGCTCCCATGTAAGCTCCCATTTAAATCCCATTTGGGAGGTGTAGGAGGGAGACGTGCGGCTCACAGATTGGATTACGCTCTACTTAGTGCAACACAGTGGCTCATTCCTCCTGAGACCTCTGTCTGGGAGTTTGCACAATCCCATTGCAGATTGTGTCTGCCTGGTCCATTGGTGGACGCCTGGTTGACAGAACATCATCTCAGTTACTCAATGAGTGTAAATGGTGTCAATCAAGTCCACTTTCTAAACTTAATGTTCAGTATACCTGAGAGGGCCACTTTCCCATTGTTACAGCCTAGGCATCTTTCTTCTTCTTTTGCATATAATTTTTATTAATTTCTTTTTTAACACAATATTTCCAACATTACAATAGCAAATAAAAATACTCTTTGCTCTGCTGAGTTCGTGACTTCCCTCCATCCCTTCAACTGGTTTTTTGTTTTCAAGTCTTTACACTGCATTTTAAAACCTCCACTTCTGACCTTCATGTCCTTATAGTAACTCTGTCTCTTTGGTCTAGAAAGTTATAAAATGTTTTAAATTTCGTTGCAGGATTTATTTCAATCCCGCTAGTGTATTCACATTTTTACAATAATTGTTCATATACCCAATTAATTTACTCCAGTCTCTTTGAAACTTTTGGTCATCTTGGTTCCGGATTCTACTGGTCAGCTTGGCTAATTCCGCATAGTCCATCATCTTTGTCTGCCACTCCTCAATCGTTGGCAATTCCTGCACTTTCCACTTTTGAGCTAATAAAGTTCTTGCTGCCGTCGTGGCGTACATAATTAGTCTTTTGATCTACATTAGCAATTTCCTATCCCATCAAACCCAGCAAAAATGCTTCTAGCTTTTTGGGGAAGGTATATCTAAACATCTTTTTAAACTCATTATAGGTCAATTCCCAGAATGCTTTTACTTTATCACAAGCCCACCACATATGGTAAAAATCTCCATCTTTTTCTTTACATTTCCAACATAATTTGTTCCTCATCCTATGCATTTTGGCCAACTTCACTGGTGTTAAATACCACCTATACATAATTTTCATAACATTCTCTTTTAAGGCCGTGCAAGCTGTAGATTTTAAACTTTCATTCCACAATTTTGACCAAGATTCAAATTCAATATTATACCCAAAATCAATAGCCTATTTTATCATAACTTCTTTAGTCTCTTCATCTTTTGTATACCATTCCAACAACAGATTATACATCTTTGATAGCAATTTAACTTTGCCCTCCAACAATTCAGTTTGAAATAACAGATTTTTATATGTGTCCTCTACAGCCTAGGCATCTTTCATGAGGTTAGTTGGGTCTACAGCATGGGTGCTAAAAAGGTGGCTGATGGGCTGGATCTGGCCCCTGAAGCAGCTTCATACCTTCTTGCTTTGGAGTAAGCTCTATCCAATCAATCAATCATTTTATTTGTACGCTGCCTTTCTAAAGTTAAAAACATGCACATAAATCTTAAGATCCAAAATAAATTTCCACATAAATCTTAAGATCCAAAATAAAGATACAAGAAATTAACACCAACAGCCCAACCGCAACAAAACCCCTAAACAACACCCCAGCCCAAGAACTGTCAGAGCTCTCAGAGATGAGTACAACACTCATCATTCAGGGACTCAGGAAGGTGTACTAAATACTCTCCGCTAAACCTTTCAAAATCTCAGAGGAGCTATGGGTGGTCTCAGTTATTGTTAGAGAGATGTGGAGCTGCCACCATTCATTGTTTCTTTCTCTCCCCTCCCTGGTAAAACATCTAGGATTCTCAGGACAAGTATTATGATATGATATGAGGTTACTATGTGTCTCCCACTCCCAACCCACCTCACACCACTGACAGCATACCCGCCAACATTTCTCTGATGAAAATAGGGACGTACAATTCCATCATGATAATTTTACTATTTATACCCCACACATCTTACTGGGTTGCCCCAGGTACTCTGGGTAGCTTCAAACATATATAAAAACATTTTTTTAAAAAAATCAAATATTAACAAAACCCTTCCCTATACAGGAATGCCTTCAGACAGCTCGGGGTTTGGATAACTCCATACTCTTCCAACATCTCTCCAAGTAAAATAGGGACGTTCCAAGGAAAACTGGGGCATTCTGGGATCAAATCAGAAACTGGGATGGCTTCTTTAAATCAGGGACACCCCTGGAAAATAGGGACACTTGAAGAGTCTGTGGTAGTTTCACTAATGTCACCCACTACCGCCCAAAAAGAGGGGAGAAGATTTGTGACAGCCAGGAGTGTCAACTTGAATAAAATAGGGAGCAGGTAAGCCCCACTCGGGACGCGGGTGGTGCTGTGGGTAAAAGCCTCAGCGCCTAGGGTTTGCCGATCGAAAGGTCGGCGGTTCGAATCCCCGCGGCGGGGTGCGCTCCCGCTGCTCGGTCCCAGCGCCTGCCAACCTAGCAGTTCGAAAGCACCCCCGGGTGCAAGTAGATAAATAGGGACCGCTTACTGGCGGGAAGGTAAACGGCGTTTCCGTGTGCTGCGCTGGCTCACCAGATGCAGCTTTGTCACGCTGGCCACGTGACCCGGAAGTGTCTCCGGACAGCGCTGGCCCCCGGCCTCTTGAGTGAGATGGGCGCACAACCCTAGAGTCTGTCAAGATTGGCCCGTACGGGCAGGGGTACCTTTATCTTTTTAAGCCCCACTCAATCACAAGACACCTTGCTCACACACACACACAGACACACACAGACACCATTTGAATGGCAATGCCCATCAACTTAGGAGGGCCCAGCCCCCTCAAATATTTCATTGGGCAGGGGGTCTGAAGGGACTTTGGCCTCTAAGAGTTGGCTTCTATGGTGGCAGCTATAGGTATCTTGCAATGTTTAGTTCTATCCAAGTTTTCAGAATTGACCCCTTCACTGGACTATTCTTTTGTGGCCACAGCTCATTCACTGAACATCTTGAACATAGATCTTGAAAATATCAAACCACAAACATCTGAATATATATATGGGCAAGACACAGCAATAGTCTCTTCCTTACACATATTTCAGCAGCTGGAGAATCTCAAATAAACAACCTAGCCCAGGTTGGTGGCTAATTTAAATGAAGCTTTGGCAAAGAGGCACGGGCTGACATTTGCCTGAGTTGTTTACTTAGCTCATCACATGTATGCTCATATGCATAAATATGCACACAGTGATTGCTGTTCACAGGGCAACAGGCTGCTGGCTAGCATCTCTTCCTTCCTCTTGGATCAGCCACCAACCCCCTGAAGCTTCACATCCTGGTATCCCAACTGCTAGTGCCAACATCCAGTCTGCGATCTTGTGAATTACCTGGATAGAAGCTCCACTAATGGCAGGGACCAGACCTTACAAGGCGGCCTCCTAATGCTTTTGAGGGAAGGTAGAAGCATCGGCAGGGGAAAATTGGTAGGAGGAGATTCATCACTCTTCACCCAAGGCTGGACCAAAATCCCCACCCCACTCCCTGTGTGAAAACAGGGGTGAATTTCCTTATGCCTTCTTGGGGTGGGAGAAATTTCTTCAACATTTCTTTTTAGGTGGTTGTGCTTACCTTAGTGGTTCAAAGCTGTAGAGAAGAAGTTGTTAAGCTATAGCCCTCTAGATGTTGTTGGACTCCAACTCCCATTATCCCTTGCTGGCTGGGTTTGATGGGAGCTGGAGTCCAACAACATTTGGAGGGGCACAGGTGTAGGGGAAATGTGGAAGACCATTGTAATTTGAGGAGTTAGATGACATGTCTCTTTCCCTTTACACCCCCGGTTTTAAGTTTGCCGATTCATGCTGGTATAACTTGTTTTCCACACACCTGTGTCAGGAGTTTCCTGGGTCTCCTGTGTTCTAAGTGCTAATTGGCTAGTGGGGAGGATACCCAGTTGCAGTGAATTGGGTTGGAGACTCTCCGCTGCTCCGCATTCCTGTTGAATCACACTCCATGTCCTGGGTTGATCATGAGTGATGCTTGCTAACCAGGTGCAGTCAATCAAGTCAATCAAAGTTGACTATAAGAGCTGTAGGTTGAAGGGGCTCAGAGAGCTTCTCCACAGGTCGAGGTACTAGATGCTATGAGACTGTTGGCTGGGGTCTCTCTCGCTGCTCTAACTGGAGCTCCGGGCAGCTGAAGGGGAGATTGTGTGTGACTTTTGTCAGGTATGCTGTAATTTGTGTTTTGTATGCCTGCTGCTATCTGTTAACCTTACACAAATAAAGCATTACTTATTCTTCATCCACTGGTGTGCTTATTGGCTCCAGATCTGGAAAGAACCCTGCCCTTGGCAGAACAACAGGTTAGGCACCTTTGTACAGCAGAGAGAGCCTTGTGTAGATTTTTGCCGGCCACACTTGCTGAAATGCCTTGGGAGCTACATGTTGAAATGTGATGCAGTACTGCTACCAATGCAGTCAAAGAAATGTAGCCAGTAGAAAGATATGGTGAGAGCCTTGCATGGTTGTGCATGGATCGTGGCTCTTTCAATATGTGCATTAAAAAGCAAGAAAAACTAGAAAACACCTGCCCACTTCGTAAGACTAAGTGAGTTAAGCAGCAACAGTCACCCAAAAATTACAGATAAATTTATTTCCCTCCCTCAGTATTTCAGGAGAAGAAGAAGAGGAGGAGTTTGGATTTGATATCCCGCTTTATCACTATCTGAAGGAGTCTCAAAGCGGCTAACATTCTCCTTTCCCTTCCTCCCCCACAACAAACACTCTGTGAGGTGAGTGAGGCTGAGAGACTTCAGAGAAGTGTGACTAGCCCAAGCTCACCCAGCAGCTGCAGGTGGAGGAGCGGAGACGCGAACCCGGTTCACCAGATTACGAGCCTACTGCTCTTAACCACTATACCACACTGGAGGATTGTGTTTCATCCTTATCCACTGAACAAATGCTTGAACAAGAACTTATTTGCCATTTTGAGCATCCTTTCACCAGCCAGCTGATTTCCCCCCTCAGCCAGCTATTCCTACAAAAACTGTACGTAACCTGTTCCCATCTAATGCAAGAAGATGGTCCTCAGTTTGCTGTGTGCAAGATCTCCACTGAGGGAAAGAAAGCTAGCTAGGGAGTATGTGTTGTTTCTGTGTTCTGCCACCAATTCACGACATCTGTTCCTGGGATGGATCCTGCTGCCAATGTCATGTTTGCCAAAAGGTGGGGGTACCACCAATAGGGAGAGCTTTTTTAAAAAAAGACCCTTATTGGGTCCTTGGGCTGCAAAGCTAATTAGCACAGCCCAGGGGAAAGCGAGCGTCACTTTACAATAATTGGCTAATCATTAGTCACTGTAAAATCATTAATCACAACAGGGGAGCATGTTGCTAATGCAGCTCTAAGAGGCATCAGCAGCAGCACTCTCATTTAACGGATGGCTCGGTTAATGGGGAACGGCGGGAGCCAGGAAACCCTACCTGGAGATGAAGATTCACATTCAGCTGAAGAGCAGTCAGTTTCACCTAAGCCAAAAATGTTAGTCACACTGCTGCCTAGATTGTGTGTTTGTGTGGCAGTTGGGACACATTTCAACTGCGGAAAGCCTAAAGCACCTGCAGTTATTCATTAAAAGAGGGGAAAGATTGGCAGGGTGGGCATGGCAGAGGATTATAAAATTATGTATCAACACCATCCATGCTACCTTCCCATGGTGAACCATGCCCAATGCAACTCAAAGAACAAATATATTACATTAGATATAAGAGCAACATCCCAAAACAATGCATTAACCACTCATTCAGAACACATCAACAACATATAAACGGAGAATCAGCATTCCAATAGTCCCACCAAAATGCCTCACATTCATAATTTCAGCATTATGCTAATACCAGACAATTCACTGCATTGTGTTGTGAGATCATTTTTCACATCTTCTCCACATGCATAATATGTGAAGTCAGTGTCACCCAATGATATTGACTCTGAAATTCACTGCCATAAGGTGCAGTGAGAGCCACTAGCTCTCCTTAGCCCCAGCCATTGTGGCCATTGGTCAGGAAGGTTGGAAGGTGTGGTTCAGCCACATCTGGTGGACTCCTTGTTGGCTCCCCCTTTTTTAGATCCATTTTCCATGAATTTGTCTTAACAGATATTAACCAAGATAGATGCTCAAGGACAGTATACCTCTGAATAACCAAAGCTCTTGCCGTTGTGCCCTGTTTGTGATTTTCGCAGAAGCATATGATTTGCCACAGCTGGAAATAGGATACTGGACTAGACAACCCATTCATATCACCCAATAGAGGCCTTACGTTTCAGTCCCTCATCCCATACCCTTGCTGTGAAAAAGCAGTGTGGGGAATAAGAAGTGGATTGCTGGGACAGGAGACTATTGGCAACTCTCCCTTCTTACTTTGCATCTACTACTCCTTCCAGCTGCTCTGCCTCGCTTATGCCACAGGTCCCCACTTAGATACTCTTGCTGCCTTTGATGGGCACAATGAAACTATATTCAAATAATGTCATTCAGCATCCATTTGACACAAATAATATTAAATGGTTATCATGAGTCAGGTTTCACCAACAGTGTACCCTCGAGATGTTGTTGGACTCCAGCTTCCAACAGCTCCAGCCAGCATTGCCAGTGGTTGTGGGTGATGGGATTTGTAGTCCCATCAGGTTCGGAAAGGCTGGTGTAGAATGTGGAATTTTTCAAATAAAGTCCACTTAATGCTTTTAATGCTTGATGTTTTATCATGTTTTTAATATTTTGTTGGGAGCCGCCCAGAGTGGCTGGGGCAACCCAGACAGATGGGTGGCATACAAATAATAAAAATTTTAATTACTACTACTACTACTAGTATGTCAGGATGCAAGAGGTAATTAACAGAAGATTTATCGCATACAAGCAATTAGCCTCCAATCGCTCTCTCTGAGCAACCATCTATCACAATCACGTTGACGCTTCTGAAGAATACTTCCGGCTATTGCAGAATATCCTGAACCTCCTACCCTTACGTTTCTGGGGTCGTCGTCTGTCTCAGACTTTTTCCATTCATCTAGTTCTGGGACTGATGAGGTCAGCTACCTCCCACTGAGGAAATTCTCTCCCTCTCTTGTACCGTGAGTGACTGTAATTCCTCAGAGAGCTTGCTCCTATCCAGCCCACCTTTCCTGTGTTGATAAGCCACATTCCTGCCAGCTACAGAGGGAGGAGGCATCAGCCCACTGGTTCCAGCTGTCTGAGAAATCCTCAAGTCTCCCTGTTCTCCTTCTGCCTGCCTGCCTTCTAATTCAGGCTGCTCTTCTCGGTTTTGGGCTGTCGTGTTCATGACATGCTACTACTACTACTACTACTACTACTACTACTGCTACTGCTACTGCTGCTGCTGTGGTGGCTGCCTTTTCCAATTGATGTCTTGTCCTCTGATTCCACAACCCTATCACACATTCACTGCTTACCAACACTGCCCTCTCATTGGCTCCCACTTCCTGAGAGGCAGCTGCTGTGTTCCCTAGATTTGTGGCCCTACTTGGCTTACATTCTTGTCTCCAGTTCTGATCAGCAGATGCTCTGAACAGCTCTCAGAGCCAGAGTTGCTTGGTATGATTAATGGAGCAGTCCTCTCAATAACTGAGGTCCATCATACGCCAGAATTCCTCTTTCTACACATAACACCTTCCTTGGAGATCCATGTCCACTTCAGATGCTAAACTCACAGCGAATTGTAAGTGAGCATCACCAACTGTGACCAAGTACAACAAACAGAATTAAATACATCAGTGCTAAGTACTTTAAGAGCACATTAATTTGTCTTGGATAATCACGGGCAGCGGAGGAGAGGATAACAGACCCTATTAACAGCTACTAATTAAGGATGCTTTGCTGAAAGTTCCCATACATTGAAGGATGGAGAGCTTTTCTGGAAGATGTGTAGCTGTTAACATCCATCACACACACTGTGGATCCAGTGACAAATCAGCTACGTTAGCATTCAAGTTGTTTGAACTTTTTCTATTGTTAGGATGGGAGGGAATGGCCCTCTTCTCCACAACAAGTAACCATGGAAACACTTATTTCTCTCCCGCATGCAAAATTCAAAAGGAAAAGTAGTTGCGGTTTGGTTGGCTGCTTTCACTTTCCAGCTTTCCAGCCTCACTGAAGATTCTATTGGGAGGGTGAGCCTGAGATTAAGTAGGAACAGTGGGAGAGGATCCCAGGGCAGCCCACTGCCTCCAGCTCAGAATTGTATGTATACAAGGCCAGAATGTGGTCAGACCAATTCTAGGGGATTAATCCCTGTGAGGTCTTTGTTGACAGCAAAGAATGCCTGATCCAATTGGAGTGATTACCCACTCCCATTCACCGGCCCACAATTGGCACTCGGATGTGCATTAGCTGCTTGATTAGTTACTCTTTTATGCTGGCTGAAGCATTTGCAGAGATTGCAGGTGACAGTTCCAGGAAATTATGTGGCTAGAGGGAGAGGGAGAGAGAAAATATTAAGATCTCCTATTTGTGTTAACCTGTGTAGGTGCTTCCTGCCCCTCTCCCCAGCAGTTTGGTACATCTGGTTAACTCTTTCCCTTTGCTTATAGCACTGAATAATATGAAACATGCCATTAAATATTTTAGCTGCACAGTCTAGTCCAGCTGCTAAAAAACCAAGAACAGTCCCAAGTAGAGAACCCTGCAATAATATCACCCTAGCGGTGGACTAGATGGGCCCTTGATCTAATTCAGCGGAGCTCTTCTCAGGCTCTTATGCAGTAGTTACCAGGCCTTCATCAGAAATCCAAAAGCTATAATTTAAGCATATTTTTGAAAACTGGTCTATGGGCAATCCTGCCTTCCACTTTTGCATTCCTGGGATTTCCCGGGCATTCAATACTCTCTTCTTTAAATGGGCATGAATCTTCTCACCCTAGGTGAGTAGGTGCATAGTAGATTGGAGGGCTGTGTTTCATTTACAATAACCCCAAACCACACCTAATTGCCCACATCATCATGGCCAACTAAAACTGCAAAAATCAGCTGCAATGCCATTTGATGTGAGTACATCCATTATAATGGCTCAGGTGGGGGATCAGTACTGCCTGATCAAACCTCATGCAATGTGACCTATAAAATGTTTTGAATAGTTTGCACTGGATAAAGAGTTCCAAAAATGCTTTCCTTAATAAAAGGTAATCAAGATCAAGTTTGAGAAACTCAGAACTAATTCAATTCAATTATCTCTACTTTTTATGCACAAGTCAAGATAGATTGCCTTATTCATCATCTCAGTAACTTATAGGGACCTTTTCAAATTTTCAAATGTATTTTAAAGAAAAATAACTATACTGTTTCTGAACTGCAGATGATCTCACTGCATTACCAGTCCTACATTTCCCTAAGCTTGCTGTTCCTTTCAGCATCCATATTGTAAGAAATTGAATGAAGAATAGCCAGTTTGTGCACACTGAGGGGCTATCCTATTTTCCACACAATAGTTGAGAGACTTGAAGATTCCCAATGGGTAGTCAGGCTTTATGAGGTCAGCATTACCTAGCTGTAAGGGCCACCCAAGTTTGAAATTCACATGCTTGGAACCTCACCATGAAGTTGTTACAGTAAGTGCCACACTTTTAACATGGTGGGTTCTGGTACTGAGTACCCCTGAGTACCCCAGAATCAAAAACATTGAGAAAGAGCCTAATAAATGAAATACAGTCTCATCCATTCTTTTTCTCTTTGCCTCTGTTTGTCACCATACCCTAATTGAAGTCTATAAGATGGCAAACCAACAGCCCAATAGCAGAATTCAGCCACCCAAGCAACAGTGCACCTGTCCCAGCCTTCTCTATCTTGCTGCCCTCCAAACAACAACAACAATTTATTTATACCCTGTCCATCTGGCTGGGTTGCCCCAGCCACTCTGGGCAGCTTCCAACACATATAAAAACATAATAAAACATCAAACATTAATAGCAACAATAACACTAATAGTCACAATAACTTTAAAATAAACAACTTATATCAAATAAAGCAATATTCAACAATCCATTAGAATCTAATGGTAAGCAGTCTACCATTCTCCCCAAGCATTAGCCATGCTGGCTCAGGCTGATGAAGAGTTGTAGTCCAAAACACTGGGAAGACACAAGACTGGAGAAGGGTGCTGTTAAGTCCACTGTTGCTTTGGCAGCAAGATTCTGCCCTCGGACTGCCAGTTAGCAATCACTACACCTAGAGATTCTGTGGTGGCAGCAGTAGCAGCCAAGAATTATCTTGCTGCAACTGACTTGGATGTCTGGTACTCATTGAGGAACAGGGCAATCAAAAGGCTCTCTGGCTGGCTGCCCAGTATCTCATAGGGTTAGGAGTAAAATAAGACACTGTAACCCACACCTTGAGTTCTTGAATATAATAGTTATTCAAAAGGAACATGGAATACATTTCTGGCCAGCCATTTCATTTTGCTTTTCTTAAAAGCAAAAATGTTGCAGAGAAAAGTTTGGCCCTCTCCAAACCAATGCAATTTCCCATCTGGGTTGATGCAACTCATACACCAAATGCAGCTCATCTGTGCCCTAAAAACTACTACTGCAGTCAAGGGAAGTATGTTAGTCGAGATAAGATTGCTGAGCTAGGAAAAACTAGAAAGTAAAGTGCTGCTCTATCACTCACTCTCAGTTCCCCCCACTAAAAGTCACTTTGAACCACAACGTTGCTACAGAGGTGTCATGTTGTCTCACAATCTTACTGCCCCTTGAATGCTATAGAAAAGATTGGGTGCAAGACTGCATTGCATACCACAACCCTGCAGTCCTTAAGTTCAAGTTTAATGTTTTATTGTGTTTTTATATGTGTTGGAGGCCACCCAGAGTTGCTGGAGCAACCCAGTCAGATGAGCAGGGTACAAATAAATTATTGTTATTTATTATTATTATTATTATTATTATTATTATTATTATTATTATTATTAAACCCTCCAGAGAAATGAGATCTCTACACAGAAAACCAACATTTACCTGAAGCTGATTAACTGCCATGCTATCGCATAGACCTTCAGATCAAACTTAAGCCCACTGCCGCTGTCCAAGGTGCTGCTCCAACTGTGATCCATTAGCAGCCCTTTCTGGCTTTATCAAAACATTTCATCTCACGCTCCAGTGGCTGGTGGCTTTATTTTAAATTTGGGTGCAACACGCAGCATGTAACTCAATGTTTAGGAGGGTAGATCCATTAGGGAAGACGACGGCACAGAGGCTTTTTATAGCTTTAATGTGCAGCTGTTCTCACAGAGCTGGCATGGGTTGGCAGTGTAAATTCTTAAAGCGGAAGGGAAATTTTGCTGCTGGGGGCATTTATGGGCTGGCTGAAACCAGATGCACTAATAAAACTTTTGGCAGGAAAAGCGAACAAGCTGTCTTGGGGGGGGCAGTGGGGAACTGATGGATGGAAGTGAAGGTGGAGAAATCCAAATGAGAAAGAAAACACTGCTTTGTAGCAGCCAGAGTCATGTGCCGGTTCTGCCCGACTGCCCGGAGAGGAAGGGCCATCTTACTTGCAAGAGAGCTACAGCAAGGTGCCAGGTGCTCCTTGGAAAGAGGAAACAACAGGAGATGCTTCTTGCATGGGACAAGTTGAAAGAGCTCAGCTGTTTCTGAAAGGAGATATCTAAACCCCTGTATTCCTAGAAATGGCGTTTCCACATTGGGGACCCTTTCCCGAAGATGCATTTGGGTCAGTTGTTATTACACATCAGTCAGGGGGTAAAGTTCCCCAACCATAATTAGAGCCAATCTCTCCCTTGTGAATTAGTTTATTTGTGTTATATTTTTAAACTTAATTATCAATAATAAATCACAGTGAGTGGCACTATGGTCCAAACCACTGAGCCTAGGGCTTGCCAATCAGTAGGTCGGGGGTTTGAATCCTTGCAATGGGGTGAGCTCCCGTTGCGGTCCCAGCTCTTGCCAACCTAGCAGTTTGAAAGCACGTCAAAGTGCAAGTAGATAAATTGGTATCGCTCCGGTGGGAAGTTAAACGGTGTTTCTGTGTGCTGCTCTGGTTCGCCAGAAGCAGCTTAGTCATGCTGGCCACATGACCCGGAAGCTGTACGCCGGCTCCCTCGGCCAATAAAGCGAGATGAGCGCCACAACCCCAGAGTCAGTCACGACTGGATCTAATGGTCAGGGGTCACTTTACCTTTATGATTTATATTTGCCATGGACCTACAATATTCCCTCAGGCACAGATACATAACAAATAGGAGGTGGCAGGGGGCCTCACAATATGTTAGCTTAACCAAGTCTCTCACTGCTCCTGACTTTTGAGCAATGCCTGATGCAAACTGAGATAAGACCACCATGCTGTCAAATCTTCTGGCACAAGCAGAACTATGAAAGAAAAAGCTTGGTCTCTCATATTTAACATGAAGAGGGACCTCTCCTACTCCTAGTCTCCCACTTAACATGGTGGGTTGATAGTTGCCAGATTAAAGGTGAGGTTGCTTCAGATTGTGGGTGGTTGTCAAATAAGAGGATGAGAATATACTTTAAATGACATGGAGACTTACTTGAGCCATTTTGAGCCATACTTGAGCTGTGTATCAGTACTTCCATGAGTATATAACATCTATTATTTATTGTGTCTAATGGTTGCTGATTTTGTTTCCAGGCTATATTCAAGGTGCTGGTGTTTATCTTTAAAACTTCCTTTGGTCTGGGCTCTGGGTATCTGGGAGAATGTCTCCTTCCACATATTCTTTCCTGAACTTTAATAACTTGGCAATTCCACAATCTATTCAGCTGGTGCTCACTGTCCAATGTGCCTCTTTGGTGGCTCCTAAACTTCAATACTGGCTTCCCAACAGTGTGATGGTTTGGGGAGCATGTCCACTAAGCAGACTGTTTTAAAATCCTCCTTTTCAGTCAATCTTTTCTTAAAAATGGTTTTTAAAATGCCTTTTCTGCCCTATGCTTCTTGGATCACTTATTGATAAAAAAGGTAAAGGTAAAGGACCCCTGACAGTTAAGTCCAGTCGCAAACAACTCTGGGGTTGCGGCGCTCATCTCACTTTACTGGCCGAGGGAGCCGACGTTTGTCCACAGACAGTTTTTCTGTCTCATAAATCATAGTTGACTACTAAAGACTTGTGCTGGTCCAACTGCTGTCCTGTCCACATCACCCATGTAATTCCACTTTGCATGAAGAACATGTTTGTCTTCCTCACCCAACAAGGACAGGGTCTGGTCAACTTTACAAAGCCCTTCTCAACAAGGAGTCAAAGCCTCCCTCCCCCCCCCCCACCGATCTGAGAGAACCACCACACAATAAAAGTGGTGGTGGGGTTAGTGTTTGACTGACTAAACTGATAAAATGCCTGGTGGCCTGGGAAAATGAAAGTTGAACATCTAAGGTGGGTTTCTCCAACAGTGATGTAGCAGTCAGAAGAAAGAATGGCTGCTTGATCTTCAGCCTGCATCAGCATCAGACTAGTAGAGGAAGGTGAGGAGGAAAGAGGCCTGTAATTCTGCACATGTCAAGTACTTTCCCACAGGGTATGGAGCTCAGCCAGTCTCTCTGCAGCTGTGAAAGGTGCTATTAAAATGGAAAGCAGGTGGTCTCAATAAAATGACTTAAGAAATCACCAGCACATGCTTGTTTAACAAAAGATCTAATTGTTTTAGAGGCAGAATCCTTTGTAGTGGGAAGGTTTGCAAAGTTCCAGAAAATGTAGCAGCTTCTCAGTATCCAGAATGAGGTAAGCTGCTCTAAAAAAAAATGATAAACATAAGGTCAGCATGGTGCAGTTGTGTTGGAAAAGAATCAGGGATACCCAGATTTAACTTCCTTTGTGCCTATAAAGCTATAGTGCCTATAGTGACCTTGGGCCATTATCTCTCAGCCTAATCAACCTTACAGGGTTCTGAACAGTAGTGGCTGGGGAGGCGTTATAGGTAGGACACTGTTGCTCTCCAGGCTGTCTCTCCACACAGTGGGCTGCTGGTGATTACTGAGAGCCAGCAGGAAAGAGTGAGGTGCAAGGAGCTTGGCTCAGTGTGGTGCATGGCAGGCTGTCCAATCTGACACTTCTGCTGCCGTGCACCACCAGGCCACCCTTCCCGTGCCTTGCCCTTTCCCCCTCCTTCTCAGTAAGCACCAGGGCTGCACCTCACCAGCCACTACTGATTGTTGCGAGGATAAAATGGGGATGGGGCATGTATGCTGCCCTGAGGTCCTTGGGGGGAAAGGGTGAGACAGAAATGTAAAAAACAAAACAAAAAAATATAGTAACCAGTAAATTTTCCCCATCTCAAGGCCTATCGGCATCCTAATATGAATGATATATTGACAAACTAGAACTATGCCAGAATAGATCCACCAGAGCCAAAACAGAATAGGCATGGGTTCAGGTATTACCTCTCCCATACTACCATGTCTACTCTCAGATCAAGAGAAGAGGTCTTCTGTGTCAGTGACAACAAGAGACAGGGCCTTTTCAGGGTCTGCCTCAACACTTGGCCCATGAACTACCAGGTGCCCCCCCCCCGGCTATCTTACACAGGTTGACGGACACTTATTACAGTAGACGTTCATCTGTTAAGTACTTGATCTTTTCCCCTCTTTTTGAAATACTGTTGATTTTAAGAAACAGAAAATTGTACAAACAGAAGAAGTCAAGAGCTGGAAGCATCTGCTTCAACTGTACACATGAAGTGGGTAGGAACAGTAACTAGAACAAAAGGTACCTTAGGTTTCCAAGGTTATGTTTTATCTGTGATCCCTGCCTCTGTTGCACTCTCCCCCCACCCCACATTTTTATTGAATGAGTTGTTTTATGATATTAAAGGATTGTAGTGCATGGGCACCAGAAGGACAGGAAAGAAATTTGTATATACTGTATGCTTCAGTCACAGGCAAATTGAAACAGAAGCCACACCAAACTGTTGAATGGGTTGACTCATTTTGTGCAACATGGCATCAAGGGGGAAAGACCTAGTTGAATTTTAAACGAAACAAGGCACAGTATGAAAGCTTAAGACCAGTAATATTTTCTAACATTCTAAATGACTGATACCTCACAAGCCCCGACGTAAATTGCTGGAGAAACTAACAAGTTGGAGAGGTTGGAGAGGTTTAGGAGGCAACTTCCACAAATCGGCACTTCTGCTACTGTTTACTCCAGCTTAGAACAAGAGATAAGCCGCCGTTAAGCAAGCACCCCCTACCATACATCCATATATACCCATATACCCACTATGGTCCTCACCAGGAAAAAATACAAGGACCAAGGAATTTTGCCTAATTCACCACAGAGCCCGATGGAGCGACGAAGGAGACAAAGTAAAATTACCAGCTACTTTCCTCAAAAAGACTCGAGCAAGAGAACTCAGAATGAGAGTATCCTAGATGTAGCTATGCCTTTGCCACTCACAGTGTTGGATTGGTCAACACAGCTAAAGGACTTGCAAACAAACAACAAGAGGACAAACCATCCAACAAATCTGGCCCAAGAACTTGCCATAGCAGAGAATGCTACAAAGGCTAACACAGCCAACACACCTGATGCCAATCCTCATTTGTCACCGCTGGAACTTGGAGGTAATCTTTCAACCCATTGGTTGAAAGCCAATGACTGCGGAACAGAAATGTGGGGTGATTATCTTCAGGAGCAGATATACCAGATTTCTAAGGATCTCCTTAACGTTAAAAAATTTTTAGCGATAACAAACGGGCTGCTCCTGACCCTAGTGGATAATTTCAAACAACATGTGAGCGCTTCAGACCAGAATACAAATCCCCTAGCCAGCCCGGATCCACCACTCCCCAGCAAACCCCGGAGGAAAAAAGCTGAGCCTAAGATGAAGAAAAGCAAAAACATGAAAAACCTAAGGCGGCTTAAGACAACTCACCGCACCTGTAAAAAATATTGGCAGAAGCTCTTTAACCTTCTTCCATCCCTTTCCACAAGTGGAACAAACAAATCCAACTCGAGTGCCATCAAAGAGACACGTAAAGTAGATACACCCATAAAAGAATCTAAATCAAGTTTTGAAGAATCAACACCGAGCTGGGACAAAGGAACTAATCCATCTGCAGTTATACCGCCCCAGAGTCCTCTTATGGCCAGCACAGAATCTGTAGACAGAGGTGAGCAGGCGACCCAAACTATTGAGGGGAACCACTCCTCCCAAGTTCGACAGATGTTGTGTCCCAAAAGAGAATGGAGTTTAGTCCTAATCCCACAAAAGCTTGTCTTTGCTAATTACCCTAAACCGCCTAGATTTTATGCAGGGTTAGACCGTATAGACCACTTTTTGTCCATTATAAGTGGCATTTTACCGGGGGTAGTAAAAGCAACTGACATAGCCGCTATAGAGTATCTACATCAAGATGATTGCTCGGTACGAGCATTGATTACTTTTTTAGATCATAATCTGGCCAGTTTCATTTTTAGAGCTAAAAACCTATTCAAAAAAGAAAGAATAGTCCTATTAAGAATATTTGAAAATAGAGCACCTGCAACCTCTCTGATGGGGCCCAAGAGCATAGGAATGGAAGTTCACAAAAGGGAAAAAACCAACCACCAAAACCATCGAAATAGAAAGCATAAGTTCCAGCAGGATCATCCCCACCAAACAGCACCAAATGAAAAAAAGGAAGCCTCACATCCAACTGGCGTCGGGCCTCTCACGTGGGATAGTGAGGACTCCGCTTGGGAGGAAGAACTCTCGCTGATAAAGCGATTCTGGTCACTGCATTCTCCAGCTCAAACTGAGATCCTGAAAAGACTTGATTTACTTCGAAGCAGACTAGAAAAAAAGGATGATCAAGGTGAGACAATGAAGGACCCTTATGTGCAGCCCATATCTCCCAAATGTCTGGTGGATAAGAAGACAGTGGGAGGCACCTTTAAATGTGTAGACGTGGAATTACAATCTGAGCCCCCTGTGATGTACAATAAAGTAAGACCAAATCAAGGTGTGAAACCTCAAAGCTCCTGGCACAGCTATCTTAAATTGTCTCCGAATGAATTAGCTTCCCCCCCAACTCCAAAATCTAGCCCCAAATCACCAAGAAAAGAGGATCACTACACTCTCTCCAAGCAGTCAGCCTCGAAAAGAGCCAACGGGTGTGTTTTTTTAGACACCAAAGAATTGCTGGACATGGTGGTGACATAGATCCAGCTCCCCGAAGGGCCCGGGGCCTAAAAGTGCTGTCTTGGAATATCGCGGGTTGGCACGCCAAGAAAAATAATCAACAATTTTTGTGTTACCTTAAGCAATTTGACATCATCTTCTTTCAGGAGACATGGCAGAATGACCCTATATTTCTTAATGGGTATAACTGCCACTACCTGCCTGCCTCTCCATCTCTAAGGGGCGGCAGATCTAGTGGTGGCCTAGCTTGCTTCATTTCCACGGAGCTGGCGCATTCTCTAACAGCCCTACCCAGCTGCAATTCTTTAGCAACAGCCGCTCTACTTAGCTTCAAGAGAACTACTCTCTTGCTGGTCAATGTCTATATTCCCCCAGGCCAAAAAAACCCCGTTGTCAAGGCTACATGGGCTGAGCTAGAGGCGTTTTTAGAGCCTCTCGAATCTACTTACCCGTCTGCCCTGACTATTGTGTGTGGAGACTTCAACGCTCGCATAGGAACAGATGACAACAGTCTATACACTCATTTCAACCAATTTATGGACCCCGAAGAACAGACGGATATTGGCGCGACACGACTGTCCAAAGATAGTAGAAGTAATTTCCCAGGTCTCTGCTTAGTGCAGGCTGCCAGACGGAGGGAACTGCTGATATTAAACGGCAATATAGAGGGGGACCGCCCCGGGGAATATACCCATTTCTCCAAGGCTGGGGGAAGCGTTATAGATTATATCTTAATCTCAAGATTTGCTCACAGCTTTGTAAGGAAGTTCCAAGTGGGCCACAATACTCTGAGTGATCACCTACCTCTAATTTTAGAGCTTGCAGGTCGGCCTTTTGACTATTCTATTGCCGAGCCACAATATATACCTTCTGTAAATTTGGATATACCTGCCCCCAAAAGACTCAAATGGTCCCCAATACTGAATGAAAATCTAACCCTCCTTCTTCAGTCAGTGGAGTTAAAGCTTATTCGCTCCGCTATCGTATCAGGCAATTCAGTAGCTGCGATTATGGAACGCTTTAAATTACTTTTGGAAAGATTGAAACCCCATTTAACAACAGTGATACATAGCTCCGCTACAAAGAGGGCAAAGGACGGAGCTAGCTGGTTTGACCTGGAGTGCAGGCAAACAAGGAGACAAACGAGAACAGCCTATCGGAGATACAGGAAATCAGGGACTGCCCTCCTACTTAACGCTTATATTTATCTGAGACGGTCTTACAAACAATTACTAAGGAGAAAGAAATTGGAAGCTGAAAGAGCCGCTTGGCACAGTTTGGTTAAGGCATCGCACGAGAAAGATACTACTTGCTTTTGGCGAACCATATCTGGTCTACTGGACCAGGAGCGTACTAATTCCATCTGTACAGTGGAACCAATGGAGTGGTTGCGCCATTTTCAATCTTTGTTCTATGACCAGGAAGCCCAACATTACAAACTATGCATTCAATTGGAGGACCTACCTCATTGGCCACCAGTAACTGCGAAGGAAGTTGAGAATTTAATCGCACAATTAAAGAACAACAAGGCCCCAGGGAATGATTACATTCCTGCCGAACTTCTGAAGTCCAACATTGGCTGGTGGGCCCCCCTGCTGGCGTCTTTATTTTCTTGGATCGACTCAACGGGTTTACTCCCAGATGGTTGGACTGAGGCAATAATTATCCCAATCTATAAAAAAGGACCCATGACAGACCCGGCGAGTTATAGACCAATCAGCCTTCTGCCTATACCCAGCAAACTATATGCCAAACATCTTTATACCAAGCTAACTAGCTGGCTGGAAACTGAAGCTATTCTAGCGGAAGAGCAAGCGGGTTTCAGGCAAGGCAGATCCACCATAGACCATTGCTTCACCCTAGCCTATTTAATTGACAAATATGCCAAAAAATCCCATGGGGTGTTATATGCAGCCTTTATCGATCTAAAGGCTGCTTTCGATTCAATTCCATGTGTAAGACTCTGGGATAAATTGAGCACATCAAGTATAGACAAAAGACTATTATTTCTGATCAGCTGTTTATATAAAGACACGGTGCTGCATGTAAGAACTTCGTTAAATGGCCATCTTATAGGACCAGTTCCTGTCAGTAAGGGGGTCAAGCAAGGTTGCATCCTGGCCCCAGTTCTATTCAACATCTACATCAATGATATGGTTAACTGTTTGTCATCTCCGGACTTCCACGCCCCCAAACTGGCTGACAAAGCAATATCAGTGCTTTTGTACGCTGACGATGCGATACTCCTATCTCGAACAAGAATAGGCTTAAATAGGCTCATAGGTGAATTCTCAGCATACTGTAGGAGAGAGCAACTTGCAATAAACTATCAGAAAACCAAAATTATGGTTTTTGCAAGGAAACACAGACAGTACAGCTGGAGGATGGATAACCAGACAATTGAACAAGTCAAAGCCTTCAAATATCTGGGTATCGTTTTCCAGTCGACCGGGTCCTGGGATGTCCATCAAAAATGTGCCAAAGAAAAAGCAGCTCAAAGTATCAAGATGCTGTCCCGCTTCTTCTACACGAAGGGGGGCAGATACATCCCAGCAGCCCTTGAAGTTTTTCAAGCAAAACCTCTGGCGCAGTTACTGTACGGGGCGCAAATCTGGACGGGGAACCACTGCTCCAGTCTTGAAACTGTCCAGTCTAAATTTCTAAGGCAGATATTCGGCGTCCCCTCCTGTGTTCCAAACGCAGCATTACGACTCGAGGCCTGCCTTCCATCTGTGGAAACTCGGACCTGGCAGAGAACATTCAACTATTGGCTTCGTCTTAATCTGAATCCACCTGGTCTACTGCCTCTAGTAATGCAAGACCCTCACAAAAGCAAGTGGTTCAAAACTGTGCATCAAAAACTCCTTACATGCGGTCTGCACTCACAGTCCCTACTATCAATGGGCCTCATTAAAGCAAAGAGTCTAATAGGCCAGCGCCTGAAAGACATTGAACGACAAAACAACCTGACTATCTTAAAGAAACTGTGCCCATGGTATACCTACTTTCCCCCTTCTCATTTTGACTCTCCAGCTTCATATTTGTCTAAACTAACCATCCCAAAATACAGACGTGCCTTTACATTGGCTAGATGGGATGTTCTTCCCTCTGCTGTACTCGAAGGTCGTTACCAAAAGACTCCATTTGAAAAACGACTCTGCCCATGTGGAGATGGTAACACGGAAACAGTGTCCCACGTCCTTCTTTCTTGCCCCCTTTACAAAGACCTAAGGAATGAGATTATTACTCCACTCATTCTCTCCAACCCCGGCCGTTCACCAGACATTACACTGTATTTTCTATTATCTGATACGGATAGTCAGATAACAGAGAAGGTCGCGAGGTACATCGAGAGAGCTGCGAAATTGAGGGCCACCGTCTGAGTGACAGACTTGTTCATCCGACGGACCACCTTTTGCCTGTTCTTTTCTTCCTTTTATCTTTATTTTCACTTTTAACTCTTGTACAGCTGTGGCCTGTTGGCTTTGCTAATAAAGTTTTGATTTGATTTGAAGCTTCAGTCACAGGCAAATTGAAACAGAAGCCACACCAAACTGTTGAATGGGTTGACTCATTTTGTGCAACATGGCATCAAGGGGGAAAGGGGAGGAAAGGCTACCAGAGGAACTGCTAGCCCATTTTCTCCTCTACGTGAATTCTCCCACTTGCCTTCTTTAATGGGTCATAATAGTTCTGCTGACCAAGGCTGTGTGCTGTCAGCTGAGGGACAGAAGGGGAGTTTCATTCCTGCTGGGATCTGCTTTGCCAGTGCGTTCCCTGCAGGGAACTGGTGAGCAGACTCCAGCAGCAAGCAAGATCAAACCCTCTGCTCAACACCTGGCGAGTGGTAGGTTCAATCCAGCTCAGTTTGGCTGCATACACCTGTTCACCTACTGGAAACAAGCATGCAAAGCCAAAGTGCAGTGTGGGGTTCTTTGCAAAAGGGCTTTCAAAGAGCCCCTCACTGCCCTTTGAAGTTCCAACAGTTGAGGTGTCAAAGTGTAGCATTACCTGTCATATTTGGCCCTTGAGGGATAAGAAAGTGAAGATCTGGCCAGAAGAGGTTATCCATCCCTGCTATGGAACAAAAGCAGCCAAATATAGTCCCAGTGAGTTCAAGGGAGGGTACTGTATTAGATTAAATGAAGTTGTAATTTTTGCATGGGACACATGTGGGTGAAGAACACAGCTCACCCATATATTGGTATGCCTTTCAACCACCTCACTTATATAACCCTAAGGTACCATAATCTCCTGGGATGTTCAGTTTAGCATTAATTGGGATGCAAGTTTAATTCAGTTCAAATTACTTTTCTAAAAGCTTTGAAGCAAGCTCATTCAACAGTGAATTCAGCTTCAGCGTGAATACATTGAAGACATTCTGCACTTAATTTCTTGCTTGTAAAATTCACAGCTGTGTATTCAAGAAACAGATCATTATGTGGGAACAACTAATAATAATTGAGAATGCTTTCAAAGGATGTTCAAAATAAGCTTAAAAGTGTGTTCAGTGCGAAACAAGACTGCATTCAGAGGAACAGCACTGGAAATCTTCTGGTTTACTCAGAGAGTGTGTTTTGTTTTTGCTCCAGCAATATTATGCTCAGTGGCTTCTAGCCTCTGCATCCTACATGACAAAACATTTCATACTTACTCCTTTAATGAAAGTCTACCATTGATGCCCACAAAGAGAACTGAGGGGTGGGGCTCTATGGCCACAGGAATCTATGGCCATAGACTGAAACCACAGCTTGTATTTTCAGGGCCAGTCCAAAGCCTGCTGATTTCTGGGTTAGCTTTGGAAATGAACTGAAGTTGAGCATAGCACAATCTTGAATATCTCTAGGCTCTGCACTGCCCACATATACAGCATATTTTATCCCCCTTTCCACACAATCATTGTCTCTGAAAGCAGCTCACATCATCAGTTTATGTTTATTTTTATTTCTTAAGGGAAAGACAGGACCCCCTGCCATCAATGTTTTTACAAAGTGGGGGCAAGACATACATGGGAAAAGAGTGAAGGAAATAGGTAGGGGAGGGAGATAATGCTTCATTCTGGCTGTAAAGATCTAAGACAGAAATGGGCATTTATGTCCTGTAACGGCCAGGCTGAACTTTTCTTATTGGTGTTCTTTCTTCAATAGCAATTGGTGGCTCTTGTTTCATTGGCCAATGGATGTGGGGCAGAGAGTCCTTTCCCCCTTACTCCTGCACTCCTAGGGCAATTGGAGAAAAGCATTCTTTCTAGCAAGGCAAGGGGGGAAATCAAGCTTCCTACAGCTTCTCCTTTTCTGGTCAATGGAAGGGGCCAGAATGGCCTCCCAGGTGCCATGATGTTCTTCCTGGGAGACGGGCAGAGTAGCCCTCAGTGGTCTTTGGTCCTCTGTGCTGATGGAAGAGACCAACACATGCTGCCCTTCAGCTCTGCAGCCCCCATTTCCCATGCCCATTTGCAGGGTATCACTGCCTCATTAGTATGCAAGAGGCTTGAAGCAGACAGGCGGAGGTGTGGCAAGGTGCCTCTAGGACTCTTGCCCAAGAAGCAGGGAGCAACATTCAGCCCTCAGGCCAAAAAAGGTTCCCGACCCTTGTTCTAAACCAAAACTTTCAAGCTGACTTCATTACGATGTGTTGACCATTCCTTCCAGCCAGCTAGCTCACTATGCACTTCATAATCATTAATTTAAAATGAATGTAAATGTGTTTCTTAATAAATTAAAAAATCAATGGAAGCTGAATTGCCTAAAGTGAATTCACTGTGGAATTAATGCAGTTTATTGGCATTCATGTTAACTCATCTGAATTCAAATTCATTCAGATTCAGAGTAGTTCCAGCACTGTTTGAATTTGATGCTGCCCAGAGGAAGCGCATTTGAATCTGAATGTTCATCAAAATGAGCCAGTCCTACAATCTGAAACACAGATTTTTGCTTCAGCTCCTGCAGCAGATATGCTGTGTAACAATCAGGGGTACCAGCTTGAACAAAATATTGGGGGGGGGGGCAGGGAAGCCCTGCCCCACATAATTGGTCACATGACACAGCACACACACCATTTGAATGGCAATACCCATAAACTTTACGGGGGCAGCCCCCTAAAATATTTTATTGGGGGACTGAAGGGATCTCAGCCCCTAGGAGTTGGCTCCTGTAGTAACAGTTGTTTTCTATGGTCCTTGACACTCAGCTGCTCTTCAGTAATATAGAATGTTTGGCTGCTGATAATGGCAGTCTCTAAAGCAGTCTTCACCAACCTGATGCCATCCAGATGTTTTGGACTAAAACTCTCATCAGACCCAGACAGCCTAGGATGGAAGTTGTTATCCAAAACATCTGGTGAAGGCTGCCCTAAAGTGTCAGATACAATACGATTAGGCAGTGGCGTAGCGTGGGGGGTGCAGGGGGGGCCGGCCGCACCGGGTGCAACATCTAGGGGGGGTGCGCTCGCACTCGCGAGGGGATCTATGGGGACCCTGCTCCGGGTTAGGGGCGCAAATTACTTGCCTTGCCCCGGGTGCTGACAACCCACGCTATGCCACTGCGATTAGGTACCTGCACCCCCAAAGCCTGGGCTAAGACATAAGACATAAGCTGCATCAGACCTATGGCCCATCCAGTCTCACACCCTGTTCTCACAGTGGCCGACCCAATAGGGGGAACCCGCAGGCAGGACCAAAGTGCAAGACCCTCTCCCCACTCACAGTTCCTCATAACTGGTATTCAGAGGCAAAGTGCCTCAACAGTAGAGGTAGAACATACTGTAGACAGGGATTGCCCAACCTGATGGTTAAGAATGGAAAACTATCCAAAAAACCCCAAAAGCTACCATGGGTCCAGGAACCAAAGTGGAATAAAGATCATTTAGACCAGAATTCAGAGCTCAGCTCACTGTGTGGTCTTGAACACGTTAATATTTCAGGTAATGGAAGCCAGTGTAGTATAGTAGGCCAAAAGTCGAGAAATGTAAATATCTCTTTTCCTGATAATTCTCTAAGTTTCCAGTCCTTTGCACACTTATCTGGGTATAATATGGGTATAATGAGCAGCCTTGATTATATAAACTATCCATACTATGCTTTTCAGACTAATTCTATCCAAGTGGGATGTATATACAAATGTAGCATTTTTAAAAAATTAAAAACCCTTTAAAAATCCTTAATCCTGATGTTACTTCTGTGTTATGTTTGGATATCTCTTTTGAAATTGTTGATTTGTTTTTTCTTTTGGTTATTTAAGTGAAACTCAATAAAAAGAAATGAAAAAAATAAAATAAAAATCCTTAAGATACACAAGATCAAAAATGAGTGGAACACAGTAAAATGAAACAAAACAGCCAAGTCAATCATAAAACACTTTCTGTAGTAGTAGTAGTAGTAATAGTAGTAGTAGTAATGTTTTAAACACCATCTTAAAAAATGAAAAGAGAGAAAGCATGCCAGTGCCCCTCCGAAGAGAATTCCACAGCTGTGGTGTCACCACCGAGAAGACCCTTAGAATGTTGTTGTAACAAGATTTGTAAGCGAAGCACATTTAGCACTCTAAAATATTTACTGTTGTTTATTAGGAAAAGGTAAGGCCAGCCTAGCTCTTACATGGCTTACAATTAAAAACACCTATATATATCACAATCCTAGTCCAGTGAGATTTATTCCCACATAAATGTGTACAGAACTGCAGCCTGTTTATGTATTAATTAATTTATAGAATTCATATCCTTCACTTCCTCCCAAAGGAACCTTGGGTAGCAAACAAATTCACAATTGAAAAACAATTGAAAAATGTAAAAGCAGAAACATTTTAAAAAACCAGTTCAAACATTCTAAAAGTAATTAATTAAAAACATCTAAAAGCAGTTACTGACTATTGGCCCACCTGCTGCATAAAACAGTACTAAGCTGAAGGGCAGAAGCTCAGAGGTAGAGCATAAACTTCACGTGCAGAAGGTGCCGGGTTCAATCTCAGGCATCACCAGGTCGGACTGGGAGAGACCCTGGAGAGCTGCTGCCAGTCAGTGTGGACAATACTCAGCCAGATGGAACCCCTGGGCTGGCTTGGTCTAAGATGGCTTCCTACATCTAATCACTAGGACACACTTCTTGGAGGCACATTTCATTCTTACATAAAGCAAGGTTGGCTTTTAAGACTATTAAAGCCTAAGAGCTACAGCTCCACCCCTCCAAAGAGAAACCTATGCTGCTTGGGGCATTCCTCCTCCAAGGGGAATAAATTCATCTGAGTCTCTGCATCAGGAGTGACTGGATTCCATAGTCTTATGAGGGGCGGGGGGCTCCTTAGATCACATATGTGGTGTTCCAGCAATCATGACTTCACTTCAAAATGTGGTAAGTCACCCATGCTGCATTTAGAGAGCCTCCTGCACATGCTGCTGAGTGAAACCCTGGCTTCTGACCCTTGACAGCACCACTGGCAAATGGATCAAGCATTCTCACCTGATACAGATATCAGGCAAAGGCCAGAGCAATGGCTCACAAAGAGCTGTAGCAAGTAGCTTCTTTGCTGGGCTGGATCAGAGGAGAAAATTTATTTTTCCATGCAGCACACTCACCTGCCCTAGCATACAATAAGTGAGCTGCTGCCAGAGTATCTCAAGGAACATTTATAAACATTTTAAAATAATTGAAAAAAATATTGATGCATCAAATGTGGGTTACAGAACCTCTCCAGTTCCTGCCGCTATGACTAGCTCCTCATTGCAGGAGGCAGGTTCCCACCCTTATTACATACATAGTTCCTGGCAGATACTGTCATGAATCACTGCAATAGGGTAGGCACTCAAAACCCACTTCGTAATTCATTAGAGAACATTCTGAAGCAGGCTATTCCAAACTAATCCCCCCCTTCAAATATCAGTGAATGGCTACCAGAAAGTAATGCTTTAATACTCATCAAAAATGACATGAAACTGTCATTAAAACAAAAACAAAAACATTTCTAAGGCTGTGATCTCAAGCACATTTACTGGGGATTTCCCCCCATCAAAATTAAAAGGGATCCATAGGAATAAAAGCTGCTTGGAACAGATAGATGTGACAAGGTCTGTCTTCAAAACTATTCATGCCCCTTGCTTAAATTTTATTTTAAAAGCTAACTGTTGATGTTGAAAAATAATATTTTGGCAGTTTAGCTTTGACATTCTGGTATTGAATGTATGATTGCTTTGTTGGGACACAAGCATTTTAATTTGTTATCATAAGACCTGTTGCCTAGACCATTAATTTTATTTAGCTCATCTATCCTTTCATCACCTTTCTTTAGAGAGAGAGAGAGAGAGAATGGACAATGCCACAGTCCACCATCTCGTAGCTCTGAGATCGTGCCTCTGAAAAAAATCAAGCCTAGACGTGGAAGGAGCTACAATTGTACAGGACAAGAGGATTAATTTCAAGCAACAAAGTATAATCAACAGTAGACTTCAGAACACAATCTTATCAACACAAAAAACTTGATTAAGCTTAAAAATCAGTTGGTTACTTGATTAAGAGACAGATGATTACATTTATGTATTGACAAAGATTCAGTAGCTGCCTCTGACCATATTGAAACAAACAAGATAGTTTTCATCCTGGCTACTTGCAAGAAAACAAATCCCAACACTTCCATTCTCAGAAACAAAGGAAGCTTCACTCATACAGAGCTGTATTGTCTAACAGAACTGTCCACATTATGGTAGTGCTGAATCCCTAAGCATGCAATGCTGCAGCAGCAAGGGAAGAGCACCAAACCTTTAGAACCATATTTTCATCAGTAGCAGGGGATAGATGTCATCAGTTAGATTGAAAGGAAAGCTGGAAATTAACCTTATTGCACTCACAACTACAACTCCCTAACATTACAGGCTGAGACATATGCACCAGTTCATCACTAGGACAATGATATTATGATGGCTTTAATGCATGAGCAGGCTATAAGAGATCTAGCAAAACACAGAACTCTTGTATCACTACAAGCATAGCTAAATAAGTGCAGACAGTCAGCTGTCAGCCACCAAATGATATTAAATCAAATAGTGGAGATGAAAGATACCATTCAATCCTAAATTAATCCGGAATAACTGCTGTTCTCTTGCCTTCATATTACATCATTAGCAGAAATCAGAATTTCTGTCCTCTTCCCCACCCCCACCCCTGCCACACGCCCTAGGATTACACTTTTACCACTTCCCCTATCCCTGGCTCCAACTAACCAACCACTATGGTCATGAGGGAAGGCATATGGAAGCTGCCTGCAGAAGATCTATAGAAGCAATTCATGAAAATAAAAAAGCATGGGGTTCAGTACTTCACTCCTAAGACTGCGAGAGATCTCATGTTTGAATGCTCTCACCCTCCTCAAAATGTACAAGGAAGAAGTCTAAGCTAGAACCATTTTTCCTCCCATGGAAAAGGAGTTCTGAATGCAAAGGAGCATTGAAGCACACCCAAAAACCCACCCATATATATTATGGTGGCCTAGCCCTATTGTGCAGAGGGTGGAACAGTTCTATACCCTTTACAAGGTTTCAAGATCAGCTCCTTGGGGAAGCTCCACAGCAAGAGAAGAAAGATCCATAGCAAAGGAGCACCACTGAGCCTTCTTTCTTCAATGCACGCTTGCATAGTTCCAATTTTGCCCATAGTAAGTAAGCAAGAGGCTAAGAAGCTGCTCTAGAATGAAAACAGAGCACTTCCACATGCAACACGGAAAACACCTTTGAATCGCTCACTATTTATGTGAGCGTGTGAATGGTAGATCCATCAAATGCAGAAGAACACACCAGTGGTTTGTTTGTTTGTTTGTGTTTGTTTGTTTGTTTGATCCATCACATTCTAGAAGACCATGGAAGTTTTACAACCACATTATACACATGTGAAAGACATAGGACAATTTTGATCGGAGTGAGGTTAGAGATGCAGTGCCAAAGCAATAAGAACCAGCACTACCTGAACTGACAAATGTGTACAGTGGTACCTCGGGTTACATACGCTTCAGCTTACATACGCTTCAGGTTACAGACTCCGCTAACCTCCGCTAATACTGCTTCAGGTTAAGAACTTTGCTTCAGGATGAGAACAGAAATCGTGCTCCGGCAGTACGGCAGCAGCAGGAGGCCCCATTAGCTAAAGTGGTGCTTCAGGTTAAGAACAGTTTCAGGTTAAGAACGGACCTCCGGAACGAATTAAGTACTTAACCCGAGGTACCACTACATTTTACAATAGAAGTGGGGGACATGAATGTCATATCTCAGTCTTGACTTAGTTGAAGTCAGATCCATGTAGGCAGGAAGGAAACATCAGGAGATGGACATTTTAAGTGGGTATGTTAGCTGCAGCCTACAGAGATGGAATGCAGTTGTGGTGGCATGGGGGGGGGCTTGCCAGTTGCCATAGAAGCTCCTTGGCAGAAATTCCTACATTCACTTGCTCCCAAACATTCATTTGCCACTTGCCAGATTCCACACACACTCAATAAAGAGTATTTTCTGTTTCACAACATCTACAGCCTTGCATACATGTCTTAATACCTGACATGTTCAATGTCGGGGGGGGGGGCCTTCCTTCTCCCAGCCCCTACATTTTGGGACGAGTGGAAAACTCATGTGCAACTGGCCCTACTAAATCCTACCCATCCCTTTCACAGAAGTGAGTAGGAATTGTGATTCTTATTAAGATTACATTTTCCTTAATTAAGTGGACATTTTACAACTTACTTTCCACAGGTAATTATTTTGTCATGCTGGGCAACTGCATTCACACACTTATCACCTCTGCTAAAAACCGAAAAATCTGTAACAAAAAATAATGGAGCTCTGGAAACAGGAAGTCCACATGTACACACATAATCCCATGATCAATGTTTCCAGACTGGTCTTGCCTGCTGTGCCATTAAGCAATAATCACTAGAGGGGCTTCAGCACAGGATCCAGCTCCACTAATTATTCTATATCAATGAATTGGTAGCTGAGCTGTGAGGGAGTCATTCTAATCGGGGCCAGTCCTTCAACTCCCTAATCTCTCCAGAGAAACCTGCCCAGTCCCACACAACAAACCTGTTACTCCAATCAACAGCTCCTTTTTGAATATGAAAGAAGCCCTTTGTATGGATGTGTTTTAAAGATCATTCCAGCACTGCACTGATTTATCCAGGGAAAGGCAGCTCCAGGTTCGGGACATAGAATTTTTCTGCCCGGTTGCAAATGGGACACAAAGCTAGGGAAAATTCACACATGCACGCGCGCACACAGACACAGAGAGGGAGAGACAGAGAGACAGAGACAGATGCAGACAGAGTCTTGTGGAAGCGTAGACTAGCACATTTATTGTAACACAAATTTCCCTGGAGAACTGTCCATCAAATGCGTCAGAAAATTCCAGGCAACCGAAGGCTTGATCGCATCAAAGAATAAAACATTTACTCCCCACCCCCACCCCGCGGTACTAACATCTGCTCTATACAGGAATTTGTATCTACACATTTGCTAGACACTATTTAAGCTGACACCTATACCCCCCCCCCCCGGATTTCTAAAAATGACTGTCTAGATTAAAAAAGGGAAAGATTGTCCCAGCCCAGCTGCAAGAACGTTCCCCTTCGCTGCAGGAACTTGAGAGGAGGACCAATATTTTCTTCCCGCACATACCCTGCAGAGTCCGCGACCCACGGGCTCTTCTGAACCAACTCTTCCCTCTTCTCATACACAAAGCAAGCGCTTCTCCTTTAAGAAAGGAGGAAAGTTTTCTAGTAGTAGAGAAATCTACTCAGACAAGCGTGAAAGGAATGGGGGCAGGAAGAAAAGTGGGGGGGGAGAAGAGTTCTTCTTTCTCCAGATTTAGCGTAAATACGGTAATCAAGCCAAATTAACCCCAAGGTGGACGTACGGAAGCTACAGCGGCTTTGGAGTAAGTGCGGATGCTGGCGGCATCCTGGGACGATCTCGAGCTGAAGATCGTCCGTGCACACCCGAAAGCGGCCAGGCTACAAGCCTGGGAGGGACAGAGGGAGAAATTCGTCGCAGCTACAGCGATGCCGAAGCCCCAGTTTGGCTAAGGGGGAAGGGGGCTCTCCCTTTCCACTCAAGAAAGGAGCGGGGAACACCAAGGAGCCACAGAAGGTGGCATCTAGCCAGGATCTGGAGAGGGGCTGTTGAAAGGGGGGAGAAAAATTGCCTTGCCATCCTCCACTCCCCACGGTCAGTGGGAAGCGTCGTGGATGGGGTGGGGTGGATCTGGAGGAATAAACAAACACTTGAAGGAGCTGCGGGGCGGAGGAAAGAGGAAGCCAACCGTGGTCTGAGAGGAGCGGAAAGCGGGAGAAGATCGGTCTCGACTGGATAAGAGACTCTAGAGGCCCAAGCTGCAGCAAAGGCACGCAAGGCAGAAATCACGCAACCCTAGGCAGGATCATGCAAAGCGCGTTCGTTCAAGGAAATCTGGGTGTCTGCCCGAGCCCTTCAGTCCGCCCACGCGAGCCGAATCTCCTGCGCGGAAACGTCCGGTGTCTTGAGCCCATCGGTGACTGGCATCCAGATAGGGATCCTGGAGGCCAGGGCGGGGACGAGGTCTAGGTCACCCGGCGAAAGACCCGTTGGAAAGGCTGGAGTGTGGGTGTGACTGAACAGCGTCCGTCCAGGCACTCACCACCCCCTCAAAAATCTGCTGGTAAATAAGTTCTCTCTCCAGGGTTACACACACACACACACACACACACGCCCGGCGACAGCACACTCAGAAGCAGGGATGGCTGACCTAGAAAAACTAGTAGACGCCCAACGCGGGATGGCAAAGGCCGGGGAGAAACGGGGACCCGGCGCCTGGAAAGCTCTTCCGCGGCGCGCGCCTTCCTCGCGGTGGGTAGAAGCTCCTCGCCGAGCAAACAGACGGGCAAGCGCGGAGCTGGCAGCTTTGTAGCTTATCGCAGCTCGTCGGGAGGGAGGAGAGGAACCCTCGCGAAAGCCTCGTCGGACCGGGTGGGGGTGACAGAGTCCCGGAATGGCAGTGTGCCCGTGCCCCGCCTCCCCGCCCGCTTTGCGCAACTAAATGAACTGGGATCCTCGACCCTCCAAGCCGGCCTCCCTATGGAGCTGCAAAGGCGCTAAGGGAGGCCCGCTGGGCTCCCGGGAAACGCGCGTTGGCAGCCTCGAAGGGGCGGCCGTGGGGCAGGCGAAGAAGAGGCGGACTCACGCTTCTCTCGGAAGTGCCGGCCTGGGAGATGGTGCCGTTGAGCCCCACGAGCGACGGCAGCGTCTGGGACATCCAATTGGTGACCATGGCCATGGTGCTGAGCACGGCGCCGATCTTGAGCAGCGGCACGGTCATGTCGCCCCCTGCCTCATGCCCCTCGCCCTCCGGCGAAGCCCGCGGCGCAGCCCGCCTCCCGGCTCATCTGCCCCGTCGGGCACGCGCCGGCCTCCACCCCGCTCTCCCTTCCTGGCCGGGCCGCGCGTCTCCGTCTGCCGAGGCGAAGGCGAGGAAGCAGCCGAGAAGCGGGGCGCTTCGCGCGCCCCTCCTTATAACAGCCCCGGCCTCTCGCAGCCGCTCTGACGTCACGCCGCCACTGGCCACAGGCCGGCTCAGCGGGGGGGGGGGGGGCGCCCAGCGCAAATTAAAGGGAGGGTGCGCGTGGCTGGGGGCGGCGTGGGTGTAATTAGGCTTGAGGCTTGCACTTCGGGTTGCAGCCAGCTCCTGAGCCAAGCGGAGCTGCCCTCCTGCGCGCGCTTACTTCGGAGGAAACCTCCACCGAATGTACGCAGGTTTGTGTCCGCGCAAGCCATGCAATAGGAGCGGGGTGCCTGAAGAAACGCACAGCTCACAGGATAATAAGAGGGCAGGGCGGATAATCCGATTTCAGGATAATCCGCTCTCACCCCAACTCCTGCGCCAAACTAGCGCACTTCATTGCTCACTGGACAAGGTTTCCCCCTCTTCTCAGTTTGCAGACTCCACCACCTGCCTCCCTGCAAGGAATTGTGGAGCTTCTCTCAGGCTGCGGCGGTGGGGCTGGGGGCCTGGGGCTGGATTAAATTAAACCTGCGTTCCTCTCCCGCGGTCGCTGCATATTACTCAGATAAGCGTTCCAAGTTCCAACTAAACTTTCCAGAAAAGTAGCCGTCTGTGGTAGCCAAGACAGCAAAAACTCTTGTGGCCCAAGAGACCACCTAAGGAAGAGCGCAGACGACGCGAACTCTAGCCGCCTGCCCATCTGCTCAACCGGAGCTCTTGCTGGCGTCAGCCACCCCTTCAGGGGTTCATCCGCCTGCTCATCATCTTCAAAGGCGATATGCTAGGCCGCCGTCTGCCAGCAGTCCCCTTCTGCAGCCTACCTGGAACAGACGCAAGTTAGTATCTGCAAAAAATGGACAGGTCTGATAGCAGAAAGGGAAATCATTTCAACTACCAGAGCACTCCGCAGCTGACCTTAAGGAGGCCAGGGCGTGAGCAAAGGCACTTAACAGTACTTCGAAGGGAAACTCCAGTGGGGAACTGCTGAATTACAATTGATCCAGCAATTCAATCGTGTCACCTGTGGCCTGAATCAAGATTACAGCTGCTGTTGTTGCTGTTGTTGTTGCTTTTATTAGGCTACATGTGTTAATTATCTTACCAATGCCAGGAAGCTTCTGTCACCACCATTGCTACTTTGCTAAGTGGGGTCACAGGGAATCATCACGGTCTGCTCATTTCACTTTCCCCACCCCTTTCGAAACCTATTCCTCCACATTCTTACAGCATGTAACTGCACAGTTGACAAGCTGGAACATGTGCAGAGGAGGGCAACCAAGATGATTGATGGTCTGACAACCAAGTCTTATGAGTCTTACACAAAAGGGGATTCCGACTAAACATCAGGAAGAACTTTCTGATAGTAAGAGCCATTTGACAATGGAGCTGTTTGACAGCAGGGGGTTGTTGTCTTTCCTTCCTTGGAGATTCTTAAGCAAAGTTTGGATGGTCATTTCTCATGGATGCTTTCATGGGTGTAGCGGGGGGGGGGGCAGGGGGGAGCTGCCCCCCTCCTAGATCAAGTAAAACAATAGAAATAGTTAACTGACCAATCATCTTGGTTCTGCCCTAACAAAAGTCCTGCCCCCCCCACGAAGTCCTGCCCCCCACTAACAAAAATCCTAGCTATGTCCATGGATGCTCAGCCAGATGGGCGGGGTATAAATAATAAATTATTATTATTATTATTATTATTATTATTATTATTATTATTATTATTATTATTATTATTTAGCTGAGATTCCTGCATTTCAAGGGGTTGGACTAGATGACCCTTGGGTCCCTTCCAACTCTACAACTCTATGATTTTCATGAGATAGACAACAACAATTCCCACTATCACCACTATATGTATAATACATATGCTTGCCAGCTCAAGATTATGCTTTCTGTATACAGTGAAGTGGGCTCTGGTCCACCAAAGCATATGCCATAATAAATGTGTTCCTTGTTGTCTTCCCAATAGTGTCAATTTCAAACACCAGAGATGCCCCGGCTCCACTTTTGCCAATGCTACTTCTATCACAAAAACTGATTCTCCCTGCTACTGTATCTTGAGATCTCCCTGACAGTGCTATGCATGTTTACAGAGCAAGCCCCACTGGACTCAGTACATAGGGTGCAGACTGCAATACTATGCTCAGTTACAAGCCCGTGTAGCCAAGTGGTTAAATGGGTCTGTGCCCATTGAACACAGTGGGGCTTGCTTGTGAGTATCTGCAGCTGCATACTTCCAAATTACTCTCATGGAGGGGCTATTACTCAGTGGTACAGCATGAGATTTGCATGGCCAAGGTCTGAGGTTCAGACAGGTTCCTATCTGAAATTCTGGAGTCCCACTTCAAGCCAGTGTTGACAACACTGAGCAAGACGGACTAATGGTCTGTTTTAGTACAAGGCATTGTCCTCAGTTTCAGAAAGATGTAATTCAGAATAACTGCTCAAAAGGTTGCACATCTTCTACACACACAAACACCTGTATGCTTGGGTTAGGCATCCAGCAGTAGGCTAGGGCAGGGATAGCCAATGATGCTCTCCAGATGTTGTCAAGAATGATGAGAGTTGGAGTCCAGCAAGAAGTCAACAACATCTGAAGGACACCACACTGGTTACCCCTTAGGGCAGGCATCCTCAAACTCGGCCCCCAGCTGTTTTGGGACTACAATTCCCATCATCCCTGACCACTGGTCCTGTTAGCTAGGGATGGTGGGAGTTGTAGTCCCAAAACAGCTGGAGGGCCAAGTTTGGGGATGCCTGCCTTAGGGTGTGGGAGTTGTTTGCTGCCTGGTTCGGTTTTTACTGTTGCATCAATATAGCACAGGTGCTCTGCTTTTGCTGCTTTTATCTGCCCCATGATTTGATATTGATGGAGGCAAAGATTTTAGTCTTGGAGGATTCTTTCTTTTACTAGCCATGCAATTCAGTCAAAGTCAGATCCTTACAAGACTGCAATCTTACACCTACTCAGTGGGGCTTGCTTCTGAGTAGAAATGCATAAGATTGCATTGAAAGTCACTGGTTTCAATGGGAAAAGTAAACATGCTCAATGTTGCAATCATGTACAACTTCCTAAAAAATAACATTGTAGGGCTTGCTTTAAAGCAAACATGTACAGAATCAGGCCATACATCTTCCCCACTGAAATCAACTGGACAAGCAGTTGTTATAATCTGTGTTATAATTTGGGGGTGCAATATTTGCTATTATATATCTGTGTAAGTCACACATACAGTCATTTCATGAAAAAAAATGTATATCTGTTTGTAATTATTCAGGGGCAACTGGAAGCATCCTTTGTCAGTGATGTGGTGTTTTAGCACTAAACCAGGTGTAAAAAACAATATCTACAAGCAAGGAGCATTGAAAAAGATCCATCTGCATTGATTGTGCTTCCTATGCTATGATTTTTTCCAATTTGCCAGATAGACCAGCTAGTATTTCTGTAGAGATTAGATGTATTATGTTGGTGCACTGAGCTATAACACAATCTTTTTGCAGATTTAAAGTAGAAATGGCCAACTTCCATATGCTTATGAAATACTATATTCTACAAACCAATCTTCCCAAACCTCCCGATATTTTGGACTATAACTCCCTAGTTAACATGGCCAGTGGCCAGGGAACATGGGAGATGTAGTTCAACAACATCCACAGGGCAGCAGGAAGCTTGCTCCTGATAGTGGGTCATAGACTACCCACAATGATGTCCTCATTGATAATGAAGATGGGGCCATCTAGCAGAACGAGTTATGGACCACATGTGCCCAAGCATAGCCATAGCATTATGCACAGCTATGCCCAAGGAGAGATACAGTGCTAATACCTAGACTGAAAACATTTCCCTCACCTTTTCCAACAAGTGGAGCTAGGCATCCCCCACCTTTTTAAAAAGCAAAAAGCAAAACATAAATTGATTCAAATGTGGTTGAGTCTATCAGCTTTGGCCACCTCTGCCTTAAAAGTCTGGGCTATTGCAGATGTATTCTGCTTCTGCTTCTTTGGCGATCACTTGTAGCTGAGTAAGATTGTCTTCCATAAACATGGTTTTAAAAGTGAGTCCGTAAGTGACTGTGGAGGCCAATTCTGGATCCACAAGTCCGTCCACAGTGGGAACATTGGTTTCCGGGCGGGAGTTAATCACGGTGTGGATTTGCGTGCCTTTCTCTTAGCATGTTTCTCCCTTGCATCCTGAGTTTGAGTGTCTTCAAAGCCCATGCCACCTTTGGTAAAGGCTGGTCTCCAGCTGGAGCGCTCACAGGCCAGTGTTTCCCAGTTGTCAGTGTTTATATTACATTTTTTTTAGATTTGCCTTGAGACAGTCTTTAAACCTCTTTTGTTGAGCATTACGCTTTCCATTTTTACGTTCGGAATAGAGTAGTTGCTTTGGAAGACAATAATCAGGCATCTGCACATGACCAGTCCAACAAAGTTGATGTTGAAGAATCATTGCTTCAACACTGGTGATCTTTGCTTCCTCCAATACACTGGCATTAGTTTGCCTATCTTCCAAAGTGATGTGTAAAATTTTTCGGAGACATCATTGATGAAATCTTTCCAGGAGTTGGAGATGTCGTTTCACAAGCATACAGTAAGGTTGGTAGTACAATAGCTTTGTAAACAAGCATTTTGGTTTCCCTGCGAATGTCCTGGTCCTCAAACACTCTGCACTTCAATCAGGAGAAAGCCTCACTCGCAGAGCTCAGGCGATGCTGGATTTTGGCATCCATTTTGGCCCTTGTGGAAAGATAACTGCCTGCAACATGTTCTTAACCCAATAATAGTTTATTAGTGGTGGATTGATTCTGTTCTACTAGTGCTGTGATGCTACACTGTTATGGGAGGTGCTATAGTGCAACAAAGGTTGGAACAAAAAAAAACCAACCTCAGAACATTTGCGGTATGGAAAGTTATGGGATTTCAGCAGGAAGTTACACTGACTGGAAATGGAGCAGACCGATTTTCAAATGATAGATGAAGGAGTGTGGAGGAGAGGCAGGATCATGGCAACAGAGTGTGAAGGAGGGGTGGGCGAGGTCATGGTGGCAGGCTCCACCCTACCAAAATGAGTGTTCAACTGAATATTAGAACTAGGCGGGCCAACTCCTAGGGGCAGAGATGTCTTGGGCCCCCTCAATATCTCCTGGCAGGGGGCTGGGCCCCCATGATGTTGAGGGAGTGGAGGAAGCTGAGCATGGTGTGCTTCAGTGGCTGGCTCCTCCTGAGTGCAAGAGAGGAATCTACGTCATGCTGACTTCTGCCCTTGACCTCCTCCCAACGATGCTATGTTGTGAATGCATTGCACACATGACATCACACGTGTGCACCGTGCACATCCCCCCCCCATTTTGGGCGCAAGACAGCACCTCTGGTTAGAACATAGCCTATGCAAGTATGACTATATGCATGTAGAGCTGTCTCCACATAATAAGGAAACATGGATCATACAGACAAAGGTTATATTTGCAGTTCAAATGAGCATGCAGGCTGATTTAACAATCCTGCTTACTCACACTCACTCCTTATGACGCCAGCCTACGCACATGTGAGCAAGGCTAGACCTGAAATGAGAGTGATGTGAAATAAACTTAGGAAGATGTTGAAGGGTTTGGAATGCGGGGTGGGAGGAAAGACACACATCTGGCCAATCAAAACTTTTCTCCAAGTGCCACCAACTTAGGTGTGAAAGTAAGGGACAGGGTGTCAGAACACAGCAGTGTGGAAGGGAGCCTTGATTAGTCTTAATGGAACATTCCCCAGTCTATTAGACAAAGCTCATAATCTTGGTGTAGGAGAACAATCCTCTGCAGAAATGCTGGTGAGAGGGTGCATGCACAACAATTGGGAAGTGATGGTGTTAGATGCCACCAACTCAAGGCAGACCACTGACATACAGCTGGAGCATTAGAAGTTGCCTTTTACTGATTCAGAGCATTGGTCTACTAGGCTTATCAGGGATGGGGAATCTGTGGCATTCCAGATGTTGTTGAACTACAGGTACCATCGGACTACAGCTACCATCAACCCATAACCATTAGCCCTGCTGGCCAGGGCTGCGAAGGAGTTGAAGTCTAACAACCTCTGGAAGGTGGCATATTGACTGTCCCTGATCTACACTGACTGACAGTGGCTCTCCATCATTTTGGACATGAGTTTTCCCCAGCCCAAAGTGGAGATGTGAGGGATTGAATTTGGGTCCTTCTAAATGCAAAGTGTTAGCTCTACCATGAAGCAATGTCACTTCCCCAGCTGGCTACAGCTCTTCAGGTTCTCAGGCACAGTTCTTTCCCAGTCCAGCTGTAATCTTTCACCTGGAGATGCAAGATAATGAACATTGGACTTTATCATGAAATGCATGTGCACTGCCGTTGAGCTTTGACCCATCAGAGAATGGGAAAGTATATGCCATTCTCTTAGATTTCAGAACACAAGAAGGTGAGATGATTCCACAACATGAAGTTGTGGGTTCTCAATGAAAATCGCTGAGAAAGAGGCACATTTTCCAGTACTATTTAAATGTTTGCGTAAATCAGTGAGCCCTAGTTCAAGGATACAGTAAAACAGGCTTAGATTTAAAAACTAGCAGAAAGCCTAGTGGTATTTGAGCAATGGACCACATTGTCTAAGGTAGCTGCAGAGTCCTTTTCCTTGAAAGTTTTCAAAGAGAGAGAGAAGAAAGACCAGACTGGCATCTGCTAGAGTGAATTAAGAACACACACACACACACACACACACACACACACGGCCCTTTCCTGGTCAGATATGAATTTCCCAGCAGTCCTGTTAGTTAAACATGTGGGTTTTTCTACAGGACTGGGAGATGTACCGGCTTAGGGCAGTCAGTCAACAGAAGCAGAGGATGGCATAGTGTGGCAGAGGTGCTTACCTGACCTCCCAGCAGTTAAGTTGCTGTTGTTTACTGAGCAAGGTGAGTTGGTGGTGAGGTTGGTGTAGTGCAAGCATACCATCAGCACTCCTGTCAATGTGCTTGCACCACATCACTCTATCTACCACCTCACTCCTCACCCTTCCCCTCCTGATAAGCTGCAGAAACTCACCTGTGAGAAGGTCAGGTAAACGCCTCTGGCCAGCTGTGCCAGCTTCTGCTGGTCAATGGGGCCCTTCAAAGAACCCATTGATTCTGTAACATTTTACAGGAGATTCAGTACAGCAGTGAGCAACAAAACTGCAAATGAAAAACAGCAAGTTAATATGTTATAATGGTGAATGAGGAAATTATGGCTCTGCAGCCATTCCAAACAGCTGGGACTCCTGCCTTAAGGGATGCAGATGGAAGGGCAGCAGAGTCCTCTAGTGGTGGCTGTCAAGATCCCAATTCATCTCTCCATTCAGAAAACGGAAATAGCTTTCTTCTTTGGACAAAAAGCTAGTGACTTCTCAATTTTCTCCTGATGCAGGACCCACCTCTTGCTCCAACCTACAATATATCAGAGCAGGGCAGGACATCCACTGAAAACCAAACCAACCAAAAAACAGGTGAAGCACCACTGCTGGGGAAAAGAAGGGGGGGGGGATATAGTTCAGAGATGGGAAACCTGTGACTTTCCAGATGACACTGAACTAGAACTTCCAGCACCCCTGGCCATTGGCTATGCTGCTCGCAGCTGATGGGAGTTGTAGTCCAAAACATCAAGAGGGCACCAGTTTCCCCACTCATGCCACCCCCACCCATTTTCAAGGGGGTGGGGAGGATCCCTCCTCAAGTGCACACGTCTAACTGGAAATACTGTGGTGGCTGCTGTCATGAGAGCATGACAAGAGCCACGCTGGATCAGGCCAAGGGCTCGTCTAGTCTAGCATCCCATTCCAAAGTGGCCAACCAGATGCCTATGGGAAGTGTGCAAGCATGACCAGAGTGCAACAGCCCTCCCTCCTCTATAATTCCCAGCAACTGAAGTGGAGGTAGAACAGAGGCTGTCAATGGCTACAATGGCTATCAGTGTCCATCTGTTGGCTTTCTGTCACCTATCAGTGTGATCATTCCCTTTTCATTCCTGCCTCTTTCCACCTGCAGGCCTGTCAACCACAACCAGCCAAGTGGGAGAATGCCACCGGTTGCCCGGCTTGCCCCTATCTAACACTGGTTGGCTGTTTATTTGAAATGTTATAAGCTCATTACTGCTTTTACTAGACATCAGGAACAAACTATACCTATAAATAAAACCACCAATTAACATCTGTCTTTTGACTCTGTTGTTATATTGCTCTGTCAATAGAGGGATATCATGAAACTCCTAGAGAGAGAATTGATTGGAAATGTATTGATTGCAAATAGAATAATTTTAGAAAAATGCTAGTGAAGGGGGAGGGGATCCATATTGTGTCAAATACAATGGATAAAAAGAAATTTACACCCTTTAAGTGTCTGGAAGAGAAAAGAGCACTGGAAGTGTGTATTCAGTCATTCTTCAGCAATATGATCCAATTTTCAAAAAATTCCATGATGTCTCTCTTTTTTAGCAGTGCTTTATTCTGCTTTTGCTAATAATGAGAAATGCAAGGAAATCAGCCCTGAGGGCTCACTGGAAGGACAGATCCTGAAGGGGAGGCTCCAAGACTTTGGCCACCTCATGAGAAGAGAAGACTCCCTGGAAAAGACCCTGATGTTGGGAAAGATGGAGGGCACAAGGAGAAGGGGACGACAGAGGACGAGATGGCGGGACAGGGTTCTCAAAGCTACGAACATGAGTCTGACCAAACTGCGGGAGGCAGTGGAAGACAGGAGTGCCTGGCGTGCTCTGGTCCAGGGGGTCACGAAGAGTCGGACATGACTAAATGACAACAACAACAATTGAGGCACTAAAGCTTGAGAGCATGGTAAGACAAGGTCAGGAGTCACGAGCAGCCAGATCTGTGCATGTCTTGTGCAACCTGATCACACCATGCCAGCAAGCAGAGAATCTGGGCTCTGGAACTGGATGCCGGCAAACACTTGAGGCAATGCCAGCAACACCTAGAAGAGTCTCAGAAGCCAAGGATATTCCTGTGCATGTATACCCGGGGCTAAGTCCCCTCAAGTTCAGTGGAACCTTTTCTCAGGTGTGTATATGCAACAAGAGTGGGACACCTTCCAGTGATAACCATGGCCAATTAATAGAGAGATATAGAGATGCTTAATTTGTATCATTTATACAAAGTGCAGAATCTAAATGGGATTTCATGCAATTTTAGCTATTTCTCATTTTTCTTCTAGTTTTGGTTGGCATGTGGAAGGGAGGGTAGCGATCATAAAACTTCATGGAGGATAAGGCTGCTTACTATGACAGCTCTGTCCTCCCTCTGAGAACCAGTTGCTGGGAAGCACAAGTGGGGAGTGAGAGGGGCTGCGGTGCTCAGGTCCTGTTTCCAGGCTTCCACGTTGGCATCTGGCTTGTTCCAACGGGGCTCTTCTAATGTTCTTAAGAAGTGCTTTTCAAGGGCAAAAACAAAACCAACAACTCTGCAATAGATCTCAACTGAGTGGACTACATAAGAAAAATAAGCATGTGGTGTCCATTGATTCTAGAATAAAATGTTGTGCATACACAGCCTCTGTCTCTCGCTTCTGAGATTTCCTTAGGGAATTCCTCCATAAATCTTCTGGAATGATGAGGGCTAGAAACTTGGGTGTTGCTTGTTTTTTAAAGAAGAAAAAGAAGAAGAGTTTGGATTTGATATCCCGCCTTTCACTCCCTTTAAGGAGTCTCAAAGTGGCTAACGTTCTCCTTTCCCTTCCTCCCCCACAACAAACACTCTGTGAGGTGAGTGGGGCTGAGAGACTTCAGAGAAGTGTGACTAGCCCAAGCTCACCCAGCAGCTGCAGGTGGAGGAGCGGAGACACGAACCCGGTTCCCCAGATTACGAGTCTACCGCTCTTAACCACTACACCACACTGGCTCTTAAAGGGAGCCTAACGTTGTTAGGTAAACACTCAGTAAGGTAAAGGTAAAGGTACCCCTGCCCGTACGGGCCAGTCTTGACAGACTCTAGGGTTGTGCGCTCATCTCACTCTATAGGCCGGGAGCCAGCGCTGTCCGCAGACACTTCCGGGTCACGTGGCCAGCGTGACAAAGCTGCATCTGGCGAGCCAGCGCAGCACACGGAATGCCGTTTATCTTCCCGCCGGTAAGCGGTCCCTATTTATCTACTTGCACCCGGAGGTGCTTTCGAACTGCTAGGTTGGCAGGCGCTGGGACCGAACGACGGGAGCGCACCCCGCCGCGGGGATTTGAACCGCCGACCATGCGATTGGCAAGTCCTAGGCGCTGAGGTTTTACCCACAGCGCCACCCGCATCACAGCGCCACTCAGTAGCATCTTTTTAATTTCCCCCTCCTCAGCTTATGTGGAATCACAGCATAAATATAACCTCTAGACATGCAATGAAAGGAGAGACCTGGGATCACACAGAAAATGCCTCAACCTTGTCGAACATCCAGCCTCCTGAGTTAATTCAGACACAGCATGCAGAGTGAGAGTCAAGAGAGATTTAAACAGATCTGGGAAGTCCTGTCAGGCAGGCACATATAAGGTGCAAATGACATTAGATATGAGCAACTGAGATAAAAATGGTCTCCAATCAAAGCTAAAGTGCAATGGGGGGTGGGGGACCCTGAACCCAGAATCCCTAATTCATCACCACCATTCCCTCCAAGCAATGCAGCACACTGAACAAATCAGAGGATTGGAATGCAGGTCTTGTATTGCCTTCCTTAAAGAAAGGTGATCGGTCGATAGGTTTCAATTATCAAGGAGCCAGACTCCTGTCAATAGCTGGAACAATTTTCATTGCAGCAAAACTTCTGCTGGGCAGGCAGAGAGTATAATCCAGGAGGTGGGACCTACAGATGGCTAGGGGGCCGGATGCTAATGTCTCCCTCCCTATGCAAACCAAGTGTGGCATGTAGACAGGACTGCCCATCTGCCCATTCCCTGATGTTCCAGCTGATCAGCTGATCTTAGGGGACTGGGAAGAACCATGCAGGAAGTTATACAAACCACTTGTGGCTCTTTGCAAGCCCTGACAATCAACTTTGCAAGTGATGATCCACGGATTGGCACCACCTGCAAATCCCTTTGACCCAGCTGCATCTTTACATGACATCAGGCGTAGGACAGGTGGGCGTGGCTTGGCCATATTGTCTGCTGGGCAAAATAGGGAGGCCCGGTGGAATTGGGCCCTCCGGCCAAAGGCTTCCCACCACTGGTGTAATCATATGCATCAGGATATTCAACATGGCAACCTCAGATATTGTTGGACTGCAACTCCAATCAGCCCTAGGCAGCATGGCCAATTGTTAGAGAGGATGGATTTTGTAGGTCCAGGAGCTTTTCATTCACGCCCTTAGGTATTCACTTTGCACCACATCCTTAGAGCAAGCAGGGTATAGGACTGCAACCAATGGCCATCCAATGGGGCTTACCTGAGAGTGATTCAGTGTGATGTGGTCAGGATGAGCTACACTAGACAATGCCAGGAAACAAGCTGGCTTTAGCATCTCCATCTGACAGTAGTTAATTACAAAAAATGCTGAGTTCAACAAAGCTTGTTTTATGGCCTTTAATGATTTCCAACAAACCTTTGATTCTGTCTACAGGTCCAGTCTTTGGGAACCAAAGCATCCTTGGGGGTATCTGGTGGAAAACTCTTGTCTTTGGATGCTTTTATTAAAAGTTCTACGCCTCCCTTGAATCTAAACATCTGCAGGAAGAGGAATTCAACGTAGCACTATGGCAATAATGCCACCAGCACAAGCCTTTCAGCTTGCTGGGTAGAACAATCCCTCTCTCCTCCCTCCATATGATGTTCTGGGGGTTCTCCTGACCCCCGACCCAATTTTGAGGAGTGCAGGGGAACACGGAGAGGCGAGGGGAAAGCCCCATTGAACTAGCACAAGTCTTTGTGCAGGCCTCTGCTAGCAGGACTAATTAACTAAATCCCAGCCTCATAATGCACAAAGAATAAAGAATAAAACTATACCATAACAAAAAATATAATAAAATCCAAGGGGCTGCAGATGGACAAAACAGCATAGTTTAAGGCCTGGGAAAATAAAGAGGTTTTTTGCCCAGTGCCAAAAGTTAATAGAGCATCAAGGTCATATCCAACTAAGTTTTATTCACAGTGTACCCATTGACATGAATGGACCTGAAAGATATCTCACCCCATATAGACGCAGTCAGTCTCTGCATTCTGCAAGTGAGAGCCTCCTACATCTTATCAGGAAGCACATTCCACACAAAGTAGAAATCAAGTCTTTAGTGTTGTGGCATCTGCCCTTTGGAATGCCATCCCCTTGAATAAGAGCATAAGGTCAAACAGATTCCTCACTGGCCTTGCAGACAACTTCATTGTCCAGAAAGTGGGAGAAGCAACAAGAGGAACAGCCATTTTAGATCTGGTCCTAACCAATGTTGAGGACCTGGTTAGTGGGGTAGAAGTGGAAGGATCATTAGGCACGAGTGATCATGCTCTTCTGAAGTTTACTATACAGCAGAAAGGAGCAGCCAAGCATACTAGGACTCAATTTCTTGACTTTAAGAAAGCCGACTTCATAAAACTTAGGGAAGTGCTGGGTGAGATCCCATGGACAGTAATACTAAAAGGAAAGGGAGTTCATGATGGCTGGGAGTTTGTTAAGAGGGAGATAGTAAAAGCACAACTTCAGGCAATACCAATGAGATGGAAACATGGAAGGTGCCTAAAGAAGCCAGGGTGGCTATCGAAAGAACTTTTAACTGAGTCAAGATTAAAAAAAGATGTGTACAAAAAATGGAAAAGGGGGGAAACCACCAAAGAGGAATTGAAACAAATAGCCAGCACATGTAGACACAAAGTCAGAAAAGCTAAAGCACAAAATGAACTCAGGCTTGCTAGAGAGGTTAAAAGCAACAAAAAAGGCTTTTATGGGTATGTCCATAGCAAAAGGAAGAACAAAGAAACATTGGGGTCACTCAGAGGAGAAGATGGTGAAATGCAAACAGGGGACACAGAAAGAGCTGAACTCCTCAATGCCTTCTTTGCCTCAGTCTTCTCCGATAAAGAAAACAATGCCCAACCTGAAGAATTTGGAGCAAATGATTCAGCAGAGGAAACACAGCCCAGAATAACTAAGGAGATAGTACAAGAATACTTGGCTAGTTTAGATGTATTCAAGTCTCCAGGGCCAGATGAACTGCATCCAAGAGTATTAAAAGAACTGGCGGATGTGATCTCAGAACCACTGGCAGTCATCTTTGAGAATTCCTGGAGAACAGGCGAAGTCCCAGCAGACTGGAGGAGGGCAAATGTTGTCCCTATTTTCAAAAAGGGGGAAAGAGAGGACCCAAATAATTATCGCCCAGTCAGTCTGACATCAATACCAGGGAAGATTCTGGAGCAGATCACTAAGCAAACAGTCTGTGAGCACCTAGAAAGGAATGCTGTGATCACCAATAGTCAGCATGGATTTCTGAAAAATAAGTCATGTCAGACTAACCTGATCTCGTTTTTTGACAGAATTACAAGCCTGGTAGATGAAGGGAATGCAGTGGATGTAGCCTACCTTGATTTCAGCAAGGCATTCGACAAGGTGCCCCATGATATTCTTGTAAAGAAGCTGGTAAAATGCGGTCTTGACTATGCTACCACTCAGTGGATTTGTAACTGGCTGACTGACCGAACCCAAAGGGTGCTCATCAATGGTTCCTCTTCATCCTGGAGAAGAGTGACTAGTGGGGTGCCACAGGGTTCTGTCTTGGGCCCGGTCTTATTCAACATCTTTATCAACGACTTGGATGATGGACTCAAGGGCATCCTGATCAAATTTGCAGATGACACCAAACTGGGAGGGGTGGCTAACACCCCAGAGGACAGGATCACACTTCAAAACGACTTTGACAGATTAGAGAACTGGGCCAAAACAAACAAGATGAACTTTAACAGGGAGAAATGTAAAGTATTGCACTTGGGCAAAAAACATGAGAGGCACAAATACAAGATGGGTGACACCTGGCTTGAGAGCAGTACATGTGAAAAGGATCTAGTAGTCTTGGTTGACCACAAACTTGACATGAGCCAACAGGGTAACGCAGCAGCTAAAAAAGCCAATGCAATTCTGGGCTGCATCAATAGGAGTATAGCATCTAGATCAAGGGAAGTAATAGTGCCACTGTATTCTGCTCTGGTCAGACCTCACCTGGAGTACTGTGTCCAGTTCTGGGCACCACAGTTCAAGAAGGACACTGACAAACTGGAACGTGTCCAGAGGAGGGCAACCAAAATGGTCAAAGGCCTGGAAACGATGCCTTATGAGGAACGGCTAAGGGAGCTGGGCATGTTTAGCCTGGAGAAGAGGAGGTTAAGGGGTGATATGATAGCCATGTTCAAATATATAAAAGGATGTCATATGGAGGAGGGAGAAAGGTTGTTTTCTGCTGCTCCAGAGAAGCGGACACGGAGCAATGGATCCAAACTACAAGAAAGAAGATTCCACCTAAACATTAGGAAGAACTTCCTGACAGTAAGAGCTGTTCGACAGTGGAATTTGCTGCCAAGGAGTGTGGTGGAGTCTCCTTCTTTGGAGGTCTTTCAGCAGAGGCTTGACAACCATATGTCAGGAGTGCTCTGATGGTGTTTCCTGCTTGGCAGGGGGTTGGACTCGATGGCCCTTGTGGTCTCTTCCAACTCTATGATTCTATGATTCTATGAATATTAGAATATTGTCTTTTTGGCACCACAGAAGACCTGCCTCTTCTAACCAGCCCTTTAAGCTGAGATCATTCCCAGTCTGCATGTATCCTGGAATTGTTTTTAAGATGCTTTTAGCACTTGTTGTCTGCCACTCCTTGGGGAGCTCTTTGGGGAGGAAGGAAACTTTAAAATAAAATAGTCACACTTACCAATTTCAATGGGTCTATGCTGAGTAAGACTGGCAGCGGATGCAACTCTTCGCTTTGTGTTTTCCCATGTGCCACTTCTCAAGGTGGCGTGCATGGTTATCCCCCCCTTCTTTATCCTCACAACACCCCTATGAGGTAGGATAGACCCAAGGTCACACCATGAGCTTCATGGCTGAGTGGAGATTTGAGCCCTGGTCTCCCAAGGGCTGGCCTGACAGTCTACCCACCACTCTGCTTGTCAGTGCCTGGGTGTATGGCTCTTCCCAGCCTCTTCCCCTGAGAGTCTGCAGGCAAGGAGCAAGATGCTTCCCAGCTGAGCTAAATGGCTTGAGAGTGCAGGGCAGGGATGAAACTAGACATTCTTTCACTTGGTCAAAGACCCACTTGGGCACTCCCCCCCCCCCCCCACACACATGCACATTTGTGTACACACACACATAGGCTGGGAGCCCTACTGGAGCCCCTCCGGTGGCTCCACCTGGGGCAAAAACCCCAACTAGTCCCCCTGTAGCTATGGCACTAGTGCAGGGCTCCCTTGGAAGGGACCATGGCCCAGTGGAAGAGCACATGCTTTCCATGCAGAGGATCCTTGCTCCATTCACTTTGTGGTTTGTTGTTGTTTAGTCGTTTAGTTGTGCCTGACTCTTCGTGACCCCCTGGACCAGAGCATGCCAGGCACTCCTGTCTTCCACTGCCTCCCACAGTTTGGTCAAACTCATGCTGGTAGCTTCGAGAACACTGTCCAACCATCTCGTTCTCTGTCGTCCCCTTCTCCTTGCGCCCTCCATCTTTCCCAACATCAGGGTCTTTTCCAGGGAGTCTTCTCTTCTCATGAGGTGGCCAAAGTCTTGGAGCCTCAGCTTCAGGATCTGTCCTTCCAGTGAGCACTCAGGGCTGATTTCCTTCAGAATGGATAGTTTTGATCTTCTTGCAGTCCATGGGACTCTTAAGAGTCTCCTCCACAGCACCATAATTCAAAAGCATCCATTCTTCAGTGATCACTTCCATACATCACTACTGGGAAAACCATAGCGTTAACGATATGGACCTTTGTTGGCAAGGTGATGCCTCTGCTTTTTAAGATGCTGTCTAGGTTTGTCATTGCTTTTCTCCCAAGAAGCAGGTGTCAGGAGTGCGTGCAGGAGCCGGGCCCTGTGACCAGTAGGGCTTCGCAGGACCGGGGCCTTCCTAAGTTTGTTCTAAGTTTGTTCTGGAGAGGCAAGGCGCAGCTGCACAGGTGAGGCCAATTGGTAACTCACTGTGCCTAGTGGCTAGAGCTGGGAAGGGATATAAGGTCAGCATTTCCCTTCGGCTCTTTGCCACAGCAACACTTTTCCTGCCTTGCTGTGTTTGGCTTCTTGCTTCTCGACCCTCGAACCCTTGACTTCATGACTCCTTGCTTCTCGACCCTTGGCCCTTGACTTCATGACTCCCTGCTTCCTGACCCTCGGACCCCTGGCTTCTGGACTCTCGTTCCTGCTCCCACCCCGCCATTCTGCCCACGGTCCTGACATCCTCAGCCTGGACTTTGATCACCTGTAGGCCGGACTGTGACAGCAGGCGTCTTTTAATTTCATGACTGCTGTCACCATCTGCACTGATCATGCAGCCCAAGAAAGTAAAATCTCTCACTGCCTCCATTTCTTCCCCTTCTATTTGTCAGGAGGTGATGTGAACAGTGGCCATGATCTTAGGTTTTTAAAAATGTTTTTCACTAGACCCTTCAATGAAAAGGGTCAGGCAATAGGTGGTGGGGCAAGACCTAGGCCGGAGACCTGCCAGTTGCTGGATTTATTCTGTTGTTACTCTGGGGAGGTTACTAAAATATCTTGCGCCTGGCTCTTTTGTGGCCACACTGATGAGCAGGTGAACTGAGCTTGGTACAGTAAGACTGAAGTGAGAGTCAGAGGTGGCAGCAGGTGGGTGAGCAAAAGGAATGGAACAATGATTTAATGACGAAAGTGGCGAGATCTAGGATCTGCTGATCCCGTCATACTCCTAACTGAATAGTCACCACAAATCTTGGCTTCTGAAACTGCTGCTGAGGCAGCAAAATGTGGATTCCTTTTCAAATCCAGAAAAACAAATAGTGCCATTCATCATTTTTCCTTTTTTTAAAAGCACACCACACCCCTCAATTTATCATGAAATAGCTATCAACACAGCCAGCACACTTCACTGGAAACAACTGATTTGTCTAGCTCAGGTTTTTATCAGCAAATGCAGGTATTTCACATGAAATAACTACCTGATAAATTAGCTTGGCTGCTGCAGAGCCTAAGAAAAGCCATAAAACAGAGCCATGGACCTGATCCAGCCAAAGTTAAGTACATCTAACTTCCAATCCCATGCACGTTTACCAAGAAGTAAGTCTTGCCAAGTTCAGTGGGGCTCAGTCCCAACTAAGCGAGCAGAGCACTCTGCCACAGAAATAAATACGACTTAAAAGTGCAACCTTTGGGTTGGATCATGAACCAGGACAAAATGGAATCCTATAATGGGGTAGTTTTAACTGTGTTAGCACATGGAGTCAAAACATGGGCTTACTAAGCAAGCCAATGGAAAGTATCTTAGCCTCCTTGATTCTTGATTCTTAAGTGTTTTGCTTCAGATGTGCCAAAAGGATTTCTCTGGCTGCTCTATCATGTCTGCAACCCTTTTGCTGCTTGAATGAATCGAACTTGCATCCCCATAATTGATAGCTGTATTGTGTTCATGCAACTCAATGCTGCACAAGTTTCTTGGGTGGTAAACCTTGCTGTGCTCCTTGGAATTTACTCCCAAGTATGTGAGCATAAGATGGCTGCCTTAGCATGAGACACGGCTTAAATTGACCAGGGCATGTCTAGTTGAGTGTTGGAGACCAACACAGGTTAACCAAAGGGATTAAATGAATGGCTGCAATTACTTCACATTTTAAAACTTCTCAGTTAAATTTGAGAAGCAGCTCAGAATCTAAGAGCACTTGTCTTGCACACAGAAGACCCCATAGTCAGTTGTGGCTCTATCAGTCTATTTGACACACACACACCCTTCTGCAGAATTTGAAATTCCATAGATCATATATTCTGGACAATGCCCATCTTAACTAATAAGTGGGCTGGGCTTGAACCTGATGTTTGATCCTTGGGCAAGATGGACAATAGCAATAGATGGAAGCACCAATCAGGGAACTCAGCCTGAGTTGACTTACATAGCTGCACTGCTCAGTCACTTCTGTCCTCCTGCAAATAGGTTCTCATGAAGGTGCTCTTATCCAGCCCTCAAAGGAAAGCTTCCCAAGTCTAGTGGACACAAGCCAGATGAAGCTACCTTACAGCTATGTACCTGATCTCCCTCCTTTGGCCCACTCTCCTCTGGCTGCTTGTGATGTCATAATGGACCACAGAGGAAAATCAGCCAGGATCCAGACCCAGGTGCTTGTGGGGCTAGACCAGTTGGTGCTCTGGCTGGCATGAATCCAGATAATGAATCTAGCTAGCATGGACTTGGCCATGCCTGAATACAGCTGCTCCAGTGGGTGAAATGACTTCCTGAAAGGAGAAGTCTATCACCACCAACCCATTGCTATGGAAACTCATTGTGACCCAGTCTGGTGCAGAATGAGATATACCTTGGTTCTCAAACTTAAATCTGTTCCGGAAGACTGTTCCAAAACCAACGTGTTCCAAAACCAAGGCGCACTTTCCCATAGAAAGTAATGCATAATGGATTAATCCATTCCAGACTTTTAAAAACAACCCCTAAAACAGCAATTTAACATGAATTTTACTATCTAACAAGACCATTGATCCATAAAATGAAAGCAATAATCAAAGTACTGTACTATAAAATAAATTAAATTTATTTTTTTTTTACCTGCACTGATGATAGTCATTGTTTGGATGGGAGGCTTTTATCCATTTCCACAGTCACACAGTCAATCAATCAATCAATCAATCAGTAAATCAGTAGCTGAACTGGGTTCTACACAGTCACAAAAACAAATTAACCGAAAAAGCCTCAAAATCAAAAATGCAAAATAAATAGCCAAAACAAAAGTGCCAAACTTAATCCATTCCACAAGTCTGTTTGACTTCTGAAATGTTCGAAAACCAAGGCGCAGCTTCTGATTGGTGCAGGTGCCCCAGAAACAATAGCCGACTGCCACATCAGATATTCAGCTTATGCAAAAAGTTCAAAAACCACTGGCCATGCTGGTTCTGGGACTGATGGGAGTTGGCATCCAAAGTTGCCATTTATATGTTGCCCAGAGTATCAAGTTTTCCACAGTCCTTCAGTTATATGCAGTAACACCTGCAATGTTTACCCATACTAACCTGAATCCTATTGCTGTTTGCAATGTGAAGGTTGTAGTCATCTAAGTTTTACTCAAAGTAGACCCACTGAAATTAAGGCCCCAAATTAACATTAATTTCAATCAGACTATTATGAGTAGAACTTACACTGAATACCTCCCACAGTGTTACATCCCACATGGAACATAATGCAACCTGCCAGTTACATGGGTAGAAGTGGGAGATTTTGCCAGGAGCAGTACAGAAGCAACCCTGGGAGGCAGGTGTCAGCCCTGGCACCTCTGCTATGCACTGTCTGGATAGTAAGGAGAAAAGGCACTAGCTCACTTGGTTCCGCCCTCTGTCCCTCCTTCCAGCGACCTACTGGGGGGGGGGCAGCCCTCAATATTTTATTCAGATTGGTATCATTGGTAAGGAGCAATGAAGGACCCTCTCCTCTCGTTGGCACAGTCCAAGTTAGCTCTAGAAAATCTATCTGCCTCTTAAGCTTCACAAACATTCTGCAAATTACTAAATGCAAAATCACTTGCATTTATAGGAATGCTCTTCCATTACAAAATGCAATCATTTTATATTATGTACTTGTACATTTCGTTGTCGTGACTTGTAACCCACCCTGGGACCTTATGATAAAAGAGTAGAAACTGTATAAACAAACAAATCATTGCAATGTGTGATGATACTCCCACTCCACATTTAATTCACAATCTGCTGTAGATTCAGCTGTCACGTTTTTACAGTTGTGTGATGGTACTTCTTTGTTATCCTATGGAATATGACAAAAAAACAAACAAAAACAAAACCCTTAAACATTTGGAGTTCTGCAGGACAGTACCATTAGTTATTGTGCAGTGTTTCTGATCTGGTGTCCAGGGAGCTATCAGGTGAACTTTATTACGGTCTCAGACTAGGATTAAAAAAGCATATAGATAAAATAGCAGTTAGGATTTTTTTAACCGATAATTGTTAGAGCAAATGAGGACAAGGAAACAGACATAGGATAAAACATATGGTTAAAATACAAGATTAAACACGGATAATGGATGGATAAAAAACTGATAATTAAAACAGATAAGAACTAAAAACAAAAAAGGACACGCAGTTAAAACAACTGTAAGAGCATAAGAACTAAAAGATTTGCTGAACTAATAAATTGAACTGGAATACAAAAAGGGAGGTGTGAGGAGGTCCGGGAAATAAGCAAATGAAAGAAAGTGATGGAATGATGGAATTGTTTTTTATCTAATTTTATTTTGTATTTTTCTTTTTTCTTTTTACATTCTGTAAAATTCTAATAAATATCTGTTTAAAAAAGAAGACTTGCAGTTAAAACAACTATAAGAGGCTGCAGAGTAGAAGCCTCTGAAATAGAGGACACTCACAACATTAGAAACTGATGTGCAGATGTGGTTAAAACAGACAATTAAAACAATGTACAACACTAAATTTAGATACAATGTGCAACAATAAACTATCCCATGGAGTTGACTCAGAGTCACCCATGGAACCGAGTTTGGGGATTTTCATGCCGGACTATTTTGAGTTGGGCGATGGTCTGCGTCTACAGATTTGCACACAGAATCTGGCAACCATCCAGGTCATACTCAGAAATAAATGGGGCTATTTTATCCAACCCACAGCTTTATGGGCTTTTCAAGGGAGGTGGTTCAAAGTTGATTTAAGTAGCTTTAAAAGGGAGGGGAGGTTTAAAAGTCCACCCGACAGCTCCCGGAGTCCTTTACTGATAAAAGTTGGCAGATATTTTCAAAGGTTGAGCCTTTTTATCAGGGTAATTTGATCATTAGAGCTCCTACTCACTCAGCAGAGACTCAGCTGAGACTTGACCCGGCGCCATCTTCCCCGGAAGTTGGGGGCAGCTATCAGGTGTAATAGTAGGTTTCAGATTGTGTGTATAACCCAACATTTCATTTATTGAAACAGTGAGTTTCTGATCCAAAATCTGTTGAAAAATGTTGCATCAACCCTGGAAGAAGAGATGTGGGGAAATAATTGCAAAAGTCAGGTGCTCTCCCAAAACAGCCACCTGGTCATATGATGGAACTGGATATTTGCCTGTTGAATGGTAGAAGGGGAAACTAGAGTATCTTGAATGAAAGTAGGATCCATTAACAGTTGTATGCTGCCATCCTGTGGATACAACTGGAACCTCACCTGTTTTGATATATCATTACTTGGCACTTGGGGTGGATTCGACCTCAGCCCTCCAGGTGTTTTGAGACTACAATTCCCATCATCCCTGACCACTGGTCCTGCTAGCTAGGGATCATGGGAGTTGTAGGCCAAAAAAACATCTGGAGGGCCGAGGTTGAGGAAGCCTGCTTTAGGACAATGAATACAATAAAGGCTTCATAGTTACAGAGCACATGTAGAGGCTGGGCACAGGCTTATTCCTTAGAGCAGGAACCCTGTGACTCTGGTCCTTATTAGTGCTGACATCATTGCAGCGCCTGATGGCTCACAAAGCAAATCTGGCATAGACTGCAATATGCTACAGTAAAATAATAAATAATAGAATGGAAATTAATGTATTTGATTGACAGATCACATTCCTTTTTCACAACTGATCAACTGCATTGCATCATTATTTTATTTAATATATTGCACAGCCCACGCTTCCTCCAAAGGACTCTCAGTGTCGTCTATGTTTTGCCTGCTAACCATTTTAGCCTCACAACTATGGTAGATTAGGCTGAGATAAGCACTACACCAGGCGGGCTCCACATATTCTCCCCCCTTGAGCCGTCTGATATTGTTTCCCACTGGCATGTCCTAGAGGCACAAAACATATACCCTGCATTAGAATCATAGAATCATAGAGTTGGAAGAGACCACAAGGGCCATCGAGTCCAACCCCCTGCCAAGCAGGAAACACCATCAGAGCACTCCTGACATATGGTTGTCAAGCCTCTGCTTAAAGACCTCCAAAGAAGGAGACTCCACCACACTCCTTGGCAGCAAATTCCACTGTCGAACAGCTCTTACTGTCAGGAAGTTCTTCCTAATGTTTAGGTGGAATCTTCTTTCTTGTAGTTTGGATCCATTGCTCCGTGTCCGCTTCTCTGGAGCAGCAGAAAACAACCTTTCTCCCTCCTCCATATGACATCCTTTTATATATTTGAACATGGCTATCATATCACCCAGGGATGCGGGTGGCGCTGTGGGTTAAAGCCTCAGCGCCTAGGACTTGCCGATCGAAAGGTCGGCGGTTCGAATCCCCGCGGCGGGGTGCGCTCCCGTTGTTCGGTCCCAGCGCCTGCCAACCTAGCAGTTCGAAAGCACCTTCGGGTGCAAGTAGATAAATAGGGACCGCTTACCAGCGGGAAGGTAAACGGTGTTCCGTGTGCTGCGCTGGCTCGCCAGATGCAGCTTGTCACGCTGGCCACGTGACCCGGAAGTGTCTGCAGACAGCGCTGGCCCCCGGCTTCTTGAGTGAGATGGGCGCACAACCCTAGAGTCTGGCAAGACTGGCCCGTACGGGCAGGGGTACCTTTACCTTTACCTATCATATCACCCCTTAACCTCCTCTTCTCCAGGCTAAACATGCCCAGCTCCCTTAGCCGTTCCTCCTAAGGCATCGTTTCCAGACCTTTGACCATTTTGGTTGCCCTCCTCTGGACACGTTCCAGTTTGTCAGTGTCCTTCTTGAACTGTGGTGCCCAGAACTGGACACAGTACTCCAGGTGAGGTCTGACCAGAGCAGAATACAGTGGCACTATTACTTCCCTTGATCTAGATGCTATACTCCTATTGATGCAGCCCAGAATTGCATTGGCTTTTTTAGCTGCCGCCTCACACTGTTGGCTCATGTCAAGTTTGTGGTCAACCAAGACTCCTAGATCCTTTTCACAGGTACTGCTCTCAAGCCAGGTGTTGTTCATGCACCCTGCACCAGCCCCTCTGTGAATCCTTCTGATGTGGTTCTGTATTTAGACGTTCTTGCTCTGATCTGATTTCCCCGTGGGTTGTGCTGTCCCGTTGCTTCCCCTTTCTTTCCTGTCAATCATCATTTGTTTGGGCTTGTTCCTCTTCCTGTCTTTCAGCATATCCTGACATCCCTTGAGGCTGTTTATTTCTGTCATGTCTCACTGAGGCTGTGCATGAAGAATGATGGCAGCTCCATCCGCTACTGAGATCCTGCATTGTCACTTCTTTGCAGGGATTGTCAGTAAAACTCTTTCTTTTAATAATTATATTATATAACGTAGTACTTTTTACTCAGTAAAGATTTTCTTTCCGTCTTTCTATATTGATTTATTGGTTTGTTTGTCTCTTGCCTGTATAGGATATTCTGTTTTTTAATGTTTGATGCTTTGTTGTGTTTTTATATATGCTGTGAGCCACCCAGAGTGGCTGGGGAAACCCAGCCAGATGGGTGGGATATAATAATAATAATAATAATTTTTTAAAAAATGTCCTCTTTTCTCAGGAACATTTGGCCCTTTCTCATGTTCTCATAAGAACAACGTATTATCAAGGACGAAGGTGCAGCTCTTGCAAACTACAGTCCAAGAGTAGCCCTTGAATGTGCAACCCCTCACTCAAGTCCAGAGATCTGCAAGAAGAGCATGAAACTGACAAGCTGTTCTTCTCATCCAGAGATAAAATCAGTGCTTTTTTTCTGGGAGGACACAGGGGTACGCATACCTCTAAACATTTTGTGAATCTAAGTTTGGCCTCATTGAGGGGCAGTATTTCAATATAAGTAGGAAAATGAGAGTACCCCTAAACATTTTTTTTTAGAAAAAAAGCACTGGATAAAATTAACCACTAAGTGTCAATATTGCATCTATGGCAAAAGAGCTCCTCTAGATTCCCTGAAGGTAAATGGAAAGTCAGTTTTATACTCCTGAAAACAGGGAGTAGACAATGCACAGCATCTTGCTGAACCTGCAAGAATTGTGTGAAAAGAAGGGAAAGGCAAGAGAGGCAAAACTGACAAGTCTTTCCCTTTACCTCACCAGGGAGTTGAATCCACTGTGGAATTTACAGTCAATCGTACCTCTAAAAGAGATGAGGGGCCTTTGAGCACAGTTGGAGCTTATGCACATTATCCCAAAGATGACATAGAACAAGATGGTGAAATTGGAAAAGAGATTCCACTCACCTCTGTGACCCACTGGAAGCCACTTCAGTATAGAGGCAAAATTGAGAACCTCTTCTCATTTTAACCACTCCTTGGTGGAGTGGCTTCATTGTGGCTGTAGATGTGAGAGGTAGGTCTTTTCAATTTAATCGTCTGCCCTTCAGAGCCTTTTCACATAATTCTCAAGAGTTTAAGCAAAATGTAGCACATTATCTAGTCTGCAGTCACAATGAAGACAAACCAGCAGGAACCCAATCGACTCTTGCAGGGAGAATCTGCAAGTTTAGCCCATAGAAAAAGAGGAGAGATCCTCCTGTAGACCAGGAACTGGTCAAGTAGCAGAAATAATAATGTTTTGCTGCTTCCAGCAAAATATTTTTTTAAAAAATGTCAAACATCAAAAACTTCCCTATACAGGGCTGTCTTCAGATGTCTTCTAAAAGTTGTGTAGTTCTTTATCTCCTTGACATCTGATGGGAGGGCGTTCCACAGGGAGGGTGCCACAACTGAGAAGGCCCTCTGCCTGGTTCTCTGTAACTTCACTTGTCACAGTGAGGAACCAACAGAAGACCCTCGGAGCTGGACCTCAGTGTCTGGATTGAACAGAGGGGGTGGAGACACTTCTTCAGGTATGCTGAAGCAGAGAGTAGGAATAAATGGACTGTTCTCCAAATGAAGAGAGGTAGACAGTGGAGTCCCCCCACCCCGAAGATCAGAATCAGGACTTGTGCTTTTTAACTTGCTCTAGAGCATGGGTAGGCAAACTAAGGCCCGGGGGTCAAATCTGGCCCAATCGCCTTCACACTCCGGCCTGCAGATGGTCCAGGAATCAGGGTGTTTTTACATGAGTAGAATGTGTGCTTTTATTTAAAATGCATCTCTGGATTATTTGTGGGGCATGGGGATTCATTCATATTCCCCCCCCCAAAAAATATAGTCCAGTCCCCCACAAGGTCAGAGGGACAGTGGACCGGCCCCCTGCTGAAAAAGTTTGCTGGCCCCTGCTCTAGAGTTAGTACTGAGCAGTGAGGTGGTCAAGTTTGCTGATGATACTAAATTGCTCAAGGTTGTTAAAACAAAAAAAGATTTTGAAGAGCTCCAAAAGGACCTTTCCAAATGGAGTAAACATGTGCTAAATGGGCAAATGCAATCTGATGTAAACAAGTGTAAAGCTATCCATGTCAGGGCGAAGCATCTGAAGTCCACATATCTGCTTCTGGGGGTCTGAACTGGTGGTGATTGACCAGGAACGAGATCTTGGTGTCACAGTGGATACCTCAGTGAAGATGTTGAGCCAGTGGGTGGCAGCTGTGGAAAAGTCCAACTCCAGGCTAGAAATCAATAGGAAATGAATTGAAAATAAAACTGCCAATATCACGAATGTCATTATATAAATCTGTGTTGCGACTGCATTTGGAAAACTATGTACAATTATGTCTGCCGGATATCCGAGGGTTGGAAGAGCAACTGAAATGATCAAGGGGGCGGAGCAATTCCCCTGTGAGAAAAAAGTTGCAACATCAGGATTCTTTCGTTTAGGGAAAAATTGAGTAAGAGGTGCCATTATAGAAACTTACAGAATTATGCATGGCATGGAGAAAGCAGAGAGAGGAAAGTTTTTCTCACTGTCTTATAGCTCTGGAAATTGTGGGCCTTCAAGGAAACAGAAGTTGGAAGTTTCAGGACAGACACAAGAAAGTCCTTCATCAAGCAGCACATAGTTAAACTATGGAACTCCCTCCCACAGGAAGCAGCGATGACCACCAGCTTCAGGCTCCTGCAACGGAGTTTCTGGCTGTGTGCACGCCGTATGTTTAAAGCACATCGAAAACACATGACCTCCCCCAAAGAATTCTGGGAACTGTAGTCTGTAAGGGTGCTGAGAATTGTGGCTCTGTGGGGAGCAAATTAGAGCTTCCAGGATTCTTTGGTGGAAAGTTGTGGTGTGCACACAGCCATCCCTTCAAATACTGGGATGTTTTCACCCTCTTTCTTTCCTAGGCATCCAGCAGTAAGGTTCCAGCACATGCTAACCACAGACAGGTGGCAGCATGATGCTGCATTTTGCAGAAGTATTATTCCAAGTTATGCCCTGCTTCCCTCCGGCATGTTACAGACATAACTCCTCAGAAAGGTAGAAGTCTTCATGCACCTTCAGACCTTGCCCTGGAAGCTCCAGCAGTGAAGCCTCCATGCTCAGAAGCCGTTTATCTCTGATTACCAAATGTTCAGGACAAACAACTGGGCAGGGCTGTTGTGGACTTTGCACCTTTCATGCTAGCTTTCCAGAGGCATCAGACTGGCTGCCGTGGGGAAAGAGGAAGCTGGGCTTTCTTACTTTTTTGGACTGATGCAGGACTCGAGGCCTGTTAATATGCTTTCATCCACATCGTCAAGGCCATCTACACAAAACTAGAGCTGGATCATTTTGTGAGGAGGGAAGAGGAATGGCAAGCAAACAAGCGTCCCTTTAAACTGCTTGCAAGAATGTGAATGTTATATTCTTCTAATTGGAGGCTGATTTCTGCCCCTGCAGTGTTCTTGAGTGTGGGGGGCTTTGGGATTAGATCGTAGGAGGAAGGGAGAAGGAAAAGACAGATCAGCCAGTTAAATTCCACAAGTGTTGTGTTGTTGTTTTTTGAACATCCTTCAAATTCAAGCTTGACAAGTGACATTGAAATGTTTCAAATGTCGAAAACTCACCACCTAAAAATTTTGCCCAGTTTTAAAATTCTGCAGCATTTCATTTTGGCTGTAGTCTAAATTCCTGTTGCAAGGCAGAACCATTCATTTGCAACTGAAAGCCCAGCAATCCTACAGGCAGAGGGCTGGAGTGCCACTCCTCTCTGGCAGATGTCTTATACAGGGGTTCTTGGGATCAGAGCAAAAAGCTTACTGTAGACATCAGCTCACAAGGACTTGGGAAGCTGCCTCATAGCAAACCAGACCATTGCCCATTGAGTTCAGTACTGTCTACACTGATAGGCAGTGACTCTCCAGTGTAACCTTTCGCATGAAGGCAGATGTTCTGCCAGAGAGCTGTGGCCTTTCTCAGCTCAGGCAACATGAACTGTGCAAAAAGCAAATTTGGAGCAGAATTCTTTAATCTGTAATAGATCATGCCCCATGCAACATGCACTGATGCTACTCTAAAATAATTTTATAAGGCGTGTGACTTTGTTTCTCAATTTGATCCTTTTACATGGTTTTGTATGTATTGTTTTGACCAAACTGCGGGAGGCAGTGGAAGACAGGAGTGCCTAGCGTGCTCTGGTCCATGGGGTCACGAAGAGTCGGACACGACTAAACGACTAAACAACAACAAAGTATGTATTGTAGTATTTTATGCATTGTGACATTGTTATTTTTATTGATTATGGTTTAGTAATTTATTGCAATTAGGAGTGAATTTCTATTTAATTGTTATTTGCTGCTATTTAATTTTATTGTGTACTATTATGTTCTAATGGATTATTCAACATCATTTGATAAAAGTTGTCTATGTTAAAGGTATGTTTTTATTATGACTTTTTCTATTGGATCAGGTTTTTATAAGGTCTGTGAACTTTGTTGTATATTTTGTTGTTTTTTCAGCTTGTAAACTCTGCATAGTCATATAGAAAGGGTGATATGCAAATTAGAAATGAAATAGAAATGAAACAGAGAACTTATTTTATGTCTTTTGGAATCCTAGGGAAAACAGAGCCAGGCACTCAAACTAACAGACAGTAAGCTCAGGAGAGACAAAGGAGCATATTGAACACAAAAAACACTTACCATGCTCTCAAGCTTTAGTGCCTCAATTGTTGTTGTTGTCATTTAGTCATGTCCGACTCTTTGTGACCCCATGGACCAGAGCATGCCAGGCACTCCTGTCTTCCACTGCCTCCCGTAGTTTGGTCAAACTCATATTGGTAGCTTTGAGAACACTGTCCAACCATCTCGTCCTCTGTCGTCCCCTTCTCCTTGTGCCCTCCATCTTTCCCAACATCAGGGTCTTTCCCAGGGAGTCTTCTCTTCTCATGAGGTGGCCAAAGTATTGGAGCCTCACCTTCAGGATCTGTCCTTCCAGTGAGCACTCAGGGCTGATTTGATCTATTTTCACTCCAGGAAGAAGAAACACTCTATGCAGGTCTGATAGACCCCATAGCCCATTATTTCACCAATGTTTTGAACTCAGGGTCCCCTTCCAAAGCTGCCCTACCTATTTAGCCCAACAGTTAAGCAAGTAGCAAAGAATTATTGCTCTGATTGAAATTAGAGTCAGAGAATAATCTGCAGAGTCTCTGAAGTGAGTATCCCAAGCTCCCGAGACTCATCTCACAGAGCTCAGATATGTGAGCCTTCAAGAACATCAGTACATTACATGTGCAAAACGTGTAAGAGCGCTCAGTTTAGGGTTCTATATTTTTCTTTCACGAAAGCAGCCATGGCACAAAGAATGTTGCAGAAATGCCGTGGAGTTTAGGGGTGCTTAACCCTTCAGCAGCTTGCCTTGTCCAAATCATCCTCCCAAAGCAGCCCCTGGAGATTCATGTTGAAGAAAGAGGTTGAGGATCATTTTGGATAAAAAAAATTTGAGGGTGAAAAAGGGTCAAGCACTTCCTCCCCCTGCTGCTTCTCCACTCTAAATTCTCTGCTTCTGAAGCTGTTTGTGTTTTGTTTTGTTTTTTAAGCATCAGGGCTCTTACATGAGTTTACCCTTTTTCCATCTTGAAAAGTTCATAGAGCTAAAGGAGGAAGTTGGAAAAGTGGTGCTCTTTCCCCTACCTGTTTCAGCTCTATGTGCATTTCAAACCTCAGATTAGCACCCAAACAGCTGAATAGAAAGCAGAATGACCAAGAGGGTAGATGGGAAGAGGATCAGGGGAGAAAGTGAAGTGATTCCTTGTTCAGGAGCACTGAAATGTGGTGTGTATAAGGGAGTGGTTACATCAGCAATGAAGCAGCTCAGACAAGGAGCTTATATAAGAGCTGGAAGCCACACACCTTCCTGGCTTCTACCTGGCACTTCCACATGCTTCCTCCTCCTCCCAAGTAGCCTTATGTGTATGTGCAGCTACTAGAGCACCTCAGCAGCAGCCCTGAAGCTTCTGCCTGGCTTGCCATGTCTTCTGCTTCTTGGTGATGGGTCAGTGTTGTTTTTGTTACCCTATGTAAAAGCCATGAGGATCCGTAGCTTGAATTAATGTTTCTGAGCTGCTGGCAAGCACCATATCTGGTGTGTGGGTGTGGGTGTGAACTATGAAAGGAATGTACGCCTTAATTTGTTGTTGGCTTTTTGGAGTCTCCATGCAAAATCATGCAAATTCAAGAGGATCAATGTTCATTGTACTGAATCAGACTTTTACTCAGCCCCCTGGCAGTGGCCAGGGTGGTAGTGCCCCTGACAGTCTCTCAAAATTCCAAAGGTGCCCAAGGGCCCCTAATGTTTGCCAATCTCTGAATGTTGCTTAAGATTTGATGTCATCTTACCATGTTCATTTATCACTAAGGATGCTAAGGATGTCATAGCTGAAATGGCTCCATTTAATGGACAGGCTTTAGCAAAATAGGCTAAATTGGTTTTTTAAAAGTACCTTACAAAAATGTAATCCTGTGCATTTCCCAGAGAGGAAACATTTTCATTAACACTGTCATGCAAAAGAAATCCAGTCATCCAGTCTGTAGCCAGGGTCCCTTGAATGACTGGCTTCCTGTACCAAACATTGTTTGCCAGGAGAGCGTTCATGTCCCTAAGGATGCTCATCTGCCTTGTGTCTCTACATGAGCAGAAAATAATGCCCGTGAGTGCACCTGTTGCAATGCCAGTTGAATGGTGGATGTCTGCAACAATAACTGTCTGTTTCCATGAAAGCTAAGGTGAGAATGTTTTGCAAATTAATACTGAGAGGCCTGGACATTTTGCAGGTACATCCCCCAAATTTCCAGTTCTCTCTTCATAACAATGAGAGTAGGTTCTGTTGCTGAGCTGAATAGCAGCAGGCAGGTAGAATGAAATGTTGAACCAGGATCTAGGATGCATAACAAGATACTAGTCCTGTTGAGGTGTTCACCTCCATGTGTTCTCAGAACATGAGGGGAAAGTAGCTTCACTCCAGACTTTCCTGTGTTGAGGGGGCAGGGGAGATCTGCAGCAGGAATCTTCATGTGGCCAAACACTGATCCTACAGGGTCTTGATCACACACGGCATTCTAAGCACATTCAGCCCTCAGAAATTCTGCTCAATGTGCAAAGGGTCAAGACTGCAGTCAGCAGGGAGGGGGGCATGGGCGTGAGGGCCAGCTCCATGCCTTTTGGGGATGCGTGGAGGTGAATACCTGAACAGGGCTAATGTTTCACACATACACACCCAAATCATATTTTCATGCATGCAGAGAGAGATCAAAATCACTCCTCTCTAGTAGCATGCTATGACGTTACAAGACAGCCACTAGAAACCCAAACTCTCCATTCTCATTCCACACAACCCCTGGAGAGACACTGGCTAAATTGCTAATCTCAGCCTGAGCCTCTGGTCTCCTCTTTTTTTTATTGGCCAGCCCTTTTACATAATTACAGGGAATCTGCATGTAAATTGCTCATTAATTCAGGCACGTTTTGGCAGCATTTAGAATCAGAGAAACCTATTTGGAAACAACTCCCTGCAATAGTGGGAGAAAGAAGAAGGGTTCTCCAAAGGGTGGCTGGAGCAGCAGTCTAACAGGGACTCACGCAGCCAGGTCTCCTGGGAGGGCTAGTATACAATTTCCCTGCCTCCAGCTGGGTATGAGGTGGACGGGTGGGGGGCCCATTCCATTAAAAAGGAACGAGGCAGGCGCTTGCCAGCAAGAGAGAGGAGAAAGAGATATATCAAGCAGAGCATGAAGAGAATATGGCATTGGACACGGATTCCAAATGCAGCTATGTTTTTTAAAAATAACAATAACAAAAAAAGAGCTCCTAGCCCCTGGGATTTGGAAGATGCATTGTTTGCAAAGCCTCATTAAATCTCACCAAGAAGAAGTTTGAGCCAAGAGGTCAAGGAACAGAGCTTCTCACCCTTCTCTATGCCTAGTAAAATAAATTATACAAAGCAGTTGTAAATGCAGAATAAACTATGTAACACTAAGTCTAGTTAGGCAATGTGGGGAGCAGGAGCCGGTCAGCTGACACTCAAAATGAGAATTCAAGGAATGCTGCATGCACTCTCACCCAGCTCTATTCAAAGCAGGTGCGGCTCAAGCATACGCCCAGTGTGTTCACCATATTTTTGAGGAATGTAGTACACAGGCTGAGTTTTAAATTCGGCCACATGTACACAGCGGTGACCTATAAGGGGGGACATTGCCTCTGCAAAGCCTTCCCAGTGGCAACAATGCTTGTTGGGACTGCAGCAAGGTGGGGCAGTGGTGGCAGCAGGCACAGGCAGACCCACATCCGGCATGGCTGTCACACCGGTGCTTTGCCCTACCCTTGCCCCACTACCCTGCCCTGCCCCAGCCCAGTTCTAGTGAGTAGCAACACTATTGCAGCTGGGAAGGCAGTACAGGGGTAGCATCCCAACTCGCATGCATGTATGTACATCATTCACACAAACATCAGTGCATGTACAGGAGAACATATAGACAGCCCTACTCTGTTGAACTGAAATAGGTGCTGCAAGATCAGGTCCCTCTAGGCTTCAGAAGATCCCTGATAACATAATCAGAGTTTACCAGGGCCTAGAGGAGGGAAGGGGAGGAAGTGGTCTCCCAAGGTGATGTTGGAACTCCAAATTCCATCAGTCCCAGGCAGCATGGCTGATGGTCAGATATAATGAGAGTTGTAGTCCAACTCTGAAGGGTGCCAGCTCCCCACCCCTGGCCTAGATGCCTCCAAGAAAGTCCAGATCATTTCAACCCCAAACTGAGGGCACTGCAGCTGATTCCACAAGCAATTGATTCCACAAATCTGCCACCCAAGCCCAGTATTTCCAGAGTTCAGGACCATGGCACATCAGCTACAGATCTGCAGTGAAATCACAGATGGGTATCCAGATCCCTCCTTGCAACAAAACAAAGCCACAGGTGAGATTTCCCAATTGATTCCAGTTCAACCCCTCTCCCCCCAGCAACAGAGCTGGTCAAACAAAAGGGAACATTCAATGTACCCCCAAATGCTTTCTTGCCTTTAGGCAGGTTGAGTTCCAGAAAACAATCAAATCCTCATGGAAAATTCTAGCCCACCCATATAACTTTTCCTCCCCAGGAAAGGGAACATACAGCTACTAATTGCATAGTGAAATGTGGAGAGGGTGGAGTGAATGTGACACAGTGTACTTTAATTTTCAGTGGTGAATCTTAAAACAATAGGCTGTTAAAAATGGAAGCTATAAAAAGGGGCATTACAATAATTGAATACCTCAGCTCTAAAGCAGTGAAGCTTTTTCCCACTCCTTTTCCTGAAATGCTAAGCTGCAAAATGAGGGTAAAGATTCCTTTCCATCAAACATCTGTCTGTGTAAAATGTAAACATCTGTCTATATGAGCTCTGCCCAAAAGACCTGCATCAGCCTTCACCAACCAGATGCTCTTCAGATTATTATTTTTTAAAGATATTTATTAAAGTTTCAAAATGTTACAAAAATAAGAAGGGAAAAAAAAGAAAAAAGAAAATACAAAGTACAGAAAAGTAAAAACAGTTAAAAACAAATCAATCTTTCCATATCTTGTCTTTCGTTTGCTTGTTTCCCTGACCTCCTCACACCTCCCTTTTTTGTATTCCAGTTCAGTTAGTTAATTCAGCAAATCCTTTCCCTCTTTGTTTTTATCTTAATCCTCTTCAGATTTTTTGGACTACAACACCCATCAGTGCCTGCCAGCCCCAGCTGGCTGAGGCTGATGGGCAATGTAGTCCAGAATTCCTATAAAACAACAGAATGCCCCTATTTTCATGCAGAATGTTGGAGGGTATGGGCATCAGGTTGGAAATGGCTGCCCTACATGAAACTGTGAGGCTCCAGAGCTAACTTTCTTCCACATGTACTTGCTAAGCCCTGTGGGCAAATTGTTCAAGCTAATATAAAACCCAACAGCACAAGTTCATCCTGTGTATCTGCTGCTATTAGGACTGGTGTTACCCCTTCCCCAAATCATCCCCAAGGCTGTTCATCTGACAGAATGTGCCCTAGATTTTTGTACTCCTCTGCCCCCAACTCAACAGTTTTCTGTGCTACCATTAACATGCTAACCAGCTGGAAAGAAAGTCAGGCAAGCACACAAGCCAGGGGTCTGCTCTCCCTGCAAAGCATTGTGGGTATACTAGAAGACTTGTCTCAGGCGTGCTCACTTTCCCCCAGAGAAATTCCAGTGCTGTGGATTGGTGTTCTGCAACTGCAGCTTCTGTCTCTCATTTCTTTGCTCATAGATTAACAAAAGGGAGATCATTCTTGCCCAAAGCCCCACTGCTCAGAAGGGCAAAGTGGATCAGATACCTCAGTGACAACAGCTGAGGTTACAATTGCATGGACACTTGCTTACCTGGGAGTATGTTCTCCTGAACTGAGTGGGCCTGATATCCGAGCCAAGCATATGAAGGCTGACACTTATTGATTTTTCAAAGCACATCTCAGTCATGCTTCAAAACACACCATGTGGGAATCACCGGGTTATACATGCGCACCACAGAAACTTTCTCCTTTTCAGTGGTCTTCAGTTCCAGCCACTCAGGCCACTGGATTATAAACCTTCTGGGTGGGTTATAACAATTTTTAAATCTTCTAGGTGCTGCCTGGGGGAATCATCCTTCACTTTGCTGGAGGCAAAAGAGGCAGCTTGGTGCCTTCTGCTTCAGAAAATAATAATAATAATCTTTGAATTAAAATGTGCCATGCCAAGGTGGCTGAAAGCTTGCTTATTCACAATGAAGGCCTCCTGACGCTGCTGTCTGTCTATCTTTTTTTTTTTTTGTATAATTTTTTTCCCACGTTAACATACACCAAAAAGAAAAAAACAAATATCCATCAACATGGATAAACAAAAGAAAATTGATACATCAAATCATAATCTCAAAATCTTTAAATAAAAATGGTCTTTTTCTATAGACCCAACTTCCTGTCCACTCGTTACAGTGGTACTTCAGATCAAGAACTTAATTCGTTCCAGAGGTCCATTCTTAACCTGAAACTATTCTTAACCTGAGGTACCACTTTAGCTAATGGGGCCTCCCGCTGCCACCAGGTTCTATTTCTGGGTTAGCAGAGTCTGTAACCTGAAGCGTCTGTAACCCGAGGTACCTATTTCTGGGTTAGCAGAGTCTGTAACCTGAAGCGTCTGTAACCCGAGGTACCACTGTACTTCAATTTCTCATCATTTGTTCACTGCCATAACATAACATGTTTTGTTAGAGTTCAACCATCTTTAATCTATTTTTTTTTTAAATAATATTTATTAAAGTTTCAAGTAATACAAAAGATAGAAAGGGGGGGGAAAGAACAAAAAAGAAAATTTCCCCCTTTACAGTTCCAAATTTTCAATAACATTTTTTCCAGAACTTCCCCTCACCTCCCCTCCTTGTATTCCACATCCAGATATTTATCCAACAAGTTCTTATCCCTGACTTCTTAGCCTTAATTTATTATTATATTTAATTCAATTTACGTATCAGCTTTTAACTTATATACATTAGTCCTTTATACTTAAGATTTCCTTCCTAAGATCAGCCCAGTTTCCCTTCCACGGATTCCCCATCTTTAAACTAATAACAACAAAAATTTAAAAAAGAAATAAAAAATGTCAAACACCCTTTGGGTTTCCAAACCCCACCCTCCCTTCCCCGGTTTCGATCCCAGAACCATTGTCCATTAGTCCATCTATTATCAGCCTGGCAACCTCACGTCCGAGGCCCTTAAATCTCTATCGGTCCCTCTCTGCCAGTTTCTTTGAAAGTCCTTTGTATTTGACACCAAGGCTCGGAGGGGCACAATCCCTATAATTTCCATGATCCTTTCAGCCAGACCTCCATGTTTAAAGGTGGAGCTCAAATCTTGTTTCTTAATCTTTTTAAGTCCAAATGTCCCAAAAGCTCCAGCTTCCACCTTGATCAAATTTGTAGTCTCCATCTTGGCAGGCCTCTGGCTCACCATTGCCCTCTGCAGCATTGCAGCCCCTCCTTCCTGCTCCTTCTGATCAACGTGTATCTCTTCTTCCACTTCCTCAATTTTTCCTAAGTTCTTTTCTTGTTCTGCTGCCTGGATTTTGTACATCAAGTCCTTTTCCAACTCAGTAGGTGCATTTATTGTTGACTCAAAAGTTATGGCACTTGTAGACAAAACATGGCCTTGCTCATACATCCTTTGTAACTTTCCCATGAGAAAAGCAACCTCATCCAGGTCAGCTAGTATTTTCCGGCCTATTTTCATTCTTGTAATGTCCCTGAATCCCCTCTAGAGGGGTTCTGGTTATTCAGTATTCCTTTCGCTTCAAACCCAAAAGCCAAGTTAATTTGTTTCAGTCCTTATTTATTTTCAGCAACTTGTAACTATATTGTATCCAATGTAACCGGCAAGAACGTCAGAAATAAAGTTCTCTATTCTTCCGACTTTGACAGCTAGTTTGACAGCTGTCAAAGTCTTCTATGTCTCCTCTGCAGGCTCCTCACGCGGATCACTCCCGGTCTCGGGAGGGGTGGCACTTTAATCAAAATATTAACTCTTCTCCTCCAGCACAATCACTTGTATTGTCAATCCGTGCAATTAATAACTTTTATCCAAAACCAAAGCTCCTCTCTCGATCTTAGTTGTCAAATCCTTGCTTTGAAATATTTACAATGGGGGGGAGACGGACTTCCTCTTTGCACCTCCCCCCACTCGTGCCGAATCCAGAAAAGAAATTTTTTAATCCAATTTCCAAATTACTCACGGGTTGTTGTTTTTAGTTTAAGTCCAGATTTTCAGAAGAAGAAGTCAGCGCTCTCCGTTGAATGGCATGCGGCTTCGCTCGGCAGGGGAAGCAGAAGACTCACAGCACCGCGCCGCTCCCCGTCCCCCGCTCCGTAGCCTTTAAAAAGGCTCCTTCGCGGGTCGGGAGGGCGCTAACGGTGCCCGCCGAGTCACCAGGTCCACGGGCATCCGCGCCCGTGGTTTTTGAGGGTCCCCGCGTCGCCGGCGCGGCAGGACCCGACCCCTGTCAAGCAGACTCCCTCCGGAGCTCGGAGGGAATCCGCCATTCGGCGCTGGCGCCAACCCGGAAGTGGCCATCTTTAATCTATTTTAAGTTACCATATTTTTTGCTCTATAAGACTCACTTTTTCTCTCCTAAAAAGTAAGGGGAAATGTGTGTGCATCTTATGGAGTGAATGCAAGCTGCGCAGCTATCCCAAAAGCCAGAACAGCAAGAGGGATTGCTGCTTTCACTGCGCAGCGATCCCTCTTGCTGTTCTGGCTCCTGAGATTCATAATATTTTTTTTCTTGTTTTCCTCCTCCAAAAACTAGGTGCGTCTTGTGGTCTGGTGCGTCTTATAGAGCGAAAAATACGGTATACTTCATACTTAAAACTGCTACTGAAATTATTCAAAAGCTGCGACAGACTTTAAGCGACAATTGTTATTTTTTCCCATTTTGAGATAAATACCTGTTTTGGTTTATTTTTTAATAAGACAATTATCTAGTTCCGCATATTCAGCCAATTTTTGAATCCATTCTAATCTTGAGGGAACTTTATCACTCTTCCAATTTGTCGCAATGAGAACTCTTGCTGCGACCATAGCATATAGAAAGATCTCTCTTACCATTTTGGGAATGTCCAGATCTGTAATTCCCAAAAGGAAAGCTTCTGGGGTTTTTTAATCAAAGGATATTTTTAGCATTTTTTTCCAATTCTATATTGATATCTTCCCAGAACAGCTTGATTTCTTTACACTGCCACCACATGTGGAATAGAGTGCCTGGCTTTTCTTTACACCTCCAGTAATTACTTGGGACACTTCTATACATCTTAGAGAGTTTCCAAGGAGTTAAATACCACAGTTGTTGCATTTTAAGGAAGTTCTCATTTTAAGGAAGAGACACTGCTGTCTGTCACAGGACAAGACTGGGAAGGGAGGAGAGGCGGTCAGAAACAAAATTACTCGTAGTGCTGAAGAAATTGTCTCCTTATGGAACAGAAAGTAAAAGTTTTGCAGGACTAGACTAACAACAACAAAATGTATGTACTCGTCCAGTTTTCCAATGTTTTCAAGAAGACTGTCAGCTTGACCCACAAAAACCAGCTCCTTCCCAACAGGTGTGTGTGTGTGTGTGTGCATGCACACTTGAAGGCCCATACATAGCTCAGTGGGAGAGCACCTGCACTGCAAGCAGAAGGTCCCAGGTTCAATCCCCGGCATCTCCAGTATCTGAAATCCTGGATAGCCTCTGCCAGTCAATGCAGACCAGATGTAGAGAACTGGCTCTGGCCAATATGTGCTGCCAGGGAATCCCACTTGCAAATTTAAAAAATGGGAGCTGCCTCTAAACTCCCAATCGTTCCTTTCAAGCTGCATCTGTCTCTGCCCCACACCTGAAATCATGTGTGGGGCAGGTGGCATGATTTGTGGGAGATGGCCTTGTGTTGAGCCTGATTAGGGCTGCATGCCAACGGCCCCCCACCCTTGATGTGGATGATGCTGATCCAGAAAAACCAATGGGTCTGATTCAGAATAAGGCAGATTCCTATGTTCCTAACAAAGGCCTTCCTCAATAAATGTGTGATTGGTTCTTCAAATATATGGTGATATTGTACCTGCTCCTGGTCTCTGGACAACAGACCACTTTCATACCTGTAGGGAAGGGAAGGGCTCCATCCTAATCTCCAGAAAATGGACTGGCCATTTGTATGATGTGCAGTGGTCACAAGAAGCACCAACGCAGCACATTTATATCCTTTCAAATCATCATCCACCCAAAGAGACTGTGAATCAAACTTACTGGCAAAGTTTGCTAGTAGTGAGATGACAATCTGACAACCATTCAAGTAATACCCTGCCTGCAGTCACCTGCAGATTGTAGAAGATGGATATGCACAAAGGAAATCCTTTTTCATAGCAAGTCTGTTTTTGCAAGTTTACAGGAAAATGATCAAGGTCTTTTCATGAGAAAGACGGTGGTGGGGCAGCAACTTGAGTTGGCTTGTCTTGGGCTGCCATGATGCATAGAAAGAGCTGTGGAAGTGCTCCTATGCCTCTGACATGCCCAGTCCCAAAACATATACACACCCTTCAAGAGCCACTGGCGCCCGGTTGACATTGCAAGACCTACAACAGCTGAGAGAGAATGTTCATTGTGGATCCCTCTAGTTTCAGTGGAAGAAACCTGGAAGCAGGTTTTCCAGGGATGACTGGGCCACTAAGGAAATGGAAACCAGGGGAGATGTGTTGGGGAGATGAAAAGAAGCATAGGACATTGATCTGGAACTAACAGAAGAAGCAAAATAGGAAGGTCAAAAGTTAGTTATATGCATACCACAAAGGAAGGAAGAATTATTGGGAGGATGTAGGCCTCTAGGAATATCTAGTTAGTAGGCAAACAGGGGGACACCAGCTAATTCCCACAAATGAAAGGATCTCCTTTCACTTCTCCCTCCCCATATCCCAGAACATCAGTAAAACCATAGGGGGAAAGGTCACCACCTGCATCCTCGTGAGTACTTCTTACCCCAAGGATATTCAGTTTTCCAAATCATATTGCTCAGAAAGCATTCTTGGTGCTTACACAACTTTAAATGATGTTAGGATGCTATCTTCCAATCCATCACACCCACTCATGCTTATGAGAGACAAGCACCCTCCAATTCACAGTTTAGCCATAAGAAAAACCCAGAATAAGGTTCAATGGACCTTTGCAATACCATCTTGCTCATCCTCTAGATATCACATAATATTATCTGTACTAGCCCAAAATTAATATTTTAACGCATATTGTTGAATGTATTTTCTCACAAAATATTGATTGGCCATGTTTAATGACAGCAATGTCAAGGTAAGATGCACTTTGGAGAGGAGGTGATTCTGCCTAGATCAGCTTAATAGGTTCAGGCCAATGGCCCATCTAGCCCAGCACCTTGATGCCCGCATGCAGGACATGAGTACAACAGCACTCTCCCCACTCGGAATGACCAGCAACTGGGATTCAGAGGCAGGCTGCCTCCTGGCAGCAGAGGTGGAGCACAGCCATTGTGACTGGCAGCCATTGATAGCCTTTTCCTCCATTACAATTGTTACAGAAATTACAGGGGGGGGGGGCACATCTTTAAAGTTGTTAAATGTTACAAATATTATGCCTGAATGTATCCTTTCGACTTGACAGCTCAGGGAAGATACCTAGCTTTATGAATCATATAAAATCAACCCCTTTGCTCCATTCCATTTTTGCCCTTGGAAAAAGGACTCTTTCCCCTGCCACCTCCCCAAGCTTGAAGAAATGTATGCACACTTCCTACCCCAGGAAATGCCCAGATGTGACAATTGTTGGGCTCATTGTTCTCCAAGGGAAGCCAAAACTCATCACCAGACTTGTCTCAGGCTCCAGACATGCAAAGGAAGTTCTACTGTACTTTTGGGTGGTGGGTACTAAAGACACGTTTGCCTATGCTAATCTTATACAGTGGTACCTTGGGTACCTTAATTCGTTCTGGAGGTCCGTTCTTAACCTGAAACTGTTCTTAACCTGAGGTACCACTTTAGCTAATGGGGCCTTCCGCTGCCGCCCCGCCGCACGATTTCTGTTCTCATCCTGAAGCAAAGTTCTTAACCTGAGGTATTATTTCTGGGTTAGCGGAGTCTGTAACCTGAAGCGTCTGTAACCCGAGATACCACTGTACTTGGGTGTTGCCCTGACATATCTGTCTATGCTAATCTTGTGTAACCGTCCCCTTTTGTGACATGTTAGTGATGTAGCAATGATATATTGATGATGCTGTGTGAACTGTATTCTGGGATATGGTGGGAATGTTTTAAAAGTCAACGTCGCCCCATGCTCTGGGTTCACTTGCTGCTGTTGAATAAAGGATCTAAGTCTACTGACTGCTGTTTTGCTCCCAATTGCTTGGCTGAAATTTCCTTCTTTTACTGACTGCATGGACCCGTGGGGGACTTGTACTCCGACAAGCTGGGCTGCTGAGTAGTCTCTCAACCCGGAATTTTCCTTAACAGATGGTACCCCATGTGGGGCTAGTGGTTCTCCTCGGTAGTTTGGCAGGAACTTTTGGATTTTCCAGCGCACACCAGGCAACTTTACCCCAGAGAAAGTGTCCTGATCTCAGGCCATACTGCATAGGTGGTAACTAGCTGGCCTCAAAGGACCCAGCCAGGGAGCAAATGCAAGATCCAGCCAGCTTGTTTCATTGATCCTGGGAGCGCTAGGAAGACATGTGAGTATAGGTTAAAATCCAGTGCACTGGTGGGAGTGGGGTGGAAATTTCCTGGCAACAGAATTCTCTGCCCTCTTGCCTATTGTTCTTTCTTGACATTCTCTCGGTGAGAGAGCCTGTGGACCACCACTCAACTCAACAGGGGAGTTCTGAGCTCTATACCTTCTCTTAATCTCCAGCCAACCACCCCAAAGAGAGCCCGCATTAAGACGCAGAGGACCGGCTTCAAAACCCACCTCTATGCACGCGGTGCCGTCTCTTTGAAAGCAAGGGGCTGGAAGGTCTGTTCTTTCTGTCCTCACCCCAGCCACACCAGTCAAGTCATGTAACACGCGTGTCGTGCGTGAACTCGCTTCTGAAAGCAAGGGGGTGTTCTGATGTGAGATTTCTATCCAGGGAGCGCCTGAGCTGGCACCATGCTTCATGGGTGTCCAGTAGGGTCCCTTTTCTCAAGTTTGTAATGATAGGTAGGAGGTTGCCAGGAGGGATAGCCTAGCAGGAGCTAGGGGGACACGGCAGAGTGGAAAGGAAGCACCCATGGAATATGGAATAAGGGTGAGGGCTGAAGGTCTGGGGAGGAAACTAGATAGCTCAGGACTCGGGGCCAACCCTGTGAAAGGTCAGTCCATGAAAAAGTGTCAGATGAGTGGTTGCGACTTGTGTTCAGTTTTCAGAATCCTTGTAATTTGCTTTTCCTTTATGTTTTCCTTATCCTGGGCAGCTGCCCAAAGCGGGCCCTGAAAAGCAAGGGAGGAGCATGTGTCCCCTCAGCTGCACTCAGGGTAGATTCTTTGAAGGCAGGGAGCCAGGGGTCCTTTCCCTTTAGTTCTCTTTAAAAAAAGAAATTAAAAAAACAACGCATATATAAAAGTGTACCCAGGCAACTAAGCGTTGTGAGCCCTGCCAGTTTGATTAACTGGTGGTGTTTGAAGAGGCAAGGATGCTCCTAAAACCACTTCATGTAGGATCTCCTACTAACTTCACTTAATGAAACAAACAAGAAGCGAGCCAACTCCTTATGATAACCAATTCGGGATGGAAATATCTATGTTTACATGTTACATGGTGTCTGTTATGTGTGTTGTCATGTGTATGTGAGTCTGTTCTTTCTGTCCCTTGTATCTTTGTCATTTTGTTTTCCTTGTGTAACTTCAGTAAGCTTAAAAAGGCCAGAAGGAAAACCAAATAAATAATTATAATAATCCAGCCTGACCAGCAACTGGGATTCAGAGGCAGGCTGCCTCCTGGCAACAGAGGTAGAACACAGCCATTGTGACTGGCAGCCATTGACAGCCTTCTTTTCCTCCATTACAGTAATTTGTCTAATCATCTTCTAAAGCCACTACTTCTAGTGGGAGCCAATTTCAGAGTTTCACCATGTGCTGTGTGCACTTGTGGTGTGATGAAGTTGGTGTGAACCTAGTGCATGACCTACCTGTGGAATATGCAGGCCATCCCAGAGAATAATGCATCCTTTAGCAAGATGGTGCTCTCCATATGTTCTTGCCCCAAGCATTTCTCCTTTCCTAAATTTCATCATTCAAACTGCTGAGCAAATGGAAGCCCAAGGCAGAAGCAGAAACCTCTCCTTCAGTAGCCTCTCTTACCCAAGGGCAGGAGGAAGAACCCTTTGCCAAAATCTCATGGACTGCTTCCAAACAGCCACAGCAAGAGCAGCAAAGCTCTTGGCAGCCTCCTGAATATTCAGTAGACAAAGCCAATGTGAAGAAAGGACTTGCAGCCCCCAGTGAATATTCAAGAAGCCAAGCTGTCTAATAAAAAAACCGCTGGGCAAACTGAATAAAAGAAACTAAGTGTACCACCCACCTTCAATTGGCTTCCAAGAACAGAAGCACAGTTAAAACCAAGTTATGGAAGGGGGCAGGGGGGGGGGGGACTTCAAAGTCTTTTCGTTGCTGGAAAGCCAGGTTAAGTAAGGGATGCATCACAGAAGATAACAAACCAACATGGATATACCCACAGCCTGTAGCACATGCAGCAAACCTGCATATTTTTATGGGCTTAACGATTATTAACTGATCCCAATCCATCAACTAAAGCTTTGCTCAATTGATCATTGGCATCTGCTCTTACTCAGAGATGGCCAATTTTAAGTGGCAAGGTTCCATTAAAAGGTAAAGGTACCCCTGCCCGTACGGGCCAGTCTTGACAGACTCTAGGGTTGTGCGCCCATCTCACTCAAGAGGCCGAGGGCCAGCGCTGTCCGCAGACACTTCCGGGTCACGTGGCCAGCGTGACATCGCTGCTCTGGCAAGCCAGAGCCGCACACGGAAACGCTGTTTACCTTCCCGCTGGTAAGCGGTCCCTATTTATCTACTTGCACCCGGGGGTGCTTTCGAACTGCTAGGTTGGCAGGCGCTGGGACCGAACAACGGGAGCGCACCCCGCCGCGGGGATTCGAACCGCCGACCTTTCGATCGGCAAGCCCTAGGCGCTGAGGCTTTTACCCACAGCGCTACCCGAGTCCCCAAGGTTCCATTACACAACAACAAAACAGGAGGCTCACCACTGAAAGAATGCTCAACAGGAATCCACATTTACGTCTGGGCAAATTTATGTTTGCACAGTTAAAACTCCTATAGAATGTAGTGTTGGCCTCCAACTGTGAAAGCTTTAAAAGGGGATTAGACAAATTCATGGAGGATAAGGGTATCCATGGCTGCTAGCCACAATGGCTGTCTACTACCTTCACTTCTGTTTCAGTGTATCTGAAGAAGTGTGTATGCACACGAAAGCTCATACCAAGAACTAACTTAGCTGGTCTTTAAGGTGCTACTGGAAGGAATTTTTTTTGTTTTGACTATGGCAGACCAACACGGCTACCCATCTGTAACTACTACCTTCACTGTCAGAGGTGCTATGCCTTGGAATCCCAGTTGCTGGGAATCACAGGTGGGGAGAGTGCTGTTGTGCTCAAGTCCTGCTTGAGAGCTTCACATGAACATCTGGTTGGCCACTGTCACTGTGAGAACAGGATGCTCAAAAGAATTGAGACCGTCCAGAAGTTGTTGGACTCCGGATCCCATGAGCCTCAGTCCATATCGGCAATGGTCAGGGGTGATAATAGCTTTAGTTCAGCAACAACTGGAGCGCCACAGTTTTCCTCTTGCTTGCATGGGAGAAAGTGGGGTGTTCTGGGGGTGGGGAGCTCATCACCTACAAGGTTAACTTAGTAAGAGATCACTTGACTGCATTACATATAGAGGAGAAAGTAAGAGGCTGCAGCAGCAAGAGGGAACCCAAAACTAAGGGATGGATATGATGAGATTTCCACCCTCCCCATGTGTTTAGCTACTGTAGCCTCTTAAATCTGTCCCCATTCAATGGAGACTGAGAGCTGAAGTGTTTTTTCCCAGTCTTCTGAACAGCAGGGGGTGGGGATTATCTTTCTGATTTAATCGGTGGTGCTTTTGAGAGAGCTCTCCATCTCTACTACAAATGCTTGTGGCTATTTCACACATCAGAGATGAGCCTGGTTTTTACTACCAGATGCATGCTCAATACTGAGCTGCGGCCAATCACACACATTTGGTGATTGTACCTATGTAATGCATGCATCAGCATGCACACATCTGATACAGTCTCTTCCTTTTTATTTACACACTGAAGGATATACATTGAAAGCATTGAAAGGTGGTACACCTGGAAGATCCTGACGCTTCGCCTGTGCCCAAACAGCTTCTTTACGTGAATTCATGGGAACGATTTAAGAATAGCCAAACATCTTCACCCCACCCTGCAACATACAAAAAGATGAAATCTTCTCCCAAAGCCCCACTCCAAACCTCATCTCCTGGCCATTATTTTAATCAGAGAAAACCTGTACAATGCCTTTCCAAAAAACAAAAACCAGGCTTGGGAAATACAATTCAGAACTCTAATGATTTCTCTCAAAAAGAAGAAGAAAACACAATGGATTGAATGGATTGAATAGAGACTCTGGCATTGTGAGTCACCCTATCAGTCTCTATAGCGTTTTGCTATTTAACCCACTATTGTCTCAAAAGTATTTGATGTGCTAATTAGAGCTGAAACACAGGAACCAAAGCAATGTTGCTTTCAGTGAACTATATACAGTGTGAATTGAGCCATGTTATCCCAAACCCATTCACTTACAATACCTATTTATTATTTTGGCTGGATTTTGGCTGTCGGAATAAAACAAAATGCAAAAGCAGGATTTTAATGTTCATTTTGAAAATGCTAATTCTCTCTCTGTGTGTTTTCTCATCCTCAGTCTTTGTAACATGATAGGTTAGAAATCTGAATGCAAAAGTTGTGTTTCCTTGAGGGAGACTTTGGGTTCAGTTAGTTGACTTTGTATCACCATTCTCAGTGATCAGAAGAGTGACCTTTGCTTCCTAATCCCTTGTGCAGAAAGGGAGAACTCAACCAAGCACAGCACAAAGCAGCCACTTTAAAAACAACAACCTTTTGTTAAATAAGAATTACGAAAGGTACAGACCCAACAATGAATCACTTTTCTAAGGTCATTAGAGACAGATCACATGAATGTATTTAGTCACATTAGGATTGTGCTTCTATATTACCAACAAGTACATCAGACATCAGATTTTCTGTTAAGAATTAAAAGCTTCTTTAAAGCTTCTTTAGGGAAGCTTTTAATGTTTAACAGACTACTGTATTTTAATATTTTGTTGGAAGCCACCCACAGTGGCTGGGGAAACCCTGCCAGATGGGCGGGGTATAAATAAATTATTATTATTATTATTATTATTATTATTATTATTATTATTATTATTATTATTTTCCTAATGGAAATGTTTTGATTAGGAAAGAAGTTTATTATAGGGGGGAAACCTCTGTAGTTTTCACATGAGATTAACACACATGTGTATTTTGCAGCATGCCGCTCCTGCCGCTGGAACCTCACAGCTTTGCGTGAGATCTTGCGGAGCTCTTGCGAGCTAGCTCAGAGCTTGGTAGCTCTGTGAGGAATGAACGTTTCTCCTTGGGGGGCAGAAATCACCGCAAAGGGCTGTTTGCTCTTCCTAGATAAGAACATATACATGGTCTTTCTCAACTTTGCTCCCACTCTCTCAGCTCACTTCTGAGCTCATCTTTCATTTTGTACCAGGCTTTCAGGGGAAAAGGCAAAATCAGCACGGGAGGTGAGGGTGTTTCTATCTTTCTCTAAAACCTGGAGAAATTGAGGCGCATACCCCACCCATTTTCTGTGATCTGTAAAGGAGATCCCAGTCTGTTCCACTGCTTAACATCCCCTTGCTGTTGAGGATGTTTCTCCTAAAGTTCCACCCCCTGGAAGGAGCAACAGAGAACAAGCCTGGCTGGGAGTTGCAGGGAAGCAATCTCAGTTGAAAGTCTGGTTCAAATTTGTGGGTAATAATTATTTATACCCCACCCATCTGCCTGGGTTTCCCAACTACTCTGGGCGGCTTCCAGCAGAATATTAGAATACAACAATTCATCAAATGGATCCCTGATTAAAAAGCAGGACTTCTTCTATAGCATGGCTTCCAATAAGGCAAGAGATTGCACCTTCTTAGGTTATAAATGCCATTACAACTGCTGTGTGATCATTTCTTAGAAAAGGATTGCCCTCTTGCATGTGATGTTTACCGGATGTACATTGTCAGTGCTCTAATAAGGGACTGAGTGACTTCAGTTTTTCTACCGACTATCTGCTGGCTGTACTGCACTCCTTGCCCTGAGGGTAGGAGAGAAGAAAGAAGCTGGAGAAACTCATGCCTTCCAGCTCTCATTGTGGGCCCTTCCTCCCCACAAGTGTTACTGCAGGGCCATCTGAAGGGCCATCTTGCCCTGAGGGGAGTAGCAGCAACTTTTCCTAAACAAAGAAGTTATCTTTTCCATTGTAGTGTAACCTTTTTTGTACATTGTAAACACAAGCATATGAGAACAAGGACAGCAGAGAAGGTGCATCTGACTTCAGAAGTGGGTTCACACATGTATGCTTCTCACTTGAGAACTGAGACTTGCGTATGTGAGTGGGCCATCACGGATAAAATGTCACTGACAAAACCATCTTTCATGCCACACAAGCACAACCCTCCTTAGTTCATGTCAGCAGCCAACAGTCAAGTGTAAGGAAATCAAGAGATGTTCATGCCGGTGTGAACCAAGCTCAAGAATTAAATTTCACTGAGCTCAAACCAGAAGCCTTGGAAACAAGGTGAGGTTCTCTTCAGCCAAGACTCTGGTGACTATGAACAAAACACACTCCATCTTCTGTTTCTGCCTTCAGATCCCCACCACTAAGGTTAGCTCTCCAGTTGTCCTCCTATACCTGGTCACGTATCCTCATTTTGTCATGTATTGCTTTACTTCACTTCTTCTTCTTTCCTTCCACACTGTGGTTTAACACTGGACCTCTTAGTAATCCATCCACAGAGCTGGGAGAGCTGTGGATGTTGTTGGACTCCAACTCTCATCAGCCTCAGCCAACATGGCCAATAGCCAGAGGTGATGGTGCTTGTCATCTGACAACATCTAAAAGGGCCACTGGTTGCTTACTAACTCCTGCCTGACAGTATTTTGCAGTGTAGCAGCCTGCCTCTTTTGCCATGACAGCTGGACCTTGATTCTTCAGAGGCCTCAACACCATGCAACTTGACAATGAAATAAGATAATATGCATTTTACCCCAGCTGTGGCCACTACAGAACCTCATTTAGCAAGCTATAAATCTAAATATAAATAATACACCAACAATCCTACCACCAATCCCAATCCCAGTGCTAAGTCTACAGAAGACCCCCACATTTTCTCCACCATCCAAAATACAGCCAAGAAGACAGAAAAGAGATGGGGCTTAACTCCCTCCACTTCACACCATCAACACAACTAGCCTCCATTATTAAAAACAAAACCTCTTTAAGTAAAAGTTAGGAACACATGCATATGTCTGACCTTTCTAAACACTGCAGGCTCTTTTACCTTGGGCAAAACCTATCTGACACCTGCTGTTTGCAGCTGCACTGAATAGAGTAGAGTTCATTCTTCTGAGAAACCAAAGCACGCTGGGCTGGTTGGAGGGTGTGAGGCTTAGCAGGCTAGGATTCAAAACCAAAAGGCATAAGGGTGCCTCTAAGCACATGAAGTGTTTCATAAAAATACTAGCCACTGACTGACTGCATCCCACTTATACCTGTGTAGGATTAAAAGACAAGGCTCCCCCCAATGGTTTTCAGTCAAATCTCAAGAGCCCAGGGCCTGGATACGAATGGACTCCCTCAGGGGTCCACAGATTGTAACTGGCATATGCAGCCAGTCACTCCTTTCTTTTGCACCTTCCTCCCTTTTCCTGGAAGCATTCCCAGCAGCGGTCAGTTGATTCCCACCCTTCCGCTGCACCAGGACTACTCACATTGGCAACTGCTGGGGCCCCAGCATAGTGCTCAGTCCCGGCACCTGGGCCTGTGAGCCCATTTTAAATTACCCACAATACACCCAGCAGAGTATTGCTCATTGGAGACCAGCATTTTAATTTCCCGTGATGTCCTGGAGCAATTATTCCTCAGGGACATTATTGTGAACTAAAATGATGGCTGGCCTGAAGCTACCTCAGAGATCCTAGTGCTGCTGCTTGTCAGCACCTCAGCCGGCAGTTTTGCCCTCCATGGAGACCCACGTTGTGGGTCCCTTCCAGCTCTACAATTCTATGATTCTATTATTTAAGAGGTATTGCATCAGGATCACCAATACGGCACCCATAGGTGCAATGGTGCCCTTTAGAGTTTCCCCGGTGCCTCTGAGTTCACCCCTCCCCATTCAAGCTTCCTGCCCCCTTGATCTTGAGGTGGTGCAAGTGGTTAAGTTACTCTCCCTTGAAAAGTGTGTATAGCCAAAGGAGGCAGTTGAAAGAGTGGTGCTCCTTCCCGCCTCCTCTTTCAACCAGATGACTTTTATCCAGATGCCTTGGGAAATGAATGTGTGCATGCACACATTTCCCCTCTCGTTCTCTTAGTGGTGGGTGGCGGGCAGAGAAGTGACCTGAGGGTCCCATGGCACTTGTTCAAAAATCCAAATGTGACCACAAGACTAAAAAGGTTGGCAACCCCTAATATACATGCTGCACAAACTATCAAGCTTTTAATTGTATTCGCTCTTGATATTTGCTGCTCTGTTAAATCCCTTACCATGCCTGCAGTTTACATCAGAAATTCATTACAGAGTGAAGAGGGGCCAGGTGATAGTCTATGACCACATTTTAATCATGGCTTAATTCAGCTACTGCTGTTTTTTTAGGGGGGCACTGGTATGGGGGTTTAAACACTGTAGTTTTTGCCTAATTTTGTAATGTTGGGAGAAAAGCAAGAGATGACAAATTTGTTAATACACTGGAGTACATTCCAACTAGGAATCTGTTTATCAGTGGGTAGGGAACAGGGATGTTGCCCACAAATTTGACTTTGCTACTTTGTACATGTAGCACACATGGGTAGAATTTTAGTTTCAATTCTATTTTCAATTTCAAAACAAGATACACACACACACACAAATCCACCCACCTATTCAAATCCTGTCAATTTTAAAATAAATTTAGTCTGCCATCCTTTCAATACTGTCCAGGGGCATAGGGAGGGGGGTGCGGTTCGCCCTGGGTGTAATCCCTGAAGGAGTGACAAAATGGCACACTATGGGGGGCATCAAATACCATGGGGCCTGACCTGTAGCGCTCCTGAGCCACGTGTCTCTCCTGGGAGTGTCACGGTGGCTCGGGGCCCCACGCTGCCCGAAACAGCAATGTGAGGCTTGCGCCCACCTGGTGGACTCTTTGGGTGGCTTGCCCCGCTCCTGTCACTCCGGGTGCTGGAACAGCTAGCTACGCCCCGATACTGTTCATGGCATAATTGAGCCCCTAAAACTTTTCTGCATGAAATTTGGCTCACAAAGTCACACTACACCACAGATTCTGAAATTGTGATGCATTGGCTTTCTTTCAGCAGTTAGCATAAGAATGAAACCAAAGGGTTAAAAATAACCCAATGGTGTGTTTGCTTTAGGAAATGAAAACATTGAAATTTTGCAAGGTTTCATTGCTCATAAACATAACCACTTAAGTCTGTAGATTTTGCAATGGCCACCAGAATTTTGAGATCAGAATTCAAAAGTGAGAAAAACCCAATATTCAACCTGCATTCCTGTTGGTGTTTTAAATGGCAGTGTTCTCTTGATCCTCATGTCTGCTATAATATGGTTCTCTCTCACTCACTCATCCACCCATACAACACATTCCTGCTATAAGAACAAGTTTATTTTAAGAGCAAGTTTCTAGAACTCATTACTTACTCTCTCTCTCTCTCTCTCTCTCTCTCTCTCTCTCTCTCTCTCTCTCTGTGTGTGTGTGTGTGTGTGTTTTAAAAAAGTCTGCCAACACAGCCCTCCTCCCTGAAGAAGGTGGATAGGACAATTACGCTCTTTCTCTTATCAAGGATGCCACTTTCTCTTATCAGGAATGAGGAAGCTGTGGTCCTCCACAGGCTGCTGGACAACTGCCACCATTCCTTTTTTTGTGTGTCTATGTATTGTGTATTGTTTTTTTTTTATTTGTGTTGGAAAATCAATAAAAAAATTATATAAAAAAAAACCTGCCACCATTCCTGACCATTGGTCATGTTGGCTGGGACTGATAGGAGCCACAGCCCACTGGCATCTAAGAGGCCAAAGGTTCCATGGCTTAAGTTGGCACAAAGACAATGGACTCCTTCACCTGCTCTCACCCAGGGTTAACAGCAGAAAGGGCTCTGCCAAAGTCATTTCCTTTTGTACCACAGCTGCTCACTCCCATGCACAAGAAACAGAGAAATTGATATAGGTTGCTAGGATGCTTAGAGGTAGAGTTTCAGTGGTGGGTGAGAAGGGGTTAAAGAGCCATTTGACTACATCTCATTTCATATGGAAGTGAGTCAATGGGTAGAGCCAATGTGCTCAGCTCTTTGGCATCTGCTCAGTGGAACATATGGCTTCTGTTTACATTTCTTTTATGAGTATTTTGATAGCAGTCTTCTATTTGTATCACTATGTACATATAGCCTTACTAAGTAATATATGGTCTCTGCTTATAAAGTCAGTGCTAACCAGGTCCCTATTTAACACCAAGAGACTGCAATGAAATAATGCAGGGATGAAGAACCTGTGGTCCTCTGGATGTTCCTGGATCCCAACTCCCATCATCCCCAGCCAACATGGCAAGTGGTCAAGGATGATGTGATTTGTAGTCCAACAACATTTGGAGGGCCCCAGGTTCTCTATCCCTGAAGTAAAGGACACAGAAGGGCAAACCAGGACTCATAAAAGTAGTTGACCAGCTATTTGATCCCACCTTTCAGATTTGGAGCTAGAGATGGACTGGTTTTAGTGAATGAAGCAAGATAAAATAGATTCCCTGGTGAACCCTTTCCCAAGTCTTTGTCTAGTCACGCTTAAAGCATCTTGTAGATCTCATGCTGATCATGTATTCATAGCCATACTCAACAACGCTCTAGGTTTGTTTAATCTTTTCCCCCATTTGAGCCAGGGTTAGTCAGGGCTGCCTCAAAATCAATTTCTAATAGCTCTGCTCCACTTTGGACTATGAAGAAGTCTTGGAATGCTTCTGAGCATGTGTAGAGCTAATGGAAGACCCACAAACAGCCTTCTTATATCTAGGGCTGCATGGTGAGCTTTTTTGGGGGGGGAGGATTTTTCTTTTGCTTTTTTTGGGGGGGGTGATCAGTCAGGACACAGGTGATTGTTCAGGACACAGCGATCAACCAGGAGCACCCCGTGATCAACCTGTAGATCACAAGTGACTGGTTCGACATGCCTGTCAACATCTACTTTAGACCAGTCACCCTTAAAATGAGTGTGAATGCCAGCCTTCTAGCACTTTGTGTGAGACCCTGTTGTGGGAGCATGAGCAATATGATAACATTTTTCCTGGAGCAGTGCTTGTTTTGCTCAATCTTCCTACCTTCCTGGATCACCATATTTGCCAAGGAAACTCAAGCACACCTGACTAAAAACCCTTGAGAACACTGGCACATTGCAAAAGGGGGCCGTATGTTTTGAAGTACATCCAGTTCATTGGTGTCACTGGACAGGCTTTCTGGGCCCTCCCTGTTGGCCACATGAACTGAAAGCATGGCCTTGAAGAAGGGTGGGCAGACTTTAGGCATGCAGGATTGACTCTCTTGGTGGGTTTTTTTTACTAGAACCCCACCAACAGGACTACTGATCAGGAGGGATCAGATCTACATATAGGGTGGAATTCAACTATCCAATGACATACATAGAACAAGGTTCACTCTTGCAACAGGACTTTCCACCTCCCCCAGTGTGTCTCCCACACTTCTTACATCTGCTCTGGAGGGTTGCAGGAAGCTGTAGCACAGGTTTAGTGGACATGCAGGGGCGAGGAGCCCTACTGCATGAACGGACCTTGTTCTGTGCACACATACCACATTTAGCCCTACACTGAATTCCACCCATAGACTTTAGGATCACATCACCACCTCTGAACACATGCTCAGAGCAGGAATGGATTTTCAGTGTCATAACAGGGCTCATAGTCTTTTCCAGTGGTGTGCAGTGAAATTTCCCATAGGGGAAATTAGTTCGGGTCAGAAGCGCCAGCTTGCGAGGGTGGCGGGTCTGACATCACATGCGAGACATCACATTGTCCTGATGTCACATTGCAGCGTCCTGACATCACATGTGCGAGAATCGTGCCTCCCTCCCTAAGCTGGACAGAAGCTTCCCAGGCTTTGGGAAGGAGGCACTAAAGCTGGGCAGGCTTTGGGAAGATGGTGGGTGTGCTCTTTGGCCTCATCAGAGTATTGAGCCTCCCTCCCTAAGCCAGGCAGAAGCGTTTAATTTACTGGGAACATTTATGGGACTAGCCTAGTCCACTGACTGCACACCACTGGCCTTTTCCCATAAAAAATCAATTTCTGGTTTCTCCCTCTGCTTCCTTCCCTTCAGCAGCCTAATGTTGCAGGCAATTCCTGATTCTCAAATTGAGGAACCCATCACAATTCATTTCTAAAGAATGCCAGGATGCCCTGGTTCACTGATGTAGCTTCATGGTGGCTGGTGCCCATTGAGACTGGTGGGGCAGAAGGCAGAGAAACCAAAAGTGGGCTCAGCCAGAGCCAATGATAGGCAGAGCCAACTGATTCTTCTTTTGTCCCCATCTTCCTCCTTCTCTAAGGAGGAAGAAGGTTATAATTAGAGCCATGCCTTGCCTGGTTGTAAGTAGATAGGCAGTGCTTCATCCACCCTAATGGACTGGCATCCCCTGGGAGCACACATATGTTCATCACAGCAGGACTGTCCCATTCAAAGAACCAACTTACACAAACGTTGACAGAAACAAATCAACTTTCTCAGCCATTGTGAATCAGTGTGTGGAACCACAGCTGCGAAATCTTCAACATGTGTCCTTCCAAATAACTCACTCTGCATCCTGATCCCAACCACTTTCAGGAGTATCTCCCCCTTTGGGGGCAAGACTTGGGAAGAAACTTGTCCATGTTGTTGGCGTTAATGTGTTGGAGACCAGTAAAGACTTCAAGGCCACCTAAATCAACATCAAATTATTATCCTAAGTACAAATTGATGTTGGGAGGGGGGAGAAGAGGAGGAAATCCGATAGACTGGTTTGCATATAATGGTGTGTTTCAAGAAATAAGAGGGTCGCTTTTAGAATAAAACCACACTGACCCTAGAGCAGAACTTTGAGAGCCAGATCGAAAAGAAAAGAAATAACCATAGACAAACTCACAGCATGGATGGCAAGAGGACAGAAACAGGAAAGTGTCTCATAGCATGGAGAGATGGAAAGGTGGGTGTGGACTCAGGAACGGAGGCGGCGGGGAAAACTAAAATGGACAGCGTTGCGCACTAGTCTTGGGGCTTAAAATGCGAATACATTAACTGGGTGTGGGATTTTTTTCTGCGAAGATCCGGTCAAATCACACACACACACACACACACACACGAGCAAGACTCCGCCCCTTGACCCGTGTTTGGCACTCTTTCCGACTAAGGAGCAGGGGGTGACTTCAGCATCACCACCCTGACCCTCGCTGGGAGAGAAGGCGCCAACTCTGCTGCCTCAACCCGCGTCCCTCCCTCCACCAACCCCTTCTGGCCAGAGCAGCAGGCTCCGTTTGCGCCCTGCACCGAGGCGCGAGAGCAGAGCGCACGCACCCACACGCGCACCCTTGGGCGCCACGACGGACATTTACCTGAGCCGCCCTGGAGACAGCGATCGACAGCAAGAGCAGGTCTGCGAGGAAGCGCATCGTGCAGGCGCCCAGCCCAGCCCAGCTTCGCCTCGGGCGGGTGCCAGCCAGCCGACTCCCCCCGCCCGGCTCGCTCACTCAGCGGCTCGTCCGCATCCCCGCGCCAAAAAGGTAGCGGGGCCGCTGTCGCCAGACTCCAGCGCGCCCCAGGCGGGCGGATAGACGGGTGGACCGACGGCGCCCGCTGGCGCCCCCTTCTTCTCCCCCGGGCAGGGCGAAGGCGAGGGAAAGGCGGTGGCCGCCCGCCGCGGCGGCTGCTGTTGCTGCAGGGGACGGGGGGGGGGGGGGGGAGATCCGGCCAAAGGCAGCCAGGCAGGCTCCGCCTAGCGCTGGGCCAGCCAGGCAGCGCGCCCCGTGCGCTCCCACGGCCCCAGCGCCACCTCTCCGAACCGGCGAGGGGAAGGAGGCGAGGACGGCGGGGTCCCACCTTGAAGAGGGGGAGAAGGGGGGGGGGCTCCGAGCCGATATCTCATTGGTCCTCTCAAGCCGACCGCCTGCCAATACCGAGCGCTTAGGGGGGCGCGGGGGAGCCCCTTCCCCAGGCTAATAGGGTAGGGAGACACTATGCTCGATATCAGGACGGGATTCTCTGCTTAAGGGTGTTGGCGGGGGATATTCAACTCCCAGGGCGGATCCCTTACCCCAATGGCCCCCTCTTTTCCATCTTTTAAAACATCTCTGACTCGAGAACGAATCTAACATAATGGCCACTTGTTTTTTGTTTTGTTTTTTAACTAGATCAGTAGAGTGGGTCAGAACTGCAAATGGTCTGTTTTATTTTAATACATGTCTCGCTTAACCAGCCTTATTGGACCCTGGACTTACATCACGAAGCCAGGTGAACATAGAGGAAAACAGCGAGCAGACTCTATCCTGCTGCCATGCTTCAGCCACGCCGCGCAGGAAGCACGCTCTTCCGGGCAACTGAAATATACATTCCGGGTGCTTCCTGGAAGAGAGTCACCAGGGCGATTATTTTCCTCCCACTTGACCAGTTTCTCCAAAAATGTATGAGAGAAGTGGAAATTCTAACTGGTGCAGGCAATTTGGGGCACATTTGAAGGATCTCATGCCTAGCTCTGGATTAGTTTTTCTGAATTCTATTATGTATGATATCAAGGGTAGTGATTACATGATAGAATTCCTGAGGAGTATAAAAAAGGTAAAGGTATCCCTGCCCGTACGGGCCAGTCTTGCCAGACTCTAGGGTTGTGCGCTCATCTCACTTAAGAGGCCGGGAGCCAGCGCTGTCCGCAGACACTTCCGGGTCACGTGGCCAGCGTGACAAGCTGCATCTGGCGAGCCAGCGCAGCACACGGAACGCCGTTTACCTTCCCGCTGGTAAGCGGTCCCTATTTATCTACTTGCACCCGGGGGTGCTTTCGAACTGCTAGGTTGGCAGGAGCTGGGACCAAACAACGGGAGCTCACCCCGCCGCGGGGATTCGAACTGCCGACCATGCGATCGGCAAGTCCTAGGCACTGAGGTTTTACCCACAGCGCCACCCGCGTCCCTGAGGAGTATAGGAATTAGTAAAATTACAGCACAAGCCGATACCTGTCAACTCAAAAGTAAACCAAACTGAATCCAGCAGAAAGTACTCCCAAGGAAGTAGGTATAGGATTTCATTCTTAATTATCTCCTGAGTAAACCAGTGTAATCTCTTCTGGTTGTCCTGGATTGTAGCCCTGGTTTAGGGTTGGGGAGGGGGCGGGTGTACCTAGGGTCTCAGCTTTAATAGTATGAAGGAATCCAAATCCCCGAATTTTCAAAGCTGAGTGGCTTGTTATTTATTGGTTATGGGTTAATTTTATTTATAGCTCACTTTTTTTGTCAACAGTCAGCACTGACCTAACAAAAGAAATATGAATGGCCCAGGCATTCCCTGCTCCATAAACTCAGAGCCTGTTTTTACTGGATTGCTTTCCCTGAAATCCTGTTTTTGTATTTTTTTTATGCTACTGCTTTATTGCTTTTATAGCTGTGTTTTTGTTTTAATGACATCGATTTTTATGTTGCACTGCTTAAAAGTTTGTTTAGATAATAAGCGGTTAACAAATGATTTTTAAAAAGAATTAAAAAAATAAAATACAAATCACAGCAAACCAAAGAAAGAGGATTTGATCTCACTCTCTTTCTCTCTCCATCTACAGCAGAGTTGGCTGGTGGTTGGTGATGGGGGGGGGGTTTAGGGGCAAGTCAATCTAGGCAGGAGAGTGGGAAAAGCCTCACAATCTCACCCTTCCCTGCTGCTAAACCTCAGAATGGCAGGTTGCTAATGAGAATCCAAAAGGAGAGGAACCAAGTGGTGGCTGGACCAGGCAGGTGGGTGGGAATGGGCTTGTTCTGCTCTCTAAGCTGCAGAATGGTTAGCCACATGAAAAGGGAAGCCACAGGGATACTGGGAGAGGGATGTCAGGCTGGGGAGATAATTCAGAGTGCATTCAAGTGGGAAGAGAAATGCAGGAGAGTCCTGCACTCCTATTTTCAGTGGCCATACATTAAGCAACATAGAAATTAAATAATCAAAAATAATCATATCAAAGGAGAGAGGGCTTCCTCTGTTTGCATTACCTGCCACACTCCTGATGACTCCATCCTGAAATGAAGTCACAGTTTGAATGCTATTGTTAGCTTCTGGAAATGTGTCTGTGCTGGTGGAAGCAAACAAACCAATATGGCTCCAGCTTCCCGATTAGTTAAAAGTCCAGCTCTTAACTGACTCCCTATTGCATAAATTAGTACATCTGTAAATATGCAAAATGTATTCTGAAAGGACAGATATGTTCCTGCTTGCCACAATACGCCCCTCCCCCATGCACGTTTGGATCAGTGGCCAGAAAAGAGAGCGAGGGAACCAACTGTTTTATAATTAGCAAAAGCTTCTCTACTTAGCAGATGAGGTCAGTTTTAAAACATGTGTGCACATGCATGTGTGATGTCCCATTTTCATACTTCAGTTCCTGGTTGCTACATCACATTTGCTAGTCTAAACATCCTTTGGAACCCTGACAACCCAACATTCTTCCCCACATGTTTTTACTTATTGTCTTTTGGTAGCGCTTGTACTACACATTTCGTATCACAAGAGAAAATGCATACTAGGAGGGTGTAAGAGATGAAGTGCCCTAAAGATCTGTATTGGAAGGGGACCCAAGCGATTTAACTTGTTCATAAGTGAATTGAAGTTGTGAATAGTGAAGTGACCATATTTGTTGATCATAACAAAGAGGGACATAAAAAGGGGGAAGATAAGAAAGAAAGAAAGAAAGAAAGAAAGAAAGAAAGAAAGAAAGACACTAAAAGAATTTCTCCAGACTGGGGAAATGGGCAATAAAGTTCCAAATTTTATTATTTTTATTTTATTTATTAAATTTGTATACTACCATATACCCACAGGTCTCAAGGCAGTTCACAGGATAAGATCACAATATAAAAACACAAAACCATAGCAAATGTGGTTCAGTGTAAGTTAGCATAAAGTATCCCCCAAGGGTATCTGTGTTAGCCTCATGCAGCAAAAATAATCAGACAAGTACATTTGTTACAGCATGAGACTCAAGCCCACTTTGTCAGATGCGTGAAATGAAATCTTACTTGGTATAAATTGCAATATCCTTAAACCATTTCAAGAACATGTCAGCCTTCCAAGACACTCTGCAACTAACTTTAAGGTGGCAATTCTGAAACTTCAGAGGAAGAACAGTGTGAAACAGATGAATTACAAGTCATCAAGTTCAGTGCCATCACTTGTTGGTTAAATCGAGACAAATGATTTCCCCCCACACTACATGTGCTGATTTAGCTCATCAGCGCCAGGATGGAAAGAACTGTGTGGTAAAGAATCTCCTTTGCATGCAGAAGATCCCAGGTTCAATCTCTCCAGGTAGATAAGGCTGGGACTGCTCCCTGCCTGTGACCCAGCAGAGCCAATGCCCACCAGTTCAGACAACACTGAGCTAGATGAACCAAATGTCTGACCAGCTTCCTGTGGGTGTTTCTGATATCTATGCTGTCTATGACTGTTCCTTGTGAATGACTCCCTGCCTCACAACAGGGGTTGATGCCATCATCTCAGCAAGTAATCTGCTACTGCAAAAAAGTTAAAGGTGTGCCAATTTAGCATATATTTAAGATCCAATTATCACCAATGGTAATTTTTGCATCTCATTGCCATTCAACTCCCACCTTACAATTTTCTCCTTTTTATATCTGCCAACTAAGATTTCACATAATGCATCTATTAAATTGAGCTTTAGTCCATGAAAGCTTATGCCATGATAATTTGGTTGGTCTTTAAGGTGCCACAAGACTCTGCAGTTGTGTTTACTGTAAAGTACTGCATGTTGGGACCAAAACTCTGAAATTCACATATACACTGATGAGGCCTGAGCTAGCAATCAATGACCAGGAAAGAGATCTTTGAGACATCATGGATAGCTGCTGTGAAAAGAATGAATTCCTTGCTAGGAATCACCAGGAAAAGGTTCAAAAACAAAACTACCAATTTTGTAAGGTAAAAAGGTAAAGGACCACTGGATGGTTAAGTCCAGTCAAAGGCGACTATGGGGTTGTGGTCCTCTTCTGGCTTTTCAGGCTGAGGGAGCCGTCGTTTCTCCACAGACAGCTTTCCTGGTCATGTGGACGGCATGACTAAACTGCTTCTGGCACAACGGAACACAGTGACAGAAACCAGATCGCATGGAAACGCAGTTTACCTTCCTGCTGCAGCAGTGCCTATTTATCTACTTGCACTGGCATGCTTTCGAACTGCTAGGTTGGCAGGAGCTGGGACAGAGCAATGGGAGCTCATCCCGTCACACGGATTTGAACCGCCGACCTTCCAGTTGGCAAGCCCAAGCAGCTCAGTGGTTTAGACCACAGCTCCACCACCTTTACTTACCAATTTTGTAATGCCATGTGGTGAAGGTAAGGGGGCATTTCCTTGCTTATTTTATTAACAAAACTCAACATCCTAAACCAGTTCCACTGCCACACTTTGGTATTGCTTATACTCTTTGCACCCTACTCACCAATAACCCTGGTAATACCGGGATAGTGACTGGTGATACAAACCAGTCAAATATAGTTACTGTATTTAACAAATATATTGATGCTTATTTATTGCAAGTCACATAGCACACAAGCTTATGTGGTTATAGTACTGTCCCTTTTAATGAGTATACATTATGAGAACGTTTTACTTAAATACAGCTTATTTTACTAAGCTAAGACAGTTGTGAAGAACTTTATTAAAACTCTGTTGCCAGAGTGTTAAGCCTAACCAACACCATAATGGAGGGCTTTTGCTGGAGCTTCTGTTTCAACTACTACTGATGTATTGAAGCGCAGGTCTGTTTTTGCTGCCCTGGAATCTTCCTCTGATTCTCCCGCCAAACACCAGAGCCCAAGATTCCAAACTGCCTCTCACTTCTTCTCCATCACATCCTCCAGACATGTCCTCCCATTGTCTCTTCAGCCTGAGGCAAGTGATCTGGACAACCAACAAATTTCAGATGCCGAGCTACTCTACCTTCCTCTCAGTCCTTCCTTCATCTGCTGTATTCTTCTTCTTCCAGCTGTTCACCATGAACACCAAGTACCAACAAACACACAGATTCTTCTCCACCCTGGGCTGGCCCTGACTGATTTAGCACCTGGCCATATATTCACTCCTTCTGTTTTTTTTTTTTTTTATAATAAATTTTTATTAGTTTTCCATAAATAAAGAATAAACAAAACAAAAACATAGACATAAACAAACAAAAACATGACTTCCCCATACCACCCCTTTTCTGCATTCTTGTTTCAAGATTTTTCAGCAACCCTCTGATCATAACTTAAATATATTTCATGTATTTAACTTCAGTTAGTTATTAATACAACTGTAGTTCTTTATCTCTTATAACTCTGAGCCCCTAATTTTCCAAATTACAACAGTTTTTAAGATAAACTTTAAATTTGTTCCAATCTTCATCCACCGCCTCTTTCCCCCGGTCTCGAATTCTGCCAGTCATCTCTGCCAGTCCCATATAGTCGATCACCTTCGTCTGCCATTCTTCCAACGTGGGTAAATCTTGCGTCTTCCAATACTTTGCTAAAAGAATTCTTGCTGCTGTGGTGGCGTACATAAAAAATGTCCTATCCTTCTTTGGCACCATTTGGCCCACCATACCCAAGAGAAAGGCCTCTGGTTTTTTAACAAACGTTCTCTTCAGAACTTTTTTTATTTCATTATAGATCATTTCCCAGAAAGCCTTAATCTTCGGGCAGGTCCACCAAAGGTGATAGAAGGTTCCCTCCGTTTCACTGCACTTCCAACACTTGTTATTGGGCAAATGATAGATCTTTGCTAACTTAGCAGGAGTCATGTACCACCTGTAGATCATTTTCATAATGTTTTCTTTTAAGGCATTGCATGCCGTAAATTTAACACCAGTGGTCCATAACTGCTCCCAGTCTGCAAATTCAATGTCATGCCCAATGTCCTGTGCCCATTTAATCATATTAGATTTCACCATTTCATCTTGAGTATTCCATTTCAACAGCAAGTTGTACATTCTTGACAAATTTTTAGTATTGGGTTCTAACAGTTCTGTTTCTAATTTTGACTTCTCCACCTGGAAGCCTTTCTTTCTGTCCTGTTTAAATACTTCATTTATCTGTCGATAATGTAACCAATCTCTCACCTTAAATTTCAGTTTCTCAAAACTCTGCAATTTTACATTTTCACCATCTTGTTCTATAATTTCACAATATTTAGGCCAATTAGAACCCATATTCAATTTTTTCACCTCTTTTGCTTCCATTGGTGACAACCACCTGGGGGTTTTACTTTCAAACAGGTCTTTATACTTAATCCAAACATTATACAGAGCTTTCCTCACCATATGGTTCTTAAAACCTTTATGCAATTTTACCTTGTCATACCATATATATGCATGCCAACCAAATCTGTTGTCAAATCCTTCAAGGTCCAAAATGTCTGTATTCTCGAGGAGCAGCCAATCTTTCAACCAGCAAAACGCTGCTGATTCATAGTAGAGTCTTAAGTCCGGCAGGGCAAAACCCCCTCTATCTTTCGCATCTGTTAATGTCTTAAATTTTATTCTTGGCTTTTTGCCCTGCCAAACAAATTTCGATATGTCTTTCTGCCACCTCTTGAAACAGTCCATCTTGTCTATTATTTGTAATGTCTGAAACAGAAATAACATTCTAGGCAATACATTCATTTTGATAACAGCAATTCTGCCTAACAAGGAAAGTTTCAGCCTTGACCATATGTCTAAATCTTTCTTAACTTCTGTCCAACATTTATCATAATTGTCTTTAAAAAGATTCACATTTTTCGATGTCAAATTCACCCCCAGGTACTTCACTTTTTTTGCTATCTCCAAACCTGTTTCATTCTGGAATGTCTCTTTTTCTTCATTTGTTAGGTTTTTTTCCAATACTTTAGTTTTTTGTTTGTTCAGCTTAAATCCTGCAACTTGACCAAATATCTCGATCAGTTCTAAAACTCTTTTTGTACTAGTGATTGGCTGTTGCAAAGTCAAAACTAGGTCATCTGCAAATGCCCTTAATTTATACTCTTTCACTCCGACCTGAATTCCTTTAACCAACTGGTCCTTTCTAATCATATTTAACAAAACCTCCAGAACTAGTATAAAAAGTAGGGGGGAAATAGGACATCCCTGTCGTGTTCCTTTCTCTATGGCTATCTCTTCCGTTACCACATTGTTCACAATTAGCTTTGCCTTCTGCTCAGAATAAATTGCACCTATACCATTTTCAAAACCTTGGCCTACCCCCATCCCTTGGAGATTCTTTTTCATAAAACTCCAACAAATATTGTCAAAGGCTTTCTCCGCGTCCACAAAAATCAAAACCGCTTTTCTGTTAATGTTCATTTCCAACAGTTCCACAATGTCTATTATGTTCCTCACATTGTCAGACATGTGTCTACCCGGGAGAAAGCCAGATTGATCCTTATGAATCTCACCTGTCAATACTTTCTTCAGTCTTTTTGCTAAAATGTCTGCAAAAATTTTGTAATCCACATTTAATAATGATATCGGGCGGTAGTTCTTAACCTGGTTCTTTTCAGTCTCGGTCTTTGGTATAAGTGAGATAAAAGCCTCTTTCCACGTTTCAGGTGCCTTTTTCCCCTCCAATATTTCATTGCAAACTTCTTTTAGTGGTTGCACTAGACCTTCTCTCAAAGCTTTATAATATCTAGCCGTCAGTCCGTCTGGTCCTGGAGACTTTCCCAGTTGTGCCTTTTGAATGGCCTCCTCTATTTCCTGTTCTGTTATTTTCTCATTCAAAATCAACTTGCCCTGTTCTGGAATTTTCGGTAGTCCATAATTTTTAAGAAATTCTTCTATTTCTTGTTCATTTACTGGCCCTTGTGTGTATAATTTCCTAAAAAAACTTTGGAAACAGTTACTTATCTCATTTGGCTTATGAACATTCTTTCCCTCTATCTCCAAACAAGTAACTGTGTTCAATTTTTGTCTCTTTTTCAATTGCCATGCAAGGAGCTTCCCACACTTATCTGCAGACTCAAAAGTCCTTTGTCTCATTTGTTTAATTTTCCATTCTATCTCTTGATTTGTCAGTTCCATATATTGCGTCTGATAATATTTTATTTCTCTCAAAATTTCTTGAGACTTTGGTTTTGACCTCAGTTTCTTTTCTCCTTCCTTCATTTTTTCTAAAATTCTTTCTTTCCTTTCATTTTGCTTTTTCCTCTTGATTGAATTCTGTTGTATCAGGAAGCCTCTCATCACGGCTTTACTTGCGTCCCAAATTGTTCTTTTTTCCACATCTGTTCTCAAATTTATCTCGAAGTAATCTTTCAATGTCTTTAGGGCCTTTATACAGAATTGTTCATCTCTAAATAGGGAGTCATTCATTCTCCATCTAAAGGATCCAGTTGTTGTCATTTTCATTTCCATCTTTACGGCATTATGGTCGGAGCAGGTTTTTGGGCAGATTTCTACTTTTTTAATCTTTGTAGCCATCACACTAGATACCCAGATTTGGTCGATTCTCGTCCATGTCATTTTAGATTCCGAGAAAAAAGTTCCCTCTCTCTCGAGAGGATTCTTTGTTCTCCAAATATCAATCAAGTCCATATTTTCCGTCATCTCGAAGAAAGTCTTTGGTAATCTTCCTTCTTTAGATATTGTCTGTCTTTGTGCCTTGTCCATGTTTGTAGAAACCACTCCATTCATGTCCCCCATCATTATTATTTTGCAGTCGAGATAATCTAGTAAGGTCTCATGCAACTTCTTAAAAAATTCTGCCTTCCCATCATTTGGTGCATATACTCCAATTATCAAATATTTTTCCCCCTGGATCTGTACTTCAATTGCCAGGTATCTTCCTTCTTCATCCTTAAATTTTAACTTTGGGTCCAATTTTTCCTTTGCATAAATCACTACTCCTCTCTTTTTTACTTTATCGGAAGATGTAAATTCTTGTCCCAGTCTTTTGTTCACCAACAATTTCCTGTGTGCTCTAGTTATGTGAGTTTCCTGTAGACATATCAGATCCAGTTGTTCCCTTTTCAAAATGTGGAAAACCTGTCGTTTTTTTCTGGGATGGTTCAAACCGTTGCAATTCCAGCTTAGAAGTTGCAGAGACATTTTGTTTGTTAGATGTTTGATCCTCCGACTGCTCCAAGTTTTTCTTCCTCTTCAGTTGGCAGTTGTGGTAGTCCAAATGATAGATTTGCAATGTCTGTTAGCCCTCCTCCTTCTGGTGTTAATCCTTGCCCTTCTCTTGCCGGATCCACCGTACCTTTCTGTAGGTCCTCTAGGTTTCTCTCCAAAAAGTACTCTTTCTCCTGTACTGTTCTTATTCTTACTTTCTTCCCTTTGTAGTTAAAGGACAACCCCTGTGGGAATTCCCACCTGAAAGGTATGAAGTTCTTCCTCAGCAAATTGGCAAGATCTCTATAAAAGGTCCTCACTTCCAAGATGTATTTAGGGATGTCCTTAAAGATTTGGACTTGAATGTTTCCAATCACCAAAGCTTTTTGATAATGAAGGTTCAGTATCTTGTCTCTTTCCTCTTTGGTTCTAAAGGTGATCAGACAATCCCTTGACTTCTTACTTTGCTTTCTACCAAGTCTGAAAGCAGTTGTTATCCCCACTTCATCTTCCTCCAGATCTTCTTGCCAATTTTCCAGAATTGCCTCTGTGAGAAATTCCGCCAGATTGTCCTCTTCTTTCTCTGGAACCTGTCTAAATTTCAGATTTCGTTCTTTCCGTTGTAATTCCAGTAAGGAGAGGGCCGCTTCATGCTCATTCACCTTTTTCTCAATCGGCACAAGTCTTTCCTGTGTCTCACCTGCAACAGATTTTGCACTCTCTGCAATTTTCCTTGTTTCTGAAGATTCCTGAATCAGTCTATTTATAGATTCTGTATTTGTTGCCACTGATGTGGTATTCAAATCCAATCTTGCTGTAAGTTCTGTCAATTTCTTTGAATTTTCTGCTGATTGCTTTGTTAAGGCCTCAAGGGATTGATTTATTTTAAGCAGTGCCTGTGTCATAGGTTCCATTGATGCTGCTGTCCCAGTGTCTGGTGCAGGCACTGTGTTGCCAGAGATTGAGCCTCTTTTCTTTTGTGTTAGTTTAGCTTTAGATCTGGTTCTTATCTCCTCTGCCGTGCCACTCATATCCCAAGGCCGTTCTCACAGGAAAAACTTGCAATGGAAAATCCCAGTATTAGTCAGTTACTTTACAATTTTTCCCTCTTAGCCCTCAAGAGGGAGCAGTTAAAAGTTTCCAAGTTAGAAACAACAAAGAGACAGAAAGCCGGATGTAGAAAATCTCAAGTCCGCCATTAAAGTTGTAAAACTTTTTCTCCAATTTAAATTTGGTTAGTCCAATATCAGTAACAAAGTCCCATTTAAATCTTAAATGTCTTAAAATTTTTCCACCATTTAAGGTATAGTCTATATCCACTTCAAAGTTGTTTTAAAGAACAGTTTTCCCGGTGTTAAGTCCTGGCAGGTCGTCCCGGGGATCAGAGCAGTGAAAAACTTTGTTTCCCTTTAAATTAAAAGTATCTTCGCAAGACTGTCTTTTTTCCCCCTTCTCCTGCCAATCTGGAGGGGAGAGATACTTTTGACAGCTCAGGTTTGACAGTTCGCCACTAAGTCTCTAATAACTGCAGCGAGGTCTTTCGTTGCTTTAAATTCCTGCAGTCCGGGGGGGGCAGACTTCCTTATTTTTTGCCCTCCCGTTTTCAGCCAAATTTTCAATTTTTAAAGGTTCCTAATTTTTTCCCTTCTTACTCACGGGAATCCAGTCCAGATTTTCTTTTCAGGAAGGAATCGGCGCTCTCCGCTAATGGCGACGCGGCTTCACTCCGCAGGCTGGGTAGCGACTCTCAGCACCGCGCTCACTCCCGATGCCGCTCCGGAGCCTTTAAAAAGGCTCTTTCACAGTACCGGGGGGCGCAAAGGTGCCCACCGAGTCTCCTTGCTCTCAGGCTTCCGCGCCTGAGATTTTAGGGGTCCCCCGCTCGCCGTAGCGGGTAAGACCCGAACTTGCGGAGCAGTCCTTCTCCGGAGCTCGGAGGTAGGACCGCCATTAAGCGCTGGCACCGACCGGAAGTCTCTATATTCACTCCTTCTGATCCCTCTAGCTCAGTCCCAGCCAACCACACTCTCTAATGGAAAATTTGGAACCTGCAGCCACCAACCAGGACATCCTTCTTTTGAATACTGAGAGCTCTGTCTCCACTCCCCAGCTGTCAGTTGAGGTCACCCATTGACAGTTAAATCAACTTCCACCTGGCCAGACAAAAGACTTCCCCCAACAAACACATTGCAATATACATTATAATACAAATGACAGAATACGTTACAATACCGATTAGAACACAGTTTCAAATAAACAGGCTTTCTTCACTCTTTCTTGAAAATTCATGGAGTGTGATCACACTAGTAATACTGTGCTTACTTCTGACCACTGCACCTCAAAAAGGATGCTGTAGAGTTTAGAAAGTACAGATAAGATAAAGGAAACCACAACAATCAAGGGGCACAAGAAGTCACTCACACAAGGGGGAGTCCTTTTCCCATCCCCTGGGCCCCTTGAGAAACTCAGCAAACCTGCTGTACCCAGAACTGGGTGTGGAGAAAGGGCTGAGGAAGTACTACCCACCTTGGGCTTATCCATAAAAAGCAAGTCTAGAGTGGGAGACTAGGGTGATGTCTACTGTTTCCAGGAACTCTTCTTCTTGTGAGATTTTTGGGGGTGAGCTGAGAATTTGTTTGGATCCTGGGTGAGAACCCAGAGGCTGAAAGGGAGGGTGTGTTGGAGGGGAAATGAATTGATTCTGATTGCATTAATGTAATATTGCATTAATGTAACATTTATATAGGTAACAGTATTTTTGTAATGTTTTGTTTAAGTTGTTGCTGCTTCAGTTTTCTGTACACTACTTTATATATTAAGCAGTATAGAAGTTAAATAATCAGTCAACCAAGGATTTCTTAATGCTGCACATCGTTCTAGTCAGACTAAATAGAATTTGCTGCTACAGGTTGGGATGGTGGTCACTAATTTAGATTTGTGGAGGATTAGGCTATCAGTGGCTAATAGTCGGGATTACTATATTGCCTCTAGTCTCATGGTTAGCATGCCTCTTAATAATAGTTGCTGGGGATTATGAGCAACACCGTGCTAGTGCACTCAAATCCTGTTTGTGAGTTTCTGTTGTCCAGTTTGGTGTGGGAAACAGGATCTGGACTAGGTAGGCCTTTGCTTTGATCCAGCAGGACTCTTGCTATATTCTTACCAAGCATGCAAATTGATGGTCTTGCCCTATTACTCTCAGTGACTGTAAGTCACGGGTAGCACACTTTTCATTAATCTCTAGACATTTGCATGCTTTTCAATGCAGTGCTATTGTGTCAAATAATTTAAAACATCTGTTTAGTTCACATTATATCTTGAATGAGAGATCAAGTCTGCAGCAGGTCTTGAACTGGTGGCTAGAGGGCTGGTAATGAGTTTTCAGACTCTGGTGAAAGCGTGGAATTGCAAAGAGGTCAGCCATGCTAACAAGAAAGGCTTTATGCATCAGTGGAGCTGGTACTGAGAGGAATTGCCATGTCTTCTGGCCAGGTTCGGCGATCACAGGGGACTTGCTGTTAGCTCAGCTCCCTTGAACAACTTGTCTCTGTCTTTGAAGAGCTGTTGCTCTGTTTTGCAGCCTTTTGCAGGAGGGTGAGAGGGATGTCCCAGGAGAGAGTCCCCTGGAATCTGGTAAAGCAGAATCCTCTGGTCTGGAAGGACTCTTTTAGGAGACACTTCCTTCCTACCCATGACCTTAATCCTTGCAGTGTTTCTCAACCTTGGGTCTCCAGATGTTGTTGGACTACAACTCCTATCATCCCTGAGCTCTGGCCTTGCTAGGGATAATGGGAGTTGTAGGCCAAAAACATCTGGGGACCCAAGGTTGAGAAAGACTGCTTAAGGAAAGAGTGGGAGGGTGTTAGATGAAGTAAGGGACTGGCAAGGAGAATTTTTTAGGGATTAGGGGCAACTGATAGGAAGCGGAGGAGTAGCTGGAAATTCTCCAGCTTGGATTTGAATTGTGAGGTTTCTTTTTAAGAGACTTTGAAGTTTGTTTCTGAGCCTGACTTGGAAGAACTTTGCTGGCTCCCTTAGATGATTCTGAATTGAAGCACACTCCCATCTCCCACTCCAAGAACATAAGAAGCTGCCATTGACCCATCTAGCTCAATACTGTCCACACTGACCGGAAGCAGCTGTTTCAGGCAGGGGTCTCTCCCAGCTGTACCTGGAGGTGGTGAGGCTTGAAACTGGATGCTTCTGTGTGAAAAGCAAATGCTTTGCCACTGAGACACAGCCCTTCCCTGCCCTTTGACTGGGCCAGCCCTGACAGCATGTTATGGAGGATTTTATCTCTGCGACAACAGAAGGCCACTGTCTTTTCAACGTTTGAGAATCTAGTCTCTGCTGGAAAGGATGTTTGAGCTTTTGCTTTTGTCAAACCCAGGACCTTTCATATTCCAGATAAAAGGAGGGGTGGAAAGGGAGGGGGGAGAATGTGTTCTTTGTTCTGCTGAGGGAAGGGAAATCACATGATTTTGTCTTTCCCCCCGAACAATAGTTTGCTGGAGACAGCCCAGCAATTATCTTGTTAAAATGTACTGTGTGAGCCACCTCCGCTATGCTGAAGGTGTGCTCCTCAGAGAAGTGGGTGTGTGAGCAGCTGTTCCTCAGTGAAGCACAAGGCCCCAGAAGATTATCTTCCCACTGTCTTCAAGGCAGAGCATTGGTGACGATCAGCTTCCTCTTCACTTAAGTCCTCATTAGTCAATAGGTTTGGTGAGGGATGAGGAACTTATGGCCCTCCAGATATTGACGGACTCCAGTGTCCATCAGCCCCAGCCAGCACAGCCCATGGTGAGGGATGATGAGAACTATAACCCAACACATCCCAAGGGCCACACGTCCCCAATTCCTATTAAATAAGAACTCACCCTAGTTCAGTTAGGGCGGCTTACCTCTTTGTGTATTCTTAGTGTGGGGCGTGTTAGGGAAGGGATAGTAACTTGGGTGGGGAACATGTTGTGCTCCTTCTGGGGTGGCATGTCCACCTTTGTCCACCTTGAACTCAGCTCTCACCTGTGGCTCCTAGGAGCCTCTCACACATCAGCACTGGAAATTTTATTTTAAAGGGGTCTCTGGGTTGTATTCAACTATGTTTTACTCAGAGTAGATTAATTTAAATTAATGAACCTAAATATTTCCCACCCTGCACTCAGCTCTCACCAGCATGCGACAGCACCCACACCCCAGGAACGGCTTTGACTGGCTGGCTAAATCAGGTTTGGGTAGCCGATGGGTCTCAAACTCTCAGTGAGTTAGGGACTTTCCCTGCATGTGAACACAGGCTCCGGCGGATTGAGCAGACAAGACCAAGAGTGAGTCCAACCGTCAAGAAGACGGCTGTAGATGGAGCAGATGAGGAGCAGATGGGGCTTGCCAACCTGGGAAGGTAGTCCTTGTAGGAGAAGGAAAACTCTGATCCTAAACCTTGTGGAATATCTTCAGGAGAAGAAAAGGCTGAGGAGTGAAGTCTACACAAATTTGGAATGCAAGTCCTGCAGCCAAGGTGGTGCACAAACAGATGGTTCTGCTTTCCTTTAGACCACATCAGTGAGGCCAGGGGGTGGGGATCTTGACACCTGGACAGCCCAGGCCCCCCATACACACTGCCCAGGTCTGTGTCCCAGGGAGGTCCCTTCAGTGCTGCTAACACAGTGGTTTGACTTCACCTCCCAGAAGCACACTCCATTGTCTCTCAAGACAACAACAACCCCTTAGTAAATGTGCTTAGGATTCTAAACTTAATGCTTTCCCACTTTCATATGAACCCCTCATCTTTTACTGCCTGCATGCAAGAAGAATCCAAGAGGAATTCAACATTGCAGTATGTAGAACATTCTATCAGTGCAAATTTTTCAGCTTGCCAGATGGAGCGATCCCTCCTCCCCTCATGTGCTCTTCTGGGGGTTCTCTTGACTCCCACCAGCCAATTTTGGGGAGGCTTGCAGGGGAAAGGGGGAAGCCCCATTGCACAAGCAGAAGACCTTGTGCAAGGCTTCCCCTGATGGTACCAGTTAGGACAATCCCGCCCTATGCAGTATAGCTGCCTGCTGAGAATAACACTTCATTTATATGTTGAATTGGTCTATATACCCACAGAAGCTTATACCCAGGAGAGACAATACTTGACCCTCCATATGCTGTTGGAGTACAACTCCCATTGGCTGCAGCCAAAAGAATAATGGTCAGAGATGATGGGAGCTGGTCCACCAACATTGGGAAGGTCACAGGTTCCCCATCCCTGAACTTGGTTAAAGGGCTCACACATAGAGGATGAGAAACTTCACTGGCTTAAAAATCCAGCAAGTTGCACTGCATGTGGCAATGCAGGTTCTGAAACCCAGTACCCAAGGACTAGGAACTAGTTCATCCATTTATGTCCATCACTGGATGACTGCAGGAGCAAGCAATGCCTCTCATGTCTAAGTAAATGGGCCATCACAGATGGAAATTGTGTATTGTCAAAGGAGCTATGATTTTTAATGGCATCAGTTCACACATTCTTTCCCTGTGTTGAATTATAAATTGTCCCTCAAGGCAGAGATCTGTCCTACTGAACTCCGTTAAGGGCTGTGCATTGATAATAAACTAAATAATAAATTAAATATTAATGGTATTCAGCCCACAGCCATCAAGTATGTGGTCACTGGGCTGAGAAATGTACAAGTGATGTACATGCATGTGTGAACCAGCTTTAATCACCCCCACCCCACCTCCAAAAACACATTGGAGCAAGGCTTGCATTAGTGAAGGAGGGAGATGGGTTAAATTCTACTCCCTGTTGTCAATATTTTGGAAAGACATAATCTCTGCCACCAAATAAACCCATGCTCATATCTTTTACTTTGTCCTCCGAGTCCCCTTGCAGCTGTTAGCCATTATTCTTATGAGCGTAGTAAGCATTTATGATGCCATCCGGCCAGGCAGATAATTTTAAATGATTAGCATAACTCCAGCTGGAAAATTGGTCTCTGCCGCTACCACAAAATGAGCCACCCAGATGCAGCTACAGGTCCTTCCTGCACTGCACTGTCAGTTGGATACCAGGCTCCTTTTGTGTACAGTGCAAGATGTTTTTTTTCTTCTTGAAATACACGAGGAATTTCATTTTTCCATTGAAAATCTTGCCTTACTGTTCTAACTTCATTCAGATATTCCCAATATTTCCTTTAGTCTGTCCTGAACCTTACAACATTCAGTTTCATTGGATGCCCCCCAAATCTAATATTATGAGAGAGGGAGAAAAGTATCTTCCTACCCACTTTATGCAAACCATGCACCATCTGACACGTCTCTCTCAGGCAGCATCTATTGCAGATCATGAAAGGACGGCGTCCTTTAAACACCTCACACTGGCCCAGGTATTGCCAAGTTGTTGAAAAGGGGAGGGAGAGAGGTAAAGTTAGAGCTGCTAAAATTCACATATTGATTTCAAATTGCTAGAGCTGGCTTGGTCAAATTATATTTGTCTAACGTAGGCTGGCCATAGAAAATGAGCTACCTCTGTGTGCCAGTATTATGGCTCTTACACTGGATCTTGTGTGAAGTTACATCTCCGTTAAAGTTAACATTAAACCATTTTTTGACTTTGTTGTTGTTGCTTTTAGTTTCTGTTCTGTGTTCTTTCCATTGTTATTATGAAGACATAACAACAGTGAGCAAGAGATTGATTCATATAAAAAAGAATGCTCTCTATACACAATTTTTGCCTTAGTAAAGCAATTTGTGGTATCCAGCTATTACATTCCTTATAATCAGGAATTAATATTCCCTTCTCACGTTGGGTTTCTCTTCAGAGTCCTCATGGTTGATCCTGCACATGGATACTTCCTAGTCGCTCAGAGGCACCCCCAGATGTTTTTGGGACATTGGCCCCAGCCAGTAATCAGGGATGATGGGAGTTGTAGCCTAATAATGTCCAAAGACGCCAGGCTGACTATCCTTGCTCTAGATTATTAATTGCGTGTTCAGACCCAGAAAACTCCCCCCTAAATAAATTCACACTTGACTCAAATTTTAGTTTTGGTTTTTGGCAGTATTTAGGCCACAACTTTATTGATTACAGAAAGTGAGTGGTTGCATAGGCTCTGGTTCGACTAGCTCTCTGCCATGCAGGTAGCGTTGACCCAGGGTTCCAGCATAGGTCAGCCAAGGGTGAACACCTGGATAAGCGAAAAGTCGGGAACGGACTATATCTGCCACCCAGATGTCCCCCTGAACTCTGGCATGGGCACAACCCCCTCTCAGGGGTTGACCAAACCATTTGAGTCCCTGGATTCCTTTAACGGAATGCCTTTCACATAGGGATGGCGAGAGCGTTCTCCCATCCCTATCACCTGAACCAGAGCCTATCCGCAACCTTACAAGTTGTGATGATTTGCTACGCAGCAGGCAAAACCCAAATGGCAATAGCCAATCAGCCAAGTGGGGGAAATTCCTGCCATACTGTGCTGGTCCCAGGGGGAGGTTACGGTGGGGTGAGGTCCAGGACCTGAGTCGAGGGTCGGCAGACAGTCCTCCACGGGCGAAGCGGGGTCCAGGGCGAGGAGCAGGGCAAGGACAGGAACTCTCGAGGAACAGGACAGGGTGCTGGCTGAAACAGCTCTTCAACGACGTTGCTCCCGCAACCTGGGACTGGGCTGACTCGCCTTTATCTTCTCTGAGGCCAGGGGCGGTCCCGGCCCCCAGGAGACCCGCCTCTCCTGGCCTTAAGGTGAGCACTCCTCCTGGGAGAAACCAGTTCCCTCCGCCTCTCTGCCCTGAGCCTCTGCAGCTCAGGAGAGGCTGGAGGGTTACTGGACCCAGGGGAAGACTCACCTTCCCCTGACAGGGCTGGGAGAGGCGCACCTGTAGGCACTGTGTCTTCAATCACCTCCGGAGCCAGAGAGGATTCACCTGGTGCCTGCTCCTGAGGATCCGGCACAGGTGCAGGTGCTTCAGATCCAAGGCCCTGTCCCAGCTCAGCCGGCCCTGGAGGCGGGGAATCTTGTGCAGGCTCGGGTTCCTCCGGTTCAGCCTCTGAATCGGATTCCCAGGCCATCACACATACCCCTGTCCCAACGGCAGACGACACAATGGCATAGCAAGTTCAAGCGCAAAAGCCCTAAAAATAGGGAGAGGTGGGTGGGTGTTCTGAATACACACGCCAAAAGAGGAAGCTCTGGGTCATGTGCATGGGCATATATAGGTCCCTTGATCCGTTTGGACTGTGCCCCATTGGCCAGATTAAACCCAGCATTGAGGGACCTACCAATCAGGTGTTGTGGCTGACCAATCTTAACCACCCACAACACAGGGGATCGGTTTCCAGGTCTCACCGCAACACGTGCCCTCTTTAATGGAGGACACGATCTCCATAAAAAGGGAGTTGTTGTGGTGGTTTATGAAGCATCTGAAACCGATTTCACAAGACAATAAAACAAGCATAAAACAATTGCATATATATAAAAACAATTTCAGAGCTAATATAGATACCATCTGGGATTAAAAAAATATACACTAAAATGGTGATTTGAAAAAAAAGAATTTCTTAAACAGACATAAAGAAGATAATAGGGATGGTGAATCTGTTACGTAGCAGGAGGGTGTGGAAAAATGGTTCAGGATGCTGAGCTAGAAACTATTTGTCAAATAGTTATAATAATGATAATCTATTATTTGCACCCCACCCATCTGACTGGGTTGCCCCAGCCACTCTGGGCAGCTTCCAGCAAATTTAAAAACATAGTAAAACATTGAAACTTAAAAGGCTTCCCTATACAGGGCTGCCTTCAGATGTTTCCTAAATGTTACACAATTACTCATCTCCTTGACATCTGATAGGAGGGTGTTCCACCAAGAAGGCCCTCTGCCTGGTTCCCTGTAACTTGGCTTCTCGCAGTGAGGGAACCGCCAGAAGACCCTTGGAGCTGCACCTCAGTGTCTGGGCTGAACAATGGGGGTGGAGACACTCCTTGAGATATACTGGGCCGAGGCCATTTAGGGCTTTCAAGGTCAGCACCAACACTTTGAATTGTGCTCAGAAACGTACTGGGAGCCAGTGTAGGTCTTTCAAGACTGGTGTTATATGGTCTCGGCAGCTGCTCCCAGTCAACAGTCTAGTTCCACCGGTGTGTTAGTTAGCCTGGGTGTGCAATATATTTCTTTAGTAAATCATAGAATCATAGAATCATAGAGTTGGAAGAGACCACAAGGGCCATCGAGTCCAACCCCCTGCCAAGCAGGAAACACCATCAGAGCACTCCTGACATATGGTTGTCAAGCCTCTGCTTAAAGACCTCCAAAGAAGGAGACTCTACCACACTCCTTGGCAGCAAATTCCACTGTCGAACAGCTCTTACTGTCAGGAAGTTCTTCCTAATGTTTAGGTGGAATCTTCTTTCTTGTAGTTTGGATCCATTGCTCCGTGTCCGCTTCTCTGGAGCAGCAGAAAACAGCCTTTCTCCCTCCTCTATGTGACATCCTTTTATATATTTGAACATGGCTATCATATCACCCCTTAACCTCCTCTTCTCCAGGCTAAACATGCCCAGCTCCCTTAGCCGTTCCTCATAAGGCATCATTTCCAGGCCTTTGACCATTTTGGTTGCCCTCCTCTGGACACGTTCCAGTTTGTCAGTGTCCTTCTTGAACTGTGGTGCCCAGAACTGGACACAGTACTCCAGGTGAGGTCTGACCAGAGCAGAATACAGTGGCACTATTACTTCCCTTGATCTAGATGCTATACTCCTATTGATGAGGCCCAGAATTGCATTGGCTTTTTTAGCTGCCGCGTCACACTGTTGGCTCATGTCAAGTTTTGTGTGCGCGTAGTAAATGGTTTTGTGTGTGCGCGCACACGTGCGTAAGAGAGAGAGAGTGTGTGTAATGGATTAGGACTATGGTGTGAGGGAGGGCAGGGGCGAAACAGGGTTTTGCAGCATGAGGAGGCACCTCTCTTTGGGGTGGGGGGCATGGGGGTGGCTCAGAGACCGCAGTGGGTGGCAGTGGCTGACTGGAGGACTCCCAAGGAGAGGGGAGAGGAGAGGTGGCTGAGGGAACACTCCACAAGGGAGGTTGTTTGAAAAGGGGTGAGAGGCTCATACTCTCCAACATTTCTCTAATGAAAATAGGGATGTCCCATTCCATAATGATAATTTTAATATTTACACGTCACATATCTTACTGGGCTGCCCCAGCCAATCTGGGCAGCTTCCAACATTATATATGTAATAAAACCATTAAACTTTAAAAAACTTCCCTATACAGGATTGCCTTCAGATGGCTCGGGGGTTGGATAACTCCATACCCTCCAACATTTATCCAATGAAAATAGGAACATCCTAAGAAAAGCAGGACATTCTGGGATCAAATGAGAAACCAGGATGGCTTCTCTAAATCAGGGACATCCCTGGAAAATAGGGACATTTGGAGACTCGAGGCTGCCAGCTCTGCAAGTAAGGGGTGACATAACTGGGCTCCTGAGCGCCACAGGGTGCTACAGAAAGCATGTAGTTTGTCAAGGGAGCTGTGGGCTCAAAAAGGTTGAAAACCTCTGCCTTGCACCTTTATTAGCAGGAGATCATGCACATCTGGGCTTGCGCATTGTTTTTTGCACCCTCAGTGGGAGAGATGCTCAAGGTAGCCTTCGGAGAGTTTGCTTCCTTTAGAAGACAAAACTCCAAAAGTCTGTGGCATTTTATTTATTTATTTAAAGAAATCTATTTATTGTTTACAAGTGTGCAGGTTGAAGAAGCATTAGAGAGTGCAACAACAAAAACCCAACCCAGCAGGATGTGTTTATCAAAAGTCACTCTGAAATCCAAACACTGCTTCCAAAGTTTAACACTTAGGTAAGTGAACACATCAAAAGCACATCAAAGTGCAAGTAGATAAATAGGTACCGTAAACAGCATTTCCGTGCGCTGCTCTGGTTCGCCAGAAGCAGCTTAGTCATGCTGGCCACATGACCCAGAAGCTGTACGCCGGCTCCCTCGGCCAATAAAGCAAGAAGAGCACTGCAACCGCAGAGTCGGCCATGACTAGACCTAATGGTCAGGGGTCCCTTTACATTTTAAGTGAGCACTTTGGGAGGTGGAGGAGGGGAGAGAGACCTTTTTTCACCTACCATTCCTTTTAATCTATTTCACTTTTCTGTTATGGCAATATGTTTTTAAAATGAACTTGGCTTTTGTTTTTGCTTCTTGTTGTTCCCCTCTTGTACAGCTGTGTTAATGATTTATTTGATATATTGCATCTGAGGTTTTTATCTCATTCTTTTAATGGTTTGAATCCAGAAGTCCCTGTGGGGTCCCTTCAGGGGACCTAGAGGCAGGGGAGATTTTTTCTAAAAAAATAAAAATAAACACACATTTCTTTCAAATGTGCAAGGCACCATCCAACCACCTTAGGGACTCCACTCCAGATTTGTGTAGCATTTATGCCTTAGCCTTTTCTTCTCCCAGAGATATCGTACAAGGCAGTGGGCTACCCTCACCTGGTTTAGGTGGCCAGTTGAAGCTTTCCCAGGTTGTGGATGCTGTTTCACAGAGGCTTTTTTTTTGGCAAGGTGTTCTGGGAACAAGAAGGAGGAAGTGGGGAAGAATTCCATGTGGGGCTGGATGGAGGAGGCAGCACTGAGAGACTGGAGGTCATGAATGGCTGTTGCTTTGGACCCAGGCTTGCTGCAGCTGTGAGAGTGCAATGTTCTGTAGCCCCTCCCATGGAAGGCTTCCAGGGGTAAATATGCGTGAATACACCATACTTCTAAGACACTGCAGACTCCAGTGGAATCCTGGGTGAGCACCTGGAAGGCCCTGGAATCTTGCTACCACTTGGCAGAGATTGGGGGTGGCATGAAGCAATACAGAGTTCATTCTCAGCACTCTGAAATCATTCAAAGCAGCCCCCCCCCACACATCTGCAGTTCCAACAAGTCTTCCAGGAGAAGAAGCTGTTGCTTGCCAACAAGCACAGACTGAAACAATTCCCTCTTTGTAAACTAAGCACCACATGCCGGTCTGCCATTTTTATGGTGGCAGTTGTTTAAAAAAAGGAAAGGAAAAAAAGATCCCAGCAGAGTGTGTAGCTTTGAAAGCTCAATTAGCTCGGAAAGAAATAGCTCCAAATTAAAAGCTTGACTTGGGGATGAGATGGAAGTGAGATTGATGAGGGAGGTTATCGTTTCTTGCTGTTTGCCTGCACGAGCAGTAAAGGTGAAACTATAAAGGAGTACAATCCGTTGTGAAGCATCAGTGGACAAAATACAGGTGGCAGAAGTGTCGGTGTAACAAGGACTGGCAGAACTCAGCACCTCACATGCACCCTAAATTGAATTTTATTTTATTGTTTTACAAGAGGTCCCAAGTTCTCCCTTAAGTACATTATTAAAATTGTGGTGCATTTAACATGAATCCTGTACAGCAACTGTATTAGGGCTTAAGGTTGCCAGGTTGCAACCTGGAGATTGCTCCTTTCACTTTAAACAATTACAAGTTTATTGTTGCAAAATTTACATCCCATCAAGGTGGGTTTTAAAAGGTCCCAGGGCTACATGCCTACAAAACATCAGTTCACTCAGACACACATTAATAACATGCAAGGTACTTAAACAGCAACAGCAGCATAATAAAAATCCATTGCAGAAATATTTCAGAGTCTTAAAAACAAAGCACCACAAGTGGTCTAGGCAGCAATGGGTAGCTGAAATGGAATGGCTTTTGCTTACCACCTAAATCAGGAGTGGTCAACATTTTTTGTGTCAGGGGCTGCATTTCTTGGTGGGGGTGTACTCTGTGAGGGCCACAGCTGGCAGTGGGTGGAGCCAGAGCCCAAAGTGGGCAGGGTCACCTTTTTTCTACCACCCTCCATCTCTCCGAGCGCCCCACCCCCCGTATATAATATCTTCCTCCCCACTAGGAAGCTGCCAGGAGAGACATCATCACTTATTCTTACCAGAGATCAGATCATGCACAGAGGACTTTGAAATTAGGCCAAGGGCTGCCAGTGCTCACCCCTGAATCCCAAAGAGCACAACTGAATGGCCTTGTTAAGCTGCTCTGCAAAAGCAAATTCCGTAAGAAACAAGACAGTACCATTGAGAAGGTGGGAGATTGTCCCAAGCCTTCCTGAATCACCATCACTCATCTTCATCTCCAGAGAAGGCAGGGACTGAGTGAACCAGGGAGATTCTTCCTGTGGTAAAGCCATTTCAACAGGTCACAACCTGGCAGCTTCCTGGGGCTTTCAAATTATCCAAGGCCAATGTGTACTGAAGGAAGAAGAAATGAATCTCTTGCCTTGAAGACAGATTGGGTAACTCAATGCAAATCAGGCCAAGTTCTGTATCTTATAAAGCATTTGTGGTATGTGTGCAGCCATAGTTTCACCAGGGACTTGGAGCTGGTCTCACTCAGCTCTGGAGGGAACGCTCTCTCTCTTGTGAGGAGTTACTATTTTACATGGCAAGCCTTAAAGGCAAGCCTTAAAGGCATAGCCTGACATTGGCCATCCAAAGTGTTCCTGCCCATTCTACCACCTAAGGATTTGTTCATCTTATTCTGCTGCTAGTGTAGGCCAGATCTCAGCCACAGGACCAGGACCAATGTGTAAGGAAGTGGGATTTACTGGATCGAGAAGCATAGCCTGACTTTTGGGGCACCGACTAAGGCATTTGCTTGGCCCAAGCTGCTACTGCTGCTTCTTTTTGCCAAAAAAATCAAATTGCTCCTAATTAATTCTCCATCATATTAATTGTGAAATGAATGTGCCTTTCTTTGGACAGGATTAGAAATGGCTCCAGGCAGTAGCGCATGACAGCGCTGGGCCTGGAAACCAAACCCCACTAAGGATAACAGATTAAAGCCTCGTTATGCCAGATGGCAAGAGAACCACAAGGCATCACCCGTCACAGCCAAGGAATGGAAGCCCGGCTTCTCCTGCCCTTCTCTGCTGCCTTTAGCCACTTAGATCTTACTTCCCATCCAGAAATGGAGATGGACTCAGTGGTGTATCTACTAGACATTGCTCCCATCCAAGAAACTTTGGGGACTTCCTTTGTTCCAGCCGCTGGGCTTTATTCCCCTCCTCAAACCCAGCAGCCCTGGCTCATTATAGTGCTTTCCTTTCCCTTCTCAGAGGAGATATGTTAGCCCTTTCCAACGTCCAGTTTTGCTGATGGGGAGGAGGAGGAAAAACAAACAGCAGTGAAAAAGGAATATGGGCCACAGCTTGGCTAGGTTGGGCAGTTGTTGCCAAGATCCCCTGATCCATAGGGGGTCCACAATCTGAAATAACAGCTATGTTTGCTGGAGGGGGGGGGGTAACTTTCTAGTGCCCTTCCCTTACTGGCTACACCTTCCCTTCCTTTCCTCCCACTCCCCGCAGTTAAGACCAAGTTGCCTGATTCTGCTGCAATAGAAATCCAGAGGTGTTTGCTGGCTGCCTCCAAGGACAAACACAGCTTCTTGTGAAAGAAACCTCAGCTGCTGGTTAGTGCTGTTTACATATACTGTACTTTCCCACTGATGAATCCTTAAAAAAACAGAAATTGGTCCTACAAACAGATAAACTCAAGTGCATCCCTTCAGTTTAAAAACAAGCAAACACCAAAAGCCTTTATTTTTGCAGATTGTGGGTGCAAATAGATAAGCAGTACAGGGATGAAGATATCTCTCTTGAAATCTCAGCCAACAAAATTGTACATAAACTTTGCCTCCTTCATGTGCATTTTTGAGATCATAGGGTTTGGATTGTTTGTCGCTTTCCTCACTCCCCAGAAAAGCTGGGTGGTTTGCTTTGAAGGAGGAAGTTTCTAGTCCTCATGGTTATAAGCGGAAGTTATTTTTCTAATATAGTCATCTAACTGGGGCTTGCCAGTTCTAGAACTTCAGTAAATATTGCGTTTGCTAGTTGAGGTTTAAGAAGTTAAGCAGAATCCTTTGCCCAAAGAAAATACTGTTTTAGTCTTCATTGGCTTTAACAAACTTAAATTTTAAGCATGTATTTGTAGCACTGAGGACTGTTTGGGTTTCCCTTTTTCTCAGACTATTCAGTTCTGCACCTGACACCAGGCTTCCTCCTTGTGCAGTGCAAATCACAGACCTGCAAACAAATATGATACAGTTGCCAGGCTTTTCATTTTCCCTCTTTGAGCACATCTGGCCCCATTAGCCAGATGTGCTATTCAGAACTGTAAAGGAGGAGCTCCTCTGGCTTTCACTTTTCATCCAAACGCCACTGCAGCCAGTGACCAGTTTATCAATCAGTAAGGGGAAAGTGACAGCCTGGAGATTAATCTCCATCCTACTAACTTCGCTGCTGCAGAAGTAATGGCCTTGGGAGTCTCTCCAGCACTGAAGATGGAGCTGTCTCTGCCGGTGGAGGCAGCAGCTGCTGGGAACTGCAAGTTGATTTGTATGGATCATAATTTGAGCTGGAGAGAACAGCTCCCCTGCTCCCCCCTCCCCATTCCTCCCCAGCTGCTCCCATGCCTTTGAAAGGGAAATTGAGGCGGGAGGGTGGGGAATACTTATGGGATTCCCAGAGGAGAGGTGGCTGGGTCGAGTACCATGGATAGCTCCTCAGTCCCAGAGTGGTGCTCTGACCTGGATGGAAGCAGTAAAGATGTCGTGGTGGGGAAAAGGTCTTTCATTTCTCGTTTTTCATTCATTTCCCAATGACTGAGATTTACAGGCAGAGCAGTGTGTGCACACCCTGTGCCAAATAAAACACAAGTTCCACACCAAGGTGACCCATATTCTGTGACTGGAATACATAATGCAGAGCAATGTGGTCTGTGTATGTGCTTATTTCGCAAAAGTTAGTCTGTTCCCTGAAAGTAGAACTTCAAGGCATTGAGAACAATGGTGATCTGGTCCCATTAGTTGGGATTAGAGGGCGCCCCTCTCAGCTGTCCATATGATACTTCCTACAGGCTACAGAGACCTGCCCTTTCTGGCCAATTGCCTCTCCTTTCAGCCCCTCTTCACCAACCACCTAGCAGTTTCCAGGCAAGTATGCATGCAGTTGTTGTTGTTGTTTAGTCATTTAATCGTGTCCGACTCTTCGTGACCCCCATGGACCAGAGCATGCCAGGCACTCCTGTCTTCCACTGCCTCCCGCAGTTTGGTCAGACTCATGCTGGTAGCTTCAAGAACACTGTCCAACCATCTCGTCCTCTGCCGTCCCCTTCTCCTTGTGCCCTCCATCTTTCCCAACATCAGGGTTTTTTCCAGAGAGTCTTCTCTTCTCATGAGGTGGCCAAAGTATTGGAGCCTCAGCTTCAGGATCTGTCCTTCCAGTGAGCACTCAGGGCTGATTTCCTTAAGAATGGATCAGTTTGATCTTCTTGCAGTCCATAGGACTCTCAAGAGTCTCCTCCAGCACCATAATTCAAAAGCACGCATTCGGTGATCAGCCTTCTTTATGGTCCAGCTCTCACTTCCATACGTCACTACTGGGAAAACCATGGCTTTAACTATATGGGCCTTTGTTGGCAAGGTGATGTCTCTGCTTTTTAAGATGCTGTCTAGGTTTGTCATTGCTTTTCTCCCAAGAAGCAGGCGCCTTTTAATTTTGTGACTGCTGTCACCATCTGCAGTGATCATGGAGCCCAAGAAAGTAATAACTCTCACTGCCTCCATTTCTTCCCCTTCTAATTGCCAGGGGGTGCTGGGACCAGTGGCCATGATCTTTTTTCTTCATTTCAATTGTTCCTAACCCGTGTTTTTCGTCCTTCATTTCCAGTCCTTCTAGCAAAGGCAGCCACACCATACAAGACTAGAACCAGCTAGCATGGCATAGGGAAGGAGTGGGGGAGATTTCTCCAGGTGTTGTCCACAGTCCCACAGGGGTCATCAATCGGTTCAGGAGTGCATGCAGAAAATGAAGCACATTTGAAACACACTCCCCCCACCTAATAAGTCTGGCTGTGGTAGTTTGTTAAGGGTTGCTGGGAATCATAACTGTGAGGAGTAAACTACAGTGTCCAGAAAGAATGTGTTTCAAATGTGCTTTAAAAGTACAGTGTGTATCCAGCTCAGGAGTACCAGTGTGGTGTAGTGGTTAGAGTGTTGGAATAGGCCTTGGGAGACCTGGGTTCAAATCCCCATTCAGCCATGAAGCTCACTGGAGCATACATCCCTCCCCTGCCAACAGCCTGCCCCCCCCATGTCTGCATGGAGGAACCCAGTTTCTTTTCATTTCTTAAGGAAGGACAAAGCATAGAAGGTTTTAAAAATTCTCTGCACATTAGGAACTCAGGTGGTGTCATTTTGGGAAGCTCCTGAGTGAATTTATAACATTGCTGATGCCTGAAGGCAGGGGGAAGGGAAGCCCTGCAGAGATGGGAGGAAGAGATGCATGTCATCTGTTCCCCCCAATGTTTTGTGCAAAGGGAAACCCTGGAGGTTAGGGGTTGGGGAATGAATAGTCCACATACATTTGCATAAGTAACAAAACATTTGGACTCTGGGCTGCTACCAGTACAATCATTTTATTTCATGGAGGAATACTATGTGTGGAATGGCAAAAATGAAAAATCTGTATGATTTTCTTGGGGGGGGGCAGTCTGCAAGCAAAACACTGAAGATGCTTCAAGCTTTTTACTAGAGTACTTTATTTATTTACAGGGACCATCTGCCATTTTTATAAGGTGATACAAATACATCAAGGACATTTTAACCACATCAGCATCACAGTCAAACTTTTGTTTGATTTAAGCAACGGGATATGAACACTTGACACAGGATAGGGCCACCATGGGATTCTGTCTTGCCTGTACACAGAGAAGAAACTGCCATGGGTGGTGTGCTTAGCACACTTGCAGAATTGTCCTCAATCCACTTCCAGGTACATCAGCAGCAGCCACACTGGTGATATGCCAGCTTCCTGCTCAGAGGCAGAATGCCACAGAATAATACCAGTTGCTGGGAAGCAGCAAAGGCAAAGTGCTGTGCACTCAGGTCCTGCTTGTGAGCTTCTCGTAGGCATCTGGGCTCCCATCTGCACTTTACATTTAAAGCAGTATCATGCCACTTTAAACAGTCATGGTTTTCCCCAAACTACCTTGGGGCTGTAGTTTGTTAAGGGTGCTGTTAGGAAGCCTCCTATTCCCGTCAGAGATACAGTTTTCAGAAGGACTTAACAACCATTCCTTATTCCCAAGGGACTCTGGGAAAGATAGCTGCCCCAGGGTCCTTCTTTCTCACCCCACCTCCATCCTGGGGCTTCAGACAGAGAAAGAACCCACAGTGATCACTCCGTAAATAAAATAGAATTCCATCATCTCTCTTTGGGTCATACTAGACATGACACTAGGGCTTATAGGAGCCAGCTCCTAGGGGCTGTGGGGGCTTCGGCTCCCACAATAAAATATTTCAGGGGCTGGGCCCCCACAAAGTTTATGGGCATTCCCATTCAAATCATGTGTGTGCACTGCATCATGGCATACCTGGGCCCCCACAATATATTATTCAAGTTGGCACCCCTACTAGGGGTAGATTTCAATGTTGTGACAAGACAATTGTTCCAGTGACAGAGACATTTCTGCTTGCTCCCCTCCCCTCCTGTGCTATTTTGGGGGTCCTCCCAACCCCCAAGAGAAGATTCCACAGGCTGGTGCACATGGGGGGGGAGAGGGCAGAAAACCTCATTGCGCTAGTGGGATGCTCTGGCATTTACTAGCACCCCACCCCCCATTTGCTGCTACGCCTTTGTAATGCCTGCAGGTTCTCTGATCAGGAGGAGGAGGGGCAGGCTGGCAAGCATGCAGGAGTCAAGTGGATGCAGCAGTAATTATTGAACTCATTAACTTTAGAATTATTAACATAACTAGTTAATGAACAATTATCACAAATCAAACACAACCCATCCCAAACCTCTCTTGAATACTTGGCAACAGTGAGTTTGTTGAATGGATGAATAAATATTGACAGTCAGCTGTTGTTAGTTAGTAGCAGTTTCTGTCACAGGTTCTTCCATCAGTTCATTTTTCCTCATTTCCTCTCTTTTCTCCGCTTTCCTCTCTTATTTACTTTCTTCTTCAGATCTCCATCTTCAGTTTCTTCTGAAGCACATGGAAGGTACACACAAGGTAATAAACATGCAAAGCAACAATGGCAAGCTTCCGTCCTCCCAGTGTTGTTGGACTCCAATTCCCAAATTCCCAACAGCCCCCTACAGCACAGCTAAAGGTCAGGGGCGGTGGGAGCTGAAGTCCAGCAACATCTGGAGGGTCAAAGGTTCCCTGTCCCTGTTTTAAAGAAGCACAGCAGTGGTGGAAAGCGCCTGACGGGAAAACTAAGAAGGAATTATTCAGGTAAACTCAGAATTGAAACTGCAGGTGCCCAAGAAGTTCCTGCCAAATATTATTTCTCCCAAGTATTATTTATTTACAAATCTATAATCAGCACCTGCATAAAAAATATAGCAAGGTGGGGTACAACATATAAGGATAAAATCAACAAAAGATCCATAGGAGTATAAACAAGAACATTAATAAATATCAGTTTATCAGCTGTCAGGCCCTCCTTCCATTTTTTTTGAGGAGGAAGTGAAGGTGGTTCCTTTCACTGTTGCTTTTCCACTTTCTCCCACTTTGTACCCTAACCATTTATTTAAGAGTCACGGTGACAGTTCACCTTCTGAAGAAGCCAATTATTTAAAAAGCCCTTTCAGCGTTTACAAATGTAACTGCTCTCCTTGACCCATTTTCCTCACAGCTGCAGATGCTTGCTGTCCTCCTCCCTCCTAGATCAAATGGGATGTCTCTCTCACTCTCTCTCTCTCTCTCTCTCTCTCTCTCTCTCTCTCTCTCTCTCTTTCTTTCTTTTCTTTCCTTCTTTCTTTCCATATCCCCTTCCCATCCCCACTGACCAGGGTTTCTCTTTATTGCATAGGGGCTGATTTGTAAGATCTGATTCAGAAGGATCATCTGGACAATCCTAGTTCAGCCTAGAGCTGACACCTGCCCCCATAATGCCCCTGCGGGATGGCGCTGGCCAATGTGGTGCCCTCCATGCTGGCCAGGGCAGATCAGAGTTGGAGTGCAACAGCCTCTTGAGGGCACCACATTGGCTACCGCTGCTCTGGGATCACAACCCAGGAGCATTCTTCAAATTCTGGTTTATTTACTCCTGGAGGAAGGAATCACAAGTGAAATATTGTGGTGCAAATATTTCTCTGAGTGGAATAGGGTTTTTTTAAGAACTCTCAGAACCCTTAACAAACTATATGACCCATGATTAGGGGAAAGCCATGACTGTTTGTTTCTAGAGATATCCAAGAGCTCTAAATGTGTGGCTTGTGGACAAAACACAAAAAGTTACAGGATTAAGCGTGGAGTGTCTCCTTTTTCCAAAGCTGTGAGAGTATTTTCCCTTACACTAAAACTGCACACACAAGCTTTCGTTGGCCCATGGAATATCTGCTAATATTAGTCCGGTGTGGGTGAAGTTCACAGTTCTCTAGAGAAATGCTGTGATCATGAATGGCCCAAGTTAATTAGCACAGTGTCTTGACTGAAATACCCTGGGAGTCAGATATATAGGATGCTAGTCAGTCTCTCTTCTCACATATACACACCCCGAGCAATCAAATATTGTTTCAAGATCTTGACAAAATGAGACTCCAGGGCTGACCCAGGGCGCTTGGCTGCCTGAGGTGAGAGGCAAATGACACCCCCACCTCCAACTCAAGGGGCAAAGTAAGCAAGGCCAGCCCATCTGACCTGAGACAGAAAATCACCACAAAGACCTCTCCCTGACACAATACTAAGAAGGAACACAGCTGACAGTCAGCTACCTGTGGCTGCAACCCACTTTGCCTAATAGCAGAGCTGACCCTGCAAGAGTCAAGGATTTATCAGAGGCTTGAAGCACTAAAAGGAAGATGGAAGCAACACTCTGGGTAAGTGGCTCCATTGTCAAACTGAACATTCCATGAAGTTTCTCCTAATATTCCACACAAATCCTCTAGATCCAGCCCTTCAAAAGCTCAAGACCACCAACTGAATGGCATAGAACAATAGAATTGTGCAGTTGGGGGGGGGACCTCAAGGGTCATTTATTCCAACCCCCTGCAATGCAGGAATCTCAACTAAAGCATCCATGACAGATGGTCACCCAACCTTTGGCTCAGAATGGAACAGAAGTGAAGTCCTACATGTTTCATCAGGCATAAAAGGAAGGCAGAATGCAGCTGCTGGATCTTCTGCAGCCTTTTTACTTTTAAATGGAAATGCAACATCTCCAGACTGCAATTGAGAAACGTTTCTTCTGTCTATATTTTAAGTGCTATGTATTTATATAATTATTTGCCCTTTTTAAACAATATATGATCAAGCTGCTAGGGACTATGTTTGCATTAAACTTTTAGCCTCCATGAAAATTTGTATATACTTCATTATTTTTGTAGCATGCCGTGGTGTCTGGTTATTGTTGACAAGCGATTGCACTGGAGTGTTCATTGGATCTGACATTAATCTAGTGAATGATAGTTTTATTATAACTTTAAAATGTTATAGTGGTTATATAATCAAACTGAACCATTTGTAGGGTTGTCATGTTATGTTCTGAAATGATGCATTGATTTGCTTTTTGGTATTGTTGGGTGAGCCTCTTTGAGCATATTTATTTGGAAAGGTGGCATATAAATATACTTATATAATAAATAAATAAATTCTATCTGTTGTGATTGGATTTGAAATGACTCTCCCCTGCACGGAAGCCATCATGGTTTGTTGAAGTCAATGAATGATGAATGTGCATGCATGAACCGGCCCTTGTTTCTATCCAAGTCCCCCAAACACAGGAGTTTATCCCAGGTCATTGGATTGCCTTAAAACAGGGATAGGGAACCTGTGGCCCTCTAGATGCTACCACTCTGCAACTCCCATCTTCCCTGACTATTGACCATTCCAGCTGGAGCTGATGGGAGTTGGAGTCCAACATCTAGAGCAGGGTGGCCCAGCTTTTCATACCAAGTGGGCTGCAAGAGTACTTCAACACAGAACCTGCAGGTGGCACACTGCCTTGTCACGTGGATGGAGGGAGTGAGGCTAAAAATTGACACCCCTCCAGCCCTCACAAAGCCAACTAAGTGAGGCACTGGTTTTGGAAAAGAGGCACGAGGCTCTTGCACTGTGCTGCACTGTAAGTTGGAGAAGGCCGCTCCCTTCTCAGGCTGATTCCACCTGGCCCAGGGGGCGGGGCCCAGACTGACTCACCATCGCAACAGCTTAAGAGGCCTCATGAGGCACCGGGACACCACTGCTGCTGCTGCTGCACCGTGGGGGTCTACCATCACCATCGATCCCCGGCATTGAATGTGTTGGCCTAGTGTGGGGCTCCGAGGTGAGCTTGGCTGTCTGGCTGGTGTACCGGCCACCTAGCGCACCAGCAGCCACCCTGTCAGGCCTATTGGAGGCGGTGGACGGCTGGGCCTTGGAGTTCCCTAACCTATTGGTATTGGGGGACTTCAACATCCATGCTGATGCCATTCCCTCCTCACAGGCTCTGGACCTGGTGTCTTCCATGGCGACACTAGGGCTCTCCCAGTTTGTTTTGGGCCCCACACATCAAGCAGGCCACACGCTGGATTTGATCTTTGACGCCGGTATAGATGTGATCATGTCTCCTTCGATGAAGGTGCCATGGTCTGATCACTACGCACTGAAAGCCAGGATTGATTTTCCACCCCCACCCTGCTTAGGTGGCGAGCCAATTTGGGCTCGCCCGCAGAGGCTGATGGACCCTGATAGATTCCGTCAGGCCTTGCGGGACCTTGCTCCCCCTGGCGACTCATTGACTGAGCTTGTTGAGGGCTGGAATATCCAGCTCCTAGCAGCCATTGATGAGATCGCACCTAAACGCCCTCTGCGACCCCGCAGAAACCGGGCTCCATGGTTTACCGAGGAGCTCCGGAAAATGAAACGGGACCTCAGATGGCTAGAGCGAGTATGGCGGGGTGCCCGTGACGAAGCCTCAAGAACATCTTATAGGGTTTTTATGAAAACCTACGAGATGGCAGTGAAGGCCGCTAAGAAGTCCTACTTCTCGGCCTCCATTGCCTCCGCTAGCTCTCACCCGGCGCAATTATTTAGTATAATTAGGTCTTTAACGTCCCTTGAAGGACAGCCAAATTTAAATAACAATTCGACACACAGCTGTGAGGCATTTGCGAGCTTTTTTGCGGAGAAGGTCCTGTTGCTCCGCCATGACCTCCCTGCCAATTTGGATACACTAAAGGAACTGGAGGCCCCTCGACTGTCCTCGGGTCCAGTATTGGACCACTTTGACCGGATATCCCCAGCCGATGTGGACAGACTCCTCCAAGCTGGAAAGCCCACCACCTGTCCTCTTGACCCGTGCCCGTCTTGGCTGATTAGAGCGTGTCCAGACGAGGTGCGGGCCCCCCTGGGGGATATCATCAATTTGTCCCTTGGCACCGGGACATTCCCAGGGGAACTGAAGGAGGCAGTGGTGCGCCCGCTCTTAAAGAAAACATCATTAGATCCTTTAGATCTATCCAATTACCGCCCGGTTTCGAATCTTCCATTCCTGGGTAAGGTGATTGAGAGAGCGGTTGCTGAACAGCTTGGTAGGTTTCTGGATGAAACATCGGTTCTCAATCCATTCCAGTCCAGCTTCCACGCTGGTCATGGGACCGAGACGGCTCTGGTCGCCCTAACAGATGATCTCCGCAGGCAGCTGGATCGAGGCGGGTCGGGGCTGCTGATTCTTCTAGACCTGTCAGCAGCCTTCGACATGGTCGATCACGAACTCCTGGACCACCGCCTTGCCGACGTGGGGATCCAGGGCACAGTCATTCAATGACTGCGCTCGTTTCTCTCTGGTCGGGGACAGAGGGTGGCGCTTGGGGGGGAATTGTCATCGCGCCACTCCTTGGTGTGTGGAGTGCCTCAGGGTGCAATTCTCTCCCCGATGCTTTTTAACATCTTTATGCGCCCCCTCGCCCAGCTTGTCCGGAGTTTTGGGCTGGGTTGCCATCAATATGCTGATGACACCCAACTCTATCTGTTGATGGACGGCCATCCTGACTCAGCCCCAGATACACTGACCAGATGTCTGGAAGCTGTGGCTGGATGGTTACGTGGGAGCCGGTTGAAGTTAAATCCTTCGAAGACAGAGGTCCTCTGGCTGGGACGGAGCGATATGGGATTGAGGGGGCAACTCCCATCTCTTGCGGGGGTGCAATTAGTGCCAGCATCGTCCGTTAAGAGTTTGGGTGTAATCTTCGATACCTCCCTCTCTATGGAGGCGCAGATTACAGCTATAACAAAGGCGGCATTTTTTCATCTCTCTCGCCCTGACCTAGCCACTGTGATCCACGCGACGGTCACCTCCAGACTGGATTATTGTAACTCGCTCTACGTGGGGCTGCCCTTGAGACTGACCCAGAAACTCCAGCGGGTGCAGAATGCCGCGGTGAGACTCCTTATGGGGTCTTCGCTGCGAGATCATATCCATCCGATACTATACCAGCTGCACTGGCTCCCGGTGGAGTACAGGATCAGGTTTAAGGTGCTGGTTTTAACCTTTAAAGCCCTATACGGCCTAGGACCCTCGTACCTACGGGACCGCCTCTCCTGGTATGTCCCACAGAGAAATGTACGGTCTGCAAATAAAAACATCCTGAAGAGTATGCAACAACAGCAGCAAGAATACTTATCACAAAGTATTGGAAGACACAAGATCTGCCCACACTGGAAGAATGGCAAACGCAACTGATAGACTACATGGAGCTGGCCGAGATGATTGGCAGAATTCGAGACCTGGGAAAAGAGGAGGTGGAAGAGGATTGGAAGAAGTTTAAAGATTATTTACAAAGACTTTATAAATTGTTTGAATGTTAAGAAAGTGCATGAAAGGAAGGAATATGGCATCAGTAGCTGTCAGGGAACTGCCATCGGAAGGACAGGAGGTGCAAAGGCTCCCTCAGGTTGAAAGAGACGGAGCAGCTGAAGAGGGAACCAGTAGGGGGCGAGCAGGAACTTCCAGGGAAAGTGAGTCGGAGGGGTGGCTCAGAGACGTTTCCAGCGAAAACAGTGGAGAGGTCTCAGGACCTCCTATAGGGACACCCACGCCTCGCCGGAAACTGTCACGCAGAGAGTCCAGAAGACGTGTTTCCGTGAAAGAGCTTTTATGTTGGAAACGTTTCCGAAAGCAACCACTTTCGGATTCTACTAGCGATTGACGCAGCCATGCCGGAGGGGCTCCGTCACAGGCAGAGGTTTGAAAACCTGATCAAACTCTGAGGGACTTGCATTTTACGCACAAGCAGCTCATCATCCCACCACAGCAATCCGAAAGTCACTGAAAGCCAGCTTGTGCAAGCAGCGGCATCATGAGCGACCCAGCCGGAACCGGAGGAGCAGGAGCAGCTGGAGGAGGTCCAAGCCTGGAAGAAAGGTACAGGGCGTTGGAGATCCAGCTGGCCATGCAAACGGCGAGGCTTGAGGAGAGGAGGGCTCAGGATGCAGAAAAGGGAAAGGAGAAAACCACCTCGATAGCCAGAAAGGTGCCAGGATTGGTGCAGAAATTCGGGGGAGATCCCAGAAACTATCATGCCTTTAGAACTGAGATGCAATACGCTCTCAACCTGCAGTATGATGACTTCCCCGACGAGGAATCGCGAGTGGCTTTTGTAATTGGCCATCTCGAAGGGGGGGCGAAGGATTGGGTTCGACCCCTGATGGCAGTGAATAATGAGATACTAAAGGACACGAGGAAGTTTTTTCGTGCCATGGACCTGATGTTTTCCAGTGACATTGAGCAGGGGGTGGTACGAAGGCAGTTAATGGCTTGCAAACAGGGGAGCCGATCTGTCCGTGAGTACTGGACTGAGTTTACTATGCTGATTCATAAATTGGGGTGGGACCTATCGGCGGAACCCATCCAAATGCTTTTTGAAGAGGGGCTTTCTTCGGCCGTTAAAGATGAACTTTCCCGGGGGCCAAGGGCGGAGTCTATGGACCAGCTGACCAAATCCGCGCTGGCCATAGGAGCGCGCCAGGAAGCGAGAGCTTTGGAAAGGCGGGAAGGGAAAGGAGAACGTTGGAGGGAACTGCGCATTCCGGACATTCCAGAGCCACCTTTCCCGCCGGCAGAGCCGATGGAAGTTGGAACAGCGCGGGCGCGCGCAGTTTCAAATCCCAGTGAAGGGCGGAAGAAGGAGGGAAAGAGCGCCAAGAAATGTTATCTCTGCCAACAGCCAGGGCACTTTGCCAGAGTCTGCCCACAAAGAAAGGAATGGCAAGGGATGGCAGGAGCTGTGGGGGAAAGGGAGGAGGAAAACAAGGAGCAAGTAAAAGCCAACGCCTGGCTGCCACCGTCGGGGCACAGCAGCCAGGCCAAAGAGCAGTGAAAGTGCCCACGCCAGAACCACCCAGACCTGCTTTAGTGATAGAAGTGTCACTAGAGCTGCCAAATGGACACCCCCTACAGGTCAAGGCGCTTTTGGATTCAGGCAGCTCCTGTAATTTTATGAGTAAGGAGTTTGCAGCTGAGCACCAGATACAGACCATCCCTTTAAGTAATCCCTTGCAGGAGACCACGATTGATGGCAGAGAGCTGTTGGGAGGAGAAGTTAGCCAACAGACTGTCCCGATGATAATGAGGGTGGCAAGGCACACCGAACGGATAGCGTTTAATGTGGCCACCTTGGGAGGAGCTCCCATCATCTTGGGGATGAGCTGGCTGGCGCTACACGATCCGCTAGTGGGCTGGCATCAGAGGGTGGTCTCCTTTGGGTCAGCGCATTGCCTAGAACACTGCAAGCAGGGGAAGGTTCAGGGCGGAGACAGAGTCACCCTAGCCGGGATGGAAGTAATGGGCAGAGGGAAGGTGCCCCCGCAATACGCAGATCTGAGCAACGTATTCAGCGAAAGGGAAGCAGACAAACTGCCGCCGCATAGACCCTTTGACTGTCAAATCAACCTACTCCCTGGGGCCCAACTCCCAGTGGGCAAGCTGTACGCCATGTCCGACAGGGAGATGCAGGAGCTGAGGGAGTTCATTGACAAAAACCTGAAGCGAGGTTTCATCAGAGAGTCCCGAGCGGTGGGGGGCAGCCCAGTGTTTTTTGTGGACAAAAAAAACACAGATAAGCCGAGACTTGTGTGTGACTTCAGGGCCTTGAATGCAGTGTCGGAACCCCTGGCTTTCCCTATGCCCCGAATTGATGACATTTTGACCAGGGTAAGGAAGGGAAAGATTTTTACAAAGCTGGACCTGCGGGGGGCGTACAATCTGATACGCATAAGGAAGGGAGATGAATGGAAGACCACCATGTTCACCCCTTTGGGAGCCTTTGAATACCTCGTTATGCCCTTCGGTCTACAAGGAGGCTCCGCGTGCTTTCAAGCGTTTATTAACCACGTTCTGGGGCCTTTGCTCTACAAGAACTGTGTGGCCTTTTTAGACGACGTGTTGGTGTATTCGGAGGATGAGGAGCAGCATGTGAGGGACGTTCGAGAAGTGTTGGGCAGGCTGCAAGCCAACCAGCTGTGGGTGAAACTGGAGAAGTGCCAGTTTCATACCAAGGAGGTGGAATTCCTGGGGTACCGCTTGTCAGACAAGGGATTGGCCATGGATCCAGGCAAGGTCCAAGCGGTACTGGAATGGAAGACACCGAAGACCAAGAAGGATGTGCAAAGATTCTTGGGGTTTGGGAACTTTTATCGGAAGTTCATCAAGAACTTTGCCCACTTGACGGCGCCCATCACCGACTGCCTCAGCAGCAAGAAGAAATTTGTTTGGACGGCGGAGGCGGAGCGAGCATTTGAAGAACTGAAAAGGGCTTTCGCCTCGGAAGAACAACTTCTGCATGTGGATTTACGAAAACCCATGAGAGTGGAAACCGATGCGTCCGACCGGGCGGTAGGGGCGGTACTTCTTCAACCGGGGAGGAGTATGTCAGAGTGGAGACCGTGTGCCTTCTTCTCGCGGAAGCTGAATAAATCCGAGAGGAACTACACGGTGTATGACAGGGAACTACTTGCCATTCACGAAGCGTTCCGGAGGTGGAGACATTTATTAATTGGGGCACAACACAAGGTGCAAGTGTGCACCGACCACAAGAATTTAGAGTATTGGAGAACAGCTCGAGTGCTCAACCAACGACAAGTGAGATGGGCACAGGAATTCTCTAAATTCAACTTTGAAATTTGTTATGTGCCAGGTCCAGAAAACGTCAGGGCGGACGCTCTCTCACGCAAACCAGAGTATTGGGAGGGGGAGGGGGCGATTGAAGAGAGACATGTCATCCCTGAGGACCGCTGGGTGTGTGGGGCGGCGCTGGTGGGGCAACGAGAACTGGTAGAGGAAACGGAAAATGATGAATATGCCCAGGATAAGCTCAGAGGACTCAGGGGGGAGGGCGAGAGCCCCGAAGGTTTTGAGGAAAGAAATGGGGCATTGTATTACAAAGGGGCACTGTATATACCCGAAGGTGAATTGAGGGGGAGAGTACTCAAGCAGTTGCACGATAGCCCCACGGCGGGACATTTTGGGCAACACAAGACCATGTGGTTGGTTACCAGGGAATTCTGGTGGCCCAAGGTGAGGGAAGATGTAAGGGAGTATGTAAGAGGGTGTGACCAATGTCAGCGAGCCAAAGGGGAAAGACGGGCGCCGGCAGGGTTATTAGAACCATTACCCACACCAGAACGGCCTTGGGAAGCGGTATCAATAGATTTTATGACGGATCTGCCGAAGTCCAAGGGGAAGACAGCCATCATGGTAGTAGTAGACCTGTTAACAAAGATGTGCCACTTTGTAGCATGCTCACATGCAGTCACAGCGGAAGAAACAGCGAAGTTGTTTGTAGAACACATCTTTAGGTTGCACGGGGCTCCCTTGAGGGTGATCTCAGACCGCGGCAAACAATTTACTTCCAGGTTCTGGAGGAAGCTCATGAGCTTGCTGCACGTGGAAGTCAATTTTTCAACGGCCCGGCACCCTGAAACCAACGGGCAGGCGGAAAGAGCAAATGGCATTCTTCAACAATATCTGAGGTGTTATGTCAATGACAGAGAGAACGATTGGGTCGAAAAGTTGGCGCTGGCAGAATTTGCCTACAATAATGCGGAGAATGTGTCCACAGGGATGAGCCCCTTTTTGGCTAATTACGGGTGTCACCCCAGGGCATTTCCAGGGGAGGGAGGGGAGAGATGGAGCGTTCCAGCGGCTGAACATTTTGTAGAAGAGATGGAAGCGATCCATCATCAGCTCCAGCTCAACTTAGAAAGGGCCAAGGCACAATATAAGAAGCAGGCAGACAAGAACAGAAGGGAAGGTGAAACCATAAGGGTGGGGGATCAAGTGTGGCTGTCAACCCAAGGGTTGCCGTTCAAAGGGGGTTGTAAGAAATTGAGGCCCAGAAGATTGGGACCCTTTGAGGTCATTCAGCAGGTCAACCCGGTGGCTTTCAAACTCCGGTTACCCAACCACATGAAATTGCACCCAGTGTTCCACAGGTCGTTACTGTCACCATACAGGGGGGGACGTGAAGGGGAGCACGTCAGGGGACCAGCCTTGGAAGAGAGGGAACGCAGCAACCATGTAGCGGAAATCCTCGATTCCAGGTGGAAGGGAAATCAGGTAGAGTATTTGGTGGCGTGGGAAGGGGAACCGGAGTCAGAAAACACCTGGGTGACTGCAGGGGAGGTCAATGACGAGGTTTTAACAGAAACGTTCCACCAAAGATTCCCTAGGAAACCACAGCCGGTAGAAAGGTTTAGGAGGGAGTACTTCGGCACCACCGACGAGGAACAGGAAATGGAAGGATTCACGGAGTCGGAGTTGGAAGAGGGAATAGACTCCGAAGACGAGGAGTATCGAGAGACGAGGGACAGTAGCAGGTGGAGGGAAGTGTTCGAAACTTCGGACGATGAGGAAGGTTCTTTCAGGGGTTTTACTTCCTCCCAGCCCGGAGGGGAGGAGACGGGAGGGGGTGAAGGGGGCCCTGGAGGGGAGGTGGATGTCAGGGAACTGCCATCGGAAGGACAGGAGGTGCAAAGGCTCCCTCAGGTTGAAAGAGACGGAGCAGCTGAAGAGGGAACCAGTAGGGGGCGAGCAGGAACTTCCAGGGAAAGTGAGTCGGAGGGGTGGCTCAGAGACGTTTCCAGCGAAAACAGTGGAGAGGTCTCAGGACCTCCTATAGGGACACCCACGCCTCGCCGGAAACTGTCACGCAGAGAGTCCAGAAGACGTGTTTCCGTGAAAGAGCTTTTATGTTGGAAACGTTTCCGAAAGCAACCACTTTCGGATTCTACTAGCGATTGACGCAGCCATGCCGGAGGGGCTCCGTCACAGGCAGAGGTTTGAAAACCTGATCAAACTCTGAGGGACTTGCATTTTACGCACAAGCAGCTCATCATCCCACCACAGTAGCCTAGATGAGAAATGTATGAGAATAACTTGAAATATAAAGATGAGATTTGAAGTAATGTTATGCCTAAACTAAGTAGTTTAATATTTGATGGAAACATTTAAAACTAGAGGCATAACATATCAGAATAAGAACATAAGATCTGAAATAAGGTAATAAATTGCGGAACATAACTTTTGTCCGGAGAACGCAGGAAAGGGAGACGTGAGGAAGTCCAGAGGGTTATGAAAAAATGTATGAAAGGCTGTGATTTTCTATTTTTTCTTTTCTATATTTTCTTTGTTTGTTATATGTTTGGTGACTTTCTTTTCTTAAAAAATGCAATAAAAATATTAAAAAAAAAAAAACATCCTGAAGATCCCAGGCCACAGGGAGGTTAGGCTGGCCTCAACTAGAGCCAGGGCTTTCTCGGCCGCGGCTCCAATCTGGTGGAACGCTCTGTCACAAGAGACTAGGGCCCTGCAGGACCTGACATCCTTCCGCAGGGCCTGCAAGACAGAGCTGTTCCACCAGGCCTTTGGTCAGGGCGCAGCCTGACCCCCTCCTCTGGCAATCTGCACAGAATTTTGCTTGATGGTTGCCATTAATTTGATTTTAATTTGATTTAATTAATTTTATAATGAATGTTTATAGAATGTCGGACTATTTTGATTGTTGTTAGCCGCCCTGAGCCCAGCTTCGGCTGGGGAGGGCGGGATATAAATAAAATTTATTATTATTATTATTATTCTTCTTCTTCTTCTTCTTATTATTATTATTATTGCAGGGTTCTAGAGTCCTCCCACCTCCTTCCAAAGCTGGGAAAGCCCTAACCTGGCTTTGGGAAGGAGTCAGGACTCTAGGACCCTGTCAGAGCCCTCATGCTTTCTTCCAAAAGCCCAGTGCCCCACTTACCTGCCTTTGGGAAGGCAGTACGAGGGTGTCAAATGTTGCTGAGGGCCACCAAAAAAGGCCTCAAGGGACATATGTGGTCCTCAGGCCACATGCTGGACCACCCTGATCTAGAGGGCCACAGTTTCCCCACCTCTGACTTAAAAGAACAGCCAGCCCTGCAACAGTAGAGCTGCAGGTGCCTTTAGTGGTTGGTGCCTTCAAGCATTTTAAAGAGTGAGAGAACTTCAGCAGGTGCCACTCTTTATGTCAGGGATTTGAAAAGGGACACCTTGTAAGTAGGTAAAGCAATATAAGAAGTGGCCCTAGGTCAAAGGACCTTGAGAAAGGTCTGCTTTTCTCCTCCTTGTGTGCTGCTAGGTTGGGAAGGTTTCCTTTTAATGGGTTGTCATGGCTCTGACTGAAGCCTGATGGACTCTGGCCTGCTGCTGAAATATCTGCTGCCACTTCCAATCTGTCTGCCCATTACTCAAGTGTCATGGCAATCACAGGAGATCTCCTGTCTGGGGCAGAGGTCTGAATCATTGTGTCTGGGATTGACAGAAATGCAGGTTTAGCCAGGGTGTCAAAGGAATAAACTGTGATGTCCGAAGAAGAAACAACCATGATAAGAGTGCAAAAGCAAGAAAAGAAATGGGATTTTGATTATTCCAGAATGACATATTTTCATGCAGCACTGCATCAGATTTGGGGGGCTTCACTCTCCATTGCAATCATCCTGAAGAGAGATCACCATGTGTGTCCTCAGGGCTAACAATTCTCGTGCAACTTGTGACTGGCAGCTTGGAACTGTCTTCAAGCTTTGTGACTTTTTCTGTGCTTTTTTTAAGGGAATGCACTGTAGCTTAGCAGTAGGGAGCACAAGATTTGCATGCAAAAGGTCCCTGGTTCAATTCATGGCATCTCCCAGTATAGCTGGCAAAGGCCCCAGGACAAACCTAGAAGAGTCACTGCCAGTCAGGTGGACTAATGGGCTGATGAAATATACTCAGAGTCGCAAAGTGATTTCATGCTCTTTATTCAGCTCATAGTGGTGAGGAGGAATGAATGAAAGTCCCCTCAAAGTATCTGCTTTATGTACATTATTTACACAATGGGCTGCACATGATTGGCTAATTCCAGAATTCTACTGTAAGCCAATCAGGTTGCGGATTCACTTCTATCTGGAGCATGATTGGGTAGTTCCTGCCAACCAGTCATACTGCTGCATTGTTCTAGGACCAATCAGACTGCTGCATTCTGAATCCTATTGTTCTAGGACCAATCAGACTGCTGCCTTTTGGATCCTATTGTTCTAGGACCAATCAGACTGCTGCAGTTTGGATCCTATTCAACTCAGTACATAATAGCTGACTTAGTATCAGTCAGATGCAGAGGTTCTGATAGGTATGGACCTGTTCATTTGCAAGCTGCAGTGCCCCCTCCATTCCCCTCTGCTTGCAAAATCATGGCAAATGCTTAATTGCTCCCATTCCCACAGCCTAATTTTTATTTTATTTAAACAATTTACAAGGGTACAATACACAAAATAAATATCAGTTAAAACTATAAAATAAAGCTTCAATTAAAACGTCTGCTGGAATAATAATAAAAAGTCTTTAGGTGACAACAGAAGCTCAGTATATAGCAGGCCTGTCTGACCTCAGCTGGAAGGGAGTTCCATACAGTTGGGCCCATAATACTAAATGGTCCCTGGTGGAGGAGCCATGCATCTGAGCTGTGGGGGACCACTAATAGTGAATCCTGCCAAGACCTCAGTGATCAGGCAGGGATCAATACAAGAATATTGACATGACCAAGTTGCACAGAGGTAGCTGGCACAAACATTTGAGCACCCGAGTTATGTGCTGGTGATAGTCTGCTGCCATCAGCAGTCCAACCACAGTGCTTTGAACCAGCTGAAGCCTCTGCATTGAGGATATTTAATGTAGAGTTTGCATGCATCCATAATTTCTCATACATATCTGGAGTACTGCAGGTGGCAGCAGTGTTTGGCAGAAATCGGCAAAAATGTCTGGGAAAATCTGGACATATGGCAACCCATGTCGGTTCCATAAAAATAGCTCAAAAACATAACATTTACTTTTCTGTTGTTCCTAGTGGTGGAAGGAAACAATCTGTACATGCTCACCAAATATATTCTTCTGTAGCTAGCTTTAAGGGGAGCAGAAGAAGGAAGAGGCAGCATCTTCTGCGCCATCTCAAGCCACAAAACTGCACTCAAAGACCCTTCTTCAGCCAACAGGCTCCAGCCTCCCAAGGATGGAATGCAACTTGCGCCCCATATCTTTGGAATAACCAACTGCCAATTAATGACCTTTTTTGCCCCATCAACAAGAAGATTGGCTGTCCCAAACCTAGAGAGGGTCATTCATCTCCATTTTGCACAAAAGAAGAGTGTGCCATAGGCCTCTTGGGTGAGAAAAAACATGGGGGATAACTAAATTCAGTGCATCTCACAGAATAGGATTAGTGCAGTCTCATAAAGATTTTAGCAGAAGCTGTAAGATTATCCCCCTTTAGCAGGAGATATCAGTGTGGAAGCGTTAATATTTTGTTTTACACAAATCCAGAGGTGGCTGCGGAGTCTGGCTCACATTAACCATTTGCTAGCAGTCAAGGGGAGGGGTGGCAAACCTTGTGGTCTCCAGATGCAGAAGGGCTCCAGCTCTCATCATCCCTGACCACTGTCCATGCTGCCAAAGGCTAGTGGGAAATGGAGCTCAACAACATCTCAAGGACCACAGGTGCCCCATCCCTGGTCTGGAAGAACAGCTCATGACTAACACCCCCTTGTTCCAGACGCTTCCAAAAGAAGTTCATCCAGGATAGAGGGAAGAGCTACATATTACAGCAAATTTCTCAGACTGGATGAATGTCAACATTAACCCATTTTTGGACATTCATGGTTACATATATATAGTTGGATTTTTAAGGGGAAACAGACCCCACCCCAACCCCCCCAGAAAATTCCTTGAAAATCTTCCAGATTTGCATTCACTGCAACCAAATACCCCTCAATGAGATGAAAAACAGCACCTTAAAGGCTAACAGATTTATGATAGCATAAACTTTCATGGACTAGAATCCATCAGATTGAGTGTGCTCCAGTCCACAAAAAGCTTATGCTATAATAAATCTGTTCATTCTGCTGTGACAGACTAAGGATGCACTCCTAACCCCACTCAGCTGGGAGTAAGCCCCACTGAATTCAGTGACTAATTTCAGAGTAGACATGGTTAGGACTGCAGCCTAAGGCAGCTACTCCTCCACAGGGTGATTTTTAAATTTATTAGCAAATGTTTCCACCTGGTTTCTGAGTGAGGAGGGTTTGCTCCCAGATTTATTTTATTTAATATAGGGCTGAGGAAACTTTTTCAGGCCAAGTCCACATTCTGTTGTGGGCAAACTCTGCAGGGTTTGGGAACAGGCAAGTAGCAGCTGGGGCCACAGCCAAAAGTGGGGAGAGCAACAAAAGTGTCTTTTGCCTTCATACAGGAAGCTAGTGATGCAAAAGGCAGAGGCACACACATGCACACACACACACACACACACACACAGAGAGAGAGAGAGAGAGAGAGAGAGAGAGAGAGAGAGAGAGAGATTTTCTCTTTCTTGAGAATCTAGCCATTGATCTGTATGAAGAATAAGCAGCCTCCCCACACACTGCTTCTTGCCTTTTCATCAGTGCAAAAGAATCACTTTGCCCATTTCCAATTCCTTGCTAAGTTGCAGAAGCACTGCCATCAGGTGTACAGAGAGGCAGTGGTATGGGAATGTGTGTGAATGTCTTTAACACACACACACACACACACACACACACACACACACACACACACACACACACACAGTTTCCTTCCCTTTTTGTTTAATTCTGCAAAGAATCACACCATGGCCTTTTCCTTTTAGATTTTGATTGCCCCAATGATTTCTCTATGTTCTTCCTGCATAGGCTGGGACCAAGAACAGAGAGATTCGTTTCCTGTGCCCATAACCAGTGGGGCTGAATCTCCAGGACTCCAGCAGGGATAAAGACACCCAAAAGAACTATGATGATCATTCTGACTGAATAAAATACAGTATAACCTGCACAGTTCTGATTTAAGCCCCAGGTGGATTTCATCCCAGTTGGAGTAGAACACCACTTGGGTACTCGATCTAAAATTAGACTCTGAGCGACAGGAAATCCACATCTACCTTGTGAAGAACCGACATTGTTTAATGTTTCTTCCTGCTAGGAACTTGCTCATCTTCCCTTTGCGTTTTGGGTCTCTAATCTGAAAGAATCATAGAATCATAGAATCATAGAGTTGGAAGAGACCACAAGGGCCATCGAGTCCAACCCCCTGCCAAGCAGGAAACACCATCAGAGCACTCCTGACATATGGTTGTCAAGCCTCTGCTTAAAGACCTCCAAAGAAGGAGACTCCACCACACTCCTTGGCAGCAAATTCCACTGTCGAACAGCTCTTACTGTCAGGAAGTTCTTCCTAATGTTTAGGTGGAATCTTCTTTCTTGTAGTTTGGATCCATTGCTCCGTGTCCGCTTCTCTGGAGCAGCAGAAAACAGCCTTTCTCCCTCCTCTATGTGACATCCTTTTATATATTTGAACATGGCTATCATATCACCCCTTAACCTCCTCTTCTCCAGGCTAAACATGCCCAGCTCCCTTAGCCGTTCCTCATAAGGCATCGTTTCCAGGCCTTTGACCATTTTGGTTGCCCTCCTCTGGACACGTTCCAGTTTGTCAGTGTCCTTCTTGAACTGTGGTGCCCAGAACTGGACACAGTACTCCAGGTGAGGTCTGACCAGAGCAGAATACAGTGGCACTATTACTTCCCTTGATCTAGATGCTATACTCCTATTGATGAGGCCCAGAATTGCATTGGCTTTTTTAGCTGCCGCGTCACACTGTTGGCTCATGTCAAGTTTGTGGTCAACCAAGACTCCTAGATCCTTTTCACATGTACTGCTCTCAAGCCAGGTGTCCCCCATCTTGTATTTGTGCCTCTCATTTTTTTTGCCCAAGTGCAATACTTTACATTTCTCCCTGTTAAAATTCATCTTGTTTGTTTTGGCCCAGTTCTCTAATCTGTCAAGGTCGTTTTGAAGTGTGATCCTGTTCTCTGGGGTGTTAGCCACCCCTCCCAGTTTGGTGTCATCTGCAAATTTGATCAGGATGCCCTTGAGTCCATCATCCAAGTCGTTGATAAAGATGTTGAATAAGACCGGGCCCAAGACAGAACCCTGTGGCACCCCACTAGTCACTCTTCTCCAGGATGAAGAGGAACCATTGATGAGCACCCTTTGGGTTCGGTCAGTCAGCCAGTTACAAATCCACTGAGTGGTAGCATAGTCAAGACCGCATTTTACCAGCTTCTTTACAAGAATATCATGGGGCACCTTGTCAAATGCCTTGCTGAAATCAAGGTAGACTACATCCACTGTGTTCCCTTCATCTACCAGGCTTGTAATTCTGTCAAAAAACGAGATCAGGTTAGTCTGACATGACTTATTTTTCAGAAATCCATGCTGACTATTGGTGATCACAGCATTCCTTTCTAGGTGCTCACAGACTGTTTGCTTAATGATCTGCTCCAGAATCTTCCCTGGTATTGATGTCAGACTGACTGGGCGGTAATTATTTGGGTCCTCTCTTTTCCCCTTTTTGAAAATAGGGACAACATTTGCCCTCCTCCAGTCTGCCGGGACTTCGCCTGTTCTCCAGGAATTCTCAAAGATGACTGCCAGTGGTTCTGAAATCACATCTGCCAGTTCTTTTAATACTCTTGGATGCAGTTCATCTGGCCCTGGAGACTTGAATACATCTAGACTAGCCAAGTATTCTTGTACTATCTCCTTAGTTATTCTGGGCTGTGTTTCCTCTGCTGAATCATTTGCTCCAAATTCTTCAGGTCGGGGATTGTTTTCTTTATCAGAGAAGGCTGAGGCAAAGAAGGCATTGAGGAGTTCAGCCCTTTCTGTGTCCCCTGTTTGCATTTCACCATCTTCTCCTCTGAGTGACCCCACGGTTTCTTTGTTCTTCCTTTTGCTACGAACATACCCATAAAAGCCTTTTTTGTTGCTTTTAACCTCTCTAGCAAGCCTGAGTTCATTCTGTGCTTTAGCTTTTCTGACTTTGTGTCTACACGTGCTGGCTATTTGTTTGAATTCCTCTTTGGTGGTTTCCCCCCTTTTCCATTTTTTGTACACATCCTTTTTTAATCTTAACTCAGTTAAAAGTTCTTTAGATAGCCACCCTGGCTTCTTTAGGCACCTTCCATGTTTCCGCCTCATTGGTATTGCCTGAAGTTGTGCTTTTACTATCTCCCTCTTAACAAACTCCCAGCCATCTTGAACTCCCTTTCCTTTTAGTATTACTGTCCATGGGATCTCACCCAGCACTTCCCTAAGCTTTATGAAGTCGGCTTTCTTAAAGTCGAGAAATTGAGTCCTAGTATGCTTGGCTGCTCCTTTCCGCTGTATAGTAAACTTCAGAAGAGCATGATCACTCGCGCCTAATGATCCTTCCACTTCTACCCCACTAACCAGGTCATCAACATTGGTTAGGACCAGATCTAAAATGGCTGTTCCTCTTGTTGCTTCTCCCACTTTCTGGACAATGAAGTTGTCTGCAAGGGCAGTGAGGAATCTGTTTGACCTTATGCTCTTGGCTGAGTTTGACATCCAACAAATATCCGGGTAATTGAAGTCCCCCATTACTACTATCTCCCTTCCTTTTGCATGCTTGGCCATCTGTTCCAGGAAGGCATCATCTATGTCCTCCGTTTGGCTTGGGGATCTATAGTAAACTCCCACAATGAGGTCACTGTTATTCTTCTCTCCCTTAATTTTGACCCAAATGCTCTCACTTTGGCTTTGAGGTTCTAAATCTTGGATCTCTTCACAGGTATACACATCCCTGACATATAACGCCACTCCTCCTCCTTTCTTGTCTGGTCTGTTTCTTTGAAATAGATTGTATCCCTCCATTATTACATTCCAATCGTGGGATTTATCCCACCAGGTTTCAGTGATTCCTATTATGTCATATTTAGTTTGCTGTACCAGGAGCTCAAGCTCATCTTGTTTATTTCCCATGCTTTGTGCATTAGTGTACAGACATTGAAGTCCATTAATCATTCCCCCGTGTCTCTTATTTAAGGATTTTCTCCTCCCACCACTAGGTCTCTATGCTCTTTGCTCCATTCGGTCTATGACATTTGGATGATCATCTTCATCAATTGATAGACTCCTACCTTCAGGAGCACTTTCTCCCTCCCCCACATTAGTCAGTTTAAAGCCCTCCTGATGAGGTTTCTGAGATTTTTTGCAAAAACATTCCTCCCAACCGTTGTGAGGTGCAGCCCATCGCTTGCCAGAAGTCCATCTTCAAGAAACTGCATTCCGTGATCTAAGAATCCAAACCGTTCCTGTTTGCACCATTTGCGAAGCCAGTTCCACTATTTTTCCCTCTCTCCCTGGGCCACGTCGTTCAACTGGGAGGACAGATGAGATGACAATTTGTGCATTTAATTGCTTCAATTTCCTGCCCAGAGCCTCGTAATCTCTTTTGATCTTCTGGAGGCTATTGCTTGCAGTGTCATTGGTTCCCACATGAACCAAGAGGAAGGGGTATTTGTCAGTGGGTTTTATGATTCCTTGCAGTCGTTCAGTTACATCTTGGATCTTAGCCCCGGGGAGACAGCACACTTCCCGAGACATCTTGTCGGGCCCACAGATCACTGCTTCTGTTCCCCTCAGTAGGGAATCCCCTATCACCACTACACGCCTCCTCTTAGGTCTGGTCGGGGTTCTTCTGTGAGCTGTCGGTTCCAAGGTCGCCTGGACATTCCCAGAGGACTGCCTTTGCTCCTCGTCTTCATATACCTGATCGACTGTAATGAGGGAGAGATCCTCAAATGGAGTCTGCTTTTCGTTTTCCATGCTAGGGGAAAGGACCTCAAAGCGATTGCGTATTTCTAAACAATCAGAGCGAACCCTGGGCCTCCTACTTCTTTGAGTCACGTTTCTCCATATATCTGGCTCCTGTGTTGGTGAACTAGCCACCTTCTCAGGGGAGTCCCCTGTCTCTTCCTTGGTGGAGACGGTGTGCTCTGTTGCTTCCAAGAAGAGTTCCAGCTCTCTAATTCTTTGGAGCGTAGCTACACGTTCCTCCAGTTGCTGGACTTTGTCTTTTAAGAGGGCAATCAACATGCAATTGCTGCAGGTAAAGCTGCCTGCAACCTTTGGCAAGATGGCAAACATTGCGCAGGAACCACAGGCGACTGCAGCTGTTCCCTCACCCTCCATCTTGGGAACGTGTCGTTGGGGGTGACCACAGTGGTCCTACAAGAAAACCCTTTTTGTTCTTTCTTCAGCTGCTGCCCTGAAGCTGCCCTGAAAGGAGTCTCTGGGTCTTAACAATGGATATATTCAAGAAGGTCTGGTCTTTTTGCTTTCCTTGTTCAAGGCTTTAATATCCCCAGACAATAAGCTAGTGCCTGTTCCTGCCATTGGACCACAGGAAGCTTAGAAGAGGAAGAGACCCTTCTGCATATTCATCAGGCCCCCAACAGTGGGTATGGGTCAGGGCTTGTTGGTCATCATCAGATTTCCTCCTCTGCACTAGGTTTCAAAATTCCATTTCGGGAACAAATCTGGTCTTTCAGATTTAGGCTAAGGTGGGGGGGAAACAAATTTTAGGTACTTGATTTGTAAGAAAACACATGACAAATGACCACCTGCAAGCCTAGGTGCAGGTTAGTTATGAGGCACACCTGCCTACCTTGTTGGTGTCTTGTAGTCTTAGCTGAGCAAATTCTAGGCATTGTGCATGTGTGAGAGAGGGAGGGTGGGAGGGAGAGAAGGGAACCATAATGCACTGTAAATGGCATTTAGTTTTCACAAAATGCTTTTGGGATCCACTATGTACATAAAGGAATAGGTGCAGAACACCTGGACACCTGATAGCCACAGCAGGGGAAGGAGAAGAGCGCTCCAGAGAAACCTCCTCCTTCTTTTACTGCTTCAACAGAAGTTATATAGAGCACTTTTCAAAATCTGCACGGGCTAATTTATAAGTACCAATGCAAGTGTAGAACTGAAACGTCCCAGAAGGCAAGCTAACAAATTTCCCACCCAGATCAGCCCAGATAAATGCTTCCATTAGTTTGAATCGCACCCTAAGTCACCCTGTGCCAACACTTCCTCTTCATTTTCCAATAGATCCTGTTTCAGATGAATTGAAGTCTCTTTCAGTGATGACCATTCAACTACCCACTATACAACTCTAGATAAAAGTAATCTTAAATTAATTTATTTTCCCCAAATTAATACTCTACCCAGTAACCCAGATCACCCACAAATTTAGTTTCTCCTCACATTCATCAACCACCCAGAAGCATTTCAGTTACTTCAAAAAGAAAAACAATTGGGGACTAGACCCCACAAGCCCATCCTTAGCCCATTCTTGTACTCCACACCCCACCCAATTCCTTATATACTTTCAAGCATATCTTTATCGCCACAATAAGATCTGGTTTGGTCTACTTTTTATTGCTTGTATTCTCCTGGGTCCATCTGCAGAAGAGCAAAAGCATTCAGTCCAGGGGCCCAGCGGCAGAGCAAGCGAGTGGGGTGGGGCGAGCCGGGGCAGGATGCTCCACGAAGCGTCTCCCTCCTCCTATTCAGTCGGCCTACAGCTGGGGGAGAGGCAGTGGGCAGTTTGGGCAGTGCGGAGCCTGCGGGCGCCCAAGCCACCGTGTCACTCCCAGGATAGACGCATGGCTCAGGCGCTCTGCAGGCCCCGTGGTGAGTGCCACCCAGCATTTTGTCACCCCTCTCAGTGCTGACACCCAGGGCAGCTGGCCCCCACCGCACCCCCTTCCTTCACCCCTGCAGGGGCCTATACAGCATCTTCACTTGCTGAAAAAAGACTCTCTCTAATACTGCTCTTTATGGCCACCGCTGACCTGTCTTTATTATGCCAATAAGATAGGCAATCCGGGCTCCAGAACCATAAAACAAGCCACTCTGGAAGTCTGAAACAATCAGCTGCTGCAGGGTTGGTAGGAAAGGAGAATGAATTTGGGCTTCCTCTGGGCTGATCCGGGCAAAAGGTTCTCTTCTGAGCATGCTGCTAAATAATCCAGAAAGTCGCATCCATAAAAAAAAGAGTGCAATATTTATTTAGTGAAATATTTTATTACTACAGGGGAGGAGAAAGAAAATGTAGTGCAATGCTTAATGAAAGGGAGGGTAGTTTCAGCAGGTGTCAGATTCCTTTCATCACAGCTTGGTTTGTGTAGAATTACCAAAGCAGGCCGACAAATGTATTGTTCCATGAGAACCTTTGTGCAAAGAGTTCCAGAAGGCACTGACTGCATACAATCAAGGCTTCCCAAGCCTTGGGCAGTCTGAGAAGCCCATGTGTTCCCCATGTAAAGATTAGTCTAATTCAGAGAGACAGAAGGGTATAGCCAACAAAGCTCTACGCAAAGTGGCCCCGTTGAAACAAATAGCAGTCCACAAATGACAGGGCGCACACACCACAGGGGCCTTCTGGTCTTCTGCCACTTAAGGCATGGGAGCCCTGTGGTTTGTGCACCCTGTCATTTGTGAACTGCTTCTCCTTTTTGAATCTTAACAGAGAGTTCCTGAGAAGCTATGATTATTGGTGGCTGGATGCTGGGAAGTTGTGTGCTGCTGGTGATGCAGTACTAAGCTCCCACATGGACAGAAGGCTCAGAAATCATCAGCATGCAGGAATGTTACCTGCTGCCTTCATCCTGCTCAGGAATACAAATTTCACTCGGCCCTTGGCTTTGGTTTGCACATTAATAGCCATTCCCCCCCCCCCCCACACACACACTTGCAGCTAGCGGAAGTTTTTGAATATTCAACGCCTGCCAGACTTTCCACTGCAAATGTTTGGGGAAGGTGATTGGCCTGTGAACTTGCACAGGTTTGGGAAAATGTGTTGAGCAAGCAACTTCTATTTTGGATGTGGGGAGGGGGGGGGAATCACCCTGAACAGTGCAGCTGAAAGATTTATGAAGGTCAGTCTTGATCTTTTCTTCCCCCATAATACAGGAACCATTCTCTGTCAGGACTGAGAATGGGACACAGGTGTCTTGGTGGCTTCTCTGCTTGCTAGCCCAGAGAGTTTTTCAAAGTCATGTCAGAGTTCAGAATCAGCCCATCTGAGGGGGTGGGGAGAAGAAGAAGAAGAAGAAGAAGAAGAAGAGTTTGGATTTGATATCCCGCTTTATCACTACCTGAAGGAGTCTCAAAGCGGCTGACGTTCTCCTTTCCCTTCTTCCCCCACATCAAACACTCTGTGAGGTGAGTGGGGCTGAGAGACTTTAGAGAAGTGTGACTAGCCCAAGGTCACCCAGCAGCTGCATGTGGAGGAGCGGAGACGCGAACCCGGTTCACCAGATTACGAGTCTCTTAACCACTACACCACACTGGCCCACCAGAACTGTAGCATAGTGGTAGAGCACCTCTTTGGCATTTAAGAGGTCCTGGTTTCAGTGCCTGCCTGCTTAGAAAAACACACACATCCCAGCTGAATAAAGCTCTGGTAGCAAGTAATGTAATAGAAGACCTTTCTGCACCTGGAGAGCACCTGGAAGTTCCAGAAGGAAATACTGGGGCCACATTCACCCCATACACTTAAAGCATTATGATACCACTTTAAACACTCATGGCTTCCCTCAAAGAATTCTGGGAACTGTAGTTTATTAAGGATGCTGAGAGTTGTTAGGAGATGCCTATTCCCCTCACTCAGCTACAGTTCCCAGAGTGGCTGAACCATCAATCCCTCTTCCAAGGAGCTCTGGAAATTGTAGCTCTGTGAGCAGAATAGGGGCCTCCAAACATCTCTCAGCACCCATAACAAACTACAGCTCCCAGAATTACTTTTAAAAGAGGACTCAGTATTCTACTTATTATATTTGTATTTGTTGTAGCCCCTATTTTATTGTACTGTATTAAGAAAAACTTAAAATCTTATGGTAAACCCAGAATTCTTTGGGGAAGTCACGGCTGTGTAAAGTAGTATCAAAGAGCTCTTAATGAATGGTGTGAATGAGGCCTGGGATAGAGGACTTGACCTGGTTTAAGGCAGCTTCTGTTGTTCACAGCATCACTTGTGGAAGTTAGAGGTGTCTCTGTGTAATTGCACAGAATTCCCAATGCCAAATAATGGGTGGCATCTAACAGCACATCTATAACAGCACATCTAACAGCACATCTGTCAGAGCTGCCTCAGGTCCCATCTCACAGAGGACCAACGCCAGTTCGTTGTTATATAAAATAGTCTTTATTGAAGTTCAGTTTCTCATTTACAGCCACGGCGCGCAGCTCTACTTCTTAAACCCTAGACCGCCGAAGCTCCGTCTGAGTCTCCTCCCCCCAGACACCAGTTTAAGACCCTAGCCTTGCTCCACCTCTTTCTCTGTTCCCTCCTCCTCTGGGTCCGCTTGTCCGCTGAGGTCTTGCCCTTCCTAGACTCTTCTGACGCTGAGTCCCCTGAGTCTTCCCCCTCCCTCCGGCAGGCTTTAGGACCTGGTTCCCAATCCAGGTTTTCTGCTGTCCCGCGCGCCTGTACATTTGAACTTGGCGCGCGCGCCCAGCCTGCTACCTTCCTTCTGACCATTATACTGCTCCTGTCGCTGCTTCCCTCTTCAGGGATGCTAGCTGGGCCTGACTCCTCCTCCCTGCTTGCCGGAGGAGACGCTGACTCTGACCTATGGGGCTCTTCCCCCCCCCCCCCACTACGCTCTGGTGGGGAAGCTGGTCCTGATTTCCAGCTACTGCTTTGGGAGTCTCCGCTGGCCCCCTGCTTCTGGTGTGTCCCCCCTGGGACTCCCCTTGCCCTGGCCATTGGCGCCCCCTTCTGGGAATCTTCTGATTCACTGGAGAGGCTCATGGAATCTCTCGGGTCACTGTCATTCTGCCCTCCGCTGCCCTCAGATTCCTCCCCCTCGCTCTGCATTTCCTCTCTCCCCTGTGCCTCTGCTCCTGAGCCCCTGACAACATCTATAAATATGGGTGGCATCTAACAGCACATCTATAACCTAACATTTAAAGTACTATTGCACCACTTTTGCAATCATGGCTTCTGAAAAAACAAACCAACATGGGAACTGTAGTTTGTCATGGTTGCTGGGAATTGTAGTTCTGTGAGAGGGTCTCCTAACGATTCTCAGCACCCTTAACTAACTACAGTTCCCAGGATTATTTGTGGGAAGCTGTTAAGTGGTATAGGTAAAGGGACCCCTGACCATAAGGACCAGTCGTGACCGACTCTGGGGTTGCGTCGCTCATTTCACTTTACTGGCCAAGGGAGCTTCCATGTCATGTGGCCAGCATGACTAAGCCGCTTCTGGCAAACCAGAGCAGTGCACAGAAATGCCATTTACCTTCCTGCCAGAGCGGTACTTATTTATCTACTTGTGCTTTGACATGCTTTCGAACTGCTAGGTTGGCAGGAGCAAGGACTGAGCAACGGGAGTTCACCCCGTCACGGGGATTCAAACTGCTGACCTTCCGATCGGCAAGGCTCTGTGGTTTAGACCACAGCACCCCCCACGTCCTGTTAAGTGGTATAAGAGTGCTTTAAATGCAGCTAGCTAACTCAAACAGTACATGCATTTTTTGTGGCTGTGTGAGCTAACCATAGCCTCGGGGCACATTATACATATACTTAAGTATCATCTAAGTTTGCACCTTTGTAAGGCATCAGGAGTTCAAACTTGAATAAAATAGGGGTGGGGCGGCCCAGGTAAGTCCTGCCCTGCATCATCAATCACAAGACACAGTGCACACACACCATTTGAATGGTAATGCCTGTCAACTGGGGGGGGGGCTCAAAAATTTTATTGTGGGGGTGAAAGTACCTTGGCCCCTAGGAGTTGACTCCTATGTAAGGCATTCACTCAAGCTAATAAGGGTGGCTGGCTTCATCTGGATCCAGTCTCTGAGTATATAAGTAAGGAGGCCTGAGGCTTGCCTAGGAAGCCACTTCTTTGTCAGTTCTCCCTCCCTCCCTACTTGGCTGGTATGTGTTGCCATGATAAGACCTGGCTATGGACTCTGTCAATCACCAAATTCAGGACTGAGTTGGAATTTTCCCACTTGGCAAATTGGCTTCAGCCCTGTGGCTTTTGCCATCATAGCAATCATCACAACTCTGACAATTTAGGTACTGGATAGCCATAGTCTTGCATGGAGGGGAGGTTGTAGTCTCTGCCTGCTTCTCTGAAAAATGGGGTATCCCATTAAAGGGATCAAGGGTGATGCTTCTGTCCAGATGTCCAGGCGGGGGCAAGGATGACAGCACAGCCCAGGAGCAATCCAGCGAGGGAGCCACTCCTTGATGTAGCTCAAGAACTCCCTCACTTCCGATTGACCCCAAATAAATATCCTTCCAGCAGGCCGGTCAGAAATGGTTGGTTCTACCCAATGCCTGTAGCCAATAATGTTGTCTTATTTGACCCAAATACTAGTTGTCATGTTTTATTATTCATTGGTTTTAAGGTGGTCTGTAGGATGGGGGCGCCTGGGCACACAAGGTGTCTCCCAAGAGAAGGAATGCTGCAAAACAGTAGCTCTTGTTGCAGAAGCATGGGGAAGGCTGTCATTGTATGCCCTAAAATTAAATCCAACTTTAAGAGTGAAGCATGTCTCTTTCAATACAGGAAAAAACCCCAACCATTGCGTCTCTGAACTAGCAGGAATTTGGGAAATGCTGCTTTAATTACTCTGTTGTACCCATAGCCAAGGGATGGCTCATGTAGGAATTCACTGAATTTTGATATTTGGGTCAAAAGTAGCACTGCAGGGTAGAAATATTCCCCATCCCAACCTTCTTAATTTTTAAAGCATATTCACATTTTTCTGATTCTGAATGCTGCTCTCACTTCTGTTATCTGGTCTGCCTTGGCGCCATTCGCCCCCTGCTTTCTCTTTACTGCTTCTTTATTCTTCTTGCATGAGTCCTGGTCCCATCATGTGAATGGGAACATGTGGCAACAGACACATCTAATCAGATCTAGTTAGGGGACGACTTCACTGAGGACAAATAAAGTCAGTTGAAGAGCTAGTGAGGACAATCTAAATGAAGGCAAATATCTTCTCCTCAAGCATTGGGTGTGGGGGAGCAGTATCTGCTGCTGCTGGAAGTGTTAATGAAATAGAGCGAGCACTTCCAGTTCAGATCTGGGAAGAATCCCATATGTGAATTAGCTGCTTCAGTAGCTCCTTCAAACATTCCTGGTTATTGATAGCTGATAAAATGGTGATTCCTTCCCCTTCTCTTTCTGTGAATGCCTATGTGGAATCAAAGTAGTACAGTGGATGGAGTGTTGCATTTGGACCAGAGATTTGTGTTCAAATCCACTCCCAATCCTGATGCTCAACCCGTGTGAGCCTGAGTAAGTCATCTCTCAGATTAGCCTACTTTATATGATTGTTGCAGAGATGAATAGGGTGACTTCCATGTACAATTCTCCTGTGATAGAAGATAATGATGGGTGCAATTATGGAAAATTATTCATATTAATGAGTATAGGGCTAGAGCAACCTCCCCCAAAGTATTGCCCTCCAGATGTTGATGTACTACAACACCCATCAATGCCAGCCAGCATAGCCAGTAGCCAGGGATGATGGGAACTGCAGTCCAACAACGCCTGAAAAGCCACAGGTTCTTTATCCCTGCACTAAGCCTTAGTAACTAAGAGGAGTCCTTGTGTGAGTGGATGTGGAAGTCAGGTCATGCTGCAGTCAAGATTTATTTGAAATTTCAAGGGGGAAAGTGTCAGATTAGTTGCACAATGACAGTCCTCTGCTTTGGAAAGACTCTTTTAAAACATCCTTGTTCTATGCATGACTGGAGTGATCAGACACACAATTTAAAATGCCCCTGATGTGCTTGGGGTCAGGTGTCATTTTTTAAAGGGAAGCATGTCATTATAAGTCATGATTTGATAGCACAGAAAGAGGCTTTGCTTGAAAGGGAATCTCTCTCAGATATCCTTTGTCATACATGGCCAGGGTCACTTTAGATTGTGAATGGCAGGAGTAACCAGGTATCCTGAATGGAAACACTGGATGTTTTACCAGTTCCTTACCACTGATTTCCCCCTCCTCCCACCTGCATGAAAAGTTAAAGCTTATAGTCCTCTTCCAAGGTCATATAAATGAGGCTTTTTCTTAACTAGATGCTGTTAGGGGTTATGTATTGATGGACTGGACTTATAACCCACACCATCCCCAAGCGGGTAAGTAGGTGGTGACCATTTTAGACTTATCCAATTGACATCTGATCACCTCTGCAGGGGTCCTTTTGGACCCAAAAGAAGGCGTAATGAGGCATAATGGGGGGTGGGATGAGGCATAATGGGTCACTCTTATGCACACTTCGCTGACCAGGAGCAGGAACAGAACCCCTGTGTGAAATGGTTGCTGCCTGTATATATAGCAGTTTGGGGTTGTTCAACTGGCAAGAGGAACCTGGGAAGGTAGAAACTGGAAAGAGGAACCTTGAGATGTAACTTGGAGGAAAAGATTGAACCCCCCTCCTGCAGACCTGATCCAAATTGGGTCACCCACAGATGCATCTGCTATTAACAAATACAAACTGTGGATAACATGAATCAACAGTGTGATGCAGCAGCAAAAAAGCTAATGCTATTCTAGGCTGCATCAACAGCAGTCTAGTGTCCAGATTAAGGAAAGTACCGGTAATAGTACTGTTCTGCCTTTGTCAGACCACACCTGGAATGCTGTGTCCAATTCTGGGCACCACAATTTAAGATGGGTGTTGACAAGCTGGAAGGTGTGCAGAATAGTTGCACTTGAAGGAGCTGAGTATGTTTAGCTTGGATAAGAGGAGACTGAGAGGAGATAGGAAAGACAATATCTCAAGGGCTGTCACATGGAAGATGGAGTCAGCTTGTTTTCTCCTGCTCTGGAGGGTAGGACGCAAACCAATGGCTTTGATACGGAAGGAGGAGGGGGGGGCCACCCACCTTCCCCTCCATCGCTTTCTGAAGGGGCCCGAGGCGATGACCTCGATAGTGCCCAACTCTGCCTAGAACCCTCAGCCCCCACACCGTTGCACAAGCACCACACTATACCCCTGCCTTGTTAATAAAAGGCTCTCTTTCCTATTTCTATACAGGCGAAATAAGCCCCGTCTTTCTTATACCTTCCTCTCGCTCTATTTCTTACGTGAGTAGACCGCATCATAATGTATCCCCATTCACTATACTGAGCTGCGCTTTAGCCAATCACAGCCATGCATTCGCCCTGCAGAAGCTAGCTCAGGGAGCTACTGCACGCCTCATTTCACTCCTGACAAGCTGCTGACGGCCCCCCACTGTGAGAACAATGGATCCGAAACCAGAGACCTCGTAAAACTGTCAAAATCTTGTTACAATGTATCCATTCTTGCTACAATGTGTCCATTCTGTTTCCGCTCTTGATCACCAATACGGGATGGGTCGGAAAACATAGAAAACCTTTGGAAATTGATATAAAATCGACCATAACTCCGATTTCTTAGCTCTTGGTGTCATTCAACTCAGCTCCCTTTGGACTCCATGATGTCACCCCTACCTCCATAATCCCCGAAACGGCAGGGCACGTACACAGGAACTTCTTAATCCTGTCGGATCGTTTCGCCTAACCTTTCCTCCGGGCAATATTAGGTGACAGACGATGCATATCTCTGACCCATTGTCTTGCCACCACCGATACTCAATAAATGTTTACTTATGTATATATCTCGCTCTACATATTCCCCCTCCCTTATCTCAAATGTTAATTAATGTAACCCCACCCTTCCTTAATATATTCATGACGTGTGAAATATATTCATGATGTAACCTGTGAAACCCAACCTTCCCATAATGTATTCATGACGTTTCGTGCACTGTATTCTGGGACTTGGAGGGAACTTTTAAAAGTTTCTGTCGCCCCATTCTCGGGGTTCAATCTCGTTTTGAACCTGTTGCGCAATAAACTTGGATCTTCGTATCTTGCTCCTGTGTCTGGCTGAGCTCCCTTTTCTCCGCAAGGACCCGCGGACTCTGTCCGACGAGCTGGGTGGCAGGGCAAATACGCACCCAGATTTTCCGTAACAGCTTCAAGTTACAAGATAGGAAATTCTGACTAAACGTCAGGAAGAACTTTCTGACAGTAAGAGCTGTTTGACAGGGGAATGGCATCCCAGGAGGTTGTGGACTCTCCTTCTTTGGAGATTTTAAGCAGAGGTTGGATGGCCATCTGTCATGGATGCTTTAGTGGATTTTCCTGCATTACAGGTGGTCGGACTAGATGACCCTTGGGGTCCCTTTCAACTCTACCATTCTATGATTCTATGCCCATAAGCCTCACTCCCAATTCCCTCACACATGATATCCACATACACACATTGTCCTGGCCAAACCCTGTGTTGAAAAGGGAAGATCTGCAAGTCCCTTCAATCCATGTTGCTTATATGCCAGAAGAACATTATGTTCAGTGAAGAATCCTGATTTTGTAAGTGTCCCAGATCACATGGAGATTTCTACCTGTATTCAAGGAAATGCCAATACAGGGATGTTTGGGGATGCACAAGGGCCCTGGGGGTGGGTGCACCTCATCCGCAAATACAATGTTCATGTGCTCACGCAGATGACTGAACACAACTGCCTCTGCCTCTGATTGGAAGCACTGCCATCTTCTCTCTCTTTAAAAAAAAAATACACTTTGTAAGGTCATGTCCTGGTGTTAAAAAGAAAAATGAGCTCTTCTGAATCCTGATTGCAATTAAGCCCCAAGAATTGCAAAAAAATGAATAAAATGAGCAAGTTCAGGAAAGTGAAGGAAGTGACAGAAAAGAAATATTAGAATTTAGGCCTCTATCTACTGAAATATTCATGTCACAGTTAACTGCTAAAACTAACATAGACAGCCCAGCTTGGAGAGATGGATTTGTCCTACATCACATCTTTTGTAAGAGAGGCATTCTGCAGTGGAACTTGCCATGGGGAGGGTGGGAATGAGAGAGAATCCTAAGTTTTAGCATGTTTGTTCATGCCTGCTCATAGCCACTGTTCCCCATATGCTGCTTCCTCCCACTGCTTTCGCTGCCAATAGGGAATCCTGCCATGAATATGACATTGACCTCACAGTGCTATTTAGCCAATCAAATCTGGCCATGGACTGACATCACAGAGTGCATATAAAGCCCTCAATTTACCTCCCGCTGAATAGGAGAAGGACAGACAGAATGTAACTCTCTTCCTAACAGCGCTCCCTGCTGTGACATTTGTCTACTGGCATTTCACTTCTCCTAAATCCTCTCTGGTTGTGCATAGTTACCCATGATGGGGGGAAAAATAAGAAGAGGAGCAGGTGCATTGTTTGTGTAAATAACTCCGGGGTGTACTTTGGTAATTTTTGGTAATATGGCACCCTGAGCGAGGCCAAAATTTGGCACCCCAAATGGATCTTTTCAATTATGGATCTTCTCAATTTTGCACCCACCTCAGCTTGGTGCCCTGGGTGGTGGGAACTACCCCTACCACCCTAAATCTTGCACTGTCCTCTTCCATTTTACTTCAGCACTTGTGCTCACCTCCCAAGGAAGCTATTTTAGCCATGGACTTAAACTTATCTGTCAAGTCCTGCCAATACAAGTGGTGCTGGTGCAGCAAGTATAGCCACCCTCTGAACTCTGGGGGGGGGGAAGCACAGGGGTACGGGATCTTCGGTCCTCCAGGTATGGTTGAACTTCACTCCCATCAGCCCTAGCCGCTGTGGCCAAGGAGCAAGGAGAGTTGGAGTCTAGCAATATCTGAAGGAAAAAAGGTTCCCTATCCCTGACTTAGAAAATAGCCCCATGTCTTGAGAAAGGAAAACACATCTGCTTTTAATCAAACAGAATCCTTGTTACCAAGCAAAAGAACAGGGAAGCCAAGAGGTCATCTGCAATGTTTTTGTCATTCCAGAAAGCCAACAGGCAAGGAAACCATCCCGGAAGCCTTTCTATCTAGCTTTGAGTTCTGTTTTTGCACCTAGGCAGTCTTGGCTTGGCTGGTGTCTCTCGAACAGCCAGCTGGCACAAAAACAGTGGGGCAGTCACACGCTCTGAGGATTTTAATACAGATTGTTAGATGATACAATAACACACACGCACACACGCTCACAGATAAACACACATATCCACTTGGCGCCACAGCCTGAGATACAAAGAAAAAGCATACAAATAAAGGCTTTTAGCACCAGAGTTTGAAGGGAGGTCAGTGCCAAGGGATGAGTGTGGGACAGCACAGAAAGCAAACATTTCAGACTTTTGTCCTGCGTCCACTCTCAGGAGCTTTGGTCAACAGGAAGCTGGCAGACATTCAGGTTCTTTGATAGTTGGGAACTAACTAGCACCATATCATCACCCTTCCACAGAAGGACAGGAATGTCAGAATCGCTAGCCATATCTTTCAGGCATCTGTCAAAAGTGGAGAGAGGGCCTAGAGAACAGAACCCAGAATTCTTCACTCTCTGCCCAGCATGGACGGAATGATAGACAAGGGTGATAAGGGGATAGAGAGCTTCCTCTTATTTCCTATTCCCAGCATGAAAGTTCACAGCTGGGATTATTATAAGGACTAAAAGTGTGTGTGGGGGGGGGAATACTCAGCCCCCCTCAGCTCCCCAGACTTTGTGTTGTGTGCTACATGGGTACCATCTGGCACCAGAGCAGAAATAGACAAGAGTTAATAATGGTCAAAATGGGGTACAGACTCCAAGCATCTAGGCATTTCTTGGTTGGCTGGGCCCCTCCCTGTCCCACTAGTCCCTAGAAGATCTTAAGAGGTTCTGTTGGGCCCAAATTATCCAATCTAAGTTGGATACCATTGTCATGCCTGGACACATATCTTTCAGTTAAACTGAGCTCAAAAGGGAGAGCATAGAAGCTCTGGATCACCTATGATCAGTCCTTAAGTCTTGGGTAAGATTCGAACCTGAATCCTGTTCTGTGATCACCCAAGGAAGTCTTCCTTTCCCCTTATTCAGTTTGCACTGTGCCCATGTCCATTCACAGGAAGCTGTACAGATAGAATGGTCCTGAAGTCTCAGGTTACAAGATACTTTGGGCAAAGTCTTAATGCCCCTGGGAACTTTATTTGGGGGGCAGGGGCAGGAGGTCAGCAGTGTGGGATGCGGTCTCCATTGCCCCCATCCCTGCAGGTGGCCAGTGCTGAGCAGTCAGTCCAGTGCTTCACTAAGGCGGCATAATAGCACCATTTGTCGGGGCTGCAGAAAGGGAGGGCCCTGGCTCAGTCTGGGCCCTGCTTTGCTCCCCAAGAGTCACAGCCCCAAGGGGACCTTGGCCGCATAAATAGGAGGCTGTCATCTGGTTAAATACAACGGCAGGTCTTTCCAGGGCTGGCTCATCTCCCACGCCCAACTTCAGGGAGAATGGAGCATTTTAGCTCTCTCTCTTTCCCCAGGGGTGGTTCCACAGTCTAGAGGGAGCTGTCCATCTTCAGGCTCAGCCGCTGAAGCAGACAGGCCCAAGCTCAAAGCCAAACTTCTGGTTGGTGTCCCCGAAATCCTGAACAGCCACATCGGCCAATGGAAGCTGCTCCACGCGTTGTGTCACAACCTGCAGAACTGTCCGCTCCTGGCCTTTGCGTACCTGGAGGAGTAGAGAAGAGAACGTCAGGAGCCAAATCTTGGGGGAGGCAGGGGGTGAGAAGCCTGTGTAGAAGCCCTGAGACAGGAGTAAGGAAATCACGTGACAAGGCTGGAAGAGCACATCGGTAGGCAAAGTAGCCACATTGTGGATGCTTGCTGTAGGGAAGTTGCTGGTGGAACAGAGCATGACATGGTTTCACTGGCGGTTTTGGGAAAGGCAAAAGAATTATCTTAGTCAGAGAGCCATAAGATCACTGAGTTAAGGCGGGGGGGGGGGGGCAAGCAGGCAATGGCCTTGAACCCACAAAGACAAGGCGGTCTACTCAGAGAGACAAGGGAGAAAACTATCTAACTATGGAAATAACCAGTGCCAACACACATGCCAGGGCATGTATCTCTCACTGAGAAGGATGAATTGTAGAATTGTAGAGGGGGAATATGTGAGCCTTTTTCTGCGAGACAGAGCAGGCACATCCCCATGAGGAAGAACACTAACAAGCAACCTTTCCATACAGAGCGAAGGACAGTTTGTGACATCACCAGGGAGTCCACCAATCATCTCCTTCTGCTATATTTGCAGGCCCAGGAATTCCAGGCAACAACTGCCAGCTGGCCGAGGTTTCAGAATACAAAACAGATCCGTTAAATCTCAGGCTGTCAGGAAGCTTTAAAAAACCTAGGACACCTGCCAGATGAGGAGTTGACAAGCCTCTAGACAAAGCAGCAGCCAAGAGAAAAGAAAGGTGGGGCCTTTGCCTTGATTTTATCCCAGGTGAGATAAACCAACCTGCAGAGAAATTAAGGCTAGTTACAAAGGTGGTAACTGAACCCTGTGTCTTGACTGTACTTCTTCAGACTACAGGAGAGGGTCATGTCTTCTTCTCTCTTTCCATCTATTTATCTTGCAGGGTTTCTCCAGAGCTAAGCCCTCTGACAAATGCTTTGAGTCTGCCATCAAGCAGAGCACAATAGAAGTCGCAGGAAGTGGGCGGGGTGGGGGTGTGACTTCCTGCTCACCTCAAGCAGCAAAGGTTGTTTGGCCAGACGGTAGTCTCACTTTGCCTTCGTTGTTCAAGGTGTGTGTGCAATTAAGAAAGAGACTGACTAGAGCCCTATTTATAGGAATCCCTGGGTATTTCAGCCACCCCACTCTGCTAATTACCATGGGCCATTCACAGATCACTTTGTTGCTCTAGACCAGGGGTCAGCAAACTTTTTCAGCAGGGGGCCAGTCCACTGTCCCTCAGACCTTGTGGGGGGCCGGACTATATTTTTTTTTGGGGGGGGGGATGAACAAATTCCTATGCCCCACAAAAAACCCAGAGATGCATTTTAAATAAAAGGACACATTCTATTCATGTAAAAATACGCTGATTCCGGGACTGTCCGCGGGCCAGATTGAGAAGGCGATTGGGCAATTTGGCCGAATCTGGCCCCCGGGTCTTAGTTTGCCTACCCATGCTCTAGAGAACTGTGCACTTCACCCCCAGCGCCTAATGATGCTTAAAGGTAAAGGTACCCCTGACCGTTAGGTCCAGTCACGGACGACTCTGAGGTTGCGCGCTCATCTCACTCTATAGGCTGAGGGAGCTGGCCAGCATGACTAAGCCGCTTCTGGCGAACCAGAGCAGCGCACGGAAACACCGTTTACCTTCCTGCCAGAGTGGTACCTATTTATCTACTTGCACTTTGATGTGCTTTCGAACTGCTAGGTTGGCAGGAGCAGGGATTGAGCAACGGGAGCTCACCCCGGGGATTCGAACTGCCAATCTTCTGATCAGCAAGCCCTAGGCTCTGTGGTTTAGACCACAGCACCACCCACGTCCCAAATGCTTAATGATATGTTATTCTAAGCCAGGATTGGTAACCTGTGGCTCTGCAGCTCTCATCCAGCACCAACCAGCAGAGCCAATCTAACATACTGAAATACAGATATTTATAATTACTGGAGAAATGAGATGGAAGAGATCTAATGGGTAAACACATGCAAAAGTGAGATGGACCAGAAAGTGAGCTGCCCATCCGTAAGAGTGACCCTCCCTTTGCAAGTCATGGAGCTCCTCCCAAATCCTGGGCTGAACATCAGGAGGCCCTGAGACAATCTCTAGAGATATATAGGGAAAGGCAAGCCTGACGTGAAGACATGGTCACAGTGGAGCCGAAGGCCAACAACTTACCTGGCAGCCATCATATAAGGCTTGTACAAGGGCTTCTGTGCTGTTGTGCATCAGCTCCACACCATTGAAGGCAAGAAAATGCAAAGCCCGAGTGTGGCTGTTGGTGTCGGCCTCATACCAGGCAGCCACATTTTGGCAGAGGAGGGTGAAGTTTTGGTGTGCAATGGCACTAAGCAGGCGCAGAAATGTGAGCTGGGTAACCTGCATGGGGTTGCCATCTGCATCCACATAGGAGAACTGGTAACAGAAAGAAGGAGATATAGGGGTGGCCTGATTAGGCCAAATGGTGGAAAGCCACTGGGTGCTCTTCCCGCCCCCCAAAGCACACCTCGTGGGGATCCACTTGGGGATTGATCATGGGAGATCATGGGAGATGGGAGAAGCACTGCATGCCCTTCTCAGACTGCTCCTGGGAGTCATCAGGGGTGGCAAAATGGAAGGAAAAGCCCTACCTTCTTGCCCCTCTTGAATGTGCTGAACCAGCTTCCTGGTTGCTCCTTGCTCCAGGCAGCGAGTCGCACCTAGGGACACATTGGTTTCTCATTTTAGGACTTTGAATTCAGGTTCCTGAGCCAGGCATGTATATAAAACCAACCCTTTGCATAGACCTTTCAATGAACAAACCACTTTACAATCCTTATTATATTCATCTAGTCCTCATTCTACTTGTTCACAACATACTATGACCACAGCTTCTGTCCTTTCCCTCGGCCATCCCTATTGATACTGAGCACAACTACTTACTGCCTCAACTTTCTTGTCAGGAAATAAGCAAGTTTCCCCCCCAGCTGTGAAGTTGCAGAAAACTTTGAAGGCATCCCGGCTGCAGCCTTGGTTTGGGTCAATCCAATATTCACCTGAAGAACAACAAATGGACAGGTGTCAGTGCAGGAGAGGCCAGGGAAACCTTAGAGGATGATGATGTTCCCACTGCAACTAGGAGAAGTCAGAGGCCTAAATGAATGCTTGGAGAGTATTTCAACCCCAGAGTTTCTTGAAAGAATCCATGACAGGTAGGTAAAAAGTTTATATCTGCTTTATCTCCTAGATGACAGTCTTCTAATTTTAAGGTTACAAGTGTGGACCACAACAACATGCTGTGGTGCAGAGTGCTTCTCTCCTAGCCACTCAGTCATACCCTTTTCCAGAACACTCCATTCCATTTCTGTCTCCTAAGTTTTCCATTTTCTTCCTTCAGCAGCCAGCCAGCTTTCCATGGCTACTAAGCTTGATTAGTCCTCTTTGATCAATGAGGTTCTCCCCTCACTAGGTGTTTCTTTTCTGCACTCCCATGATAAAAGTGTCTTTTATGGATGTACAGTATTCAAATTCACAGGAAAACTGACACAGCAATTGTGAGATTTCAGGGAGGGTGGCTGGGTCATCACATTTGGATGAATAGCTTTGTTACAGTGGGATGTATTCAATCAAGTTTTATGCACAGTAAACCCACTGGAATGGCCAAGTTAGGTCAATTAATTTAAACTGGTCTACTCTGAGTAAAACATAGTTGACTACTACCCAGAGACCCCTTTAAAATAATTTTTCCAGTGCTGGCTCATGCGAGGCGGTGGTGGGCTACTCTTTCCTCCACCTCTAACCCCCCAGCACCCTGTCTGGTATTTTGCCATGGCTCACACTCTAGTGAGAGCTATAGCTGCCACACTTCTTCTCTCTGAGCCTTGCTGGGAGTGGGCAAACAGGGAGGCCAGCACAGCTTTTGCTTCAAGCCACAAGCTTGAATTTAAAATACTGGAGGGAATGCAAGGGCGGAAGATTGCTAAACCTCTTCCCTTGTAGCTGGATTTAAATAGCTTGTTTTTTTAAAAAAAAAAAAGTTTAAGGACATGCGACTACTGCTAAGGCAAGCACCATGCTCCCAAACCTGCTTGGGGTGGGGTTGGGATTGCACCCACTTGGAGAAATCAACCTTGAAGCTGGGTCAAGGTTTCCTAGCCCAGATAACTTCCCTAGCCCTGACGCACCTCATTTCTTGAAAATATCCAAGAGACGTCACAGTGGTTTCAGATGTGAGCCTTTGCAGGAGAAACCACCCACAGAGTTTTCAGAATCAGCCTTCTCGCTGATATGTTAGTTTTGTAGGTGTAGGGATTTTTCTCCTGCCCCGCTCTCCCGTGGGGATATTTTTCAATCAGGCAATTCCCCCCTGAGTCTGAAATGGGATTACTTATGTAGCACAATCAAAGTGCACACTTTGCAGACTAATGAGAAGAAGGTCCCTGCCCCCATGGCACTTGTAATCTAGCATTCACCACGGGGGAGGCAAGATAAGAAGGCAGGAACAATTTCCTCCTCCTTCCTGCCAGGCTGGAACTGCAACAGGTACAGACCCACTCCCTGCTCCCTGTTTAGCCCTGGTTATGCCCCGGACGATTCTTCATCTCACCATCTGTGAGGTGGGGGTGGCAAAACTGAAGCTCCTTGCAAACCCGGGCTGGGCTCTCCTGAGTGCCCAGTGGACACCGCATTTGCTCCACTTCGTCACGCAAGGAGCTCAGGGCTGCTAGGACCTCTGCCATCCCTTCAGCATCGGGGTCGGCATCCATCTCCCCGGGTGCATCTCCCTGATCCCCGAGCTCCCAGTCGCGGCGGCTCTTGCGGCCGCTCTCCAAAGGCAGGGGCTCCCGCAGCTCAGCAGGTCGACCCTAGGAGTGGGGGAACCAGAAGCAGGGAAGGTGTGACGTAAGGGACAATGGGAGGGGGGGAGGAAGTGGGTGGTGGTGGTCCCACGATAATCCCTTCCTCCTGACTCTCTACCGTCACTCACTGGTGGCCCTGGAGGTCCTGCAGATCCTGGATCACCTTTTGGTCCAATAGGCCCCTGCAGGACAACAGAACAGAGCCTGAGCACAAATTCAGAACCCCTTCATCTCAGTACACATAGACAACGCCTAATGGAAATGGTAGGGGGGGGGACCACTAAGGCCCTGTTCCTGAACACTAAAAACCCCACTTGGCTCCCAAACTTTGGATTTTGTGCCTTTGTTCTCATAAGGTGACAGACCTGCATCTAGGCTGTACTCATGTGGCAATTCTAGCCATTCCCAGGACTGAATGCTCTTGCATACAACAGTATTCCTTCCACAGAGAAAACTAGACTGGAATCCCTCCACCCAATATCTAGTTTTCCTGGTGAAGGGTCTCAATTCATTTGCAATCATGGCAGCTTCAACCAGCAGTGAATAGTGAAAACTTGCCTTTAGAAGCTGGGGAGGGGAACTAAGCAGCATTCCCATGAGTAAGGATTTCAGTGTCCCCGCCCACTGTTTAGATTTTTAGTCCCTTCCTATGGCTACTTGAAGCATAATAAATTATATACCAGCCAACCTATGCAATGTGGGTACATTTATTACCATGATGTAGGCTGAAGAAGCCAGCTCTTTCTACTAGTACATGCAGCCCTGGGGCAAGTTCCCACCTTCCTCTGGCCCACAACACCTGTTGGAACTGGAGCTACTCACTGGTGAGCCTTTGCTGCCTTTTTGTCCCAGAGGTCCCTGAGGAGATAGAAAAGGAGTGGATGAGTGAAAGGGAGCTTGCAGGGCACCCTGTGTCTGGTGAGAAGCAAGGAGGGGGTTGTGCATCAAGGGGGATTAGGAAATGCAGAGGGGTCAGGGAGGAAGCATCTTTTAATGTGGCAGCGGAGCAGAAATGTTGCACGGGAAATGCATCTGTATTAATAGAGAGGGACATTGGAACAAATGAGGGGCGCCTGGGAACCCATAAGAATGTGAAGGCTGGCAGACATGCATTGCCCTGGGGAAGAGGATCTGGGTACCAAACAGGGCCTCATTTCAGGCATCACTCTGGTGAGGTTCTCTTGAGAAACGCGTACAGAGATCTGAATTGTCACACACTGGAAACTGACAAGAATCCAGGATGAAGAGGTTGGTGGTGGTACTTACTGAGAGGCCAGGAGATCCAGGTGGGCCTGGGGGCCCAAAGGGTCCAATGATTCCCTGTTGAGGAGGAGACAGCATCAGCCAGAGTCCCTTTTCCCAGCCTTGCTCCCAACCCCCCTCCATCTCAACAGAGCTCCCATCTACTCACAGGGTCGCCCTTGGGGCCTGGTGTTCCCTGGTTCCCTGGCAGCCCCTGGTCACCTTTCTCACCCATCTCACCTGGGGGCCCAATCAACCCAATGAGTCCTGCATGACCCTAGAAGGAAAGAGGAGAGATTTGGGAAGTTAGGGGGAGGAGCCAGTTGCTTGTTCCCACCAGGAAGCAGGTGCTGCTCACACTCACCTTCTCTCCTTTGTAGCCGGGATCACCTTTAAGGCCTGGGAGCCCCGTGGGACCCTGTGAACAGAAGAAGGGCTGCATCAAGAGCTCATCTGAGCTTCCGGACTCAGCGCAGGCCACAATCCAGTCAGGAATCAGTAGGAGGGTTTCAGATCATTTTGCCTTTTTATCAAATTGATGTGACTGAAATTTGACTCACTTGCTTGACATGTTTTTTCATCCATGATGGCTGCTTCACATGCACAAGTCATCAGCTCACAGCTGCCCATGGCTATGGGAATTCAGCCCAACTCCGTCCTGTGCTGTAGCTTTAGTAACTGCTCAGTCTGAATGAGCTTTCCTCCCTTGCTTTTTTCACGACTGATGCCCAATGCTCATAATAGACAAAGCAAACTTGGGGAACTTATTCCACTGCCAGGCTGCTCTTTATTGTAGTTCCAGGAATATGCTTCTAGCACTGCTCTCCCCCCACCCAAATAAATACCTGTGAAAGACCCTTTCTATGGTGGATGGGGTTTAGTAAAGGAGTAGCATGGAATAACCAGCTTCCATTTTAAGAGCTCCAGAAGAAGGGAAGCTGTTGTCTTAGAATCCTAGAATCATAGAGTTGGAATAGACCACAAGGGCCATCGAGTCCAATCCCCTGCCAAGCAGTCTTGATTGTCCTGCCCTGGACCCTCCATTTCCTGCCACTCACCACAGGCCCCGGTGGCCCTGCCTGGCCAGGCGCTCCCAGGAGACCTTGTTCACCCTAGGGGAGAAAGAAGGGCAAAGTGAGAGACCACAGAAGGAAGCATTATGCAAAGAAAGACACTTACACAACTTTGAGCCCAGCTGAAGGTGGGGAGGGAGAGACTACAGAAAGCACGCCTATGAAGTCAAAGCAGATATAGTGAACAAAGACATTGGATTCTTATCTCATTATACATGACAAAGCCATTTTTCACCTTCTCACCCCTTGCTTTTTCCTGTAAGACCTATTGCAGTCGTTAAGAGTCGTCAACAGGCTCATCACAGCTATCTGCCAATCACCCATTCCCACCACCCTTCTGAGTAATACCCCTCCCCACCTTCTCACTATATAGAAGGATCTGGCAACTTCTGTTTCAGTGTATCTGAAGAAGTGTGCATGCACACGAAAGCTCATACCAAGAACTAACTTAGTTGGTCTTTAAGGTGCTACTGGAAGGATTTTTGTTTTGTTTTGACTATGGCAGACCAACACGGCTACCTATCTGTAACCAGATATAGTGGGGTTGACATGGGGATGGATGGATGGAGGAGACTATTTCTAGTCTGTGCCCTTTCCGCGTGTGTCTACTATTTCCACACTAATCTGCAATTCTTAAAAAAAACCCTCTTCTCTATATACATTAAAATATGTATTTAAACACATAATGTTAAACTCCCCCCTCAAAATATACATTTTAAACTGCATTTATATATGTTTTAGAGCCAAGAACTAAGCTGGGACATTCAGGAAGTGTGAAAGCCGATAACTGCATTCTGATCCACACATTAGTCTGGCAGTTGCAGATCAGGTCAATTTGTATCGGGATTTGCAAAGATTGTCAATTATGGATGCTTGAAAAATTGAAACACACAAACGAAATATACAGTGGTACCTCCGGTTACATATGCTTCAGGTTACAGCCGCTTCAGGTTACAGACTCTGCTAAGCCAGAAATAGTACCTCGGGTTAAGAACTTTGCTTCAGGATGAGAACAGAAATTGCACGGCGGCGGTGCGGCAGCAACGGGAGGCCCCATTAGCTAAAGTGGCGCTTCAGGTTAAGAACAGTTTCAGGTTAAGAACGAACCTCCGGAACGAATTAAGTACTTAACCCGAGGTACCACTGTATCTCTAAATAGGCTGAAATCTAAAGAAGCTCTGTGTGTGTGTGTGTGTGTGTGTGTGTGTGTGTAAGGCAACTACACGCACAGCTGGAGCTTCCTTTGCCATTTTTTCACTGCTTCAGTTCCCTCAAGCTGACAAAATGAACTGCTTTAAAAAGAGAACATGGTTCCCTTATTCGTGCATCAACATCTCTGTTGAATCACTGCCTGCATCTGAAAGGGATCTAACAAACTACCTAGTCTGTTCACTCCTGAAGACTGGGATTGTCCCCAAGCGAGGGTTCTTTCTTCAGCCCTCCCAAGGCACCTTGCTCATTGCCAAAGTTCTCTTGGCATTAGGGAAATGCTGCTTTTTCTTTTTTAAAAAAGTAGGTAACTTAACTTCACCTGCTGCCTGGAGTTTAAATATAATGGCTTCTGGTCCTCTCTGAAGTGAAAATGTTGAAGAATAGTTGTCCACTCTCTTTGTTGAAAAAACGTTTGGGGTCTGGTTTTCTAACTACTGTCATCCTTTTCCCAGACATTTGTTATCAATACTCACAGCAGGACCCGGAATTCCACGTAGACCTTCTGAGCCAGGTCGGCCTGGGGGTCCCTGCGGACCCACAGGCCCCATCTTCCCCAGGGGTCCATCTGTGCCAGGCTCCCCCTGTAGACGGACAGAAAGGGAAATATATCAGCATTGTTTTCTGTTCTGCCCAGGATTGGGTGCATGCAGGCAGCACTGTTTTCATTCCCCTGCAGCTTCTCTTCTGCCCAAAGCTGTTACTTGTCTCACTGTCTGTTGTGGCAAAATTACATGACTGATGTAAATTAAATAATTATTCTGCTCCATTCACGTCAGTGCAAATGGAGAAAAAATGAAAATGATTACAGTGGCGCCCCGCAAGACGAATGCCTCGCAAGATGAAAAACTCACTAGACGAAAGGGTTTTCCGTTTTTTGAGTCGTTCCGCAAGACGAATTTCCCTATGGGCTTGCTTCGCAAGACGAAATGTCTTGCGAGTTCTTGCGAGTTTGTTTCCTTTTTCTTAAAGCCGCTAAGCCGTTAATAGCCGCTAAGCCGCTAATAGCCGTGCTTCGCAAGACGAAAAAACCGCAAGACGAAGAGACTCGCGGAACGGATTAATTTCGTCTTGCGAGGCACCACTGTACATGTCACTTGCAGACTGAAGGCAACAACAGTGAATATCAATTGTATTCACTGGAGTGATTTCCGTTCCATGCAGTAAGCGGTCACCAGCAATTCCTACTCCCATTTCCAATCTTTGTCAGAATTCTCCAACATCCCTAATAAAAACCTAGAGGAGGGATGCTCAATTAATCCAAGACTGATTCAGGTTTCCAGCAGATGCAAGATGCACCATACAGCAGTGGCTGGTTTTGCACTATTATTTGAATAGTTATGCATCTTGAGTTGAGGGACTGAATTCCACAGAGGGGAACAGGAGAAGGAAAAAACACAGTGGGGAGGAAACCCAGGACAGTGTTCTCTCTTACCTTGGCTCCTTTCTCACCCTGTCGACCTTCACGGCCAGCTGGCCCAAAAGGTCCCTGGAACAGAGAAAGAGAATCACTGCATAAAATGGTTTGATGAGCAACTTTCCTCCCCTCCTTCTAGAGAAAGATTGAAGTCCTATTCATTCTCAAAGTCCTATTAAATCCAATTATGTTCTGAACATATGCTTTTTCAAAAATTAAAACATATTGGAAATTAAACACAAACAAACAGGTCAAATGGAGCACCATCTAAACCTTAGTGGAAACACATAGCCCAGGGAATAGATACAGGAACACAAATAAGAAAAAACAAGGATGGAATTATAATGATAGAAATATAATTAGTGATGAAATTATAGTGACTGTCCGCACATCTATTTCTCTTGAATACATTTCCTAACTGAATTCCTGGGGTCTGTTGGTTTCTAGAACTACTCAAATGATACTAGTTCCTGCCCTGCCCTTAGATCATTTGGGCTATGTTACTCGGTTCTAGTGCATGGGAAATCAGGATGGGTGATGAGCTAAAGTTGCCAAGCAGCAAGGGGGGCAACTTGAATAAAATATTTTTTTGGGGGGGCAGGTAAGCCTTGCCCCACATAATCGATCACATGACATGGTGCATGCATACCATTTGAATGGTAATGCCTATTAACTGGGGGGGCTGGCCCCCTCAAATATTTTATTGGGCAGCCAAAGGGACCTCAGCCCCTAAGAGTTGACTCCTATGCCAAACAGGCACCTTTGAATTTGACTGGCAGTCCCCCTACTCCTGTATAGATAACCACAAGTTCATGAGAGTCTTGCAAGTCCTGAATTAGGTGACAAATAAGTAAGTAATGTCAAGCAGAGAGCAACACAATGGCACCCCTATTGCCAGTGGGCTATTCAAGAAGGGTGGCACTATTTGGATTAGGAATCCTTAAATGCAGGTTGACCCTGAGGAGACAGGTCAACCTTCTAGTTATTCACAGGACCAGTTGGTACCAGAGACCAGAAGGCTCCCAAGCAGTCTGGAAGATGCAAACAGCTACGTAAAAAGGTAAGTGATCTTTAACTGGACAAATGTAGCATTCAGGGCTTGGGACTTGACTATCTAGTCCAGACCATCGAGCTCTAACAGCTGCTCTGGGCCAGCACTTCCTCCTTGCCTTTGCTGGATAACTAAGCATGGTCCTGAACCTACCAACCTCTAAATCAACACCACAGTCCTTGTCCAGGGTCTCTTGACCTTAAGTTTTCCATCTATTCTGGAACCTACTGGTCTCAGTCTTACTTGGAGCATCAACTCCTCTCAGATGTATGAAATGCAAAGGATCAGGGCACAGATTGTGTGGCACAGGCTCCCCTTTGTGGATGTGGCAGGAGAGGAAGAATGAGCACACAACATCAGAGGCACGGCCAATAGCCCTGCTCCCTCTTCCCTGCATTAGTGGGCACTACGCATGGCAGGGAATAACTGAAGAGGGCTCTTGTTTTGGATATATGTACGTAAGTATTATTTAATCTACTTTCAAATTCTGTTTTAGCTGCCTTACAACAGACACCCAAAAAGTAATTAAATGAAAATGCAAACCAATGTATCGTCTGAACAGTCTTTTGGTAACAAACTTTAGAAAAAGACCAAATGTACAGAGACATTAGCAAGGACCAAGGGCTCATTCCAAGGCTGGATCCATGACCTGTTTCAGCAAGAAGCTCTGGAGCTCTGCACTGGAACTGGAACACCTTCTCTGCAAAGTTTGTTTAGTAACATGTATTTATTAGGCCAGGATTCTTTTTTATGTTTTGTTTTGTTTTGTTTTTGTTATGGACTAGATCAAATTCTTTATGTGGGCATGCACCTGATGTGCAACAGATCCACACATCTACACAAGATGAAATTGTCCGCCATTGTGCAGGTTTCCTCTAAAACCATGAGATGTAGGAGCATGCTGTTAAACAACACAGAAAACTGACAGCCCAAATCTCACGAGTGATTTCTTCAAAATCATGCTCCTGAGTTCAATGGAGCAGCCTCCCAAGTATTTATACCTATAATTTCAACCAAAAATTTAAATCCTTTGGCATTTATTTCGAAGGTGTAATCTATGTAAGCAATGTAAATGAGAATGTGCAGCTTCTTAGACTTCCCTCTCACTGGAAAGGCAGCCCCAACATACCCTCTTTCCTGGTGATCCAGGAGGACCTGGCTCCCCAGAAGCTCCAGGGGGTCCCTGAAAATAAAACAGAGTGGATTATTATTTCAACCACCACACCATTCAGGTGAGGGATTTCTGGTGGCAGAGACAGAAAATCTCTTGTAAAATCAGCACAATCCTCTACATGTCAAGTCAGAAGTAAACTCTATTGAGCTCAATGAGACTTACTCTCCAGCAAGTCCCATTGCCAGTGTCTATGGGAGTGCCACTGTGTGTAAGGGTACCAGAATGTTGAACTTGGACTTGGCAGAGCAGGGTTCAAATTCCCCCTCAGCCATGAAGCTCACAGGGTGACCTTGGGTCAGTCACCATCTCTTAGCTTAATCCAGGGGTAGTCAACCTTTTTATCCCTAGTGCTCACTAACGCATCTTTCTTGATGGTAAAATTTCCTTACCGCCCCGCAGTGCTCAATGGAAGGAGGATTCAGCTTGTTCAGTAGAAGCTGAACTACAGTTCCCCTCATCTGTAGCAAGCATAGCCAAGGGATGATGGGTATTGTAGTTCATCCACACATGGAGGGCCAAAGTACCCCCAAACATCACAGATGTTTAAACCCTTTGATGAATGTCAACTTACTGTGTTTCTTTGGGTAGAGTAACTATGAGGCAAACCGGTTTAACTATGCAGTGAAGCAATACTCAATGTATGCCACAAACTGCAGACAGGTGCTGTTTGGCTACTGACCATAGGGATTTTTTAAGAAGCCAAACAACAACATAACCAATGTAGGGTAATATATCTGCCATACTCACTGGAAGTCCAGGATCCCCTATATCACCTTTCTCACCAGAAACTCCATCCAGACCCTGAGCAGAAGAAGACAGAAGCAAATCAGAACCTATCGATTCTCACCTGGGAACAAGTTGCTTTAACTACAGAGAACTGCAACAAAATGTTGCAGCATTGAGTGCTCTAGTTCAGGGTTCCAGCACCATTCCCTCATCCCACAGTTTTCCATTTTGGTTCCAACCAGCCAGCATTTTGTGGTCACCAAGCATGCTCAGATCTCCCCAAACACCCCCCCCCAATCATTTTGATATTTAAGTTTTCATCCAGTGCTGGAAACTGAGAAGTAATGTCTTCAAGACTTTTCTCATTCTCCCAATAAACTGGGATCCATCATCCAAAGCCAGATACCAAACATGCAGTGGCTCCTTTCAAATTCAGATACTCACTGGAGGACCAGGATCTCCGGATGGGCCTGGGTCACCTGGGAATCCTATTGGACCCTGCAATGGAGGGATAGGAGTGGTGAATACCAGACTACAAAAAGCACCAGTTCTCTAGAGAGGAAACCTAGAGAAGTCCGGCTGGCACACAGGGGTGAATCTACTATGAAACTAATGGAGCTTAAGCTTGAGGGCCCCTAATCGTCGAGGGGCCCCAGAAACAACTATAGTCCACATTGCTTTAAAAGTGTATCATGCATGTATATTATTCTGTGAACCACCCTGATATCTTGTGATGAAGGGTGGTATATAAATTTGGTAGGTAAATAAAAATAAAATACATAACATTTCCCCAATTTTCATCCCCTCCATAACTTGAAATTTATAATGCATAGGAATTTTTTATCCACATCAGCGACTTTGACATGTAAGATAATCCAGTACAGCAATTTTAATCAAAATCTGAAGCGTAGTCATTAATTTAAAAAAACCCCTGTGGTGATCTGTTGTTGAACAACAGTTCAAGTTTCAGGGCCCCAGAAATGCAGGTCTGTCACTGATTGCACAGTTCACTGGGTGATGGCTCTTCTCTGAGTGTCTTTTGAAGCTGTAACTCTGCTCAATGGGCCTCTGTGGTGCCAGTTTCATTGGAATCTGTTATGATCATAGGACTGGGTGATCAGCAGGGCCAGGGAGTTTCTTTGCAGCTCTTTGGGAGCTAAACTGACACATCACTGAAGAAAGTAGCCCTTGCCATTGTTCAATTCCGAAGCCAACGACTCACCAGGTTCCCCTTGGCTCCATCCTCTCCTGGGGGGCCCTTCTTGCCAGGGGGCCCTGCAGCTCCGGATTGGCCAGAATCTCCTTTTTCACCAACATCACCCTTTACCCCCTGCAAATTCACACAGAGAGATGCCAGTCAGATGGGGGTGGGATTTAGGATGGGAACAGACTTTGCAAAAGCAGCTTCTCATGCTGCTCTTTTACTCTTAGTAAAGGGAGTCACATCTCTGCTATGTGACTCAGCCACAGTGATTTATCCAGCCTTAACAGAAGTTGGGTTGGAGCAGACCTACTCCAGGAGAGTTCCGGGGAGGGGTATTGCATCCCCCCCCCCGTTTCTCTCCCAAACTCACTTGCCGGCCTGGCTCCCCTGGAGGTCCAGGGTCTCCTGCTTCCCCTGCTTCACCCTAGAAGAGGAGAAAGAAATGGAAATCTCAGTCCAGTCATGCTGCTCTCCAGTTCCAACCTGGAACAGCTTTTCAGAAAATGTGCACTGACATATTAAAATACCTCCATCAACACAATTTTAAAAAAATGAAAAGACCCAAGGACCTATTGACACCTTTTCTGGATGCTCCTTTTCCTATCTGATAGGGTTGTAAAGAAAGATAGTCACAGAGCTAGCTATTCTATGAGCTGGTCTCTGCTAAGAGAAGGACACATCTCTCAGGACTCATCCAGGGCTTATCTTGCCCAGCTAAAGCTGCTCCTGAGCACTCAATTGGAACAAGCAGCAATTCGGAATTTTCCCAGATTGCCATTAGTTCTGATATTTCGCTAAAGAGCAGGTTTTTCTTTGAAAAGGAACAGGGCAAGGGGGGGAACCACTCAGACCCATGCCCAGAAAGTGTGGGTCAAGCGGGAAATGGCTCAGTTCCCATTTGTAGCCAGAATGACATGGAAGGAGACGTGATTTCTCTGATCTGTTTCAGATGCATGATTTGGAAGGAGATTGCACTTGCATTCATGCAAAGGGAGCTTCTTGTGTGACTCTGCAAACACAGCCTTCTGTCTCCAAACATACATTCAAGAGTTGGGACTCTGGGATCAGGAGGACTATATCCTGAGGCAAGTTTCAGCCCGAGCGCCTCTCACTTTGTAAACTAAGCATGGCTCTTCTGAGAAAGTTTTCCCTATCTCCCAGTTTAATTATGCACCTCGTGACCCCCAATTTGCTCTATGATTTTCTCTCCACATGCCAGCATCTAATGCACAAACATAAACAACACTTACAGCCCCTTTAACACCTCCAGCTTTCAAACAGCTCCCATTTTGTGCCTTCCTAAAACTTACTGCATTTTCTCTGTCCTATTTAACCCACAGATCCCTGCACCTGGCAAAATACTCTGCTGCTGGAGAGAAGAGCATATCTGCATGTGCTGCTGGTGTCATCTCCAGTCATCTCCTTCCCTTACATATTGAAGAAGTGTGCATGCACACGAAAGCTCATACCAAGAACTAACTTAGTTGGTCTTTAAGGTGCTACTGGAAGGAATTTTTCTTGTTTTGACTATGGCAGACCAACACGGCTACCCATCTGTATACTGAAGGATGCCTTTCTTGTTGCAAGCACCCTAGAGAAAAATCCCACGGCTCTTCCAATGCTCTGCATCCTGCTTCCAGTCCCTGAACTCACCACAAAGTGCAGAGAGCAGCCCTCATCCCCTAATATCTTGGCTTGGACTCACCTTTTCACCAACAGCACCTGGCTGTCCCAGCCCACCAGGTTGCCCCTGTGGGCCCTGGAATGAAAAGAGACACATTAAGACAAAGGCACACCTTAGACCACCACAGTGGCCTCCCTTGCCAAATCTTATCACCTGCTTGAACAGTTCAGGACTTTCCCCACCCACTAATATTTAACCAAATATCTTCCATCCTGCAACTTAACTCATTCACTGTTAGCTTCCCCCTCGGACTCAGAGAAAATAACCAACGCTTATTATCGTTAGCCCTGTTTCAATGTGATGATCAATATATGCAAAATATTTCCTAACTCTGATGCTCCTCCCTATGCATACAGGTTGCGTGGCTATTCCCTCCCCCCCACAGGTGGAATAAATGAAGACACTGGACACGAGCATTTAGGTTAATGGGCGAAAATGGCCACAACTTTATTGATTACAGGTAAGAAGGGTATTGGCTTTAGGCATTGGCCCCTAACCGACTATCCGGTCTAACCGGGAAGGGTTAAACACCAACAGGGGGAGCCACCCGAGATGCATATCCCTAGGCGCTCCCCGAGGGGTTACCGCTCGGGGGCGCGCTTTAGGCCCTAGCCTCCGTAGGTTTCGGACGAGGCGTCGCCCCTCGGAGTCCTTTAATGAACTACCCTTCAAGCATTGGGGGAGGTGATGGTGTTCCTCCCCCCCGATCTCATTTGCATGACAATACCCCGGCCAATGCCTACTGCCAACACCGAGGGAGTTGTGACGATTTGCTACGAGGTAGGCGAAAAAACCAAGTGGCTCCAAAAACCAGCCAATTAGCCAAATGGAAAAACTCCTACCAGGACCCTTGCGGCGACCAGCCGAAGCCCATAGCAAATACAGTGGCAAACCTAAAGGGCGGGTGGGTGGGGATCCGCGTCAGCTGCGAGGGAGAAAAGGGGCGAGCCAAGGGCTGCCCCGACCTTAAGTGGCCTCTGGAGGCCCGCCCCCGCCGCCAGCCGATTGGCCGGGGCAGCGGGAAATGCTAATTAAGGGAATCCCTGTCTCCCGCGAGGCTGGCGCCAGCCCGCAGGAGTGTGGGCGGGGTCGTGAGCCCGCAACCCCCCCTCCTCCTGACTCTCGGTAGGGGCATTGTGGTATAGATTTTGGAATCATTTCCTGCTTTGCAGACACTTCTGATTCTGGGCACTTGCCTAAATGCTCTTGGAGGTCCTCGTGAGGTTACTTTACATGCTATTTTATCCTATTTATCCTCAACAGTTGCAGCTAATGAGATCTACTGGGTATACTCCTCTGGTGGTATCATCTGTCCATCAAATGAGTACAGTATAGGCATGTGAAAAGACATTCTTGGTGGTGGAGTGGATTTTTATTTTTATGTATTAAATTTGCTTAAGGGACGCGGGTGGCGCTGTGGGTAAAAGCCTCAGCGCCTAGGTCCCAGCGCCTGCCAACCTAGCAGTTCGAAAGCACCCCCGGGTGCAAGTAGATAAATAGGGACCGCTTACTGGCGGGAAGGTAAACGGCGTTTCCGTGTGCTGCGCTGGCTCGCCAGATGCAGCTTTGTCACGCTGGCCACGTGACCCGGAAGTGTCTCCGGACAGCGCTGGCCCCCGGCCTCTTAAGTGAGATGGGCGCACAACCCTAGAGTCTGTCAAGACTGGCCCGTATGGGCAGGGGTACCTTTACCTTTACCTTTACTTTTATTAAATTTGCTTAGCAGTGCTACTGATAAAGGGGAAGGCTGATTTTTTAAATCATTAATGATTACTATTAATTAATAATTATAACTATTACCTTGGCTATCATTTTAGTTATATGCTGGGTTTATTGGCAAAGTTCACTAATCTGATTAAATTATTTGTTTTCTACCTTTAGATCCAGAGAACCTCCAAGAACCCATGTTTTATGGTTCTGTTTATATTGCAGCTAGAGCTATTAGAACAATGGCATAAAAACCCAATCAGTAAATACCAGGGTAGCCACCCACCACTTGATAATGGTTTGAAGTTGTCATTATAACTTCATTTAATAGTCAATTACCACACATCATTACCATGTAGAGGATTACTCATGCTGTGATAAGTACATCATAACTATCATGTCAGCAGAACGTGTGACCTCACCACAAGGAATCAATGCACTCAGAGCATAGGATCATAGAACTGTAGAGTTGGAAGGGGCCCTGAGAGTCATCTAGTCCAACCCCCTGCAATGCAGGCATCTTTCGCCCAACGTAGGGCTCAATCCCACAACCCTGAGATTCAGAGACTTGTCTCTCCCAACTGAGCTATCCACATCTCTGGCATGTGACACAACAGGGGTAGATTGAGGTGGATACACGCTATGTTTTGCTTTATTATCTGTCCTGCTATTTTATGCAATCTTTGAGGTTTTTGTTTTTTGTTTTTAAATCATACAATCAATTCATAGTATTCCAACCACAGTGGTATCAGAAATCCTCACATCCTTCTCCTCAGCCCCTGAGCTCAGCCTCTACAGAAAATCAGAAACAACAGAGTTCCATCCATCCAGCAAATTCTGGTCCATATGCTGGTGCTCCCACCATTCCCCAGTGGAGGAACGAGTCCAGGAAGTGTCTATCCAGGGTGTTTTGATGGATGAAGAGGCCCTTTTCCATTCCAGCTGGTCATTAAGAACTACTGTGTAACTTTAAGAATGCATACCTGAGTTTCCTTGTTTTCCTCTGCTCTCCTCATCCCCCTTTTCCTTTTATGTTGGGTCTTTTAGATTGCAAGCCTGGGGGGCTAGGACTGTTTTATTTTTAACTACTCTTATGCAAGCGGTTGTAGGAGTCTTATAGCCTAAAGAGTGGTGTCATAATGAATAAATAAATTCTGCCCCATCTTGCTTTATATAGATGAAAAAAAAATGTTACTCACATCACCCCCACTGGGACCCTGGGGGCCTCGGGGCCCTGGAGCTCCTGGTGGGCCCTAAAGAGAGAGGAGAGAGAGAGAGAGGATGAGATTCACAAGGAGGCACAGGCAGATGACTCACGGGCAGGTTTAGGTGAAGCAAATGACTCTTACCATTGGGCCAACATCGCCACTCTCGCCCTTCTCCCCTGGGGGCCCTGGCATCCCCTGTGAAGAAAGGACCCCCCCAACAAAGTAAGCAAGTGTAAAGCATTTCCACCATTCTGCTGATATTCCTCTAGTCTGGCTAGCAGGCACATATGAGAGTTCAAAAGCCATAATCTAAGTACTCAGAATTCAAATGTGAAAGCTTAGTTTTAAATTTCAGAATTTATATCAGGGTTTTTCAATCTGGGGAGAAATTTCAAATTTGGTGGAGAGATGTGTGTGCCTGTGAATAGTTAAGGCCCTTGTGGTAAGATTCAACTGACTGAAAGACTTTTTTTAAATGCAGAAATTTAAATAAGAAATTTTGAATTTTTACTATTGCAAATATAATTTTTTCAGAAATCCACAGTTGTGAAACCATTTATTTAACCCTCAACATTTAGAAAAACAAAATATTTTGAATTTCATGGAATTCACTGAATTTAAAATTTCATACAGAAGTTTGCCTCAGCTTTAGTCACAGTCCCAAGTTCCCTACAAACCATTTCTAGATAGCCTTGAAACCTACTGAACAATATGGGATACAGAACTCCTCTTGCAGAAATACAATTTATTAAATGCGCCAATACAAATGGAAGTCAAAAACTCTGTAGCTGCTGATAAGCTATTAAGATCAAAAATGCAATTGGGATCAAGATTAAGAATGTAATTGGATTAATTAAGACTTCAGAAGCAGGATGAAATAAAATCATCTCACCTTGAAATCTAGCACACGGGAAGTCATACAAAATGTATAATTGGCTTTATAATTGATATATATTTGAATCTGAATTGTAATTTGAGATTGATAAAATGTGGTTTATATTGGATTTTAATAATCAAAAATTAATAAAAATTATTTACAAAAAAAGAGAAAGAAACCTACTGAACAAAGCTGGGGAAATCACTGACTTTCATTCTCACTGCAGGAGCTCGCTTAAGAAGAAGCCCAGTTATTCCAAGGTACCCCCAATGAAATAGTTTCATGTTGTCTAACCTCTGGCTCCGGCACTCACTTGTAAACCAGATGGGCCACTAACACCTGGGAATCCACGGGCTCCTTCATCTCCTTTCTGGCCAAACATGCCCTGCTGCCCTCGGCGCCCAGGCTCTCCATCCGCTCCCTGTTAGCAAGACACCATGTCAGGATTCCCACTGAAACAGAAGCACCCTCCATCTCTCTTTAGTAGAGCCAAAAAGTTGGGATTAAAGAAGTGGGAGGCATCGCACTCAGCCAAGCCTCTAGTCTTCAAGCATATGGTGATGTCCACTAACATCAATCAGAGCTGCTTAGAGGTCCTCTGTTGAGTAAGAAGTATTTTCATTTTGTTAAAAATAATTTTAAAAACTCTGTGACAGATGAAAGAAAATGGTGATATGGGAGGGTAGTTGAGCTGTGCCCAGAGGACTGTGAGAGGAGACAATCCTTTCTATGAAAGATTTGGGAGAATATAGGCCAGTACAGATTTTGGCTTGGAGTCAATACTTACTGCAGGGCCTGGATGTCCAATAGGACCCTGGATCCCAGTAGGTCCTGGGGGACCCTATAAGAAGAGAAAGAACATGAAACAGCAATGCTCTCCCTAGTTATTCATTCTCTCTCTTCTAGTTTCTTTCAAAAGATCTCCTTGGTCCAGCTGATAAAGAATCTATAAGCAATCATGGCAACACAGTTTAAGGGGTAGCAATGCTGGATAATACCCTGAAGTCTGCCAGCCACCTGCCTCAAACTCACCGCTTCTCCTTTGTCGCCCTTGCTTCCCTTTTGTCCTGGGCCACCCATCTCTCCCTGCAGAAAGAGGGAGAGCAGCATGAGAACATAGAGCATCACCATGGGAACCATTGCTGCAGAAACCATTGTCAAGCAAAACACATGCCCACTGAGTCAAGTCTTGGCTGGAGAAACCAAGGCTGTGGAAATCATTGCTAGGGATAGCCAAGAATCTTGTCTGGGAAACAAAACTGGTCTTTGTAGCTGTATGAACCCTGTGCAAGTATCCCCTCTTCCTCCAAATTCAGGTGGAGCACAGGCTGCCTACCTTATCACCATCTTCTCCAGCAAGTCCTGGTGGTCCAGCTGGGCCCGGCAGACCCAATGGGCCTGGGATTCCATCATGGCCAGATGGGCCCATTGGGCCTCGCTCACCCTGGGAAAGGGGAGGTACAAATGAGGGCCGGAGGGGGATAGGACAGAGAATGGCACCGGGGTAAGTACATGAACAGTCTTCTTCTTTTCTTCTTTGGTGATCACTTGTGGCTGAGTAAGATTGTCTTCCATGAACAGTCTTAACAGTGAATCTGTAAGTGACTGCGGAAGCCAATTCTGGATCCACATGTCCTTCCACCATGGGGACATAGGTTTCTGGGCGGGAGCTGATCACTGTGAGGGTTTGCCTTTACCTTTATGAACAGTATCAGTAATATCACACAGAGGGCATGGAGACTAGTAGTTTACAGGGACTAGTAGTTTACTTGGGCTATGTCTGCTTCATCTGACTTTTTCATTACTTGCTCTAGTGAGCTCTATAGGTAGCTTATGTAATTCACAGGGAATTGTTTGTCCTGTCCTGATGAGCATTCCACTTTGACTTCTTTTTAAAAGTGCTGATGTTAGCAACCCATACAAGCAAATATTAACCTAAATGCACCTGTTTACCAATATAATTGGCCATTTGGACAACTGTTTTACAACACCCTTCCCACTTTTTGACTTTGGCACCCACCTTTGCCTATAACCCCTTTTCCTTTCTTATTAACATTTTCCATTGATAGCAGTGTGACACATCAAATCTCCATCACTGAACCTTGTTTCCTGTTCTCTTCCCCTTTGACACAACACTCAGATACACACTTAAACATCTTAATGTTCTCTTGAACTTATTTCTTCCTTTCTCCTTTTTCTGTTTTACACAGCTCAGTCAGATTTGGAGTGGCTATCAAAGAAGTCTGTGTGCACATTTGTTGTTGCCTAAGAAACCCCATCCAAAAATTCAAACAATAGCCTATTCAATGTGAGAGGAAGGAATGCATTTATATCCAATCTTAGTCTTACTCAGACTGACTGAAACTGATGGGCACAACTAACTTGAGTCCATTAATTTCAATGGATCTATTATGAGTAGGACTTAACTGGATATTAATTGATCACATGAAATGCTGCATATGACAAAAAGATGGGGGGATCTTTTTGAGAACTACCACAGGTGGCACTGGATAGGAACATTAAATATTTCAGATGGAAGAAGACCATGATAGGGAAGAGGATTACAGGAGGAGGATCTGGCTGAAAGATTCCTTTATGCTGCAAATAAAAAGCAGAGCTTAAGGTTCATCCCTGGAACCTGGGAAGCAGCAATAAAGACATGTGTCTATACAGAATGGCTCTTCTCTACCAATGCATGGCCAAAGACAACCTGAGATTGGGGGGTGAGGGGTGGCCAGGCTACTATATCATGGGGTCAGGCAGAGGTGCCGAGTTCCACCCAACGTTGGGGGGGCTGTCATGTGCATGTATGACATCAAGCGTGTTGCGACACACACACAAGGCCTGGCAAGGCTTGTCACTATTGCTGTGAGGCCCAAGCCCTCAATATCGGGGAGGGCTCAGCTCCATCCCAACAGGCTTTGGGGGCTGAATACACTTCAGCCCTATCGAGTTGGCAGGGTCAGGGATGTGGCCTCCTGAATGGGTTGAGGCATGGGCATAGCCAAGGGGGAGCAGGGAGGGGGAGCTACCCCCCTAAATCAATAAAAATGCATAGCTAACTGAGGTTCTGCCCACCCCCCAAAAAAATCCTGACTATGCCCATGGGTTGAATCATCAACTTTTCTTTTTCAGTGACTGGTCACTGATGGCATGGGAGTGTGACTGATACATACCGGTGCCCCTTTCTCCCCTGCTGGGCCAGGAGGTCCTTGGTTGCCCCCTCGCCCGGGTAGCCCAATACCCCCAGCTGCTCCTGAGGGGCCACGTTCACCAGGGGAACCCTGTTGGAAGAGAACAAATATATATACCCATCTCCTTTTTTGGAGTCCTCACTATTCTAGGTCTCTTTCCGGAGGCAACAGTCATCATTACCAAACCAACACAGGCTGCAATGTCACTTCCAAGCATTCCAGGTGAGACTCCTTTCTGCTGCAACAAATGCTTCCCTATCACAGCCCTCCCCAGCCTAGATGGTACCGTGTCAGGAAGGCTGCTCTACCTCATCAACAGTCGACACTACTGTGCCCCACAGACCACATATTTGAGGACTCCTGTCGTGCTTGTAAGACCCAGAGGAAATGCCAGCCTACTTACTGTGGGACCTTGAGGACCAGGGGGCCCTTCAGCCCCCTTCAACCCAGTTGGTCCCTGTGGAGGAAACAAAACAATCATTTAGGGAGGGTTCAGAATTGTTCATCTTTTTGAGAACTGAAGTGAATGGATGCAGCTTCAGTGGCAGAGCACATCCTCTGTACGCAGAACGTCCCAGATTCCATCCCCAGCCATTTCCACTTAGGGCTGGGAACAATCAATATAAACAATACTTAGTTAGATGGGTCCATGACCTGAATCAGTCTAAAGCAGCTTCCTTTGTTTTGGTTTCTTGCAAAAATTGATTTAGGATGAAAAGTCAGATTGGTTGCAGGAAGTCTTGGGCAAGGGAGTTCCTCCTCTAGGGTGAGAGGGAAAGAATAACTAACAGACCCAAGCCAAGGTTTAGCTAACTTCACCCCAATTGTGAAAGCAGGAATGTGCCTCTAGCAGAGTAAAAACAAAACAACGCATTTGTATTTGTGCTTTTGCTTCATTTCTAGGTTCATACACTATGGCAGGTGTTCTCCAGATGTTGTTGAGACTCCAGCTTCCATAGTTCCAGTCAGCATGGCCAACAGTGAAGGGGGATGGGAGCTGTAGTCCAGCAACATCTGGAGGGCATTATATTGGCACTATAGGGTAAGTCTCTCACCAGAGGGTGCGGTGTGCCAAAAAGGGTGACTGAAGGGTGATATGAAAGTAGCTCTAAGAAATAAAGGAAGCTGGTGGGCTAAGTGCTACATCTTCCTCAAATGTGGGCATGATCTCTATGTGTGCAGATTGCTTGAGCTTGATTTGGGGAGAGGCGTGTAGGCAGCATTCAGAAGGGGGGAGGGCTGCATTGAAAACTTCATAATTTGAGGCTCTTAGTTTAAGGAGGAAGGTGATAAGTGAGACACACACATAAAGTTTTTGCAGGATATGCCAAAGCTGCAGCTTCTGTTCCATATCCAGTGGAGTAACACCCCCACACACACACACACCAGTCCCTTCTCACCCACGTGACAAACACTTACAGTCTCCCCAGCAGGACCTCGAGCCCCAGTGAAGCCTTTCATTCCAGGAGGGCCATTTTTGCCTGGGATGCCACTAGGTCCAGGATCACCCTAGAAAAAAAACCTGGTTACTATGCAGGGAGAAGGAAAGAGGTACAAAATCTTGGGAGAAAAATTATGCCCTCTTTGTCCATCTGCATGGGAAATACTTCTGTCCATATTGATATGGGCTGCTTTAGTTTCCCCTCCTGTACTTTAGACCATAAAGGATATCAGATGTATTCATGCATGTGTACTTTGTACACAGTCTCATTGCATTGGATTTTGAAGATTTCAGGCTGCAGAAATAAATCGTTAGTTCCCATGTAGGCTCTTACCGAAATGCTGAAACTATATATTAAAAAAACCCAGATGCAGCACTTTTGCAACATACATGAAATAGATCCATTGACATTAACATGGATGTCCATGTTGGGACTACATGAAAGAACTCCGCATGAATGAACAATCCAAATTTCAACAGGGATTCTATTACAGACAGAATTTGGCAGTGTGACAATTCCTGTATTATGATGAAAACCAACAGCTCCCTCTTGAGTGTCTGTGATTTGATACCCCTCTGGTGGTCCCTGAGTAGATATACACCCTTGTCTTTATCTTCATTGCACATTTTCATCTTCAATTTCTTGTTTACAATAATGTATTAAAAAGGCAGAAGCAGTCTCTGTGTAATTTTTGTATGGATGCTTGCATGAGAGATGGAGATTTCCTAGTTGTTGATCCAAACACCAATCCAACTCTTTAAAAAGATCAACTTTTACTGGTTTCAGATTTCCATAAATATGCAAGCTTCACCCTCACTTCTCCTTGGAACCATCCAAACAGATGACCAAATCTGGTGTTCCACTCTCTCAGAACCTCTCTTCTCCAAGGAATTCTGTACATAATATGAAACCAAATATTTTGCTCAAGAGGTTACATTTAACTAACTAAATTAGAATACTTTTAGATTTGCAAGTGTGTGCATGCAATTGTTGGCTTTTCTTTTCCTTACTTTCCCCCCTTTCTCTAAATAAGCCTTCTTTAAATGCATTGACCTTGGTGCTGAAATGATTTTCTCTGGAATTCCTTACTAAAATCTTCCCCATATGCTGCTCTGTGCAGCAGTTGTAAGGCAGCCTTCCCATGTTGTAAATATATTTCACACTCTTTTATGTTCTGTGCCCTCTGAACTTTGGGGTGGTAAATCCAAAGCTCCTTACAGTTTAGTATTTCTAGAGCTGGACCTAAAGTGAGAGGTTCCTATCAGTTTGGAATAGAAATTCTCCAAAATAGCTGGCAGCTGAGCTATCTTCAGGCTAGGATCAGAGTTTGGTGGCATCTTTGCCCAGATTCATCTTTCTCTTTTTGGTGGGTGGTATTCAAAAGGGAAAGTCCTCCCCCCCCCCCGGCCGCCATTTGTCACAAGCAGAAAGACCTTACTCCAACTCGACACAGGGGAGAGAGGGAAGGGAGCTGCCCTCCCTATTATTGAAGAAATTATCTTCTGCACCATGACAGGAGCTTCCTGTGTAATGTCTTTGATTAACAATTGAATGGCATGCCACCCCTAATATGCAATAGTTATTCAGAAAAGCAAAATTATCCAAGCCAAGACATTCCATGACATTTCCTTGGGTCAGAAATGCAGAAAACTCTTCAGAAAAGATGGCTGGTTTGGGACAATCCTAAATGGAGTATACCACCACTGTCTCAGCCTCAGTCCCCCATTTGCAGTATGTAGGTCAGGCATAGGCAACCTTCCCTAGCTAACTGGACCAGTGGTCAGGGATGATGGGAATTGTAGTCCAAAACATCTGGAGGGCCGAAAGTTGCCTATGCCCGATGTAGGTAATAATATTGTTTCGCCTTACAGTATTGCTGCAGTGAGAAAACATAGAAGTACTCTGCACATTCTAGAGTCCTGCAGAAATACTAAACATTATTATTAAATCTGCAAAAATATCTAGCCCACCTCTAGTACCACATAAACTGCAAGGCACACAAGTGAAGCAACACTGTGCACCATAGGAAAACAGCTTTCACCCTTTTGCCATTTGACCTTCAAGAATACTTTAAAAAACTCTCAAATGTTTTGTTGATTAACTGTATTTTTTAAAAACAAATATATTGATGCCAAACTCAATGCATCAAATCATGCCTTGGAATTTAATTTTTGTATTTTTTTCTAAACTTCCTAAATCTAGTAGTGTACAAAATCTGAAATATAGCAAAACAAAAGGAAAAATAGAACTAGAAGAATATAAACGGAGCAAGCTTGTATGCTCCTGCTCTGGAGGCCAGGACCCGTACCAATGGATTTAAGCTACAAGAAAGGAGATTCCTGACTAAACATTAGGGAGCTGGATGATGTATAACTCTTTATTAATAGAGGAAGGGGATCAAATAAAACTTAATAACTATGATGAAATTAAATATCAGCTCTCTGGATGATTACAATACCACCAACTTTTTGAGACAAAATAATAATAACAACGGTTTCGCTACTGAGCCCTCTAAGTTGGAAAGAGAAATGTTAAATAATAAAACCAAGATAATCTCAAAGATGTACCGACTCCTCCCTGACTGGGAAGTCAAGGAGGAGGAGGTGAAGACAGCAATGAAGACAGTAATGATTAAATGGGCCCCGGATATTGTTCATACCATTCTGATCAGCAAGTGGGAAACTCTTTGGAAAGCAAATATGAAGTCTACAGCATGTTATACCATCAAGGAAAACCTAATGAAGATGCAGTTCAGATGGTATTTCACTCCATCAAAGCTTTCAAAGATGTATAAAAATGTCTCAAACAAATGCTGGCGATGTGGGGAAAGTGAAGGAAATATGTACCACATGTGGTGGACATGCAGGAAAATCAAAGAGTTTTGGAATATTATTTATGATGAAATGAAAAAGATTTTTAAATTAATACTCATAAAAAACCAGAAGCTTTCCTGCTTGTAATCATTGGCAGAGAAAATACCAAAAAATGTAAAAGAAATTTTTCTATACACAACAGTGGCCACCCAAATCACGATGAACTGGAAAGAGGAAAGGGTTCTAAAAAGATTGGAATGGCAGAATAAATTACCAGAATATGCAAAAATGGCACAACTGACTTATCGGTTGAGAGGTAACACAAAACAATCATTTATTCAAAAATGGGACATGTTTAAGAGATATTTACAAAAATTTAACAGTGGTGTGACATCTATGGCTGCATTTGAATGATCTCTGTATAAAATAATAACAAAGAAATAAGGAAAATTGGTACGATACGTTGTTAGAATGCATTAGAAAATATGAAAAGATGAAGGTAATAATCATATGCACATTCGATATTAGTTTGTTTTTGTTACGTATGAAACTTAATAAAGCATGGAAAACTTAAAAAAAAAATAGGAAGAACTTTCTGGCAGTAAGAGCTGTTCAACAGTGGATCAGGAGGTTGTGGACTCTCCTTCCGTGGAGGTTTTTAAGGAGAGGTTGGATGGCCATCTCCCATGGATGCTTTAGTCGAGAATCCTGCATTGCAGGGGGTTGGACTGGGTACAATTCTATGATTCTATGAAATCCCAGCCTTCATAAATTAATTTAAATTAGCAGTAGGCATTAAAAGATCAGCCTATTTCTTGTTTGTGTCAGATCTGATGTGTTAATTCACAAGTTTCTTACAGTTTGTTATTATGACACACATTTCCCAGGTGAGCACTCACCTTGGCACCTTCCCTTCCGGCGGCACCTGGCAACCCTTGTTCTCCAGGGGGACCGGGGGAGCCTGGGTGGCCTCTCTCTCCCATGGGACCAGTTTCTCCAGAGTTTCCCTGTGGTACGGAGAAGGTACACCACTTGAGAGCAGTTTGGGAGCAAAAACTAGCAGAGACTGCCTGGAGGCACTGGGACAACTGGCGACGGATTTTGCTGGTTCCTAGTTCCCGGTAGGCCTCATGAGACACCACAGTGAGAATGTATCGCACAATGCAGCAACAAGCAGGGCATGATAAAAGATTGCCCCTTCCCACCCAACCACCTCTTTCCTGCACCCGTGATTATGACAGCTGTGCATGGAGGGTTTTGCTGCTGCTGCTGCTATTGTTGAAAATTATCATGGTTGACAGCCTTGGATAATTCAGTTCCTACATGAATTCTCTTACCTGTCCCCCAGCCCAAGTCATGTATATTAGTGTCCATCATCACATTTTGTGGGTATTGTTGTTAACTATGAGCTGCCTGAAGAAGTATTTCTGTTCCTGTGTTCTGAACCTATTTCCAATCAATGACTATGAGTATTGATAGAGCAAGGGAGTGTGCAATTTCTCTCTAATCACTATAAATCTTGATTGTGTCTTTCCCATTTTTTCTTCTGAACTAAAAAGCCTTGACCCCTTAAAAGGAAAACAGGGAATAAATAGTTCTACCACACTCTGTTTGCAAACATCTTGCGGGGTATCTAACTATCCCCTGGTGGAGATTGATTGCTGAACTGGATAGATCTGCAGCCTACTTTATTCCAATCAAGCAAGACAATTATTATCCTCTTACAGTTGTGAGAAGCTACAAGGCACTGGTGTGTATGTGTGTGTCAAACCAGAGTCTCCAACACCTTTCCTCTTGCACCTGCCAGATTATAGTTCCTCAGACCAGGCCTTATGAATAAAGAAAGTCAGTGGACCTCCCAGCTTGAATATCTTCAGGTGATTTAACAAGACTATTGGGACGCACTGACTCCTGCAGCTAAACCAGTTGCTCAGTTTGAGCAACTTGTCCCTGAACAGCTAGCAGATTCCTAGCCTCCTTCAACTGATGGCTGATACCTGATCCTTCCCTGTCATGGATCAGCTTTCTAACATTCAGCCCTTTTTATCCTTATCTGCCTGTGCCTCAACTGGACCCAGCTGCAAGGCCGAGGCCTGACAGAATCTGCCCTGTGTACAGGATCACACAAAGGAGGTTCTAGACCCACAGTGAAGTTCTGAACCCCTCATCTTTAGTCAGGCACCGCCATCTGTTCTTCATCTGGTGGTTACTGACTCTGATATCTTTTGATGTTTTGACTGTGATCATGAGAACTAAAGCTTTTCTTCCTTACCTGTGGTCCCACAACTCCAGCAGGTCCTGGTGGGCCAGTTTTGCCATGAAATCCCTAACAAATAATAATCATCATCATCATCATCATCATCATCATCATCATCATATATTTATATCCCACCCATCTGGCTGGGTTTCTCCGGCCACTCTGGGTGGGTCCCAACAGAATAATAAAAACACAATAAAACATCAAACATTAAAAACTTCCCTAAACAGGGCTGCCTTCAGATGTCTTCTAAAAGTCAAATAGTTGTTTATTTCCTTAACATCTGATGGGAGGGCATTCCACGGGGCAGGAGCCACTACCAAGAAGGCCCTCTGCCTTGTTCCCTGTAACCTCACTTCTCGTAATGAGGGAACTGCCAGAAGGCCCTCAGAGCTAGACCTCAGTGTCCAGGCTGAACGATGGGGGTGGAGACACTCCTTCAGATATACTGGACCGAGGCCGTTTAGGGCTTTAAAGGTCAGCACCAACACTTTGAATTGTGCTCAGAAATGTACTGGGAGCCAATGTAGGTCTTCCAGGACCAATGTTATATGGTCTTGGCAGCCACTCCCAGTCACCAGTCTAGCTGCCACATTCTGGATTAGTTGTAGTTTCCAGGTTACCTTCAAAGGTAGCCCCACACAAGAGTGCATTGCAGTAGCCTAAGCGGGAGATATCTAGAGCATGCACCACTCTGGTGAGACACTCTGTGGGCAGGTACCCACAGCCTATGTACCAGATGGAGCTGGTAGATAGCTGCCCTGGACACACACCTCCATGGATAGCTGTGAGTTCAAAATGACTTCCAGGCTGCGCACCTGGTCCTTCAGGGGCACAGTTACCCCATTCAGGACCAAGGAGTCCTAGACACCTGCCCACCCCATCTCCCCAAAAGAGTACTTCTGTCTTGTCAGGATTCAACCTCAATCCATTAGCCGCCATCCATCCTCCAACTGCCTCCAGACACTCACACAGGACCTTCACCACCTTCACTGATTCTGATTTAAAAGAGAGGTAGAGCTGGGTATCATCCGCATACTGATGAACACCCAGCCCAAACCCCCTGATGATATCTCCCAGCAGCTTCATATAGATGTTAAAAAGCATGGGGACAGAACCCTGAGGCACTCCACAAGTTCAGCCCAGGGGTCTGAACACTCATCCCCCAACACCACTTTCTGTACATGGCCCAGGAGGGAGTGGAACCACTGTATAACAGTGCCCCCAGCTCCCAGCCCCTCGGGACAGTCCAGAAGGATGTCATAGCCGATGGTATCAAAGCCCACCAGAGATCATCAACCAGCATGACCAAGGCAGTTTCAGTCCCATGATGAGGCCTGAATCCTGATTGGAAGGGATCCAAATGGTCCGCATCCTGCAGACATGCCTGGAGTTGTTCAGCAACCACCCACTCAATCACCTTGCCCAAGAATGGAAGATTTAAGACTGGGCGATATTTTGCCATATTGGCTGGTTCCAAAGATGTATTTTTAAGAATGGTTTAATGACCACCTCTTTCAGTGGGTCTGGGAAAGCTCCCTCACAGAGGGAAGCATTCACCACCCGGCATAGCCCATCGCCCAGCCCTTCCCAGCTCACTTTTATGAGCCAGGATGAGCAAGGATCAAGGAGACAGGTGGTTTCACTCATCCAAGCAGCCTGTCCACATCCTCAGAGGAAACAGATTGGAATTGATCCCATGCAACTGACTAGACAGGACTCTAGCATTCTCCCTCCCCAGTCCTGCTCTTTCCGAATCTAAGTGACTTTATCTGCAAAATACTTTGCAAAATCATTGCAGGAGATCTTGGGGTCCTTTCTAGGCCCCAAGGGCAAAGGTGGTTCTGTTAAATTGTGAACCACCTGAAAGAGTCTCCTGCTGCTGTTTTCTGCAGATGCAACTGAGGCAGTAAAGAAGGTCCTCTTTGCTGTCGCTATCGCCACTTGGTAGGCTTGTGTGCGGCCCAATTCAGAATGAGTTTTCTGCCACCGGCACTCTAGCCGTCTCAGCAATTGTTTCATTGCCCTCAGCCCTGGAGAAAACCACGGGGTTGTCTGGGCTCCATGTACTCAGAGAGTGCACTTCGGAGCCAGACAGTGAATAGCCCTGGTTAACTCCGCATTCCAACGGGTCACTAGGAAATCAGCTGAAAGACCATCAACATGGGATAAAACATCCCCTACCACTCTCTGGAAACCATTTGGATACATTAAGTGGCAGGGGCGGGCCATCTGAATCGGTTCGCCTAAGGGGAGGGGAAATGAAGGTCAGGATCCAAAGAAATGGCACCAAGCAAGGAGTCCCATGTAGATCCCAATCATGGCCACTCATCCATTCAAAAAATGGAACATTTGCTGAGCTTGTTAAGGCACTGCCAAACAACTGCTTGATGTGCCCAGCACTACAGTTGCCTCACCATTTCCATTACTAAACAGAGCTTCAGCTGTTGCCCGATCAGCTAGTTCTGTTCACTTGGAAACTGTATCTTGTTTTCCTTTGCTCCAGCAACAAAGTGGAAGGCACTGTGGAGAGCCAGCAGTGGCATGCAAAGCCCATTAAGAGAAAAGGGTGGAGGCTCCCATGCTGGTATAGGCAGGCCAAGAAGAGCGTTTGAGGTTACAGGGAAAGAACACTTGGAATGTATGGCCTTTGCCTAGAGACCCCAAATGACTAGGACCAACTTTGCACTGTGCTCGAAATGATACTCACCGGCTCACCACGCTGACCTGGATGTCCCGGTAAACCATCCTTCCCAGCAGGGCCCTACAAGCAGCAGGAATTAAAAGAAAACTCTCAGATGGTCAGGAGGGATCCTTTACCCAAGAATCCCTCCTTAGACAGCTGCAGGCACACTCCAAACACACATCAGAAAGTTTGAATAAGTGTGCAAAAGGTTTGTGTCATAGGACTCAGTCTGGTCTGCAACTGCCCTTCATGGTACTGTCTACAATACTTTTTGTCTTTTGGTATGAGATTGTTGGGAAACTATGTACCCATTTCACAACGCAACACATGTTGGGCAGCCTGTGCTGAGGCAGATTAATAAAACCAATGCAATAAAGTAATAAAAACCTGTGAGAAAGATTAGCAGTTGGAAAACATTTCAAGCCTATGAAAACCAGATCATGTGTCCTCCAAAAGCAGACAAGGATTGTGCTCTTTCAAGTGCTCTGATCAAGAACATGGGAGGAGAGGGGGAGGCAGTGAAACATGAAGACAACCCAGCTGGACAGCTCCCCAGTCTAAACGCCAGAGAGCAGAGATGGGAATAAGACTGCTCGGGCGGGGTTCTTTTAACTGAGATCTAATATGATCAGCCACCTGGTACTCTCCAGGAATCTTCAAAATGAACATTGCAATTTTGTGATAGAAACATGCCTCACAATTTATGTTGGTTCCCCCCTCCCCCATCTCTTTCATACAGTTAGAAGTTGCAGGTAAAATTCATTTTGTCAGAATGTATTGCCTGTGGCAACAACAAACGGGGGTGGGGGTAGATTTCAATTTGAACAAATTTCTTCAGAACTGTTGAACAGAAATTCACCTTCAAACAAATACTGACCAGAAATCAGAAGCTTAGATATCAAAAGGTAGCACTGCCATGACCATGAACAGACACAAACCTGTGTTGCAAAATGTGACAATCTACAAAAATGCAAGCGCAACACGCTGGCTAATAACTGTTAGTAAATATATAATCAGTATGATGTCATTCAAAATATAAGAATAAGCCACTTCAAAATAATATATATACCATACAACACATCTCACAAAATATACAAGTAACTGCAAGTTGTTATATGTATCAGAGTCAAACAAAGACCATATATATATATATATATATATATATATATATATATATATATATTTACAGACTGGCTTTAAAAGCATTTTTCCTATAGAAGAAGTGAGGCAGGGACTGGCTTCTTAAGATTCTTGAGGAGTACCTCCAAGAAAGAATTAGTTTCCCCCTCCCAATACTACAGTCAAAACCTCAAAGGCAAAAGGGAGTCATTCTCCTCCCCCCTTTGCCCTCACATACTTGGGTCCTATCTTGTAAAGGACACAATATTATCTCAGGCTGTTTCCATAGCAGATGCTTAAACTGGGTTTTGCTTTCTTTGCACTTCTAATTCAAGTGTCGGCCTAAAACAGCTAGACTGTACATTTTTCTTCCACACGGCACTCTTGTGTTTGAATGCCTCATGGGACGACTGTCCCCTACCAACACCATGTTTCTAGACAAGTAGGAACTTGGGCCTGGGGGTCCGTGGGATACTTACAGGTGGGCCCTTGGGGCCTGGGAATCCATTAGGGCCCTGTGGACCGGAGGGACCCTGAGGAAAGAGAAGGGGAAATGTGATTGTGAGAGGTTTTCTCCATCTTCCTTGCCTTGCCTTTGACCTCCTCCTGCCCATCTCTATCACTTCACCTCTTAGACCTCATTGGTGGCATTTGTATTCTTCAATTCGGCTTTTGTTCTTCCCACCCACTGCAGCATGGCTCTGTTATCTAGAGTAAAACCTCACCCTCCACAACTCTGGTGGCATCTAAGACATCATAGCTTCTTCGGCCAAAGCACGAAACTGGACTCTGCTGATATCACCCTCTCCAGGGTTCCTTCCCTTGCACTGACCTGATTCCTCAGCTTACCTTTTCCCCAACAATTCCTGGGGCTCCATCGTGGCCTGAATCACCCTGTGGGAAGAAAGCATTATTGAGGGGTGGCAGAAAAAGATCCCAGCTTTTGATTGCAATAAATGTCAGGGACTAGCATGTAAAGCGGTCTTAGAGGAATAAAGCTGAAGAGGCAGCATTAAGAAGCTCTCATTCACTAGGGGCACAATAAGGACTAGAAATTCATGTGAGTCAAGTAATTCATTCAGATGGCTGACTTGGTGCAGAGTTCCTGCGACTATTCGATTTTGAATAGCACGTTTGAATGCTCTTCCATATCAAAATCTTACTCCCTGTGGGAAAAGCAGCAACTTGGGGAGAGGGTTGTGGTCTAATATTCTTGTTTTCTTTGTTCATAAATAACCTATAGAATCATAGAATTGTAGAGTTGGAAGGGTTCCCCAGGGTCATCTAGTCCAACCCTCTGCAATGCAGGAATCTCAGCTAAAGCATCCAGAACAGGTGGCCATCCAAGACCTGCTTTAAAAACCTCCATTGAAGGAGAGTCCACCACCTTCCATCCCATGGTCAAACAGCTCTTACCGTCAAAAAGTTCTTCATTTAAATTAACATCATTTAAAAGGAAACTGCACTGTAAGCAAGAAACTGACACAGCAAAAAGAAGCAGTAATCATGGCTAAACCACCAAAGGATGTACAAGTGATTTCAACAATAGCCTGTAGTGAAACAGTAGTGTCCAGTGAACAGCTCTGCCTCTTAGTAGTAGTGAAATTACATAACTTAGAGATTGGGCGGGGTGGTGGTGGTGGAGGGGAGAACAAAAGGTTTGAAGACAGCTTGGCCTCAGGGCTGTTCCTTAGAAAATATGCTAGGCAGAGTCTAAAAAGGTCCTGCTATGAGATCGGTGGAAGCCAACAAATAAATTATGTAGATGAGAATAGTGTTGTGCTCCAATGGAGAGCACTGGGCACAGGTGAACAAACAGAGGTCACAGAGAAATGTGCAACATGCACAGCATAAAGACAGACATACCTTTGGTCCTGGTTTTCCTGTGGGTCCTGGCAAACCACGTTCACCTGGAAGACCCTAGAAAGGGAGAAAGGACACTAATTTCATAGCCTTGTAAATGCCACGTGGGGGCTGTGCCAGACTTTGGAGGTCCCACATGATTTAGAGTGATGAAATTGAGCGACCAGACTGGGTACTTCCAGAAGACAATGTCTCTCACTGTCATTACAGCACTTGCATGCTAAACTAGGAATGCAGGAGGATAACTGAGTGAATTGCAACTTTTTTTGGGGGGGGGGGAGGGTATGGCATGTCACATGATCATGACTTCATGCACAAGCCCCTGCCTGAATTATGGACCAAAGTGACAGAAATAGGTGACTTGCTGCAGGATGAGAGGTGTTAGAGCAGGGGTCAGCAACGTTTACCTTGCCTGGGCCGGTTGTGAACCAGAGGAGATCCCTCTGTGGGCTCACGCATGCGCCCCACAATTTCCAGCATCTGCGCAGACGTGTTTTTCAGAGTCTGCACATGCGCAGGTGCAATTTTTGGCACCAAGGAAGCGAGTCCCCATGCCATGCTGCACCGGCTTAGCACCGCAAGCTGGGACTCGCTGAGTGGGCGGCTCATGGGTTAAACGACTCCCGTGGGCTGCTTGTGGCCCATGGGCCTTAGGTTGCCTGTGTTAGAGTGTAAGGATTGCAGGCAGATGTGCACAAAAGGCATGGTTTCTCCTTTCAGAACTGGTATCTGCACCAGAACAGAAATGAAATGACATCCAAATAAAAAGTGAAGTAACATTTCAAGATTTTAAAGTAATCTTTTTGAATGCCATGTTTGTGTGTTCAAATTTCACACTGAAAGTAGACTTAGAAGTTCTTTTAAAGAATCATAGTGGGTTTTAAGATAATAGTGGTATTAACTCACCAAATTCAACTTTACTTAGAGTCAATTTGGAGGAAGCTGGAGGAAGTACCAATTAATTTGATAAATCAAATATTTTACAAACTATCACTTACCCCCCCCCCCCAAAAAAAAACCTCACAACACTCTAAAAGCTTCCATAATTGAAAAAAAATGAAGACTGGGAAGAAAATTCAAATGAGAATATAAATTCAAATACTCATGAGCAAATTCAAACCAGGAGGATTTGATTTAGAATTTCAGCTCTATAGAACACTATGGCTCCAAGTGGATGGACGGATGGGAAATGTTGACTGGTTATGTTAGTGCAATTTTAGATGAGCATCAAACTTTAGAGCAGGGTGAAAAATGACGGCAAAGTAATTTTTTGTTAGTGTTAGTTTTTGTTAGTATTTGAAATTATGGTAAGCAGCCGCCTCCTCCACCCCCAGCTCCACATCAGCACAGGGAAGTGTCTGAGTCAATCCTACCCAGCCCCTGAGTTCTTGGTTGCATAGACCTATGCTAAGCTTACAGAATGAAGTTGTTCTGCCTGTTCTTGAACCTGGTCCCCTCAGCTCTCTTCCATGTGGGCATTGTAAGGTCCCCAATTCAGAGGAGGCAGCTTGGGCAATCTGTCTTTCCTCCATCCTCCTTATACTGAGCTCTCAGGAATTCTAAGACTACCTTTTGCTCTCTAGAGGGCAAAGAAAGATGGTATAAGTATCTGATATGATATATGAAGGGTGGAAAGGGTCTGAAGGCTCCTGAACTTGAAAGAGGCAGTGGGGCAGCCACTCCTGAAACAACTCTTCCTGGATTCAGAGGTTTATTCCATGTCCTGCCTGGTTGGCCACACTCCTTCTGGGGGGCAAGGTGCTTGAGAAAAGGGCAGGCAGTCCAGCTGCAGGCCTTTTTGAGGGAAACTGATTATCAGAACTCATTTCAATCTGGATTCAGGTCTGTTTTTTACCCTGATGACCTTCTCCAGGAAAGATGGCAGGGGTGTCCCTGTCAAGACTCCTAATTCAGCTGCTTTTGATACTGTTGGTAAGGACTGTATCCATGGGCTGCAACGCGAAAGCACTGTCTCCCATTGGCTTGACTCTCGCTTGCCAGGGAAGCCAGGCAGTTGCAGAGTCACGTTCAGCGATGGTGCCTCAGTCCCTTGGCAGCTGAACTGAGGGTGCTGTAAGCCACTATCTTATCCTGAAGGCTCTTTAACAGCTATATGGCCACTTGAGAAGGTCACCCTGCTATCCTTTTCAGTTGCCTGCACTGTTTTAAATGAGGGATTTTAATTGTATTTTTCTTATTCTATCTTTATTTGTAGCAGTACACTTACTGCATTTTGATTCTGTAATTTCTGTAAATTGCTGGGGGTTACACAGGATATTCATTTTTTTCTGAATAAATATCACAGAAGGCAGTAACCATATTTAGCTCTGGTCCTTGCCATTACCCATCGCATTTTAAAAAGTTCCTTTTATTTGAATGATTTCTAGGCCACCCTCCTAGCAAAAGCCCTCTCATGGCAGCTTACATTAGTAGAATAAAACAAAAGATCAGTGCTATAGTATTAAAGTTAAAACATTTCATAAGACAGCTTTCATAAAATTAATTGAAACAGGCAATAAGAACAATGTGAAACCAACAGTTTAAAACCAGCAGCAATATAAAACAATAATAAAGCTCAGCATCTTAATTAAAAGCAGCTCAGAATAAATGGCTTTTCAAGACCAATTTAAAAGCCAGCACTGAAGGGGCCCAACATATTTCTGTCCCACTTTTCTTATCAGTATTTTCACATCATTGTAATTGGTTTTTTCAGTAAGTAATTGTATGTTCAGGTGGCATGGTGCTTAAATACAGGAATACAGGTGCTTAAATACAGGAAATTGGCCAACTTGGATCTGTATCAATCGAATGATTGATCAGTAGAGATAGAGATAGATAGAGCGCTCCAGTGCAGTAAAATGACAGGCCTTTGGAGTGGTGTCCCTCCCTTGCCCCCATTTGTGGAATGCTCTCCCGGGGGAAACTTGCCTGGCACCGCAATAAGTTTTGAGGCATTAGTCCAATACATTTTTATTCCCTCAGGCATTCAGTAGCTTAGTTGGTCTCTCTTGTGGTGCTCCTCTTTTTTTTTTAATGTATTTTTATTAAAGATTTTCTCGATTTACAAAGGTATGTGCAATGTCTCTCTCTCATATTTTTCCCCCATGTAACTTTTTTTTAACCAATCAGTTTCATTTGTTGAGACCTTGGAAAGAGGTGGAGGGCAGGAAAGATGGGTGGGGGTGGGGTCAGGTGGTGATGTTTCTATTTTACTTAATATATGTGGGGTTTTGTGTCAGCATTGCTTGTGCAGGTTCTCTGCTGTTCACTTGTGTTCCTTTGGTGGTGAGAGAGGTTGGGGTTGGCCTAGGGTGTGGCTGTTCATTTGTGGTTAGCTGTGGTGGTCTTTGTTTTCATGTGTGAGGGGGGTGGCTGGGTGTTTTGGATCAAGTTAGCCATATTGAGTTGTATGCTGTTAATGGATTTTTGTCATTGTCTTGTTGGGCTGTGTATGTGATAAAGGAGAGCCATACCGGGGTGAAGGCTGTTAGTTTCTGTTTGTGCCACTGCAGAGCTTTGAGTCACAAGACTCTGTTTACATTCCAGAGACATTCCAGACTGTTGGAAGTCTCACGGAAGACAGGAGACAGATGTGGTGTTTACTGGTTTCCTGTTCCTTTGTGTTCCAGTTGCTCTCTGCTTTCACAGAGAGAGCATGTTTATTCCTTTCCTGTCTGCATAGTTAGAAATAAAATGCTCTTTGCAATGTAGCTCATACTATCTCGGCTCCTTCCCTGAATGCTGGATACTCTGTATAATGGGGGAACGTGCTTGGAGCCTCATCAAAGGCTCAGGTCTATAATCACGTTGGAGGACTTGACCGGAAGAGTCGCTCGGTCGAACACAAGTCCGACAAAGGCGTCTTCTTCTATTTGTCCCCGTGTCAGTTTCAGTTTATTGGTTAATTTTTCTAGTAAGGCTATTTCCCATACTCAGAGCTCCACTGGGTTGTGGGGGCGGGGAGGCTGTGGCTCCCTCGGTAGGCGCGCCGGACACCCCGGTTTCCCTCTGGCAGTGGTGCTGGCAGCAGTGGAGGCAGAAGCGGTGGGGTCTTGGCTCATTTCTCTCCTTCCCCTCCTGCTTCCGTGCTGCCTCCGAGGTCCTCCTGAACTTGGAGCTCCGGGTGGCTGGGTGCCCTTGGTCCCGGTTTGGTCAAGGTCATGGGGGGGGCTGTGGTTTGCTCTGGGTGCCCCCGGTTCCTCTCTCATATTGGTGCTGGTAACAGCACCAGCGGTGCTGGCAGCAGAAGTTCCAGCAGCCCAGGAGCCAGCCAGGTAGCTTTGTAGGTTCTGGCTGGCTTCAGGAGCTGCCCGTTGCCGTGGCGTCCGCCATGCTGCCTTAACCGGAAGTCCCCTGGTGCTCATCTTTTAGTGAGGTGGGGTAGGTCTTGTTCAATGCATTGTGTTATTGGATGAACATATTATGATTTTTGAATTGTTCACTGTATCAAATTGTCTGGTTTTAAAGCTATTTTTTCTGTTTGTATTTTATCTTGTTATGCTGCTTTGAGACCTTTTTGTACAAAGCAACTAAAAGAGGTTAATAACAATAAAAATAAGCTGTGCTGTCACATTGGGTAAAAGCTCACCGGGGGACCCCGTTGTCCCGTCTGCCCAGCCTGGCCAGCTTTGCCCTGTGAAACATAAAGAGAAACAGAAGATGAGACACAAAAGTAGGGCACCCATACATGCTCTCATTATGGAGATGGCACTGTGCCTCAGCACTTTGGTCATCCAGAGGCCTCTGTCACTCTAGGACGCTCCACTCACCAGAGTTAATAAGGCAAAGGAGTCCTGTCTTGCCCAGAGATGCTGTCTTCCTTTCAGCTCCAATTCATCTCTTGATTACGCAAACTAGAGGTGGAGACCCTATTGCCCTGCAGATGTTGTCAGCCTACAACTCGCATCATCCCTCGCCAATGTGAGGCCAAGTTTGGAAGGGGTGAGTTAGCTCAGATGCAGGCTTGCACCTGAAAATCATGCCTTTTGCCCTGGCAAGCCTTATCTTCAATTCACAAGGACTGAGGAAAAGCACTCTGCACATGCTCAGATGCACTTTTATCTTGGTTTCATAAATTTCAAAACTAAGCCCTTCACTTTGAAATCAGGTTTCAGGGTTGAACCCCAAATCAGATTAAGCCCTAGTACATTGCAAGGCGTGGGCCAGAGAACCCTATTAAAAAGACTGAAGGCCTTGTTCTCTGACACCCATATTTGCCACCAAGGATGGAGAGAGGCAAGAAAGGGCCCAAGGGGAGAAGGGCCCCCTGGTGTGCACCTCCTGTTTAGGGAAGTTTTTAATGTTTGATGTTGACGCTTTTTTATTATTAATATTCTGTTGGGAGCTGCCCATAGTGGCTGGGGAAACCCAGACAGATGGGCGGGGTATAAATAAAAAATGATGATGATGATGATGATGAACATGGATTGGTGCCAATTAATTAATGATATGAAGGGAAACATAGCAATTCTAAAATAGTAAAATTATAATTCCATAGTTTATACAGTGGTACCTTGGGTTACAAACACTTCAGGTTACAGACTCCGCTAACCTCCGCTAAGTAGTACCTCGGGTTAAGAACTTTACTTCAGGATGAGAACAGAAATCACGTGCTGGCAGCGCGGCAGCAGCAGGAGGCCCCATTAGCTAAAGTGGTACCTCAGGCTAAGAACGGTTTCAGGTTAAGAACGGACCTCCGGAACGAATTAAGTTCGTAACCAGAGATACCACTGTGCTGGCCTTTCCTCCATCTGGCTCTGCCATGCCACTCTCTTAATCTCATTGGCGTCTCTTTTCTTTGCTATCTTTCAACAGTCTCATAACTTCTCATGAGGCAAGTCAATCGAAAAATCAAGTTTCCCTAAAAAAAGCTCAGCAACTTACTTTTTGAAATATGGCAGCCCTACCACACCTACAAACCCTGGATGTACCTTCCATCCACATGGCGCTTTCCAGATGTGGCCCCTGTTTCCCATGGCTCCACTCACCCGTTTGCCTTTTTCTCCAATGAGGCCCAGAGGCCCTGGAAATCCAGTTGAGCCCTGCAGGAAAACCACACCGTCTCAGTAAAGCAGATGATGAGCGGGGACATGTCATCCTTCCTTTACCTCAGAAATCTCCTCATACTCACCTTAGGTCCCTGGCGTCCAGGGTATCCTGGTAGGCCTGGCACCCCCAATTTGCCCTGCAAAAATAGAAGATAAGTGTCTTAAAGTCTTAAAGTGCTCCCAAAACAGTGGCATAGCATGTGGGGGGCCACGGGGATGGTGACTTCCAGGCGCAAAATTATGAGAGGGCCACAACCAGGCACCCCCACAACAGGTTCCCTGCTGAGCTCCTGCCGCCTTCTGGAACCACACGGAAGCAAGCCATGCCTGGGCCGGGCCCTCAACCTTCATCCTTTGGGGCAGGGGCAGTGCCTCCTTCTTGGACGCCTGTGTGCGCCCTGCCCCTGGACTGGCCAGAGGCACTGACTCTCCTGGCCTGCGAGGTGGCAAGGTCCGGGGAACACTGGGTGCCGGTGGGAGCAGTGGCAGCTCCACTTGGCACTCCTGGCACTGGCCTCCCCAGCAGTGAGGGGTCATGGCCAGCAGGCAACAGTGGGGCATGCAAGGGCAGCCCTGAGCTCTCCTAGCATGGATGCCCACCAGTGTGCCCCCCACCCACATGCCTTGCCACTGCCACCTACATGCCACCCAGCCGGGTCAAGGGTGAGGGGCCATGTCCGACCACCCAGGAGGGAGGGAGGCAGGAAAGGGCCCAAGGGGGGAAAGGGCCCCCTGGTGTGCACCTGCATCCCAGCTGCCCCCCAGGGAGCTCAACACTTTCCCCACCCCAGGCACCGGCAACCCATGCTACACCACAGCAAAAAAGGACTAGACAAGTCCTTGAAAGTGGGTAGAGAAGAGAACTGGGTGCAAAGTAGTGTGAACCCAGCGTAAAGCAGCTGGCTACCTATTCCCAGGTAAGATCCTCCCCCTATTGTGTGGGCAGGTGGTCCCTCCCCCTACCTGGCCTGATCACCTTGGCAACGCCTCCCCAGGTGGGATTGGGCAACTGGCTGAGGTAGGCGGAGACCTCCAGGTATCCCACCTGGGGAAGGCAAAGCCAAGCCTGTGCTAATGGTGCCCCAGGGGGCTGAGCACGACCAAACAAAGGGTGCCCCCCCATTTAATGTGGGGAGCGGCCATTCCTAAAATTAGACACAGGGAGGGTGATGGGGCAATGACTCACCTTCTCACCAGCTGGCCCAGAAGAACCAGCTTCCCCCACAGGTCCTGCCTGCCCTTTCAGCCCCTCAGGGCCATCCTCACCACGTACACCCAATGGGCCAGCATCACCCTGTCAGAAATAAAAACAAAAGGGTGGTTGTAGCAGAATCCGGGGGTAAAAATATTGGGAGGTCAGAGATTTACAGATTCCCCAGTACAAGAACTGGAGTCATTTAGGAAAATGATGCAGGTAAGCATACATTAGCTTGCTTTACAAATGTGTTAAACTGTGTGATTAGCACACTCAAAGTTCTCAAACGTACAGAACCATTAGCATATGGGGAAGGGTATTGCTCACCCGGTCACCTTTTGGCCCCATGTCACCCTTGAAACCAGGAAATCCATCTTCTCCCTATAAAGAGACAACAGGTAGCTGGAGCAGTAGAAGTGCCCAGGTCTCTAACTTTGACACTGATGTGTGGCATCAAGAAGCATACATGTTCACACTACCAGTGTCCACAACTTCTCTGCTGTACTAGCTGCCCAATTTGGGTAATGCTCAGAGAGCTTTCCCTTTTACCTTTTACCAAAACCTCCCCTCACAATCCTTGCCAACACCACAAACCCTCCAAAGGACCCAAATGGGCTGAGCCACACAACTGCTCCTGGAGGATGACTGGGAAGTGTTGGAATATTCCAGTTTTCTGAGAGGGTGAGGGGTCCCTCTCAGGATCCGAGTGGCCAGAGACTGGTACAAATGGCCTGTATTAGGCCAATTAGCTGGCAAACCTGCTAGCAGAACTACTAACTCCAATTTACTTGCAAAATTTTGAATGCAGATTCTCCTGAATATCTTCACTTTTCCCAGTTACAAATTGTTGGCAATTGTAAGAATTTTAGAAAACAAAGAAGATGTTAAATTTGGCAGGTAGATACTTAACACCATTACTTTATAATTCATCAGGAAGAAATAAAATCTCAGCTTGTTCAAAAAAGAACACTCCAGTGAGCAACCTGGCCGCTGAATTCTGCACTAGCTGAAGTTTCCAAACCATCTTCAGAGGCAGCCCTATGTATAACACATTGCAGTAATCTAATCTTGAGGTTACCAGAGCATAGACAACCCAGATTGTTGTTGTTGTTGTTTAGTCGTTTAGTCGTGTCCAACTCTTCGTGACCCCATGGACCAGAGCACGCCAGGCACCTCTGTCCTCCACTACTTCCCGCAGTTTGGTTAAACTCATGCTGGTAACCTCGAAAACACTATCCAACCATCTTGTCCTCTGTCGCCCCCTTCTCCTTGTGCCCTCCATCTTTCCCAACATCAGTGTCTTCTCCAGGGAGTCTTCTCTTCTCATGAGGTGGCCAAAGTACTGGAGCCTCAGCTTCACGATCTGTCCTTCCAGTGAGCACTCAGGGCTGATTTCCTTAAGAATGGATGCGTTTGATCTTCTTGCAGTCCATGGGACTCTCAAGAGTCTTCTCCAGCACCATAATTCAAAAGCATCAATTCTTCGGCGATCAGCTTTCTTTATGGTCCAGCTCTCACTTCCATACATCACTACTGGGAAAACCATGGCGTTAACTATACGGACCTTTGTTGGCAAGGTGACGTCTCTACTTCTCAAGATGCTGTCTAGGCCTGTCATTGCCCTTCTCCCAAGAAGCAGGCGTCTTTTAATTTCGTGGCTGCTGTCACCAGATTAGATTAAACTTCCATAATTTGTTACATGGTGTACAACAAGTAGAGAAAGCAGGAACAGACAAGTCGTATCTGGAGATTAGAAGAAAATCTGTTGTCTGAAATAGATCCCTCACCTAAAAACTCACCTTCTCACCTTTGCTACCTTTGAGGCCCCTCATGCCAAATGCCCCCTGCGGAAACATGGAAAGGTACAACAGTGTTAGCCAGAAGAATTAAAAAATAGCATCAAGCATTAAAAAATTATTTATTTATTTGACAATAGATGCATATTGTTAAAGAAAAAACCATTTGGGTGATTTAACACATTTGATTAAAAATAGAAATAGCTGCTATTCACAAGCCTTAGTCCAATAATCCACTAACCTTAGTCTAAAAATAAAGTACCAGTATTCCTGACAAAACATGTAAATTAGATTTTCCGTATGTCTTACTACATCAGTACATGATTTAACAACAAAAATTATTTCAGCCAAAGAGTCATAAATCTGTCAACCCACTCTGATCCGAAACAAATCGGTTAATTTAACCATATAGACTGTGCCCCAGCCTTAGTGAACCAGTCATGCACATTGGCATGTGCCAATGGCATGTGTTGTAAGCAATAGTTATACAGGCTGCACTTAGAGTACCATCTCTCTGACATCTGTCGGTATTGCATCCTTACTAGGTAAAAAAAGGATGGTTAAGCCCAGTCAAAGGTGACTATGGGGTGTGGCACTCCTCTTGCTTCAGGCCAAGGGAGCTGGCGTTTGTCCACAGACAGCTTTCCGGGTCATGTGGCCAGCATGACTAAACTGCTTCTGGCACAACAGAACACCGTGACGGAAACCAGAGCACATGGAAACGTTTACCTTCCTGCTGCAGTGTTATCTATTTATCTACTCACACTGGTGTGCTTTCGAACTGCTAGGTTGACAGAAGCTGGGACAGAGCAATGGGAGCTCACTGATCGGCAAGCCGAAGAGGCTCGGTGGTTTAGACCACAGCACCACCCGTGTCCCTGCATCCTTATTACAACCAAATAAGAAGACCAGTGGGTCTACTGGCAGAATATATCCCATAATTGTTTCAATTTCTTTAACAATATCAATCCAGAAATTTGTTTTATTTTAAGACAGTACCAGAAAATATTTAAGATGCGTGTGTTAGGCATCTTACATCTCCAACACTGACCATTTTATACATACAGTGAAGATGTTTTGATGTTAAATAAGATCTTAAAATGATTTTATAGAATCTTCCTTCAAGGCTAACAACGACCCATTCTGCCACACCCATCTCCATGTATTTGTTGGCATTTCAAATTCACCGAGTCTTCCTAAAGAGCCACACTCAGTAATTAAGGTATGAATACTGTTTCTAAGTTGCAAATATTGGATGAGCAGTTTTTACATTAAATAGAGATTTTTGAACTACTCTGGGTCTTTCACCAAAAACATCTACAAAAACCTTTAGCCAGTTGTAGAAGATTTAAGTGAATTCCCAAAGGTAAATTCAAAAATAAAATTATTATTTTTGACAACATCATCATTTTTAGACTGCTGTTTCCCCAACAATTCCCCCAACTATGAAGTAATTAATTGTGACCAATACACAATTTTTCCCTTAAACTATTTGCTTATGTTCAAGGCTAGCTTTTCAGATTTTGCATGGTTGTTCTATTTGTTTACAAATAGTGTGACATCATCTGTATATGAGCTAATTTTAAATTCTTCTGACCAATTTTAGCTACATTATTTGTAGCATTTGATGTAATCATTTCCACTAAAGGTTCAATAAATAATGCAAACTAAATAGTGGGGATTGTGGCTTGTATTAAAGATGCAGGACCAATGGATGCCCTTGTACCTCTTTTAAAACAAAATAAGTGCAAATTAACTCAATTTATGGAATGTGCGCAGAGAGAGCTCGAGAGAGCTCTATGCTAGATCTGGGATAACATGAGCAGATACTGAGTCTGGAAAGACAAGGCCAAGAAGTCAGGTATGAAGAGGTACCAAAGGCTTGAGTATTTTGCACAGAAGAACCTTACATAACCTGAGTACGGCTGGATAGCACAGTTGGTTAGAGCACTGTACTGATAATGCCAAGGTTGCAGGTTCGATCCCCATATGGCCAGTTGCATATTCCTGCATTGCAGCGGGTTGGACTAGATGATCCGCAGGGTCCCTTCCAACTCTACAATTCTATGATGATTCAATAATTCTTGCTTGTAATGGCATTGGCTTTCGTTAGGTTTACTTCCAAGACTGCAGCTGTAAATTGAGGATCCAGTAGCATGTGGCAGTGTGGTAGGGGGAGAAAACCCAGCCGTGATTCTCATTCTGTGTTAAAGAACTTGGTAAAAGGAGGCAACAAGGACCTACCTTGACTCCACGGGGACCTGGGTAGCCTATTGGACCTGCTGCACCAGACAGACCCTGGAGGAAAAAGGGTTGTTCTTTTTTTCAATCAGTCTCTCTTATTGGCATACAGAGGACACAAAAATTTATAAGTCAAAGCATTAAATTGGAGTCTATTCATAAAAGGAGATACTTTAAGATAGAACTAATACATGCTAAGATTTAAAAGTCTTATATTGATATCATTTCATGGTACATTCTCCATGATGTCATGCCTCAACTGTTCAGAAGAGAGGAAACTGTGGAGAAATCAGAGCAATTTAACCTTAATTATTTGTCACAGATTTTTGTGTAAAACAGGCAGTAAAATAAGACATGCAATGGTTTTGACTTCTGTTTTACAACAAGGACAAGGACTTTCTGAATATGGAATTTTTGAGAATCTTCCCTGCAGGATTGCAGTTGGCATGACTTTACATGTTGCAAGGGAGAAAGCTCTGTGTTGGTGGGGATCATACAGGTGATGTAAATATGGAGTGGCCTCAACAGAGAGCAAGATTTTTTGGCTGCACTACTGAGATTTTGGAATTCAGTCTCTAGAAATCTGTGCTTAATTGTTTCAAATGCTTCTAACAGTGGGAGCATAAGCAATGAGATAGATTTTTTAAAAGATGCATCCCAAAACATTTCTTGGAGACACTAATATTAAAATGACCTAGTTTATACTATGTCTGAGTTTTTAGTATGGAGGAAGAGACCAAGGGACAATCTTCAGGTCCCTCCTTAGCATGTAGACTCAGGCTTTTACCTGTGCTCCTTTCTCCCCAGCTGGCCCTTCTCTTCCAGGATGACCCTGAAAAGCAACGTAGAAGACACCCATGAAAGATACAGATGCTTGAAGAGGTGATGCCTGATTAAAGATACTGCAGCCCTCAACAAAGAGCCATTGAACATGGAATATGCTCCCCCCCCCCCCACACACACACAAAATAGCTTTCCCTCCTGGCTGCTCCTGCTTTTGCTTATGAACACTTTTAAGGAGGGGGCAGGTGGGGTGGGCATCAGCAATCGTCTACTTTTAGTTGGCTGGTTTTTCTTCCATGACCTGTTAAAGAAATACTGGGAAATGTGGAGAAAGAAATGGAATCTATTAATACTTAAGAAAATGTAAAATACTTAAGAAAAACTACTTCTCGAAGGATGTGTGGGTATGGTAAGAGCTTGAACCAGGTTCGATAAAAGGTAAAAAGGTAAAGGACCCCTGGATGGTTTAATCAAAGGCAACTATGGGGTGCAGCGCTCATCTCGTTTTTCAGGCCGAGGGAGCTGGTTTTTGTCCACAGACAGTTTTCTGGGTCATGTGGCCAGCATGACTAACCCACTTCTGGTGCAACGAAACACCGTGACAGAAACCAGAGCACATGGAAATGTTTACCTTTCTGCTGCAGTGGTACCTATTTATCTACTTACACTGGTATGCTTTCAAACTGCTAGGCTGGCAGAAGCTCGGACAGAGCAACGGGAGCTCACCCCCTCACTCAGATTTGGACCGCTGACCTTCTGATCAGCAAGTCAGTGGTTTAGACCACAGCACCTACCAGGTTCAGTGCTGATAGTTCAACCCTGATTTTCCCCCACCCCACAGCATTAACATAGATCTCTCTGTGGGTTTCTTTCCATCCTGATCAATGCAGGTTGGTTTTCTTCTTTAGTGATCACTCGTAGCCAAGTAAGATTGTCTTCCATAAACAAGGTTTTAAAAGTGAGTCCGTGACTGTGGAGGCCAATTCTGGATCCACATGTCCTTCCACAGTGGGGACATAGGTTTCTGGGTGGGAGGTGGTCATGGTGAGGGTTTGCCAAGTGTGCCTTCCACTTAACGTGTTTCTCCCTTTTGTCCTGAGTTTGAGCGTCTTCAAAACCCATGACCATCTCCAGTTGGAGCGCTCGCAGGCCAGTGTTTCCCAGTTGTCGGTGTTTATACTACATTTTTAAAGATTTGCCTTGAGAGAGTCTTTGAATCTCTTTTGTTGGCCACCAGCATTACGTTTACCATTTTTAAGTTCAGAATAGAGTAGTTGCTTTGGAAGACTATAATCAGGTATCCGCACAACATGACCAGTCCAACGAAGTTGATGTTGAAGAATCATTGCTTCAACACTGCTGATCTCCCCCCCCCCCAGTACACTGGCTTTAGTTTGCCTGTCTTTCCAAGTGACGTGTAAAAATTTCCGGAGACATTGTTGATGGAATCTTTCGAGGAGTTGGAGATGGTGCTTATAAGCGGTCCACGTTTCACAAGCATACAATATGGTTGGTAGTACAATAGCTTTGTAAACAAGCATTTTGGTTTTCCTGCAAATGTCCCGGTCCTCAAACACTCTGCACTTCAATTGGGAGAAAGCCGTACTCACACAGCTCAGGCGATGCTGGATTTCATCATCAATGTCAGTCCTTGTGGAAGGATAACTGCCCAGGTAGGAGAAGTGACCGACATTTTCCAACATTGCACCACTGAGTTGGATTTGTGGTGCTGCGGAAGGGTTGTTTTGTGCTTGTTGGTGCAGCACTTTGGTTTTTTGAATGTTGAGCAATTGGCCAAGCTTTTCGTAAGCTTCTGCAAAGATATTTAGGATGGTTTGGAGGTCATCCTCTGAGCGTGCACACACTACGTTGTCATCAGCATATTGAAGCTCTATGACAGAAGTTACAGTAACCTTACTCTTTGCTTTTAGCTTGCTCAGATTAAAGAACTTTCCAGCTGTTCAATATACGGTTTCTACTCTGGTGGGGAGTTTCCCTTCGGCAAAGTGTAGGATCATTGCAATGAAAATAATGAATAGAGTTGGGGCAATAAAACAACCTTCTTTAACACCTCATCCCACTGTGAATGGTTTACTTTGAGAACCATTGTTATCTGTGGTTGTTGCTGTCATATTATCATGGAGGAACTGGATGATGTTCACAAATTTATCTGAGCAGCCAGTTTTCAGAAGGAGAGTCCACAGGGCATTACAATTTACAGTGTCGAATGCCTTAGTCAGGTCGTTTACAGGGGTTGGTTTTGCTTTCTGCATTTTTCTTGAAGCTGTCAGTTGGTAAAATCATGTCCACTGTCGCCCTAGAAGGTCTAAAACCATTTTGGGATTCAGGAAGGGTCACCTCAAATATTGTTAATAGACAGTTTGCTAAGATCCTTGCAAGAATTTTGCTGGCTGCAGCTAATAAAGAGATGCCTTGATAGTTTGCACAATCCATTCTGTTACCTTTTTTAAAGAGATTGAGAATTTTGGCATCCCTAAAGTCTGCTGGGATCTCCTCTCTCTCTGATTTTTTTGCTGAGCTTGTGAAGTTGTTGTGCAAGTTCGATTCCACCCACTTTGAAGACTTTGGCAGGTATCCCATCAGGTCTGCTGGCTTTGTTGTTTTTCATTTGGTTAATAGCTGTACACAGCTCTCCCGATTTGGAAATACTGCATGCTCATCTCTAATTTGTTTCTGCGGAATTTGTGAGAGGACCTCAGCAGCTATGGGGTAGATGCAATTAAGGAGATGTTGGTAATGTTCTTTCCAGCGCAGTACAATAGCTTATCTTTTAGAAGTGTGGTACCATCTGTGGAGTGTAGGGGACATATGCCATGATTTATTGGACCATAGATGGTCTTTGTTGCTTTAAAGAAACTCTGTGCATCATGAGTGTTGACTAAGTGCTGGATCTCTTGAACCTTTTTTTATCCACCAGGTGTTCTTTAGTTGTTTGGTTCTTCTTTAATTTCAGCCTTAGCATTGGCATAGGGTTTTAGTGGAGCAGTTTCTATCTCTTTGCAAGATCTAAAAGGCCTTCATTTACTTGTCAATAATGCATTCAATCTCACTGTCATTCTCATCAAACCAGTCCTGGTGTTTCTTGGTTTGGTATCCAATAGTTTGTTCACAGACTGCAATAATGGATGTTTTTTAGCTTGGTCCAGTGTTCCTTGCTGTTATCAGGGAACTCCAAAAGCAGATGGTCCTTAAGAGTCATTTGGAAGCAGTCCTGCTTAATAGAATCTTGAAGGGCTTGAGTGTTCATTTTGCACCTTGGTTTCCTTCCTTGAAGCCTGTGTTGAGGTATAATCTTGATAGCCATTGTGGAACGCATCAATTAGTGATCTGTCCAGCAATTATCGGCACTCATCATAGCTCTGGTACGGAGCACATCATGGCGATCTTCAGCTCGGACAATTACAAAGTCTCAGAGGTGCCAGTGGTTTGACTGGGGGTGCCTCCAAGATGTTTTGTTGCTTTTTGTCTAAAGAGTCTGTTGGTAATAACAAGGTTGTATGCTGCACATATCGTCAAAAGTAAGATTCCATTCTGGTTGCTGTTGCCAATTCCTTCTTTCCTAATAGTCCCAGGCAGGGGCGTAGGAAGGGAGGTGCGGGGGGTGCAGTCCTCCCCAGGTGTTATCCCTGATGGAGTGACAAAATGGCACACCACGGAGGCAGCACTTACCGCGGGGCCTGCAGCACGCCTGAGCCATGCATCTCCCCTGGGACTGACACGGTGGCTTGGGGCCCCACATTGTCCAAAATGGCAGCGTGGGGCTTGCATCCGCCAGGCAGACTCCGTGGGCAGCTCACTGTGCTGCCCCCTGGGCGGATCACCGCAGTGTCCCTGTGCGTGGATCGCCTCGCCCCTGCCTCTCCAGGTGCCAGAGCAGCTAGCTACACCCCTGGTCCCAGGCCACAGATTGAAATCTTGGCCAACTCTTGCATTAAAATCACCCAGGAGGATAATTTTATGTGTCTTAGGTGTCTCTGATAGGATGGTATCCAGCTGAGAGTAAAAATTTTCTTTAATGTCTTCATCAGCATCCAGTGTTGGTGCATAAGCACTTAAAATAGTAGACTGTTAGTTTTTATTCGAAGGGTTGAAAGTCACTCATTAATGCCGGTAGGGACTTCTGACAAGAGCCTCACAAGATCGTTTATGATAGCAAAGCCTACTCCATGTATTTGACGTTTTTGTTCAGGTAGACCTTTCCAGAAGAATGTGTAACCTCCTTTTTCTTCCTTCAGTAGTCCCTCACCTGCTCTTCAAGCTTCTTGAAGCACTGCAATATCAATGTTAAAACGTCACAGCTCTCCCGCAATGATGGCAGTTCTGCGTTCGGGATGCTCATTATCTGTGTTATCCAACAAAGTCTGTATATTCCATGTTCCAAAGTTCAGTTGTCCACTATGACCGCTGGGTGCACCCCACTGGGTGCAGTAATCCAGTCAGGGGGAAAGGGGAGGCAGACTATGCTTAGGGACCTTTTCTAGCCCCTCCCCCTTTTGGGGGTGAGCAGAGTGGATCCTAAGTAGGGCTGCTCAACTGCCTCATTCCTTGAGTCAGAGAGACTGAATCTGTATCCACTGCCCAGGTGCCGGTTCATGACTAGGGGCTTCCAGATTTCACAGTCTTGCCCCATTACCATCTGCTGATTGCCATGGGACTTTTTTGGGTTTGGGTTTGGGATGGGTTTTTGGAAGACACCTGTGCGTAAATTTGTTTTACGTGTGTAGATCAGTGCACGCTCACCAGCCCAGTTTCGCAGTAAGGCTCTATTCCAATGGCATGAGGATCATGACAACTGGTAGATTTTTATCTGCTGCAGCCTTCATCGCCTCACAGCTGTTGTAACATACCACTTGTTATCATCCACCTGTTCTGCCATTGAGGACTTTTTGGATCATTCTTTGCCTAGCTCCTCCCTTTGACCTTACCACTTTGGGTGACCCTGCTGGGAGTACGAGATTCCTGATGGCTTCGCTCACAAGGATCATAGGAACGTGCAAGCCCACTCACCACAACAAGGCGATGATCCCGCGAGTGAGAATGCATGTTGGTACATTAGGGTGAACTACCCTACTGTTATGTACTGAGTTGAATAGGATCCAAAACTCAGCCTGCCCCCCACCTAGCCCCCATCTGCCTGCCTTCCTGTTTACAACTGGTCCAGAGTTTGACCCTGCCTGCCAGCTCCTTAGTCTAAAGGCTCATCCACACTTCCACTTGCTCCAAGCCTAGAAAGCACAAATCCAAGTGGTTTTCTGCTGTCCCATGCTTTCTAGGCAGAAGTCTGAATGGTTTTCCATTTGCCAGCGCTTTCCCCAGGAAAACCTGTTCTTTGCCACTGAATCAGAGCAAAGGTCAATCTGCAGAAAACCCAACTGACATTTGATCCGATTCAGTGGTAAAGAGAGGGTTTTCCTGGAGGAAAGCGGCATGGCAAACCGAAATGTGGATGAGCCCAAGTGTTGCCCTTGCAGAACTCAGCAGGAAGGAAGGTGGGAGGGGGCCACTATAATTAGTTGGCTCTGCCTGTCATGGGCTCTGGCTCAACCTCTGTTTGTGTCCCTAATGTCTACCCTGCCAGTCACAATGGGCACCAGCCACCACTGATCCAGATGTTGCAGCAACTACAGAAGGAAACACCCATTGTCATGTACGGTTTGTGGATCCTTGGCACTTACTGGAGGTCCATCCACCCCAGGCATTCCTGGTATCCCTGGTTTTCCTTGTGGGCCCTGCAGGGAAGAAAAGGGATGGTCAACAAGGCACCATTTGAATCCTGTCTTGCTCAAGGCAGAGCAGGAAAATAGGGACTGTGATGTAAATGTGTTTGTGTTGATATTGCCCCATAACTTGTCCTTTTAAATGTGAATGGCAAAGAAGGTGTGAATCCTGACAGTAGCAAGAAATGCTTTGTGAACAGGGATTTTCTAGTACAGCTCAGAGATCTCCCAGACCGAAAAGCATGTATCTGGACACACTGCAACAGGCCAACCAGTACATTCCAAAGCAGCCCTCTAAAACACACCCACCTGCCCCATAAGCAATATTTTCATGCCGAGGCTCAAAACCTCCATGCTCCAACTCACCTTTTCGCCTGGAAGCCCAACAGGACCCTGGGGACCAGGCAGACCCTATGAGAAAGAAGCAAATTAGAGGGGATGAGGCAAATATTAATTAAAAGGGGGGAACAGTCCTACATTCCTGATGCTTCTACAGGTGAAGACAGATTTCAGAGCACTGTTCAATTTTAAACATACATTCTCTCCTCCAGAGTTAAACTTGGGGCAGGGGAGCAGGTTTCAAGTAGATCAGCTGTGCACAGCACTGATTTGAAGACCCCCAAGATATCAGAAAGGTGCTCCCCCATGATGAGAATATTCAGGTAGTACTTTTAAAAATAAGTAGGTGCACTGTGCATCTGAAATGTGAGTGGGGAGACTGATGGCTGAACCAGCATTCAATTTGCTGGTGTGCCTGCCTGTCATTTCACCTGTAAAGGAGGGAACAAACCAGGCTCTTATCACATCTTAAGAGTTGTTTATGTTTCCATATGTTTTATGTTCCCCAGTCTTTACCCAATGAAGCCCAACCCTAGTACCCTTGGCTATCACTCTCAGGACTGAAGTAGATACTAAGCCCTGGGGCTAACAGCAGCTATGTGCAGAGAACATTTATATCGAGACCATAGTTGGGAGTAAAGAGTTAGCTGCCCCTGGCCAGAGCATGCTACAGTCCCTTCAAAATTACACCCCCAACACACACAGTATCAACTGTTTGTTGCTGTTTTAAGAAAGGTTCAGTATGTTTCTATCACATCTAATTTGCCCTCCCCACATCACATACACATATGCTGTAGTGAAAAACACACACCTGAGATCCAGGGTTTCCCTGCTGCCCAGGGGGGCCTGGTTCACCTTGAATGCCCTGGGGACATGAAATCCTGCAGTCAATCAGTATTCTGTGCATATACAGCTACAGCTACATAAGTAGCAAAGAGCAAAAGAGACAACACACAAAGTGCTACAAAATTGTGGCTAAATTTGCTGGAGGGATTTGAAAAATGAAAAGTGTGAAAAGGGGAAGGTTTGTGTCTTTGACCATCTGGGATACTGGCACTATGATGCTGGGCTGCATTTACCACTTCTAAACTTTCCTCAGCAGTTATCTGATTGAGCTGGGGTCTGATTTCATATAAAGGTAAGTAGAAGCACCTCAGTGTAGTTACAAAATTCTGCACAGAGACTAGGAACCGGCTCGTTTAACCTCGCTGAGCTAACCTGAGCTAACCTATTTATTGCTCCAGTCCAAATAATTAAACTGCATGATAGGCAAAGAACATGAGTGCTTATGATCTATCAGATGGAAACAAATCAACAAAAGCACCGTTTTGTACAGTAATTACTATAAATTGCTTCTAGGCTTTTCTGGACATTTAGGCCACAATCCAGCAATAGATTTAAATATGCTGGAGGAGCACACCTAATTCTGTGGTAATATTGTAGCCTTCATCTTCAGAATGAGTGATCTTGTATACAATGTCCTTCCAAGTGCACAGAAAGCAAAACAAGACATCCATTATTTCACAATTGACTCTCTTGTCTCTAAGGAGACATAATTCTGCAGTGCAAAAGGATGTGGGCCACATGAATAAAGATTTTGGATTATGCTCCTCAGTAGCATAAAGGCTGCATTTAGTTGCAAATCAGCATGTGTTAATTGTTACAGCAGCAAGTTAGCATGTACTTTGTTTAGGAACTATATGAATTACAAAATTGAAAGCTTGATTGAAAACTATGGGTTGGATCCAACAAAATTGTCCCAGTTATGCAAGGGCTTTTTGTGCAACAGAACCTCTTCTTCCTCTCCTCCCTATGCGTGCCCCCCAAATTTATTCTGGGGATTCCCCCAACGCACTGGAGCAGATCAGGGGGCAGGGAGAAGAGAGGGAGGGGAAGTTCCGATGCACAAGTGGAAGTCCTTACACAAATGGAATGACAAATGAAAAGGATCTAGGAGTCTTGGTTGACCACAAACTTGACATGAGCCAACAGTGTGACGCGGCAGCTAAAAAAGCCAATGCAATTCTGGGCTGCATCAATAGGAGTATAGCATCTAGATCAAGGGAAGTAATAGTGCCACTGTATTCTGCTCTGGTCAGACCTCACCTGGAGTACTGTGTCCAATTCTGGGCACCACAGTTCAAGAAGGACACTGACAAACTGGAATGTGTCCAGAGGAGGGCAACCAAAATGGTCAAAGGCCTGGAAACGATGCCTTATGAGGAACGGCTAAGGGAGCTGGGCATGTTTAGCCTGGAGAAGAGGAGGTTAAGGGGTGATATGATAGCCATGTTCAAATATATAAAAGGATGTCACATAGAGGAGGGAGAAAGGTTGTTTTCTGCTGCTCCAGAGAAGCGGACACGGAGCAATGGATCCAAACTACAAGAAAGAAGATCCCACCTAAACATTAGGAAGAACTTCCTGACAGTAAGAGCTGTTCGACAGTGGAATTTGCTGCCAAGGAGTGTGGTGGAGTCTCCTTCTTTGGAGGTCTTTAAGCAGAGGCTTGACAACCATATGTCAGGAGTGCTCTGATGGTGTTTCCTGCTTGGCAGGGGGTTGGACTCGATGGCCCTTGTCTCTTCCAACTCTATGATTCTATGATTCTATGATTCTATGACTTCATTGCATACTTCCTCTTTGTGTGATTTTACTTACTGAATTAAATTGCATTGTAATAAAAAATACCACCCTGCAGAAATCTCAGCATTCATGTGTGAATTTGCACTATAAATGCAGCCACCTCCCCATGACTTCACACATAATGAAAGCACCTAAATGCCCTCTTTCAGCTGGATCTTATGTTTTTCTGGATATGCATCCTCCAATTAAGCAACTAATTCAGACGCTAAAATTTGAGATAGGCCAAAAGAATTCTGACTGGGTTAGAATCCCATTGGTATCATGCAAAGACTCCTTTAAAATTAGATTATTAAATCAAAATGACTGGACTAGTTTGTAGGTTGCCCTTCTTGGTGCATCTTTTGTGATGATCTCAAACTTTGCACTGTAGATTAGGTTACAATGTTTTAAATCAAAATGAAAGCTTGAAATTTGAGTGTTTCCAAAGCTTAAGCCCACTGGAAGACCTCCTAAGCACAGATCTATGGAGGAGACCTTAAGAAAATGCACTCTGCTTCACATACTCAGTGGACCAATTTCCTTTATTATTCCTTTACATATTCCGGATCTCATTCCAGTAAATAGCATATTCCACAGCATCATAGGAATTAAATTCTAGGTGAACAGGGGCATTTGCTAGGGTGCTATGAAAGGGAGGCCCAGAGCGCTGTCTCATGGTGTACATGGGACCAAGAGACATGGATGGTGAGGGAGCTGCTGTCGTGACCTGCAACACCTGTGACACATTTGTTTTCCTGCCTGGGGATGTGCAAAACTACATCTGCAGCAAGTGCAGGCTGGTTGCCTTGCTGGAAGAGAAGATGCAGCAAAGTGAGGCCTGTCTATCCACATTTTGAGCTACTGGGCAAGATGAGAAATTTCTTGATAGAACAGGGTGGACTGTCCTGGAACAGCAACACAGGCGGGGTCCGCCTAGGGGGAGGAAGATTACCCATTGCAGAAGATGAACCCTTGGTTGGAGGAATCTGTCAGGAGCCATGCTGTGTCTCTGCCTTATCACATGAGCATAGTCATCTTTTCCCTTTACCATAAACCAGGGAAATTCACAACTGTCTGTGCTCTCTTACCAAGTTCCCTTTGTGTCCAGGGGCCCCATCAATACCGCTGACACCCTATGGGATGGGAACACACAACAGAGAACAAACTCAAAAGACGTGCCAAGAATGAAACTGTATCAGAATCTAGGGTTGCCATATGTCCAGAATTTCCTGGACATATCCAGAATACTGAAGTCAGAAGTAGTGTCTGGGTAGAAATCGCTAAACTCAACAACTTTGCCCCACCCTCAAAAGCTCAACAACTTCTCTGTCCAGATTTTCACTGTTTGATATAATGGCACCCTTATTAGAGTCTTATGAACTACTTCTTGTTTTTCAGTTTCAAAACAGGAAGCTCCAAATTCTAACTTCAGGATTCTCAGATTTAGTCTCTATTTGGGCTTTTTGTTTTGTTTTGGGCTGCTACTCTGAGAAGTCATTGGCATATTGCCACTGAAATGTGAGTTCTGCCCTTCAGACCCAATGCAGATGTAATATTTCCAATCTCCTGGTCACAATTATCAAATTATGAGTTTGCTAATCACTCACATGATTCTTCACTCCTCCAATCTCCCATGTGAATGCCCCTCTCCCTTCCATTATCTAATTTAACTATAGGGTATTGCTGTGTCTGCTGTGAGGCTCACGCTTAACAGCACAGCTTGCAAATTCTCTCTAAACCCCTTTTTCAAACCAGTTATTAGCACAATCCTGGCTCATGCTAACTATAGGTCATTCCACACAGCAGTTTATTGTGGACTTTTGTGCTGCTCATGCCTGGTAGCTTTTCACTTCATCCACATGACGCCGTCCTCCTCAAAATGCCAGCCTGTACTTTTTCCTCCTTCAATTCAGAATTTTCCTTACTGTAGAAAATCCAGTCATAACAAATATCCCATCCTTGTGCTCCTTGGTGCAATGTGTGTCTGTGTGTCTGTGTCTCACCTTCACTGAGTGGTGTCTATTGCCATACCCCTTCTTCTGTTTGCTCCTTGCATGAGCAGACTTGCACAAGTTCTCTAAAAATAAATGCTTAGGTCCAGTTAGTCCTCTGAATAGAGAGGGACAGCAAGCGTGTGCCAGTCTTCTTGTAAACTAGGGTAATTCTTCTTTCCCAGCCATCTCCAACTGACCTTCACCTTAAAGCACCTTGGGAAGAGTGTTGCTGAGAGGGGGGTGGAAGCCTCTTGCTGTTTTCTAAGAGCCTTTGCAGCTGTAGGAGGAAGCACTAGGGCAGTGGATCCCAATTGGTGGTCCGCGGACCCCAGGGGGTCCATGTAACCCACCCAGGAAGTCTGCAGCACCATTCACATAACAAAAACTACCACAGAGATTCCATACCCCTCAATTGTCCTGAAAACGGGACATCCCATTTTTGGGTGCCATACTCTGATGGCACCTCAAAACATGCATCCTGGTTTTTTACTGGGACATGTTGGAGGGTATGTAGAGATATGAAAATTTTCAAGAGTATGGGGGTTAAGGCTCTGCAGTACTTAGCTAATTAGGAACCACTGCCCTAGGGCATAGAGCTGTCAGAGACTTTTTTAAGGAAACAGCTGGAAATGGCAAACGTGAATGCCCCCAAACTTCTGAAATGCTGCAGGAGACTTTTGGAGAGGTTTGAGAAAACAGTGCAACTGATTCATCTCTTTCCCAGCAACATGATCAGATCTGGGGAACTTTAAGCTGAAGTTGGAAGACAGTTGTAGAAGCCTGGGAGAGGAATTTTCTAAATTTACAGGACGTTTGGCACATGCACGCACCCACTCTAAGCACTAAAGCACTGCCTATTTGTTTTTATTATTACAGATCTTGCACAATCCTATTACATCAGAAGTGTACAAAAATACTTTTCTTTTTTTAAAAAAACAAACAAACAAGTTTAGTTCTGTAAACTAAATGGGAGAAGGGTGACTGAGGAGAGAGGCAAAACAACATACTCAGGATATTTTCTGCCAAGCACAGAGCTGGGGGATGGCAAGCAGAGGAACAGAAATTTATATGAGTAAAAAAACCTGGAGAATGACCCATTTGCAAGATAATGCACCCATCTGGGCACAGCCTATGGCTAGCACCTGTGCAGGGTGATGCTAAACTGTGGTTAAAACAAACCATGAAAGAGTAGACAATGTTCATTTGGAAAAGAAGAGGGAAGGGAGAAAGCAAATCTACAGCACATGCCTAATCTCCTAAATGAGGATTGGGAGATGTTATATCTGCACTGGGCCTTAAATACATACATAAATATCACAACATCAAAAGCAAATCTCAAAACCAAACTCAAAATTCGAAAGTTAAACAATGCCCCAAATTCAAATGGTAAGGTCAAGTTTTGAGTTGCAAATAGCAGAGCAGGAATTCAGATGTGTTAAACGTTGCCTCTTAATGCTATTATTCCCATTCACTGAACCATGGAATAATTACAGAATTGGAAGGAAGAAGAAGCCCCCTAGTCCAACCCTCCCCTTGAAATCATTTCTGTTTTCTCCAAGCGCTGGAAGGGGAGAGGAAAAAGGATTCATACCATCTGGCCTGGGGGACCAGGAGCACCTCGTGAGCCAGTCAAACCACGGATACCCTAGGAAAAAAGAGGGACATGTTAGTGATGCCTAAATAACGTGCACTGCATGTTCTTCTGAAGGCCTTTCTGCATTCTCTGACAAGTGTGCCCCAACCGTTATTTTATTTTCAGTGGAGCCTCCTTTTGCAAACCTTTATCCATCCCAGAAGTGCATGCTAGAAAACTTGCAGCAAAGACAATACTTGCAATGAATACGCAGAATCAAATTTATGGAAAATTGTGGTGTTCCTATAATGGAATGCAACCCCAAAGAGGTAGACATTACAGTAAATGTCCTCCCTTCTCTCCACTCCTGCAATGTCTGTCATGCCTCACTTTGCATTATGTTGTCACAATGTTCTGTTCCCTGCCCTCTGCCAGCAGCTGCCAATAAGAAGGTCCCACCACCTGAGCAGGTGCTTCATCCCGCCTCAGTATAAATGGCCTTAAAAATGCATCAGACAGATTCAGGAAGAATGCCTTTAGGGTAGCCAGGGCCAGATTTAGGTTTGATGAGTCCCTAAGCTACTGAAGGAAATGGGGACCTTTACATAGCAGGTGGGGCCCATTACTTACATCATAGGAGCCGACACAACACAAAACACTGTTGCTGTATGTCGGTTTTGTTTTATTTGTTTTTATCTTACATTTTGGAAATGTACATCCAGTTTTTTTCCTTTAATTTTTTTGGGGCCCCCAAGAGAGTGGGGTCCTAAGCTGTAGTTTGTTTAGCTTACACATAAATCTGGCACTGAGGGCAGTCCAGTACAGTGGTGCCTCGCAAGACGAAATTAATCCGTTCCGCGAGTCTCTTCGTCTTGCGGTTTTTTTGTCTTGTGAAGCACGGCTATTAGCGGCTTAGCGGCTATTAGCGGCTTAGCGGCTTAGCGACTATTAATGGCTTAGCGGCTTAGCGGCTATTAGTGGCTTAGCGGCTATTAACGGCTTAGCGGCTTAGCGGCTTTAAGAAAAAGGAAACAAACTCGCAAGAACTCGCAAGACGTTTCGTCTTGCGAAGCAAGCCCATAGGGAAATTCGTCTTGCGGAACGACTCAAAAAACGGAAAACCCTTTCATCTAGCGAGTTTTTCGTCTTGCGAGGCATTCGTCTTGCGGGGCACCACTGTATAGAATCTTGGGCAGAGGAGAGGAGAATCTTCTCTTGGACTATACCACTATAGGCAGTAGGTGGCAAAGTTGCACATTTGAGTGCTTCCCCACCAAAACATTCCCTGCGCATAAAAAAAGAACATCTTAAGAAGAAGGCTCCTTCCCATAAAAAACATAGCTTTTTCTTTTTTATGTGGGAGCACTTGAACATCCAACTTCAGTACGGCAACCTAAAGTTCGTCAGCCCAGAAACAGTTTTACCACTTGGGTCCGCCAGTCTTCCACACTTCCCTTTGTCCAGAGATTTCCAGGCACAAATTCAATAAGCTTTTATTTTGTCCTGCCAGTTTCCCTGAGAAAACCCACAGTTTACTGTTGAGTTTGTTCTGATTGAGCAGTAAACCCCAGGTTTTCCCAGGGAAATCAGTGGGACAAAAGAAAAACCTCTCGAACCCGTGCCTGGATAGCTCAGGCCAAACTGAAGTGTGGATGAGTGCAGAGAAAGAGTGCAGGATTAAGAGGGACATTTGATCTAGCCTGGCCTAGTCATTGTTTTTATTTCTTTTTATTTTAAAATGTAGTTTTAGATATAATATAATATTTTTGCAACATTAACATGGAGATTAGAAAGCACCATTGGACTGATTCAATAAATTATAAAATTATTTCCCCCACAGCCATGGTATTTCAAAAAAGACAGCAAACAACACATTAAAGCCTTGCATTATCTGGCTTTCCTGTATCTTTCATTTTCCAAAATGAGACTTAAGATGGTTATTACTTGAGCATAACAGCTGGTTATTACTTTAAGGTGGTAAGGAATTAATAACAGTATCTCATTCGTTTTTCAGAAACAAATGCTTTAGAAAGACAGGAAAATTGTTGAAAGCATGCAGTTTGTGCCATCTCCTTGAATTATGTTTTTTTAAAAAAAAGAAAAAGAAAAAATAAGCCAGCATGGCAGTTGTTAAGTTCTTTATGATACCCCACTTGTACCTGTCATTTCACATTCCAGGCTACAGCAAGACTGCATGTTTCCCCGAAGGTTCCTGGTTTCCATTGCTGCTTCCCATCCCCACGGAAGTGGCATAGGCCAACTTCCTCCCAGAGCACTTAGGCATCCTGAGCAGTCCTGCATCTGGTGGGCAGATACTCACAGCTTCCCCAGGCTGTCCTCTGGGGCCTTGTGCACCATCAGAGCCCTGTGGAAAGAAGGAGGTGGAGTGAGAGCTCCACCCGGGTGTTGAATTGTGTCCACCCCAGCTGCTGGTTTCCCCAGCTTTCACAAACTCATTCACAGAGAAAACCCAAGGAGGTAACACACAATAACCACTTAATGTGCACTCACCACCCCTACCCTCAATTTCTCCATATTTCTGATGGTGTGTTTTGCTCCTAAGGGCTCCTATGTATTAAGCAGCTTCCGCCCGACGCCAAATAGACCCTTTCTGTCTTCAGAGAATACTTTTGAGACTGACCTGTCTGCTGAGGATCACCAGTCTCCTGTGGCATCCCTCTGTGTGCAGGGGATTCTGGGACATGTTCCAAGATGCACCCAGTTCATGATGGGCACTAAACAGGCTCCAATCAACTCCCATAAGCTTCTAATAACCTCCCTACATTTGTACATTGCAAGAGGAGGCTGGCAGTGGTGGGGAAGCCATCTTTCATAAAAGCTGGTCTGTTGTATGACTGCTCTCATTGCAGAATCACTGAGAAGCAATACCATGGAACACCATTTGAAAACCCACAGAGAAGGGGCAATGTTATGGGGTGGCACTTGGAGCTTGAGCTCCAAAGCTTTGCAGCAAGCCCAAGATTTCCTGCACCTACACTTTCTTTACATTTTATTTCATGCTACCATTTCACTTACAGAGCAGCTAGGTGCACTGCAAAAAGCATAGTGCTAGTAAAATTTATCATACTAATTCCTCATAGCATTCTATACATATAAATTAGCAAATTGTATGCAAATTTGTATCATAGACCTGAACCCCACTTGCATTGCAGTGGCCCTGCCACAAATATAAATTGTGATAATGTCTTCTTCAGGCACACCAGCTCCTCGGGACCAAAGCAGTTCCAGGCCCCCTGAAGTATTTTTGGAGGAGGCCAAGCCCCCTCAATATTCAGGGGGCGTTCAGCTCTGCCCCTGGCATTGCACATACAGTGTCAGGGCATTGCGTGGCATCATGCAATGTTGACACATGACATCATGATGTCACACACATGATGTCATGGCATCGCATGCACAGGCCCCATCAATCTTCTCAAGAAGATGGCGCCTCGGGTCTGCTTTGAAACTGATCAAGTATCTCCTCTTTCCGGCATGCCTACTTATGGTGTGGCAAGAGGAAAGTACATAAGGGGTTCGAGAACCATATCTTTAGAGGGCCACTTATTGAAACATGGGAAAGGTATAAAAACATACTAGAACCTAAAATCCCGCACTGGCTCTCACCCCTAGAAGTGATGAGTGTTAAGAAAATTAATATGAGAACCGACTGGGCAACATATGGTCAATTGTTGATGAAAGAAGATGGGAAATGGAAACTAAAGCCATATGAGCAGGTCAAGGAGTACGTATATGATTGGCTCCATCACTTCCAAGTTAATGAGATGTTTAGAAAAGAGATTAAAGACAGAGGGTATGCAGATAAAGAATCAAAATTTCAGACGGAAATCATAAACAATGATGTGAAAATAATATCTAAAATGTATAAGATGCTGTTGGATTGGAACGTGGGAGATGAGGAAGTTAAAACAGTGATGATTCGATGGGCTAAAGACGTGGGCCATAACATACAATTTGAGGACTGGGAGAATCTGTGGAAGGAAGGTCTGGACTTTACGGCGTGTATAACAGTGAAAGAGAACGTTATGAAGATGTTCTACAGGTGGTATATAACACCTGTGAAACTATCGAAAATGTACAAAGTAGATAGCAAATGCTGGAAATGCCAAGAGAAGGAGGGCTCCTTTTACCACATGTGGTGGGAGTGTGGGAGAGTGAGAGAATTTTGGGGAAAAGTTTATACCGAGTTAAAGAAGGTGTTAAAGTATACGTTTATAAAAAAAACCTGAAATTTTCCTGTTAGGGATATTAGGGAGCGAAATAAAAAAGAAAGACCACAAATTTGTATATTACGCAGTCACAGCAGCAAGGATAACCCTAGCCAAAAAGTGGAAAAAACAGGAGATGCCAACAATAGAGGAGTGGAGAATAAAGTTACTAGACTACACGGATCTGGACAGATTGATGGGAAAGATTAGACACTTAAGAGACCAAAAGTTTATCAAGGAATGGGGAAAATATGTAGATTACCTGGAACATATTAGCAAAGGACAAATAACGCTAAGGGGATTCAGAGAAGCACTGTGAAAGACTAAGAGTTATTGTTTAATGAAAATGGAGGAAGAGAAATGTTTAATGACAATACAAACTAGGTAATGCGTAATTATGATTTTTATCACGGAAGATTTACAGGCGAGCTGAAGTAAGCCCAGAAAAAGACGACAATGTAAAACTGTAGGTGAAAACTTCTTTCTTGTGAATATTGTTTATCTTTTTTGTGTTCTGTTGTAGTTTCTTCTTTTTCTGTTTGTGGCGTGTGGCTCTTTTTTCTTGGTATTTTGTGTTTCTTTTTTTGAAAAATCAATAAATATCTATCTGGGGAAAAAAGTATCTCCTCTTTCCATAGATGAGATGATCCCACATATTGATCCAATCCTTTTCCACCTTTTCCCTTGAGCTTTAATGCACTGGGCCACCCTAGTGATGCTACAGCAGCCCTTATCTCGGAACCACGCATTTCTCTGCTCATTGTCACAATAATTTGGGCCAATGCAATTCAATTTAGAGCAATTGCAGTATTTTTCCAAAGAACAACACTCATTGCATCTTGCACTTTCCAGCTATCTGTTTCCATCCACAAGCCTTGCATCAATGCTTACCTTGGGGCCATTCTCACCAGGAGCTCCAGGGGGGCCTGGCGTGCCTACATCTCCCTGTAAAAAGTAAAGCGAGAATTAGAAATGGTACCAAAAATAGGCAGCCCTGGTATTACAAATATTTGGAGATACTTACTTGATTTCCCTTTTCTCCAGGAAGTCCTGGGAGCCCATCAAAGCCCCTGTCACCCTATAAGAAAGAAGCATTAGCACCACAAGGACAGCCCAATATTTGGGCCAGTGAGCATGTCTGCCTATATTGAAAATGCTTCCTTTTTAAAATCCCCCAAGATCTTTGTTTCTCATTCCTACAATCCTTTTAATTGTGCAAAAAAGCTTTGTTGTAATGATCAGATCCATCCTGACAACCCAACAAGGTCTGTGGGGGGATATTCCATATATGTATTCCCAGCAGAGTGAAGTGTATGTGTAATATCTATATCTGTCTGTCTGTCAGTCTAAACTGGTGTTTGGTTGGTTCCCTTTTTTTGGCAGATGAATTCTGCAATATGTGATTGCTGCAATAATGGTTCATGGGGTGGATTTATACTGGTGTGCTGACACATCATTCTGCTTTAGCGGGTGTTCTGCAATGCTTCCCCAATATTACCATGTGGCTGCTCTCTGGAGGAGCGCTCTTGCACTATAGTGCTCATCCCATTAATTCCTGCTAAAAAATTTATACGTTCTAGGGTTTTTTTGTGTGGTTTTTTTGTAGTCAGATGCTAAGGACAGGCGATGGAGAAGGACTGTTCCCCTCCTGCCCTGTTTGTGGGCTGAGTGGAAGCTTCTGGGCAGCCAGTATTGAAAGGAGGGGGATAGGCCCTGGATCTGTTCCATCAGGAGGGCTCTTCTCATGTCCCTAGACAACATTTGTTTTGCTTCCAGGACTTGGACAAAATACAGAGGAAGCAGTTTTGATGAAAGAAAGAAAGAAAGAAAGAAAGAAAGAAAGAAAGAAAGAAAGAAAGAAAGAAAGAAAGAAAGAAAGAAAGAAAGAAAGAAAGAAAATGATCCCATGTCAACATACCAATTGAAAACATTTGTCTTAGCTCTACTTGCAACCTACTAGTTGTGCCAACTGCAGGAAATGTCAACCCACAGTGGGACTGGGCATCTTGGAATTCACTCCCTCCCCTCCACCAATTCCACCCCTCAAGAAAGATCTAGAGACCTTAGGTCCAGTTTCTCCTGGAAGTCCTCTGGCACCATCTGCTCCTGAGCGACCCTTTTTTGAGAAAGGAAAGGAAAGGGTGAGGGAAAGGGGTGGCAGGATTATTACGCAATGTCACTCAGCCATGGATGGGATCCTGGAGTAAAGGTGCTTACCCGCTTGCCAATTTTCCCTGGGGGTCCTATTGATCCCTGGATCCCAGGTGAGCCCTGTAACAAGAAGGGAAACAGTTCAGATCAAGAGTGGCTTCACATGTCACCTCTCCTAACACCTCAAGATTTTTCTCCATGTTAGAAGAAGAATGGAGCTCTTTGTAATGATTGACATGTGGAAGCTTTTGCCATCAATGGAAACTTATGATTTGACTTGTAACATTTATCTTACAAAGTTGCATTCCCCCAGATGTTGCAGGGGGTCCAGAATGCAATGGCAAGATTGCTTACTTGTGCCGGCTGCAGTGAACACACTGCATTGGCCATCAGTGAGATTATACAGGCCCAATTCAAAGTAGGAGAGGATCTGCTTTGGGATCCCCTGCCAGACAGAAGGCCTCCTCTAGTGCAGTCCCTGATTGTGGGATACCTTGCTGAGGGAAGCTGGGCTGGCAAATTCCCAACCTGCAATGAGAAGGGTGATAAGACGTTGCTTACTTAGGAAGCAATCTTATTGTCCCCCTGGAGCCCTGCTTTGTTTTATGTATTACTGCTTCAATGGCTTGAATGAATTCCATCATTGCTTTTACCATAAGATGCTGTGAAAGCTTTTTTTTTTTTTTTTTTTTTTTTGGCCTGGAAGCAGGATATTACTGCCTGGAAGCAGTAACTCTTTTTTTTTTTTAAGGAAAAAAGGAGAAGGAAATCGTCAGTATGGGATGAAGAGATTAGGCAGAGCACAAGGAAAAAATTGAAAGGGATGTACATGAAAGATCCAAAAGGGGCGAGATGTACATGATCCTGAGGAGGTGGGATCTTTTCACCCCTGCCTACTTGGGGGAAAGGAGAAGGAGAGCATACTGAAAAAATGGGCTTCATAACTCATTTGCGAGTAATTCCAGAGCCCTGCAGTGCAAGGGCTTCCCCACCACAGCAGGAAATGCCTGCAAGTTTAAATTGCTAAGTCAGGGATGGGGAACCTGTGGTCCTCTGGCTGTTGCTGGATTCCAGCTCCCACCAGCCCCAGATTGACCAAGGATGCAGGGGAGCATCTGGAGGGCCTCCAGTTCCCCCTCCCTCAGCTGTGGGAATCCCCCAAATCCAAGCACAAGGCCAGCAAGCAGGACACCCTCGGAGAAGGTGGCAGGGACAGAGCTTCCCTGTCTATTCAACGTGGGTAGCATTTCTCTGCTCCATCCCATAGCAATTAAAGAGCCTGCCTACTCGTCTCCAGCAACCTACCTGTGGACCGGGATCACCTGAGTCTCCTTTCAGACCAGAATTCCCTGGAAGACCCTACCAAAACAAAAATGTTATAAGCAGGTTTTGGGTTTTGGGGGAAATCATTTTTGTTACATTACAAGAAGAATTAAAATCCTGGAAATGTTTCCATCTGCTTACAGTGGCCTCCTAAATAACATAATTTTCCCCATTCTTTTATAAAGTTTTTGTCCTCTTGATTCCTGAGTTTTCCAGTCAATTTTGCCATCTCGGCATAGTCCATCAGCTTGGTTTGCCATTCCTCTCTGGAAGGGACTTTGTCTTCTTTCAATCTCTGGGCTAGTAACATCCGAGCGGCTGTTGTCTCATACATAAAAAGTCTTTTCTGCTCCTTTGGGATGTCAGTACCTATAATTCCTAATAAGAAAGCTTCTGGGTTTTTAATAAAGGTTATTTTAAACATTTTTTTAAAATTTCATTAGATATCATCTCCCAGAAAGCTTTTATTGCCTTACAAGTCCACCACATATGATAAAAGGTACCTTCTTTTTCTTTACATTTCCAGCAGGTGTCTGTAGTTGCCCTATACATTTTGCTAACTTTCTAGGAGTCAGATACCACCGGTACATAGTTTTCATGTAATTTTCCTTCAGCACACAACATACTGTGAATTTCAAGTCTGTTTTCCATAACCTTTCCCAATCTGCCATCTGAATATTGTGTCCCAAATCTTTTGCCCAGTGTATCATTACCGACTCGACCTGTCCATCTTTTGTACGCCATTCCAAGAGCAAACTATACATTTTTGACAATAATTTGTTATTGTTTTCTAACAGATCTTTTTGAACTCTTGATATCTCACGATTAAAACCTTTCTTTTTTAAAACACAATCTTAAAAACATAATTTAGTTGGTGAAACTGTAACCAATCTCAAAACAAAATAAAATATAAAAAATATATTTAAAAAATCCTTCCAGTAGCACCTTAGAGACCAACAAAGTTAGTTATTGGTATGAGCTTTTGTGTGCATACACAATTCTTCAGATGCACACAAAAGCTCATACCAATAACTAACATAGCTGGTCTCTAAGGTGCTACTGGAAGGAATTTATTTATTTTATTTTATTTTATTTTATTATTTTATTTTATTTTATTTTATTTGTTTTGTTTTTTGTTTTGTTTTGTTTTGTTTTGTTTTGTTTTGTTTTGACTATGGCAGACCAACACGGCTACCTATCTGTAACTGTAACCAATCTGTTAATAAATCCCTTATAGTCTTTTAGTTTCACCTGGTGTTCTGCTTCAGTTCAGCTCTCTATATGTTGGCCAATTACTTCTCATATTCAGTTTTTTCAGAGATATTGCTTCTAAAGGGGAAAGCCACCAAGGTGTTTTTTTGTTCTAATAAGTTTTTATACTTTTCCCATACCATAAAAAAATGATTTTCTTATTAAAATATTCTGAAAACCTTTATGTACCTTTGCTTTTTCATACCATAAATATGCATGCCATCCAAAACTATTATCATGCCCTTCTAAATCTAAAATATCTGCATTTTTCAATGTTGTCCATTCCAGGATCCAGCAAATGCAGGACACCTCATAGTATAATTTTAAATCTGGCAGCATCTGTTAGCAATTTATATTTTATCCTTGGTTTCTTCCCCTGCCAGATAAATCTAGACATATCTTTTTGCCATTCCTTGAAGTGTACTGCACTGCTCCTCTGCACTACTTCCTTGAAGTGTACTGCACCGGTATTGACTGAAATAAAAATAACATTCTAGCGATACATTCATTTTTATCACTGATACTTTCTCCAAAAATAAATTCATCCTACCCCAAATCTCTAAATTTCTCGGACTTCCGGGTTAGCGCCATCGACTAATGGCGGATTCCCTCTGAGCTCCGGAGGGAATCGGCTTCGCAGGATCGGGTCTTGCCGCTGCAGCGACACGGGGACCCTCAAAAATCACAGGCGGTGAAGCCTGTGAACCTGGTGACTCGGCGGGCACCATTTGTGCCCCCCCCCGACCTGCGAAGGAGCCTTTTTAAAGGCTACTACTTATCAAACCTTTATTAGGCATTATGCAAATAAAACCATAAAAGAGAAAATAGCATATAAAAGCCTTGAAATATATATAGAAAGGCAGCAGTTGGCTACATACATATTTATATATATACATATAAAATCAGTGGTTTTCCTTGTTAACCTGCTCCTTGGAGGACTGCTACCAAAAACTCGGCTACCCCCGCCGTTACCCTTTGGTCAACGTCGGATAGGCAGAATCCCACACATTCACCTTGCTGGGGTTCCAGACCACCCAAAAGAGGGGACAGCACGCGTTGACGGAGCGTACTGTACAATGGGCAATGAAAGAGAATATGCTCTACAGTGTCCGGGACATTCATAGAACATCTGCAGAATCTCTTGTTTCTGGGAATGTTTTGATATCTTCCCCTGACAAATGCTGAGGGAAAAACATTCAAACGGGCCAGCATAAAAGCCCTACGTTGGGCTGGGATTATTAATTTAGTGACATAATTGGCTCTGCTATCTAAGATATTTAAATCATAGAATATGGGGGAGCAAATTTTGTTTACAGCTGCCATAATATTTTGTCTCTCGACATCCTTTAGTCTAATTAGGATATTATGGAAAATGTATTGCTCATTAGAATTGTACAGGGGCTCCAGTTCGATGCCTAAAGATTCAATCTTTTTTTCGAGGTACTGATACCATCTTGATTTATAGGAGTCTTTGAGCAAATCAGCGAGCAGACTTGATGGAGGGCAGCGAAAATGGCAGCGTAACCAGTACTTTATTGAGGTGGACCAGGCCCAATATTCCATTGTGTGTATGCCTATTTCTGCACACATTGTTTCATATTTGATCACAGCTGGGAGTCCAAGAATACGCCTCAGAAAGCTGGAGTGAATCTTTTTTAAATCACTGTTATATGCTTGGACCCATAGCGGGATTCCATAGAATATCTGGGATTGCACTTTTGTTTGAAATATCTTTCGCGTTTTTAAAGGCTTCGGAACGGGGGACGGGGTGAGCGGCACGGTGCTGAGAGTCGACTGCTTCTCCTGCGGAGTGAAGCCGCACTGCCATGGTCAGAGAGCGCTGATTTCTTCTTGTGAGCAATTGGATTATAAAAGTAACAACCCGTGAGTACTACGGAAATTGGAATTGTAAAGAATTTTTTTTTAAGAATTAGGCACGATCGGGGAAGGTGTAAAAAGGAAGTCTGCCTCCCCGTCTTGTAAACAAGTTAAAGCAAGGACCTGCTAACTAAGGTCGAGAGAACCTCTTTTTTCCTTCTTTGGTAAAAGACTTTAATTTCACGGTTTGGCAGTATAAGAAATCTTACTGGAGGATAAAGAGCTAATTTTGGGAGCTGAAGTGCCACCCTCCTGGACCCGGGAGTGTTCCGCGAGAGAGCCTGTTGATGAGGTACTAAAGAGTTTGACAGCTGTCAAATTAGCTGTCAAGACGGAAAAAGAGAACTTTGTTTCTGCTGCTTCTGCTGGTTATAACTGTTACAATTTTGTTACAATTTGTTGAAAACAAGGAAGAACTGATACAAACTAACTGGATTTTTGGATTTGAACTGGAATGAATATTAAGAAACCAAAATCCCTCTAGAGGGGGTTTTGGGACATTACAAGAATGGCTGGAGGAGGGAAAATTCAGGCTGAATTGGACAGAGTCTTTGTTCTCTTGGGAAAGTTACAAGGCCAAATTGATGTTTTGGCGATAAATGTTACAACTCTGGACTCAACTGTAAACAATATCATTGAATCTGATAAGGAGTTGAATCAGGAAGTTTATTCAACTGAACAAAAAGAGAAACTTGACAACTTTGAGAATTTGGAGAAGGAGACATATGTTGTCCCTGAAGAAAATGAAGGAGGAGCTGTAATTCTGCAGATGATGAAGGAGGACTTGAGGCCTGACATGACGATAATGAAGGAAAATAAGAACTTGATGTGGAAAATCTGGCCTGAATTGGAGATTGAAAAAAGGAGAGATCTCCTTATGTGGAGATCTGAAGACCTAAGGATTACAAATTTGCTTAAGGTGGAAGTTGGAGCCTCGGGGACATCTGGACTTGAAAGGAGTAAGAAACAAGATTTGGGCTCCACTTTTAAGTATGGAGAACTGGCTGGAAGAAACATGGATCCCGTAGGGCCAGAGCTTCTCCGAGATTTGGTGTTCAATTTTAAGGACTATCAAAAAAACCGGCAGAGAGGAATTGAGAGAGAATTAAGAGCCTCGGATGTGAGATCTCCAGGCTAATACTAGATTAAGACTGATGGACATTTGTTGGGGACTGAAACCGGGAAAGGGGGGGTGGGGTTTGGGAATCCAAAGGGTACATAATTATAATGTGTTCTGTTTTTATTTTGTTTTTGTAATGGGTATGAAAATTGGGAAATTCGTGGAAGGGAATTTGGGTCGACCTTAGAAAGAATGTTTTAAGAATGTGTATTGATGTATAAGTATTGATGCTTAAGTTTGGATAAGGTAAAATTGGTTTTTTAAAATGAACTAAATTAAATGAAAATAAGGTTAGCAAAAATAAATTGAGGAAATGGATGAAAGAGAAAAAGTAAAATAATAATATGTTAAATTAAGTATAGAAATAGGTTAAAAATTATGGATAAGGATTTGCTGAATTAACAATTTGAACTGGAATACAAGAAAGGGAGGTATGAGGAGGTCAGGGAAATATGTTATTGAAAAATAGGTATTGTGAACTTTATGTGTTTTTAATCTTTTTTGCTTTTTCCTTTTTGCTTTTTTTATTGTATTAAATTTGAAATTTTTAATAAATATATTTAAAAAAAACACAAATCTCTAAATTTCTCTATTTCTTTCCAAGAATTTATGTAATTTTCTTTAAATACATTTACAGTCATACCTCGGGTTAAATATGCTTCAGGTTGAGCGTTTTCAGGTTACGCTCCGCGGCAACCTGGAAGTAACGGAATGCGTTACTTCCGGGTTTTGCCACTCACGCATGCGCAGACGCTCAAAATGACTACACGTGCATGCGCAGATGCAGCGAATCGTGACCCACGCATGCACAGACGCGCAGTCTCGGGTTGCCTTCTACTCAGGATGTGAGCAGGGCTCCGGAATGGATCCCATTCGCATCCAGAGGTACCACTGTATATTCCTAGCTGTCAGCCATACCCTTGGGTATTTAACTTTTTAATGTATGCATACATCTGCAACTTCTTGTAAGTCCTTTTTATATTGCTCTGCCATGTTTTTCACCAAGATCTTAGTTTTATTTTTATTTAATTTAAAACCTGCTACCTGTCCAGATTCCTGGATCCTCTCTAAAACCTTTTGTAAACTATTCTTGGGATCTTCTACAGTAATCACAAGGTCATCTGCAAAAGCTTTTAATTTATATGCTTTACTTTCTACCGTTATTCCTTTAATTGTCTCATCCACTTTTTTGTGAATGAGACAAAAAACACAACTGGACTGGAAATGTAAAGAAAAAGAAGGTACCTTTTATCATATGTGGTGGACTTGTAAGGTAATAAAAGCTTTCTGGGAGATATCTAATGAAATTTTTAAAAAATGTTTGTGGATGCCAGGGTCTCTAACACTAAAATAAATAATAATGGTGACAGGGGACACCCCTGCCTTGTCCCCTTCATTGTTTTACATTTTTCCGTAATCACATTGTTCACAATAGCCTGTCGGTCCGAGTATATTGCCTCTACCGAAAGCCTCTCCAAAGTTCATCATTTCTATTGTCCTCTTCATGAAGGCCCATGAAATATTATCAAAGGCCTTTTCTGCGTCTATAAACATTAAAGCTGCTTGTTTCTCATACCTGACCTCCAGATATTCTATAACATCGATTATATTTCTTATATTATCCTTCATCTGGTGGCCTGGTAAGAAAAATGCTATAAGCAGTTTTGATCCCTTAATGTCTCTCCAAATATCAAGGATGTAAGCCTGGGTGTAGCCAGGATTTTTGTTGGGAGGGGGCAGAACCTCAGATTTTTATTAATTTTTATTGATTTGGAGGAGAAAGCTGCCCCCACCCCACACCTTGGCTATGTCCATGAATGCAAGTAAAGCTGGCAGCCCCATAAATAGGGGGGTGGAATCTCTTCTCCCTTTTATCCTTTATAATAAGAATAAGAATAAGAATAATTTTTATTTATACCCCGACCTCCCTGGCCAGAGCCGGGCTCAGGGTGGCTAACACCAGTAAAATTACAGTAAAAACATAATAGGAAAAGAAACCAATTTAAAATGCAGGTTAAAATGCAATTTAAAATGCAGCCTCGTTTTAAAAGTAGCCCATAGATCAAAACCATAAGGGGAGGGAAACATGAGGGTCAGACTGAGTCCAAACCAAAGGCCAGGAGGAACAGCTCTGTTTTGCAGGCCCTGTGGAAAGATGACAAGTCCCGCAGGGCCCTAGTCTCTTGTGACAGAGCGTTCCACCAAGTCAGGGCCAGTACTGAAAAGGCCCTGGCCCTAGTTGAGATCAATCTAACCACCTTGCAACTTGGGAACTCCAAAATGTTGTCGTTTGTAGACCTTAAGGTCCTCCGCGGGGCATACCAGGAGAAGCAATGCATTTCTAGAAGCAATGTAGATGAAACAGTAATAGATGCCCACCTGCCTCTGAAAACAGCAACCACATGGGTACCAGTTGTCTCTCTGTAACTCTAGGAGAACTTTGCTTGTCTTACTAGGCAGCAGAATGATCCACATCTCCATACACTGCATGTTGCCAACAGCAGGAGGTGGAGGAGAGTGGAGCAATGTGATGTCATAATATCAGTATTGTGGGGGAGGGGGCATGGCCCCAGGTGCAGAATCTTGGAGAGGCATGAACCAGGCACCCCCCTCATGCACCCGGCACACGAGCCCCAGCCATCAGCTGACGGGTGCTGGGTGAGCATGTTCTTCACCCTCCATGCCCCAATATTCTAATAGAGGTAGAAACACCTGGGTGCCAAGTTCCACATTACTCCAGTGAAGCCTTTTCCATGCAGAAATGCAAACTCCTCTCACTCCAGCCCAGATGCACAGTGCACTTCTCAGCCAAGCCTCTTGCATGGTGTGAAAGAAAGGGCAAATGTCCAAACCTTCCCTCCACAAATAGATACTCCCCAGACTATACAGGGTAGCTTCAAACAATGTCAGCTACTCACCAATGGGCCTGGCCGCCCTGTTAGTCCCATGGGGCCAGGGGGACCTTTCATGGATAGCTGAGGAGGAGAGAAATACAACAATGAATCTCAGGGAGGCAATTTAAAACAGAACCGAAGACAAACTGAGGTGCAGCAAGCAAGGAGGTTTGTGGGAAGAAGCTGGACAACAGGGCAGAACTGAAGTAAGGAAGAAAGAAGGGAATAAACAGACTTCTGTAATTGTTGCTGCAATTTACCGCAATTGTGTGCATGACTGGGATTGGGAGCATGGGGGTTGGAGGGGAATAGGTTAATTTGTTTTAACCTCTGGTTTTATTGGTAATTTTTATATATATTGCCCATCTGACCAGGTTGCCCCAGCCACTCTGGGCAGATCCCAACAAATTAAAGCACTGTAAGACACCAAACAGGAAAGCAATACTGCCGCCAGCCTTTCAGAGGCTTGGATGATTAGGCAGTATATACAATCCTATTAAATCAAGAGGCTGGCATGGCAGGGTGCTATTAGGAGTGGCTCAGATTCTGAATCTCTTATGCCTTCACCCTTTTAAACCTTTCTTAAAACTTTGCTTATGGTTCCTATTTCCACTCTGAATGTTGGCCCAAATTTGCAGCTATACATCAAATTAGCAGGTGCAAACTGCATCTGTCTCCTGTGCCCTGAATTCTTTTAAGGAACTAGCAGCACCCCAGAGATTGGTGTTAACTAAGGAAGTTCTCTCATCTGTTAAAAACAGGGATGATTCTAATCTACCTGACATAAGTCAAGTGATAAAATGGAAATTGCCTCCTCACTTAGACTTATAGCAGGAGTATTCAACCTTGTGCCCACCACCCACAATCCCTGGCCGTTAGCTGTGCTACTCTTGACTTAGGATACAGCTGCAGTGTAAGCATCAAGCAAACCTTCGTATGGTGGCCTCTTCTTCAAATGATCTCTCAGCCTAGTCATCAACCTTGTCTGTGTCCAGTAAGAAACATTTTGCCCCAGATCAAGCGGGCTAGCAACCCTATAGTGTGTGGGTCTTCTTCCTGGTTTCCTATATCATGTTGTCTCACTTGCCTAAGCGACTTGAACATTTCTACTAGCTTATTCCTTGAGCTGGGCTACAACTTTCTGCCTGGGGCACCTTTTCTATTACTGTGGGAATAAGAATGGTGTGGGTTAATAAGAGCCTTGCTATATCTTGAGAGGGATGTTCTTTCGCAATGTGCAGATGAAGTTGGATTATGTGGCAAATATTTTGTGATGGGCCACACTTGGAAGCTTGCAGTTTATTATCTGAACGGAGATGAGGGGGTGGGGAAGAGAATGTGTAACATGCCAAGTGCCTAGACACATAGAAAAGAGCAAGGAAACTCTATTGACTGCATGACAAAAAGAAAAGGAGCCATTCAAAGAGTTTAAGCCCCACGACAAGAAGAGGATCAGGGGATACCCGCACATACCTTGGCTTGTTGCAAAATAGCCTGGGCCTGGGCCTCTTGGAAGGACACAGAGGGACCTTTAGCTGAGTCACCACCAAACTGGAACTAGAAATGGGTCAATGAGACAAAGCCAGGGAAGGAAATGATGGGATTGTGAGGTCATGGCTAGATTAACCAGAGCACATGTCAGAGTCACCAGGCAGATGCTGCCCAAAGCGGCCTCTGTGGCAGGCAAGCCACCGCCCTGCCCACTTTGGGCAGCATCCTCCTTGATGAAAGCACCACATGATCAAGCTTCAAGCTGACTTTCTATTTTGGTTGCTGAACCCCTATTTTATTGCCTGTCAAATTGGCAGGATGGGAGAATGAGACCTTTAAATTGCGGGAAAGCTAATATGTGCCTTTTTCTTTGTTAATCAATTTTTAATCCATGTATTTGGTTGTTGCAAGGCTTCTTAATCCCAGTGTTCAGCAAGGCTACCACAGCAGTTTACAGATTAATAAAAACAATGCAGTCCTTGCCCTCAGACATCGTCTGGGTACACACTCCCGTTACTCTGGATCCAGTGGGCTCCCACCACTGGTTTGGGAAGAGCTGTACACTGAGGCTCCCATGCTCTGGAGTAGAGCTCAGACTTTGCTTTAAATCCCAGCCAGCCCAAAAGATGGTGTTCCTCCGGAATCTGCTTTCCAAAGGGACTGGCTGTTCAAGCTTCCTCCTACTAAAGATCTCCTCTGATCTCAGCTCCTCAAACAGACTTCGCCCATCATCCTGCATCACCTACCGGTAACATAATCATTGTCCCAGGAGGCCCACGAATGCCATCAGCTCCTGGAAGGCCTGGGAGTCCTGGGGGTCCCTGTGCAGAAAAAAAGCAAGAAAACACCCATCAATCATTCCCAGGAAGTGTTGAGCTAGAAGAAATCTGCATCAAGCTAGGACCTGTCTCCAAGCACTGAGGTACACTGAAAGGGGCGCATGCCGGTGATTCCTCACCTTCTCCTCCCCGCCCCCACCAGCTTCTGAGAAGATTAAGAATCCCCAGGCTGGAGAAGGGGGAGGCTACCCTTCTGCCTCTTGAACTGCACAGAGATTTCCTTACCCGCTCACCGGGATCTCCTGGCAATCCTGCTGGCCCTCCCTGTCCCATTGGACCCGTCTCACCCTGGGAAGAGACAAACAGAAAATGAAGATAAGCATCTCACTGACCCAAATCCAACACCCAGTTCCCCTTCCAAACAGAAACCCTGTGGCACCAGAAAACCCCAAACCAGCATTGCAACCCCTGTGCCTTCAGTGCCAACATTGTACCTGACCCTGGTTCTAGTAGATTCTAATACTAAAGATTTTAAGTACAGTGGTACCTTGGTTTGCAACCACTTTGGATTACAACAGTTTTGGATTACAACCACATCAAACCTGGAAGTGCATGTCCCCTTTTTTGGATTACAACCCATTTTGGGGGGGAGGCCCCATTGGCAAAAGCACGGCTTGGGTTACAACCTGTTTTGGTCTACAACCGGACCTCCGGAACGGATTATGGTTGTAAACCAAGGTACCACTGTACTCAGGGGGTGAAGCATCAATGCTCTACAGAGCTCCTCATTCCTCCCCACATCTAGCCAGAACAGAATACTACTACTAGATACAAATATCCATCATTATGGGCTTATCCACACTTATCCTTTCTTCTGCTCTTTCCAGGTACGGTCTGCACTTTAAAGCTCCATGTCCAAGCACCCCTTTTTTCTTTTTCCTCTGAAGCTTTCCCCATGAAAACTCACCCTTTAATGCTCAATCAAAGAAAATGGCAATCTGTAGAAATCCCAAATTGATGTTGAGTCTAACTGAGTGCTAAAAAGTGGGTTTTCATGGAGAAAAACAAACTAACACCTGGACTGTTAAGCATGGACCTGTGCCTTATTCTGCTTCTGCCAACGTGTTTAATTTATACAGGTTGCAGGTTTCAGAACCTTTGGGGAAATTCTTTTGCCTAAAAATGAGAATATGTTTTCCCATTGTGTTCCTCCCCTAGAAGTGCAAATCAGGTTGCTACCAGGCAAGTGCTCATTGTGGGATCAGTGTTCCTCATGCAAGCAAGTTTTTCACAGAACCGACATGACATCATCAACAGCAAAATGCCAACCAATGCCATTTCTTCTGTTGGATCTGGATGTACCCTTTGGGGGGAAATCCAATAAGAAAACAACAACCCTGTTGCCAACGATGTGTTTGTAGTATCTCTACAACACATTTGCAAATTCTGGAAATACCCACAGTCCATGATATACTTTTGTGTGTCACTTTTTGAGTAATAGAGGCTAGCATAAATTGGGGGAGGGGGCAGAGGGAGAATGGAATTTGAACTCTGGTTCCCCACACCTTAGCTCAACTCTTTTGAAACTGGCACTCAGTTATAAGATGCCCATTGTTCTCACTTGGAGACAGGCTGGAGGCCTAATATGGGAGAGGTAACTGGGGAGAAATGACTTACAACATCCTTGAAAGCCCCAGTGCGCTTAAGCCAATTCCATGCTGAATCCCATGGCTCCAAAGAGAATCTTAGAAACCATGCAGGTGGAACAATTCACTCAGAAACCCATGCAATATGATATCAATATTTTATGTGTACTGCCCAAAACATCAGTACAGAACATGCCCAACAAATACAGTCAGGGCACAAGGTACAATTATTCCACAGAGGAACAAGTGAATCATGGGACCAGGTGACACATCCACTTTGGAATCCTCTGGTGTGTCAGACTAACACCAGGTCTCCTCCTACGGCCTGAATTTATTACTTTCCTTACCTGTGGACCTGGGTAACCAGCTGGCCCCTCAAAACGCCTGCCCTGCAATTAAAAGAAAAAGATTTAATACAGCTGTTAACACAGATGGCATGGACAAGGAATGAAATGTACTCAAAGTTACATTATATAGATTAGTTCACTCTTAAGCACACTTAAAACCTCATTTTGGTACCTGCAAAGATACCAGAAATACCAGTGATTTTGCAGTTCCAAAGAATTAAACATATATGCACTTACTTTATTTATAAAAGTATTTATGGACTGCTTTTTCATTAAAAAAAATCAAAGAGGTTAACAACAAAAATGCACAAAACCATACAGTAAAAATGTTTAAAAATTAAAAATAGATATCAATTAACCATTGTGGAAAAATGTATTACTAATTGCCTGCATAGGCCTGGCAGACTAGAAAAGTCTTGTGCAGACATTTAAAAGTTAAAACAGAAAATGTCTACTGAATCTTTATTGGCAAAGTATTCCACAATACCAGGCCACTAAAGACTCTATGTTCTATTGTTATGAAGTTATGGATAGGTGTCTTGTGCAGATAGTAAACTTGTGAATATTACTATTCAGTTGAAGAAGAGGGTTAATTGTCCCAGCTGTTGAACACTGAGGCCAACTGCATATTTGATATGCAACAATGACACAAATCTACTAGGTGATGTCTCCTAGGGCCTGTGCTTTTGAATGGCATCAACAATTGTGCATGTGATGCAGACTCGTACAGCTGCAAGCACTTTTATTTGGAAAACATGATGCACAACTGTAGTATACACAAAATACACAACTGTGCTTCAGATCTACACTGTGGCCAAAACAATATACACACAATGCACAAGGGTTGCTTCAGACCTGTCTTGTGAAAAAGGCATATCTACTTTTATGATGCTAGTGTGCAAGAAGATGGCAAAAAATCCAAGAAAATAAAGAAAAGGGTTTTGCACAGCCACATTTGCAAGCAAACATTTTGCCAAAGGGAGCTGCCAGCAGAATTGGGTCATTGTTCAGGGCCTAACAGCAGGGTTCAACTGCACAGCTTGCATCACTTCTACACTGTCTCCCATATTTACTACTGACAGCCTGCCACACACCCAAAAACCTTCCCATAACTTATTGCTGGTATCCTCCACCCCCTTCCACCCCATCACCAAGTGGCTTTCAGCCCCTAGTCATACTGATGGAGGAGCACCAGTGCCACTACAGAACATGTACCATACTCACTGGCTCTATGATGGCTGGCTCCCCTTTCTCTCCTTTCAGATTCTTTTCCTAGTAAAGACACAAAGGAAACATAATAACAGCAATGGCCAACTTGCATGAGTCACTCATACCATGGAGAAAGCTGCCTTTCCCCTAAAGGGGTGGGATCTCTCCCTGATGAACAGAAAGGAGACAGGTAAATTAAATGGGAATCATGAATGGACAAGGAGCCTTTTATAGCCTGCTGTTCAGCTACATGGAATAGAAACAAACCATAACAGCTTAAAAGGGGGTGGAGGCAGGGGGGGTTCTCCAGCTGGAACCTGCAGGAACTCAGTTCTGGCACCTCTCAGGTGGGCACCATTGCCATTATAAGAGAACTCATTGTGAGTTCCAGCACCTCTTTTTCTAGAAAAATAGCATTGGGTGGAGGTCTATTAACATAAGAACATTCAAAGAATCTGATGGACCAGGTCAAAGGCCCTTCTAGCACAGCATCCTGTTCTCACAGTGGTCAACTAGATGCCCCAGGGAGAAAAATGTTAAGCAGGATTCAAGCGCAGGAGCACTCTGCCCACCTGCAATTCCCAGCAACTGATCTACTGCCTCTGAGAGTGGAGGTGCAGCATCGTCATCATGGCTAGTAACTGCTGATAGTCCTTTCCCCCATGGATTTGTTTATTCCTCTTTCAAAGCCATCTGGTGTCATCACTGTCTCCTGTAGGAGTTGAGTTCCATAGTTTAACTATGAACTGCAAGAAGAACTACCGTATTTTTCGCTCCATAAGACGCACTTTTTTCTTCTTTAAAAGTAAGGGGAAATGTCTGTGCATCTTATGGAGCAAATGTGTGGTCCCTGGGGCCAAATTGCCGGAGTGCGGCATGCTCCTGAGCTGCTCTTTGGTGTGGGGGGGGGGGGAGCTGTGCTGCTCTGCCGGCAGCCGGGGCTTCCCCCTGCAGCCCTGGGAAGGTCTGGGAGCAGTGGGCAGGCAAGAGGGATTGCTTCAGGGATAGCTGCGCAAAGCCTCTTCAGCCAAGCGGGGGTGTTCCCACTTCGCTGAAGAGGCTTTGCGCTGCTCTGCTGAAGCCAGCACAGCAAGAGGGAGAGCTGTGCAGCACCTCTTGTTGTGATGCCTTAGCCTGATCCTCCCTCCTCCTTCCTCTTCAACAACATTTGATTCAGAATATTTTTTTCCTTGTTTTCCTCCTCTAAAAACTAGGTGCGTCTTATGGTCAGGTGTGTCTTATAGAGCGAAAAATATGGTACTTTCTTTTCTCTGCCCTTAATCTTCCAACATTCAGTTTCACTGAATGCACATGAATTCTAGTGTTATGACAATGAGAAAAACTTTTCTCTATCCACTTTCTCCATGGCATCATAATTTTATAAACTTAGCTACCATGTCACCTCTTCCCTCTCTAAACCTAAAACTCTCAAATGCTGCAATCCTTCCTCATAGGGGATTATTTGAGTTGCCCTTTTCTGAACCTTTTCCAATGCTGCAATATCCTTTTTGAGGCAAGGCGATCAGAACTGTACACACTATTCCAAATGCAGTCATTCCATAGATTTGTATGATGTCATTACAACATCAGAAGTTTTATTTTCAGTTCCTTTCCTAATGGAAGCACCCCTGATCTGTCACCACCAGTTTAGACCCCATGACCATATATGTTAAATTAAGATAGATAGATATTTTGCCCTGACATGTATCCACATTCACTTATATTGGCCTGCATTTGCCATTTTACAACCCATTCACTTGGTATGGAGGGGTCCTGGTTGGAGCTCAGCCTAATCAGGGACATGTTGCAGTTCTTCTTCAAAAAGCTGCTCAGGCTTAGGCTTAGGCAGGTCCACAGAATGCCAGTTTTAATGTCCTCTGTGCCAGAATCTAGACAGTTCTGCAAGTGACACAACTCCTGTAGCTTGGAACATTTGCTGCTCCTCCCTGATGTGCTGGTTTAAATGCCAACACTCCAGCAGAGGCCAGTTGACTAACAAATTGGTGAGGTGGGCCGAGAGGGAGAGGGAACAGCAACAAGCTGTTCTGTGTAAAAAATATTTTAAGTAGACATCTGTCATTAACATTATAGCTGTCTACTTGCTCCTAAATTCCTCACCCTTCCCTCATAAAAAGAGGGGATTCTTGGCGATTCTCAGGGTGAAGACAGATGCAATGGTCTAAGAAACAGCAGAGGTCGCTTCATAGCACCTCTGCTCCACTGCAAACAAACATAGCTGTTTCTTTCTGGAGGGAAGCTGTGGAGCTAAAAACAGCTGTTTTCAGAATGGTTCCACTTGAGCAGGGAGGAGGAAGATAGTTACAGAGGTGGCTGTTGGCTAATGCCCATGCCATCAGCAGCACACATCCCTTTGCAGTTCCCAAAGGACTCGAACACATCTTTAAAACACCTTGCAATTATTGTTTCCAATAAGGGAAGGGGCACAACTCAGTGGTAGGGCCTCTGCTTTGCATAGAGAAGGTCCCAGGTTCAGTCCCTGACAACTTCAGGTAGGGTTGGAACTTGGGAGAGAGACCCATGCCTGAAACCCTGGAGAGCCACTACTAGACAGTGTAAACAATACTGACCTTCCTATGCTCCTAATAAAGGATGAATACATAAATCTTAACATATATTTTTTTAAGGCAAATCCCTTCCTGACACGTGATGAGAAGGAAACAAGACTGATAGCTGACCCAGCATTTTACTGCTGGCATGTAGATCCACAGCACACGTTGCAAAACTAAGTTCATGCTGCTGTTGGTATCTATCTGTCTTGAGAGACAATGGAGTAGGCATCTGGGGGTGAAGTAAAGCACTGTGTTAGCAGCACTGAAGTGACTTCCCTGGGATGCAAGCCTGGTCAATGCCTGGAGGTCCTGGGAAGCCCAGGTAAAAAGACCCCCCTCTCAGCCTCACTGATGTGGACCAAAGGAAAGCACATTGGGCTGCAGGAGTTGCCAGAAGGAGGTGTACAATGTGTCATCTGACTGTATTAATAACTCCATTCTGGATTTGTGTAGGGTTTATTCCTTAACCTTCTCTTTTCCTGAAGATGTCCCACAAGGCAACAGAGGTTTAGGATCAGAGTTTTCCATCTCCTAGATGGGCTACCTTTTCAAGTTGACTCTGCTTACTTTAGATCAGTGTTTCCCAACCTTGGGCCTCCAGCTGTTTTTGAACTACAATTCCCATCATCCCTGACCACTGGTCTTGCTAGCTAGGGATGATGGGAGTTGTAGTCCAAAAACAGCTGGAGGCCCAAGGTTGGGAAACACTGCTTTAGATTGAGACTGCAATGAAAGGGGGAAAGACCTGCAGCCCTCCAGGTGTCATTGGACTACAACTCCCATCAGCACCAGCCAGCATAGTCAGTGATCAGGGATGATGAAAGTTGTGGTCCAACATCTGGAGGGTAACAGGTTCCCCAATTCTGCCATAATGGGGCACATGGCAGGTGGCCAAATGCTATGGTATGTTGGGGGCTCAACCAGGGATGGGGAATTAGTAGACCTCAGAAGTGTGTCTCTGTGGTCATTACCGGGGGGAGCTGGAGGGTGTCTTCACTGCGCTCAGCCGGATCATACCGCTCCTCCTCATTCGCATCCCTTCGGTCATAGTAGTCCTCATATTCCCTGTCTCTGTAGTCAAGTCTCTCCTCGTATGCTCTGTAAGTGCCATTGGCATCCAGGTCTGAGTCCTCACCAATCTCATACTGTTCTCCAAAAAGGTCCTGTCAGGATAGGAGAAATTAAGCACAGCAGAGACTGCCTGTTTCCTGCAGCCACTTTGCTTCCTTTGCTAGACTACCTCCCCACCACCAAATGATTACATTCTATTGCCCTTTCAAAGAAAGTAAAGCGCATTTGTTCATCCATTCCTGGGAGGGCCAGCACAGACACTGTAAAGTTCTACATGATTCTACACAGTATTGAGTATCAGTCTCAATACTTCCTTTTAAAAAGTTATTAAGGTATTTATATACCATCTATTACTCTACCAAATAACCTTGCTGTAGCATTCTGCATCAGCTGCAGCTCTGAACCAACCTCAAGGGAAGCCCCAGAAGAGCACATTACAGTGATCCAATCGAGAGCATCCAATCACAGTGGCCTTTGGGGCGCCCCTCCTTTGTATGGAATATTGAGCATGACCAAGGACTACAAGTATGCATTTGCATGTGTACAGTCCCTAGTTCCATGGCTGTTGTGTGGGGTAGCACTTGAGCACAAGGCTCGCTCAAGAATTTTGGGTAGAATGAGAGGGCCATGTGTGAAATAGCCTGGGGAATAAGAGAAGAAACAATGGTTTTTAATTACAGGAATGTAAATTGAGGTTAAATGTTAGAGGGAAATGTCATGTTTTCAAACAGCAGGGGTTTACTCCCACATTAATTTCTACAGTAAGCAGTAGTTTACACTGCCAGTCTGTGAGGATTACACTCCTGCTGTCCCTCTTTGTTTTACCCACATGCTGAGAAAAAAATTTAACAGCTCTCCTTTCCTTCTATTGAATAATGCTGCCCTTGAAAAGGACACAATATCCCATTATTTCTGCCCCAGACAGTGATAGTTATACCGTACTCTCTACCCTAGAACTGTCCACATCTTCTCTTTCAATTATCCCCGGGGAAACTGCAGTAAACTACAGCTACATTTCCCCAGTAGTAATTTAATCACTCAACTATGACTGGTCATGTGCAAACCCTACTGTGATGGAGACACATCCAGCTCAGGTTCCAGCGGTGAATTGGAACTCTAATCACCTGTCAGTGAAAGCGCATTCTATAAGGCTCATTCAGGAAGAGAATACGGATTGTTGTGGAATCTCCTTCTGAGGTTTCTCAAAGAAAGTTTAGGTATCTGTCATGGATGTTATAGTATGAATGAAAAGCAGCAGGCTGCAGGGACTGCTGTGTACTGCCGAGGTGGAGAAACTATGTTTAATTACTGCTCAGCATCATGGGGGCTGTAGACAGCCTTTTTAACCTCTGTGATTCGCAGCAGCTGATTGAGGTTAGGCAAAAGCGAGTGGGACAGTGTCTGTGAAACTGGAGGGTTTCAAAACATAGGTAGGCAAATAAACATCTGAAAGTTCCCCTAACACCAAAATATATCAGCACGTCAAAAACTAGACTGTCAAAATGAATAGACCAAAAGATTCCTTCTCTCTAACATGTTCTTCTCCATGTGCCTAGAGGTGTGGGAAATAATAATAATAATAATAATAATAATAATAATAATAATAATACAAAACAAAACAAAGGTAAGCCTTCAAATGTGTGGTGATCTATTTGTAATTTAACATGGTAAAGTCCCAGAGAGGCTGAACCACATGTTTTTTTTTCTAAACACATAGATTAGACCAAAGTAATCCCTTTCTAAAATACTCATGAAAATTGTATCAGACTTTCTATGGCCACTGGGAAAGAGAGAACACTTCTCCCAAGATTGGCATAGTCCTCCCCCCAAGCCCTCTTACCTCATAGTTGTCTGTGAGGTTAAAGCCAACTGCGACAGTGGTTGCAGTAATAACTCCAGGATTCTCTTCCCAGGACTCAGTGGCTGCCTTTGTAGGTATAGCTCGAGTTGGAATCTCATACTTGAGGGTGGCAGAAGGTAAATAAGATGTTAAATACAGAATTTTTGGGGTGTGCTGTTATATATTTGTTACTCTATATCTAGCAGTGAGCGCATGGTGGTGTACAATTTGTCCAGGAGTTAGAAATATGCCATCAGCCAAAAGCCAACCAGGGCAGTCATGGTGAAAGGAAAACACCAGGGCTAATGGAGCCCAGCACATTAAAGGTTACAGCAACTAGAGCCAGCCATGCTTCTGAGCCAATAGGGTTTGGTTGGGGCGGAAATGTAAAATAATAAGCTACCATTCCCTAAAGCCTCCTAGCATTAAGGCAGCCAGGTTTCCTGGGGGCTCAAGCACTGGCATTCCAGAGGGTGGAGCCTGAGAGCTAAAGGCCACCTACTAGCAGATATGGGGATAAAGTTTGGTAGGGCAGTTCCAGGTGCTACTAGCACCATGTAAGGCAAGAGCATGGCTTTGCATAATGTCTGCAGGGAAGAGCCCAGGGGGCACAGAGGCAGTATGAACAGCAGAAGCTCTCAAGCCAAGCACAAAATAGTCTGTCACTTTCAACACTCTGAGATCTGCAACCTCCCCTGGAGACCCTGAAGGCTGGTGAAATTCAAAGCCAAACCTCAAGACACAGCGACCCTAACAGTTCTTGACATCAGGCATATTCCATATCAGCAAAACCTACATATCTGGAAATCTAAGTACAGCTGCTACATGAGGGGGAGGCAGAATCACTTCTGTGCATCTACTTCACATGCCAGCTATGACTGCCCAACCTATGGATCAGTGGTCACCCACAGTGTGATTTTTGCATGGGACTTAAGTGCATCAGTGAATGCTGGTTCACACTGAGCTGTCATTCCTCAATCAAATGAATAAACATGGCCAATCCATTCTTACTCCTGCTGAGGCCCACTGCCATCAAGGAGTGAAAGAGGCTGCAGCAGAATGGAATAGCACATGTGATTTGTGGTGAATCTATCAGGCTAGGCTGAAGCAATGGAAGAGAAAGAAACCAAAGCCATTCCATCAGCTCTGCTGAGAAATCTACTGGTTTTGGTCCCTCTTCTCCTTGAACTGTTTCCATTCCAACTGGTCATTATAAGAACTACTTTGTAACTTTGAGAATTCTGGTCCAAATTTGCTTTCCTCGCTGTTTCCTCCCCATCCTTTTGTGTTGCACCTTTCAGGTTGTAAGTCCGCAAGCAGAGATTGTCTTGTTCACTATTGATTATATGTAAGCTGCTCTAGGAATCTTTTCAGCTGGGGAACTGGATAAAAATGGTTTAATAAATTTATTCACCCAGTGTTTGACCTGAGAAAGCAGGAGGAAAAGAAAGGAACCAGAACCCAAGAGCACTACTTACAAAGTGCACGCAGTCGCGTATTTCATCTCCCATGTATTTATTCCCTGGGAGTGTTTAAACTTTGGGTCATTATGAAGCATAAGTAAATAATCACAACAAATTATTTTAAAATGCACTGCTGTTATGCAATTTAATCTCAGACAGATCCCAAAATTGGCTGGGGGGGGGGGAGGAGGGTAGAATTTTCCCTTCCAGCATCCAACATGTATGAGCTCCCCCCCCACACACAACACCTGATATTCAGACCTCCAAAACAGTACTGCCACCTCTCCAACTCCAAGTCACAGTATGTCTTTATAGATTTACACGAGCAGTTTTTAATTTGAATTAGTTGATTCTGGAATGACAAACAAGATTTGCAAGCCCTCTGGCAGGCTCAATGAGCTTTGCCAAGATGTCTCAAGATGAAGCAGGGTGTGATCTCTACATATGTGCCACAGCCTTTGTAAGACTAGGTGACCTTGCCAAAATCCAAATGATCCATTTTTGTTGACCATGCTAAATGGTGTGTGTGTGTAAAAGTATCCAATGCCTATTTGTGATCAACTGCCCGGCAGTCCTGAACTTTGCTCATAGACAAGCGTTTGGGGATAGTGAAAGGGAGGGATAAGCCCACGTCAAGGCGAAAAGTAAGGGCAGGTGGGTGGCAGCTCTTTCCTGGGAAGAAGTTGGGGAAGGGAAGAGAGGGAAAGATGCTTTTTCTCTGCCAGTAGTGAGCAGTCCAGCAGCTGGAGTTCTGATCCCAGAGGGAGGAACTCCTCCAACTGCTCCATTTGGCAGGAAAATGGTTCTCCCTGGCCAAGCCAACAGTGACTCACTGGCAGGATGAGCTCAGCAGCCCCCTGACCCATATTTCACAAGTTTCTGGATACTGCCCTGACATAAAAGGGCCAGTAATGGGAGGAAGGAAGGAGGGCAGCAAAATGCAGGAAGAGAATACAATGGGCACAGGAAGACATACCTATGTCATAAGGATTGGATAGAGGGGAGGCATGATGCTCATTTCTCTCCCCTAAGCATGGGGGGAGGGGAATCAAAGCTTTGGGGTTCTAACTGACCTGAAACACTTCTCTAGGCTGTTTCACACACGACAGAGTTGCAAACTCAGGTTTTCCACTCAGGAAGGAAACTGGAACTGCAGTGAATTCCACGAGGAGTGTCCTTGTTGTTGTACTCCAAAACTCCCATCAGCCCCAGCCAGCATGACCAATGACTAAGGCTGGTGGGAGTTACATCTGCAACAACACCTGCAGGGCCACAGGCTCCCCACCCCTAATATTGCAAATGAAAAGCTGGTCTAAGTTCAAGGGCAGACCAATAATTGATGATGCATCTCTTTTGACATTGTCATATTACGCAGCCTTGATTTCTGAACATTTTTATTTTTGCAACAAAGTACAAGGGATATGGGGGAAGCACTATAAAGAAAGGGACACAAAGAATATCAACACCATGTTCTGAATTAAGCTGCTATTCTTTATGTCCCTTTCCTTACTGCACTTTTTTCTATACTGTGTTGTATAAGTAAAACCTTTAGGAAATATACCTTTAAAAAATCCAGGCTGCCTAACAGGACAGTGTCTTAAGAGATACTGATTACTGATTCAAAATATCAAGGTCCAAAGCAATCCATTTTCTTGAGCCTACATTTCTTTATTAACATTTCAACCTGCCTGCCTTGTTCACACCATGATGAAGCCAGCCATAAATCTATGTGAACATTCTCTGTGATTTACCAAGGGGCTACTGTAGCTTCCCATCCATGCAAACGCCCTGCGTTACTCCAGTTTCCTGGGGAAATTTGGCTGATCAAGCTCATTGACTCACGGGCTCATCTCGACTTTGAAAATGACTGATGGTTGAACATCAGGAGAAGACCCATAGGAGACATGACCTGGCACACAGGCGAGGAGAATGTGTCCTCAGGCATGTAAACTCACCTGCGCGTCTGAAGAAAAAGCTTTGTGGCCAACTGGCACCAGTGGAATCAGAAGCATGGAGGTGAGCCCAAAACTCCCGGCTCTCCTAGAGTTCATGACCCCCGAGGCCAGCGGCTGCTGAACATGGTTTTCATGGTTGCCCCTGAGGGGCAGCAACATGTGGACAGAGGAGGCAAGCACTGAGCAGGCAGTTCTGCCTGAAGAACTGCTTGGGACAAAGCAGGAGAAAAGCTGCGAGTTAGGCAGGTTAGGCAGGACAGCTCAGTTAGGCGGGCAGAGGGTTAGGCCAGGAGAGGCTGTGTGTTATTAGGCCAGCAGAGGGCAGTTAGTTGCACTCTCTACCTGGCCGGGGGCCGGAGTGAGCGAGGACGTCTCCGGCGACTCCTTGTTCCTCTTCTTCTTGCCTCTCCCTTTCCTCTTGCCCTTGCCCTTTCTCTTGCCCTTGCCCTTCTTGCCCTTCCTGCGGGGAATGTTCTGCACAGGATTGGGGGGAGGGAGAAGACAGAAGAAGGGGAGGAAACAATGAAGGATGGGGGAGGGAAAGAGAGAGAAAGCAGACACTTGAGAAAGAAGAGAGGCACTCCACTATTCCCATGGAACACCAAGAGATGCCACCCCCACCCCCAGCCACCAGGAGCCCATTCCCAAGAGACAGGTAGGCAGAGGGGAACAGGGCACACAGAAGAGAGACCCTTCACCCAATAGTCTAGCCCTTGCTTGCTTTGGGACCAAGATGGCTCGATCCAGTAACAGTTTATACCTGTCCCTTCTGCCCACATACTCACGTTCTGCCTCCATTCCATGATGCCCAGGGCTCTGCTGGATGCCTTTGGGGTCAACCCCATTTTGCCCACTGCATCCCACAGGCTGCAGAAGCAATCTCCATCAACCCTCAAGTGGACGATCCAGGCTCATGGCTGGCCCTATTAGCTGTGGGCTTACCAAATGGGACTAAAAGCAGTTCCTGCAAGAGGGGTTTCCACACAGAGTTCTGTTCCAACATAGGATCCAGGCAGAGCAGGGCACTGAGACCTTTCAGTAATTCCACAGGCAGCTGCAGAGTGATGGATGCCATTCTGATCATGATGGGAAGGGTGTAGCCTGGTTCTGGAGATCCACTTCCCCAGACGACAGATTAATAACTCAGAATATCTCAGCTGGTCAAGCATGAGACTCTTAATCTCAGGGTTGTGGGTTTGGGCCTCATTTTGGACAAATGATTCATGCATTGCAGGGGGTTGAACTAGATGACCCTCAGGGTGTCCCTTCCAACTCTACAGGTCTATGATTCTATTATCTCTCCCACATCCCTGAAGTTAGCAGGCTCTGCTCCGTGTTTTGACTGACATTTCAAAGCATGCTGCCATAACTCCCTCCAGTCAATTCCCCTGCCCTGCCCACATGAGCCCTCTTAAAAGGTCAGACTGCATGAATCCTTCAGTCCATTTAGTGATGCTTATAAACGCTCATGCTTTGAAGCTGAGAGCCTGGGAATTTCCATAGTTGATAACACAAAAATATGTGGCTCTATATTTCCTGACCATGACCCCATCACATACTGCTTCCACCCCCACAACCCTTGTCAGTGTGTAATAAATGCAGAAGACAAGCAATATCTGGGGAATACATCAGAGGCCCCCACATTAAGCAGGTCCAGGTCCAGGTTTCAGCAAGGCATGATGATGTACAAAAAAAAAGGGGGGGAGGCCAGTCTCCACATCTCTACCACAGGCTGAATATGCCTTTGCTGTAGTATTCCCAAGTCCTGGCATGGGCTTCTCCTAGCAGGACTCATTGGATGAATCCAGCTCTGTATGTGTACGAAGGCTTTCTGAATCAGCCTAGCATCTCTGGAATTCTGCCACCTCAAGTACCAATATTGCCCCTATGGAACCAGCAGTGTCAGCCCTACCATTCGCCAGAGTGGGGCAACTGCCTCAGAAAGCAGGTGCTGATGATGGAGGGGAGTCAGTTAGAGTGGGAGCAAATCTTGACTTTTAAGAATGGGGGAGGGGAAGCATCCATGGTACTGAGCAAGCCTAATACGTCACATAAGTCACATTCCATGGTCAGGAAACGACTTCTTCGCTGACTAGGCCAGGGAGCATCGGCGGATGGGTGAATCTGCTGATTCAAATTTCTCCCTGTTTCTTGCTTTTCAGATCTTAAGTTCAGTTCTCCACATTTCCATATCAGTTTGAGAATTATTCTCAAAAAAGGTTCATGAAAATTTAGCAGCATTTTAAGTGCAGGTTTTTCCTACTACACACGCTTTTGCATGCAATTTTCCCTAACATAAAGCATTTTGTATGTGACATTCATCAATATAGACGTCTATATGCACACTTTACCTTAGTATACGCATTTCTGTACATTGCAGAATTCAGAAGAGGGTGGAGTTCACAGAATGGCTGTTTTTCAGTCCATGTACTATTCCAGAAAGTGTGAATTAAGTAGGCTTGCCTTTAAATGCTGACTTAATCAAACATCTCCCCCAGCCCTAGCTCCTATATAGGCCTCCAAATTTGGCTCAGCTCTGGGGTAATAGTCACGAAAACAGGGAACCCCTGTACTTTGCTCTCCTACCTCTTCGGGATCCTGGGCGTGCAACACGTAGGTGAGCTGTCTGTCGCAATCAGGCATGTAATGCTGACAATAGTGGGCTGCAGCTGCTGGATCCGGCACAATCAGCAGCTGCTGGAGATCACCCTGAAAGGAAGACAGGAGTGGGGGAGTGAACACAGCATGTCAGAATCTTGTTGCAAACATGTGCCCATGTGTACAAACACACACACACACACACACACACACACACACTGAAAGAACAGGCAGTCGTTGTCAGGGTGTATACGTTTGCATGTACCATCTGCCACATGTCTGTGTGTACGTTTCTACTGCAGTGAGAAGAGAGTGTGGTAAGACTGTGGAGACAATTAAATGAGACAATTGTGTATATTTTCTTGGACTGTCTCCTCCTACAACATCTAGTAACTGTGTTATATAAGGTAAAGGTAAAGGTACCCCTGCCCATACGGGCCAGTCTTGACAGACTCTAGGGTTGTGCGCTCATCTCACTCAAGAGGCCGGGGGCCAGCGCTGTCCGGAGACACTTCCGGGTCACGTGGCCAGCGTGACAAGCTGCATCTGGCGAGCCAGCGCAGCACACGGAACGCCGTTTACCTTCCCGCTAGTAAGCGGTCCCTATTTATCTACTTGCACCCGGGGGTGCTTTCGAACTGCTAGGTTGGCAGGCGCTGGGACCGAACAACGGGAGCGCACCCCGCCGCGGGGATTCAAACCGCCGACCTTTCGATCGGCAAGCCCTAGGCGCTGAGGCTTTTACCCACAGCGATAACTTGCCCTAAATGCTCAAAGCACTCCATGGGCATTCACTCAGTAATCTTTACCACAGCCTTCAAGATCAGAATAGCTACCCCTGTTACAAAATTGGGAGAGGGGAGCCTGAAGCCTTACTAGTTACAAAAGGTCACCCTGTGAGTTGGAACTTGGTGAGGTGGGAGAACCATTCCTGCTCTTAACCACAATACCACATCATCTCTTAGGAGGAGGTTGCTCTCTCTCTGCCATGCAAGGATAAGAACTCATAACTTTTCTCCCAAGAACTATGCTGTTTTTAGGTATCACACCTTACAGAACTCTAACCCAGATCCTCCCATTCCAGAAGCCACAGTCAGTTAGCCAGCCTAAAGGATTGGTGAACGCTGACCTTCTCTATTGTTTGCTGCCCATGCAGGCACTCCCAGGCCTTGTCTGGTCCTCAGCCCAACCTTCAAATTGGCTAGAAGCCCTGTGTCCATCTGTCCAGATCAATTCAACCTTGGTCTTGGATATTTTCTTAGCAGGCCTCCTTGCCAGTGTTCATACAGAATTGGCTTCATGAATATCAGACTCTTCTTCCATTTGCCTGACTGCTGATCTCATCCTTTCCTAAATGGACTTTGTAAGGATACAGCACAACAATCCAAATAATCTCCTGTCCACTCGTGGATCACTATCTTTGGACCATGCTCCAGACAGCAAACATTTAGGCAACACAAAACTTTGCACCCAGCCAATGATGGAGCCTGGCAAAGAGCTCTGTATAGTCTGAAAGTCTGCATACTCATATGCCAATGGAACTTAGAGTGCACTAAAAGAAGTCAAACGTCCCTTTTCCCCTTGTTTCTTTTCGTCTCTCTTGCCTGGGACCACAATGCCAACAGCACAGTATGCCAAATTGTTATGACTGTGCATGTACACAAACATGCTTTGAGCTGCAGCTGGACATGCCCCCCTCTCCCTCCACTGGGCCTGTGCGATCCCAGCCAGCCCTGGTGCACAAGCAACATATGCTCCCAATAAATCATCTCATAAAGTATGTCCATTGGGCCTGTTTCCAGCACAGCCCCCGGAACCGCCTGCTCCCACCTGCTCAGCTGGGACCCACAATTACTGTGCTCCCAGCATTCATTTGGAGATGGAAAGGAAGAGAAATCGAGCAGCAAGATGGAGAGCACAGGGGAAGGGAGTGAGTCATGGCCCAAGGGTCAGGTAGGGACAGAGAGGGCTGGATCAAGCAAAGGAAGCCCCTCGGTCAAAAAGGAAGTCACAGGGAGGGAGGAGCCGCCAGGACTGGGAGAGTGTCCAGATTCCCAGACACATAAACAAAGAGAATCGCATATGCACACATACGCAGAGAGAGAGAACTTCTGCATACCCAGCTTTGTAAAAATATACACTGAAGACCCTGTGAATGCATATTTACTAAGGCACACTTCTAAAATACCTCCTAGCATTCTGTTCCCATTCACTGATGTCACAGCTCATTCAATCTACTTCCAGCCAAATTGCAGAGTATCCTTTCACATTTTCATATACTACTGTCTAGCAAAAAGCATGCTGTGAACCCTCTGTGCATAACCCCCTCCCAGATTTATTCTGTGGGGAGAATAGCCAGTTAGGGTGAGCTTGGGGTTAGGGAGAGTTACAGGGATATCCAAGAATTTTAATCACCAAAATTGCATCACCAAAAGTCGAACAAGGAGACCCTACTCTCTCACACATTCAGGCCGGCTGCTTACAGAAAGGTGGTTAATATTGCAAATGGGTCATTCAGATATTACAAGCAGGTCTTTAGCAACAGGGGCTTTTAAAAAAAACATTTTTTCCTTAGAAAGTATAAATTCTGACTAAGCACATGCTGAGGAGCCTCGATTGGCCAAGGATCTCTGGCCTTCATGCACCACACATCCAGGGATGTGTACCTGCCCTTCATACTTTCTGTTTACTATGGATAAATGCCAGTGTTGCAGCCGTGAGCATGATTGCTGTGTGGAGTGGTTTTAACTGAAGGGCTGGAGCAAGGAATGAGAGTCCCAGAGTCCCCTTTCACCTAACTAGAATGGAATTTGACAGAAGGCAGAATAGTGACTGCTCGTGAAAGTATAGTTCCTGCACTTCTTGCCCTGTTGTTCCTCTCAAGCCCACCCCTCCCTGCAGGCTCCCTGGTGCCTTTGCCTGGAGCACTACGTTCTGCTGCAGGAGGATTAGCTGCATTCCTTGCTGGAGGTAGGAGAGAGGATTAGGAGAGAAGTGTGACAGAACAGGCATACAATGTAGCTTTGGAGCATTCCTGGTTCCTTACACACAAACACACAGAAACAGAAACACACACACACAGAGAGAGAGTGTTTCAGTGAGCCCTCCCACCACATTGCTACCCAACAGACAGTTGCCCCACAGTCCAAAATGGCCACATCCAAACCTTCCAGGCACTCCGTCGCTGCCGCCCAACTCCCCAGAGGCTAATGGCTCTGGGCCAAGGTTTCCTGAGAGCCACTACAAGAAGTGCTTGTTCTTGGCCACCCCCAGGACCCAGCCTAGATGCCTTCAAAGACCTTCTGCCCTCTGACATTTTGTGCTTGGGGGAAGAATGTAGGAGGCGGCTGGGGTTTTCCTCTGCTTCTGGAGACCACTGGAAAAGGGCCAGCGTTGTCCCGCCCAGATTTGGGAATCACTGGGGCGAGGTCAGGGATTTTCTCTCCAGATGAAAAACATCTGCAGCACTTGAAATATTATTATTATTATTATTATTATTATTATTATTATTATTATTCCCCACCCATCTAACTGGGTTTCCCCAGGCAGTCTGGGCAGCTTACAGCATATCTAAAAATATAATTTAAAAAATCAAACATTAAAAATTTCCCGATACCGGGCTGCCTTCACAAGTTGTGTAATTCTTTATCTCCTTGACATCTGACAGGAGGGCGTTCCACAGGGAGGACGTCACTAACAAGAAGGCCCTCTGCCTTCTTGGTTTTCCTTTTAAAACTTTATTTCCACTTCTGTTTGGAGAAGGTAAAATATATGGGCACTCATTCCACAAAAGTGCAGAATCTCCTCACTGCAGACAGATACCGCTTTCTCTTCTCTGCCTTCTCCTCGTGCCTTCTTCCCCTACCCCTTTTTAGGTTCCTGTTTCTGCCTATCCACAGTGCCTCACTTTGTGGGATGGAGGCACATGAATGGCCTCCCAGCAGAAGTGTTGCTGCCATTTACTGGGAGGAGCACAGGTGAAGCAACAGCCAGATTGGGAATATGCAGTCACATCAGTAGAGTCAACCCAGTGCTCCCACCTGTTTGCCCACACAGCCCTGATCTTGTTGCTGCCTTACTCCTCCTCCCCATAAGCAGCCATGACACTACTGCCTGGAGGCTTTTGCTGCAGCTCTGCCCTACCTGACAAGCCATTTTTGCTGCCTATTGTGCACCCTTCCATCACTTACATTATCTCTGGGCTCCCTGTCCTTCAGCTTCACTACCTCTTGGACCTCTTTCCAGTCATAAGGCCTATGTGAGGTTTTAATCCCAGCCAAACTGACAACTGTCCCCTTTCTTCATTTGATCCTGACAGCAAACATTCCTGAGTAGCTTAAATGTTTGCAGACAATATTCTGTGTCATCTCATGAGCTCAGGCAACCCATACCAGAAGTTTCCACTGTCACAGTCACAACAGGACCATGGTATGATGATCTAACTTTCTCATTGTGACTCCAAGGCCATAAAAGGACAGCCCACTCAGTTCTGTGTCTGCCGTCCCTGCCTGAAATAAAGTGAAGCTCCATAAGAAAGATCCTAACATAAACCCGGCAGCCAGTACAGGCCTACAAAGGCAGGCTCTGCTGAACTCCCTCAACCATACAGGCAGCAAGCTTCAGAGAGTGAAGGGTGGAAATGGGTGCCAAGGTGGCTGTTAGGGCAGAATATGGCATCTGGATTCTATAAGATTTGTGGCACTATAAAATATCTGGCCCTGTGAGCCCAAAGTCCACCCAGCCTCCCAGATTCCTGCCAGACCCACGGAAGAAGGTGGCATGACTGGAATTGGGTACAGAGAGTTCTGGATTCAGTAACTCCCATAAGAAACAAAGCTGGCACATAGGTAAGGCCAGATGTTGGGTGGTCATGCATCCCAACTAGAGTTTTGTTTGTGAAGACATCTGTAGGCAAATATAGACTATCTAACTGACTGGTACACTCTTTGGCGGCAGTTAGAGGTGCATGAAATGATCAAAGAAAGCATTTGAGACTTCTGAACGATCTTTCCTACCTCAAAAACATCTTCATCCGGCCGGCGAGCCGCAAGCAAGGTCGCACCATCAACACTGACAATTGGCTGCATGCCTCGCTTTAGGGGAAGTATTGCAGGGTCTTCACAGTCAATACTCAAAGATACATTCCCACCTTCCACACTCAGAGCAATGCGATGCCACCTGCCAAGGGATGGTACAGGTCAGAAAGGTGGGTATTAAGTGGGATAAATAAGGTGCCTGGAAACAGGGCACTGGGGACCTAGATCACACTCTCATCTGACAGTGGAGTGGACTGACTTTCACCATGTATAGTTCTAGGGGATGTGAAACAGACCCAGAGAGGCCAAGAGAATGAGACTGGAAACAGTGCTATTTGCTGTTGGCATAAAAGAAGCTGTGGGAATATGATCCAGGAGGAGAAAAGAGGCAATACTCAGTCTCAGTCAGTTTTATTGCACATAGCCAAAGGCTGCCGCAATGTACACAGAATTATTTGACAGTTAAAAGTAAATATACTGAATTGGTAAAAAAAGGCTTAAAACATTTATATTATTAAAACATTACATACTCTAAACAAAGCTATAAAAGTACCCCAATGTACAAATAAAAACATTAAACAATAAAATTCATAAGCTAAAATCATCACATGGTCACTAATGTTAAAAACAATATCAATTAATACAGTGTGCAATTTATACTCAGAGTTTGGTGACAAAGATAGAGCATAGCCTGAGGTAGATAGATAGGATCAAATAAATTCATCTCCTTTACAGTTAATGGCTACCTTGGCTATATAATTTGCTCTAATTTTCCTGGCAGCAGTTGCAAAAAGTGCTACCCGCCAGGTCACATACTTATCTGTGTCTGCAAGGAGATATAACATCATATCGAGGGGGTTCTGGCCAGGGGACCCTGTCATTATAGGTACCAAAAATCTTTTTCTTGCATCATTATATAACGGACAGTGCAAGATATAATGCATAAGGTCCTCTACTTCAGAACATCCCCTAATGCAAACACGTTCGTTTTTTGGTATGCCTCTATGTCTCCCATCTCTATAAGCAGAGCTTATTGTATTTAGTCGTAGCTCTGTAAAAGCTTTTCGAAGCTGTGCAAAAGTCAATTCATTAAAATAAGATATGTGTTCATTGACCTCTCTAAGTTTAAAATACAATGGGGCGCATGTAGATGTGCACATAGAGTTTAGATCGTTTTTAGTTGCCACTGCCCTTATGGTTCGTTTAAAAATATTTTTCTGTGAATATAAGGGGAGTTCTTTAATCTCAGTCACTGAGAGATCATATTTGCCCATCAGTTGGGCAGCATGATGTACCCAGTTTTTAAGGGGTAATCCATTTGAGAGCTCAATCAGGCATTTTTTTGGTAGCCTAGTGTTGTCCATCTGTTGAACTCTAAACCAGTAACAGAGAATTCTTTTATCTATTTGGCTCTCTATGCTCAACATGTGAGTTTCCAACCTGACCATGGCAGATTGCACGTCTTTGGGTAAACCTAAAAGAACTCTTAAAAAATAATTCTAATAATAAGAGGCAATACTGAATTTTCATATAAATAATGATTGTTTCCCACATCTCAAAATTCACTTTATTTGTATCCCACCCTGTTCCCAAGGAACTCAGGAAAGCACATGTGTGGTTATCTGTTTTATCCTATAAGGTAGACTAGGGTGAGAGAGAGTGACTTGCCCAAGACCACACAGCGAGTTTTTTGAAAATGTACAAGTGGGGATTTGAACCCAGCTCTTCACAGTCCAAAAGCTATCCAATACACCAACCCTTTGATATATGGATTTGAACTACTCAGCTAAATCTTGGACTGAAGATCTCCACTGATAATCACTTCCATATCATTTAAAAGTTCACATCTCATTTATCCTCACAACATCCCCAAGAGGTAGGCTGGGTTGACAGAGTATGTGATAAAGAACTCGCTAAGACCATCCAGTAAAATTAATGGCCCTGGAATAATGTGAACAAATGTCCGGTATGATCAAACCCAATACTTTATTCACTACTTCACACATACCAAAAGGAATGGTGTAATTGGAGAAGACCACAGGAACAGATATGGGATACGAGAATCATGGGATGGAGATGAGCAGAAATGTCTCACCACAAGTCAATGGCATTTAACAAGGAATTATCAAAGCAAAGAGTTAAAGTGGATGTGGGGAACATTTGGCCCTCCAGACGTTGCTGGATGACAACTCTCATCAGCCGTGACCATCAACCATACTGACTCCAGCTGATGGAAGCTGAAGACCAGCAACAGCTAGAGGACCACAGGTTCCCCATCTTTAGAAAGTGGAATATTAGGGCTGGGATACCACCTTAGGAAAAATCTGTGTATGTGTGCGCCTGAGGTGTGTCCACAGAGGTGGGGAGTGTCCACTCATTCTTCTTATCTCTGTTCAAGGATTTTAAAAAGGTTTTGATAATTGGCAAAACCTATTTGACCGGAGAGGCTGATGGGAATGTGTGCACAAGGGAATATGATAGAAGCATACAGAAGCTGTCTTTACTGAGTCAGACCACTGGTCCATCTAGCTCAGTATTGTCTGCATGGACTGGCAGTGGCTTTCCATGTTTCAAACAGGGGACACTCCTAGCCCTGGAGATGCTGGGGGTTGAACCAAGAGCTTTTTTTCTGCAAGGCAGATGATCTACCCACTGAGCTGTGGCCCTTCCCCATGAGACTTTCATTGTACAACCATCAGCTCTTTGAAAATATATAAGACACTGTAGACCTAAACTGGTCTTCCAGTTGTGTGCATGTGTGCCCAAATCAGATAACAACTTTCAGTGGCTTCTTCCCACCCCAACGATCCCAACTCACTTGCCATCAGCCAAGTTGACTCGGCGAAAGTGAGGATAGTCCTCAGGCACTGGGTGGCCAAGCTGGTCTTCATAGAGGAAGACCGGAGACCGTCCGATCTCTACACCAAGTTGCTGTACTCCCTGCTCATCATATACAGAGAGCAAGAACGACTGGCTTCCTTTGACAGCTCGCAGAGTAGCCAGTATTGAGAAGTCCACTGGGAAGGAGCCATCTGCAAGGGAGGAAGGCAACGCATCATGACAGTGAGAACTGGGAAGGAATTAGAGAAAACAGTACTGAAGTGATGGTATAAGAAATGGAAGGTATTGTGCAGCAGATGGGGAGAAAATGGGATGGGAAGTTGGAAAAATACAAATTCATGTACTGAAATATATGTTAAACTTTTGAAAATTTAAACAAAAAATATTACAAAAAAGGCTCAGTGTCTGCCCATCAGCTTTGATGCAATACACAATCCAATGAGTTTTCCTGCTCCACCCTTACCAGGAAAGAGCTGCTTAGTTGGGGCGCTGAAATATGTCTGGTTCTCTAGGCGGAAGGCAAGATCACTTTCATCAGAGCCATTTCTCTGGGTGCAGATACCAGCAGCGATAGAGACCCCATTTTTGCCCTCTCGCACACCAAACGCCTGGAGCACATCCACAAGGCCATCTGGAAGGGGAGAACAGGACACAGTTACACCTTGGCCACAATACAAAGTCATATCTGGGGGGGAGTAAGGGCAGTCCCCACTTCTGTGCCCAGACAGGTCACTTTTCTTCTATGAGATGAGAAAGCCTTGCCACACACCATAAAGATGATGTGTTTGTTGAAAGCAATAGCACCTGCTTAGCTAGAGGTAGATGTGGGATCAAAAAGGAAGTGTTTGGACACCATGGGAACTGAAACCCTTTCCATGCCTCTCTTACACTTCATACTTCTCCCATCATCCTTGACCACTGGCCATGCTGTCTGGGGCTAAAGGGAGCTAAACTCCAAAAACTTCTGGGTTCACCTGAAACATTTTGGGCTTTTGATTTGGTGATGGAAAAACAGGAGTTTCCTCCCCTCCACCTTAAGAGTCCTTAAGCACCCATACTAACTTTATAAAAACACATATTGTCTTCCTAATAATTTGCATTTATTTGCTATTACACATAGGCATTTAGAGATACAGAAGCAGACAGTATTTGTCCCAAAGCAGCACCAGCATCTTAGGTATCTCTTGACGTTCCTTCCAAAGTCATAATGGCCACCAAGGTGAATGGCTTTAAAAAAGAATTAGACAAAATCATGGAAAATCAGTGGCAGGAGAGGATCTTCTCGATTTTGTAACTTCGTTACTAGAGAAGTTGTGCTGGTTCCCTCTTTGCTGTCCTTCCGCCAGTGGGTAAAGACCTTTCTATTCCAACAGGCCTTTGGGAACTGACTATTTTTGAGGAAAGGGCTCTTTTATAGTATTTTAAGTCTATTAGTGTTTAATTACATTTTTAAGATGGTCTTTTCTGTCTTTTTAGCTTGTTCTATTTTATCTGTGTAAACTTCCTTAAGTTTCAGACTGGGGAAGAGGCGGGATATAAATTAATATCATCATGATCATCTACCTCCACTGTCAAAGGCAGTATGCCTCTGAAGACACTGTGAGTCACGAGCAAGGAGAATGCTGTTGCACAGAGGTGCACATAAACATCTGGTGGGTCATTGAGAAGAAATGGATGGTGAACTAGATTGGCCTTTGGCCTGATCCAGGAGGGCTCTTCTTATGTTCTTAAGATGGCCTTATTCAATAACGGCCATATTGCACATTAGAGACCATCATTCCCCAACAACAACAAAGCCATGCCAAGTCTAGCAGAACGGCATGGCTCAGAGCACCATCACATTGCCATGCCAGCTCTTCCCTCATCTCCGTCTGCTGTGCAGATGGGCTGATGGCTTGCATGCACTCAGCTCGTGGCACATGTGACTTGCGGGGGCTGGATGAATGGGGGGAAATGCATCTTATTCCTAAAATATGCCATGTGGCAACATGCCTTCAAATTCCAATAAACTGAGGAGTCTAAACAGAATGTCATACTTTTAATATGGATAACTTAATATGGAACAATAATTACCACTTCTGTTCTATGTTCACCATCAATAATCATGATAGAAACCCCACTGTGTACTGAATGGGAAGGGAAGTGGGGGGAATTCTGCACCTTTTTGTCATTCTGCATCTACAAAATGAGAAAGGCAAGGGAAACTACTTCACAACCACCATTCTTGAGAATGGATTCCATAGTGAGGCTGGAAGATGTTTGAAAATCCAGAAAGAAAACAGGACTGGCCTGGGTTGAAACTTAAGCAGCACATTTACATTTATTCCTGTGCCTTCTGCTTCATCACAAACTAGTAGAAGTTGGAATTCATCTGTCAAACAGACCATATAACTTTTCCCCTGGAGCTTTCCAGACCAGTGACAGCATATGGATGACTCATGGCAGCCTGGGCTCTGGCCTGATCCAGTGAATGCCTGTGGAAGCCAATCTCACCATGGCCTTAGGATACAGGTTCTGTCGAGCCATTCTTGCCATCACTGGCTACCTTCCCAACATGTAGGCATCCTTAGCACTGGCAGCGGTTAAAGGGATAACACAACATCCTGCTGACCAGAGTGCCCTCCTGGCCAATAAAAACCAGCCAGGCTTGCCGCACTGTGGGTGTGGGATGAAAGGAAACTAAGAAATGAAGACCCAAGCCTTAGAAAATTTGTATATGGCAGACCATGTCAGCCCAGCAACGGTAGTGTTGGTGGTCTATTAGCTGGCACATTTAAGACTTGCATGTCCATTATCTGTTATACTCAACAGCAGCGGCAATAGCAGAGCTTCTGCAAATGGCAGCATCGACTGTGTGGGCAGCATTTTGCATTCACCACAATGTGCCAGACCTAGTATGACTCTGGGGCATTGTTTGGAGGCTGGCAGCCAGTATATTTTTCTGTGTAGAAGACACCCCCATGTATAAGATGACCCCTATTTTTTGAGCCCAAAATTAAGACATAAATATTTTAAACACCAAACTGAACAATTTTTATATTTTATTAAATATTCAAAACACCGGTATATTTAGTACAGTATATTTAAACATCAAACAGTGAGGCAAGCTGTGTAATGGCGGCTGCTCCTGTCAGCTCAATGTAACTCCACTGTAGCTGCAGCTCCAGCTCTCCCACCTGTGTGTTGCACTTTTGACTCAGTATTTACGGTATGTACCATATTTACTCCATGAGCACCAGCAGATGCGGACGCTGATCAAGGAGCTGCGACTGCCAGAGCTGCCTGAGTGAGTGTGCTTGGGGAATGGGGGGACTGGGTAGCCAGGGGGCGGCTGAGGGAACCAGGTGGATGGGACAATGTCCGGAGTGGGGGCTGCAGGGTTTGTCGTGAGGCCAATAGTGAGGAGAGGCTGGGGGGGGGGGAGAATATGGATGGTGGCATGTATTTATTTATATATTTAATTGCAACATTCTGAGTATAAACTTAATTTCAAACTTAAAAAAATTTGGGGGAAAGATTGTCTTATACATGGAAAAATACAGTATTTGGATAAAATTCTACAAAGTGGTCCTCTTTTTCCAGGGACGGGATGGGCCTAAGAAAAGAAAGATCTCACAAAAGTTCTCAGAAACTTGTCTTCTTGGAAATTTTGGCTCACGTCCAGATATAACCCACCAGAACTGGCAAACCACTGACTGTGACAGACATCTTCTGGAATGCAAGAGACATTCTGCATCTTTCCTAAACTGGGAGAATCCCAGAAACCCAGTTTTCATTATTATTAAAAGTGTATCAGTTGCAGGTATTTTAAAGCAATATAGGCTTGCTGAAGACCAAGATCTCTAGATGCTCAGAGAGATAGAGAGAGAGATGGTGCATCCAGACCTTTGATGGTTTGGGCTGGGATTCAGTTGCATACTGGCAAAGTTCAAGTTGATACTGAGCTCTTGCTCAACAAACCCATTTCCCAAAAAGATGGGACTTCTGTGATGAGGAAAGCGATGGGAAATTGCATTGGAAAGCATGGCATAATGCTTGTTTTGATGTAACGTCACCTAGCCTCCCTGCAAACAAAGAAGGATGAATGCTCTATAGATAAGTCATCTGGAAGCACCCAAAGGCATTAATGGAATCCCCCTGTCACTTCCAACTAACCTTCTCCCTTTATCCTGTGTTAGGCAACCTCTTCCTTGGTGTTCTCTGGTTCCTATAGCAACCAGAGCCACTATTCGGATGGCCTCTCTTCCAACAGGTGGGCACGCTTCCTGCCTTTCAACCTTTGTATATATTTTTTCAATATACTGAGAAGTGGGAAAAAATGGCAGTTTCTTCCACACAAAGGGGTTCCAGCAAACTCCCAACGCAGGGGGATTTGAGTCAACCTCCCTCATTCTGACAAAGTTCTTCATAAGGTTATTTCCTCAGTTATTAGTGGGCTGCTCATACAAGGTTTTTATTTTATTTTAAGTTTTTTAGCTTTTAAAAAGAAGCCTACCTGTGCTTTAAGCAAAGCGTTAAGGAACTAACAAATAATGTACCAATAAGTATGTTAAGTTAATTAAGGCACCAGCTTTAACATCAACCCCACTGAGTTATTGCTGTCACAGAATTTAATCTTTTGACCTGTGTTAGATTAAAGGCAGACCCTCCAAGTGTCCCTATTTCCCTATTTCTCCTGATTTAGAGAAGCCGTCCCAGTTTCTGATTTGATTCCAGAATGTCCCGTTTTTCTTTAGCATGTCCCTATTTTCCTTGGACAAATGTTGGAGGGTATGGAGTTACCCAACCCCCGAGCCATCTGAAGGCAATCCTGTATAGGAAAGTTTTTTAAATGTTTAATGATCTATTGTATTTTTATATATATTTGAAGCTGCCCAGAGCAGCTGGGGCAGCCCAGTAAGATGTGTGGGGTATAAATAGTAAAATTATAATCATGGGATGGGACGTCCCTATTTTCATCGGAGAAAAGTTGGAGGGTATGTAAAGGGAAATAACAGAAATATCTAGAAAAGTAACTTTCAGTTTATTTATTTTTCATTTGAATCAAAAGATTATACTTAAACACACACATATATTTAAAGGACTAAAGCAATGTCCAGAATGCCTGTGTGTGTGTGTTTCTGTGGCTTCCCTTGGCCTGGATGCTTTATACTAAAGGATGGCACAGGATGCCACAATTCAAAGTAATGTGTTGGGTGCCACGGCTCATTTGTGGGGCCTATCTTTTTCTTGCGTTAGAATTCCATCCCTCAGAGCTGTGTCCATATTTAATTTTATATATTTCAACATCCCAGTAAGGCAGGCTAGGGTTGCAATTATGTTGTTGTTGTTGTTGTTGTTGTTGTTGTTGTTGTTGTTGTTGTTGTTGTTGTTGTTTACACACTGCCTTTTTCCCTGACAGGACTTCACAGCATCTTACAGATAAAATGAGAACAGGTAAAAACAGAGAGAAGGAAATCATTCAAATACAATGTCAGGGAGAGGGAGAGGTGAATGTCCAGCCACTGCCTGTCCATGTAGACAGTACAGAGCTAGACAGATAAACCTGGCATGGCATGAAGCAGCTTCTAAGGCCACACCGTGAGTATATAGCTGATATGAATTGGAAGTGCCGACCCTCCAAGTGTCCTTATTTTCCAGGGACATCCCTGATTTATTACAGAAGCAAATTCTGCCTGTGTTTCACACACACACACATACTCCTAGGCTAGCCTATGTGTGTCCATTGGTCCAGGGGTGAGAGAGAGCAAGGCTCTCTAACAGGGTTGCAGAGCCATTTCTAAAAGACTAAGGGGGGAGGCAAAGGAGGAGTCGTGTCCCTTCTCTTCCCCTCCTATGCATAGAAGCCAGGGCTCAGCCAAGAAAAAGCCAAGCTACATTAAAGGAAGGAATGCATTTGCGCATATGCGGAGTGCCCTGACAATCTATGCACAGCCTCCATCCATCAGGAAAGGGCACAAGGGCTGGTCTGGCAGAGAACCATATCCTAGCTGGCAGACTTGAGCTCGGGCACCTCCCATGGCTCTGGAACTGAACACCACAAAGAGCCTTGTGGCTCCTTAAAAGCTAATAAATTGGTTATGGAAATTAAACACCTCCCCTCAATCACTCACTGTGGTTATAAAAAGCTGTCTGTGGCAGTTTCTCAAGGAGGGAAGGTCCTACCATTTCTCCCCCTCCCTTCAGAATTAAGTCTGGGTCTATTGTGTGCTTCGCATACTGACAAGAAGGTCTGTTTCACTTGATTCAAGCATTTTTAATGTTTGTATTTTTTAAGGGTCCTTGTAGCAAGAGAACTGGAGGTTTCGCATGCATCACCCCCACTTCTGAGAATAGCTTCCACAATGGTTGGGATGGGTGAGGAGGCTGCAGAAAGATTTCCTTAGAGGTTAAAAAATGGTTTCTTTCCCTCTCTCTCTGAACAAATTTTCTAACCTTTGCTGGGAATTGTGTGGGGAGTTCTAGTACACCATAGTCTGTCCATTCAGTCCTTTTCCACCAAATTCTTTTTGCCTCCTGCATTGGGATGGGAACGTGGAACCTCTGACCTTAGAGAAGCCACAAGCCTGTCCCATCTCCCATGCTCCTTTGACCTAGTTCTAAGATCCTGCTTCCAGCTGACAATGCTCCCAATGGACTTATTGTCTCCGCTCTGCTGCTCTCTGCCCACCCCCGTCACCATTCCCTGCCCAAGCAAAGCATTCAATAGGATTTCCACGTTACCTTCCCACATTAGCAGCCACATGCTGGGATGGCAACTGGGCATGATGGGGATGTGTGGGGGAGGCTTGTTTTCCTGCCATCCCATTTGCACACAGAAATTCAGTGGTGGAAAATGTGACCTTGGGAGCTGAGCATCTGCAAACAATCTCTTGTCCCTCTCTAAATGTCACCAGCAACCCGCTGCCAACAAAGGCTGGTTTCAGGGAGCCCCAAGACAGGAGAATGTAGGAGTTTGGGAATCACGCAGCATGCCTACGTTGCAGTTAGATGTGCAAAATCAAAGTAGAATCCCACCTATAGAGTGAAATTCTATAAAACAAACTGACACACGCAACAGAATGTGGCCTGGATCTACAGTTCTGTTTTATATGAAACAGATTTCACATGAGTTAGAATTGTAGAGTTGGAAGGGACCCCGAGGGTGATCTACTATTTCAATGCCCTTCCCTGTTTCTTTTTAAACTCCTTACACATAGAAAGGTAGCCCAGACTGCTGCTGAGCAAATTTTCTACTTGCAGGGATGTTCTTTTTTTAAAGCCACACAAAACAACATAGGAAACATTCAAAAATGTGATTTCCTCACCACCAGTCTGAAGTTGTACAACTGAGCCCATTACACAACACAGGCTACTGCCTGTTTTGAATGCAGGCTTAGCCTGAGCCCAGTGGGAACTGATTGGCCAGAGTGGAACTAAGACCACATCCAGCCAGCACAAGTACCACTTCGACAGCAGCTTAATGCACCTGTAGTTCTGTAGTTATGCTGGGAGGAGGACAAGGGGAAACTGGGGGAAGATGAAGACCTTTCCCTGCTCCTGCAAACACACTCCTTTCCTAGGGATCTGCTGCCTACAATAGAAAGAACAGCTTCACAGCTAGCATGCAGAACAAGAAAGAACTCTGCAGTGCCCTCCCACAGTCTCCTTTGAGGTGGAAAAAAGTAGGGAATGGATTTCTGCACAAAACCAATAACTTTGAACAGGCATCTACTCCAGAATAATTGATTTGCTGCTCTTCTCCTCCATCCTTTAACAACCACCATGCATTAACTGGCAGCTGCAGCTGTTACATCTCCTGACTCCTTCCATGAATGAAGCTCATTCTTTCCCCCATCTCTTGTGACCAGCAGGACTTTTAAGTTTGTCCCACAGTCGGCAGTGGAGGAAGGTAAGCCAGCAGAGGAACAGGGGCAAAACAGGGATGGAATTTGAGGCAGGCCCAGCCTACCTGGTTATTTTAAAGAGAGGGAACAGCCTACCTAGCAATTTTTATTTGGGGGTCTCAGAGAGGAATTCAACATCACGCTAAACCTATTGCTCCATCACTGCAAGAATTTATGCTTGCCTGATGGAACAATCTGCCCTGTTCTCCCATGTGTGCTATTCCAGGGGTTACCCTGAACCTCTGCAGAGCCAATTTGGGAGGGTGCAGGGCAAGGAGAGGAAGAAGTCTTGGTGCACTAACAGAAGTCTTTGCATAGGCTTCTGCTGGCAGAGCTCATGAGTTGAATCCCACCCATATTTTCCACTCCTGTAGCAGAAAGTGTTCTGGCTGCAGCCTCATCACATACAATGGCAGGTATAGGAACTGCCCATTAATGAGAGGCTGCCCCACCCCAGCCTTGAGACTACAAAACCCATGATTCAGTGCAACTGTGTGTGATGCACATGTGCACAAAAAACAATGAGGGTGGTTCAACAGAAACAAGCAATTGACAATATTGAAAGAATGACAGTGTGCTTACACGGCTAACTAAAATTTGAACAGGCAGATAGATTTCCCACGGAAATCCGTTTCTTAGAGCCAGCAAAGGGGGATTGAAAATGGAATTCTGCCCATAAAGTTTCACACATGCCTTCTGAATTAATCCCTAATGCGGTTTGCCTTTGTTCATGTTAAAGTAAGCTGAGATGGATACATTCTGTGTGCCAGTGTTCCAAACACAAAGAGATGTGAACAAGATTTTTTGTTTCCATCTAATAAACAAGAGTTGTACAAAATCTCACATCAGAAGCCAAAGGGGAGAAAAAACTGAGGGCTAGTTCAACAGCTCAGGAGTGCGTGCTCATGTGAGCAAGCATGCAATATAAGCCAAGAGTTCATGGATCTTGGCTGCAAGAACATCTGCAATCTGGAAAGCACATTTTTCCAAAGTTCTCAGATTGGAGAAGTTGCCATGGTTAAGATCTATGAGCTTCTGACTCACATGACACAGTTTCTCATGCAAGTACACACCCAGAGACGGTGAGAAGGGCTCACACAAGCATGCGAGACAAATATCACCCAACCCAACTATGTGTCTGAGGCCACAAGAGAAATGAGATTGTGGTTCAGAGCAACCTGCCATTTAGATCAGGAATATTCTAGGATGATTGGTGGGAAATCAAAACCACAGATACTAGCCAGGCTCCATTCTGAGTTGGCTGCAAATGTCATTGACTGTCTCTGCTGAGAGCATCTGAAATATTGAACTAAAAAGGTTCCAATTTTAAAATAAACAAAACCTGTAATAAAACATATTTTTAAAATCTGAAATAAGTTCAATAAAACATTTTGTTGCAGATCTCACTGTTATAGCCCAAATAAATAGCCCAAACCTGAGCCTCCATGTCTATGCTACTCCTCAGACTACCAGATGCTGAGTTTCATTCTATTAGCTTCTAGCTAACAGATGTCGCCGTTGCTTATGGGTAGCATAACTTTGAATGGCATCTGCACTTTCCAAATGAAGTTCCAGGGAAGCTTATCAGGGTCCCATGGCAAGATGATCTTTAAAAGAGGTCCAACCTTCTCCTGAAATTCAGTCACAGGGAAGCACAGAGTATGCCTGCATGGAGCCACTAGCCACTTAGTCTTCAGCTGCCTCCAACCAAATCTCCTGCAATGACATGTGCAAAGAGTCCTTGGCTGGCAAATCGAGGAAATGTTTCCCAGTGGGTAGGGAGTTTGAAAACCATAGGGCTAAGTGGACCCAGCATCGCTTATTCTGTATCTTTATCATTCCCCCACAATGTTTTTGGATAACATCAGGCAGCAAAAAGCTCTGAATTGGATTTGAATGCAAAAGTACATGTGACATGGGAGGTCCATGACTGGATCTCCAGACATCTTTTTAAGCTGAAAAGAAGACATAGGAGAATGCAAAAACCGGATCTGGGCCATCACACTGAGGAAAGGTGGCTTAACCCTTCCTCCAGTGCCATTTCCCTGATCAAAATTGTCCCCCAAGCTCACTTCTAGGCCCAGCAGGAACACAAGTACCTATATTGTGCCATTGCCTTCCCCCCTGGGGCTAACAGCAGTTCAGGAAGGTGAATTTCAATCAGGAAAATGGCAAGGGGGGCAGGATTAAATTCCCTCTCCTCATGGCTGTGTTTTTACCTTTTAAAAAAGACGTTGGAAAGCTAAATAAGGGATCTCCCTCTTCATCTGCAATTTGCCCTAGTGTGCATCAAAAATGTGGAGAAGGGACAGGGCTAGGGTCAGGATGGAATGAAGGATACTAGGAAAGCTTGGGTGGGAAGGAGGAGGCTTATTCACAAAGCTGCAGCCTGGGAGCTGAGGAGGAAATGATGAACCGCAAGTGGCTTGGAAAAAATGCACTGTGGGTGGTCTCTGGCTGCTTGTAGGCTCCAGCCCTGACCTGCTCTGCCCCAAACTGAGATGATCCCAGGCCCCGCCTCATGTAGTCAGGATCTGATCCCAAGGAACATAATGTGCTGGTACCAAAGAGAGGAATGCAAGCAGAAAACCCCACCAGGCTGCAAGTCTGAGGCCTAGCTCTCAGGGAAATAATAAACCTGTGTCATCTGGGCTGGGCTGCTTCACAGTGCAGATACAGGAGGAGACTTATATATTTCTCCTTTGTACAGAAGCAGGGAACAAGGGAGAGGAAAGTTATTGCTTACTCTTCTCACCAATGGTTTGGGGTTCTTGGGGTTCTGCAAGGAATTTTTGCTAGTATGAAAGGCCAGATAATCAATAAGATTCCTCCCTCACCTGCATGTTGAAGTGGCTTGGTGCAAACTAGGCTTGAATGGAAGTGACAGATGATAAATTTAGATTCCCAGTAGAGTAACTGTGAAGAAAGGGTGTGCACATAAGTCAGTACTGACCACAGGAGAAAATACCATCACTATGATGAAGAAAGATCAGTTTTAGGTGGGGGAAAGCCACCCCTCCCCACAACTCTGCCTGAACAAGATAGCTATAACACCTTGTTTGTCTCTTAGGTCTGCTCTTTGAACAACCATCACACTTGATTTATTCATTAACTCCTATCTCTTTTTTCCTACAGAAGATCTTAAGGTGGCTAATAAAATAAATGTGTATGCAATACACTAGGCCAAGCAGGCCAGTGGAACAGTATCTTCTAAACTTTCTCCCATTCAGAGTAGCTGGCTTCTCCATGGACAATACAAAATGGCTGGCTGACCAGTAGAAATGGGTTTTCCTCTGCTAAGCCGCATGTAGCCCTAACTCTCTTCTCCTCATTATCCTAGGAATTTCAGCACCACTATTTCCACCCCCATCACCTCTTGTACACAAGATCCAATTGAAGATCCAATTTGGATCCCTTCCAGTCGGGATTCAGGCCTCATCATGGGACTGAAACTGCCTTGGTCGCACTGGTTGATGATCTCCGGCGGGCTAGGGACAAAGGTGAGAGCTGTTTCCTAGTTCTGCTGGATCTCTCAGCGGCGTTTGATACCATCGACCATAGCATCCTTCTGGACCGTCTTGAGGGGCTGGGAGCTGGGGCCACTGTTATACAGTGGTTCCGCTCTTTCCTCCTGGGCCGTGTTCAGAAAGTGGTGGTGGGGGATGAGTGTTCAGACCCCTGGGCTCTCACTTGTGGGGTGCCTCAGGGTTCTGTCCTCTCCCCCATGCTTTTCAACATTTACATGCAGCCGCTGGGAGAGATCATCAGGAGGTTTGGGCTGGGTGTTCATCAGTATGCGGATGATACCCAGCTCTACCTCTCTTTTAAATCAGAACCAGTGAAGGCGGTGAAGGTCCTGTGTGAGTGTCTGGAGGCGGTTGGAGGATGGATGGCGGCTAACAGATTGAGGTTGAATCCTGACAAGACAGAAGTACTGTTTTTGGGGGACAGGAGGCGGGCAGGTGTGGAGGATTCCCTGGTCCTGAATGGGGTAACTGTGCCCCTGAAGGACCAGGTGCGCAGCCTGGGAGTCATTTTGGACTCACAGCTGTCCATGGAGGCACAGGTCAAATCCGTGTCCAGGGCAGCTGTTTACCAGCTCCATCTGGTACGTAGGCTGAGACCCTATCTGCCTGCGGACTGTCTCGCCAGAGTGGTACATGCTCTGGTTATCTCCCGCTTGGACTACTGCAATGCACTCTACGTGGGGCTACCTTTGAAGGTGACTCGGAAACTACAACTAATCCAGAATGCGGCAGCTAGACTGGTGACTGGGAGCGGCCGCCGAGACCATATAACACCGGTCTTGAAAGACTTGCATTGGCTCCCAGTACGTTTCCGAGCACAATTCAAAGTGTTGGTGCTGACCTTTAAAGCCCTAAACGGCCTCGGTCCAGTATACCTGAAGGAGCGTCTCCACCCCCATCATTCTGCCCGGACGCTGAGATCCAGCGCCGAGGGCCTTCTGGCGGTTCCCTCATTGCGAGAAGCAAAGCTACAGGGAACCAGGCAGAGGGCCTTCTCGGTAGTGGCGCCCACCCTGTGGAACGCCCTTCCAGCAGATGTCAAAGTGATAAATAACTACCTGACATTCAAGAGACATCTTAAGGCAGCCCTGTTCAGGGAAGTTTTTAACATGTGATATTTTATTGTATTTTTGGTTTTTATGGAAGCCGCCCAGAGTGGCTGGGGAAGCCCAGCCAGATGGGCGGGGTATAAATAATAAATTATTATTATTATTATTATTATAAGCTACAGAGTGGAGTATGCAGAGACGTGAGTCCAATTCAGGTATCACTAGTAGTTAGGGTGGCGCTGTGGGTTAAACCACAGAGCCTAGGACTTGCCGATCAGAAGGTCGGCGGTTCAAATCCCCGTGATGGGGTAAGCTCCCATTGCTTACCTGCCAACCTAGCAGTTCGAAAGCATGTTAAAGTGCAAGTAGATAAATAGGTACCACTCCAGCGGGAAGGTAAAACGGCATTTCCGTGTGCTGCTCTGGTTCGCCAGAAGCAGCTTAGTCATGCTGGCCACATGACCCAGAAGCTGTACGCTGGCTCCATCGGCCAATAAAGCAAGATGAGCACTGCAACCCCAGAGTCGGTCACAACTGGACCTAATGGTCAGGGGTCCCTTTACCTTTATAGCTAGATCCTATAATGTGCTGATGATAGAATCACTTGGGATATAGGTGTAAAGAATAGGAGGAGGAAGCTGTTAGATCAGCTGTTTGCTCACAAGAAAGCTGTTCAGCCAGGTAAGGAAGGGCAGGGCTGGAGAGATGCTACAAGGTTCCAGACCCTCCTGGTGGCTTATAAGCCTCAGAGGGAGCCACAGGAAAGGAGAGAGGGGAAAGCTCCCCTGTGTGTCTGGCTACTTCCATTACTTAGCAAAGTAGCAGGATTGCCTGGTGATGGTCCCTGCAGAAGTCAGGAGCTATAGATTCCTGGGACCACAGAAATTGTGCTACTGCAGACCCCTCGGGTAGAGGAGTACCAATGAGGATGATTCCGTTATCCAAGCATTCCTAGTGTGATGAAGGATCCAGCAACAGGAGAGGAGCAAATACATAAACATCGGGGGGGGGGCATGCAACAGACATAAAATGGTGCTAATTTTCAGCACGCAGAAGCTTTTCAACACTGATTAAATGAAAGAGGCCTAGGGACCATCCCTGGCCCCAGATAATGAGTGTCCCTGGCTCAGCTTCGGGGGCTGCTAGGTACACTGACAAGTTACCAGCTCAGGCAGCAACAGCTCCACTGGAGGAAAAAATATGGAAAAGGAAACAGGCCAGCCAAGTCTTCCTCCACCGGATACATGGGCCATGGAGCTCCAGCCAGAGCCCTTGCCTGCCAGATGTTCACAGCTGGGCGTATGTCCCCATTGGCTCATCTACACAACCTGCCAAAATCTGGATTTTCCATTCCCAGCAGTAAAAGAAGATAAATTCCAGGGCAACCCCCGAGCCAATGATGTCAAACCTGTAAGCACCACCTACTGCTGCTGCATGTTATTGAATCTCCTTCCCTGAGCACAGGTGACCTCCCGGGTGACCTGTCCATGGTGCTGAACAATAAGTGGTGCAGCCCATGGGAACCATCCTAATATTAGAAGCAGGTGGAAAGCTGACTCAGAACCAGCAAGAAGCCAATTTGTCTGCAGTGGCTGCCTGGAACAACTGCACAAACAGGCACCCCAATGCAGAGAGATGTGCAAAACACAACACAGAGTCTCGCCAAACACAGAATCATTCACCTCATAACAGAACTAGAAAATATTCCAGTTTCCTCAGAAGCCAAATACAAAAAACATTAACTTATCCGTACTGTCTAAACAGATAAAACCCTCCAGTATAAAGCAATGATAACAAACTGTTCTGGGAGAATATGAAGGGGAAAGCTGGTGACTTTTGGATTAGAGAATCAACCACCACTGCAGAGAAAATGAACGTTGTCCTGGTGAGTACAAATGTATGAGTGGAAAGTCAAGGTCCAAGTCAGCAGTAGGAGGTCCATCTTGTCATCTGTTCTAAGCAGCAGCAAGTGCCATTATCAGGAACCTGAACAGGTATTTTCCCACCATGTTATTATTAATAGTAAAAATGGAATGGGCAGGAAGCCATGTGCAAGGACTTCTGCTTATGCAAAGGGGCTTTCCCCACTCTCCTTCCCCCATGAGCCCCAATGCCCCATGAAATTGGCTCAGTAGGGCGCAGAAGAACCCCCAGAGCAGGAGGGGGGTCATTTTATCTGACAAGCAGAAATGCTTGCACTAACAGAATGTTTGATATACCACAACACTGAACATTTCCCAGAATTACATGCATTTCAGCAAGTGGTATAAGCTAGTCTTGGGTATGATTTTGTCCATTCTGCTAAATTTTATTTCGTTTCTCTTGCTGCTTCTCCTATTTCATTTCTGTGATGCTCTGTATTTCTACTGGTTTTTATTATATGTTGCCCTGAGGGTTTTTACTGAAGGGCAGCACACACATTTTCAAAATAAAGAAACTGCATGGTGGTGGTGATAGTTAATAACAGCAGCAGCAGCAGCAAATTATATCCATCATGAACTTCCAATATACATGACAACTGAGGGTTTCAGAAGCTAAAACAGATAGGCCCCCATCCCCAAGGAGCTTACAATCTACATTTCAATAGTGAGGAAGCATCAGTAGGGGAGAAGAGACAAAAGCCACAAGGAAACACATACGATACCTCTTAATATTTTACAGCTTGCCTTTTGAAACATGCCTTTTCAGTCATGGCACTGCAGTGGAAAGCTATAGGCACTCACAAGCTATAGGCACACTTCATCCCAGCCACATGAGCATATTGATGCACTGAGTTACACTTAGAAAAGGCAAATGAAGCAGTGAAGTTTTTGTTTGGAAGCCTCTCAAGATTACCCCCATGTGTCTGTTATATAGCTGGAAAATGCAACACTCTGCCCAGTACAAGAAAAGCAGAATATTTGATTGCAGTGGACAACAGTTTATGAAGCACTGTTCCATATAAACACATGTCTATCCATGCCTTTCTCTCCCCCACACAATAGAGGTTAGAAGAGCCCTGTGTGGCCAGCTAGCACATAATTTTCAATCCTTTCATCCATCTCTGCGATCCTTTGGCCCTGTGACTGCCAATTGAAACCCACTGCCAAGAGTGGCTAGCAACAATTAACGTATATCTGGTGTTGGACACGCCAGTGCCAGAAACACATAGAGATACTGGGGTGCGGAGCAAGACCACTGTCTTAGTTCTTAACATTCAGCTTAGTGCTGGTTTCAGTTTAGTATTGGAAGCCCAGGCTGCGTGTCATTCTCTTAGTTCTACGATTATGATTGTGGGGAAATCATAGAGTTATGGGGCTGGGGCTGGAGCACCTGCTTTGCATGCAGAAGGTCCCAGGTTCAAACATCACCAGGTAAGGGGCTGGGAAAGACTCCCATCTGAAAACTCAGGAGAGCCACTATTAGGCAGTCTAGACAATTTTGAACGAGATGGGCCAGCAGTTTGACTAAGGTAGAAGATAGCTTCTTACATTCAGCTGAGATGGCCTAGTTTTGGCAGACCTTAGTACTGGACACGACTAAACAACAACAGTACTGGCATTTGCAGCCACCAATGTCACCTTAAGTCTTGCCATACTGGGACATATCTGGCAGGCAGCAGTACTTGCAATCCTGTGTGGCATCCTGTGCAGGCTACATTATATGACCTGATGTCCTGTTGACCCCCTTTCAGAGAAAGTTGTGGTTGAAACTGCATGCTTTTGAGTATTAGCTGTCCAGGAATGAGGCCAAAGAACAGAATGCAAGCAGCTGTGTACATTCTTGACTCCAAGGTATTTGCCCCAGCCCTTGTTCTCAACCATAACTTTGTATACAATGAATCAAAACAAACAAAGATTTTTAAATAAAAAACAAAATGAAATTCTGCAACAAGAAGACACATGTTGGGTGATTTGGAATAAATTATGCAGCCTGCTTCCAGATAGATAGATAAGATTGCAGCCATTACTAATCCTACTGAGAGTAAACTCACTGAAATTAATTAACATGACTAATTTAGGCCCGTTAATTTCAGTGAGGACTCTGAGTAGGCCTAGCATTCGATACAGCCTATAGAGGTATATGTATGTGTGTGTGTGTGTGTGTCTCTGTGTACACACGGGGGGGGGGGAGTTATATGCTTTGGGATAGCAATACAGAAATCATTTAGGCTTTCTCTGCATTTCAAAACTAGAATTTGTGGGGGGGAATGGGCCAAATGTAGGTTGGAGAGTTATGAAAAATGGGGAGAGGTGAACTGTAGGACCAGTAAGACAGTAATCACCAAGGAAGAACCAAGAGATGCTGAGCAAATTTAAGTCCCACCAAAAACCCCACTCAGCTCAGATCTAGCTTGTGGTATCAGCAAACACCAGAACTGAAATAACTCCTGTGTGTTTTAGAAGCTGAGCCTGTCTGGATGCTAAAATCTAAGCCAGATACTCTGCTGGTCTGGCAATCTTGCAAAGGTGAAATGCATGTTGAACAATTGAATAAAGAATCTCTCCCCTTCCCTGTAGAAACAACAACATTAACAGCAATATTCCATTTTCAGAGTGTTCCTCACAATCACAAAATGTGGTCTTTACACCAACTCTGTAAGGCAGGTCATAGCACTAAGGTAGGTCAGCGTTACTGGGCATTTTTGGCCACAGCTGGAAAGAAGAAGTCCCAGCAAAGGAAGAATGGATGCAAAAACTTATGGAATATGCAGAAATGGTGAAAGAATAAGAAATCAAGATAACAAACTTTTTATAAAAGAATGGAAATGGTTTATTTAATATTTACAGATCAATTGTAAACAGATATAAACATTGGCAGGATTATTGTAATAACCTGCAGCTACATAAGTGTGTGTGTGTATGAGATAAATAAATGAGTAAGTTAAGTTAATTTGGATATGCAGAAGATGTTAAAAATAAATTTAAGGAATCGCAGAAAGAGGGGGAAGGAAGTCAAGTTTTAAAATGTCAAAATGATTGTAAAATCAGTGAAATGTACATATTTGAAAAGTATAAATAATTTTATTTTTTTAAGGTAGGTCAGCATTACTGTTCCCATGTTACAAAACCAAACAAGTCCATGGCAGAGGCAAAATATGAACTGGGTCTTCCTGTTTCACAGCTCAGTCTTTTAGCCATTATGCGCCACTTTCTCTCTTTAAAAGCCCTTCCCAGTTTCCTCCACCTGCACTTCTTGACTGCCTATTTATTTTCATGTTCTTCTCTGCAATCACAAGAGCTAGAAACTTATGCTTTTTAAAACTCAAAACCAAACATTCTCAGGATGCTGTATCCTGCATCAATCTCCATGTATAATCATTAGAGGGCTTCCAGATGATTTATTCCCATGAGTCACTATGGCATGAGTGTTGAAGTGGAACAAACATTGCTTTTCCAGTGCCAATTTGTGTGTGCAGATCAGTGAGTTTGAGTAACATCAGACCATCATTATTTTTTCCTTTGCTTTTTAAATAAAAGTGGGCAGGTTCTAGAAAAACTGAAGTTTTGATAATGGGATACAAAATGCCTTGTCATAGAAGTGCTCCCTGTTATTAGGGCTACTATTTTGAACTATGATAGACTTTTAGGCATAGTGATAGCCCTCCCTTTCTCCCACCCTCACATACTTGCACTGCTGGCCCACAGAACAAGGATAACTCCCCTGCCTGAACATGTGGTTTGTGAGAGACACATGCACAGTGAGACTGAGGTTGGGTGAGACAAGACAGGGAAGGGGAGCCTGTGGGCCTTCCAGATGTGGCTGGACTACAACTGACACCCCCCTGACCACTGGGCATGCAGGCTGGGATGGATGGGAGTTGCAGTCCAGCAACATCTGGAGGGCACCACACAGTGTGCCCTGAACAAGATGATCTCAAGGTCCCTTCCTGCTCTATCATTCCTTGATTAAAAGTCCTGGCAGCACTGCCAGTGCTCTGCAAAATGTTCCTATATATAGCGCTTGAGACAGTGGAAATTAGAAGGACGTGGAATAAGCAGCATCAGTCCTCAGTGATTATATGTTTGGTGGAAATCCAATGGTAATTGACAAAAAGAGATACATTCATCCAAATCACACAGAGACCAAGCACGTATGACTATCTATCTCTGCTCTTGTCCACTATTTGATGCCCGCAAGCTTGTTGCTACATGCATGCAGACAAAGCACATCTCCTGGCAACTGTCATCTAGAGCCATCCCTCAATCCCTGTGGCACTTCAGGTGCAGACGCTGAGCTCATCTGCCTGAAAGGCCTCTCATTTTTTCTCCATCATGTCTAAACAAGTCTCAGACGAGCTTGGAATGAAGCTGTAGATGTTTCTTGGGCTCAAATGTCTTGGGCCTTTCTGCTTTTGATGCCCTCATTCAGTTCTGGTTAAAGAGAATAGAGCTGTTTTGTCCAGCTCTGGGTCCAGCTGCCAAGCCATTATAAAGCATCAAGATCTCATACTATCAGTCTTTTCTTCTCTTCTGTAGTTGTCCTAGACCCCTGTCAGAACTTGCTCAAGGGGCCAGGAGTATCTTGCATTCCCCTAGCAAATGTTTGACATGATGATGTTAACACTACCGAGCATCAACAATGGCCATGAGGGTGATCAAACGCATTTGCCGGCTCTTTGCTGCATTTCCAGACATCTGCGACATGAATGAGAGACTGTTTGTTTAATACTCACTGCACAGACAGACATCCGATGTCACATACATCAGTGCCTGAGTGGCGGGGGATGCAGGTCAGTGTGTGCATGCTCTGAACAGTGGCACGGGTGGTGCTGGGTCTAAACCACTGAGCCTCTTGGGCTTGCCAATCGGAAGGTTGGCAGTGCAAATCCCTGTGATGGGGTGAGCTCCCATTGCTCTGTCCCAGCTCCTGCCAACCTAGCAGTTTGAAAGCATGCCAGTGCAAGTAGACAAATAGGTACTGCTGTGGCAGGAAGGTAAATGGTGTTTCTGTGCCCTGGCACTCGTCACGGTCCTCTGTGCACCAGTAGCAGTTTAGTCATGCTGGCCACATGACCCAGAAAACTGTCTGTGGACAAATGCCGGCTCCCTCGGCCTGAAAGTGAGATGAGCGCTGCAACCCCAGAGTTGCCTTTGACTGGACTTAACCATCCAGGGGTCCTTTACCTGTACTTTTAAAATATGTATATGCACTCACTTGTTGGAGAGAGAGAGAATTATTGGGTCACAGTAAAGTGATATTTTTTTTTGAGGGGGGCACTGAAACAGTTCCTTGCCAAGGCCACAAAGGAGTCTACACCTCTTTGTAAACATCAATTTCTCTATGGCACCACAAGCTATCTTGGCAGTTTGCATGGACAAGGCAGAAACTTGTGTCATGTGCTACATCCCACATGGAGTGATCGTTAAGCTTTGAATTTTACTGCTGATGCAGTAAAAATCCAGCCCCATCCTAAAAGCAGTAAAAGATCATCATTTGGTGGATCACTGCCATTTTGTCTTCTCTGAGCATGCTCAGTTACGCTCACTGGACAGGCTTTGTTTTCACCACTCAGCATCAATGAAGGCAAGTGCAGAACCAACAGAGCCTTTTCTTCAGGCAGATCAAGATCACCAAGTGACAGCAAAAAATGGAAAAATTTTAGCAGGGGCAATTAGACTAAGATATATTACTTGATTACAGGTATTGATGAAAACCTCTAGAATGTATTTTGTATAGCTAAGCCTTTATCTGTATCTTTGGTTCATTGTATTTTATTTTATTGCTATGGCTAGTGGCTGATGCAACTAAAGATTCTTCTGATCTGAACCAACAGGGACTCGCTCAGCACCAGGCATCCCGTGGTGAAACACACCAGCCCTTCCAGAACAGGCCACACAAAAGTAGCCTGAAACATGTTCCTGCATCCATGTGTGGGTGAAAAGAACTTTTTTTGTATTTGCCACAGCAGTTTGGCACAAGGGTACAATAAGCTTCTGAGCTGCACAAGCCACCTTTGCTCATTCAAGATCTTGCTCAAAAGCTTGCATGCACTTCTAGTCACAGAAGGCTGTTATGTAAAAACTACCACCTTGCCCTTGGCCTTGCCCAAGATTTCCTTCTTTTTTCTTTTGCATTGCTTAGTGTTTGTATACCTAGAGGTATCTTGCAATTTACAAGATTGCATAGATCCCCATTCTGATCCCTGCAGGTGTCATATCAAGCCTTGTGCAAAATCAGCACAGGTTGCAGCAAACCTGTTTTCTAGACGGTACTGCTGCTACTTGTTTCACGCCAGGAATAACACTTAGCATTTGCACAAAGGCTCTGTTTTCAAAGTGTTTTACATTTACTACCTGAATGAATATTACAATAGTTCAGAATACAGATGCTAGACTGCTTCAGAATACAGATGCTAGACTGCTAGACTGCTAGAGGCACGACAAGCACTTTGTGGTGGAGCTTTTTCAGCTGCACTGACTTCTGCTGCATTTCTGAGCCCAGTTTCAAGGGCTGCTCCTAACTTTCAAAGCTCTTCAAGGGGTCACAGTATGTGGAAGTGGCCAGACTCCACCAGTGCCTGTCCAAACTCAGAAGCCCTTTTCCAGCTTACCATGTCATCTGAGGTGTGGTGGGTGGCTACCAAGAAAAGGGCCTTTTCAGTGGTGACAACACCCTCCCCCCCCCCCAAGTTTTGGAATGTTCTCCACAGCAAGGCTGCCAGAGAACAATATTCTTCACCCCAAACAGGTTTTTAAAGTTTTGTTTATCTGCTTTATATGGATACTGTCTTTATAGAGTGGCTATGTTACTTAAGGCATAATGACAATGGTGTATCTAAAGGGCAGAGTATAAATTTAAACAAGGGGTGGGGAACCTCCAGTCCGTGGGACAATTTGGGACACCAGAGGGTCCAAGTTGGTCCACAAGATCATTTTCCCCAAACCACAGGGTGCAATCAGCTGATGGGTGAAGGGCAGGGTTCAGTCCTATTGGATGCCACTTTGCCAGAGAGCTCCCTGTGGGGTACATGCTGATGAAGTAGATCCCTTCCCCCACAAGTCAACTTTGACAGGTGAGTTGGCCCACAGGAGCTGGTGGGGAGATAAAGATCTATGGCCAACAAGGTACCCTACCCCTGATCTAAACAAACTAACAAGCATAGTTTGTAAGGTAGGTCTCCTTAGATAGCTACTTACACTGGGGTAAGCAGATGCCATAAAATTCCTTTTCTATGAGAAACTGGTGCAAAAACAATGTGAGCATAGCATAGTTGTTCTAAATAAGCAATGAAAATAAGTAAGTAAATAAATATCAAGAAATGTACACTTGAATATTTGTGTGTGCATGTGTGTGAGAGAGATACAGAGAGAACATTATTCAAATGTGTCCATTTCCCATCTGTATTTGCCCATCTCTTTGTGTGTGAGGGTCGCCTTCTACGCAGGGTAGATACAAGAGTGTGTACTTTGCTGCACAGTGTTTATCTAAGCCCCTCGCTGTGGGTGCCTGTCTGTGTTATTCATCTTCATGGGTGGCTGTGAGAAAGGCAAACTGCACAGCTTGCCCCACACACCCTGGAGCCCCATCCAATCTCCCTTGCAAGCCTTCTTCCTCCAGCCCATCTATAAGTAAGACCTTAGGAACACTGGTGGTTCTGTGGTTCATAGATTCCTGCTTATTATTTCATTTCATTAACAAACACTTCTCACCCCTCACCTTTTCTACACAGCAATCTTCATGGCAGCTGACATAAGAATTAAGAAATGCAATTTGGGGGGAAATATAACACATTTTTATAAACATACACATAAGGCTGGCCTTAAATAACAAAGATAGATTAGATAGATAGAAAGATAGAGAGATAGAGAGATAGATGGATATAGAGAGATAGATGGATAGATAGATAGATAGATGATAGATAGATAGAGAGCAGAACTATGCAACAGGTAGAAATAATAGGGCAGGGACACAATTTCTATGCAATCACCCACCAAACACCATGCAATCAAAATATATTTTAAGTTGATGCTAATAGAAAGAAGAGTAAGCAACCAGCCTAATACCTCCAAGGAAGGAATTTCACAAGAGGAAATATCCTGCAGTTGGCAACTACCTGCCTCACTCCCCAAGGCAGGGATACGCAGAGAGCAGGGACTTAGACGGTGAACACAGCAAACAGGCTGGTTCATGCAGGAGAACAACCTCAGTCCTCGGCTGTGTGGGTCTTTACAGATTAACACCAGCAATTTAAATGGAACCAACAAACAAACTGGGGGCAATTGAAGATCAGGGCAGAACTTAGTTGGGGGCAGAAGTCCAGGGCCGTACTCGCCCCACCCCCAAACACAGCAGGGCTGACTTACTGCATCATCTAAAAGGAAATCCCACCCCACCTGCCCACACACATAGCCCACAGAAAACCATTAAGTCCAGAATCTAAAACTACCAAACTTAACACAAGTGGTGAAGACATTTAACAAGATATTTTAAGGTATTTAACAAGTCTCATTTTATAACCTGCCCCCTGTATTCTGAGCAACTTTAAATTTATGGACCTTGCTATATCCAATACAATCCTGCAGCCATTTGCATGATAGCTGCAAAAGTTCTCCATGGCATGCATGTGTACCAACATATATTTTAAAGTATGCATTCTAGGTGCTACAAGTCATATTTTAAGCATGAATTGCATAAGAACAATGTAGCCTAACACAATGAAGCTTAAGGTGTGGCCTTGGGAAAGTGATCCGATTTATATGGAAATGGCTGGAATGATGAGCACGAGCACTTCACAACTGCAACAGTTTGTTGCAGGCACCATCTGTATGTACTAATAATGATCTGTTCACAATGTGCTGGTCCACACCAGTGCCATCCATGCTAGCAACAGGCTTGAGAGAACCACACTGTTTGCAGAAGCACAAAAAGAAAATATTTTGAGGGATGCTGTTTTTTGGAGCAGTGGATGCAGCATGCTCTGTAGGCTCAAAATGCTAAATGAGTGTTTGGGATCAAGGTATTTTAAGTATATGTTACTACCGAGAAGGTCTGGAGGTCCACAATGATGGGATAACATTAGGACTGCAACTCTATTAAATACATTTTAATCAATCAATAGTATGCATTATGTTAAATTAAGGTTGGTTAATCCATCAATTATATTTGTATGTATTAACATGTGGATAGTTTCTGAAGCAAGAATCACTTTCTTTGTATTTAGACACAAATGCACATGCCAGCATCAGGCAGCATCTTAGAAGAGGCATTCATAAGCACTTGTACTAAAAATGATAATGTGTTCATTAAAAAAACACTAGCCCTATTAATTGTGGCACCTTTAAAGTCAAATTGTATTTTCTTTTTTAACCAACCAAATTTTCTAACTGAATACTTTGAACACTAAAAAGTGATATATAAATATTTACCATCATCATACTGTGGGCAAGCACCCTGGGTGCGCCCTGGGATTATGTGCATTGACCCTTGGAAAGGGACGCAAACACTGAGGTAGGAATTGGATTCATACTGGCAGGTGGCGCCTCCCTCCTTTGCACCAGCCAAAACAAGACGGAGATAAACCTCCCTCGACAGAGGACTCTCCCGAAGTGAATGTGCGCGGGATAAATGGCCCTCGCTGTGGTCCCTCCGTCATCTCGGTGGGGCGAGGGAGGGGGGGGGGCTTCTGCTTTACTCCGAGACGTTTCCCCCTGCATGGATTTTCGGAGGGAGGTGTCCTGGGTCTCCGATGCCTGTGAATTCCTAAAATCCACACATCCTCACATGCCTGCGGGAACCCCTCAAACGGCGCAGGGCTCTCTGCTGGCTCACCTGTGGAACAGGTGGCTGGTGATGGGGTGGAAGGAGGCGCCATGGAATAGGGAGATAATAGAATAATATATCGTAGAGTTGGAAGGGAGGGACCACGAGGGTCATCTAGTCCACCCCCTGCAATGCAGGAATCCAGTGTGGGGCTCGAACCCAGGACCCTGAAATGACGTGTCTCCTGCTCTCAGCTTGAGCTATCACACTCAAACAGTGTGACAAACGAACTGGCACAGGCAGCCCTCAGAAACCTGGGCTGCCCCAAGGCGTTGCTGGAAGCCATTCTTTTAAATGGCACGTCCATTCTTCAAACTGAAGGGGCTCCGTGGATGAGCGCCTGTTTTCCACGCAGGACGTGCCGCGTTCAGTGCCCGGCTTCTCCGCAGCGGGCTGGGAACGTGCCTTGCCTGAAACCCCGGGGAGAGCTGCTGGCTGCCTGGGTGGACAATACGGAGCTGGAGGGGCCACTTCGGTCCGGCTCGTTTAGATCGCGTTGTCCGACGCGCGCTCGGCGCTGCGCGTAAGAGGCCCCCGGACCGCAGCCCAGACGCCCTCCCGCTTAGCCTCCCTCTAGCGCCCGGCGCCCCTTACCTGCCCCCGTCCGGGGAAGTCCGCGCCACAGGAGAGCCAGCAAGCAGATCAGGCGCCTCGCCAGCTGTGCCATCCTCGCTCGGCGCCGGGATCGCACAGGGCGCTTCCCTGCTCCGCTCGCAGACTCCGCGGGGAGGCGCGCAGGCAGCGCCGCGGCCAAAGAGGGGCGGGAGAGACGCGCCGGCCCCGCCCCGCGCCCGCCCCCGATCGCGCCCGGCAGGCGCCCCGGCCGCCCGGCGGGAGGGGACGCGAAGGGGCTTCCCTGAGCCGGACGCAGCGCGCTCCCACGGGCGGCTAAGAGTTGAGGAGCGGGCTGCCCCAGAGCGGGGAAGGGAGCGCGCCCTGACTTTCCTCAGGGTACTCAGCAGGAACAGCATGTTAACGCTGCCTCTGCCTCTGCCTGTCTCTCTCTCACACGCACATACAAATGCCCCTTCACTCAGCACACACACACCTGATAATTCCCACTTTATTATTAGTATCCTTTATTGGATTTCCATACTGCAGCTGGGTGGTGTTCAGATTGAGGCTATGTACAGGGAGGTCAGGCTGGCTCTAGAGGGTGTCAGGTTGGGCATTTGCGAGGACCGGAGGCCAGCAAAGGGCGCGTCACTCCCCTAGCAGTGCTTGCATTTCCACTTAGAATGAGCGCCCAGAAACAGGAACACTCGCAGTGTGCGCGCCTGCTTCTTCCAGGTCAGGGTAGTGGAGGTGGTAAAGTTGAATGCCTTTATTGGGGGTGGGGGTGGGATACTGGTGGAGGTGCAAGTGGCAGCATTCAACTTGCAGATGGAGAAGGCTAGAAAAGCCCCTGGGAGCCCAGGCATGTTAGGACGCAGGGCCAGGGAAGCTGGGGAATGAGAGCTATGCAATGCAGCCCTCTCCTCCTTATTCTGTTCCCTCAGGATGGGGCACCCAGAAGGAGATGCCAGCAGGAGGATTTGCAGCATCAGGCAGTTTTCTAGTCAGGGAGCCTGTGCTGTTATGGGGCCTGAGCTCGGAAGTCATGGGGACCTCCTCTTCCTCCACCTACCCCACCTCTCAATCAACAACTCACAATGCTTCTTGGCTCCTTCTATCCATCACACACAACTCCTAATATCGCTGTGTTGATGAATATGTTATCAAGTGTCATATCATTTCAGCTGCAGTAGCTCGGGGCAGTTGCAGCTCAGCCCTGCTCATATATCTTTGGCTCTGCTCATATTCCTTTAAGGCAAACAAACATGACACATAATCCCACACAATCACTCTTGCATTGGCCTCAGTCCCAGCAGCGTCAGGGCAGATGAAGAGTCCTGCTGGATCAGACCAACACTCAGTGCAGCGTGGTGTTCAGGTGGCTTTAGAGAAACCCGCAATCAGGATGTGAGTGCATAAGGCATCGCATCACTGCTGCATTTGCCACAGGGTGAATGCGTCACCAACAGCCAATAAAACAGCCCCCCCCCCCCATGGGAATAAGATTATGAGATTAGAAGACCCCAGTAGGATTCCCACCACAGACAGACCCTGCTCCTGTGCGTTTAAGCAGCAGTCTCCTAAAATAGAAATTTTGTACAGAAAGCTTTTCCCGCCAATTATTCCAGTTTCAGGTTTGCTTAATATCTACCGATCAGGCTACTCTTCGAGGCACAGGGTCAGAGGAACACAGTGTCCCTTGAAGCCAAAGGGCTATCCTGTCCAATGTCCCTGTTGCCAAACAGGCCCAATCAGAAATCACTTCTCTTCCGACCAGCGAGGGAGAGTATGTGTCCTAGATGGAGGGTTGCAACCAATCTCAGTTACTTCTGCTCTGATTTCCTGAGTGCATTTTCAGAATCCAGCAATGTGAGCAGCCCTGCAGGAGTCACTAAATGTTTATTTATTATTTAATTTTTATACCACTTACGGTAATATATTAAATATATATCTAAGGAATGTACAGAAAACAGAAGCAACAACAGACAACTTAAGCAAAATATTACAAAAGTACATTGTTACATATAAAAATGTTACATTAATACAAAGTTACTAATTTATATAAATCAATAACAATTCTTTTCCCTTCTAACACACCCTTCCCTCAGCCTCTGGGTTCTCACCTAGGGACCAAACCAACTCAGCTCACCCACAGAAAGCCCACAATGAGAAGAGTTCCTGGACACAGTGGACATCACCCACTCTAGACTTTTATGGGCAGGCCCAAGGTGGGTGGTCCTTCCTCAGGCTGCCCACTGCTGTGCCCCATTCAGCTGCATTATCCACACACAGGTCTAGGTACAGCAGTTTGTGGTGTTTCCAAGGGGGTTCAAAGGATGGGGAAAGCACTCACAGCTCTTTCTTCACCCTCTGTCCTCTCTTCCTCCTCCTCCAGCTCCAAAGATAGCCCAGGTGGTCTCTGCTGCTGTTGCTGCCGATCCTGCCAATGGTAGTTCATGTCAGGCAGCAGCTGTGGAAGCTGAGGCTCAGTTACCTGGGTCTGCACTAAGAGACAGCCAAGATGGTCTTCTGTAGCTGAGGGGAAAGGCCTGCAAGGCGGGTCTTCCAGGATTCACAGCCAAGATGGTATCTGCCATGGAAAATAGAAATGCTGTGTCAAGTTCCCCACCATGCTCTCTTAGTCTTTAGTCCAGTTTACCCCGTGCCCTGTTGCCATTACATGTCGTGTTTTCCCACCCCAGCAGCAGCAGGCGTACTGGGAGTAAGGTGGCACCTGCAGTAAGCTGGCACATGCTCCCTCCCCTTTCTCTGCCTGGGCAAAAAATGGCACATGCTCCTTTATTTTATTATTTTGTGCTGCCTATCCTGATCAATACATCACAGCTGACTATTCGCTGCTTTCAGTCCTGTGATGAAACATGGACACACCAGCTTGACAAAGCTGCTTTCCTTCCCAGACAGAGGCCCCACTAAGCTCTTGCATGCAGAGGCAGCCATAAAGGCAGGGCCAGCAGGAAGACTGGGCTGGTTCCAGCCTGGGGGCTGAGGGATGTTACTCCAGATACAGCTGTAAATATTTGCTGGGAACTTAACAATCTGGGTCAACAATTTCGGAGCTGAGCCAGTGATTCATACCATGAGGCAACAGGATGACTCAGTCTCATTCTCCCACCCCCAAGGACTTGTGGGGGGGGTGAGAAGGAAGGGGGTGTGCAAAGGAACAGCCACAACAAACCCTAGAGATAGGGCAGATCCACTTGCCCTCTCATCCTCTCCCCTCATGGTAAACTTATAGTCAAGTCCCTTCTCAAAAATATGCGGGACTCTACATCTCTGTAGGATGGGAGGAAGGTCATCAATGGAAAACAGGTACACCCATTGTCTGGTGAAAGAGTTGGGGGAAACGTGGAGAGGCAATCCTAATGTGGAAAGATGAGGGGGCAACTCAGACAGTGGATTTTGTGCAGCAGGCTATGCAGACTGGACACCGTCTGGGGTAGGATGAGACCTCCTGGGGAGGGCGGTATATAAATTCTGATGATGATGATGATGATGATGATGATGATGATGATGTTTCCCTGCAAAAATGAGTGGAAGGGATGCAAAGGCAATGGGAAGAATTTCCCATGGGATTGTATACTATGCTGACTAGTGGGAGATTGATGCCATATGAATTTTCTGCCCAAAACCCCAAAATATCTTCATTTGGAATCCCATTTTACATAGTGGAAGACTACACCACCCATGATAATGAAAGTTGGCAGTCTGATTATTAAGATGTGGTGTTTTCTCAACAGAACAAATCTTACAAGTGGATTTTGCATGAGAAATGAGCACACCTTCATTGTGCAACCAACAGAAGGTAAATAATGGCCCTGAAAACATCAGCCCTCGGCACACAGCTAGGACCTACCGTACTTCTTTAATGAGATACAGTCAAATTGTGCCTGGGCCGCTGTCACTTCCCTTCATTTGGTTGGCCAAGGCCAAAGGAAGATAGCACCACCCACCTACAGAACACACTCCCAGGGACTTTGTCATCCTTTTGGCACCAGGCAAAGACATTTCTGAATTCCTGGGAGTCTGAGCAGCACCAATGCTAGATGCTTTCACACTGATTATGTTTTTATTATGTTTATGAATCTTCTATTGTACCACTGTGTTTTTTTTCTTGTAAATTGCTCTGGGGTGTCTGTTTTGGGAAGCAACACATACCGTAAATTCAATAAACCAAACTCACTAGCCCTGCTGCATACAAATGCCAGCCAGACTGGCAATTAGATCTTACAGCCTTGGTGATTGGACACCATCCCACATGACTAGCTGAAGTGCAAACCATGTGAGAAGCCACTTGGAGATCTGTAAAGTGATATCCCAACATTGATGATTGTTATTAACTTTAAAGCAGTCTTAAGTTCATTTAAAGAAAGAGAAGGAAGAAGAGAAAGAAAGGGGAAAGGAATGAAATGGGGGGGGGTGATGGGGAGCTGGGAGTGGGCATCATACTACAGGCTGGTAGTGGGTTAAAGTAGGGGTGGCAGTGGCAGCAAAAGGTCCTGTGACACCTTAGAAATTAACCAATTTACCATGGCATGAGCATATCTTTAACCTGGTCTTTGGTACCTGAGATATGTATTTTAGGGCACATCCTATTTTTGTGATTGTAATTTGTTGTAAACAGTTTTTCATGTTGTATTTTAAATCGTGCCCTGGTAAACTAGACTGGTTTTTCAAACAGCTTGTGTCATAATTAATTAATTTATTCATCTTTTAAGATGCCACAAGAGTCACTGTTGTTTTCTGTCAGGTAGGTAATCCTTCCTATGAAGCAGCAGAGTCCGGGTTCTCATTATTTCTTTCGGGCTTTCTTTGTCAGCCTGGAGTGCATGGAACAAACTGCAATGGCACATGGGGACTGCAGCAATCCTGTACTCATTCACACAGAAGCAAATCTCACTGAACTCCATGGGAATGGCTTCTGAGTATATATGCAAGATTGCACAGTAAGGTAAATCTAATTACCGTAGGTCAGACATATCAAATACTGCAGATGCAGTAAAAGTAATCAGAAAGTTCCCCCCTTTAAAAAACCCAGTATTTGTATTGTTAATCAAATATATCAATATATAGTTAGTTAGTTAGTTGTTTAGTTGTTTAGTCGTGTCCGACTCTTCGTGACCCCATGGACCAGATTCAGTGGTGTACAGAAGCTATGCAGTTATAATTCACAATAATTCAGAATTTTGAAATAAAGGGCAGATTTAAACTGTTAGGGAAATTTCTATTTTATTTTTTAAAACCACATCCTTTCAATTCCCTAATTGATTCAGCGGGGCCTGTTTGGTCCCAGCACAGCCTAGAGGGGTGAAGCAACATCGTGATCATCTGCCAAGGCCTGAGCCATTATTGGGGTATATTGCCATCTAGTGACAGAGATCAGAAACACAGAACTGCAGAAACACAAAACTGCAAACGTCAGGCCCAAAGGATCTTGTTGTTTAGACTCTTCGTGACCCCATGGACCAGAGCATGGCAGGCACTCCTGTCTTCCACTGCCTCCTGCAGTTTGGTCAAACTCATGTTCGTAGTTTCGAGAACACTGTCCAACCATCTTGTCCTCTGTCGTCCCCTTCTCCTTGTGCCCTCCATCTTTCCCAGCATCAGGGTCTTTCCCAGGGAGTCTTCGCTTCTCATGAGGTGGCCAAAGGATTGGAGCCTTAGTTTCATGATCTGTCCTTCCAGTGAGCACTCAGGGCTGATTTCCTTAAGAATGGATAGGTTTGATCTTCTTGCAGTCCATTGGACTCTCAAGAGTCTCCTCCAGCACCAGAATTCAAAAGTATCAATTTGTTAGCAATCAGCCTTCTTTATGGTCCAGCTCTCAGTTCCATACATCACTACTGGGAAAACCATAGCTTTAAGTATACGGACCTTTGTCAGCAAAGTGATATCTCTGCTTTTTAAGATGCTGTCTAGGTTTGTCATTGCTTTTCTCCCAAGAAGCAGGCGTCTTTTAATTTCGTGGCTGCTGTCACCATCTGCAGTGATCATGGAGCCCAAGAAAGTAAAATCTCTCACTGCCTCCATTTCTTCCCCTTCTATTTGCCAGGAGGTGATGGCCATGACCTCCTGGCAAATAGAAGGGGAAGAAATGGATCTAGACCCCTATATTATACAAGCATGTGACATAAAGCATCGCTTCACATTCCTGTCCCTCACTTGGATCCCAATTCTCCCAGACTTGCATTACCTATTGTCACACCCTTGTTTTCTGCATTAATTCACCTGGTGTAATTAGTACCATTCCCCTGGTTTTGCTTTAAAATTGGTAACATGTTACTGAATTCCCCCATGTCATTTGTAGCATGGACTGGAGGAAACTGAAGAAAGGCATCTCTTTAAAAACAACTGTATAGATGTAAATCATAACTGTTGTCTTCTGAGTGTTCTAAAGGCTTTACACATATTATCTCATCAATGACTCCGTAAGGCAAATCTGAATTACTACTCTCCATATTTCAGTTGGAGGCAAAAGACTGAGAGATCATTGCTTGCCCAACTAAACTCGGTACTTCCTGGCTAATAGAGCACTCTTTTAGCCGCACGTTAACCGTATCAGTCTTCATTCTGATTATTGTTTAACTACCCAATTATAAAGACACATTCATGTTGGGTGTGCACTAACATGCCTGCCTGCACATATAGGGTTTCTAGTTTTTATGTTTTCCTAAGGTGCCTAAGATCTGACAGCCTGGCTGTGTTTGTCAGAGTACATAACTGTGTTTGTACCAGAGTACATAACAGGGCAAAATGCTGGTCTTGTCTGTGAAAACTCCATAGGTGCAGCTGATGCAGCCCTGGGAAATGCAGTCACAGGTTTTTGAGGGGTGGCCATCTGCCCTGAAGGAGCTCAGAGCTTCCCCCGCCCAGCCCAGCCCTGTCACCAGCTCAAGCCTCCAGCTGATCCCTGGGTCACATGCTGGAGGAGCTCTGTCATTCTCTCAACCCTGATCCCTTCGGGCACCACTCACTGCAGCTCAGCCATGGCCAAGGCGGCTCCACGCACTGTGCTTATCACCGGCTGCTCCTCGGGCATCGGGCTGCGCATGGCTGTGCAACTGGCGCAGGACCCAAGCAAGCGATTTCACGGTGAGACTGGGGCATCCGCTAAGGGGGTTGGCGTGGAACTTGCTCGGGGGAGGATTGTGTGCTCTTTTTGGAATTCTGAAACTCTGGTGTGGGACCTCTTGCAGAGGAGCAAACCCACATGGAGGAAACGGGGTACCCACAAAGCTCTGCTGCACTGTTCAGCCCTGCAACTTGCAGGAAGGGACTGTGGAACCAGGGAGGGTGATAATCAGAGAGTTAAAAGAATGCAGCATGCTCTGCTTTTCTCCCTTGAGCCAGCCATTATTCTCAGGGCTCTGTTATGGTCTGGCAGCTAGAGCATGCCGTCACACCCACCCTGGCATCTTCACGCCCAGGAAATGTGCCTGCCTGTGCTGCCCACTCAATCGGACGTCCCTTCGGTATTGCAGGAACTTTGCTATATTCTCTGCCTGTTTCCCAGGATTTTCCCCCCAGCAGCTACACTTCCAGCCACCAACTCCTTTGCCCACTTCCCACCTCCACCTCCAAATCTCCCCCAACCCACTGCTGCCCTATTTTCCACAGGCTAAGCAGAAACAAGCCATTCCTCTTTGCCCAACAGTTTGGCTGGACCCAGACACTGTCCAAAGGCCACTTGCATAACAAACTACACATGACATGGGGGTAAGAATGTTACCAAAGCCCAGCTCTTCTCTGCCCCACCACCCCCACCCCTCTCCATTCCAGTCCCACCTACTTTGCTCTTTGCTTGCCATGGGAGGCAGAATCCTAATGAGAAGCCTCGTGCTGCTCACACAGTCCAGAGTTAAGTAACTAGATCAGGAAGGTGCTGAGTCCAAAGGGCATTAGGTAGAGAGTGTTCTGTTAGGTAAGGCACGATGGACTGACATACATTTGTATGTGCACAAACACCAGATATGTGCAGCAACGCAAACACTTGTGTGTTCAACAGCAGACACAAACATTGTTTGCCCAGTATGCACAGCTTTCCAAAACCACACGGCTTCTCTCCCTCCCTCTCTCTCTCTCTCTCTCTCTCTCTCTCTCTCTCACACACACACACACACACACACACACACACACTGCATGCATCTACAACATGTCCCACTGGCAGAAATGTCACAAGGACAGACTTGCTAGATAAGGCTAAAACATTCATCTAGTCCAGCATACTGTTTATAGAAGCAGCCAATCTGGTGTTTCTGGAAGCTCAATAAAAGGGGCAGGGCAGGAGTGATCATCCTCTTCTTGTCCATCCCCCCAAATCTATATTCTAAAGTCCACTGCCCCTATACATGTAGGCTCCATTTTGATATCATGGGCAATAGACATTAACAGATCTATTCCCGCCTCCCCGTGAGTTTGAACAAGCCTTTATTAAGGCCATCTAAACTGGTGACAGTCACCTCATACATCATACACAACAAGAAAAGTATCACATGTGGTGGCAGTGAGTCAACACAGCCTGCAATCGCATTGCACGTACATAAACACACTGTGGCGCTTGCTCCCCAGACTGAAAAACCTTATGAAACGCTCACACTTCCGATTGCAAATACAATCACAAATACCATTACCAAAAGAGTCTAGAGTTCTTTGCTAATTCCCTTTCCCCCCTTACATTCTGTGACAACAGAGAAATGCTCTATTGGATTAAATTACATGTGTGGAGGATATTAGCTCCCCTCACCCCAGTCTCTCTTAGCTATTGGAATACAGGAGGGAGAAGAGTAGGATTTTAAAGGATATTAGTAGGAGACAGATTGTTGGGGCAGGTGATTGGAGTCTTTGAAAAGCAAAGAGGAAGGTGGGCAAGGTAGATTAAGAAAGCTTCATCTGGGTAGCCTGATTACAACATTTAAAGCTGTTTGTCTACAATTGTGGGGTCTAGAAACTTGATTTTAAAAAAATAAAATAAAACCAATCCACCTGAATTGAGCACCGTAGGCCTCTGCTATGCAGGATGCTGCTTGAAACCAAACAAGAAGCTTTAGCCCTTTGCAATTTGAGGCCAGAATGAGAGAAAGCACAAAGAATCCTCACCTGCCAGCATAAAGCAAAGCTATGAATCAGGGTGTCAGCCTTGCAGCTTCCTTCCACATGCACTTAAGCAAACAACCCTCCCTTGACCTTCCTTACTTCATCTGCAATGTGGAACAGGATCAGGCCTCACACCAGGTCAGGCTATTTGTTCATCTAACACAGTATTCTCTCTGCTCTTACTGGCAGCAGATTCCAGAGTCACAGGGAGACATTTTGCATCCTTCACACCTGTTTACCTGGTCCTTTAAAAACAAAACAAAAACTAGAGATGCCAGGGACTGAAATGGAGAACTTCTGAGTCCAAAGCATTGCTCTGTCCCTGGGCTATATCCCCTCCCCAAAGGGTATTAGCCGAGGGCAATGCCCAGTATGTCCTTGACCACCAAACTGCCAGACTTTGGGTGGTGGGTAATAACACTAACCTACCCCTTGCAAGTTTGATGTAAGGATTACTGTAGCTGGGTTGATGCATGCATTGTGAACCCCCTGGATGTGTTATCTAAATGCTAAGTATTATACAGTTGTGTGCTGCAGCATATTTAGACCCGGGTTTGGGGGGCTGTGGGCTCTCCAGGAGCTATTGGATGGTTCTGGAGGGTTCTCTGCCCTTTATATATGCTAAGTGCTCTTGTTACATAACTCCCCATCCATGGTGTGTCTGTGTGTTTTGTGGTTGATATTCATTATCCTCATCATTATTTCTCAAAGAGAGGCACACACAAAACCACATGTATAAAATCCAAGCATAAGCATAGAAAAACATAAGTGCACACACATGTTGCTAGTAGTCTTGGCAACAAAGTATTCCTCTCCCCCCACCTTCCCTCCACAGAGGGGATTAACGACAGAGGGATTTAGCATCATGACCCCAAAGCGGCTTACAATGCATGAATCCTCAATTGCCCTCTTGACCCCTAGCAAAAAAGCTCACATTCCCTACCTCTGAGCTAGCCAATTGGCTCCCTGGGCCACACAGGTGTCAGGCTATGTAACAGCAAACTGACTTTGAGGAGGCGGGGGAGCATGTCTATGAGCTGCTGGACCGCCCCTCCCCCCTGTGAGTTCTTTCTGAACTGGAGAAGCTTCAGGGTTCCTGACCCACTCTTCTCAAGATGTTCAGTTTTCATTAAAATGCATTCAAGTCTCTAGTCCTTGTAGGGATCTGATTAAATGCATACAGGCTTTTTTCCACATGATTGCTCAGTTAAAAGCAAAGCTGCTGCTGGTTTTCAGTGCTCTGTCCAATGAGTGCAAAGCTCTTGGATACACACACACACACACACACACACACACACTTGAGAATACTAATTTAAACCTGTGGGGTTAGATGTATGTTACTATGCACACTTTGGCAGTTTTTCGTGGACATGATGTTCCTCCAATCTACTCTGAATGCATCTCAGCACCACAGAACATTTGGCTATGCTCCTGTGCACTGTCTCCCTTCCAGTCATTGCCACCATGCGCGACCTGCGCAAGAAGGACAAGCTGGAGGCAGCTGCTGGGGACACACTCAACAAGACCCTCAGCATCCAGCGCCTTGATGTCTGCAATGATGAGTCTGTGGCTGAGTGCATCAACAGCCTTCCTGAGAAACGACTGGATGTTCTGGGTAAGGTGCAGCCAGGGGGAACTCCTTTATCCTATGGCAGGGGTGGCCAACTCCTGAGGGACTTTCAGAATTAAAATCTGGCAGTGATCTACCCCGTTTTATGCCCATTCTGTTGGGGTTCCGTTTTGGGGGCGGGGAGACTTTTAAGGGGAAAGGGGATTGTTGGTCGCTCACCAAAACAGCGCTGTGGAAGCATTTGGCCTCACAGCAAAATCTCCGTCTTCCGTTACAGAGCTCAGGAGAAATCCAGGCAGGGGTGCTCTTAGGCAAAAAGCAAAGGAAAATGAGCCCGCGGTCAACAGCGATCTACTGTGGTGAGGAAAGGAAGGTGCTAAAGGGAATTCAGCCGAGGGTGCTTTCTACTCTATTAAGTGCGTGCCCCACCACATCTTCTCTCCTGAAGCTTAATTACTCGTGCAGGTTTCATAAGCAGGTTTTATTCAGCTCTTGAAGGGCAGGCATTTTCTCTGCCCAAGAGAAAGACGGGAGAAGCCCCTCTGGTAGGCAGGAGTTGCCTTCTCTGCAGCTTTCATCCTCAAGCGCAGCACTTCACTGCTGCTCATGGGGGTGGTTGTCTGCCACACACTTACAAAGAAGAAAGCAAAGGGGCATGCTGCGGGGAGGAGGCTAAATATGATCCCTGCCCTTGGTGCCCCCCTCCCACCCACCACTGAGAATCCAGCCTGCTCCTTTCTGCGCATGCCCCCCCCCCGTCATTGGTTCTCCCTCTTGGTCACTCTAGAGCAGGGGCTGGGGAAGCTTCTTCAGCCTTCTGAAGGGCGTATGAATGTGGTGAGTGGAGCTGGAGGCCAAAAATGGGCAGAGCAAGGAACATGATCCTTATCATTGTACCTTAGGCTGCATTCAAGACACATGGAAACCAAAGCCACATGCACACACAGCTCCATCCTTCACCCAGGGAGCAAACTGTACTATCACAGCTCAGGGACACATTCCAACTAAGCAATAAAAGCATAAATTAACTGCAGTTGATCCAGTTTGTAGATCAGGGTGCTCAATCCACTATCCTACTAAAATAGCTTATTGTTTTTGTTTCTGTTTCCCATTTTTACATGTTGGTTTGTGTTTTCAGTTCAATGTGCTCAGGACCTTTCTCAGATCCTTAAATGTGTATGTTTCACAAGCACAGAAACTACTTTCAAGTGAGGTAAAACAATGAGTAGATAATGGTGCCCATAGCCTTGCTTCCAAGGAGAGTCAAAATCCAGGGAGCTCTGTTATTTATTAGATAAACAGGCAGGCATGCGCGCACGCACACACACACACAGCACATGGCATAATATGGTACCTAGTTTATGAGAATGTACTAAAATAAGCTGACAGCTGCAGTGTAGGACTTCCTCTGTGCGAATCTGTCACAAACAATGGTAAAACCTGAGAGCCCTGTTATCACTGCATTCAACTGCCAGAATAAGAAGGGTCTATCTATTATCCTGGTGCTGTGGTAAATGGTGTTGTCATTGCCCTCAATGACATCCCCCTCTACTACACTACAGGTAGGAAAGCTGCAAAGGAAATTTGAGAGGTTCCTACCGGGCTGTGATATATCAGCAGCAAATTCACACACTCTCTCTCTGTCCAAAATGGGCCCTCTGTCATCCGTCATGGCCTAGTCCCTTTTGTCATGTCTAAGAAGAGTGGGGTGCATTGTATTTGCAGTTGCTAGGTACAGCTGTGATGATGAGATGCTGTGGTTGCCTAGCAACCACAATGTTTCCCATGGGGAGAGGCCATTTTGTATATACCAAGTACATGCTTGGGATACTAATTGTCCCAGGCTCTATCCCCTGTCCTCAGGCCTAACAAAGTGTCCACAACAGAGTTAGAGCATTCACACATCTATCTCTAACATCCCTTCCCCAACCTGGTGCCCCCCCCCCCACATATTGTTAAATGGCACTTGTCATCATCTCTGACTGCTGGCCATGCTGGCAGGGACTCATGGAAGTTGTAGTCCAAAACAGCTGGAGGACGTAATGTTGGGCTAATCCGCAGGAAGAAATGCAATTCTGGGCTGCATCAATAGGAGTATAGCATCTAGATCAAGGGAAGTAATAGTGCCACTGTATTCTGCTCTGGTCAGACCTCACCTGGAGTACTGTGTCCAGTTCTGGGCACCACAGTTCAAGAAGGACACTGACAAACTGGAACGTGTCCAGAGGAGGGCAACCAAAATGGTCAAAGGCCTGGAAACGATGCCTTATGAGGAACGGCTAAGGGAGCTGGGCATGTTTAGCCTGGAGAAGAGGAGGTTAAGGGGTGATATGATAGCCATGTTCAAATATATAAAAGGATGTCACATAGAGGAGGGAGAAAGGTTGTTTTCTGCTGCTCCAGAGAAGCGGACACGGAGCAATGGATCCAAACTACAAGAAAGAAGATTCCACCTAAACATTAGGAAGAACTTCCTGACAGTAAGAGCTGTTCGACAGTGGAATTTGCTGCCAAGGAGTGTGGTGGAGTCTCCTTCTTTGGAGGTCTTTCAGCAGAGGCTTGACAACCATATGTCAGGAGTGCTCTGATGGTGTTTCCTCCTTGGCAGGGGGTTGGACTCGATGGCCCTTGTGGTCTATTCCAACTCTATGATTCTATGATTCTATGAAATGACAGCCATTGATTGAGCATTGCCGGGGGGCGGGGGAAGAGCTCCTCTTAGGAGGAGAATACGGAGAGGCATGATGAAACCAGGGGTGGAAATGAAGTGGGGACTTCCATTCCTGTCCAGACAACGCTCTGGCAGGATGGGAAGCTATGCTGGCAGGAGATTAATGGAACATAGATATTTCTTAATATCATAATTTATGTTCCCCAGTGAACAATGCCGGTGTGGGGCTCGTTGGGCCTGTAGAGTCCATTTCCATCGATGACATGAAGCGCATCTTTGAGACCAACTTCTTTGGTGCCATCCGCATGATCAAAGCTGTTCTCCCTGAAATGAAGCAAAGACGGAGAGGACACATTGTAGTTATCAGCAGTGTCATGGGATTGCAAGGTATGAACGGAATAGGGAGGGCAGGAGGAAGCAGAGCAAAGATATCCAAACTGATACAACCTCAAAGCCTTGGCTTAGCTCTGTACCTCTGTAGCCAAAGAGACCTCATGGCCCCACAGATCAGTTCTCTGTCAGCAGTAGTGAAACTCCCAGAAGTGATAGGGAGCATGCAGGATCTTTCATTTGAGATAGGAATGAGTTGGAATGAGTTTTGGAACACCAAGTTCTACCTCAAAAATTTAGAAAAGAAATCTGAACTTTTTCTCAGATGAAATGTTGGGTCTCATTTTCCTGGATCTATGCCTATCTGTGACAAACTTTCAGCATTAAGGATCTGACTTTTTTGGTTTTTTTTTAAGCATGTCACGAAGCTCTAATCTTCAGTTCTGGAAATTGCTTTGTTCTGGCAGATGTGGATTCTAGGGTACATACACACATTTTCCAATATAATATGCAATCCTGCTTTGATTGTTAGTTTGTATTTATTCCTTGGTGCAACACATCCAAGTGTCACAACCATTAATATTCCTCAAGCCCCTAAGTACTGTCCCAGTTAAGCTGTTCCTCTGTGTTACTTAGGCCTGGATTGAATGCAGGAGGAGGTGGGGGACAGGAGGAGCACATGCCTCAGGTGACAGGTGGAAGGGGTGCCAAACGGCAAGGAGAGAGGTGTGTCATGGCTGTGCACACACTTAGTGAATCCATACATTCCAGCCAGGGTCCACTTATTGGAAGAGAAAAGTCTTCCTCCTTGCAATCCCCAGGAAGAGGAAGGCAAGAAGCTGCAGTGGCTGCAAGAGGATGACAACCATAACAGTGAGAAAGAGTTTCTCCCCATAGTCCCCAGTCCCTCCACCACCACTGCCAGCCATCTCCACCACAGCCGCTCATCTTCCTCTTCCTGGGGCGAGCAAGGAGGTGGGCTGGTCAAGTTGAAGGCTAGGGCAAAATTTGTATAGCTGGCTCTGGCCTTACCATTTCTGTTTTATCAAGAATGTAGCAACCTGTGGAGCAGTGTGCTATGATGGTATGCTCACCTCAAATCCCTTCTGCTTTCCAACCAGGTGTCCCCTTCAATGATGTGTATGCTGCCTCCAAGTTTGCCATGGAAGGTTTCTGTGAAAGCCTAGCTGTGCAACTCCTCAAATTCAACATTTTGTGAGTTGAGTGAGCGACATGAAGGCAGATCTCAAAGAGCTTAAATTCTTCTACCCAGTTTAGTGAAACTGGAAGGGATTTGCACAAGCAACGTCCTTCCCCGAAACATTAGGGAAAGGTACACTCAGATAGAAACAGAGATGGGCCCAGTTCACACACCATATTAAATCACAGTTTAAAACAAAGATGACACCTCCTGGATCAGGCCAATGGCCCATCTTGTCCAGCATCCTGTTGAGTCTTATGCTGAGGTCTGTCTGTTTTTTGCTATTTTGCACTTTTGTTTTTGTGGCTCTTTTTGTGTGTGACTGTGTGGAACCCAGTTCAGCTACTGATTGATTGTGTGACTGCAGTACATTGTTTATTGCTTTCATTTTATGGATCAATGGTCTCGTTATGCTGTAAACAAAAATTGTCCTTTTCCCTTATGGGGTATCCAAGAGCCCATATAGAGTCCTTACATAGATAGTAAAATTCATGTTAAATTGCTGTTTTAGGGGTTGTTTTTAAAAGTCTGGAATGGATTCATCCATTTTGCATTACTTTCTATGGGAAAGTGCACCTTGGTTTTGGAACACTTTGGCTTTGGAACGGACTTCCGGAACGGATTATGTTTGAAAACCAAGGTACCACTGTGTATATAAATAATAGATCTCATGTTGATCTCAATGGCAGAGCTAAGTCCCATTCATGGAGGCCTTTATACTGTATATCTAAAATGAACATTAATTCAAGGAAATTTCCCTGGGGCAATTAAGCAGGGAAGGGCACAGGGGCCCTGGCCATTTCCTTCCAACTTTAGGCATCTGATGTGAAGATCCCAGGCCCAAATGCTGCCTCATTTTCTCTCTCTTGCTCTCTTTCAATCCCTCTTCTACACAGCATCTCCATGGTAGAGCCTGGTCCAGTCAACACAGAATTTGAGATGAAACTGATGGAGGAAGTGGCCCGCTCTGAGTTCCCGGGAGCCGATGCTGCCACCGTGCGGTACTTCAAGGAGGTCTATCTTCCGGCCTCCCATGAGATATTCACCACCATGGGCCAGACCCCTGAGTATGTGGCTAAGGTAGGGGTCACCCTCATGAGTGACGTAGGAAAGCTTTAAAGCCAGTAGTTCTTCTACAGCCTCCCTGACAGATTTCACCTCACCGGACTGAGTTGTTTGCATAAGACAAAGCAGGAACTGGCCACTTCCAGTGTTCCACACTGGCATCCATTGCTCCCTCCTTCTCTAGCCTGCTGTCAGGAATCCAGCACAGGGAGCGTAGTTAAGTAGAAATGGTGATTTATTGACCAAGTACACAGATAACGCCAGACGGCATTAACCCAGCTGCCGCCATCATGAATTGCGATGACTCGTGCTGAGTCCCTCTCCTTCCTCCAACTTAAATTGGACCCTGAAGTTTCTGCTTCTGCCTCCTATCACACACCCTTCCCCAGTGGGACTCCCTCCGTGGGCTCATTGGATCCCCTCCAACTTCTTCCTGAAAAGACAGCCTGTCAATCTTCTCTTCCTCTCCTTTTCCCTCCCCTTGAGAGACCTGGGCAGATCCTAGGTGGATCTGCATTCCTGAGGGTGGGGAAGTTGGTGCTCAGCTAGGCTCCTCTCTTCTGATAGTTAACCCTCTCTCTTCCTTCCTACTTCCTCCACTGAAAGCTGGCTGGGCTGGCTCAGTCGTGATACCTGCTCTGTCCTGTAATGCATACTCAGACCCATTTGACAGAGTGAGGCAGCTGCCTCAGGTGGCAAATGCTGAATGGTGGGGAGTGATGGCAAGGTGTTGGGAGGACAGAGCTGTGCAGGCCACACATGGCCTTCCCTGTCCCACTCAGTTCCCCTGTTCCCGTCAGATGCAGTGGAGGATGTTGTCCTGCCCCTATAGTGTTGAAGTTAAGATTCAACCACCAGTCCACCTGACTTCTGTACATGGAATTGGGAGGAGCATCATCTTCTTCTTCACCTCAGACAGCAAAATGCCTTGATCCAGCTCAGGCTACTATTTGCTTCTTTTAAACTTTATTTCTCACTTTTCACCATGTAAGTCTCAAAGTGACATACTATGAGAAAATACACAACATACAGGATTTAAAACATGAATTAAGCTTCCAGAAATTTAAACCTCATAATTTAAAATATATTTTTAATAAGTTTTGTTTTTTAAATCATCCAAGAAGCATTCAAGGTGCAAAGGCATCCAGAAATAAACTGGTTTTGACCAAGCATCTGAAACTCAGTAAGTAGGGACGGTGCCTGTTTAACTTCTTGTGGGAGAGAGTTGCAATCAAACAGGTCAGCTTGGGATGTCATGGCCTCCATGACAACCCTGAGGCTGCGTCAGTATATCAGCCACACCCTCAACCTCATCTTTGCCACAGAGCAGACCTTGATGGCTGGGGCAGGGTGGGGAGCTGCTTGCTTTGTTTGTTTGTTTTTTATAATAAGATTTTATTAAGATTTTCCAGAAATTAACAACCAACAAAAATCAACAAAAATCACAAAAAACAAATAACAAACATCAAAAATCCAAACAGAAAACAGGAAAAAGAAAAATTCATACAACAAACATCAAAAATCCAAACAGAAAAACAGAAAAAAGAAGAATACAAAGTTAATGTTAAAAAGAGCACTCTTTCATATTGGTAACTTTCAACACCTTATTCTCTTTACTTCCACCCGCCTTCCCTTCTTGTATTCTATTTTAAAAATTAGTTCAGCAAGATCATTGATAATTCATTTTAAACCTTTATCCTTCCCTTTATAGTCTATTTATCTTAATCGCTAGAAACCCCTTCATTTAATTTTCAGAGCCCTTAGCATTCATAAATTTTACAGTGTTTTTGTAGATAGGCTTTAAACTTCTTCCAATCCTCTTCCACCTGCTCCTCTCCTTGATCTCGGATTCTGCCAGTCATCTCTGCCAGTTCCATATAGTCTATTACTTGCATCTGCCATTCTTCCAAGGTGGGTAGGTCTTGTGTCTTCCAATGCTTTGCAATAAGTATTCTTGCTGCTGCTGTAGCGTACATAAAAAAAGTTCTATCCTTCCTTGGCACCAATTGGCCGACTATGCCAAGGAGAAAGGCCTCTGGTTTCTTCAAAAAAGTGTACCTAAATACTTTTTTCAGTTCATTATAGATCATTTCCCAGAACGCCTTAATCCTTTGGCACGTCCACCAAAGGTGAAAGAATGTACCTTCAGTCTCTTTACATTTCCAACACTTATTATCAGGCAAATGATAAATCTTTGCAAGCTTGACTGGTGTCATGTACCACCTATAGATCATTTTCATAATATTTTCTCTTAAGGCATTACATGCCGTAAATTTCATACCGGTGGTCCACAACCGTTCCCAGTCAGCAAACATAATATTATGACCAATGTCTTGTGCCCATTTTATCATAGCCGATTTAACCGTTTCATCCTGTGTATTCCATTTCAACAGCAAATCATACATTCTCGACAGTATCTTAGCATTGGGTTCTAACAGTTCTGTTTCCAGCTTTGATTTTTCCACCTGGAAGCCGTTTTTTCTGTCCAAATTATAGGCCTCTCTTACCTGAAAGTAATGTAACCAGTCCTGCACCTGCTTGCTTTGAATCAGTTGCCATGGCCACACAATTCCTGGTAAGGTTTGGGCTGTATGCTCATCTGTGCAAGGATGATGGAACCACTAAGATGGTCCACCCTGAGACTGATGGAACCTGCTGGATTCTTGCATGGCCTGGGGGATTTTCTGGCTGACATGGACAGTGCTCCTGTTGATGCTCTTGACTCACTGTGGAACAGTGAGGTGTCAAAGGCAGTATCCTTCTGACTACCAACTGCTAGGGATCATGGGGAGGGGGGGTTATTGTGCTCATGCACTGCTTGTGAGCTAGCCACCACGAGAGCAAAATGCTGGACTCAATATGCCAGGATTCCTCTTCCTTTTATGTAATGGAAAGGCACCTCCCCAAAAGTCCATGAAAAAATAACAACAGTTGCCTATTGCTGTCTAGCACCGGCCTCTCCTGGACACAATGTGAGAATCACTGCTTCAAAATCAAGGAAGACCAAACACGTGAAAGCAGCAGTTGTTAGGATGGGGATGTGAAGGAGCTGTATCAAAATACCAACCTCTTTCCACCTTGCCTTCCTTCAGGCTGTTGTGAACGTCATCGCCAAGGAGCGTCCTCCTTTCCGAACACAGACGAACACCCTATATACACCACTGGTGGCCCTGAAGTATGCGGACACCTCAGGGGATCTGTCCGTTGGCACCTACTACAACCTGCTTTTTCGCTTCACAGGCCTCTTCCACCTCAGCATGAGCTTCCTCAAATGCATCACATGCAGCTGTTTCCGGCGCCGGGTCACACCTGCTTGAGGTCAGGGTGGGTGAGGCCCTGATGGCAGCAGAGCCTCACTTCTTCCCACTGCCCTGCTAAGGCTATGTCGGATGACCAGAGACATTCTGCAACAGATCAGTCCACTCCCATGTTTTAAAGCTACCAGGTTCTGGTGAATTTACAGATAAGGAATGTGTGCTGGGAAGGAATTAAAGACAACAGGTCCTTTGGGGTGTGAGTAGAGATGTCAGAGCTTTCCAACAGAAAAAGGAGCAGGACTTGCCAATGTTTGTTTACTTGTCCCATGTTTGAACAGAAATCAACCCAGCGAATGCCATTGGGATTTGCTGTTGTTATTGCTTTCAGTCCTCAAATGATACATAATTGATTACATTTCCCTCTATTTGCATTGAAATGAACAGGGTAGAATAATGTAACAGCAACATACTTTATGTAATTAAGTGCATAAATTATGTGAGTCGCATAATTTCACCACAGCAGACAGCAAGACCAATAGCACAGTTTGCGGCAGAAGGTAAACTGCAGCAGAATGCAGCCGTGCTGCATGCGACAAACACAGGGTGGAATGTTGCCTCCAGTGAAGTTTGAAATAAATCCAGGACAAAAACGAGGCAGAAGTGTGAGGGGAAATTGAAAGGATATTGGTATATTTCAGTGAACTTTCTCAGACTCTAAATAACCTTGACAGAACTGTGCAAGTCTGGTGAGGGGAAGCAGCCCCTTGGGACCTGGCAAAAAACTCATATAAAGTCTTAAGGCCCTCCTCATACAGGGTTCTTGTTCCCATAAAGCTGAATAGTGGAGCATTCAGGACAGACCAAAAGAAGCACTTCTTCACACAGTACATATTTATAGCTATGGGATTTGCTGCCAGAAGATGTAATGATGGCTACCAGCTTAGATAGCTTTCAAAGAGGGCTTAAACAAATTCAAGGAGGGTAAGGCTACCAGTGGCTCTCAGCCATGATGGCACTACCACCTGAGTGAGAAGCTGATACCAGCTGCTGGGGAGCATCAGTGGAGAGAAGATGCTGTTGCCCTCAAGTCCAGCTTGTGGGTTTTTCCTAGGCATCTGCTTGGCCAATTTGAGAACCAGGAGCTGAACTAGATGCACCTGATCCAGCAGGGCTCTTTCATTATGTTCCACAAGCCTGGCCACCTGCCCCACCCTACCGCCCTCCTTAGCCAGTTAATATGATCATCAGTAAGAATTTATATGGCATTTGTATCCACAGATAATTGTTTGCCAATTCTAATCTCCCAAAATGAGTGCCAGTGCTGAGTAGTGGTTGGTGAACTTCATCCTCACCAAGCAGGGTAGAAGCTTGCCATGTGACCTATAAGGAAAATCATTATTATGCCAAAAGGAAAATCATGAATGGTGTTCTGGAGATGGGCCTGGGAAAGTCAGCCTGTGAATGAGACTGTTTTCCTGGAGACGAATGGTTTGTCAAGGAGGATACAATGAGCAGTGCATGTGCCATGCAACTGGTGACACTGCCCGTTAAGGCCACATGGGCAGTTCGCCATTCCAAGCTTTTGTATAGACAATGTGCAGGAGAGATATTTCAGTAGCATAGACACTTATACCCATGCAGAATAGTTACTTAGAGTAAGATTGCACATTTGATCAATCACTTTGATTAACTAGTTTACATTAAAAAATTGGTCAATTAAAAGGGCACCTTCAAGTAACTGGGCACCATATTTTCTTTAGTGTGTTATTTTAAATATATGTTTTCAAAGCACTGATAGAAGGTGCTTCAAAGTGGCACTTCCCTTCCTCTACCCCCCGCCCCCCATGGAAGGAATGCTAAGACACACAACTGCACCACATATAGGCATCATTTCAGGGCTGGCTCCAGGTTTGGGGGCTGTGGGCAAGAGACCTTGTGCACTCACCCATGCATATAGACACTTGTTGTGGGGCAGTGAAGGGGAGAACACCAGAAGTCAGTGCTGTAGCTCCCTTGCTCTGGGCCACCAGAGAGCAGCTCCCTCCTCACCACTGCCAGTGCAGCAGTGAGTCCAGACAGAGAGGGCTCTGCAGCTACCTGGTTGCTGTTCCTCCCCTGTCACTACCATAGAAGTCCCTGTTCTCTTCATTGCCATCACTGGTGAGAAGCTGCCAAAGCTCTCTGCCTCCGGTGGATGCTATTCTTGCTCCTCTTTGTTGTCTGGGGGGTAGGGGTTCTGATGGGTTCCTCCTCCTCCTCTGCCAAAGGAGGAACCTAGGTGGCCTTCTACACATGGCGGAGCATACACGCACAAGGCTAAACAAAATGGTGGCATCCAGTCAGACAGTGTAGATGGCAGTGAACCTCCTCAGGTGGCTGGCAATGCTGACTCCTGGCCCAACATTAAAACATACAACCTTTTTCTTCAGAATGTTTTTATTCTTTTGCACAGAACAATCCTATGCATGTTTACTCAGAAGTTAGTCCTATTAAGTTCCATTATGCTTACACCCGAGGGATGCGGGTGGCGCTGTGGGTTAAACCACAGAGCCTAGGACTTTCCAATCAGAAGGTCGGCGGTTCGAATCCCCGCGACGGGGCAAGCTCCCGTTGCTCAGTCCCAGCTCCTGCCCACCTACCAGTTCGAAAGCACGTCAAAGTGCAAGTAGATAAATAGGTACTGCTCTGGTGGGAAGGTAAACGGCGTTTCGGTGCGCTGCTCTGGTTCAACAGAAGCGGCTTAGTCCTGCTGGCCACATGACCCGGAAGCTGTACGCCGGCTCGCTCGGCCAATAAAGCAAGATGAGCGCCGCAACCCCAGAGTTGGTCATGACTGGACCTAATGGCCAGGGGTCCCTTTACCTTTATGCTTACACCCACGGGGTGCGTGAAGACAGGATTCCAGCCATAATATTTTGTGTGAGTCAAACCTCATGGAAGGAAAAGGTTCAGGGTCCTTCCACACCAGGCATTCAGTGTAGTTATACAGAAGCTATTCCAAATGTGTAAAGATGTTTCAAATGTTTACTGGAAATCCCAAGAACATGAAGGGACTTTTTATCATGTAAAAAGGCTTTAAAAAAATGGATACAATTACATACATTGATTCAGCAGATTTTAAAGGTTAATATTCAACTGAAGCCAGAACTTTTTCTCTTGGGGCTAATGGACACATAATTAGAAAAGGGCTATGGAAGATTATTCCAATATATGACTACATTTGTGAGACTGCTATATGCACAAAGATCTGGCTGAGATGGCAAAGTTAAGATGTTTAATTTGAGAAAAATCGTAACTGACATTTGTTAAGGATTGGAAATTTCTTGTGGATTTTTTGTTTGAAAGAGAAAATGAGCTTATAGTATCAGGATTTGAATACTGAAAAAATATCGGTTTATAGAAGATAGAATGCAGAACCGAGACCTGGAAGTCCTTTTACACTCTTTTCTTTCTGTAGTTTTTACTTTCTTTCACTTTCCTCTCCCTTTCTCTTTTCTTTTTAGGTCTCTCCTTTTCCTCTTTCTGACCTTGTTCTTTTTCAGACACAGTAGCTGTCTTATCTTAGTATATTACAAAAAGATACGGTACTTTGTAATGGCTATGTATTTTTGTATATATGAATAAGAATCAATTCATAAGTTAATTAAAAAAAACTAGGCATTCAGCATGGGATTGCCATGTGTCGTTAATCCTGACAAGAAAAAAGTACTGTTTTTGGAGGACGGGGGTGGGCGGGTATGTGGGACTCCCTGGTCCTGAATGGGGTAACTGTGCCCCTGAGGGACCAGGTGTGCAGCCTGGAAGTCATTTTGGACTCACAGCTATCGATGGAGATGGAGGTCAATTCTGTGACCAGGGCAGCTGTCTACTAGCTCCATCTGCTACGTAGGCTGAGACCCTCCCTGCCTGTGGACCATCTTGCCAGAGTGGTGCCTGCTCTGATTATCTCCCACTTGGACTGCTGCAATGCACTCTACGTGGGGCTATCTTTGAAGTTGACTCAGAAACTGCAATTAATCCAGAATGCGGCAGTTAGATTGGTAACCGCCAAGACCATAGAACACTGGTCCTGAGAGACCTACCGTACATTGGCTCCCAGTACGTTTCCGAGCACAATTCAAAGCGTTGGTGCTGACCTTGAAAGCCCTAAACGGCCGCGGCCCAGTAGACCTGAAGGAGCGTCTCCACCCCAATCATTCACTGAGGTCCAGCTCTGAGGGCCTTCTGGCGGTTCCCTCACTACGAGAAATGAGGTTATAGGGAACCAGGCAGAGGGCCTTCTCGGTAGTGGCACCTGCCCTGTGGAACGCCCTCCCAGCAGATGTCAAGGCAATAAAAAACTATCTGACTTTTAGAAGACATCTGAAGGCAGGCTTTTTTAGGGAAGTTTTTAGTGCTTGGGGTTTTATTTTCTTTTTAGATATGCTTTAATCTACCAGAGCGGCTGGGGAAACCAGGGGTCCCTTTACCTTTACAGCCATTAGAATTAATGAACCTAAGCGGGAGTACTGGAAATAAAAGTTAGTTGAATACAACCCATTATTTAATTGCTGGTAAGATATTGCTGGTTATGGGGGAGGAAGCAGGGAGAGAGATTTACTTCTTCAAGCTCCCTTCCCCTCTTGTTTCTCCTTTTCCCTGCCTTGGCTGCGATCCTGTTTGCACTCACCGGCACCACCCTTAGAAGAAGGGAGGCATTTCAACTGACACATCTCAAGATAATTCATCTCAGCTAGCACCTCCTGCCGAGAAGGCTCCGCAGCGAAAGCACAGAGAGAGGGGTGGCGAGGGCTGCCGCACAGCCAGAATGTTATCCCCCTGGCCAACGACCAGAGCTGGAGGAGGCAAATCGAGAAGGAAGGCAGGCAACCAGGACAGCACATGCCGGAGCTGGCTTCGTGCCCAAGAGCCCGACAAGAGCGCAGGACCTCAGGGTGAGGGGCAAGTGCCCCCCTTGGCTTTGGACCAGCCGGTGGGGGAAATCCGAAAGAAGAAACGCGGGCAGAAAAATCGTATGTCTGAGAGAAGGGGCTCCAGCTGCTGTCATCGTCCCTTTTTCCACAGCGAGGGAGAAGGCGCGGCCCGGATCCGAATCCCGCGGACCGCCTGGGAACTACTTATCCCAGAGTGCTTTGCGTCTCTAAGCGACGGCATGACGCTACAGGTTCTGATTGGCCACAGACAGCACAAGGTCACAAGGAGGCGAACAAAGCAATGGGCACAAAGGCTGCTGGGAAGTGAGGCGTCGCGGTTTCCTGCCCGGAGACCAGGCTTTTGTTCGCTGGCTTTTGTCTGCCTGCCCGTCCCTCCGCGTCCGGAATCCTCCTGCGGCTGCTAAGCCAGTTTGGAGCCTTACTCTCTAGCGGGGGACAGCGAGGGGAGGAGCGGAGTTCTGCGCAAAAAGCCCCTTCGAGGTTAACCTAGGGCCGTGATCCAAGGCTGCCTCCCCTAGAAATTTCACTGAAGAACCAATAGGGTGCTTTTTTAACTCAAAAAACGGTCAGAAGCGGGAGACAAAAAAATGATTCACGGCGTTGCATCGGAGCATTTTTTAAAAATGAACAGAACCGTAAAAGGCCACCGCACATCTCGACTTTCTTAATTTACGTACATACACGTCGGACCAGTTGCAAATCAAGCAACTACCGCCTTTTCACAAGCTCCCATCCCTACCTTGTTAACGTTACTCTATGAGGAAAATTCCAGCTTTTTATGAATGAGTAGGTGGCCCTTAAAAGGGCCTTTGGATTTTTTGTTGTTCGCTGCAGGAATATTTAGCCGCCGAAACCGTACAGAGTGCGGCCCTGGCGCTTCAAGGCATAGACCACATCCATGGCAGTCACGGTCTTCCTCTTGGCGTGTTCCGTGTAAGTCACGGCATCGCGGATGACATTCTCCAGGAAAACCTTCAGCACGCCCCGGGTCTCCTCGTAGATCAGCCCAGAGATGCGCTTGACTCCTCCACGGCGAGCCAAGCGGCGAATCGCAGGCTTCGTGATGCCCTGGATGTTGTCGCGCAGCACCTTGCGGTGGCGCTTGGCGCCCCCTTTCCCGAGCCCCTTCCCGCCTTTGCCGCGACCCGACATCTTCCCAGCAGACGCACAAACAAAGAGAGAACCGGCTTATGCAGGAGAGAAAAGAACTCGGCTGAATTATATACTCTGTATGCGGACCAGAATGAAAACTGGCAGCTCCAGGGAGGGCGGTGCTACCTAACTACGCCTCTCTCGCTATAGGGCGCTGCTCCTCAAATGAGCAGCGGGAGATTTTCAAAATGCCCAATCGCAAATCGCCGCTTCAAGCTGAATAATTTGGCGCCGTTCGTTTGCTCTTGAGTCTGCGTAGAAGAGAACGCTCTCAGGTTGCCCAGAGGAGGGAAGAGAGAGCAGACAAACAAGCAAACAATGGATACAAAACTGCCCAACGGAACTCGTTCGTCCCTCCCCTTCTTATTTGCGCTACTTTGTTAGCAGAGGGCAAATTGTGAAACTGTTGCAAGATAGAAACGATAATACCTTCGCTGAAAACGTCGGTCCTCTTTCTTTGACGCTGTAAATGAAGTTTAGGAATGAGAGCAGCCTGCGCCCATGTGCATTTGTGATAAATTATTTTGACACCTGCATACAATTAATAAACTACGGAGACGCCAAAGACGCCTTAATGTAAGCCGTGCTGTCACCTACTGAGGAAGAAAAGTGTGTTTTCTTGCAGGAGTCCTGTGGAGAAGACCATGTTTTCAGTGGAAACTGGTGCATATGCGATTTCTGTTGAAAACTGTCTCTGCTTTGATTGCAATGAGATTAAATCCAAACGTGTTTTGGAACATGGATGGAGGGGAGAAGCCCAATATTAAAAAATAAAAAAAATCTGGTCCCGATTCCTACTTGGTGTGCTTAAGTATTTGATTTCTTCTCTCTCTCTCTCTACACACACACACAAACACACAAACAAATATATGATGGACTTTGGAGAGTGAAGTGTAGTGTAATAAAATATGAGTTATGGTACCAGGAGTTGCCTATTCAGATCCCTGATCAAACTTGAAACTCCCTGGACTACCTTGGCAATATTTTCTTTTCAGTAGTAGTTTACCACCTAAACCAAATCTACCTTATTGGGCTGTTATAAATCTCAGGATTAAGTTGTGGTAAATGCCCCCCCCCCTTACATGCCATCACTAGGGGTGACGTATAGGAACAATGAAGATTAACTTAATTTGGAAGTTTCAATTCCAGAACATGAAAGTTCTGCTGCATCCTCATTTTTAATACACATATCATTAGCAAAACCCACAGGCTACATCCAAATCAGGGCTTCTAGAATAAATACCCTTTAATTTAAAACTTGCAAACCTTATTCCTAATTTAATATCAACTCCTTCAGTAGCTCCTCATTGTGACCTTAGAGAGGAAGAATGCCTGTCATAGGTTGTAAAACAAATGTCAGATATACCTTTATTTGCCTCCCAATTTAGGATTGCACTTCATGTATGATCTAGTTTATTCTTGCATCGCAGAGGGTTGGACTAGATGACCCTCAACAACCAGTCCCACTATATAATTCTATGTATCTTGAAGGATGTGGGGCTGTGATACATTAAATTAAAACATGTCACTTTTAGCTACTCATAAAAATTAGTTGTAGAAGCTTGTCCAGAAATTAGGAGTCTCTATTGTAAACGCCAGGCCTAGTTATTCTGTTGCAAAGTTTATGCTCCCATCATCCAAAGCACATTCTTAGCATATTATTGATTCACCACAAACTCAAGTTTACTGTATAAAGCTTCTGTAAGTTTTTGAAAATACTATGCATAGCCTTGTGAAGCACACCTGCTCAAGGTGTATTGAGCTATGCCACCACTCTAACCTACAAGTAGTTTTTTTCCCCATAAGCTGCCCTACCTAACTTGGTTTCATGCAATATGGGAAAGAATCACAGAACACAAAATACTGTATGGCATAATACTTTACATGGGGAAAGAGTGTCTTTAGAGCACCACCACGTATGTTTTAATAGTTAATAAAAATTGGTGTGCAATGTCAGCATTTATGGGAACTCAGGATGAAAAATGACTCAAGCTCTTTTGTGAGAAAGTGGGTGGCTCTTAAAAGAGCCTTTGGGTTATTGAGTTCTTTGCTAAGCAGCACGATCTGCTTACTTGGAGCTGGTGTACTTGGTGACAGCCTTGGTGCCCTCCGAGACGGCGTGCTTGGCCAGCTCCCCCGGCAGCAAGAGGCGCACGGCCGTCTGGATCTCCCGGGAGGTGATGGTGGAGCGCTTGTTGTAATGAGCCAGGCGAGAAGCCTCTCCGGCGATGCGCTCGAAGATGTCGTTCACAAAGGAGTTCATGATGCCCATCGCCTTGGAGGAGATGCCGGTGTCGGGGTGGACCTGCTTCAGCACCTTGTAGACGTAGATGGAGTAGCTCTCCTTGCGGCTCTTGCGGCGCTTCTTGTCGCCCTTCTTCTGGGTCTTGGTCACCGCCTTCTTGGAGCCCTTCTTGGGAGCCGGAGCAGACTTGGCTGGCTCGGGCATTCTGGCAAAAATAAAGTCTTCGCTCTGGAGGAAATAAGAAGCCCTCGGAAACCACCTTTCTCTGGTCACGGCGGACTGCAAAGAGGAATGCGGCGCTGCCGGTGTCAGCCCTTCCTCTATTTAAAGGCCCTTTATGCAAATGAAGGTTGCTGGGCTGACATGTTCCTATTGGCTGCCGCGCCTCCTGATATCATCTCCGCTGCGCACGCACATGCAAATCATAGGACTGTGATATTCCCGTTCCTATTGGAAGAGTGCCGTTTCCACTTCTGTGATTGGTCAGGTCGAGAAATATGCTTTCTCATTGGCTTGTGGCTGCAGGACGCCTGATGAGCCAATAAGAAGTGGTACTTGCAGGCTCCAGGAAGGCATAAAAGGCCCCCGCCTCGGCCCTCGCCCGTCAGTGCTGCTTTTGCATTGTGCGCGCTGTGTGTGGTGCGTGAGAGCCGGAGACGACAGCATGTCTGGCCGCGGCAAGCAGGGAGGCAAGGCGAGGGCCAAGGCCAAGTCGCGCTCTTCGCGGGCCGGCCTGCAGTTCCCCGTGGGCCGCGTGCACCGCCTGCTGCGCAAGGGCAACTACGCCGAGCGGGTGGGCGCCGGCGCGCCCGTCTACTTGGCGGCCGTGCTCGAGTACCTGACGGCCGAGATCCTCGAGCTGGCCGGCAACGCCGCTCGCGACAACAAGAAGACCCGCATCATCCCCCGCCACCTGCAGCTGGCCATCCGCAACGACGAGGAGCTCAACAAGCTGCTCGGCAAAGTCACCATCGCCCAGGGCGGCGTCCTGCCCAACATCCAAGCCGTCCTCTTGCCCAAGAAGACCGAGAGCCACAAGGCCAAAGGAAAGTAAACCTTGGCTGCCCCCCAAAGGGAAAAAAAACCCCTCGCTGAACGCTGAACCCAAAGGCTCTTTTCAGAGCCACCCACGTTTTCCTGAAAAGAGCTGAGTCCAGGCTGTTGGTGACTTTGGAAAGCAAGTTGTCTTGTGCTTAGAACGGGATTCAAAATATTCCTACCTCTTAAGGTTAAATCGCATAAATCCGCGAGGAACAATTGCCATTCCACCAAGTTAGGTGAAGCTGAGCCTTGTTTTAGTTGTACTTTCCGTGGTTGAGAAGTATTGGCTGTTCGGGATATCAATAATGCCCGCTGATGAACAGCTCTTGGTTCACACAGTCGTTACCCGCCCCCATTTTATATCTAAAATACACCTTGTGGTACTCGAACATATAAATATTAGAAAACGAATTGGCATGCCAAGGCAATCCTCGCTCCGAGGCATCTGGCTCTGATGCAGCCTGAGAAAGAATTACGTATGTGTAACGCGGGAGCTGACACATAGTATTAAAAACTACTCTTTAACCCTGGTATTTTTACTGACTCCCCGTAAAATCAAAGGATTCGTCGGTAGGGGGTACGATTCTGAACCAATCATTGCGTAGCGCGGGGTTTTTTAGCTCTATAACTGCCTCTGCCTGTTAAGTTCAAAGAAGCCTATTCAGCTCCTCATCTCAAAAGCTGCTGCTAATTTAATTCTCTTTGATCCAAAAACGGTTGTCACACTAGGTGGGGGTTGGGGTGCCCTGTGGTCGCAAATCGGGCACGGCAGCAACTTTAAGATACACGCTATTGGAGCTGGGATTACCGCTAAACACTGTTTCACTCCACACGCATGATATGTGTTGTTCTTTACTTTCACAACAACACTGTGAAGTAGGATAGGCCGGGATTCGCGCACGCCCCGACCAAATGGTAATTTTATAGGTCGTGTGCTTAGGATCCACGATATAACTGGAGCACCTTTCAGGCAGAAGGTCTGGGAGGGGACCGAGAGCTCAGAGGTGGCCTCCAATCCCTTCCAAGCCCGGGAAATTCAAACCCCTGAGCCGCTACGCTCGCGCTCTCGGCCAATCAGGGAAGGAGGATTTCCCTATAAATTCTCTGCTCCCAGGTCCTCTCCCCCGCTTTGCATCCGTCCTGCAGGAGCGAGCTGCTGTCTCGCTGTTTGAGGAAGAGCCATGGCACGGACCAAGCAGACTGCCCGCAAGTCCACCGGAGGAAAAGCCCCTCGCAAGCAGCTGGCCACCAAGGCTGCCCGGAAAAGCGCCCCGGCCACGGGTGGGGTGAAGAAGCCCCATCGCTATCGGCCGGGCACCGTAGCCCTGCGGGAGATCCGCCGCTATCAGAAATCGACAGAGCTCCTGATCCGCAAACTGCCTTTCCAGCGCCTGGTAAGAGAAATCGCCCAGGACTTCAAGACGGACCTGCGCTTCCAGAGCTCTGCCGTCATGGCCTTGCAGGAGGCTAGCGAGGCTTACCTGGTGGGTCTCTTCGAAGATACCAACCTGTGTGCCATCCACGCCAAAAGGGTCACCATTATGCCGAAAGACATTCAGCTGGCACGTCGTATCCGTGGGGAGAGGGCTTGAGCTGCTTCCCAGTCGCTACAGCACAGCTGGAAATAACCCAAAGGCTCTTTTAAGGGCCACCCACATAACAAAAAAAGGAGCTGTCGTTACTTCCTACCCAGTATATTTGCACTGCACAATCCGGGTGCGGGTCGGCAAGCGTTTGGGCATCGGCCATTGATGTTCTCCTTCCTGACGTTCAGTATGATCACGTGCATGTTCACTTGGAAGTCCTGCTGAGACTTCTGGGTAAGTGGCTGTAGGCTTTCAGCCTTAGTGGAAATTTTGAGCTGGAAATCCCCTGCTTTAAATAGGAATGGGTGTACATTGGTTGCAACCGGTCAGGATTTCTAGAGAAATGAAATGGATTGACTTTATTTTAAGATCCTGATTTAATTCAGCAACGTAGTTTCTAACAGTTAAAAGCACCCAGAAGCTGGCATTTCAAAGCCAAGCAAAGAGGAGTCTTTTCGTCTGCTCTGTGGTTTGATTCCGCTAGGTCTCTTTTGCACTGTTTGGGTCCAGCGCCATGCATTCATTGACTTCAATGGGCTTCGTTTTTGGATCAGCCTGATCCATTCCAGGTCAGGTAATCCAGGTGCTGATTGGCACTTGCTGCACACTTCAAGGAGGGAGAGGGAAATTTACCATATAACACCTTTGCTCCACTCTAGGAACATCGGCACCATTGTCTTTTTTTTGTTTTAAATATTTTACATGCCTCAAATGCTTCAGTTAGGGGAATAAATACTCCATTTTTTACAAAGAACATGTTGGTTTATAAAAATTGTAGATGGCAAGCACACTCACTTCCTCAGGAGCAATGCCTCGTTGAGATGTGACCTGGTATGGTCCATGTGTACACTCTCCTAAATGTAGTGCTTCTTTCTTACTGTTTCCTTATAACTATGAGTAGGCTGAGGGAGACATGTACCTGCAATTTTGATACTATACTGTATTTCATTACCTGCTGAAAATGTTCATTTCACCAAGGGTTTTCAGAAAACACATTTGTGTCTGCAGAACATGGAATTGTAGAGTTGGAAGGAACCCTGAGGGTCATCTAGTCCAACCCCCTGCAATGCAGGAATCTCAACACACACGCCCGAGGGGTTTGAGCCCCACATTGAGCAAAAGTGTTCAGCATTGCAGTGGTTGGACTAGATGACCCTTGTGGTCCCAAGTCTACAATTCTATGATTCTGTGGTAATCATTTTTTTCCCTATATTTTATAGTTTTATGATCCCTCAATGCTTTCATCGTACCCCACCGTCACATTTTTTATGAGCTGGCAGTTTAGAAATATTCTTATAAATAGATGAGAAAAGAAATTAAATTCCATTGAAGATTACAGGGGAAAATAAAAAAATGGATGAAATTTTAAAGGGTGGGGTGCAGAGCTTGCTACATGCCTACCTTGTTACTTCTGAAATGACCAAGGAGTGCTTTGGGTGTCTTGATGAGCCAGCCAGCTCATCAGCAGTCTGCCCTTTGCAGCATTCCCAATGCCCACATGGCCATTAAAACTCAGGGGAGGCAGCATCAGGCAACTCCTCTGATAGGGATTTTTTCCAGATCTGGAGCTTGCAGCAATGTTTGCTGGAAACAAAAGCACAGGCACCACCCTTGACAGAGGCAGGAAAATGGAAGCCTCTTTGGCAAGTGAAGAAAACTTGTGAAATGGGGGAAGAGATTGTGGCAGAACAATACGTCAGTGCTAAAAGGTAGTGGAAGACAAATCTTTAAAAGAAAGAAGGATAAGAAAGCTCTTAGATCAGGCATAGGCAACCTTGGCCTGCCAGATGTTTGGCCTGCCAACTCCCATGATCCCTAGCTAACAGGACTAGTGGTCAGGGATGTTGGGAATTGAGTCCCAAAACATCTGGCGGGCCGAGGTTACCTATGCCTGTCTTAAACAATACTTTGTCTGCCCTGTTAAAATAGCCCAAGGGTCTAGTGATGTTGGTCTATATACTAAGAGGTGGCTCATCCACTTCTTGGTCAGTGCTGTTCTATTCTACATATTTAGTAACTTTCAGCTGCTGGTGCTGCCTTGAGAATAGAATAGCAAGCTCTTTTGCTTCTTGAAGATGTCGTAAGAGAGTCATGGTCAGAGAGGGGAATAAAGGAAAAATGACCCTACCAATATCAAAGTTATAGTATTATGCCTTAAAACCCCACAAGAAAAATAAACTGTGCCTTGGAGAATGCATTGTTTGAGAATGTATCATTTTGCTGTGTTTTCTCATTGACTTAAGAATGTATCTAAATGTATCCTTACGGAAATGTATAGGAATGTATCTGAAAGTACTGCATGCATCCTTACTGAAATGTATATCTTTCCCTTGAATGTATCTTTACTGAAATGTATTTTTCTCAAAACGCTGTACTATGCTGTATTTTCTGCATGTATCCAATCCTAGCTGCCAAAACACTCTCCACCACACTGCCATCTACTGAGTCCAACCCAAAATAGTTTTATTTTCCAATAAGTATGCAAACATGAGACTATCACAGAGACTATCACACTCGAATTGATAGCAATGCAGAGCAGGATCTCACATTAACATTGAAGCCATTTCCCGAACATCCAGCCTCACGAACTGCATACTGATTATTAGCAGCTACGGAAAGCTTTCCTGTAGATAAAGGAACAGCCATTAACCAGATCCAGAAGAAGCTCAACACATGTTATTCCAGCCCTCCAGGAAAATTGACACCTCCCAAGATCTTACAACATCCTACTTACCTTATGTGAACCCCCTCTTCTCCCCATTCAGGTCTCTTCCCACCACCTCTGCTGTTATTGATCTGTATGGAAACCAAAAGGTATAAGAGTCAAAGCAGCCCTTTGTTTGAGGTTCTCACTCCGTTTTTATGGCGTGAGGGGGGACCCTGTTTCAACAGTTTTGTTTTTTCCTGTTCTTTCAATAAAGATCAGACTTTGTTTTTTCACCAATCCTGGTGTGGTCTCTGACATTTCCCGACCGGTAAGGAGCCTCCACAACCGCGCTCCTTCCGAGGTCCCAGTCCTCCTTATGAGGCAGGGCAGGGACTCCCTTGGGGAAGGAATTATTTATTTCAAAGACAAACCACTGCTTCAGTCTGTGACGCGGGCACCCAAGGCCTTGGAAATCTGGAGACTGCTCTGGCAACTAGAAGACCCAGAGGGCCACTTCAGTCTACCATTTTTGGTCACTAAATTTCCACTTAGGCCAAGCCTTGCTTGGTAGCTTGAGAAAGGAACTGCTCTTTAATCCAGAGAATTTGCAACAGCCTCTTTCCTTGCTCTTTGCATTTCTTGTGTTTGAAGAACCAGAAATCAAGATCAAAAACATCCCATTAGAGACATCCTGTGTTAAACGGAGAATCACATGGGACTGCATAATTGTTGGCTAGGATATAATTACTGTTTTGAAACCAAATAAGATGGTGGAAGCTGGCAGATACTGGCTGCTTGAGTACATTTGGAACCCTTTTCTGCTACTCTTCAACTGAATACATGCCCTTGCATAAACACCCTAAGATATCAATTCAGTACTTTCCTAACTACTCTCATTTGCTGAGATTTGTGGGTAGAAAATTACTATCTCACTCTCTATCTGGATAAATTAAAAAATTGTCCAGTAGCACCTTAGAGAGATTGCTTTTGCTGTTAATGTGTGTGCACATGCAGTACAGAGCTTAATGTTTCAGCCTCCTATTCCAGGTCTCTTTGGATTCTTAGGCCAGGAGTACACAACTAGGAGCTCACTTTAAGACTGATCTTGCATTGTTAACTGGGCCACTACCTTCTGACGCACACCTGAAATAAACTCTCCAGAGGGTGCAGTAGATCATATTCAAATACGTGATGAGACAAGTTTTAAAACATCATTTTTAGAAAACAAATTGTTTAGTTCAATTTACAAAAGTTAGTTTTCCCATGTCAGTACAATGGTTTTGTCAGTGCTTGAATCCACCTTATGTGCAGAGCAGACAGCTGCAGATAACAGGAGCTGCCATCCAGAATGTCCAGAGGGGACGAGGTTCGGGAAAGCTAGATTAGATTGAACAAAAGACAATTGAAATTCTTCATTAAAATATTGTTAAAATCATTAGAAACAAGTTACACTAAAAATTAAAACCAGTAACTGCACAGCTGTTATACTTTAAAAATCACATGCCTAGATAGTCTTGCTGAAACTGAAAGGTTCTTAGGAGGCACTGAAAACAATACAAAGACAGCATCTGCCTAATGTCAATGGGCAGTCAGTTCCAGAGTGTAGGAGCTGCCACACTAAGTAACTGGTTTCCTGCAAGTGCAGAGGAAACACTTTGCAAGTGCCAGTTCTGCAAATCTAAATGGTATTTATTCTCTACTGATGGCAGGGTGTACTTTGGCTGAATTGGCAACTTTTGAATGTGTGTAAAACTCCACAGATACATGGGAGATGGGGATTCTCCATTCATTCACTTTCCTTTAGTGCCTCTGCCTCTGTTCATCTGCAGATGCTATACAGTGATACCTTGGGTTACATACGCTTCAGGTTACAGACTCCACTAACCCAGAAATATTACCTCGGGTTAAGAACTTTGCTTCAGGATGAGAACAGAAATCGTGCTCCGGTGGTGCGGCGGCAGTGGGAGGCCCCATTAGCTAAAGTGGTACCTCAGGTTAAGAACGGACCTCTGGAACAAATTAAGTACCGGTACTTAACCTGAGGTACCACTGTATATCTGAGGTCCAGTGTGAGGGCTTAAAGGCACCCATGGCAACAGAGTATGGTGACCAAAGTTGATGGACAAAAGAGTTGTCAAGGAGAGGGGCAGTTTTCTGATAGTGGAGCTTCTTCCATCCCTGCACCTCTCCTGCCACACCCATTTGGACAGGGCAAGAGCCTTTGGCTTCCTCTTGCATCTGCTACCCATACCACTAAATGTAAAACAACAAGTAATATTTGCACAATTGCTGACTTTATGATGTGTGTGTTTTTCTCAATTTTCCTTCCTGTGTTTTGAAGAGCAGCTCTGATTTTTAAAATGGATTCTTTTGCTTGATAAATTATTGTTTGTGCTTCTTCTTCCCCAATTCCCATCTGGCCAGTCCCCACAACAAAGCAGTAAAATAAGTTTGATATGTCCTAAAGGCTCCAACAGGTCACCTGGTAGAATACCGTTACTGCACTTCTTCCCAAATCTACTGCCCATATCCACAGCTGAATTTTGGACTCAACTTAGATATGTGCATCACGTCACATTAATTCAAAAGGCCTCTCTAGGCTACACCATAAACAGCACCTTCCCTGACATAAGGTAAAATACGGTAGTATTCTGCTCTTTCATGCTATACTCATTTCCCCAAGGCCCTCTGCCATATATTTGGTTACGGGGTGGGGTGGGGTGCACCTCTAAGTTCTTTGCCTTTCCAGCTTATTAAAATTTATGACTCAAAGCCTAAGCATAGGATATAATTGTTGTAAATACATCATCCATGTGATGATCTTGCAGCAGTATAATTTGTATGTTAAGACAAGAGCACTCAGAAGCGTGCTGTCAGACTAGATCCTCCAAAGGAAGGGGGATCTAGTTGAAAACATTATGGAGGCAGGAATCAGACATGGGGGGGGGGGGACATACACAGGATCCCTGCCAACACAGAGATGGCTGCAGCCCAAGCATGTTTTTTCATCTTCCATTTCACTATCCCCAAGCTAGAAAATTGGAAAAAGCTCCCCCAATGGCAGGAAAGTAACACCTGTGCTAGGGGAAGAATTGCTCACCAACAGCAAACTCCATACCTAGTTTTTAATGACAAGCAACTTTTAGAAAATCTTTATTGTGCTTTAGAGACCAACTACAGTAAGTTTGTTCTGGGTATAAGCTTTCGTGTGCATGCACACTTCTTCAGATACCTGAAATGCATGCACACATAAACTTATACCTGGAACAAACTTAAGTTGGTCTCTAAGTTGCTACTGGACAATTTTTATTTATTTATTTATTTTGGCTGCACCAGACCATCACGGCTACCTACCTTAATCTAGATTTATAGTGCTTATTATTCTTGTTTTTACACTTTGAGACAGTTTGGGAGCCAAGTGTTTGGGTGCTTCACGTGCTGAAGTTGACTGCAACATGTCCAAACTGACAAGCTATCACATTCCCAGCACCACACATTATGTTTTGGTTTAGTTTGTCAGGCTCAGGAGCTTATCCAAATAGGAACCATGACAATACAGCTGTAATTTAAACTAAGTGCAGTAGATCAAAGACATAATTGCCAACTTTGATAACCATGAATATCACCAACAAATAAAACTAATGATAAATGATTTGAAAGCACACATGTCATATGGCCTCCATTTCTACAAACTGTAGCAAAGGGGAAAGCAAGAAAGGATTGAGGCAACAGCAACCAGGCGATTGCCAGCTCTTTTCTGGAAGGTGTGGGTGGCTCTGAAAAGAGCCTTTGGTTCAGTTTCAAGGAGAACTGCGAGGCCCAGAAGAGCAGCTTCACTTCCCTTTGGCCTTGTGGCTCTCGGTCTTCTTGGGCAAGAGGACGGCTTGGATGTTGGGCAGGACGCCGCCCTGGGCGATGGTGACTTTGCCGAGCAGCTTGTTGAGCTCCTCGTCGTTGCGGATGGCCAGCTGCAGGTGGCGGGGGATGATGCGGGTCTTCTTGTTGTCGCGAGCGGCGTTGCCGGCCAGCTCGAGGATCTCGGCCGTCAGGTACTCGAGCACGGCCGCCAAGTAGACGGGCGCGCCGGCGCCCACCCGCTCGGCGTAGTTGCCCTTGCGCAGCAGGCGGTGCACGCGGCCCACGGGGAACTGCAGGCCGGCCCGCGAAGAGCGCGACTTGGCCTTGGCCCTCGCCTTGCCTCCCTGCTTGCCGCGGCCAGACATGCTGTCGTCGCTGAATCCACACAACTTCCTCTCCCAAGAAAGCGAGCCAACTACGGGAGGCAAAGCCGGCGAGGGGCTTTTATACCTTCCGAGAGGCTCGAAAATGACGCTTCTGATTGGCTGGAGATGGAGTTAAAAAAAATAAACCAATTGGGAAAAAGATTTCTAAGTCTGCACCAACCTGAGGGGGAGACGACGCGTTCATCCAATTGAAAGTGGGGAATCACAGGCTCATCATTTGCATGTGCGCGCCCAAATGGGGATGAGCTTAAGAGCCCTCGCAGCCAATCGAAAAGTTGGGGCATAACAGCTCCCCACTCCGAGCTTCCGCGGCTTCTTCTTACAGTCGTCTGACAGAAGGGGTGGGAGTGTTTCTAATGCGTGAGGTTGAGGTGTGCTTTGATGAATGAAATAATTTAAATTGTGCCATAAGGAAGAGCTTGTTTCTGTCGTGCGCGCGCTAAATTTCGCCCGAGAGTTAATGTGTCAGCTTTGGTCTCGTGGACAGCTGGTCAATTATAGATGTATCCTTTGAATTATTATCATAATCATTGTTTATTTTATTTCTCGCCCTTAACACGCAGGTCCCAGAGATGTGCGGAATAGACGTGCCTGATGAAGCTCCGCTCCACGCTGCTGGAGCTTAGCTTGGGGGGCAAAGGTCTGCAGTGTGTCCAAGCAGATCCAGCATGTAGAACCTGATTGAGAGTGTATGGGTTCTGGGAAATAGGGGGTCACATTCAAACAAGATCGCCAGCCATGATTCTAGATTCAGGTAGGTAGCCGTGTTGGTCTGACGCAGTCGAAATAAATAAAATAGGTGCTACTGGACAATTTTTTAATTATTTATTTAGATCGCCAACATTACTCTGAACGAGGAGGCGGAACTCCGTCCGTGTCGACGATTAAGTTCCATCAGCAGAAGTTGAACTTTACACTAGAACTTGGGTGGAAGAGCCCGCTTTACCTTGGCGTTGGGGGCAGGGCTATGTTTAGTGCAGGAAATACATTTTTTACAGGAAATGTCCTAGTTCTAACTACCTCAGTTTGGGAATGCAGCAAGCCATGCTTGGTGTCACATCTCTGCAGGAAAAACACAAAAATTTCCTCCTCCTACTGACGTGAGGATGAAGAAGAAAGGAATTAGGTAATGAAGGAAGCAACCTTAAGAGTATCCCTCAAGCCTGAAGAAAGGTCATCATGGGTTAAAGGGCAGACTAGACTAGAGTTGCCCATGCCCTCTCATGTAGGTACAGTACATCAACCTCAAGCGCAAGCTGAGTTGTATTCCAACACTTGATGGTCCAATAGGATGACATTACAAAACAGCTTTCATATGCTCATATTGTACCATTGTCCGGCTAGTGGTCAGAGTTTTCAGGGACCCTACACAGAAATGAAGGGGAAGCGAGTGAATTGCACGTCATAAGAATACCTTTCTACGCCTGCTCAAAAGCAGGGAAGGCGCCAGCGCGCTCTCTCAGTTAAATTGTTGCAGCTAATTTATTACTGGCTGTTTTGAAATACTGCTGCGTTTTATTGGAGAAGCTGACTTAGCATTGCCCTATAGCGTTGTTGTAACAGTATACGCTCCTGCGTTCACTCCCCGCTCGTCCTCGTCCCCCGCTCAAAGTTTTCCTTCAGGTCGGCTTTCAGACTATATAAAGTGAAACTGCTGCCTGTCGCTCTCATTCGCAAGGTCTTTGAAGCTCTAAGATGTCGGGTCGCGGCAAAGGAGGGAAGGGGCTCGGGAAAGGGGGCGCCAAGCGCCACCGCAAGGTGCTGCGCGATAACATCCAGGGCATCACGAAGCCTGCGATTCGCCGCTTGGCTCGCCGTGGAGGAGTCAAGCGCATCTCTGGGCTGATCTACGAGGAGACCCGGGGCGTGCTGAAGGTTTTCCTGGAGAATGTCATCCGCGATGCCGTGACTTACACGGAGCACGCCAAGAGGAAGACCGTGACTGCCATGGATGTGGTCTATGCCTTGAAGCGCCAGGGACGCACTCTGTACGGTTTCGGCGGCTGAAATTAGGCAATGCCGCAGTAGCATTAGCAGTTACCAAAAAAATACTCAAAAGGCCCTTTTAAGGGCCATCCACGTTTTCAACAAAGAGTTGTATTACTGTTACAAAGTAGCCTTATGTACCAAACTTTCTGCCACTTAGGTTTATACTTTGTTGTAGCTGCCAGACGTCAGAGTGCTCTTTTACCTCCCGTTTCCAAATCACACTGCAGATCATGTGCAGCGAAGCAAAATTTATGTGCATCCCCCCAAAATTCAAAAGCTCCTTTCCCTTTTTTTGCGGGGGGAGGGGGGGAAAAGGTACTTCATTACGAACGCATTTTCACTAGTAGTGATTTCTTTCAGCCTTTTTTGATATTTGTGGGTGGCTCTTAAAAGAGCCTTTTTGTGATGCACAGATGTTTTAGATTTTGTTAGGTGAAAAAGCCCGCTTCTTCCTCATTTGCCTTTGGGCTTGTGGCTCTCTGTCTTCTTGGGGAGGAGAACAGCCTGGATATTGGGCAAGACTCCCCCCTGGGCAATAGTGACTCCTCCCAGCAGCTTGTTCAATTCTTCATCGTTGCGAACCGCCAGCTGGAGGTGACGGGGAATGATCCTCGTTTTCTTGTTGTCCCGGGCAGCGTTGCCCGCCAGCTCCAGTATTTCAGCCGTGAGATACTCCAGCACCGCGGCCAGGTAAACCGGGGCTCCCGCGCCCACCCGCTCGGCGTAGTTCCCTTTGCGGAGCAGGCGGTGCACGCGGCCCACGGGGAACTGGAGGCCGGCGCGCGAGGATCGCGACTTCGCCTTGGCCCTCGCCTTCCCCCCTTGCTTGCCGCGGCCAGACATGGCGACACTGACTCAGCTCCGCTCAGAGGCGCAACAAAAAATAAAACTGCAATTAAGAAGAAAAGAACCCCCGGCGCCTTTTATGCCCTCCTCGCCGAGGGACGCGCAATTACGGATTGGCCAGATCTGTCACCAGCACAGCAGAGCCAATGAGAAGACAATTTCTAAAGGCGGCCAATCGGGAGCGGAGAGGCAGCTGCCGCCCAATGAAAAGCCGGCGCTTGCAGTGCTCTAATTTGCATGTGCGTGCGCAGTGGCGGCGCTACAAAATGCTGCCCTCAGCCAATGGAAAGGTTCGGCATTGGAACCCTTCATTTGCATAGGGAGACTATAAATACAGGGCTGGGATGAGTTAGCCTGCTTCACACTTCGCTTTTTTCTTCTTTTTGCTGGTACAGAAAGTAGGGGGGGCCTCCTGCACAATGCCCGAGCCAGCCAAGTCTGCTCCGGCTCCCAAGAAGGGCTCCAAGAAGGCGGTGACCAAGACCCAGAAGAAGGGCGACAAGAAGCGCCGCAAGAGCCGCAAGGAGAGCTACTCCATCTACGTCTACAAGGTGCTGAAGCAGGTCCACCCCGACACCGGCATCTCCTCCAAGGCCATGAGCATCATGAACTCCTTTGTGAACGACATCTTCGAGCGCATCGCCGGAGAGGCTTCTCGCCTGGCTCATTACAACAAGCGCTCCACCATCACCTCCCGGGAGATCCAGACGGCCGTGCGCCTCTTGCTGCCGGGGGAGCTGGCCAAGCACGCCGTCTCGGAGGGCACCAAGGCTGTCACCAAGTACACCAGCTCCAAGTAAGCGGACTCTGCTGCTGAGAAAGGCCACCCAGAACCCAAAGGCTCTTTTAAGAGCCACCCACTTTTCTCAGAAGAGAGCGAGTCACTTGTCTCCAAACTGCAGTATATTTACCTGGCACGTTGGCGTCCCCCGTCCCCCCCCCAGCAATAAAAGGCAATGACTTCTTAAATTTATCCAGAATTCTACGCATAAGCTCGTCTGTTACTGCGGCAACCTATCAAACAAGTGCAACGTTTCCCTCTTTCCGCCCATTCTCCGTTACATCAGTTTCGTAGATGGTTTTGCAGTCACACAGTTCTGGATTTTGCTTTTGGCACAGAAATTTCAGATTAGTACTGCCTTAATTTCTTTTTTAAAATGCTACAATTTTGAAACGAGCCCTAATCTACATAACGGAATCTAGTTATGTAGCCTGCAGTAGGTTACGTTCTGCGGAGATGGTCCCGCTAGTCAGAACACTTTAGCACCTTGTCCGTTTTAGGGACAGAGATTAACACCTGAAACTGACTTGAATGCTCCATCTTTCAGCCTGTATGCAATTCATCGATACCTGGGCAAGTTAGTATAGCAGAATCGATCTAGTCATGGGGAAGGTCCTGTTCGCTCGCTGCTTCCGATTCTCCCCCAAAGAACCTGCTCAGCGGGAGTCTTTATTGAAGCCTTGAGACAACAGCCTCTTTGCGCATGGATGGGTGTCTCCTGCTGGGCACTTTTCTAAGCCTCAGAGATCCTGGCGGGGCGCACTTGCGGCATAGCATCCTCAATAGGCTTCCTAAGAAAATGGCATGGCGCGGAGCGGGGGGCAGCCCAGTGTAACAAGTGCAAGCTGCTTCCGTATTAGGAAGAATACGATCGCGACAGAATAAGCAGTGCGATCCCTGTTCGCTTGGTGTTTTACATCCCTCTTCTTTGTCATTCTCTATACTGCCACCTAATGGGCATATGCGGTCATGCAGAGTTGATCGAAAGCTGGTCTGCAGAGGCTGCTCATAGCGGGGCAGAGGGGCCGGCTGGTTTCCACCTCAGTATTGCCTCCACCATGTTTGCTGCTGGCCTGCTTGTTGCTTCTCTCTCTCTCTGCTAGCTCTGTTCCTTTTCTGAAATCTGACAGGGGCTACTTCTCCAGGCTTGATGGAGACCAACTCCTACTGGCCTCCAAATATGCAAATAGTCACCTGTGGGAAGGAACACACCTTTCTCTGACACACCCACCCATTATCCCTGTGTGTTTCTTAGAATCACATAATTGTAGAGTTGGAGGGGACTCCAAGGGTCATCATCTAGTCCAACCCCTGCAATGCAGGAATCTCAGCATCCAGTCACCAGACCCTGCTTTGCTTTCCACCAGGACCCCCTTTGCACCTTCACTTCACTTTTAAGACTGCTGTGGGCTCTCATGCATATGTTAATCAGATTTTCCAGAGGGACAGCAAAGCACCCTGTGTTGCAACCTTGGGGTGCTGCAGGTGCTGATTGACTCCCCCCACATCCACCTATTATCCCTGTGTGTTTCTTAGAATCACATAATTGTAGAGTTGGAGGGGACTCCAAGGGTCATCATCTAGTCCAACCCCTGCAATGCAGGAATCTCAGCATCCAGTCACCAGACCCTGCTTTGCTTTGCAAATGGCTAGCAGTTTTATTGCTGCACAGGGCCATTGCTGCATGTGTTGCTCTTTGTATTGTACAAGCACAAAGTAGGTGGTCCCCCAAAGAGCACCAAAGCCCCAGGGGGAGCCAACAGAACCCACAAATGGTATAGAAGGCAGTGAACATATTTGACAGATAAAACGATATGATATTGTACAGTATATTGTAAGGTAAAGGTACCCCTGCCCGTACAGGCCAGTCTTGACAGACTCTAGGGTTGTGCGCCCATCTCACTCAAGAGGCCGGGGGCCAGCACTGTCCGGAGACACTTCCGGGTCACGTGGCCAGCGTGACATCACTTCTCTGGTGAGCCAGAGCCGCACACGGAAACGCCGTTTACCTTCCCTATTTATCTCCTTGCACCCAGGAGTGCTTTCGAACTGCTAGGTTGGCAGGCGCTGGGACCGAACAACGGGAGCGCACCCCGCCGCGGGGATTCAAACCGCCGACCTTTCGATCGGCAAGCCCTAGGCGCTGAGGCTTTTACCCACAGCACCACCCACGTCCCATTGTATATTGTATTAGTACATAAAAACGCATGGAACATGAACTATATTCTGGCTGGGAAAGTGCAGTGAGTGGAGCATCTGCTTTCCATGCAGAAAGTCCCAGGCTCAATTCCTGGCATCTCCAAGAAGGGCTGGGGAAGTTCCCTGCCAGTCAGTGTGGGCAATGCTTGACTTGATGGGTCTCCACGCCATCAAGTGACCCAAGGAAGAAGCGGGGCTCCTCAGGCAGAAAAGGCCACACCTGCAAACAAAGACAGCAAGCTCCACTTTGGGCACCCAAGGGGAACCAATCCCAACAGGGCTTGCATTTGACACCAAATTTAAAAGGCAATCCAGGTGAGTGCTGTTTCTGAAGGAGTCCCTGGGTGAGCCCTTTGAAGCCACATCTTTAGCTGCCACCCAGTGGCGTAGCGTGGGTTGTCAGCACCCGGGGCAAGGCAAGTAATTTGTGCCCCCTAACCTGTGGATTTGCGCCCCCTAACCCGTGGATTTGCGCCCCCTAACCCGTGGATTTGCCCTAACCCCAGATGTTGCGCCCGGTGCGGCCGGCCCCCCCTGCACCCCCCACGCTACGCCACTGCTGCCACCACAACTATAATGGATACAACTCTTAACTATGTGGTGCCTCATTAGTCAGAGGCAAAATGTAGGTGGCAAAAAGGCAGGGCAATGAATGTGACTCTTAACTTTGTGCAACTGCCTACATTGCACACATCAAACCCTCTGTGAAAATAAGAGGAGACATTGGGGCTATCCTTTTGCTTCACTCCTTTCAGGTACTGGTCCATGCCTAAAAGCGCTGTGGTGCTTTCCCCATGAAAACTTGTTATTTAGTGCATAATTGGAGCAAACATCAGGCTTTCAGTGGATTGTCGTTTGCTCTGGTTGAGCTTTCCAGAGTGGGGAAAGTGCTGCAAAACAACCTGGGGCTGCAGCATCCTGACGGTTGTTGGAAGTGATTTGTTAAAAATGCTCCCAGCATTTTTTAAATGCTGTATAAAAGAACTACTGCTCCCATCTACCCCGCAAACAGAATACTTGCATCTCTGGCTTTAGCCCAGTACTTTGTTCTCTGCGCTAGTTTTCTATTGCCATATTTTTCTAAAACAAAGCAAAACACCAGAGAACTTGTCCACATAATGGACCTAGTGAAGGAGAACTTTGGTAGGTGGGCTGAGAGTCTGTTGGACCCTGAGTGAGAATCCGGAGGATGAGAGAGAGGGTGTGCTGGAAGGGAAATGAACTGACATTGCTTTATATATGTTAGTAACTTAGTATTAACATAATCTTTTTATGTGTAACTGTATTTTTAATAATATTTTGCTTAAGTTGTCTGTTGTTGCTTCAGTTTTCTGTATTTTTAATATATTAAGCAGTATCGAAATTAAACAATCAGCCAAGGTACCATTAGATATGGACTTCAAGTTTGAAGTCTGGGCTCCCCACAGCAAACAGCAAGTTGGGGTGCTGCTCAGATAGCAGGTTTCTCAGAGAGCCTCTGAGGTCCCATCTGCCGATGCAGGACTTCCCCCCCAGTCACCCCAAAAGTTCTTTAATCAAAAAGGAACCTGTTCTGGCCACTGCCACATGAAAAGCTTATTCGGAAGAGAGAAGGGCAGCCAGGACAGCACAAGGAAGGGCAACTAGACCAGTGTAAAGCGCCATTTAAACCTGGCAGCAACTCTTAAAATGCAGTTATTCTTTCAGGGTTCCTTTAAAAGAGATACAGCAAGCTGAAATTTGGCAACTGTCATGGAAGAGCTTAAAAGATGTGAGTCAGGAAGCTAGCCAAGTACTTTGTTGTCCCTCTCTAAGAAGAACAGAACAGACACAGGAAGCACCTGCCTCTGCTGCACTACAAGAAAGTCCAGTGCCACCTAGTGATTAAACCATATAATGACACTATCCACATAGCAAATGAGTCTGTTTGTAGCTGACAGAAGCAACCATGAGGAATAACATTGACTCTGAATCGGTGTGCCGACTTAAATAAAATATGGAGAGGCAGGTAAGCCACACCCCACGTAATCAATCACATGACAAGGTGCACACACACCATTTGGATGATGCCCATCAACTTTGGGGGGCCCTGGCCCCCTGAAATATTTTATTGGGGGGCCAAGACCCATTGGCCCCTAGAAGTTGATTCCTATACTCTGAATCACTATTTGTCACATACCAGTTTAAAATACAGGAGCTCTCTCAGAAGGGAAAAACAGTTAGCAATCTTAGGCAGGCTAAGAAAACTATGAGGGTTCATTTGAGTATTGTGTAAAACATCATACAATGGAGTGACTTTATCCAGCACATCAGAATTTAGGCAAAGGCATTGACCAAGCCACACAGAAAATTTCATTATTATGGAGAGTCAGTGTGGTGCGGGTGGCGCTGTGGTCTAAACCACTGAGCCTCTTGGGCTTGCTGATCAGAAGGTTGGCGATTCGAATCCCCACGATGGGGTGAGCTCCCGTTGCTCTGTCCCAGTTCCTGCCAACCTAGCAGTTCAAAAGCATGCCAGTGCAATTAGATAAATAGGTACTGCTCCAGCGGGAAGGTAAATGGTGTTTTCATGCACTCTGGCTCTTGTCACAGTCCTCCGTGCACCAGTAGCAGTTTAGTCCTGCTGGCCACATGACCCAGTAAACTGTCTGTGGACAAATGCCGGCTCCCTCGGCTTGAAAGCGAGATGAGCACCGCAACCCCATAGTAGCCTTTGACTGGACTTAACCGTCCAGGTGTCCTTTACCTTTACCTTTACCTTATCTTTAGTGCTAAGTGCATTGGAGTAGGACCACATAGATTGGGGTTCAAATCTTCTTGCAACCATGAAGGCTTTGGACCAAACACTGTCTCTCAGCCTAACCTACCTCAAAAGGTTATTGTGAAGGTAAGAGGGAGAGGGAGAGAACCATGTGCCCTTTTCTTAGTTTAATATTCACAATATAAAACAGATTGTATAGTAACAGTGATGTGGACTGGACCTACCTTCAACCTACTTTTGTAGAAACCCATCATTCCAGCAGGTGCAGGCAGCCAGTGACTATTCAAGGCAAATGCAGCCCACTAGTCATGAATGGTTTCTCTGGGACTGGATCAGCTTCTTGGTCTTTGTTTTGGCTGATGGGGAAAGCACCTAGCAGGCACAACATCTGGCAGGATGTGAGCTATGTTAAATTAGTTGTGCTGCTCAACCAATTAAGCAGAATTTTGGAAGGGGTGGGAACTGTGAGAACACAAATATTTCAAATCTCAGTGATGGTTCACTGTGTCTTGAGAATTTCAGGATTGTAGCCAGTAGCTTGACTGGCTTGTGGGAGCCTCTCTCTTTTTTATCCTTACAACAATTATGATTTTATGCTGTGAATTGGCATGTGGTTTTGGGATGAAGAAAGTTTTACAAATTTGGAGGAGAAGGAGGAGGAGAAGGAGACATCAGTTAGTTCTAGAATGGATAAGCTTTGGTTCTCCAGAGATTTCTGGATTACAACTCCCATCATGTTTGACCATTGGCCAGTGGCATAGTGTGTGTTGCCAGAGCCCAGGGCGGGGGATGTGTTGCACCCCCTGTTGGACTGGGCAGCTGTGGTGGGTGCATGTGCCAGGAGGAAGTGCCTGGAGAGAGTGAATGGAGTCCACCTCCCAACAGGCTCCTCTACTGCTGCCTCCACTCACCTGAGCACTAGACCAACCTGCCTGCTGCCACACCTCAGCTGCTAGGGGTCCATGGCTGTCATGGAGGTGCCTGATTATGCCCCCTCAAAAATGTGCACCTGGGGCCATGGCTTCCTTGCCCCCCCCCCCCATGCTACACCTCTGTTATTGGCCATGCAAGCTGTGGGAGTTGTGGTTAAACATCTGAAGGACTATTGGCTATCTCTGGTCTGCTCCCTGCAACCTGCTTGTTTCCATATGAGTAGCAAAAGCCATACACACACATTGGCTTTCTGTTTTCCTTCCATAATCCTGAAGCTGCAGAGTTGTGATTTTCATCTTTTTTATATTTTAAGGACAGCTCCCTCTTTCAGTTGCCTAAGAGTTTGTGCATTAGAGCAGAGGTGGTGAACTGACAACCTGCAGGCCCAAACTCCCCCCTCCAATACTTTTTTTTTGCTAACCTGCCAACTCCTTGCTATATTTGGCAGGCAGCAGTGGCATCAGCATCACCAGCAGAATCAGCAGCAGCACTGGCAGCATCAACAGCAACATTGCTGCTAATAACCAAATTAAATCTGTCAGCAGTGGCTGTGAGTGTTCAGCACTTCCACCGCTCTGGGTGCTTTCACCATTCTTTCCAGGGGAACTCAGAGAAGGCAGGCAGAGCACGTTGGAGCAGATCTACTCTAACGATTCACAAAAAGTGCTAGCAATTCCCACATTTGAGGAGGTGTACAAAATTCAGATGAGTCAGAAGGCTGATGCTCTAAGGACAAAACACAAAACAGATACATCAATCATTTTCCCCAACAAAATATTTCTGCTGCACTAATCTAGACTCTGGCAGCCAATGACAGTTGGATTCCTATGCCATGGATAAAGTCATTCAAATTAAGCAGATATGCATATTTTATTATTATCATTTTATATACAGTTCATTTAGTCCTCGTTCTGTTTCACTGTTTCTTGCAGCTTCTTCTGGTTTCTGTTTAGACATAAGCAATGTGCAGTGAACTAAACTTGGTGCTGAGGCCAGCCCCATAATAGCAACTGGAAAACTTAGCAATCATTGTGACTTTTAAGACTAGAGTAGACATTGCCCACACAGGGGCCCCATCTGCACTATGCATTTAAAGCAGTACTGCACCACTTTAAACAGTCATGGCTTCCCTTAAAGAATCCTGGGAACTGTAGTTTGTTAAGGGTGCTCAGAGTTATTAGAAACCCTTGTTCCCCTCACTGATTCCCAGAGTGGTTTAACAGTCAACCCTTCTTCCCAGCGAACTCTGAGATTGTCATGGGGTCAACACATCAGCAGAGCCAATCCAATGCAGCTCCTGCTGGAGCATTTCCACTGCGACAACCTTGCTGCCACATTGTCCCTTCCCCTCTCCATCCCAGGATGCAGGAACATGTTGGCTAGAGGGAGGTCAGGTACCTTGCATTGTCCACTGGTGGACTTCAGGAAAACTAAATGTTTGAAATTTAGAACACTGGTAGTTTGTTGTTTGATTCTACACATTCATTTTAATATGTATTTGTTTCAGGTTAAGTCGAAAGACATTGCACAACACTGTAGGGAGAGGGCTCACGATCCTGCTGTAATGTTGTACAATTGGGGTTGAGATGGGAGGTCTCTTGAGACACTCTGCCATTAGGCCTGGTGAGGCAGCAGGTCTGGTGGGCAGGGTCAGGATCCCCTGGACTCTTTCTCCTAAGGCCTCCCTGGCCCTTTCCTCCTGGGAGGACTAAGCGACCCTGGTTGCAGAGGACACTCTCCCAAACTGTCACCAGTGTGGAACTAACATTCAGGTGCCAGTCTGTTCGGCTCTGTATGTGGAATGGGAGGGGGCACCATCTTGTCCTTTGCCTCCCAGGAAGCAAAACGTCTGGCCCAGCTGAGAGAGAGCGCTACATGTTGTTGTTGTTGTTGTTTTGTTCAGTTCAGCTGTCTGGCCACTGGAGGGCAGTGTGCCACTTCCGAGACCATCAAAACTCTAATTGAGGAGTGAATCTTCTTGTCCTCCAAGGCAAAAGGCTCAACCAACTCCAATGGCCCATCATGTTTCAAGAGATGCTGCTCAAGCTAATCCTCCCCAAGGTACCAGCATTGACATCATCATCTGGGTGGGCACAGGCAGAGCTGTGCATGCATTTAAAACACGTGACTCAAATGACATGCCCAGAAGGATGCGACCTGCATAAGTCATGCAAATTTGCACCATTTGTTCTGTTTTTGTTCCAGAAGACAACTGCTATACAGAGCACTTAAACCTTCCTACTTCTCTTCTCCCTATGAAATCCATACTTGCAGCCACCATGAGGTCTAGAAACTTGCTTTTTTACAAACAACAACACAACCTTAGCATACCCTCCGAGTGTCCTGATTTTCCAGGGACAGTCCTGAAATTACAGAAGATGTCCTGGTTTCTCATTTGATCCCAGAATGTCCCGGTTTTCCTTTTTCCTCCCCTCCCCATCTCAGAGAACAATTAAAAGTGGTGGGGGTGGGTGGGGGTCCTGTTTATCCTGAAAATAAAATCCCTGCACCCAATGAAGGAAATGGTAAATCTGGCATACGAAGCCCTTCTTGTAATTTTGAAGGAAAAGGTCACCAGTACACTTTAAATCCATGAACTACAATGCTTCAGCAGCAAGCCATTTTTAATGAGTATTTATTCCTTTATTAAAAAAGAAGCCTTACACTGTCTATTCAGAAGTAAGTCCCACAGTATTCAATGGAGCTTCCTCCCAGGTAACTGGGTAAAGACTAGGCAGCCTTACACTGCAATTCTAAGCATTTTTACTCAGAACTTAATCCCACTGAGTTCAATAGGATTTCTTCTATCGTGTGTTCCTGAGCTTTCTCACAGTTTCCATTACTGCTACTATATCTCGCCTTTTCCCCTCACAGGGACTCAAGGCAGCTTAAGGCTAAATTTTTATTTTATTCTATTTATCTGTGGAAGGTGTTATACACAGTTCGTTCCCTCAGACATTTTTTCTTTACAACAATCCTGCAAGGACAACCTGTCATTGACTCAAGGTGATTGATGTCTATGTGTTCTATGTGATTGATGTCTATGTGTTCTATGTGTTCATGGGCGCATAACGTCTATGTGTGGGGCGAGATCAAGCGCGGGAGAAGCTTCCTGATGCAGAAGAGGATGTCCCTATTTTCACCAGGGAAATGTTGGAAGGTATGGGACACGGGTGGCGCTGTGGGTAAAAGCCTCAGCGCCTAGGGCTTGCCGATCGAAAGGTCGGCGGTTCGAATCCCCGCGGCGGGGTGCGCTCCCGTTGCTCGGTCCCAGTGCCTGCCAACCTAGCAGTTCGAAAGCACCCCCGGGTGCAAGTAGATAAATAGGGAACGCTTACAAGCGGGAAGGTAAACGGCGTTTCCGTGTGCTGCGCTGGCTCGCCAGATGCAGCTTTGTCACGCTGGCCACGTGACCCGGAAGTGTCTCCGGACAGCGCTGGCCCCCGGCCTCTTGAGTGAGATGGGCGCACAACCCTAGAGTCTGTCAAGACTGGCCCATACGGGCAGGGGTACCTTTACCTTTACATTTACCTTATGCCTTAGTTATTTAGGATGTTGTATGCTGTGCCCATTATAAAGTTCTACAAGCATATAGAATTGTAGAGGATCTATGAATAAAACACAAGTGAAGTGGAACATAGATCATGTCCTAGGAATTGCTAGAGCTAGCGGGCCTGTCACCCTGTCATCGCAACAGAAAAGCCCTTGGTCTACTCAGAAGTAAGCCCCACTGCGTTCAAGTGGGCTTACTCCACTTGGATTTCCAAGGGTGTCTTTGGTTCTTGTGTTATTTTGGAACATGTGGATTTGAAAGGGCTGTGTGTTTGATAGAGCTTTAAATGTGAACTGACTCAAATCTCTCTCCTCCCAACATCCCACCCCGCGGGATCCTTGGCTCGAGATCTCCTGCCCCTTTCTCTCCCATTTTAATTTCTCTCTCTCTTTAAATTTGCTTACAGGACAGCTGGGCACTGGGCACATCTCTGTTGCCTCTTGCTATCCCTCACAGACCATGGTGCAAAGTAGCAAGCAGGCAGTGCTGGGAGTCCTCAGCCACCTGCCCTCTCCTTTTGCCCAGAGACATCCTTAAATTAGCATATGCAAAATGGATGCAAATTTGTGCCACAGGCCTGCACCCCTGGGTCCTTTTTTTGCACCTAGCAACGCCCCTGGTTCTCTGAAGAGTCTTTAATTAGAAAATGGGAAGTGGAAGCCACTGATCTCCTAACAACAGCTCTGTGTGGCGCTGCCTCTTTCCCAAGCAGTTGCAGTGGAAGGGGGAGAGGCCTTCTCAGGGTTCGTTTCCGTCTGGAGTCTCATGGCAGTTTTGTTTTACTTTACCATTATTATTTTATTTGGGCTTCAGTACAGATCTCTTTTCCCCTCCCTTATTTCTTATGGGGGCAATGTTACTGCTGGTGGAACAATTCACAGCCAAGACAGAGGAAAGGAATAGACTGAAGATTTAATGTAGATGGTCTGCAAAGTGTCTGACTCAGTGCTTCCTGTGTAACCTCTGAACAACAAACCTGAAAAATCCTTCCACTCCAGGTCAGATTTATTCCTGGTTTAAGAATATGCGCAGTGCTTAGATTATTGGGGGGGGGGATTATTAACGGAATCCCGCACCTCTCAACTCCCTCTATTTTTGCCAAAACAACTCTCATATCTTGGTAAAAACAGCAGCTTTCTAAACTTGCCAGCCCACTCTGCCCCTCCTTAAGATTTGACGGTTGACTAAGTCAAACAATTAAAACCACAGGGCTGAGTTTGTGTCACAATTCTGTGCAAGTGGAGAAAAGGTGCAGCAACAGAATCCAGCCTCCTGGCACATCAGCTTTCATGCACAGGTGTGGGTGGATTTTTTAAAAATGGGGAAAGTTTCTAGTCCCTATGATTTCACTGATATGCTTGAGAGCACAGGGACAGTACCTGGCAGAATCTCGGAAGCCTTTTGAATCCTATTTGCTGATCAGAAAAAAGGAGTGCCCCAGAAACGATGGGTGTCCATGGATGACATGCTATAGAGGAAGTGCAAGGGGAGTTCCTTCCCTCACTTTTCAATGTGATTGTCCTGCTGTCATCTTCTTCCACAGCCACTATTGAGCTAGATGGACCAATGGTCTGATGTGGGAGAAGATAGCTCCCATGAACAGAGAGGCAGTTGGGGAGACAGAGAGCTGGGAAAGGAGCTGAGGGCATTGAAGCTGACCAGGTCAGAGGAGAGAGGCTGTCAAAGAACTTTCTGTGCATTGCCTGCAAGTTCACTGTTACTGGTGGGAGTGGAGCACATGGTGGAGCAGAGGCAGCCTCATGGAGCCAGTGGTGCATAAGAAGACAAGAAGAGCCCTGCTGGATTAGGCCAAAGGTCCATCTAGTCCAGCATATGTTTCTGACAGTGGCCAGCCAGATCCCTACAGGAAGCCACAAAGCAGGACCTGAGAGCAACAGTCACTCTCCCCTCCTGCAGTTTCCAGCAACTGGCATTCAGAAGCACACAGCAGAGCCATCAAGATCCAGCTGACTTTTCCTTCCTTATCCTCCATGATGGAACTAGGAAGGGTTGGGGTTAGGGACATGCCTTGGCCACTGCCTTGGCCACTGCCTTGGCTTGCCAATGTTCTGCCCCAGGCCTGTTCAGGAGAGCATCTCCTCTACTCTGCCCCTGCTAGTTAGAGACAAGCCCCACTGGCGGAGGAAGAGGAGTGCGGAGGGAGTGCACCGCCCCCAACAGCGTGGTCCTGGCAGGGTGCCATCGTGGCTGCTCCCCCCCCCCGCTCTGGGCACCCCACCCCCAGGATGTGCACCAGCCCCGCCTTATCCTGTTCTCTGCCCCCATCCCCGGTACCAGAGCATGAAGCTCCGCCACTGCCAAGCCCCACCATGTTTGAGGGGACAGGAAAGGATGCAAAGGTCTGGAGCCTGAATCTCAGTCTCTTCAACAAAATGGTTCAATCAGCACCAGCAACAGAGGTCTGGGGTCCCAGAACAAGCAGGAGGGGCCCCAAATGCAGCAGAACTGACTTACCACATATTGGAGGAAGTGAAGTAATACACATTACCGGCTAAAGAGCACCCACCCGCCAGGGTAAGACCATTCTGCCCAGTCTAAAATTATTGAGCTATGCCACTGTGAAGACTCATTGGAAGTGGTCAACCTGAAGATGGGTTTGCACACTAGAGGAGAGGACAGGAAGATGCAAGGACTCTCTCCCTTCCATGCCCCTCTTATCTCCTTAGGCTGAAAGAAGCCCCTTCTTTCCTCTCTCCCTCTCTTTCCACCTCCTGTCCCAGCTGCTTCTTGGAGGGCTCATCCACACTGCTGCTTTTCCAGTGCAAAGAAAGCACAGGGCCCAGCTCAGAAGCGGCATGGAGCTTCTGCCCTTCACCACTTCTGAAGCAGGTTCTCAGGACGCAGCAGCAGCCGCATCCCCCAAGCTGAACAGAGCACACCTCATCTGAGGGTTCATCCAGGCTTCCTTTGCTGCCATGCTTTTTAGGCTCTGTGTCCAAGCAGTTTTATTTTTTGTCCTAGCGAAATATACTACTGAATCAGAGCAAACGGTAATATGCGAAAAACCAGATTCAGCAGTAAAATGTGGGTTTTCCTGGGGAAAGTGCTAGAACACACACACACACACAGAGAGAGAGAGAGAGAGAGAGAGAGAGAGAGAGAGAGATGGAGAGAGACTGACAGGACATGGCGCTTTAAAGGCTAGACCTGCACCTAGAAATGTGGCACAAAAGGAAGTCTGGATGATCCCTTAGTCCCGCTTCTGGCTGGAGACAGATTAACCTCCTCCATCTTCCCAGGGCACTGATGTTGATGAGTTACAGTATACAGTGGTACCTTGGGTTAAGTACTTAATTCGTTCCGGAGGTCCGTTCTTAACCTGAAACTGTTCTTAACCTGAAGCACCACTTTATTATTATTATTTTTTATAATAATATTTATTAATTTTCCAACAAATTAAACACAACACTACAAAAAACAAAAAACAAAAACCATACAATAATAATAATAACAAAGAAAGAAAAAGACTACAAAACACTAACCTACAACTAACATAACAAAACAAAAACCATTTAAAACACAGTCCAATTTCAATATTTTATCCTCCTTTCACTAATTTCCACGACTTCCTCGCACCTCCCTTTTTGTATTCCACTTCTATTGATTGTTTCAGCAATTCCTTTCCATCTTCCTCTATTTTCTATCCTATAATTGTCTTAACACATTCTAACCTAACTTTTCCCTTTAATGCTCTAATAAGGTCAGAATTAAACTTAATTCCTTGTAACATTTCTACTAAAGCCATATAACTTCATTCCAACATTTTTCTAACATTCATTAATTTTACAGTATTTCTGTAAATAGTCTTTAAACTTTTTCCAGTCTTCTTCCACCGACTCTTCTCCCTGGTCCTGAAGCGCCACTTTAGCTAATGGGGCCTCCCGCTGCTGCTGTGCCGCCGGAGCATGATTTCTGTTCTCATCCTGAAGCAAAGTTCTTAACTTGAGGTACTATTTCTGGGTTAGCGGAGACTGTAACCTGAAGCGTATGTAACCCGAGGTACCACTGTAGTCTGCTTGGGAAAGGGATCTTAGCACTATGAGTGATCATAAGCTTTCCAGTCCTCGCCAAAGAGCCCGGGTTCAGTCCCTGCTATTCTCAGGTGTGTGTTTTCAAAAGGGTCTCAGGTAGATGGTGATGTGAACAACCTCTGCTTAAGATCTTCGTGGAGAGCCTCTGCAAGACAGAATAGGCAAGATGGGTTGAATGGACACATAGCCTGATAAAGTATGAATTGTTAGGGCCCTGTGCCAGAGGACTCTGGAACATATTTTACTCCAGTACAGCAGGTGTGGCTAAACTAAAACTCCCAGCACCCCTAACCATTGGGCCATGCTGGCTGGGGCTGATGGGAGTTGGAGTACAACATCTGGGAGACCCACAGGTCTGTCCCTGCCCCCCCCCCCCCCCGATCCTTGCTTCAGGTCACAGCTTCTCAAATGCTGTGGTATTGAGCCTTCCAAAACCTTAGGGAATTGACTTTTGACCCTTCCTTACACGCACTAGCTGCAGTACAGAGGTTTCTGTGGGGGCTTAGCACACATTCCCAGGTAGCCATCTTGAGATGTTGCTTCTTCAGCCAAGGCTTGCCTGTGGTGCAGCTCTACTTTAACCACAAAGAGCTCTTCTCCGCCAAGCTCGTAAGGTAAACATGAGAAGGAATCAGCTGATAAGACTACCCCCCCCCCCACTAAAAAAAATGGAACAAATACAGAAACAAAGATAACGGCAGAGAGACTCGGTTAATTGACCTCAAAAACACAGCTCCTGGATATCTGCTTGTGTCCGGCGTCTGTCAGGCGCACAGCCTCCCCATCTTGCACGTCCACAGGCAGATTTTGAAGAGATCCCAAAGGGTCCTGGTTCCTTATCTGCAGAAGCAAAGCTTTCCTCACCCTCTGTGATTAAGGAGACATTCAACTGTCTTCCAACCGCTGTGATAAAAAGAAGGTGGAGTGTTGGTGGGTGGGGTGAGGCAAGCAGGCAGAGAATATGGCTTGGCAGAAATAAATCCCTCCCTTGCCTTTTTAGATATGATGGATCAGCAAGGATGGATGAAGTGTTCCCATCAGAGGGTGAGTTTGCACGTTGCCTGCTTTCATCCCTCAACAGCTAGGATATTTTTGTCAATTAAAAAGCCTTTGATTGATCCATCAATCAATCAATCAATCAATCAGTTGACTTGCTGATTTGAAAGAGTAGGAGTAAGATCCTGGCACACTGGGAAGGAAGTTCCACAGCAATGGCAGCAGATCTGATAGGTCATGTGTCTCTTAGACCTGTCTGCCTGACGTTGTATGTCACTTTCCATAACATGTTGTTCACTGGGCATAAAACAGAGAAGAGGTATCTGCACCCTGCTAGATGCTGCTCAACTACGACTCCCTGCTGGTCAGGGACTGATGGGAGCTGAGGCTGCCATCATTATATTTCAAATTTATGAAGTGCTTCACAGCCTGAAGCCATTAAAGCAGGGGCCAACAAGATAAAAATGAAATACAGTCGTACCTTGGTTGTCAAATGCCTTGGTACTCAGACATTTTGGCTCCCAAATGCTGCAAACCCAGAAGTGAGTGTTCTGGTTTGTGAACTTTTTTGGAAGCTGAATGTCCGATGTGGCTTCCACAGCTTCTGATTGAGTGCAGGACGATCCTGCAGCCAATCGGAAGACGCACCTTGGTTTTCGAACCATTCTGGGAGTCGAACGGACTCCCAGAACAGATTAAGTTTGACAACCAAGTCAGAACCCCCCCCCCCAACAAACTCTAAACACAATAAAGCCATCTGTATGAAGTCTAAAAACAAGGAAACTATTTCTATAGGTGTAAAATCAATATGTAAAATCACATGTCATGAAAAGCTTTCTTTAAAAAGTCTTCAAGTAAATGCCTAAACATTCTGAAGCAAGGCGCCTATCTAATTGCAGCTGGTAATTGTTTCCGAACTTGGAGACCAGCAACATCTGGAGGGCCACGGGTCCTCCCCTCCTGGCATAAAGACTTCCACAACTATTACAGTTTAGCTCTCAAGTGCTACATGACTGTCACTCATCCCAGGGCCTTTGCACTCAGTAGCCAGAACTCTGGAGTCCTGGAAGGCGGGAGTAAGTTTTCTTCGTAATGGACAAGAGGGCCAAATGGAGCTTGCAGAGTCAGTCTCACCAGGCAGCTGCCACAGCCCATCGCTTTGGAAGGGGCCCCTGCTGCTGACCGCTTGGATCCTGTAACTCCTGTCCCTGCTCCTCCTGCCACTTGCTCACTCACTCCGAGCGCCAGAAAGCCGTGGGCATGAGCAGAAGGATCAGCAGCTGCTCCGGCAAACTTGCTCATCTGCCTTTTCCCTAGGGGCGGCTGGTGGCAGACTTTGGGCTCTCAGATTTCAGTGGCACCTTGTGCGATGCTAAAATTCGGAGCCCTCCTCCACTCACACTCCATTCTACAGCACTGCAGCATTGCAGCCGGGGCAGCCACAGTGGTCGTGCTACTCTAAAACTGCACAGTGGTGGGGGTTAGGACCAGAGGGAGACTGCAGTATGCCTGAGGGAGCCAGCCCTCCCTCTGGGCTTGGTTACATGCAAAAATGGTTCTTACTGATGATCTGGTTTATAACAAGAGAGGCCAGGGAGGAGCTGCAGCTTACTGGTGGAGTATGTGTGTTCCCTGGTCAGAGCCGAGCTGAGCATTTCTAGGTGACGTAATGGCCCAATCCTCATGGATTCAAATAGACGACTTTCTCAGATGTGTGCATTGGGATGTCCCACTGTTTCACCCTGAGGTTCCCAGTGGCCGTATCAGAGCAGGACTTTGGAGAAGAGATCTGGGGACCCCTGAGTAGAATGAGTAAGAGGGCCCTGGAAAACACCATTTAACATGCCCCCTTCATAAGGCCAGGAAGTCCAGAGTCTAAAATCACTGTACATACCCCACTCTGGATTGAACATGGGGACATAGGAAACTGGCTTATTCCAAATCAGACAGTTGGTTCCCCTAGCTCAGTATTGTCTACACTGACTGGCAGCTGTTCTCCATAGTTTCAGGCAGGAAGACTCTCACAGCCCTACCTGGAGATGCCGGAGATTGAGCCTGGGACCTTCAGCATGCAAAGCTGCTGCTCTGCTGCCGGGCTCCTGCCCTTGCCCAGGGAACCTCTGCTTCCTGTCAGGCTTCATCTGCAGCTCAGGCTGGCTTATGGTGCTTCTGGAAAGAGGGAGTGGTGCTGCAGATTATGAAGCAGAGCTGGGATGAGCCCCAAGATCAGGCCGTGGGAAAGTGCACGGGGATTTGCAATGTTTGTGATTAACTAATCCAGCTCAGAGCATGACTAGAAACCAGATCCTCCGGGCCTTGTGGGCAATTGGGTATCATCCCGGCCTTGCAAAGTGAGCTGCAGACCACAGACGGCTGTAAGCCATCGACACACCCAGGCAGCTACGCAGGACAGCATGAGCCAAGATAGAAATATGCGCACACACAAACACACGCATTTCAAGAGGACTGGGTCAGTGAACACACAAACTTGAGCGTGTGATATGACCACACACACAATGCACTTCCACTTACTTCCCTGTTTAGGGAAGTTTTTAATATTTAATGCTGTATTGTTTTTAACACTTGCTTGGAAGCCGCCCAGAGTGGCAGGGGAAACTCAGCCAGATGGGCGGGATATAAATAATAAATTATTATTATTATTATTATTATTATTATTATTATTATTATTATTATTTATTGTACTTACATCTTGCCTTTCCTCTAAGGAACAACATCTGGGGGGCATCAAGCTTCCTCACCCTGGCATACATGGCTCTCCTCCCCTATTTTATCATCACAGCAGCCCTGTGAGGCAGGTGAGACTGGGAGTGCAGCAGGCCCAAGGTCACCCAATGAGCTTCATGATGGAGTGAGGATTTGAATCTGGATCTCCTCATCTTCAGAGGATCACAAGTAGCTGGGCTGGCAAAGGTTGATAATCCTAGGACAGATCAGTGTGGGAGGGGTTAGACTTTGGCCTGGGAGACTGGGGTTCAAGCCTCCCCACTCCCACATGAATTTCACTGGGTCAGTGGTTGTGTGGGAGGAGCTTCACACGGGATATCAGTGAAATAATAAAAAGATCAGACTGGCAAACCCCTTTCACAGATGCTGCCCAAAGTCTTTTAATTGGCCTCACTTTGGAGTAAGGGAGCAGAGGCAGAAGCCCCCCAATTTCCACCCCCACCAATTCCCAGGTTCTGAATGTGTCTTTTCCCTTTTGTTTGCAGAAGGATAAGAACAGCACTAATGATATATAAAAAAGATCCCTTCTTCAGCGGAAATTAGAATGTAGTTTGGAAAAGACTTGCTGTGCTTTGAGGAAGCCCTTGCTTTCCTTTTCACCATGTACACACATTTATTTTGTTCCACAGGCTTTAGAGCAGCCCAGGAGAAAGAGTCTGTGACCCTGAGGGCGTTCTTGGGCTCCAGCTCCCATCAGCCCCAACCAGCCTGGCCAATGGTCAGGAATATGCGAGCTTTAGTCCAACAAACATCTAGAGGGCCAGCAGTCCCGCATCCCAGCCAGTAGGGCCAGAGGTGAGCCTCAGATGAGCACAAGCCAGCCTTCTTTCAAACTGCCTTCTTTCCTTTCAGTTGTTCAGTCGGAACAACTATGGGCAAAGAAGACTTTGCAAAAAAAATTAAAAATAGAGAGAGCTCACAGTGGCTCTTTCAGTGGAGTGACCTTTAGCTTTGGCAACTGAAATGTTTATTGTTTTAAGAAAGAAGGGTAGGATAAAACTGATCAGGCTCTACCTAGAGTCCAGCCCTGGGAAACCCTAGCTCAGATTACATCCCTGTTGGAAATTTAAGAATCTGCTTTATGCCATCAGTCTGTCTAGCCCTGTATTGTCCTACTCTGACTGGCAGCTGCTCTCCAGGGTATTGTGCAGACAGGGAGGTTTCCCCCATCACCTGCTACCTGATTCTTCTTGCTAGAGACGCCAGGGGCTGAGTCTGGGACCTTCTGCATGAAAGTATCATCTGCTCCGTAATAATTCAGCTATGGCCCCTGACCCAAATGTTGGGGTAAACAGAACATCTCTGAACAGATGAACAGCTGAACAGGGCAAAGGATTCTGTGTAGAGATAATTCTCTCCAAATCAGACTCCCCAGTTTGTCTGTGATCAGCCACTTGGTCACAACAAAAGCCTTTGAGCGAGACTTCCTGCTGGGGGAAAATAGTTTTTTGTTTTGTTTGGCCAAAGTCCTATCCAGAAAAGGGAAATGCTCTGTGTGTCAATGGTTTATCTGAGATTCCTGTCTTTGTGGCCCAGGATCTCAACAATCCCTGGCTTTGCTAAGTCCCATTTCTTTTCTGGATTCACTTATACACACAAACGGAATAATCATCATCATCATCATAATACCACAAAGCAACTATGCAAAGCCTGAGTAAGGGCTGCTGCAATCCTCCCGTGTCCTTGTGCCAAATCCCCAAACCCAGGAATGGAAATTCACTTAAGGCTCCGGCATTCTCTCGAAACGAGCCAGCCAAATAAATTGTGATCCTCCTTGCCAGCTCATATGTTCCCCTATAATCCCACATACATTAGCTGCCACTTTTATCATCACAAACTACACCACAGTTATTTGCTCTGATCAGGCCTCTAAATCAGAGAGTTCAACCAAAAGAGCTTCCCAGAGTCAAGAGGGCTGTTCAGCTGAAGCTGCCCAGTACCCAAGGCCTGGGGCATCTGAGGCAGAAAACCTCACAGGCAACTGTCCCAGGCAGTAAAAGGAGTAAAAGGGAGAAAATTAAATAAAGAACGATCTATTTGCTACCCTTTCTGCATACTCAAAATCAGCTGCATTGAGGGGGTCACAAGGGATGACAGAGGGATTTATCAAATTTTATATGGTGGGGGGGGGGACCCAGGATAAAGCATAAATTATTAACTGATATTAAGGATAGAGGGGGGCTTTGTATTGCCAGACATGAAACTTTACTATGAAGCATCCTGCCTATGTTGGATAAAAGAGTGGATAATCTTGCAGAATACAGATTTATTGGATTTGGAGGGATGGGACAATAGATTTGGATGGCATGCTTACATAGGCTATGAAAAAGTCAAAGTACACAGGAGCTTTCTAAATCATATAATAAGGAAATCATTATATACAGTGTGGGATAGGTGTAAAAACCTAGTAGAACAAAAAACACCTTGGTGGTTATCCCCCTAGAGGCCGTTTCAGTAAAGAGGAAAAATATGGGGGGAGGGACTGGGCAACCTATAAAGAAATATTAGAGGAGGAAGAAAACCAATTAAAATAGAGAAAGTTTGAAGAAATCAGACATCATTTCACAGATTGGCTGCAGTACCATCAAATAAATGACATTTTAAAATTAGAAGAAAAATATTTGCGACAGAAGTTTTAAGGTTGGGAAAAGACTTAATAGAAAATAAAAGGAAACTATCTAAAATGTATAGACTCCTGCTAGATTGGGAAGTAAAAGAGGAAGAAGTCAAGGAAGCAATGATTAAATGGTCAAAGGATTTTGGGTATACCATTCGGATGGATGCTTGGGAAAAATTATGGACTAAATTTCTAAAGTTTACTGTTTGTTACACACTAAAGGTAAACTTCATGAAAATGTTTTATAGATGGCACATGACCCCCAGCAAATTGGCAAAAATGTACAAAACAAATTTAAACATATGCTGGAGGTGCAAACAGGCTGAGGGAACAATGTAACACATGTGGTGAGGAATTTTAAATTTTTTTCAGACAAACATTTGCAATAAGAGAAGGGTATTCCTATACACAACAGCAGCAAGAATGTAGATTGCTAAAGATTGGAAGGGAGAGAAAACTCCAACGAGAGAAGAATGGCAGATAAAACTCTTTGAGTATTTGGAACTTGCAAAGATGACAGAAATAATCAGGAATCAAATAAACGAAAAGTTTACAAATGAGTGGGAGCGCTATAGAGGGTACTTAAAAAAACATTGCTCCCAAATAAAATCTTTAGTGTGCTTCGTTTAATTTTTGCAAATTGCATGAAAGATGGATAATGTATTTTATTTGATGATGGTGATTGATAAGGTGAAAAAGGATGCAGTTAAAAAAGAAAGAATGGTCCTGCAGTGAGGTAGATGGAAGTCACATTAGAAAAGTAGATGGTTATTTATTTATGATTTAAAGTTACAGAGATACATGGTGTTGAATATTTTTAATAAGTAGGGGTGTTTTTTCATGATTTTTTCTTTGATGTACTCTATGATATTTTTTGATGATGAATGGAATAGATGTAATATCTAATGAAACCAATAAAGGGCCATGACAAAAGAGAGAGAGAGAGAGAGAGAGAGTCACATCACCCTGCCAAACAGTAGAGCTGGACTCGTCCACCTTCCCCCCACCCTGAATCAACAAGAAGTTGCATGATGCAGCAAATGTATTGTGTCACATAAGCTTCTGTGAGCCAGAGACCACATTATCTGGGGTTGCCATACGCCCGGAATTTCCCAGACACAGCTGGAATACTGCAGTCAGAAGCCGTGTCTGGGCAGAAATAGCTAAAAATGTCTGGGGAAATCCAGACATATGGCAGCTGATGTCAGGAGTCTACATTTTGGAGAATTTCCTTAAAACTAGCTCACATTTTCACTTTTTGAAATATGACAACCCTACATCATCAGATGCATGAAATGGTCTCAAACAAGTACAGCAGGTGTGGCAAGTGGAGCCAAAAGAAAATTTAATCATTTGTTTTGGTGTTGTTTTTATAAAGGAGACCAGAGTATCATGCAATGCAAGGAATATTGGTCTGGTATGTCACAATCCTATTGGGAGCATACAGCATACATGCATCCAATCACATGAGCGCAAGATCCAATCAGTACGGGTGCCACCCACACCAATGAGCTACTGGCATGAATAGACAGAACAAGATCCACAGGGTAATCCAGTGTTTCCCAACCTTTTTCTGACCCTGGCCCTCTTCTGACCTTGTTTCCTTCCTGTGCCCCCCCATGGGTGTAGCTAAGGGGGTAGCTCCCCCCCCATAAGTACAAATCAATAAAAAATCAATACAAATATGAGGTTCTGCCCTCCCTAACAAAAATCCTGGCTACGTTCATGCTCCCCCCATCCTACCAGTAGAAAGGTAGCTATATAAATGTTTGGGGGGGGTTGTAAATAGAACATGTTTTATTTATAATTTTAATAATTTATACAAAATACAATTACTTAAAATGATAGGACCATAATGAAATATTGTTGAAGCAGAAAAACATAGAACCAAGGAGCTGGAAGGGACCCCAAGGCTCATCTTCCTAGGGCAGCCCCCCTGCAATGTAGGGAACTCAGCTGAAGCACCCGAGACAGATGGCCAGTCAACCTCTGCTTAGAAACCTCTAAAGAAGGAGAGTCCAGAATCTCCTGAGGGAGATCCATCTTCCATGTAGTATAAAAGTAAACAGCACTTATTTGACCCCAGTTATTTGACACAGAGGGGGAAATCTACAGATACAGTCCAAAAGGCACACAGGGAGTTCTGTATGTATGGGAGAATTTTTAAAAGCAAGTGGTCCGCACTGACCTGGTGCAAAAAGATCTTGTCATCCGGAGGAGCCCTGGCTGCCTAGATTAAACACTATAGCCCCCCACACCCTTACCTGGGAGTAAGGCCCACTGAAACTCACTGAACAAAAATGGAAGCTGAACCCGGGGATGGCAATACAAGTGGGTAGTGAAGACATTCTGTAAAAAGTGAGTAAACAGAGTGCTCTTATTACCCAGAAAGTATCCAGTGCAGAAGCAATCAGAAGAAGTCCTGCCAATAATAATAAAAAAGGCAACATTTGTGTCAGGAGTAGAGGGATTTTGACAGAGCTATTTGTGGAATTGCTCAGAAAACCCAGGCTGCCCAGTCAATGAAGCCCTAAAAGATGCAGCGCAGCCACACAGGGCACTTTCCCAAGCCTTCAGGCTCTCTTGGTCACATATGGATGTCTCAGAATTGTTGGCACACTTCCACACTACCTAAAAGTGTGATACTCAGAGAATATAGGATTACTAGAAAAGTTTGTCAGTTGTGTGGGTGTTTCCCTCAAACGCGGCAACGAGGCCAAAACTTTTTTAAAAATAGCACGCACAGAACACAAATTTCCCCAGCTCCTAATGGCCAGGTGCATTCAGAGGAGAGCTCCCTTGCCTTGAAACTCTTTCTCTGCTTGTACTTTAAGACAAGAATATTGCAAACCTATGTGCTGGTGGGGTCTGCATTTATCATAGTAAGCACGCTAAAGCCATTGCTCCTATGCAGCATCACAGAATTGTAGATTTGGAAGGGACCCCTTGGGTAATCTGGTCTAGCCCCCCTCCCCGCGTTGCAACGCAGGAATCTCTTTGCCCAACATGGGGATTGAACCCAGAACCCTGAGATGAAGAGTTTCATGCTCTACCAATGCTCAGAAGAGAGTTTGTTTTATCATTTATGTATTTTATTATATTTATATCCCTCCGCTTTCCACCAAGGATGTGGAATGGCAGATAGTGACCAGCCCAAGGCTACAATCCTATACTCACTCACTTGGGAGCACTGCAGTTGATGGGACTTATTTTAAAATAGGCATGTATATAATTGTTTTGGTTTGCGGGGTCAGTCAGGATGACATCTGTGGATCCCTTCCAGGCCTTTGAGGTTAGAATCTACACTGGATGGATCAGACAAGTCTCTTTGTAAGATACTGGCCAGTTAAGAGCTTCCATTTACATGTCCAAAGAGGGTTCCCTGTTGCCATACAGACCAAGGGTGGGCCTTTTCTCACCTTACCTGGCTGGATGCCACATCATCCTTGGCTGGAGAACAACAGGTGAAAAAGCTTCATGCCAGAGGAGGGATTTCAACCCAAGTCCTCTCCGGTTCTAGCCAAACACTCCACTACAATACCAATTACAAGTTGAGTGATTTAACCCCTACCCTAGATTAAATTGTAGTTGATTTGACTAACATTTGTTGGGAATCCCAACTGGAGAGACGGGTGTTGCACTCCTGTCCTGCTTGTGTGCTTCCTCCAAGCACTGCGAGGGCAGGATGGTGCACGAGATCAATGCCTGGCCTGACACAGCAGGGCTCTTCTTGTTTTCTTAAGTTAGAACTTTTAAAAAGGAGTATGTCACTCACAGAACAGTGTGTTGCAGTTGGTCAAGGAAATTCAAAATTTGGGGAGGAAAAATCAGGTATGGCCCCAGGTCGTGCTTTGCCAGCGTGCAAGCAATTGAATCATGAAGGGATCCGCGGGTGCAGTGGCGTAGCGTGGGGGGTGCAGGGGGGGGCCGGCCGCACCGGGCGCAACATCTGGGGTTAGGGCAAATCCATGGGTTAGGGGGCGCAAATCCACAGGTTAGGGGGCGCAAATCCACGGGTTAGGGGGCGCAAATTACTTGCCTTGCCCCGGGTGCTGACAACCCACGCTACGCCACTGCGCGGGTGCATAGGGCCGTCTGCTTGGTTTCATTTGGGTGACAAGGAGCAGGGAAGGGGGTTAGCAAAGGGGGCAGGAAAGAGAAATAAATGGAAAGAAAGGGCTGCCCCTGCCCACCTTTGGCCCCGCCCACTTTTTACTCCAGCCCCAACCGGGAAGATTGCTAAATCCCAACCCTAGGATAGGTAGCTGTTCAGGTGGGGTCCTGCCCTAGCTAAGCAAAAGACCCACAACCCAGCAGATCAGGCCAAAGCAGGGAACAGCAACCTTTTCCAGCTGTGGGCCGGTTCACTGTTTTGAAGGGGAAAAATGAACAAATTCCTGTGCCCCACAAATAACCCAGAGATGCATTTTAAATAAAAGGACACATTCTACTCATGTCAAAACACGCTGATTCCTGGACCATCTGCGGGCCGGATTGAGAAGGTGAATGGCCCACATCCAGCCCATGGGCCTTAGGTTGCCTACCGCTGGGCCAAAGCCCTGAGTATGTGGGTCAGGGAGATGTCCCAAATCTTGCTTACTCCACCAAGGAAAACATTCTGCATTAGCTTCATAGAGGCTCGCTTATGTCATTCATTTTGCGGGGGTGGGGATGAGCCTCCCATTTAGGACTTGGGTGCTCAAGGAGTGATCCTCAACCTAGTCATCTCTAGGCAACATGCTGCCTCCATGCTACATGCCCCAGGCAGCATTATAGGGACTCACATACACCCTGGAAAAGGAGGGCGGTGTGCAAAAAACCCAGACCATTATTTCATACTCCAAGTATTCATAATTGCTAATTCGATTCTGGGTTGAAGGGAGTTTGCTGCTCAACACTATTATTCATCATTACTCAAAACAAAAGAACTGAAGTGTATGTCAATTATTTTTTCAGACCATCTACCTGACCCTGAAAGTTGAAATTTAGGACACATGTTAACCAAGATGCCACAATTACTCAGCAGAGTGCTGGGGAGGGCAGAGAAACTGGGGTGCTTTGGGCATCATATGGTCAGAAGGCAAGACCCAGAGCTTACTTCATTACAGAGGTCAACACAGTGAAAGCCAAGCCATATATGGGGCAGTAGGCACACTATTTCCCCATTGCATGCTTGATGTCTTGAACCTCAGCATACCAGGAAATAAGTCTGATGGTGCACACAGTCCCAATGCTAGAGAGGAGTCAGGAAGTCCACTTGGCTCCGGTGGGGGGTTGCTCTGACGGTGGCAGCAAGGGCTGGGGTGGCACAGCAGGCTCCATTCACCCTGCACTCTGTGCCCCCCCCCAGTGCCCACGTGCCCCCCCGGGTGCTGGCAAACCACTCAGCGCTGCTGCCTGAGGTGAGTCCCAAAGTCACAATCTAGCGGTGTTCCCAAAGCAGCCAAGCCATGGTTCATCAATGGAGAAAGATGAGCAGACACGGAGTCTCTGCCGTGCTTTTCTTTTATCCTTCCCAATTTTGATTGATGCACCAGAGTTTGGAGGGAGAGGATATGAGCTGTAGCAACGAAGAAGACATCGATGTCAAGCCATAGCTTTTGTTTGTACAACAGGATCATCTTTGGCCCCATTTCTCCCCAGGCCTGTCATTCTGCCTGGCCCCTTCACACCTTCTTTCTCTCCTGGCTTCTGAAATATATCTATAGCTGCCCCAGAGCCAAAATTCATGGATGTTCTTCCCACAGTGAAAAAGAAATACATAAGGTGCCTGGGTGGAGCCAGGAATTATTTTAAGGGGTGTCAGGCTTTATGTTGGAGGGGGCAGAACCAAGTTATCTGTGAAACAATTGAGTTCAGTATTTTTATTTATTTACTTGATTTAGTGGGGCAGCTGCCCCCCCCCCCGCACCCCCTGGCTACACCCATGATAAGGTGTTGCATTCTCCCTCCCCTGGGAAGAGACTGGAGTGGGGAAGAGATGGGATGCGGGAGAGAAAGTTGTTGCTCTTTCTCAGAGTATACCCCCTCAAGCACCCCCAGTGTGACTCCCTGACAACTTGTTCAGTGGCATCGCTCCTTTTGAAGAGCTGGCAGGTTGAAATGCCGTATCCCCTTCCTTCCCTCAACATCCATCCACCAGTAGATATGAATCAGCCATTTAGTTTCAACTGGCAAGGCGCACAATATTTCACAGGGTTTCATAGCTACCACACTGAGAATTTTGGACAGGCAGTATTGAATGCACCAGTTAAAGAATAGGTCTCTCTGGAGGGATTTGTTGGCACCCTAGACCCAGAGACAGGCAAATATCAGGCTTGTTAAATCTACTTTGTTTTTCAGTCAAACCCTCACTCCCACTGCATGATCTAGCAACCAGAGCCACACCAGACATTTAAAGCACATTGCTTCCCCCAAAGAATTGTGCCCCCCACAGTGCCACAGTTCCTAGAACCCTTAACAAGCTATGGTTCCTGGGATTCTATGGGAGAGTGGTATGTGCTTTAAATGTACTCCAAATGTATGGCAGCTTGTGAACTGGGTTCCTCTCTCAAGCTCACCCCCAATAATCTACCACAGGGAGTTCAAGCTCCCTCCTCCCCATTTTATTGCTGCAACAGAAGCCCCGTGAGGTAGGTTGGGCTCAGAAGGAGCAAGTGGCTCAGTGAGCTTCATAGCTAAGTGGGAATTTGAGCCCTGTCCAATGCTCTGGCCACTCTGCCCCAGACTTGCAAAAATGAATGAATGATCAGGGCTCTCTGGCCTTTGCCCACAGACCTTCCCAGCAGCCACAAGCCCTTCCTTAGCTATTTTTTAAGAGTTAGCAACCCTAATTCTAGAGCTCAGCTCACTGGCAGAGCCATTGGGGATGGGGATCCTGTGGCTCTCTAGATGTTGTTGGATTACGAGTTCTATTATTCATACCACTGGCAGCCTGGCTGTGGCCAAGGCCTCCTCTTTACTCTGGCTTTTGACACCTGAGGGGGGGGGGGAGAGAGGTTTTAGGATGCACCTTCTTTCTGTGACTGTAAGTTGTTTTCAACTGTTCTCATCATTGTGCTTTAAAACATCTGCAGGGCCACTCTCTGATTTAAGGCATTTCTTACTTGAAATTAAAGAGCTCAACGTTTGTTTGCTTCCCTCTCCCTCTTCCTCCCTCCCCAACCCCACCCCTGCTGCCACCTTCAACCTGGACCTTTATTCTCTGGTTGTCTCAAAAATGAGATGTTAAACGGACAAGCCACCTCCTTCTGCAGGAGCAGACTTCAGGTGTCAAAAGCCTGGAGAGAAAGAAGGCGCCAGCAGGCAGGCGCTGCACCTGCGAGTGACATGGGAAACGTGGTTTGCCTTTTGATCTGATAAGCGCCCACACTGCAGGTGCAGAGCGGGAAAAGTGAGAGGCAGGCTTGGGGTTTTTGCATTTTCTCCCCCATGTAACTGCTTCCTGCCTCATTGCTTTCCTTTAACCCTCACAGCACCAAGCAGGTAAGGGATGTAGGCTGTACACTGCAGGGACTACAGGTCAGGGTTAAAAATGCAAGAACAAAGCTGTTGGGTCAGTTGTGGGGCCATCTAGTCCAGAAGCCTCTTTCCAATCTTGGCTGACCAGATAAAGCCCACAGACAGGGCACAAAGGCAAACAGCCCTTGGCGCTGTGGGTAAAACCTCAGCGCCTAGGGCTTGCCGATCGCATGGTCGGCGGTTCGAATCCCCGCGGCGGGGTGAGCTCCTGTCTTTCGATCCCAGCTCCTGCCCACCTAGCAGTTCGAAAGCACTCTTAAGTGCAAGTAGATAAATAGGTACCGCTCCGGCGGGAAGGTAAACGGCGTTTCCGTGTGCTGCGCTGGTGCTGGCTCGCCAGAGCAGCTTTGTCACGCTGGCCACGTGACCCGGAAGTGTCTCTGGACAATGCTGGCCCCCGGCCTCTTAAGTAAGATGGGCACACAACCCAAGAGTCGGACACGACTGGCCCGTATGGGCAGGGGTACCTTTACCTTTTTATGCTTTGTCCTCAGCATTTGGTATCAGGTATACTACCTTTGAGCAACGAAGACCATTTTGGAATAGAATTATCCTCCAGCATTTTGTCCAATTTTTGTTTTATTTTGTTAAAGCCGTCTGGGCTAGAGGTGATCAGAAAATCTTGTGGCAGAAAATTCTACAAGCTAATTATTTATTTAGTTATTTTATTTCTTAAATTTGTACACCGCCCTTCATCCAACGATCTCAGGGCAGTTCACAGCATAAAAACAAAAGATATAATCCAAAGTGCAAATAAGTACTTGTTTGTTTCTTCTTCCGAATCAACTGCATCTTTTGCCAACCTTGTGCCCTCTAGGTATTCTGGACTACAACTCTCATCAAGACCAGCCAGCACGGCTGGGGCTGTTTTGCAGGGGGTTGGAAGGTGACCCTTTGGGTCCCTTCCAGCTCCACAGTTTCATGACTGGTGAAGCCTGATCTCCTGCCTATGAAGTCCTGCTGTCAGTGCCAGCATTGGGGGACGGGGGTGGGGGTGGGGGGAGGCTTTAGGCAAGACACCCTCAGCAGGTCCCATCCATCAGCCTATCCCCTTCTTGCCATTGTTGCTAGCTGTTTCTGCTCCTCTCCCTCACCACTTCTTGCCAGGTGCAGCCACTGAGCAAGCAGGTCCAGTGGTTAGCGCCTCCCCCCAGCTGGTGTTTGTTAGCAAGAGTGAGGGGCAAGTGAACAAGAGGTTGCAATGGAGAAGACCAAGTCCAGTGGGCTGAGTCTTCTCAATGGTGCCCCTGCTCAGATATGGGCCCTTGGCAGGTGCCCAACCAGACCAAGCTTTGATGCTGGCCCTGCCTGTTGTTTGCAATGAGAAACGTTCCTCTCTGTTGACTTTCTCCCCACCATTCATGATTTTGGAGATCTGTATCACCTCTACCCACTGGCCTGCTTCTTCTTTTCTTCCCAGACTGGGAGATTTGCCAGGGATGGATGCTGTGAGGCAGAAGGGCCTGGCAACGCAATCCTAGGCACCTTTGCTTAGAATTACCGGTATGTCCCACTAACATCAGGGAAATTTGCCCCTCAGCAAGTAGGTTCAGCATTGCAGCCTTCCTATGTCTATGACCACTGTTTGAGCTTCTGGAATTGGTCAAGTGGCCATCCTAGCTTGAAACCTTCAGATTCCTTCACCTCTCTTTGAGTGGGTGAGCAAGAATTGCCACTATTTTCCTGGCCCTGTTTCAAAACTTTTAATGGCAGCTTGAGACACAGAAATGTAGGAAGCGTGAGAAGCATTTCCCACAACGTAATGGGGTGGCCAGGTCTTCCATCAGCCTTAGCCACAACCTGGTGTCATCTGCACCAGCTTCTAACTCATTTCCAGACACAATTCAAAGTGCTGGTTCTGACCTTAAAAGCACCAAATGGTTTGGGGACCAGGATGTTTGAAGGTCCCTCTTCCCACTGAATCCTGTCCACCCATTGTACTCAACATCAGAGCCTCTACTATGCATCCCACCACCATCAGAGGAATGATGGGCTGGGACCCGAGACAGGTTTTTTCTTTTGCGGCACCAAAGGTACAGAACTTCCTCTGCACAGAGGCTTGGTTGGTGAGTTGTGAAGGCTGAATAACTTCTAGTGGTTTCATGTAGATGTTAAACAATATGAAAATGGGGGAAGATCCCAGAATTTGTGGCCCTTCAGATATATATTTTTTTTTGGGGGGGGGGGCTTCCAACTCCTATCAGCCTCAGCCAGCATGGCTAGTGGTCAGGGATGATTGGAGTTGTAGAACAACAAAATTTGGAGGACTCCAGATTCCCCATCCCAGCCATCGGACAGTGGGGGGGTGTCTCCTGGTGACTATGGCTCTGCAGTAACCATCCAACCAACTCCCCAGGTTTCCCTCTCCATCTGCACACAGACACGGTCACCTTGCACATGTCAGTGCACAACTCAGAAGATTTTGTGGGTTGTTTTATTTGTTGGGGGGGCAGTCAAAAAGGCAGCAGCACAGGGAAAGCAGAAGCTGAATAAGAGAGAAAGGAAAGTCATTGAGAAGAAACACACTCAAAATACGCTGGGTACTTTTGAAATGGTGGGGTAGAAAAGATACAGATGAGAAGCACTGGGCAAAATAGAGGTGCCAACTAATTAGCGGGGGGGGGGGAGGGGAGGCACTGAACCAACCAGGCTTGTTCCTGTACCTTTAAACAGCCACTTAAGATGTACAGACATCAGCAGGGGAGCATTGCAGATTTCCCCCTGCTGATATCTGATTGCCCAGGTGCAGCAACAGGTAGAAAAGTTGGCAACCCTAACTCAAAACGAATGCTTCACAATATGCCATGGGTAAGACTAGCCGTTGTACTATTCACCAGTAGAAATCCAATGAGGGAGATCTAGTGCTCTGCGCTGGCCCATTTCCTAAGGCATACTTGAAAGAAAAAGAAAATTTCTGGAACTCTGGTATGGCCTTTATGAAACACACCCAAGCGCACACTGTGGGAAACCATTTTTCCTTTGGGGTCTGTGGGGTGCGGGTGAGTATGGTTGTAATGCAAGGGTGGAGAGAATGAAGCCATCAGAGCCAAGCTGCCTCTCCCTGCTGAGTCTCTGTTTAGTTTGCAAAAGTCCATCCATTTCCAGCTTAGTGTGATTTCATAGAATTATAGAACTGTAGTGTTGGAAGCCCCCCCTTTAGCATCAGGGTGTGGAGGCTCTGGCTGGCTCTCCCCTAAATCCCTAGGTGGAATCCTAATAAAGTCTCTTTTTATTTTTATTTTCTTAAAGCATCTGTGGACCGCTGTCTATTTCCTGAAGTCTGCTGGGCTTTCCCTATAGGGCACATTTATTCCCTCCCCTTTAGCAGCTGTTCCTCATTCAACCCCCCCTTCCTGTTTTGTTGGAATATTTGAATCTCCCCTCCAGGGGCTGCGACAGGAAAGGGGAGCAAACAGCTGCACATGTTCTTCGCAGCCTCCTCCTCATGCCCCTCTTTTTTCCTATTTGGAGCGGCTATAAATAGCTCCAGGCAGACCGAAAAATCATGGATTGTGACTGGGGTTACTAGTCATAAAATGGAGATCAGCTGTTGCTGCCACACATTACAGCTGCTTCGGCTGCTTCGGAGCCAAGCTGTGTTTTGGCAGAGGGTGCCGAGAGGTGCCAAGCAAATGCATTCTTGTGCCCCATAGAACACATTGTTACAGAAAATAGGAGGGAGGAAAGTAACCAGGGGCAGTAACATCAGCTGCAAACTTCTCAGATATGAAATAAGGCAGTTTACTTCAGTGTAAGCCACCCACACTGAAATCAGCAGGCTATGTTTTATTGATTTGATTTCTGTACCACTGCTTGTCATCTGTGATCCCAGGGCAGTTTACAAATACAGTTGCTTATTTAATTAACAGATTAAAGCCAAACAACAGAGGAGCATTCATCAATTGCAACTGGCCAGAGCAAAACAAAAAAAATTCCTTCCAGTAGCACCTTAAAGACCAACTAAGTTAGTTCTTGGTATGAGCTTTCGTGTGCATGCACACTTCTTCAGATACACTGAAACAGAAGTTGCCAGATCCTTCTATATAGTGAGAAGGTGGGGAGGGGTATTACTCAGAAGGGTGGTGGGAATGGGTGATTGGCAGATAGCTGTGATGAGCCTGTTGACGACTCTTAACGACTGCAATAGGTCTTACAGGAAAAAGCGAGGGGTGAGAAGGTGAAAAATGGCTTTGTCATGTATAATGAGATAAGAATCCAATGTCTTTGTTCAGACCAGGTCTCTCCGTGGTTTTAGGTTTGGTAATGAGTTGCAATTCAGCAAGTCAGCGACACCAAATACAGGCAGACAGTAGAAGGCTGTACCACTGCGGGGGGGGGGGGGTGTGCAGATGGGATCGTGGCCCCAGGTGCAAAATTCTGAAGGGGTACAACCAGGTGCGTCCACAAAGGCATTGGCTTCCACGTCCTGCCCCAGGGAAGGTGGCAGAGCAGCCCGTTGGGTAGCTGCCGCTGTTGCCCAGGCATGTCCTGGCAGACCCTGTCCCCAGTTCCCTGTCTTTCACTGTCTGCTGCCTGCCAGCTGTCGGGGGTTCCAGGCCACACCAAGGCTGGTCCCCTTGCAAAATGGCCACCTGGCCAGTGCTTGCTCACTCTGTGCTTGGCCCACCAAGCTCTCCAGATGGCAGCAGGAGCAGCCCAGGCCCACGGTGGGCAGGGGGTGACCCCAGTCCTCTCCATGGATGTCAGGGGGTTCATTTGCCAAGGGCTGCATTGGCTGGCCGGGCTCCCCACTGTGCGGGTGGGCAGGTGGCACAGCATGTCCCCGCTTGGCTCTGGAGGGAGGGTGGTCCTGTGGCAGCAGCTTGCCTGCAACCCATGTCATGCCACTGTGCCAGTGTCATGGCAAGAAGAAACACTCTGAAGAAAAGTGCATCTCATGAAGTGGACTTGAGTCCATGAGAGCCTATGCTGCAGTAACATGTGCTATTCTTTAAGTTGATGTTCATGCATGCAAGTTTTTTTGCAACATCCACAAAATGCCAACTGACAACTCCTCATTTAACCCTGATAATCCTAATCACCACCATTATCATTTGTAGTTTAACTTCTTAGTTGCTTGATCTCCAAGCATACGCATGGGTGAAAGCATATTATAATATAAACACATTTACATGAAAACATGTCCAGTTCCTAAGACATGCTCAAAGCAACCCTCAACAATAGCAGCAAAAGCTTTGTTTTTCTCCAAGTGAGTGGGCCTTTCTTACACATTGGATTTTCCACAGAAATGGTGCATTCTGGATTAAATCATAAAATAATATGGGGTGTCATTTTGATGAGGACTGTGCCGTGTGGGTATTGTGTAAAATCTGCCATGTATGAGCAGTGCAGGGTCCACAATAAACTGCCTTGTAGAAGTACGGTACGTGGGAGACATAGTGGAAGGACAGGGGTGGAGGATTGGGCACGCTGCAGGCCCCGCGGTGAGTGCTACCCAGCATTTTGTCACCCCCCTCAGTGGTGACACATGGGGCAGCCCGCCCCCACCTCCCCCCTTCCTCTGCCCCTGCTGCCGTAAGTCCTCGGTATTGGCCACAAATACCTTCAAACTTATCTCTACCATTTAATGTCTAATATGTTCAGTGCTTGCTCTGAATGACACTTCTCAGTGCCACAACTGCTTTGGACGTGTGTGTGTGTGTGTGTGTGTGTGTGTGTGTGTGTGTGTGTTAACACTTGCAAAGGCAGCTAAAGGAAGTTCACACATTCCTAGGCATCATATTTGTGTATGGATATTATAATGAGTGCCTGGGAGAGAAGCGGTGGCTTGGGTGCGTTGGCTCCGCCTACGTAGGCCCACTGCTTCCCTGCTGTAGGGCGGCTGAGTGGGAGGAGGCAGGCAGACTCCGGAGGCCCTGCGGTGTGCCCCATCCCTATGGACGCTGGGCACGCTGCCCCGGGTGCCCGAGTGGCTTCCTCCACCACTGTATGGCGGTCAGCAGGTGGGATTTCAGAACTCGGCAAACCCTTTTGGTCTTTCCCTTGTCCAGCATTGGTTTCTCTGGCTCCACTGACCACTGGCATGTGGCCTACAGAAGGCTGCCCAGAAGGGAAAGTGGCCCTCGGTCTGAAAAAGGCTCCCACCCCCATCCTTGATGAGTCCTGATTTTGACCAGAGAGGGGCAAGGAGTTTAGAGGGCACAAATGCTTATTTCTGAAGCCATTTTGCTTCTGGTGAGTTACTGTAGAAGGAAATGAAAAAAGAAGATATTAAAGATGGTCCTTTCTAACAATGGCAGCTAGTTTTGCTTTATGGTGGTTTCTTTTGTTGTCTGTTATACATCCCTTACCTTTTTCCCAGGGTAGAACTCAAAGTACCATACAGAGAATTCCTGACCCATCCTCACGGACCAGATGCAGCCCTGCTAAGCTTCAGCAAAGGGGCTGCTTAATATATCTTCATACCAGCCCCTGGGACCTATTGGAACTTAACCTATTGTGCCACAATGCTCTAGTTCTGCATCAACCACCACGTCCACCGCTTCACCTCATTGGCTGCTGAAACATCCCAAGAAGAAAGTTCTAGCAGACACTACAGAAGAGGAGCTGGATGTGTGATGTCATGCTTTGCAGCATCCTCAAGTTTACTCACATGAGTTTGGATTCTAAAAACGGCATCTGTGCTGAGGTTTTGGTGATAGGTAAACTGATTTAAACTTAGTGGGTCAAAGGTAGACAAAAACAAATATTTTAAGTGGTTGACAGCTTAAATCACCAAATCTATCCAAATGAGATAGATTTGCATACTTTTATAAGGTCTTAGAATTGCTTCCTCCCATCCCCTTGGGAAAGAACTTGGTAGTGCAGTGTGTACATCTGTTCTTACCTTCCTGCCAACTGTCTCTCTTAGACTCTAGGAGCGTAAATTTCTTGCCCTTGATTGTTCATCCCCAACAATACTGTGTGAGGTCCAACTGAGACATGGCTCTTTGGCTGGAGATGATACAGAGCCTTGCTCACTGCCTGCCATCTGCAGAGAGATGCAGCCCCTGGTGCCAGAACCCCAAACAAGAACTTCATTTCTGCCAGATTGGGTCAAACTCTTTACCATCTTGCCCTGTCTCCAGTTTCCTGTGACCAAGAACCAACCCCAGATGCAGGGTGGAGAAGCCATGTGATGCACTAATCCGCTGTGAATCAATCCGAAGTTTTTCCAGCCACAGGTAGCCTGCTTTGCTTGGCTGCTCCCGCACTAGCTGGCTCCCCTGGAGTTGTTATCACCCCTTCTTTCAGTTACCATAGTGTGTCCAGATGATGTCGCTGCCAAGCCATTGTATTCCAGTGTTTTCCCCATTGCCCTTCCAGCTTTATTTATTTAAAGACCTAGTTTGTGGTGATTGTTCTGGCTTTGAATGCACTTGCAATGCCAGCCTTTCACATGTGAGCTGGTAAAGAGCTATTGCCCTTAGTTGGCCACTGCGAAAACAAAGTGTGAATTTGTAGACAGGACAAGGCCTTTTGGGTGGTAGACTGGTGGCCCCTGTTGCAGCTGAGAACATGACCGGTGATATTTGCTCTGCATCTATAGATCTATCTCCTTACGAATCTGCCTATTTTTTGTTGTTTTTGTTTTAAAAAGTCATCTAGGCTAGTGACCTTTCTCACATCTTTTGGTAGAAGAATGATAAGGTAACACTTGTTGGGGGTGGGGGGAGGGTAAGTACATCCCATTGTCTGTCCTGAACCAAACAAAACACAGTGGCTCTTGATAAGGGAATCTCCCTGGGGTGGAAAGCAATATGCAGCTTCTTCCATGCTGTATTCATGGGGGACACTCAAAGCTTCATTCATCAGCACAAAGTAGCCTGCGCTGGGGGGCGGAGTGGAAAGGCGGGGGAGGGGGGATTGTGGGCTCCATATTTAGCACTGCAGCTTCTGTTCTGTGCCTGATTGAATAGGCTTTTCTCCAATGCCCTTTTCCCATGAGAAGATCCAATGACCTGTCTGGGGTGGGGGAAGGGAATGCCAAAGACCTTGCTCTGTAGTACTAGACCTCTTCACAAGATTGACACCAGAAGTCGCAATGGCTTCTACAGCTAATAGCGATGGCTGATAAAAGCAACCCTGTTTGGTCAGAGGTGGGATGCCAGTTACCAGGCAGAAAAGCCATAAGAGAGGACCTTGGCCTTCAAACTGTGCTTGTGGTCTTCCTAGATGCATCAGGGACACCTTCAGGTTTGAGGAAGCCCTTGGTAACATGCCATCATGTGGACCCTCCCTGACATTAGCGGCAGTGGCAAGATTGGACCTAGTTTCAGCTGGCTCCCTTGGACAGCTGCCAGGGCCCCAACACCCCGTAGGGCCCATTAGCACAGCCACCTCCCCTGTGCCTGAGGATGGCAAAAGCAAGTGGCCATTTTAACTTCCCAAAATTCCTTGGAGCACCTGATTTAGTGTAGCTCTGGGGAAGTGCGGGGACCTAAAATGGTGATCTGAGTAGTCTGGGTTGGTGTCAACATCTGTGACATCCCGGGACAGCTGCCAGTGCTTCAGCAGAGCCTGCTAATGCTGACACCAGCCATGCCCCCCCCCAATCAATGCACCACGGCGAGTTGCCATTTTACATTTCCCACCATGTTCCAGAGTGCCTGGCACAGCATCCCTTGGGGGCGTCATAGGGAATTTAAAATGGTGTTTGTCTGGACACGGCATGGAGGGCACAGCACCCACCTGAGGAGTCCCTATGGTTAAGTCTGCCTCAAGAGGGACCCACAGGAGGGGGCTTCCATGGAGGAAGCCATGGGCAAAGGCATTTTGGGTGGTGGTTCCCCATTGGTGGAACTCTCTTCCTAAAGAGGCTTGCCTGGTGCTCAGCCTCCTGTCTCCTCAGCAACAGGTAAATATGTTTTTATTTGCCCTGCCCTTTTAACATTTTAATTTCAAATCTGACATTGGATTTCTTTAATTCTACTGACCCCTTTCATACGATTGCAAGAGTAGAGTTTTAGCTATCTTTGTAAGCTCTCCTGGCAGTAGCATAGGGAGCCGGGGCAGTCTGTTGGGCGCCATGGGGGTCTGTAGGGTGGCACAGTAATCCCTAATGTGGCAACTTTGATTTCCTAAAAAAAAAAAAAAGCTCAAAAACTTTGATTTCCCAAGAAAAGCTCAAGAACTTTGGTCCCTGCCCCTCTGCAGCTATGCAGCTGCTGTGTCCTGGGAGATTTGTTGTAAATTGGAAGGCTAAATATTTCTCACTCACAAATGATAGAATAAACAAATTAACTAATTGCAATACTCATTCTAGTTTCATTTCCTATATTATGTGATATAATGCTGGGTCCTGCAAATGCTTTAAAGCCAGACTGGGGAACCTCCAGACATTTAGATGTTGCTTGATGCTCATCTTTGTTATCATCCATCTGTCTCAGGAGTCCATGGAGGAGTGTGCCATTGGGGGTGAAGGCAAGCTGTTGGACAGTTGCAGTGCCTGCTGTGGCTGTAGAGACCAATACGGGAGAGGCATATTTTAGTGCAGATGATGCAGATGAAGGCATCCAATTGTGCTGCTGCAGACGCACCATGGGCTTTCTTCTCTCTGCACTCATCCCAGCGGTCGTTCCTCCTCTGGTTACTGCTATGAATGCACAACCTGACTGTCTGTCTCCAGGCACTGTGGTCCTCTGCAAGAGATTCCCATATGGCAGGGTTAATGTTGCCAGCCTTCACGCCTTGTTTGCAGCCTTGCACGCCTTGTTTATAATGCAGAGTTGGTCTGCCTGAAGCCAGCTCCCTGTAGAACATGTCCTTTGGGGTCTTGTCATCTTCCATTCTGTGGACATGACCAAGCCAGTGTAGATGTTGCAGAGGAAGGAGTCTGAACATGCTGGGATCACCTGCTGACCATTAGCCATGCTGGCTTGGGAGTTGGAATCCAACAACATCTGGAAGACCCATGTTCTTCATCCTTATTTTAACCCTCCCTCTTTCTCTCCCCCTCTCCCTCTCTCTCACGCATATACACATCATATACTTTTTCTTATTATTATTTTTAGCTGGTGCTGATTTCAATAAGTATAATCCTATAGACAAGGCAGGCATCTGGTCTAGATAGTTCCACTAACAGATGTCATATAAGTGAATATAATGCCAGCTATATTCTGGCTTAAACTGGAATTTATTTTTAAGTTATTCAGAAGGCAGTAACATCATGTTTTCCTCATCTATTAAATCCAGTAATACACGTAGTCTAGCTTCCACACAGCCCTTCCAAATCACCAGCTTATTCCCAACACACATTATTGGGTCATCACAAATATTCCGAAACAAATGTGCAAGAGGACCAAATGTTTGCATTGCATGATGAGATCTGCCAATCTTGTCTGCCTGCAGAGATTGTACTTGGTAAACTGTTGTTGTTGCTGTGTTTTAGATACCACTGCTGACAATTCCATTAAACTCTTTGCGTATGACGTTTCTAACTGAATCCATCCTAGAGCCCAAAATTATGTTGCTCTAGCAGAGGCTTCCCCAACCTGGTGCCTCCAGATCTGGTTGGGATACAACTCATACCTTCCCTGGCCATATTTGTCAGGGCTGATGGGAGCTGAAGTCTGACCATTTCTGCAGGGCTCCAGGCTGGAGATGGTTTCTTCAATGGTCACATCTGCACCATACATATGACACACGCAGTGCGCATTTAAAGCATGTGAATCCCAGAAACTATAACTTAAACCTCACAGAGATACAATTGCCACCAGCCTTAACAAACTATAGTTCCCAGGATTATTTGGGGGAAGCCACCGTGTGCTTTAAATGGGCATTGAATGTGCTTTAAATGGCTGTGTAGGCTCAGTGATAAGAAATGCCAAGCCATAGACACATAAATTAGGAAGCCCTTTGGGGTTGGCTGCTGTAGCAGAGAGAGCAGTATCAGATCTTCTTTAGTCCTCAAATCTCTTTACAAAAATCCTGGGGAATTGTATTTTGGCGAGAGTGGGTGCTGAAAATTCTCTGTTATTGATGTCTCACAGAACTGCAGTTCCCAGAATTATCTGGGAAATGGGATTGGCTGAAGCAGTTCAAGTCTGTTGTTGTTTTTTTTGTAGAGGCAAAAAGAATTCCAAAATATCACCTGCATGTTTTTACTAAACTTTATTCTGTAAGAATGTAGGATGTGAAGAGTGTTGTCCTCTACCAATCTTAAAAGATGTGTGCAAAAAGCACAGTTGTGAAAATGCCACGTCACACCCAGGCTTAGTTAAGATATTATTATTTCAGCCAGAAGTCGCAGGAACTCAGTTCTGGCCCCTCTCAGGTGGACTCCATTGCCACTATAAGAGTGCAAGGGTTCATGCTGAGTTCTGGCACCATTTCCCCCCTAGAAAAATAGCACTGATTGTTGTTGTTATTATTATTATTACTACTAGTAATAACAATAATAATAATAACATGGCACTTGTTATCCAAAGATCTCGAAGCGAAAACACATTTAAAAACAAAACATACATTATGCCACCAGAAAGAATACAAAACACCCCACACTTACACAAACACACAAAATAATCATTTGTACTCTGCACCTAAATTCAGAAGAGTTCACCCAGGGACAGAGAAGCTGTTGACAAAAATCGCTCTGAGATTTTGAAGTTTGGTGGTGGGGACCAGCCTGGACCACAAACGTGTCCTTTGCACAGGTTTGGACTGGGCAGGGGTCTGTCTTGATGGGTTGTGCCACTTGGGAATCCTTTCTTCTTTCTCCTTCAACATATGTGCATGTGTTTTATTAGCTATAAACTCTCTCGGATTCCACGTACCACATTGGTAACATTACCGTAACACATTGCTAACATTTGACTCACAAGATCTTGGAAGGATGGAAGTCGGGGAGAGAGAGAGAAAGAGAGACAGGAGGAGGGTGTGTCTGAAAAATGCTGTTCAGATTCTAATGCTCTCTTTCTCTTTCTCATTCCCCACGTCGCGGTTCTTAAAGAAACTATACCTCATTTTATTATTTTCACATTTATTTTTTTTAGAAAGCGGAGTGGACTGTTGCATTGTTGTTCTCTGCCTTGTGTGTGACATGGTGCTTTTGAGAGGACATCTGCTGCCAAGGGAGGGGACCACAGCAGCTTGGCTAACTTTTTTCTCTTCTGCAGGATCTCTCTCTCTCTCTCTCTCTCTCTCTCTCTCTCTCTCTCTCTCTCTCTCTCTCTCTCTCTGCCTCTTTTTCTCTCCGCCCCTTGTTCCCAGGGTAGAGCTGGCTGGCTGGTCTTTCTGAGTCTGATAAAGCATTTCCTTCCATTGTCATTCTATACGGCCTCTGGGCCTTTCTTTTTCCCAGCCCCTCCCCTTCTGCCTGCCTGCCCCTCTCTCCCTCTCTCGCTCTCATTCTCTGTGAACCTCGGTAAATCTTGTGGTTTAAGAAAACTGCCTCCTTCTTAAAAAGGGAGAGAGAGAGAGAGAGAGAGAGAGAGAGAGAGAGAGAGAGAGAGAGAGAGAGAGAGAGAGAGAGAAGTTATCTTCGAACGATGAGACGCTGCCTTCGAGGATTTTACTGAAAGCTCCCTGGATGCATGGACTCCACAGGGGTGAGTCGTTGCAGCTCACACAGGTTGCTTTATTTGCCTAAGAGAAGAAAACGGGAACAGGCAGCCTTGCGGGTAGCTGGCTGCTCTTGATGTTTTCTGTGCGTCTTGTCTTGTGACTTCCTACTTTCTCACATGAGGCAGACCGATGCACCCAAAGGGTTGGTGGTGGAAACCACTAGCTGGTAAGCATGGCCTGACACTATGCTGCCCCTTGAACGTGGTGGGAGAGAAAGAACTCTGTGGCCTGGCTCCTGTGACAGGCCTGGCCATGCCATAGCTGCCTTCCGACGCATGCCTTCGCAGCCAGACTCTGGATTTATGGATGTACATTCTTAAAACAAGTCAGCAGCGATTTCAGTCCCCAGCATGGATAAAATGGGCAAGGCACAGAATTGTCTAAGCTGTATTAACTGTTTGTTCAGCTAGCTTTTCTAGTCAGCATTGTCTGTTGTGGTAAATTGGCAGAGTTCTGAGTTACACAGAATGCTACTATTGGGAAGCATGGAAATAGAGTTAAATGCTTAGTGTTGTAACTGTTCCTTGAAGCACTGAATGCCCATTCTACCTGACTGAAAAGAAAGAGTTGCATGTGAAAGGGTCCACGCCTTTAGGGTGAGTCTGGCAAATCTGTGGCCCTCCAGATGTTGCTGGACTACAACTTGCTGGGACTGATGGGAGTTGAAGGTTCTCCCCCTCTGCTTTAGTGAGCCAGCCTCTTTTGTGATTTACCCCTCTTTCAGTGGCTCCCCAGCCTGCACAGGCAATGTGCTGCTGCTTTCCTCCTGGCCTTCTCTTCTTGCCCATCCTGAGTATGAGCTGGAATGCTGCTGCAATGGGGATATCCTTCTGGAGACAAGGTGCAATCCTATCTAGAATTTTAAAGGGGATGATAACAAGGAAGGGAACTTTCAGGAGAGATCTTCAGGATGGATGAAGGCAGGAAGTTAATAACTTTTAAGTATGATCAATATGTAGCCTGGCCCTGGGCGCCCCCATGACAGGCACAGAGGCAGCTGAGGCGTAGCAGCGGGTGGGTTTGTCTAATGGGCAGGTGGATGGAGGCAGCGGGTGAGGAGCCTGTTGGAGGCAGGCTCTGTTTGCCCTCCACATGGGCTCCACACATGCCACTAACCCAGCTGCCTAGTCCATTGGGGGGCCGCAATACTTGCCCCACCCCAGGCACTAGCAAACTACGCTGCGCCACTGGCAGTAAGTCCAGCTAGGGTTGCAATCTATCCATTGAGTTCAAGGGGGCTTACAAGAAACTGGGTGTACAATTGCCACCTAATAGATCCAGAGCAGATCACTTTTTCCTCAGTGATGTGCTATTTGCTCACTTTTGTCACCTGCTTCCTTCAAGAGCTTCTCATAGTTATTTGTTGCAATTGGCATGCATTGGGTTCAGGGTGTGATGTTTGGTACAAGGGTTTCAGACAGTGAGGCAAAAGCAGCAAAGCAGGGAGACTGGGGAAGCACAAGGAGTTTTGTGAGTGGAACAAATTCTTAGGTTGCTTAGAGGCATGACTGTGTAAAAAAAGAAGAAGGAAAGGCATACATATTTACATTTCTGAGAGCGAGAGAGGAAGCATGGTTTGATGAGAACAATAAAGTTGCATCTGCACTGGCTAATTTAGCCAGTTCTGCTCTGGACTTGGCATTTGTGAGTTGTACTAAAATAGACACACAGGTTAGGCCCCTGCAGAATGGAGGCGGGCAAATGTTGTCCCCATCTTTAAAAAAAAAAAAGGGGGGGGGGAGAAGACCCAGGTAACTACTGACCAGTGAGTTTAACATCAATACCAGGGAAGAACAGAGGGGGTTCTGAATCTGAATTCCATTTCTGAACATTTGAAAATGTTGTGTAAAAAATGGGTTTTTAATTTTTTTTTAATCAAATATTGTTGGTTAATAAAATATTCAACAACACTTTAGAAATCCAGTACTTTATATCTTTTACTTTTGAAAACATTTGAGTATTTTATATTTTTTAAAAAATAAAATATCGTAGATTAACATGGAAAATCCATTATATATTCAGTTGAAAAACTCTCAATGATCACAGCAGCATGAATGTTCAAAAGTACCAGGATGGAAATGAGAATTAGGTGAACATAAATGGTTGTTTATTTGTTCCTAAAACTGATTGAAGCGTTGCTTGAGAATTTCCCCCCATTTATTCCAGTCCTCCTAAATGTGCAAGCACTGCACTGGGTCAATGCGGAACAGCTTGTAGCAAGTGGCAATTTACTCCCGCGTACATGCAGCCACTCAGGGCCTCTCCCTTTTTGATGCAGTCATCATGATTTAAGCTCACAGTAATACCAGGGCAGTTATTCCTGATCCCACTTTCAATACTGTTTGTGCACATGTTCCATAGCTTCCTGCTGAAATCCTGTCTCTCTTTTATATCCCAAATGCTCCAGGTTTATTTTTCTGCCCACTTTTGTTGTGCTATAGCACAAGAGTGTCCCTCTAGATGACAATAATGCTGCAACATTGGGAAAGCATCTCTGAGCAACTAATAAAGCAGAACAATGTGTCCAGTATGGATCCTTTGCCAATGCAGTGTGATTGCATCAGTGGCGTGTTGTAGCAAAAAACACCAGTCTGGAGAGGCATACCTGCTTGGAGTGGGCAGAGCAGCAGTGGTAAATGTTGCCTTTTTGTCATTCCTACACACATTCACACATCCCTCTCTATGACATGTCCAGGCAAGCAGGATATTATTATTGGAGATCAATGACACATTCCAACCAGGCAAAAACATTCCACGATGGTGTGAGGCAGGGCCAGTAGCAGGTGGAGCTGGAAAGACGGTGTGGTCTTGACAGAGTCCTGAGGGCCAGATAGAGGGACTTGGAGGGGTGCATGTGGCCTCAGCCCAGAGGTTCCTTATCCCTATCCTACTGCATGGAATAGGTTTTCTTGCAGCTTGACTTTTTTTTATAAATGCCATTTGAAGTCCAGTCCTATCTATATCTATATGTTCTCAGAAGCCTCACTCTGCAGTGCAGTCCTGCACAACTCACTCAGAAGCGCATCCCGTTGCATTCAGTAGGACTTGCTTCCAAATAAACCTTAAGTTGCAATCATGTTATTTCCCCTGTAAGGAACGTTTGACTAGAATCACACTGCTAAACTCATCAAACTGTACATGGGACTGTGACCTAAATCATGGCTGACTCTTCATATTGCTTCATTTCTAGTTTTCTCAGGCTAAGGATTGTCTTGTGACTTGTGAGATACCCTGCAACCTGGGGGCAATGAGGCAAGAAGCCTGTGGCAACCAGTCGATTTCCCTGCTAATGGAAAGGCCATAGCTCAGTGGTAGACCAAGCTCATTTTCTCCTGCTCTGGAGGGTAGGACCAATGGCTTCAAGTAACAAGAAAGGAGATTCCAGCTAACCATCAGGAATAACTTTCTGACAGTAAGAGCTGTTTGACAGTGGAATGGACTCCCTCAAGAGGTGGTGTACTCTCTTTCCATGGAGGTTCTTAAGCAGATGTTGGATGGCCATCTGTTATGGATGAATCTCTAGTTGAGATTCCTGCTTGCAGGGGGTTGGAGTAGATGACCCTTCAGCTCCAGAGTCCCATGATTCTATAATTCTCTCTGCTTTGCATTCAGGAGCAGCCAAGTTCAGTCTCTGGCATCTACAGGTAGGACTGGGACTGTCCCTTGTCTGAAACCCTGGAGAGCCTGTGCCAGTTGGTGAAGAAACTCTGGCAGCTTCCTGTGTCCCCTAGGCGTCAACTGCAGCATGGGGTTTTTTGTTTTTGCTGCAGCAGGAAGCTGAGCAGCTTTTCCTGCAGTCCTGGCAAATTCTTTGGGGATTGACATCCTAGAAAGGAAACTGGACAAAGGGAGGAGGATGTTTACTTCTTTCTTTGTGGTGCATTTCCTGGTGGGCTCCCTGGCTTGATCTTGCTTTGTCCTTGAAGGAGGAGATCTGAGGCCCAGTTAAGAGGAAAGCAGCCCTTAGCAGGAGAAAGAAAGCCATAGACAGAAGGCTACACATGAGACGGTGGGGTGGGATGGGGTGGGGGCAGGGGCACTACCTGGCTGGTCCATTCTTATATATCCCATCGTTGTAGTGGATGGCTAGCTGAGAGGCAAATGTTGCATTACTCAAGGCATCTGGAGCTCATTGTTCAGGTCTGTATGCTCATAACAAAGGAATAGATCAGGGTTGGGGAACCTAAATGTGGCCCTCTGGAACTCTTTATTAGGCCCTTGGCACTCTCCCTAGGCTACACACCCTCCTCAGCCACATACCCTTACCAGCCTTTCTTCACACCCTCATCGAGTGCTGTGTCTTTGTACTCCATACCTGTCAAATGTCCCTATTTCCCCAGGACATTCATGGGATTACAGAAGCCATCCCAGCTTCTGATTTCATCCAAGAATGCCCTGTTTTCTCCGCTCCAGCACTGCCACTGCCAAGCGGAGGAGGAGGAGGAGGTGGAGCCAGCACTTACGCTTAGCAGAGGAACTTTTGTAAAGCAGAACCCTTGTGTGCAGGGTGAGATGGGGCATTTTCCCACCAGAGTGGACATGTGCGCCGCTCATGCCAGCCCCTCTCTGCCTCTGCCAAAGCCACTGCTGCTGTTGTGGTGGTTTGAGGTGCAGTGCAAGTGGAGGAAGCAAGCGAAGAGGGAAGAGAGTGAGCAGCTGCCAGGTAGGGGCTAAAGCAGGGTAGGCAGCCAGCTGATTCACGCATCTTTGGGTGTCGTGCTCCTGCCCAAGCCAGCCGGCACACCAGCTGACACTTGTCCCATTTTCTGCTGGAAAACATTGGAGGGTATGGCACTCTGATAATGCCTCTTGCTTGCCTGCCTTCGGGATAGAAAGGGGGGGGGGTGAGTTTGTGTGGCTCTACTGCAGATACTGCAGGCTACGGGCAGGTCTGCATCATACATGTAAAGTGCATGACTTTCCCCCAAAGAATCTTGGGATGTGTAGTTCCTGCCTCAAAGCATCCCTGGCGAAGTACAGCTCCCATAATCCTCTGGGGAAAACCTTGCACTTTAAATTTAGGTTGAATGTGCTTTCAATATATGTGTTGTTCTGTCCTCCAACTCCTATCATCCCTGACCTGGCTGGAGGCTGATGGAAATTGAAGTCCCTCAACATCTGGAGTGCCACAGCTGCAGGGCCACACGCCCCCCTCCTTAAAGCTTCTCCATGATTCCACTGAGAAGAACGATGTCAACATGAGATGCCACGGTGGTGATGCATTGCTTTATTTTATTTTATTAAGAAGATTTATAAACAGCTTGCTCAGAAATATCTCCAAGTGGTCGACAGATTTAATTATATATAAAGCAGGAGTAAAATAGACACAAACTAATTAAAATCAAATGTACACAAAATCATGTTAAAGAAAAAGGTGAAGTTAATAAATATCTAAAACAGATGTCTTAGGTAGATAGCTTTCAGCTATGTCTTGATCACCCTACTGTTTTCTGTATACTTCCTGTGTTTTCCTGACTAGGAAAACCTGTGGGTTCTCCAGATGTTGTTGGAATACAATTCCCATCATCCCTGACCATTGGCCATGCTGTAAAACATCTGGAGGGCATAGATTGGTGAAGGCTGTGTTAATTTTTTGTGGTTTTCTTTTCAGTTTAGTAGGGCTGCCATACATCCAGATTTTCCTGGACATTACCAGGATTTCAAAGGCAGAAATGACGCCCAGGGGTGGGAATTTCCGAAATGTGGCCCTTTATCCTGGATCTTAGGCAAGTCAATCGAATAATTGTGTTGGTGTTTTGGCATTTTTGTAAAAAAAAGCTCAACAGCTTTCAGGGTGCCCTGGTTTTTTAGACATGTTTTTAACCAACTATGAATTCTGACTTTTAAACAAATTTGGCAGTTAGGCCATAGGCACAAGGACTCAGCTGAGTTGGGTTTGTTTTCTGGTCAGTTGACGATCCAAGCTGAGAAGCAGACTGCAAACATGCAAAATAAATTAGATTAAAAAGGAAGAGGAGGAGGAGGAGGAAGAGTTGTTAAACTGAATTTACTGTTTTCACAATCATGGCCCCAAACTTGTGTGAAGAAATGTGTTGCATTTCCAAGGGATCACACAGAATTTCCAAGACTTCTAGGTAAAAACTCACTCATTCTCGTGGTTCTTTGGAGCACCCCCTTGAAGCAAAAACAACGAAGAGTCATGACACCTTCCAGTCTGCCAGATTTATCATGGGTCTAGTAAACTTTCATGGACTTAATGCACCAGTGGAGTCCAGTCCACAAAAACAACTTATGCCAGAATAAATCTATCTTAAAGCTGCCACAAGACTCCTGGTCACTTTTACAGCAACAGGATAACAAGGCTGCCCCTCTGGAAGTGGTTACCCCTTGGAAGTATCCTGCTCTTTAATCTTCTCTCCTATCTCAGCTCCTGCAGCTGCTTGATTGTTTCTGTTGCTCCTCTCTGAACTTCTGCCAGTTTATTTGCCTCTTGATAAAACAGTGCCCAGAGCTAAATATTTATTGCAACCAAGCACTGACATAGAGCAATTTCCCCCCTCCCCTCTGATTACTCAGAATAAAAATGGAGTCCTTTGAGAGCCTTGTGAAGTGGGGAGCATCACAATATCTGACGTTTAAAATGGAAGCAGAGATATAACTCCCTCTGATTTCAGCAAGAGTGATTCTTCATTGAAAAATAAGCGTAGAATAGCAGTAATTGGGTTCTGCAGAACCTGGGGGTCACATCTGGCATCACAACTTGAGCAAGAGCCATCTTGAACCGGAGTGTTTGTCAAAACAAAAAAAATTCCTTCTAGTAGCACCTTAAAGACCAACTAAGTTAGTTCTTGGTGTGAGCTTTCGTGTGCATGCACACTTCTTCAGATACACTGAAACAGAAGTTGCCAGATCCTTCTATATAGTGAGAAGATGGGGAGGGGTATTACTCAGAAGGGTGGTGGGAATGGATGATTGGCAGATAGCTGTGATGAGCCTGTTGACGACTCTTAACGACTGCAATAGGTCTTACAGGAAAAAGCAAGGGGTGAGAAGGATCTGGCAACTTCTGTTTCAGTGTATCTGAAGAAGTGTGCATGCACACGAAAGCTCATACCAAGAACTAACTTAGTTGGTCTTTAAGGTGCTACTGGAAGGAATTTTTTTTGTTTTGACTATGGCAGACCAACACGGCTACCTATCTGTAACCGGAGTGTTTGTGGAAGGGATGGTCTGAGCTTCTTTAGGTAAGAATTGTTAAGTATAATTGATATAATTCGCACAGAAATGAAAATATATGTGCATTAATGATGGCCTAAAACTGAAAATGGCTAAAGCTATATTGCAGAAGGTTTAATGTGGTTTTTCCATGGGGCTATATTAAAGCCAAGGAGAACAAAGCTCCTCAATGGCTTAATGAATACCTGTGGATTGTTTTCTGTTACTCTAAACTTTTGTAATCTTAGATCATGTGATGAAGGTATTGAGTTGCAAGTCTCTATTTTGAAGGGAGTTGCCTTTGAGTCTTTGTCTCTCAAACTTCATGGAGTGAGGATGTAAATGAAGAGAGAGTAAATAGTCTAAGGCAATGAAAGCTGGAATGCAGATTGTGGAGAGAGAGGGACCTTGGTTTATGGGGCTGTTTGGATTATTTCATATTTTCTAAGATACAGTACTGAGCCTGTGCACAAGATATTGTATGGATAATTTTGGATGTATCATTTGATGTTCCTGTTTTATTTTGAAGAGTTCTGCTAGTAAAATTTGAGTAATATTTTCATGGGTCTCTAGACAATGCTTCGTTGTCAGTTGTTGGTTTTGTTTTGTTTTTTAAAAAATATTTTCCCAAAGTTTTAATACATACAAATTTTGATTACCTTCATCTATCTGGTGTGTCTTTACTCCACCCCCTCCCATCTCTCCATGGTTTCCCAATTCCTCCTTGTCCTGCTGCATACCATTCTTTGCCACCCTCTTTCACTCAGCTTAGTATCTAATTGTTTATTACTGCTGCTCACAGTTCAGGTCCTACTGGTAAATTTATCTGTTACACTTCTTTGATTCCTCCCTTAACAGTGCCTCCTCTTGTCCCTGCTTGTAATTCATGTACTAGTAACAGGGTCTTCTTATTTTAAAGTCAGCAAACGCAAAAGTAGTTTCACGTGAACCTGTTTGCTAAGGGTGAGTATTTTGTTATCCCTGGCTATAACCTGGCACCTTGCCTCATGTCCCTCTCTATTGCCTGCTACAGAAAGAGTTGTGGCAATGTGCAGTGGCAGCAAGGCATTTGGGAAGACCATGCCCCACTCCCTTTTCAGAGTGGCCCTCTGGCAAAACTAGTTGCTGACCAAGGTGCTGGTTATTTGGGTAGCTCAAAGAGAAAATTATTTTGTGATGTGGGTGTAAACCTATATACACACTTACCTGGGGCTTACCTCTGAGTTGGTGTGTATGTTGATCTGTTAGTGTGTTGTTTGCTTAGCAGTGAGACTTTGCTATGTTAACAAAGATGGGTAATGTCCAGATCTGGAAACATAATCAGAGAATTGTAGAATTGGAAGGCACCACGAGGGTCATCTAGTCCAACCCCCTGCAATGCAAGAATCACAGCTAAAGATCCCCTTGGCTGATTAGCATTCTATGTCCTTTTCAGTGTGTTTGGGGAGGGGTGTTATGGGTCTGTTTTGTTTTGTTTTTATTATATGTTTTGTGTTTTTATTTTGTATTTTAATGCTGTGAATCACCCTGAGATCTTCAGATGAAGGGCAGTATACAAATTTAATTAAAAAATAAAATTAAATAAATTGATTGATTGATGGCCACCCAACCTTTGTTTGAAAACCACCAATGAATCATAGAATTATATAACGTTTTAGTTTCTTTTAAAGCTCAGGAAATAATTCTGAATTCCAGACAGTTCCCTCTTTCCCCCGGCTGGCTGGCTGGACTACATCTTCAGTCACTGCATCACAGCAATGGTGTTCAGTTTTTGCATGGGCAAATATGGAAGCCCACTTGACCCAATTTGTGGGCATTTTGAGTGAGTTCCTGCAGAGGGCAGAGAGTCCGAGGGTTGCTTCACAGATGTTTAGCTATTAGTTGCCACAGTTTCCCAAGTATGAAGTAACTAGGTATACATCTGGCATGTGATGTTAGAGAAGAGTGTCAGCCACGAGTGGGAAAGGAGTAGGACCCTGCTTGCTTCTATTACTTTTATGAAGGTGGAAAACAACCATTTTCAAAAGCGTGGGCCCTTCATATCTGATTGAATGTGCATGCATTTTTGTTTTCAGGTTATCACCACCCAAGTTCCAATAGTCATGCATGAAAACAGCTCTTAAATTCAAGCATGGCAAAGGAAAAAGTTAGTGGTAAAACAGGCATACAAGAAAATATTTTGCAAAATGTAGTGGAAAGAGCTGAGAAAGATCAGATTCACTGATGACTTTGTAAAGTGTTTCCAAAGCAGTTTTGAAAATGCCAGCAAAGAAAACACAACATTGCCTAGGAATTAGAACCTTGGTTTAGACCCGTTATAAGATGTTTCAGTAATATGTTTTCAGAAAACCAAGTTTACAGACAGGATATTAGCATTTCTGTCCCTCTTATTTTTTACATGCATGATCCCCAGTTTAACCTAAGAATGGGAATCTTTTGTTTCATACAATCATAATAGGATTGTATGGCTAATATGATATGTATTGATTGATAAAACAGCACTGACATAAAAGTGTTAAAGCCTTTGACCTTGTCTTTTGATTGAGGGGGGCCAAGTGGACTGTACCACTTCAGACTTCAGGAGAGGGATTACCATTTTGGAATGCTCCTTCACATTAATAAGAAAAAAATCCCTGCATGTTTTTTAAAACAAAAAACCAAGAACTATAGCTTTGGAGAGAGGTGCTCTAGCTGAGCTTGCTACGTTAGTTTTCTACTTGCAGGGAGACCCCCCCCCCATTTGAAAGCAGTAGTCTGAAAGTATTACATTCTGTCATCCACCTCAATCATCTGCCATGTTATTGCCACTTTTTCTGCTCCAAATATAGCTTAGACCAGTGCTTTTTTGCTGGGGGGACGTAAATCTAAGTTTGGCGTCATTGAGGGGCAGTATTTCAATATGAGTAGGAAAATGAGAGTACCCCTAAACATTTTTTTAAGAAAACACTGGCTTAGACTAATTCGTTTTTCCCATCTGGAAAACAGCAAGTAGTTTCTCTGGGACAGCAGGGGTTGGGGCAGCTTTTGGTTGAAATGAAAAGGTTTTGGCTGACCTATTGACTAGCACAGGGAATTAATGCTGTCCCCTTCTAGGATATAGCAGCCTCCCCCTCCCTTTTGATCCTTTGAATTAGGAACCCTGCTGCAGGCAGTAGGTTGTAAAGAGCCTTGCAAACAAACCTGTTATGTCACCTAAAACTTGTATGGAGCTTGAATTCAGGAGGCAAGCTTCATCAGATGACACAACAGAATGCATGAATCAACCACAGGCTTAGGATATTCCATGGACCAGAGAGGTTTCAGAAGGAGACAGGTTTAACAGTGGTTAAGAAAGTGAAATACCTGGGGATTAATATGACAGCTAAAAATGGGAACTTATTTAAAGACAATTATGAAAAATGCTGGACGGAAGTGAAAAAAGATTTAGAAATTTGGTCAAATTTGAAGCTTTCATTGCTAGGCCGTATTGCTGCGATAAAGATGAATGTATTGCCAAGAATGTTATTTTTGTTTCAAACATTGCAAATTTTGGATAAAATGGATTGTTTCAAGAAGTGGCAGAGAGATATTTCTAGATTTGTCTGGCAGGGCAAGAAGCCCAGAATAAAATTTAAAATATTAACGGATGCAAAGGAAAGAGGTGGATTTGCCCTGCCAGACCTTAAACTTTATTATGAATCAGCAGCGTTCTGCTGGTTGAAAGAATGGCTACTTCTCGAAAACACAGACATTTTGGATTTGGAAGGTTTTAATAATGTATTTGGATGGCATGCATATTTGTGGTATGATAAGGTCAAAGCACACAAAGCATTTAAAAACCATATTGTCAGGAAAGCACTGTTTAATGTCTGGATAAGGACTTACTTGAAAATAAAACCCCAAGGTGGTTGTCACCGATGGAAGTGAAGGCTCAGAAAAAACTCAATATGGAGGCTAAATGGCCGAAATATTGGGAAATTTTGGAACAAGTGGGAGACAAACTGAAATTGCAGAGTTATGAAAAACTAAAAAACAAAGTGCGAGATTGGCTTCATTATTATCAAATAATGGAGGCATACAATTTGGACAAAAAAATTGGATTCCAGGTGGAAAAATCAAAATTGGAAACAGAACTGTTAGATCCCAAAACTAAAACTTTGTCAAGGATGTATAACTTGCTGTTGAAATGGAATAATCAGGATGAAACGGTGAAATCTGCTATGATTAAATGGGCACAAGATGTTGAACATAACATTATGATGGCTGACTGGGAACAGTTATGGACCACAGGTATGAAGTTTACGGCATGTAATGCCCTAAGAGAGAATATTATGAAAATGATATACAGGTGGTACATGACCCCAGTCAAGCTAGCAAAAATCTACCACTTGCCCGATAATAAATGTTGGAAATGTAAAGAAACTGAAGGTACATTCTTTCACCTTTGGTGGACGTGCCCAAGGATTAAGGCTTTCTGGGAGATGATATATAATGAAATGAAAAAGGTATTTAAATATACCTTCTTGAAGAAACCAGAGGCCTTTCTCCACGTGTGTATGCCACGACAGCAGCAAGAATACTTATTGCAAAGTATTGGAAGACACAAGATCTACCAACCCTGGAAGAATGGCAGATGAAGGTGATGGACTATATGGAACTGGCAGAAATGACCGGCAGAATCCGAGACCAGGGAGAAGAGTCGGTGGAAGAAGATTGGAAGAAATTTAAAGACTATCTACAGAAATATTGTAAAATTAATGAATGTTAGAATGATGTTGGATAAAAAGTTAAGTGGTTTTTAGCTATAACGCTATAAGGAATATGAAAAAAATGGATTATTAACAGGTAAAAATTTAATGTTACAATATTTTAAGATTAAAGACTAGGATAAACAAAGAGGGAAAGGATTTGCTGAACTAATAAATTGAATTGGAATACAAAAAAGGGAGGTGTGAGGAGGTCCGGGAAACAAGCAAATGAAAGACAAGTGACGGAAAGATGGAATTGTTTTTTATTTTCTATTTTTCTTTTTTCTTTTTTCATTTTGTAATACTTTGAAAATTTTAATAAAGATCTTTTTTTTTTTAAAAAAAAAAGGAAATTCCATGGACCATTCTTGGGGAGACCCTTGCCAAGCTTTATAAGACCTTCAGGGGAGTGAAAGCAAACACCTCGATAGTTTTTCTGAATGTCACGAGTCTTCTGCCAGTAAGAAAACAGCTGTCTTGAAGTTCCTGGTACAGCACTTTTTTTTGGTTAATTACAATGAAGTCCTTCTGTATTCTGTGCTCGAAAGACAAGCAGCTGCATCTGTAACCACAAGAAGGCCAGGAGGTTAAGTGTCCAAATTCAGCTTCTCTATACGGAAGGCATGTGTCTCAGCTCATTTTTTGCTTTCCAAAAATATTAAGTTGATAGCTCAGCTTGGGTGTTGCACAATGAGCTATTTATAAATGTATACATTTCTTATGTACATGCAGAGTTGGTACTGTGTTGGAGGCAGCTGAGGCTAACTGGTGTGGCAGTGGGAGCTGTGCCTGAAGTGGTGTGGTGGTGAAAACTGTGCTGAAGACTCCAGCCTGAGGTTGAGCATAGGGAGCCCTAGAGCAAGGGTAGCCAACAGGGGGCCATCCAGTCATTTTTTACAACAACTCCAATCAACCCCAGCCAGCATAGCCAATGATCAGGAATAATGGGAGCTGTAGTTCAACAACATTGTTGGCTATCCCTCCCCTAGAGAGGCTCAAAAGTGGTTTCTAATCATTTTTTTAAACTAGAAGTGCCAAGGATAGGTCCTTGGACCTTCTCCTGGCAAAGCATGTGCCCTGCCACTGAGCCCTCTCACTTCTCAAGTCTTTCTTTAAGAGCTACTTCTGCATAAGTAGAACCAGGTTATGGTGGGAAAGCATATGAAGCCACCACTTTGCTGAAGCTAAGCAGATCTGGGTCTGGTCAGTGACTGAATGGGTGTGACTGAAACATATGCAAATAACTAACCAATCAACCAACCCTGAACTGGCCTTGGTCCACCAGGCTGACACCTTCCTAGTCAACAGACTTTCCTTCCCCCTGTTCATTTCATAATCTTGCCCACTCCTCACAACCCCATCTTGCTTGTCTAGCATGTGTAATAGCTTTTTTTCTGAGAAAAGCCCATAACTCAAGAGTCTTCTGTACAACAACTGCTCAAAGCCAGCATTAAAAATAAATGCAAGCTAATAATAGCATTGGCAATTTATGCAAATGATCACTTGCAAATGAGGAGGTGGCTGTAGTTTGCTGGCACAGTCTTAAAATATACACACTAACGTTGTTCTAAGCTCTGTACAAAAAAGGCTGGGGGAAGTGCCATTAATAAAAGTATTGAATGAGTGCCAGGAGGGCTGTTGCACCCCACCCTGTCTTAGCAGCTACAAACAAACAAACAAACAAACAAACAAACAAACACACAAACAAACACACAAACAAAGACTCTACACATTACAGTCAAAAAAGAAAAAAATCAAGTCATGCATATAGAAAAGATTAATATGAACACCCACCCCACTCCCAGGATTCCAGTAAGCTTGAAGCATGCAGAATGTTGTGTCCGTGCAAGATCTCTAGTGGTGGAGCATATGCCTTGCATGCAGAACGTAGTCTTGTACTGAATTGGGCTGCTGGTCCATCTAGCTCAGAATTGACTACATTGACTGGCAGCAACTGTGTAGTTCAGAGTCCTTAGTTCAGAGTCCTACCTAGATGGGGAATTCAACCAGGACCTTCTGCCTGCAGAGCAGGTGCTCTGCCCCTGAGCTACATGACCCTTGCTTGGGGGGGACAGGACACGACCTGTTTGAAATTGCACTGCCACTTGCCAGTTAGTTCAGACAGCTGTGTGCAAGGGACCATTGGTCTGACTCTGTATAAGGAAGCTTCATCTTATCTGCCCCAGGGAACTCTAGGAATGATAGCTCTGTGCCTGAGGGCCAACACAACCTAGAACCTCCAGGGTTCTTTGGTAAAAGCCATGACAGTTAACATCACATACAATCATAGAATCACAGAATCACAGAATCATAGAAAATGTAGAGTTGGAAGGGACCCAAGGGTCATCTAGTCCAACCCCCTGCAGTGCAGGAAGCTCAACTAAAGCATCCATGACACATGACCATCCAGCCTCTGCTTAAAAACTTCCAAGGAAGGAGAGTCCACCACCTCTCATGGGAGTCTGTTCCACTGTCAAACAGCTCTTACTGTCAGAAAGTTTTTTCGAATGTTTAGTTGGAATCTCCTTTCTTGCAACTTCAAGCTCCCCTCCAGAGCAGGAGAAAACAAGCATGCTCCCTCTTCCATGTGGCAACCCTTGAGATATTTGACGATGGCTATCGTATCTCCTCTTAATCCCCTCTTTTCCAGGCTAAACATACTCAGATCCAAACTACAAGAAAGAAGATTCCACCTAAACATTAGGAAGAGCTTCCTGACAGTAAGAGCTGTTTGACAGTGGAATTTGCTGCCAAGGAGTGTGGTGGAGTCTCCTTCTTTGGAGGTCTTTAAGCAGAGGCTTGACAACCATATGTCAGGAGTGCTCTGATGGTGTTTCCTGCTTGGCAGGGGGTTGGACTCGATGGCCCTTGTGGTCTATTCCAACTCTATGATTCTATGATTCTAAGCGCTTCTCATAAGGCTTGGTTTCCAGACCCTTGATCATCTTGGTTGCCCTCCTCTGCACACCTTCCAGCTTGTCAACATTAAATTGTGATACCCAGAACTGGACACAGTATTCCAGGTGTGGTCTGACAAAGGCAGAATAGAGTGGTACTTCCCTTGATCTGGACACTATACTTTTGTTGAGGCAGCATAGACTAGCATTAGCTTTTTTTGCTGCTGCATCACACTACTGATTCATGTGAAGCTTGTGGTCCACCAAGACCCCTAGATCCTTTTCATATGTACTGCTAGTAAGCCAGGTGTCCCCCATCTTATACTTGTGCAGCTTCTTCTGCTGCTGCTTGTGCAGAACCTTACATTTGTTCCTGTTGATATTAATTTTGTTTGTGCCCAGTTTTCCAATCTGCTAAATTCATATTGAATCTGGATTCTGTCATTGGTAGTGTTTGCTATCCCTCCCAGTTTGGCATCATCAGGGGGTTGGACTCAGGGTCCCTTCCAACTCTACAATTCTATGATTCCATAATTCTGTAATCTGCACATTTGATGAGTATCCCCTCAATTCCTTCATACAAGTCATTTATAAAGATGATGAACAACAATGGGCCCAGGACAGAACCCTGCAGCACCCCACTTGTCAATTTCCCCAGGATGACGAGGAACCATTAATGAATCCTCTTTGGGTTCAGTCAGGCAACCAACTACAAATCTACCTAACAGTTACCTCATCCAGCCCTCATTTTACCAGCTTTTCTGCAAGAATATCATGGGGGATTTTGTCAAAAGCCTTACTGAAAGCAAGATACAGGAGCATTCCCCTGATCTACCAAGCTTGTAACTCTATAAAAAGGAAAAGAAATGAGATTTGTCTGGCATGACTTGTTTTTAAGAACTGCATGCTGTTTCTAATTGCTCCCAGACAAACCAGTTAATTATCTGTTATAGTGAAATTCCCTGGTATCAGTGTCAAGCTTACCGGTTGGTAGTTACTTGGGTCTTCTCCCCCCCCCCCCCCTTTTTGAAGTTGGGGTCAACATTTGCCTGCTTTCAATCTGCAGGGACCTCACCTATTCTCAAGGAATTCTCAGAGATCATAGACAAAGACTTTGAGATTACATCTGCAAAATCTTTTAGTCCCCTTAGGTGCAGCTCATCAAGCCCTGGAAATCTGAATTCATTTGAAGGACTACCTCTTTTCCTATCTTCGGTAGAAAGGGTCCCAAGTCAGTGCAAGCACATTCTTGGGGGGTGGGGGGGAGAATGTAACTCAGCAATAGAGCATGGAACCCGGGGGGGGGGGGAGTTGTGTGTGTGCTTTAAATGGCATCAATTATTCTTATCAAATGGTTGTTGTTGTTCTTTAAAATGGAACCTTTGACCCTCCAGGTGTTACTGAACTACAGCTCCCATTAGCCTTAGAAAGTGTGGCCAGGGTTGATGGGAGTTAAAGTTGAGTGTGTGTGTGTGTGTGTGTGTGTGTACGTGTGAAGGGGAGAAAGATAAACTTTCAGAAGCCAGAAAAGAAAAACGAGGAAGTGATCAGGAGGGAAGGAACTCTGATAGGATGGGATGCAAGACATAGCTTCAGGAGCGATGGTATGGATAGTACCCACTTGATCTTCACGCGCTGATCTGGGGTTGAGCGCCTGTATGACCACCAAGGCTGCCCTGGTGGTTTTGGTGCTGTAAGTCACCCTTTGCCAACTTGGCATCCCCTTAGATATTTTGCTGATGGGAGTTGTAATCCCAAACATCTGGAGGGGGCTGGGTTGGCGAAGGGGGCTGTAGGACGAAGCAGCAGCAAAGAAAACAAACATGAAGGATTGTTCTGCTAACAGCGCTACAAGCCTCCCTCCCTCCCTTGTTTCCCCAACAGTGGTGTTGACCTGGGCTGCAAGTGACTGCTGGAGAGACTTTTGTGGCCCTTTTTGTTTGTTTAATCAAAGCTATGCTTGTTTTCTGATTGGAGGCGTCAGATCGGGCTCTGTGTTCTACAAGCAGGAAACAGGGACTTCCTGTTCACTCTCCTCATCGCAGGAAGTAGGGGCTGTGCTGCGTGTTCATTTTTCAAACAAGCCCTCCCTTCCCTCCCCCCCATTATTATTATGGGGGGGGGGAGTCTTCTATGTTTATGTGAGCGTGTGTTGTTTTTATTTTCTCTTTCATCCACCGTGAACATGGTTTTGCATTGTCAGGCTCCCCAAGGGAATGATAACTGATGACGACAACCAAATAAGCATTTGCGAGTCTTGGAGGGGTCATAGCAACTATCCCCAAATATTTACCGTCCCTCTGGAAACCTCCAGCTGAGAGTTATGCCTCCAGTAGACAAGAAAGGCAAGAGGTCTGGAGTCTGCAGAGGTCTCTCTCTCCATCACCTCTAGGCTTCTGCATATGCCGAAGAACAAGACAAACACGGGAAGTAAGCAACAGGATCTTTCATCTCACCCCCTAAGACGAAGATGTCAAGAGTCTCCAGGGATTATTATCACAGGGTTGGGGAACCTGTGACCCTCCAGATGTTCCTGGTGGACTGCAGCTCTCATCATCCTAGACTGTTGGCCAAGTTGGCTGGTGAGCGCTGATGGGAGTTGGGAGCCCAGGAGCATCTGGAGGACCACGGGTCCCCCATCCCTGACCTACAAAGCGCACAAACCACAAATGAGGCTTGTGGTACCTTAATGACTAAGAAACATATTATGGCATGAGCTTTCATGGATCACCGTCCACTTCATCACATGCAGGAAGAAGTGGACTCTGTTCCATGAAAGCTTATATGCCGCAATCGCTTTGTTAATCTTTAAAGGTCTCTTTGCTGAAGCAGACTAGCATCTTCCCTCCGGGGAAAAAAGTTACAGTCAAGGGGATGTGTAGATGCTGAATGTAGAATTCAGCTTTATGGAAATCTCGACTTTCTTTCTTTTTGAAAAGCACATTTCTAAGCCTTCTGGCTACAAAGTTACGCTTAAAAGCTCAAAAGCTAAATAGAGCCTCCATGTTTAGGGGTGCACCTAGGGGTTGGTTGCGTTAGCCCTGTCAAAGGCACAAGCCCAGGGGGGCGGAAAAATCTTGCCTCTGACTCGGAGTGGCTAGGAGCCCACAAAGGCCACAAAAAGCAAACTTTTTGAGTTTATTGTCCATGGTCCTCCTGGCTTTGGAGGTGCCGATACAGCTCCTTGCCAAGGGTGCAAGGGAGCCTAGGTGTGTCTTTTTGGGGGGGGGGCTGTGTTCTTCAGAATATCAGATGGACATAGACAACAGGAGAGGATTGTTGTTGCTTTCAAGTAAGCTTCTCAGAAGCATCTGGCATACCCTCCAACGTGGCCCAGAGGAAAATCGGGACACACATTCTTGGGGCTGTGCTCCCACATATACGACTCTTGTGAGAGCATGCCCCCCAATGGAATGTCCTGCTTAAATCGGGACAGTTAAGGTTGGCCAGTGCTGGGAACAGAATTCTGGGCTAGATGGCTCTTAGTTCTGATCCAGCAATCCTTGGACCAGGGGTAAGGAGTCAGTTTGTGTCAATAATGTTTCCTAGTGGGTGGAGCCGGGGTTTGAATGCCCTCCACAGATTCTTGCCCCTCCCCACATGTAATAAAACCAGGACAAATTGTGCAAAACACAAAATATTGCACAATAAATTACACAAAATACATGAAATTGTGCAAGTCTGCTTGCTTTGCTTGCTTTGTGCAGCCCACAAAATCCAGACTTTCTTGAGTTTGGTGCCCTGGGTGCACAGTTGTTGTTGTTGTTGTTGTTGTTGTCATTGCAGATTTCACAAAGATTTCAGAATATAGTGCAAAACAGAGTCAATATGCAACTGTAGAAATAGTTTTCAGTGCCAGGGATAGTCAAGTCCAGGAGATATGAGAGAGTACTTCTAAGCATGTACAGAGTGCTTCCGCTGAGTCACTTGAAGGGGGAAATGACATATCTCTGGAGGGTTCAGACTGAATATAATTGTTGTCTGATATGGGAACCCAGGTCAGGGTGAAATCCCAGTGTGTGGTTTTAATTGTGGATATTGTGAGATTTTTGCATAACAATTGACATGTGCCTCTCCCATTGCCCAAATGTAGGGATGGTCATACTGTGTTTGAGCTCACTCAGAAGCCTCCATCTGTGCTGTAACGACTCCTTTGATCCTGCAAGCCATTACCTAGTGTTGCAGTCATCATGCATGCATGTTGCAAGTGAGGAGCAGGCAAGTGTGAATGGCGCTTGTCCTTCAGAGGTATCACCAGCAAAATTATGGTGGAAAGGTACCATGGGTTCTGTTTGCACAAAAAATCAAACCATCAAGGATACATGATACATTGATTTGCGGTACCTGTACATCAAAGTACAAGTGCTTAACACCGTCCACAAAAATGCTCGCCCACAAAAAAATGTTTGCGTGTCTGGCTGCCCTTAGAATCCCCACATGAGTCATTTGTGGTCTAAAAAGTGGCGGCGGAGGGAGGGGGACACACGCATCAATTCTTAGTATGTTTTCCTTTCTGGTCGCTTCTAAGTAAATTTAACTCACTACAGGCAATCAGGTGAACGGTTACTTAAAAGTCTGTGCTATGTTTCTTCTTAAACCAGCCAGCAGGACTATCAGTTGTAGGTCGGCAAGGTCTGGGGGGCAGAAGAGGTTTCCCACACCTGGTTTGACCCTTCCAAGGGACACTCTTCTGCTTTCCAACCTTTGGTGGTGGTCAGCCCAGCAGCAATGGGGAGGGCTTTCCCCCCCTCCCTTTCTGCGTGGGCAGAGTTGGGGCTGGGGAGTGTCCTGCCATTCTACTGGGGATTGAAGCCCCAAGATCCAACCCAAGACCTTTTTATTTTTTCCCTTCTGCATGAAGGGGGTGATCCTGGGGCAAGATGCACCAGAGCCAAACTTGGGTTTCTAATGCAGATTCCGCTGACTCGCTGTCATCACCATGAGTCATGAAACTTGAGACCCTTTTGCATCACCCCTGCTCTGAATTGTTTAAACCTGCCCCATTCGGAGCAGAAGTGATGTTTTTTGCCTGAGTAGGTTACGCAGCTGGGGCTTCCTCGCCTTCAGGCTGTCCAAAGAAAATATCTATTGGGTTGCATTTCGGCTGACCACATTCTTGCCCCCACCTCTCTCACTTCTGAGGTGACTTCCACTCCTAGGCACCAGTTCTCTCTGGTGGCTGCCTTTTGGCAACATCACTAATGGTTGCTATGGGGAGCCATGATGGTTCAGAAACATGACCCGACCGATGGTTTCATTCCACAAACGTACATAAAGGTGTGTGGGGGGGTAGGGGATGGTTTTCATAGTACATTTTGTGATGGAGCAGCATAGCTAAGCTGGGGCACACTGGGGTTTAGCTCAGGAATGCAGGAAACCAGGACTCACCCATGGAATCTGTGAAGCAATTATTCCTAGAAAGCCTCTGAGCATGCAAAGTGTGCTTTCCCTTTAGTGCTGAGTACATAGGGATATGTACTCAGGAGTGCCTGGTGTCCATGGGGTCACGAAGAGTCGGACACGACTAAACGACTAAACAACAACAACATAGGGATGGACTTCCTTTTGCTAATTTCAATTCAACTAAGAATACTATAGAAAAACAACTTGTCCGTCCACCCCTGTCACCCCCGCTGCCTGAACGCATTCTTAAAATACAGATGCTATTGTACTTGGTGATACAGATGAGAGTACGGGAAGGCTTGAATGCCTCCTGCTGCCCACATTTGATGCCCAGCAATGTTATAGGCACAATGAACTTGGAACATGGAGTTTCCAGGGGAAGGACAATGATGGTAAGAACTCAGGTGCCCTGGAAAATGCCCTGGGGCCCTGGTGTCGCAGCATTCAGCCGCATGGAAGGAGGTGCTCAGTTTAAATCCTGAGTTGGGTAAGAGAGGATTAATGAGAAATGGGGCTTGATTTGTGATGTGGGGTGAACATGAGCTTCCAAGTGACATTGCTGACAACAATTGACTTTGCACATCTGGAATTTGGGAATGGGTTTCCAGGCCAGAGAGTGTGACAGTTACATGCAAGGAGTGTTGTGCCTTTAGAGTGCTTGCCATTGCTTGCATCTGTGTATGTCTTTATTTTCCTGATTTCATTTGCACCCTGCCCTTTCCTGAGATGCACAGCACTGTTAGCCTTTCAGCAGCCCTCTGAAATATATGATAGGGTTTTTTAATCCTTTAGTGTTTTCTCTGTACTGACCCATTTATACATTCAAGTCTTCCCTTGATGTTAGAGGAATGAGCATGCTTGTGTGAACAGGGCCTAAGTATTCATTTACCCAGAGGTTAGCCAGAGAGAAGGGGAGAAGGAGTGTGCAGAGCTGACCCAATATGTTTTGCTGCTTGAAGCAAAGGAGATGATGGTGTCTCCTGTTCCCCATTCCCATAACATCTGGAGGGCCACAGCTTCGCCACCCCTGGCCTGTAGTACCTCAGCTAGTGCCTCTTGCAGGACATCTGCATGACTTTGCAAACTCCCAAAGTGCTCCAGGGGAGTGGGTTGTTCAGGGCTGATGGTATGTTAGCAGGGGGCTCTTATTGCAAAACCAACTTGTAGATTGAACGTCATGGTAACAGCCCAGCTGCTCAGAATGGGCTTTGGCTGTCGAATGCCTCCCTCATGGGATGGGTGGAAACCTTCTTTCTCAGCGTGTTTCGGCCTAGGTTGGACAGAGTTTAGGAAACAAGCAGTTAGGAACAACCCTCTTCTTCTCCTTAGATGCTCGTGAAAGTGCTCCCCTCTTACACAACAAATCTGAAAAGGTTCTAAGTAACTTGTGTGGCCTGTCCCGTCTGGAAACTGGGCTGCTCTCTCTCTTTCAGACCTTGTATCAAGAGTGGGAACAGTTTTTCCAAAAGGTGGCAAGCTGATCTCAAAAGGTCCAGTCAAATAACAATAAACTGGAAGAAGTGGGCTCTCCTTCCTTGGAGGTTTTAAAGCAGAGGCTGAATGGCCATCTGTCATCAGTGGCGTAGCGTGGGGGGTGCAGGGGGTGCCGGCCGCACCGGGCGCAACATCTGGGGTTAGGGCAAATCCACAGGTTAGGGGGCGCAAATCCACGGGTTAGGGGGCGCAAATCCATGGGTTAGGGGGCGCAAATTACTTGCCTTGCCCCGGGTGCTGACAACCCACGCTACACCACTGTCTGTCATGGATGCTTCAGCTGAGATTCCTGCATTTCAGGGGGCTGGACTAGATGACCCTTTGATCCCTTCCAACTCTATGATTCTACAAAACAGTCAGTGCACACAATAGTGGTCCAACCCCTCTCACTTTGTTGTGCTTCTTGCATTCATGTACAAGATCGGTGCAAACCCCAGCCCAGTGCAGGCTTGCTTGAGAGTAAGTCTCACTGAAAGCAGTGGCATGTCTGGGTAAGCCTACAGGGGACCCCTTGCAAGTTACCTGCATTAGGATCCAGAACAGTTTTGATGCATTTCAGTGGCCATTTGGAAAGAGACGTGCCTTTGGTACGAAAAAGGCAGGACAGGGCAGGACGTTGTTTCGGAAGGACTTCATGCATTCCGATGGTTGTTCTCTGTCATTTGTTTTAGTTGCATTCCTCCCCCCTCCAACCCTCTTTCCCAGCATAAGATGCTAAATCGAAGGTTCATTTCAGCAACAAGCTCATAATTGAATGAGCTGCATATGACACACAGATTGCAACATCATAAAACAAATAATAACTGGCTTATTTTATAGCATGTTTTCATTCATTGTCAGGTTAAACTAAGCCAGGTTTTTAAAAATAAATTATGCAGCATTCTTGAAAGTTTATTGCAAACACACATACACAAACACCCCCCATGCTCAGTTCCTTAGCATCCCTTCCCTCCCCACTCCCAACCTACCTTAAGCCAAATATCTCTGGTTGTAGGATACTAGCTTAAAGAAAGAAAAAAAGGGTAGAATAAAGGGTTGATAACTGGCAAGGATGCCATGATAGGGAGGGTGGGTGACTATCATGTCTACTCTATTTTGTACCCGTAGAGCAAATGTGGAGAACCTCAGAGCCCAAATGTGGCCTTCCAGTGGATGGAAATAGCGGGAAAGCAGTTTGGGGTTAAATGTTAGGAGAATGGTAAGAGTTGCTTGATGGGGAAACAAATTGCCTTGAGATGTGGTGGAATCCCCATCGCCATTTAAGCAAGAGGTTGTACTAGATGCCCCCCCTTCCAGCTCTATTCTGTGATTCTCTTTAAAAAAACAATCTATTGGCTTTCTATTGGCTTTCTGCATGAGTTCCTGTACTGGGTGGGTCTCCTTTTAATCGGGCAGTATAGCCAGAACAGTGACTCATGCAGAAAGTGGGTTCCTGTGAGGGCAGGTAAAGACTCTAAAGGAAATCCTTTCCAGTGCAATTTATAAATCCTGTGATTTCATTTTTTAAAAGAAGAGGGGTGTATTTTGGGTATCAAAAGTCTGAGAAGTGCTGAGATATGGCACATGCAATATATCATCATCATCATCACCATCATTATTAACTGCCCTTCACCATCGGGTCCCAGGGGTGGGTTGCAACAATTTGTATAGTTATGCCAAGTGCATAGATTTTGGAGGCAGCAGTCACTCCACCACTGCTCCCCACCAGATCTGCTGCAGTGCTGCTCTAGTTGTTATTTGCCCTTGTGAGCAGAAACCGTTGCCAGCCGTAGCTGAGAAACTGGCAAACTCCCAACAGAGCAGAGAGCAGATCAGCCTGCTTGTACTCTCTAGCACAAGGCGCACCCATGGCGTGGGCGTTCGAGGGTTAAAAATAGACACCAGATTTTTTTTTCAGTTAGCAAATGTGGAGGAGGGAAAACAGAGCGCTCTTTATCAGACCCAGTGCTTCCCCTGAGAGATTCCGTAATTAGTCAGATCAGAGGAGTGAGCATAGCTGTGTGTGTACGTGTTGTGTTTCAATTTTAGGACAGCGATGCGACAGATGTTTCATTGTGTGCTGGACAAAAATTTCAGGGGCAGGAAGCAGAACTTCACTGGGGTGGGTGGAAATAAGTTCACCCCATTTCAGGATCCAGCATGTCTTATAAAACTTTCTCCACACCTATTCTTACCATCCACATTCAGAGAAAGAATACAGTACCATCGTGAGTGCAAAGTGTTTTAATGGCTAAAGGCAACTCCTGCTGTTTGTGTACAGTCCTAACATTGGCAGAATGGTGTCAGGGAGATGTGGCTTTGTAATGTAGGAATGTGGATGGGTCAAGGCAGGATGTTGCAGAAGAAGAAAGTTGATGTGGCTTATGAGCTTCTCAGAGATATCCAGGAATGGATGGAGTCAGTCTGTTTCTCGCACATGTCAGTTTTGTATCTGCCCGTCCCGTCCCATTTCCACATTAATCTGTTAAAAACTATAAGAACACCTGTGTTTTCTCTCAAAGTGCCAATTAAATAGATATATTATCTCAATGTATGCACTTTTTATTCTAATTTACTTTTTAAAAAAAATTAATATTATTTTTTTAGCTGAAAACCATATCACAAAATCTGGAGAATTGCAGCATCTGAAGGATCCTGAATATCTTGCCAGCTGCCAGTGCTTTAAACTACCATAGGCAGGTGTTGTTGTTGTTGTTGTTGTTGTTGTTGTTGTTGTTATATTTAATTATGAATCACCTTTCATACAAATGTCAAGGTCATGGAAGTCATAGAATTGTGGAGCTGGAAGGCACCCTGGGGGTCACCTGGTCCAGCCCCTTGCAACGCAGGACTCTCAACACACGATTCTCCATCCAACTGGAAAAGTGATTTACAACCACCAAATAAAAGCAACTAATAACTAGTTTCAAAACAATTTTTTAAAATTGGGTTCAGAACATTACAAATAAACACCACCACAGATATCTATAAATGGAAAGGGGGTGGGGGTGGGAAAACATGGTCTTAAGAATGCATGGCTGTGGTACCCTTGTGGGAGCTATAATCGTGTTTCCGTATGTGAAGCCAAAATGGTTTTTAAATAAATGGTCAGATCAGTATATCCAGATTGGTGCTGAAACATTTAGCTCCAAATTCCAGATGTATCTGCTGGCAAACCATCTGACAGTATTCACCCTCCGGCCTGTCAAAAACCCTGAGCAGCAACCGTTGCCTGGACTTGTTCTTTTGCTTACTCTCTCTCTCTGCTGCTGCAAGAGGCTTCCTGATTGACTCAACAGGCCCCACCGAAACGACTCAGCTCTATGTTTGTTCGCAACAACTGAATGGGGCTGTTAGTAATTAAAGCATATGGGCTTCCCAGAAAGTGGCTTAGACCGGATATCCTTCATCAAAATACCCTAGGCATCACTACCTAAAAATAACTCCAGCAGAACAGAAACTAAATAAACAAGAATGAGAAGAGGAGAGGAGGCCGGGAGCCAAGCAGCAAGAACTGGCTTCCTGGGACCAGGGTGCGGCTCGCAGGGTGCCGCTGCTGACCCTCAAGAGAAGAGGGTTAAAATGGAGGGCAGAAAGGCTTTGAAATGTTGGTTCTAGGATGCCTGAGCGGCACCATTTGGCTTCAGGCATCATCATCTCTTAGGCTGGCGCTGCTTTGAGGAGTCTTGCAGTGTTTCCAAGGACCCCCCAAGATTCCCTTAAACTGGGGTGGGGAACCTGGTGCCCTCCAGATGTTGTTGGACTCCAGCTCCCATCAGCCCCCTAGACAAAATGGCCAATGGTCTGGGATGATGGGAGCTGGAGTCATTGAATCATAGAGTTGGACGAGACCATGAGGGTCATCTAGTCCAATCCCCTGCAATGCGAGTATGATTTCCCCCCAGTATTTATAAAACTTTATAAAAATTATTTTGAAAACCAGTATAATGAAATGTAATGCTGCTCTTTGAACTGAGGGTGGGGAGCCTGTGGTCCTCCAGGTTTTGCTGGACTCCAGCTCCCATCAGGCCTAACCAACATGGGCAATGGCCAGACACGATGGGCGTTGCAGTCCAGCAACATCTGGAGGGCCAAGGATCCCTATCCTTGCAGCACAGGGAAAACTTTTGACGGCTCAGCTTGTACCTTCAGGAGTGAGGTGAGCAGCTGAACTTCTCATTTCCCTACAAGTAGAGCTATGGAAGGTCCAGGTGATGTCCTCTTGCGGTTGGCCATCCCAGATACCTTTTGGTCATTTTGTTAGTTTGGCTTATGCCTCTGTGTGCTTCAATAGTTTAGCAGTTTAGGTTGCAGCACATGACAACAGGGAAGGTGCTGTTCTATTTTATTTACTCCACTTGGTGCAGAATGTCTGAGCATGTGCAGGACACCTGATAGTACCGAGACACCCAAGCCTTCCGTGGTGCCATTAGCTTAATTAACCTACGAGCCGCCATGATAGAGACCGACCTCAGCATGCTTTGTGGACCCGTCTTAAGAGATCAGTCATGGATGCTACAATAGGTAAGAGACTTGTAGGGAAAGAGAGAGGTTGTAATGGAAGGGGCCAGTGCTTTTTCCCTAAAAATATGTTTAGAGGTACTCTCATTTTCCTGCTCACATTGAAACACTGCCCCTCAATGAGGCCAAACTTAGATTCACAAAATGTTTAGGGGTATGCACACCTTCGTCCCCCCAGGAAAAAAGCTCTGGAAGGGGCCATGAGATTAACAGGCTGGAGGAGATTGGGGGAAAGAATGCATGGTCCCCAGCTTATTTCCCCTTCTTTCTGCAGAACATGGGGGGAGTTAAATGGACACACATATAGTCAGGAGTGATTCATACTTTTGCTTTTTGCTCTCTGTCCTTTACTTGGGTGTGTGAGAGAGAAGGGTGAGTGAAAGGACCCCTCTGCTTGAGCTTTAGAAGAATGTGGTGTTCTAGGTGGAATTATTATTTTAGGCAATAAAAATAAAAATCATCAGCCACACTGAAATGTTGTAAATCTTCCATATTAAAGTATGGAAGATAAATGTGTTGGCAGCTCTCTCTCTCTTTTAATTGTCTTTGCCTTGATAGTTCCCTTTTTGCACATTACATTTGTAAGGTGTATACATAAAGCTTTTAAAAATAACGCTAGCAGACCACTAAAGATGTAAGGCATAGGAGAACAAGCAGTGCAGGTTCATCCATCAGAGACAAGGTAGTAGCTGTGGCTCCCCAGTGAGTACAGTCCGAGCAAACCAGTGTGTCTGGTGTGCTGTCATGTGGGAAGAGCCTGTGCCATGCAGCAATTTAGCCAGCAACATTTCCCAGATCTGTGTGAAGATAAGCATCACTTGCTTAATTTCTGCAGGCCAGTTTGCTGTTAAAGGCACAGCAGCATGGTCAATGCATATGGGCAACCTTAGGAATTATAGTTGGGATGGAGTAGAGATTTTTTCCCTAGTGATGGCTAGCAGAGGAAAGACTGTAGCTCATTGGTAGAGCACCTGCTTTGCATGCAGAAGGTCCCAAGTTCAGGTCTTGGCATCTCCAGGTTGGACTGCGAAAGACCCTATATGAAACCAGGCAGAATTGCTGCCAATCATTGTAGATTGTGGTCCTCAAATGCTGTTGGAATACGGCACCCATCAGTCTTGTCCATTGGATTTGGTGGCTGAGGCTGATGGGATTTTGAGTCCAACAACGCCAGGATGGCCACAGATTCTCCATCCCTGGTGCAGACAGTACTGAACTAGATCTACTGGCTGACTATGAATTAGCTTCCAATGCTCTATTGAGGGAGTAAACTCCTGTATGAGGAAAAGCTACATTTGCGGGTTTTTTAGTTTATAGAAAAGGAGAGTGAGAGGCAACATGATAGAAGTGTCGGAAGAGCATAAAATTATGCATAGTATGGAGAAAGTAGGTAGAGAAAAAGTTTTTCTCCCTCTCTTATAGCCCTATAACTCATGCTCATTCAATAAAACTAAATGTTGGAAGATGCAGGAAGACAAAAATATAATAATTATTCACACAGCACATAGTTAAACTGTGGAATTTGCTTCTACAAGAGGCAAAGATGGCCACCAACTTGGATGGTTTTAAAAGAAGATTAGACAAATTCCTGGAGGATAAGGCTATTGGGGTTACTAGGCACAGGAGCTATGTTTGGCCTCTACTGCTGGAGCCCACCGTTTGGTGACATCTGCCTGTCTTGGGAGCCCATGGAGGAGTGCACCTTTAGGGGTGAAGTCAAACTCAAACTGTTGGAAGGCTGCAGAGACCGACATGGGAGAGACATGTTTTGTTGCAGCTGGGGCAGATGAAGGCATCTGGCTGTGCTGCTGTAGATGCATAACAACAACAACAACAACAATTTATTTATACCCCACCCATCTGGCTGGGTTTCCCCAGCCACTCTGGGTGGCTTCCAACAGAATATTAAAATACAATAGTCTATTAAACATTAAAAGCTTCCCTAAATAGGGCTGCCTTCAGATGTCTTCTAAAAGTCTGGTAGTTGTTTTTCTCTTTGACATTGGTGGGAGGGCGTTCCACAGGGCGGGTGCCACTACCAAGAAGGCCCTCTGCCTGGTTCCCTGTAACTTGGCTTCTCACAATGAGGGAACCGCCAGAAGGTCCTCAGCACTGGACCTCAGTGTCTGGGCAGAACGATGAGGGGTAGAGACGCTCCTTCAGATATACTGGGCCGAGGCCGTTTAGGGCTTTAAAGGTCAGCACCAACACTTTGAATTGTGCTCAGAAATGTACTGGGAGCCAGTGTAGGTCTTTCAAGACTGGTGTTATGTGGTCTCGACGGCCGCCCCCTGTCACCAGTCTAGCTGCCGCATTCTGAATTAGTTGTAGTTTCTGGGTCACCTTCAAAGGTAGCCCCACGTAGAGTGCATTGCAGTAGTCTAAGCGAGAAATAAGTAGAGCATGCACCACTCTGGCAAGACAGTCTGCGGGCAGGTAGGGTCTCAACCTGCATAGCAGATGGAGCTGATAAACAGCTGCCCTGGACACAGAATTAACCTGCGTCTCCATGGACAGCTGTGAGTCCAGAATGACTCCCAGGCTGCGCACCGGGTCCTTCAGGGGCACAGTTACCCCATTCAGGACCAGGGAGTCCTCCACACCTGCCCATCTCCTGTCCCCCCAAAACAGTACTTCTGTCTTGTCAGGATTCAACCTCAATCTGTTAGCCGCCATCCATCCTCCAACCACTTCCAGACACTCACACAGGACCTTCACCGCCTTCACTGGTTCTGATTTGAAAGAGAGGTAGAGCTGGTTATCATCCGCATACTGATGAACACCCAGCCCAAACCCCCTGATGATCTCTCCCAGCGGCTGCATGTAGATTTTGAAAAGCATGGGGGAGAGGACAGAACCCTAAGGCACCCCACAAGTGAGAGCCCAGGGGTCTGAACACTCATCCCCCCCCACCACTTTCTGGACACGGCCCAGGAGGAAGGAGCGGAACCACTGTATGACAGTGCCCCCAGCTCCCAACCCCTCTAGATGGTCCAGAAGATTGTTATGGTCGATGGTATCAAAAGCCACTGAGAGATCCAGCAGAACTAGGAAACAGCTCTCACCTTTGTCCCTAGCCCACCGGAGATCATCGACCAGTGCAACCAAGGCAGTTTCAGTCCCATGATGAGGCCTGAAGGGATCCAAATGGTCTGCTTCTTCCAGGTGTGCCTGGAGTTGTTCAGCAACCACTTGCCTTGCAAGGTTTTAGCCTGTCAGAGGAGCTGTGATTGGAAAGTGAAGGACACAAGCTTTAAACAAACAGACAAACAGGCCATTGACAGGTAATCCAGAGGGCAAACAAGGAGGCTGTCAGCAGTAAGGCAGGGTGCTGCTGTCATTCTGAAACCAGCCTTGGAAATTATAGTGGCTCTCACACAATGCAGAATGCAGACCACATGAGAGAACAAGATGAGATATAGACAGGGAGGGAAGGCCCCCTCAGATGGAGAGATGTACAGAATGCAGAGCAGACATTTGAAACATCCTATGCTGCTGACATGCACATGGGCACCAGCCACAGAAATAGCACTAGGTTTCTGTTTCTTGGTTCCCCTGAATTGCTCTTTAACCAGTGCTGTCAGGCTTGACATTTTGGCTGCAGAGTTATCAACCAGTTTTCCTGTTACTATCCTATGCTCCAGTGTCTACCAAGAACACTGTCGGCTCCCTCAGCCTATAGAGCGGGATGAGTGGACTTACCAGTCAGGGGTCCCTTTACCTTTTAAAGACACCTGCTTCTTGGGAGAAAAGTGATAATAAACCTAGACAGCATATCAAAAAGCAGAGACATTACCTTGTTGACAAAGTTCTGTTTAGTTAAAGCTATGGTTTTCCCAGTAGTGATGTATGGAGGTGAGAGGTGGACCACAAAGAAGGCTGATCGCCAGAGAATTGATGCTTTTGAATTGTGGTTCTGGAGGAGACTCTTGAGAGTCCCATGGACTACAAGAAGATCAAATCTATCCATTCTGAAGGAAATCAACCCTGAGTGCTAACTGGAAGGACAGATGCTGAAGCTGAGGCTCCAATACTTTGGCCACCTCATGAGAAGAGAAGACTCTCTGGAAAAAAACTCTGAGGTTGGGTAAGATTGGGGGCACAAGGAGAAGGGGACAGCAGAGGACGAGATGGTTGGACAGTGTTATAGAAGCAACTAACATGAGTTTGACCAAACTGCGGGAGGCAGTGGAAGACAGGTGTGCCTGGCATGCTCTGATCCATGGGGTCATGAAGAGTCGGACACGACTAAACAACTAAACAACAACAACAACAAAGCAGAGGTGTCTTTTTTCTCGTTGTTGTTTTTTAAGAATCCAAATTCGTGTGGCACACCTTCAACATAGTGTTCCCAGGGTGTCTCACAAGAAATATAAAATACAATAAACAAAAACAAAGCGTACCTTCAGATCAAACCCTGGTCCCAGGGTACCTATGATTCTATGATGCCTGTCTCTTTAAAAACCCACTTGGCACAGTGGTCTAGCATCCCCAATTCACAGGAGCCTATCTGTCACATTGTAAGCAGCCTCCATGCACACAAACTGAAATTCTACCTGATAGTTCTACCAGGGTTATATTGTAAATCTCTCACCTTTTCCTTTCACCTCTGTGGGTCGCTGAAAGATGTCAGTAGATTCTTTCTTTCTCCATATATCATGGGGGGGGGGCAGCGGCTATTGGCATTCCCTCCAGATCCTGTTGGACTCCAACCCCAATTAGCCACAGCCAAAGCGTGAAATTCACACTTCTTAGAATTTTGTTACTCAGTCTTCCAACCCAAATGTTGTGTATGCAAACATACATATTAAGGGGAAAGGATGCATTGGGGGAATGTTGTACTTTCCAAAATATGAGATGAACTACAATGCTGGTATCCTTTGAAATTCACACTTCTCCAAATTTTGCCATGCAGCTCACCAACTTGATAATGAGTGCAAAAAAGCAGTATTGAGGAAAACAATGTGCAAAATGCATCATGTTAGCAAAATCTTCTTGCAAACATGGTGAAATGACATACAAAAATATTCACATTAGGGCAGGGATGGGGAAGCTGTGGGTCTTCCAGGCATTGTTGGAACTACAGCTCCCATCATCCATGACCTGTGGCCAATGTTGGCTGAGCCTGTAGTCCATGAGGACTTTTTATGGTAGGTGGGGTGTTGCAAAATGACACAGAAGAGTGAATGGAATTCCACAATGGAAAAGGGAGCTCAAGGGCTGCATCCCAGTGATGGGCAGAGCCTAAGGGCCAAACATGGGCTACTGCACACATTCACTCATCTTTCTCAGTTCACCATCCAGGCAAGCAAGAGGCATTATCAGAGTTCAAAGACACATCCAAGTCAGGCAAGAACATTTGCAGTCCAAAGCAAGACCAGTGAGGAGGGCCAGATAGAGGGACCCAAAGGGCCACATTTGGCCCCTGATCCTGAAGTTTCCCACCCCTGATTTAGCTACTGAGCTTCATTTTGACCTATTAAGTATGATTACAGATGACATGGGACAATTAGGATTTTAAAATGCGTAGCCCCATTTTTGCTTGTGAATTATGTGGCCAGATCCAGGCTGTGTCTAAACTGATTCTTATTGCTCTGACACAAAATGATGTTGTGCTGCTTTCCCCTATATGCTCTGCACAATCAGCCATCCAGAAACTGAATATTGTCGAGGGTGTTTAAGAGGCAGCTATTCTATTTTTTACTAAAGAGATGTCCGCTATAGTTTCTCTTTCTATCAATGCCCTAGCTTTGGATAGTTGCAGAGATGGCTTTGGTTGACTGGTGCTGTGGCCAAAATATCACGAGACAGGGAGCTATACTACCTTCCATTTTAGCAGCTAGAAATACGTGGTGCATATTGGCTCATTGGTTCAGGAACTTAGAGAAGTGTGGAACAGGGAATGAGAAGGTTTTATACAACCTAAACATTTGAAAATTGCTTTAAAATCTATACTGGAGGTTCCGTAGAGCTGAAATTGATTTAGCAAAAATTATTACTTTGAGCATATTGGACTCCACATTGTTTGTATAGAAATATAATATAATATACATAATTTATTATTTATACCCCACCCATCTGCCTGGGTTTCCCGGATGGATGCTCTGAATGTTGGGTTGAGGCATATGGTGAGGGCTTGTTCAGTGATACAGTACATTCCTTATGTCCTGAAGTTGTAACGCACATCAATTTTGTACTGATGAAGTTAGGCTCTGAGGCCAGGGCATGTGCGTGATGTCAGGATGCCACACACTGGGCACCCATAAACTGGGGCCCAAGTCGGCTCCCCTGCCCCCCCGCTTCAGCTTCTGCCTCTGATTCTGGACTTCTCTCTGCCACGGAGTCTCCTAGCCCATTAAGCCCTGTTAACTCCTTGGCACCTGACACTCCCTTTTCCCAGTCTCCTCCCTCTGACCACTCATCGCTGTCCCACCCCACTTCCCAGTTCTGAGCTTTCTACCCTTGGGGGTTCCTCAGCTGGTTCCTCCCACTATTCCTCTGTGTCCAGCCAGTCCATGAGAGCTAGTATCTACCCCCAATAAATCACACCTATCTTCTATTCAAACAAGCAAAAGTCATTATCAAAATTCAGGGACACATTCTGAATAGGCAGAAACACCCAAGGAGGGTGTGAAGCAAGTCCCATCGGGGATGTGGCTTTGGAAGAGGTTGTGTGGCTGTGGAGGGTATACAGCCTGGGGAGAGCTCCCAGGGCCAGCTTGAGAGGCCACATTTGGCCCCTAAGCCTGAGGTTCCCTACCCCGGAATACAGGATGGAGCAGGCCAAGTCAAGTCTTGTTTACAGCAGTCCTAAGCTAGGCACACGCAGCCCATTATGTGCAGCAGTGAGCAAGACTGGAACAAACTTGAGCTGCTGGGAGGAATGTTTTTGCCAAAAATCTCAGAAACCTCATCAGGAGGGCTTTAAACTGACTAATGTGGGGGAGGGAGACAGTGCTCCTGAAGGTAGGAGTCTATCAATTGATGAAGATGATCATCCAAATGTCATAGACCAAATGGAGCAAACAGCACGCAGACCTAGTGGTGGGAGGAAAAAATCCTTAAATAAGAGACACGGGGGAATGATTAATGGACTTCAATGTCTGTACACTAATGTGCAAAGCATGGGAAATAAATAAGATGAGCTTGAGCTCTTGGTACAGCAAACTAAATATGACATAATAGGCATCACTGAAACCTGGTGGGATAAGTCCCACGATTGGAATGTAATAATGGAGGGATACAATCTATTTCAGAGAAACAGACCAGACAAGAAAGGAGGAGGAGTGGCGTTATATGTCAGGGATGTGTATACCTGCGAAGAGATCCAAGATTTAGAACCTCAAAGCCAAAGTGAGAGCATTTGGGTCAAAAGTAAGGGAGAGAAGAATAACAGAGACCTCATTGTGGGAGTTTACCATAGATCCCCAAGCCAAACGGAGGACATAGATGATGCCTTCCTGGAACAGATGGCCAAGCATGCAAAAGGAAGGGAGATAGTAGTAATGGGGGACTTCAATTACCCGGATATTTGTTGGATGTCAAACTCAGCCAAGAGCATAAGGTCAAACAGATTCCTCACTGGCCTTGCAGACAACTTCATTTTCCAGAAAGTGGGAGAAGCAACAAGAGGAACAGCCATTTTAGATCTGGTCCTAACCAATGTTGATGACCTGGTTAGTGGGGTAGAAGTGGAAGAATCATTAGGCGCGAGTGATCATGCTCTTCTGAAGTTTACTATACAGCGGAAAGGAGCAGCCAAGCATACTAGGACTCAATTTCTTGACTTTAAGAAAGCCGACTTCATAAAACTTAGGGAAGTGCTGGGTGAGAACCCATGGACAGTAATACTAAAAGGAAAGGGAGTTCATGATGGCTGGGAGTTTGTTAAGAGGGAGATAGTAAAAGCACAACTTCAGGCAATACCAATGAGACGGAAACATGGAAGGTGCCTAAAGAAGCCAGGGTGGCTATCTAAAGAACTTTAAACTGAGTTAAGATTAAAAAAGGATGTGTACAAAAAATGGAAAAGGGGGGAAACCACCAAAGAGGAATTCAAACAAATAGCCAGCACATGTAGACACAAAGTCAGAAAAGCTAAAGCACAGAATGAACTCAGGCTTGCTAGAGAGGTTAAAAGCAACAAAAAAGGCTTTTATGGGTATGTCCGTAGCAAAAGGAAGAACAAAGAAACAGTGGGGTCACTCAGAGGAGAAGATGGTGAAATGCAAACAGGGGACACAGAAAGGGCTGAACTCCTCAATGCCTTCTTTGCCTCAGTCTTCTCCGATAAAGAAAACAATGCCCGACCTGAAGAATTTGGAGCAAATGATTCAGCAGAGGAAACACAGCCCAGAATAACTAAGGAGATAGTACAAGAATACTTGGCTAGTTTAGATGTATTCAAGTCTCCAGGGCCAGATGAACTGCATCCAAGAGTATTAAAAGAACTGGCAGATGTGATCTCAGAACCACTGGCAGTCATCTTTGAGAATTCCTGGAGAACAGGCGAAGTCCCAGCAGACTGGAGGAGGGCAAATGTTGTCCCTATTTTCAAAAAGGGGAAAAGAGAGGACCCAAATAATTATCACCCAGTCAGTCTGACATCAATACCAGGGAAGATTCTGGAGCAGATCATTAAGCAAACAGTCTGTGAGCACCTAGAAAGGAATGCTGTGATCACCAATAGTCAGCATGGATTTCTGAAAAATAAGTCATGTCAGACTAACCTGATCTCGTTTTTTGACAGAATTACAAGCCTGGTAGATGAAGGGAACGCAGTGGATGTAGTCTACCTTGATTTCAGCAAGGCATTCGACAAGGTGCCCCATGATATTCTTGTAAAGAAGCTGGTAAAATGCGGTCTTGACTATGCTACCACTCAGTGGATTTGTAACTGGCTGACTGACCGAACCCAAAGGGTGCTCATCAATGGTTCCTCTTCATCCTGGAGAAGAGTGACTAGTGGGGTGCCACAGGGTTCTGTCTTGGGCCCGGTCTTATTCAACATCTTTATCAACGACTTGGAAGATGGACTCAAGGGCATCCTGATCAAATTTGCAGATGACACCAAACTGGGAGGGGTGGCTAACACCCCAGAGGACAGGATCACACTTCAAAACGACCTTGACAGATTAGAGAACTGGGCCAAAACAAACAAGATGAACTTTAACAGGGAGTAAAGTATTGTACTTGGGCAAAAAAAATAAGAGGCACAAATACAAGATGGGGGGCACCTGGCTTGAGAGCAGTACATGTGAAAAGGATCTAGGAGTCTTGGTTGACCACAAACTTGACATGAGCCAACAGTGTGACGCGGCAGCTAAAAAAGCCAATGCAATTCTGGGCTGCATCAATAGGAGGATAGCATCTAGATCAAGGGAAGTAATAATGCCACTGTATTCTGCTCTGGTCAGACCTCACCTGGAGTACTGTGTCCAGTTCTGGGCACCACAGTTCAAGAAGGACACTGACAAACTGGAACGTGTCCAGAGGAGGGCAACCAAAATGGTCAAAGGCCTGGAAACGATGCCTTATGAGGAACGGCTAAGGGAGCTGGGCATGTTTAGCCTGGAGAAGAGGAGGTTAAGGGGTGATATGATAGCCATGTTCAAATATATAAAAGGATGTCACATAGAGGAGGGAGAAAGGTTGTTTTCTGCTGCTCCAGAGAAGCGGACACGAACTGCAAGAAAGAAGATTCCACCTAAACATTAGGAAGAACTTCCTGACAGTAAGAGCTGTTCGACAGTGGAATTTGCTGCCAAGGAGTGTGGTGGAGTCTCCTTCTTTGGAGGTCTTTAAGCAGAGGCTTGACAACCATATGTCAGGAGTGCTCTGATGGTGTTTCCTGCTTGGCAGGGGGTTGGACTCAATGGCCCTTGTGGTCACTTCCAACTCTATGATTCTATGATTCTATTCTATGCTGCCACCACTGCCTGCTGGAATCTTTGCTACCTTTCCTTTTTTGTTATTTTATCGCCTGGTTGCCAGACAGAATTGGACTCTCAACATGTTTGGCAGCTACATGGCTCACAACCAATGAAATGATCCGCATCTCTCAGAAAGTGGACTTGTGTCAGTCCCACCCTCTGCCTGAGACAGCTGGCCGTACCGCTCTGATAGCTTTTCATTTGGCAGGTTTTTGATTGATCTGCTTTTCCTTGTCAGAAAGGTGGGAGGATGGAGTGGGGCTGTTGAGACAGGCAGGAAATGTGTTCAGGTGTCTGACTTTCCAAAAGCTGAGCAAGTGGGGCCTCAGGACCCATTTGGAGGCTCTCCTGGCATTCAGAGGGGGGCCTTTTAATGTGTGGGCGCTGAGCGGGGAGTGAAAGTCACAAGTAGTAATAATAAGTTGTGTAACGTTTTTCAGGGATTTTTCAAAAAACTGGGCCCTAGACCTCGAGACCTAAAATACTGACCCTGGGTGTGTCGGGCAGAGAGAGAAGCATATGCAGATCCAGCTGTTGCATTTGCTGCTGCATCGCATGAGCGACAAGAGACATTTCCATCTGTGGTGTCTTGAGTAGCAAACAGTACTCTGGAAACACTGGAGGACAAGATGGGTGCTAGACACAGACCTGGGAATCCAAGTTTCGGTGGGAGAGGTGTGTGTGACTTGCAGTGAGGGGGGTCACAATTTTTCCCGCTTGTACATTGAAGCCCTCACCATCCCTCACTGCCTTCCCCTTGAAAATGACAACCATTCCAAGAGAGAAGTGGCTGGGAGGGAGGGGTTGATGGAAGGTGGCGGAAATGTATGAAGGGGGAGGATTAAGCACCCCCCACCAGCAACTTCTCACTCCCCTCATCACTTTGCAGCCATTTGTCCTGAGCCAAGTGTACTGTATGTCCAATTCCAGCAGGAGGTGCTCTCCTTCCATAACTGGCACCACACAAAGCCAGCATGGTGGACATTGTTTTATAGAATTGTAGAGTTGGAAGGGGTCCCAAGGGCCATCTAGTCCAACCCCTGTGATGCAGGCATCTCAACACATGGTCTCCCATCCAATTTGAAACCATACCTAGCCCTTCTTAGCTTTGCAAATTTGCTAGCAGTTTTCTTGCTACGCCACTGATGAGACTGTTGTCTCAAATTGGTGGCCGGTGGGGGTGGAGGCTGCCGTGAATGCATTTTACGCTGAGATCTCATCAATAATCTCAACACTGCCTGTCTTATCCATGGTGAAACAGCTTGAACTCGGCACTTCAGATTCCAAAAGTGGGTCGTGCTTTCTTACTGCTAATACCTCTTGTGTCATTTCTAAAGAAGGGTGCTTTAATTTGGAGCAGGAGGGTGTGGGGGGGCATCATTTTAACTTTGGGCTTCTGTGCTGCCCCAGACTCTCAAGCTCTGATCTCAGTTCGTGAAGGCATTTTCCTTCTCCTCTATGCTGTCTCAGCCACAGGGAAGTTCAGTATCAGAAGACTGGAAGTGAAATGGTTCTCACTCCCCCATCTGCAAAGGGAGAGACACTATGTGGCCGGCGGGGGTGGGAATTGTTGTGGGCAACACAAGAGGCAATAATATGTGTGTGTGGACTTGAATTGGGGGCATGTCTAGCAACTGCAATATGCTACTTATATTTATGAGAGGCTTCGTAAAAATAAATCCCCTGGGCAGTGTACAAATAAAAAGAGAACAAACATGGAACCATAATGCAGTGAAACCACAGTAAGGCTAAGAGGCAACTGGAATAAAAACCCAAGCACCATAAAACACTATATACAGCCCAGAACTAAACCAGGAGTAGGTGGTGGACCAGCTGTGTCAGCCACAACAGCTGCTTGGCTCAGCGAGGAGATCATCTGCTTTGCATGAAGAAAGTCCTGGGTTCAATCCCCAGCATCTCCAGGTTGGGCTGGGAATGCCCTCAGTCTGAAACCCTGGAAAGCCACTGCCAGGCAGTGTAGACAATACTGAGCGTGAGGGTCCTACTTGGCACAAGGATCTGGCAACTCCACCTGACCTGATTTGGATGGGTCTTGGGTCAAATCAAGTAATTAATTAAGACGAAGGGCTTGTGGCAGTCCCATGGATTCTTTGCTTCCCATGACCTGTTGCAAATGCTGAGCTAGTGGCTTGCTCAGCACCTGAGTCCCCTTCTGCGGGTATATTGATCCTCTTAAAGTCTACCAGTTTTATACTGGTTTCACTGTTATGGCTTCCCACTACAGAATCCCGGAAAGTGCAGTTTTCGGGGGGGGGGGGGGTCGTAGCTCAGTGGTAGAGCAGCTGCCTTGCATGCAGATGGTCCCAAGTTCTATGGCCTTCCTATATTCCAAAATCCACTCAAATCCCACCATGTGATGTTTTCCACAGCAGAAGCTGTGGAAGCTCAGGATCAGTGACCTGGGTCTGCACTAAGAAACAGCCTAGATGGTCTCTGGCCTCTTCAGCAGCCTCAGCTTTTGTAGCTGGAATCAGTCAGGGCCCCTCGCTCCCAGGGAAAGGCTCATGGGGGTCAGGAGAACCCCTGTGGGGGGAGGAAGGGGGTCATTCATGCACCATAGTGTGACGTTGAATTCCCCTCACTGAATCATTTCCCCACACCTGCTATGTGATCTTTTTATCCAAAGATGTCAAGGATTGTACTTGAGAGCTCTGGTCTCTTCAACTTTGCGTACAAGCCAAGTGTTGAATAAATGCTATAACATCTTTTAATCTTGCAGAACTTAGCCGTCCAAGTGGGTGGATTTATTGATTTATTTTCTTGCGGCCCATGGAGTAAGCCTTGACTTTTCACATTGTACCCAGTCGATCACTGCTTCGTGGCAAAGATTGTGCAATTCCACGTAGTCCTTTAAATTCCTTTCTGGGATATTTTCAATGTTACCTCAGTGAAACATTATGTGAAAGTGCAAGATCAGTTTATATAAAGCAAGCACAAACTTTGGCGAGAAGTGACTACTCAGGAGCTGGTGCTCCTCGTCAGTTCTTGGAAGAAATCTTTTGGAGGAGACTGAAGTGTTAGTAGTTGCTTTGGCTCCTCCAAATGAAAGATGCAGACCAGATTAAATATCCACATATTTATTGGATGAAGTGTTTGCTTCCAAGGTCATGGACATGTTGAGCTGTTCTTCTGCAGTTCTTGAGCTGTTTAACTCACTTTGTGCGGCAGAAGGGATGCAGAGCTGTGGGAGATAGAAAGGGTGGAAGAGCTCTGATGGGCTTATAGGTTGGGATGCAGCCAACCTGTCAGAGTTTGTCTCAGGGCCAGCCCTACTATTAGACAGAGTGAGATGACTGCAACAGACGGCTGGTTTTGGGTTCCAAGAAAGGGCAGCAAGTTGTTATTTGTCCATCATCATCATCATCATCATCATCACCATCATCATCACAATATTATCTTTTCCAATGTGTGCGATGGATGTTGTTGTTTTGGACACTTAACACAACCTGGGCATGACAGTGCTGGTTTTACACCTGTTGTGTGTCCTCAGTATCTGGCAGTCAGGGGTATACAAACTTTGGATGTGGAAATTCCACTTGGCTCTCATAGCTGATAGTTATTGATAGACCTTCCCTCTTCCACAGATTTGTGAAATAAATCTTTTAAAAGATAACTAACTATGTCATTTCTCAAAAGTGAGTGGAATGGGTCTTACTCTTAGGTACGGTAATTGTGTGGGATTACAACCTTATCCCGTGGTTGTCTCCAGATCTTGTGTCAGTGAGTTCCATATGTTTGTATGTGTGTGCTTGTGAAAAAAATACTTCCTCCTGTCAAATTTCATTGGATGGGCCTAAAGAGAACCGCATGCTATACTGCTAAGGGTGTCACTTTGCCTGGGGAGATCCACGTTCAAATCCCTGTTCAGTGGTGAATGTTGGTCAATAACACTAAGTCAGCTATAGCATTGCTGTGCAGAGGAGGTGGGAGAGAAGGACTGTATATACAGTGGTACCTCGGGTTACATATGCTTCAGGTTACATACGCTTCAGGTTACAGACTCCGCCAACCCAGAAATAGTACCTTGGGTTAAGAACTTTGTTTCAGGATGAAAACAGAAATCGTGTGGTGGCGCCTCAGCAGTGGGAGGCCCCATTAGCTAAAGTGGTACCTCAGGTTAAGAACAGTTTCAGGTTCAGAACGGACCTCCAGAATGAATTAAGTTCTTAACCCGAGGTACCACTGTACTGCCTTGAGCTACTCAGAGGAAAAGACAGAGGTGCAATAAAATAAATAAATATACTGGGGTGGGGGGGGTGCCTGCCTCTCTTTATACCATTCATAATTTTATATGAATTATACGTGCTCCCCTTAGGCTTCAATTCTGTGCACACCTACCTGTGAATAAGTCCCATTGAAATCAATGGGTCTTACCTCTGAGTAGAACGGCCACCTATCAGGGATGGGGTAGCAGCAGATTCCCTGTATTGACTGAATGACCTTTTAGGTCTTCTCCAACTCAGTGATTGTATTATTTTCCCCTTAAACACAGGAACCCCACATGCCTTTGCTTTTTTTCATGTGACAGCTCGTCCAAGACCTTGGAGCCAGGGGTATTCCTCCTATAGCATCTGATTAAAGTTTCTGGCTGGTTCACCTATAGAGCTGCCATGTGAAAGGATGACTTTCGAGTGTGAATGAGCCATTGCAGATGGAAAACCACAGAGGCATCGTTGGCATCACCCCATGCCAACCTCAAGCAAACCCTTTTTCAGCTCAATCACTTTACACCTTCAGCTGTCAGTCACCATCAAGGATTGAGTAATCTGGTGACTGTGAAGCAGCTCCCTGTTTCATTTCTCGCTCTCCCTGCTGCCCACAGTAGCTGGAGAACCTCCTAACAGGGTCAGTTTCCTTATGCACAAATAGCGCTGAAAACGTGCTGAAATTATTTGTCATATCTGTTCATTTACTTTTTACTTTTTATTTACTTGGAAATATTCAAGCTGAGAAGCAGGCAGCAGGCAGGCGCTGTCAATCTTTGATGTATTTATGCAATTATTTATTTAATAAAACATATATACCACATGATCATAGAAAACCTCAAAGCAGTTTACAAACAGAATAAAGCAGCAATATTATTAGTAAAATTAGGGGGCGGGGAATGAGGATCCAACAATAAACTAAAACCACATTGGCATTCTAAATATCTGGGTAGGCTTGGCAAAACAAAAAAGGCACCCACCCACCTGATGTCAATACTACCAGTTCCCCTTGAAACCCTCTTCCTCTGGTCTCCTTTCTTACCAGCCAGGCACACATCTCTGTCTCTTAAAAACTCCCCGTCCCCTTCAGCTCTGCCCCAAGCAGGTGGAGGGGTGTCTCTCTACTCTCTCTGTGTGGTGCAGTCTCCAGAAGCCACCAGGGGCCAGGCATCAATGGTAACTGACAAAGCACACGTGGGACCTGCAACAAAATGTGGCAGCATGGGGCGCTTCTATTCATTGTTCCAGCCAGCCAGCCGACTCCATTCCACCCCCCACCCCACCATATTCTTTATTTCCACACATGCAAACCCCAATGTCACCCAACACTGTCTGACCTCACTGGGCTGTTGGAGAGGTGTGTGTTCCTTTCCGCAGTTCTATCCCTCAAAGGATTTTTCCCCACTTGGGACTCCTGCAAGCTTGGGCGTAGCCAGGAATTTTGTTAGGGGGGCAGAACCTCAGCTAGCTATGTCTTTTTACTGATTTGGGGGTGGGGCAACAGCCCCCCCGCCCCCCCTTGACTACGCCCATCCCTGCAAGTCTGCTGGTGCTTCTTGTGCATGAGCAAGTGGCAGCTTTCAGCATACCCTACTCTACCCTTTCATAGATGAATTTGCTTGAGATGTGGCGGGACAGAGGAGCCCTGTGGGGGCTAATGTAAGCCCCCTTCCCCACAACTACTTATTTTTAGACATCCTGATTTATGGGTAACCATTTCAGACCAACTATATTATTGATTTTGATTTTGAAACAACAACAATAAAATGGTTATATGGTTGCATCCTGCCTTGTTATTTTCAAAGGAAATACATAATTTCCAGTTGACATCTGCAAACTCATCTGATTCAGCACGGAGCCTTCTGCTGAGTCGCTGGGTATTCTGCGAAGGAAGCAGCGCCCAGTGGGTCACAGCAGAAAGCAAACATGACTGAGGGGTCACAGAGCGAGTCAGTTTTTCCCCCTTACGTAGAGGAAAGAAGAATGCTTTCTGTCTCAGAAACCATAGAAGAAAACCACTGAATATATTTTTTTAACTACAAGCTTGAATGTGTGGTTAATAAAATTCATTTTTATTCATAATTTATTAGGTTGTTTTTGCTACTTTGAAGTGCATTTTGAAGTCTTCTCCACCGTTCAGAAGACGTCATTGACATAGTATTACTATTCCTATTCTCTTTTTTTCATTATTTCTTTAAATAGCAGTAAATGTGCTAGAGCTCCACCCTTTACATATCTCATTTCTGTATTAAATAGTTTCATGTGAACTACATTGTAGAGAAGCCATTCAAAATCCACTCCTTAGTCCAGCAAGCCAATCTTTATTTCAAGGTTTTTATTCTGCAAGGTTTGAACTTGTCAAGTGTTATCTTGTATTGTGTGTCCTACCTACTGATGCAGTGTTATGTTTCAGGGATGAGGGACCTGTGACCTTCCAGATTTTTCTGGACTAGAACTCATGCCGCGCTGGGTGATGCTGGTCAGGGCAGACAGGAATCAAATGACTGGACAGCCACAGGTTCTCTCCCTGCTCTTTTGGAACAGAGTTAGCATTAAAGTGGTGCTTCCATGCGGCCCTTATTATTCAAAGAGGAGAAAGGGTTCTCTCTCAGGCCATAGTTGCTGGCTGTTGATGATAGCAGATGAAATCCAGTGTCCAGTGAGGTCCAGTGCTTTATTTTTCTGCAGAAAAAAATCTGTTTTTTGAGTTCATTAGTAGCACTGAATCGATGCCAACTGCAAATAACTAGGCAAGCTTGATGTCACCTACAGTTGTTAGGCAAGCTTTTGGCTTTGTTGTCTACATGCGAGTAAAATAGTCAGCTAAAGTAGATCACTCTCTAAGGCAGGTATCCAGAACCTGAAGCCTGTTTGGGACTACAACTCCCATCATCCTTGACCATTGGCCAGGGCTGACAGGAGTTGGAGCCCGGCAACCTTTATATATAAATTCAGTAAATAATACAGTGGTACCTCGGGTTACAGACGCTTCAGGTTACAGACACTTCAGGTTACACACTCTGCTAACCCAGAAATAGTGCTTCAGGTTAAGAACTTTGCTTCAGGATAAGAACAGAAATCGTGCAGCGGTGGCACGGCGGCAGCAGGAGGCCCCATTAGCTAAAGTGGTGCTTCAGGTTAAGAACAGTTTCAGGTTAAGAACGGACCTCCAGAACGAATTAAGTACTTAACCTGAGGTACCACTGTACTACTATGCCCTTTTATAATGTGTGTTTTTGGGGGGAGCTATTGGGTTGTTTTTATTTTTATTCTGTATTTTGTGGTTTTATATCTTGATTTTATTCTGTTAACCACCTTGAGACCCCTGGGTACCTTATCCCTAATTTGCACAGGAAACTTTTCTTCAATTCAAAATTTTCAGTGTCAGTGGTTTGTCTCGTCTAAAACTATATTGGAAGGCACTTTGATTCAAAGCCCAGTTTTGTCAGTCTGTCAAAGCTGCTGAAAGATTTCTGGTGAGAGAGGATTGTCTTTTTCTTTTGCGTTGTGGGCGGAAGAGGTTGCTTTAGGGCTAGACTTTCCTGTGTGCTTGACTCCATACCCCTGCAGTCCTTGCTCAGGATGTTATTGTTGTTGGCATACGTTTGCATTGAGAGACAATGGAGTGCGCCTCCAGAGGTGAAGCGTGCCCTTCAATTTCCATCCCACCAATTAATTAGAGTGGGGATCATACGGGCTAGTGACTTAATCTACATATGAATGTTATTATGGTTTGCCTTCTTGAAAACACAGAATTGAAGAGTTGGAAGGGACCATGAGGGTCGTCTCGTCCAACCCCCTGCAAGGCAGGAATCTCAGCGAGATCATACATGTTACCTTAAATTTAAAGCATGGTTGATGCCAACCCACACCTCTTGTTTGCATATTGTGGCAGTGCCTAGTTCAGGGGTGGGGAGCCTGTGTCCCTCCAAATGCCATTGGACTCCAGTTCCCATCATCCTCAGTCAGCGTGGCTTAATAGTCAGGGATGATGGGAGTTGTAGTTCAGTACCAATTGGAGGGCCACCAGTTCCCCACTCTTGGTCTAGTCAAAGCAGCACTTATCTGTGCCCCAAAATGGCAGCCAATGAAGCAGGAGGGGACTGCAGTGACATCACATTGCACAGCTGCTGCACTGACATGTTTTTGGGGCCAACAGAGTTTGCTTGTGCTGTGTCAGTCATGACGGAGGCAGCACATAGTTTGGCCTTTAGTTTTGGCAAGTAAAGCTAAGAAATGGTTAAAGGGGTTGAAAACGTTTAGATATTGAGCAGAGCTTACAAGAATGCAAATAACAGCTTAAAGGATTTTGTATAAATGTTTTTGATAGCTACATTTTTACAGCTTGTGTATTTTCATTTATCTGTTTTGGTTATTTTTAAGTATCTGGCAAGGGGAAGAGGGAGCCCATAAAGTGTAGCGAATAATCCATTGCTGGACTGGTGCCAAGGAAGCTGGTGAGCCTCTCAGACTCAAAACTCACAGCTTAATTGGCAGGCAAATTTTAAGCTGCAATTAAAGCTTTAGCTGATTCATCTACCAATTAAACGGATCCAAAGTTTGTAACACTAGAAAAACAGATGGATGTTTAGCCAAAGATTACATGCTTAAAGTAGGGCAATAGGGATCATAGCCAAGTCTTGGCTTTCCCCCCAGATTACAAATATTATAAATTCATAAACGAGGCTCATAAATTGCAGTGTTTTCTCCATGACCATCTAACACATCGTCCTGAAATTTCAGGAAATGTCTCAATATCTAACCGGCTATTCATTGCTCTAAGGTGCCAACAAGCCAGTGCTGATGGGCTCCTGGATTCTGGGCTTCAGAATGTTTCTGTCATTTTTACTTTATTGTTACATTGCTCTGTTTATTCAGTTCCCGGGAGACAGGCGCTGTCAAGCCCCATTTCTCTGCATCCAGCCAGTCCTTACATCCTATCCGTTTGAAGAGATCCCACAGATTGTGGCGGAAGCAGTTTGCATCCTTAAGTCTGCTCCGACAGTTATGGCCTTGGGGGGCCAGTGATAAAAGTACCATAGCTGTAACCATATCTACCTGTATAACTTCATCAACAATGCCAAGTAGCCTTTTTCTCCAAGCGTATTGGCTGTTGTTTGTTTCCCCTCTTTTCCGTGGTTGAAGCATCTTTGTTGCTGTTTTTCTTGTAAGGGCTTGTTCCTATTTTGCATAAAGAATCTATCATAGGGAAATGTAAATAGATACACTGCACAGCAAAGGCAGAAAAGGGACTGATCCTGGCCACAGAAGATCATGTAAGCAACTGCTGCATCATGTAGCAACCATTATGACGTCACAGTCATCTGGCATAGTTGTAAAGATACGACTGGGGAGCCCAATTTAAAGCAAACAGCCCATACATTTCCTGATAAGTTGCTGTTTTTTGTGTAACCAATTCGATTTGGTTTGTCAGGGATGGGGAACCTTATTCAGTCTGAGGGCCGCATTGCCTTGTGGACAACCTTGGAGGGGCCGCATGCCAGTGAAAGACGAAGCAAGAGGCAAAAATGGGTGGAGCAACAGGTGCGACTCCAAACTTTGCACCATAAGCTGCGTTCCACCCATGCAAAAGCCGGAGGTTTCTACGCACACCCCTTTCCACCCAGGCAAGCAAGAGGCATCAAGAGGAAGGCCTCCTGCACTCGTCACCTCACTGTGTGGGGCAGATACTTTCATCCTCTTTTGATGCAGCAGCTAAATCAAAGAAACAATCCAAAATCACCAATGGGAGGACACAAGAGGGTGCTTTTCAGTGCTGCTGAAAATGGTCAACGAAGCATGCACACCATGCACCCACCTGGGCTTCGGTCTCATCTGACCCCAGAGAAAGGGCCGGCTGAGTAGGTTTTGCAGCTTGAGGCAAAACTGAAAATGCCTTCTCTCTCCCCCCCCCCCCCGTTGCCCCCTTTCCCTCCACAGCCCCCCTCCTCCTCTGCAGCGGATCTGCCACCTCTCCCAGCTTTCCAGAGTTTGCCGCCTGAAGCAACTGCCTCACCATGCTTCATGGTTGGGCCATCCCTGCCCAGAAATAACCTACTAATGAAACTATCATTGGCATTTTCATGGGTGTGGCCACCGCAGGTTTTGTTGGCTCTGGTTCATCTTGCTGGCCCTGACCTGGAGTGTGGCTGAAACAGAGGTGAGTGTCCCAGTCCAAGGGCCTGGGAGCGCCTGGGGTGGGAGAGCATTGAAGGCACCGGGAGTTCAGACGAGAGGGACGGGGTTAGGTTGCTCCGCATCTCTTTCCAGTTATTGGGCGTGTTTTTCACTTAATTTGGCAGCTCCACCTGCAGCTCTCCTTGGCTCTGCACCTTATATGTGTGTGTTTTCTGTACTGGGAGAGGTCCACAGCCATCGCAATCCCTGAGAAGCAGAGGATGCGTTGGAAATCCAGCATTTGCTTTGCATGCCTTTCCACCAACATTTCATATCATACATGTCAGGACTCGTCAAGGTGCTCCTGAATGAACCTCTATTTAAATTTCCCATGACCAGGAAGTGGGACAAATGCATTTGAGAAAGCAGAAGACGCACTGGGAAATCAACCCACCTCTTCTCTCCTCACCCTTTCTTACTACCCCTTCTTTTGGCTCTGCCAGTTTATGCCTGAGAAATTATCACATTCCCCGCCCCCAATTTTCCTCCAAGGAGTTTCAGGCATGACATAAAATTTTAAGCTGTTTTATTCTCACAAAAACCTTATGAGACAGAAGAAGCTGAGGGCCCACCCAGTCACTCATGCATTACCTCAAAGTCCCCCTTTCCCCAAGTTCCTGTACAAGTTTTGAGGGAATAAATGAAGAAGAAGAAGAAGAAACCAATTGCAGAATTTTATCTGCAAATGTGTGTAGTCTGTGCTTTAGTTTGGCACCTGGTTTGGCCTTCACTATGAGTATAGGGGTAATTTTAGATTTCAGGACATGAAGGGTATGTGATGACTTTTTTTTTTTTTTCATTTTCGAGATTCACTCATCAAGTTAAGGACGGTTATCAGCACTTGGAAGAAGGCTGTTATGTTGCCTAGGTCCATGCTTCAGTAAACCAGTTAGCCTAGAAGGGCTCAGGAAGCTGGTCAGTGGTCAAGGCAGTTGCAAACCCCTCAGCAGCAGCCAGTTTGTTTCACTTGTATTCTGCCGTTTCCCATCTGGCTCACGGTGGCATTCCAATTGCTCATTCTCAGACTGGTTTAGACGCAAGTGATTTTTTGCATCCTGCTTCTGCTCTGTTGCTGTTTGCCAGAATTTGTGGTTTTATAATCACATTTTCCTATTTTCAAGGAGGGGGGGGGGAATCGGGGGGAAAGAGAACATTTTTAAAAAACTGCATCCTGTTGCCGTGGGAAGGAGCTGCTTGAGTACCAGGGGAAAAGGTGACAGCAACAGACGTGTCTGGATGCTGGTGCCAAAAGCATCAGCGCCAAAGGCCAAAAAATAAACCTGATGTCCTTTCCTTGCCTTCTCTCTTTCGCATGGGCACACAGTGCCCACTTGGAACAACGGCTTTTAAAGCAAGCATTTACACTGGCCTTCTCCAATCTGGTGCCATGTCGCCGGACTACAACCCCCATCATCCCCAACTGGCTGGAACTGATGGGAGTTGTAGTGCAGCACCCAGAGCAGGAGGAGCTGATGTGGTGTTTTTCGGGGTGCCCTGCAGAGATGTCAGCTCCAGCCAGCATGGCCAGTGGCAAGAGATGGTGTCGTCCAGCCAAATCCGGGGTCACCACATTGGCTGACTCTGATCCAGAGGATGCCAGGATGGAGACGGTTGATTTATAGAGGGATGGAGACAGCCAGATGCTCCCCCTTCCTACACCCCCTGCCCTACTCTCTCCATAATGGGATTGGAGTTCAGCCTGTCTGGTTGCGACCCGTGGCCAAGGGCCATGAGGGAACTGGGGCAGCAGCACCAGGCATTGGATCTCCAGTTCCATCATGCTTCAGCTCAGCTGTGACAGGAAAGGCTTGTGCAAACTGCTTAGCAATCTTCATTGTGTCTTGCCTCACAGCAATCCTGTGAGGTGGGACACTATTTTTCCTTTAAAAAATAATGGCATAATGAATAAGACACAATGGCTTCCTCAAGTCAATTTGCCGGCGGTAGATTTGTGATCTTGGACCTCCCACATTATTGCCCAGTGCTCTCTTGGAGGCATTCATGCTGCCCCCAACTACTACACTGGATAAATGCATCTCCTTTGCCACCAATGTGCTGAGATATAAGCCGGATTTTATCATTAGAGCTACATTGTATTTTCTGAGGTTTGATTTTCCCTTTGGAAAATGATGCTTTGGATCACAGGGGGAGTTTTGTTCTAAACACCAGGACCCACCAGCAGCAGGGAGGGGAATCACCTTCCCCTGTGAAATGGTATTCCTCCCTTGCCAAGAAAGTGGGAGAATTGGGCTGCACATAGCACTAGTGACAGCCTCCTTTAAAGCATCTTCCGTTGCTTTCTAGAAGTCCAATCTACAGCAATACAGTGGTACCTCAGGTTACAGACGCTTCAGGTTACAGACGCTTCAGGTTACAGACTCCGCTAACCCAGAAATAGTACCTCGGGTTAAGAATTTTGCTTCAGGATGAGAACAGAAATCATGCTCCGCGGTGCGGCAGCAGCAGGAGGCCCCATTAGCTAAAGTGGCGCTTCAGGTTAAGAACAGTTTCAGGTTAAGAACGGACCTCCGGAACGAATTAAGTACTTAATCTGAGGTACCACTATACTAGAGTGTGACAGGATCAGCTACCCATACTGCTGCTTCAGTCTCCTTTAAAGGAGACACACCCCTTGCTCTTGTGCTCATTTAAAAGGTGACAGATATGGGGAGGGGTCCCCTGCCAGGATGCAAACTGGAGACCTCCTTACACACATTTCAGATCAGCCGTGCTTATGGAATGGGAGCAAATATTCCATTCTGCTCATGGAAGGAGAATTCCACTCTCACAATTCCATTCACAAAAGGAGAATTCTGCTTGCAGGAGAATTCCACTCCTCCTGTTCACAGATTGGATGGAACCTTTGGACCCCAACCGACAATGTACTGCAGCTGAAACCTCCATTTGCCTCCTGATCCAGTCTGTACCTTGCTGATGTAAGCAAAATATTTCTGGGAATCTGGCTGAGTCTTCATGCTGCACATCTAGAACAAAGTTTGTTCACAGATGGGTTTTGTGTTGCAAATCAAGTGCACTGAAAAGTCCCAGGCTCCGTGTGCGTGTGAACCCTGTGGCTGCCAAACACACCCAGCCCTGCCCTGCCCTGCGTCCCTGCTCAGCAGAAGCGTGGCTTTCCCAGCTTCACTGGTGCAGTCTTGTGCAAGGCAGGGCATGAAACCGCTAGTCTGATTCCTCTCCCGAACCATGCATCAGCAGATAATAATAATTAAGAAGACAGAGGAAGATAAAGAACACCAGCTGGTCCTAACCATCCCAGCACTCGAGTCAGCAGGTTGTGGGCTGCCCACCAGTCTGACAGATCAACTTCTTTTCCTGAGCTGGGTGAGGAAAGCAACCCCCATGCTGGGGAACGGTCAAAAGCTGTACTGGAATAATAGAACAAGTGGGAAAACTGCTGGCAAGGAGTGTTGAACAAATATGTTTATTTCCTCGCCCCTTTGCAGGAACACCCCAATTCATAGCTTTTCAAAGTCCTTGAGCCATGAAGCTCACTTCACCAGTTGCAAGCTCTTTGGCCTACCTTGCAGGTTTGTTGTGAAGATACCATGAAAACACCCTTGTGGGCACTGCCCTTAGTTCCTTGGAGGAAGGGCAAGATGCAAGTGTGATTAATAAGTGGGGGGCGGCACACGTGCGATTTCATAAATAAATGTGCTGTTGAAGATGGTTCGGTGCCTGGGAAATGAATATATGCACAGCCACAGCCTACATTGCTACATCGATCGCTGTAGTTGCCAGTATGCTTCCGAGCCCACATCTGTTGTTACTAAAAGTTCTTCATAGCGCAGATCCTGCATATTTCACACTGCAATTTTATGAATGTCTATTCAAAAGTAATGTATACCCAGAGTTCAGAGTGTGTGTCTTAGATGCTGCTTCTCCCACTAGCAATTATGGCTGGTCATTTATTCAGGCCCTGCTTCAAGGCCCAGCTCCTTATGAGATGCAAGCCATCGTGGCCACAAGAAGGCTGTGTAGTGGTTAGAGGGCTGGACTAGGGTTGGAGAATCCTGGGTTCAAATCCTCACTCAGTCATGAAGCTTACTCTCAGCCTAACGTACCCTCACATGGTTGTTGTGAAGATACAATGGTGCCTGTGCAGAACCGTGTCTGAATACTTAGAAGAAAAGTGAAGGGTGTGGATTTAATAAGGAAGAAATAAATACGTCAGTTGCCCCCAGGATGTGGAATGTCTGTGCCCCAGAAGTTAATAGTTCCTCCTGCTTCTTTGGCTTGTAAGCGGAGTTCGCAAGGCACATCTTTTCCATCCTGCCTTCAGTCCTGCTGGCTGGTCTTTGAAGATTTTTCAGAGTTATTTCCTTTGGATTTTATCGTTTGTTTAAATGTGCCTTAACATTTATTTCTTGTAAGCTGCCTTGAGCCTTGGAAAGGTGGCATAGAAATATTGTAAATATATATACATATAAATATTATTTTTTCCCTGGGTTACTCTTGGAAAGTCCCTGGTTCTCAACACATGCTGGGGCTATGTCTAATGATAAACTTCTGGAGACTTTTGTGGTGTCTGCAGGGCACTGATCCAGCAGTGGCATCCTGGGATTCTGGTTCAGCCCCCTCACAAAAACTGGAGATCTGAAGGCTCCTTGTAGAAAAGCTTTGTTTGTTAACTTAAATCCAGTTCAGACTTTGAAACTCTACACACTAAGCCCCCCCCCCAAGAATTCTGGGGACTGCAGTTTGTTAAGGGTGCTGTGAATTGTAGCTCTGTGAGGAGGTAAACTATAGTTCCCATAATTCCTTTTGGGGTGGCGGCAGGGCTGTGATTTAAAGTTATGCTGTGTACACAAAGGAATTGCTTCTTCCAAGATTTGTAGCAAGCTATATGTGGGGAATGTGGTTGGTCAATGCATGAGAATGGGTCTCTGCCTGCGATTAGGGATAGGCAATGTAGACACCTCCGGATCTCGTTGGCCTGCCTAAGGATGCCAGCTGCATGGATGAGGGAAAGTCACGGGAGGCATCTCTTACTATGATGAATTTAGCTGACCTATATCTTTCTCTTTTATCTCTTTTATCTGGCAATCTTCCCGGTGCTTTAATCACATCAACCAGGAACTGTTCTCCTTCGTAAGTGGAGGTGCAAAATGGCAGAGCTGAGGAGTGTATCTTCACAGGTTGACTCGCCCTGCAAATATGGTTCAGATCATGCAAACGGAGTACTGTAGGGCTATACTATTTATAGCAGGGGTTGGTAAAGTTTTTGTGGCTTGGGCCGGTTCACGGTCCCGCAGACACCGCAGTGGGCCAGAGTGCGCACACATGCACGCATGTGCAAACACTATTTTTGGTGCTACTTCTGGCACGGAGGAGGTGTGCGCAGCTTCCCATTGGCTGCAGGGAAGTTGGCCAGCATTGCAGAAGGCAGTCCCCGCTCTGCTCCGCGCCGGTTTAGCACAGCGCACGGGAGCTGACCGAGCAGGCGGTGGGGGTCCCCAAGCAGGTGGCGGGGGTTCATGGGCCGGTTAAACGACCCCCACGGGCCACTTGTGGCCCATGGGCCTCAGGTTGCCGACCCCTGATTTATAGCCTGAATAATACCCTGGTAAATATTCCAAAGTAAATTTGTACATGTGTGTGAAGGTCATCCTGGTGATGGATCTGGTGATTGGCTCTGCTCCCTGACCCGCCATCTTTTTTTGCACCTGACTCCTCCCACAAGCCACCATTTTGAACTGTGGTTTGCCTCTAGCTCAGTGGTTCTTAACCTTTTTGAGGGTCACACAGACCCCTTTCAGAATCAGATGAAGGGTATGGACCCTCTCCACAGAAAAATGCCCATAAACATATTTTTAGCATCCATCTGTCTTGACAATGGAAGAATGTGCCATTGGTGGTAAAGTCACTGTAATTGTTGGAAAGCTACAGTTCCTGCTGCGGCTGTAGAGACTGATACAGGAGAGACCTGTTTTGTTGCAGCTGGGGCAGATGAAGGCATCCGGTTTCAGATGCACCATGACATTTCTTCTCTCTGTTCTCCTCCTAGTGGTCTTTTGTCCTCTGGTCACTGCTGTGGATGTACGACCTGCCTGTCTGTCTCCAGGCACTGTGGTCACCTGCAAGGGATTCCCACATGGTGGGGTTGGTGTTGCCAGGCTTTGTGTCACAGTTTCAGACCTCTTTGTAACACAGAGTTGGTCTGCCAATGGGCCTGGTGCCTGAGGCCAGTTCCCCCTCAAGCAGATCCTTGGAGATCCTGCCATCTTCCATTCTGTGTACATGACCCAACCAGTGTAGATGTTGCAGAGACAGAAGTGCAAACATGTGGGCTTGGGAGAGCACATCTTTGTTTGAGACTCTGTCCTGCAATGTGATGCCCTAAATCTCCCTGACACAGGGCATATGAAAGGCATTGAGACATTGCTCCTGAGAGGGTGTAGACACATACACAAAAGCTTTTGTATGAGGTTTTTTGTATTTGTTTCCTCTTGAAGCAAATCCATGGACCCCTGCATCTAGTTGGTGGACCTTGGAATCCCCCCCTTTTTAAAAAAATAATTTTTATTGAATGATTTTATGTTACAAAAAACAATACAGCCATACTACCACTGAATATAATTAAGAAATAAAAATTACATACATCAATATTTAGTTTGTTTATTATTTACCGTCTTATTTCCTCCCAAACATTGCATACAACAACACTCGTATGTGTAGACACCCACACACCCACACCCGCACATAAAATGATAATAATGAAAGTAAATATTTTTCCCCTTTTATCTTCCAAAATCTTTTCTTCAACTTTGACTTCCTGTCAAGTCCCTTTGCATATATTTTATCTTACATTTGAATGTACACAAAACAATAAACCTTTCTATATAATTTTTCTAATACATTCTGAAAACATAATAAATCCTTAATTGTTGTCCACCTCCTTTTAGTTGCTTTATCACTCGAATGCTAGCACGAAGTCAAAACTATTATTGTAGTTTTGAACATATCTTCTATAACCATCCCATTTTTCCGCAAATTTTTGCTTTGAGTTTCCTCTGAGTTTACTAGTCAGCTGAGCCGTCTCCACCAATTCCTGTAATTTGATTTGCCAATCTGTTATTTTTGGAGCCTCATGGACCTTGGAATCCTAGTAAAATCAATGAATCAATCAAAGTAGATCCTGCAAGCCTGAAATCTGTCCACAGCTGCCTTATACCATACCTCATTAGGTTCAGTTTTCCAAGGCTTTGCTGACGGAAGAGCCAATCTGTGGATCCATTTCACATCACCATTGACTGAGACTGACAGCATAGCCTGGTTGCAGCAGCACCTACAGTATTATTATTATTATTATTATTATTATTATTATTATTATTATTATTAGAACTTATATACCACCCTATACCCGTGGTCTCAGGGGGGTTCACAGAATAGAAACACTGATTGCCCATTCATCCTCTTCCTGACTGAAGGAGGGCACGCTCCCCAGGCCTGCCCCCCTACTTTGGTCTTAATCCAAGGGCAGAACTGGGTGCCAGCAAGCACATATTTCCCAACTGGACCGCCTCTTCTTTTCTCTTCATTTGCATCCCTCCTGTGGGTTGCAGCCTGGAGATTACGCAATGCACTGGGGTGAATCACATTCTATTTTTCCGGATGCTTTCTTTTGCAATCGCGCTGTGAGCAAGGAAGGACTCCGATCTCAGCTCTTCCCCCAGCAGCGCCTTCCTTCCCCAGCTGGCGTTCTAAAAATGGCTTCCCCAAGCAGCCTTCCTTTGAGGTGTGGCGAGAAACCCACTTCTCGTGCCTTTCGAGGAGAGAAGAGGAACTCCACGCTTTGGAAACCTCTCACCAGAATAAACTGGTTTGGGTTCCAAAAATAACTTGTGGTGGTGCCCTGACAATGCATAGGGTGGAGAGTGGTTTTGTGGAGCAACGTCCTTCCTTCTCCACCAAGGGTTTAGATGCCAGAGTCACAGCAGTGAGCAATTGTGCTGCTCATGGGCTCAAGAATGCTATTTTGTTGGTTTGTAATTTATATAGTACCCTTCATCCGCAGATCACAGGATGGTTCACAACATAGAAAACACAAAACAAAACAAAACAAAACAAAACAAAACAATAACCCCACTTCCCTCACATTGAGCCAAGTTACAGGGAACCAGGCAGAGGGCCTTCTTGGTAGTGGCGCCCGCCCTGTGGAACACCCTCCCACCAGATGTCAAAGAGAAAAACAACTACCAGACTTTTAGAAGACATCTGAAGGCAGCCCTGTTTAGGGAAGCTTTTAATGTTTAATAGACGTTATAGACATATATTTTAATATTTTGTCGGAAGCCGCCCAGAGTGGCTAGGGAAATCCAGCCAGATGGGCGGGGTATAAAATAATAATAATAATAATAATAATAATAATAATAATAATAATAATAATAATAATAATAAATGTTACTCAGTCAAACGCCTGGTTGAGGATAAATGTTTTTGCCTGATGCCTGAAGATATGTAATGAAGATTTGTAATGAAGGCACCCGATGAGCCTTCCTGGGGAGAACATTCCACAAATGGGAAGCTACCACAGAAAAGGCCCGTTCTTGTGTTTCCACCCTCTGGGCCTCTCATGGAGGAGGCCCACGAAGAAGGGCCCAGTGGATGATCCTGGCATCGGGGTAGGTTCATAAGGGGAGAGGTTTGAGGTATTGTGGTCCTGAGCCATTTAAGGCCTTGTAGGTCAAAACCAGCATTTTGAATTGGGTCCAGAAACTAATTGGCAGGCAGTGCAGTTGGGCCACGATCCGTTATATGCTTAAACTGTCTTGAGCATATAGCTGAAGTTTCCAAACCCTCTTCAGAAGCAGCTGTCTGTTTAATGTGTTACAGGAATCTAAACTAGAGGTTGCCAGAGCACAGATGCTGTAAGTTAGGCCATCCCTGTCCAGATAGTGGTGCAGCTGAGTCCTGCCAAGGATTACGGGTAGATGTTCTGCGACCTCATTTCCTGGGAATACTCCTGTGCCAGGCACCACAGGGAGGCACTTAACCAACCAGGTTTTCCCTTGCATTAAGTTACAGCAAGCCCAAGTTATTTATTTTGTTAAATGTCTATCCTGCCCTTCCAAGAGTCCAGCACAATGGTGCCCCGTGGCACAGCTTTGGTGGATGTTATCAAGCCAGCAGGAGGCCAGAGCCAGTGACAGGAAGAGCCACGTAAGGCTCCATTTACACTGTACATTTACACCACTGTAAACAACCATGGATTCCCCCAAAGAATCCTGGCAACTGTGACCTGTTTAGGGGGCTGAGAGTTGTTAGGAGAGCCCTTTTCCTCTCACAGCGCTGCAGTTGCCAGAGTTTCCTGGGAAGAGGGAACGACCATGCTTGGAATTGTAGCTTTGTGGGGGAAATAAGGATCTGGGGCAGGGGGGAAACCATGACTGTTACAGTGGTACAGTACTGCTTTAAATGTATGGTACAGATGTGGCCTAGTTTTGTCCCTGTCCTCTTCATGCTGAGTTCTGCAAGGGGCAATGACAAGACTGAAGCTGCCGCAGAGGAAACTGACAGGCAATGCCACTCCCAGAACTGGTCGTAAGAGAGGAGACAGGCAGATGGGTGGTGGTGGCTGAGGGCAGGTTGAGGGTGGTGGGGCAGTGCCCTACTTGTTCTGATGGAGCAGCACCAGAGGCAGATTAGGGGAGTGCTACTGGTTGGCCCACCCTGGGCACTGAGCTGAGAGTGCACAGCAGTTGGTGCCACAACAGTGACTTAGAATGGAGTGCGAGAGGCGGGGGGAGCCCAGGGCGCAGCTGAAATTTGAAAGCTTAAAGTACGCCACTAGCAGCTCCCCAGGCTCAGTGTGAAGAACATGGTCTATCACTCCCACCACTATCACTTTTCCCTTTATGCTCTTTGTTGACTTTGCTGCCACACGCTGTGCCAGCCAAATCCCAAAGGCCTTCCAAAGGTCTCATGCCAGGGGTGAGTAGTGCCAGGGTCACAGGAGCATGCAGGTAGGCACAGTTCAAAGATGGAGATAACTCTTCATTAGCAAAAACACAACCTCCACAGACTTGGTTGAGTGTCAGGCCTAAGGAGCAGAGCACCTCATTCCCAGGGGCCTTCCTCCATGAAAATCAGTTGCCAAGACTGAACATCCCTGCCTCCTCACAACAGTCTATGTCTCCTCCTTTCCAGGGCTTTCCCCAAGCAATTGGAGATTGTGCCTGCCTGCAACCAACCTCTCCTCCGCCCTTTTCATACTACTTCTGGTTCTGGGAGACAAGCGGAGAGGGGAGCTTGTTGCAGCAGGAGGGGGAAACACCTGTGACTCTTCACCAGCCTGACTCCTCTCTGCCTCTTGGCCTCCCTCATCCCACTCTCCTGCTTGAGCTTCTGCCTCTGATTCTGGACTTCTCTCTGCCACAGACTCTCCCAGCTCACTAAGCCCCATGACCTCTTCAGCTTCTGCCACCTCCTCCTTCCAGTCTTCTCCCTCTTCTGCCTCTGACCACTCATTGTCGTCCCACCATCACTCCCCAGCCTCTGAGCCTTCTTCCCTTGGGGGCTCCCCAGCTGGCTCCTCCCACTATTCCTCTGCGTCCAACCAGTCCACGACATCCAGAGACAAAGGTGGGTGGAGCAACTAATGTGAATTTTCCTTGTGTACAGTAGGCCAGTTCCTACACATGCTCACACCCTCTTTATCTTCCACCAAGGCAAGCAAGAGGCACTATCAGGATTCAGGAGCACATTCCAGCTGCAAAAACTTGGAGAGGTGAAGCAGGGTGAGGGAAGGGGAGAGTTCTAGGAGCCAGCTCTAGAGGCCCGGGGGGGGGGGCTGCATTCGGACCTTGGACCTGAGGTTCCCCCCCCCTACAACATGCAGGCTCTTACCACACGGGATCTGAAGGCACAAGGTGGTGCAGCAACTGTGATGAAGCTCAGTTGGTCCAGATCTGGCCCATGTGGGGATGGGAGATTGCATGGAAACCCCCTGTCCATTGCCCTGCCTGGAGTTCCACAGAGGAAAGATGGGGTAGAGAGATGTATTCAATAAATAATTATGGGGAGAGCTTCTCCTGTTAAGTTTTTGTATGTCACACCACTGTGAACTGCACATGCGATCCTGTCAGGAGGAGGATAAAAAGTTCGCAGTCCTAGTCAAGGGAGCTTGCTCTGAACCTCAGTGTGATTGTTGTGTGTTTCTACCTTGGTTATTTACGAGTGCGGCTTCCAAGGCTGGGGGGGGGGGGCACATCCACATTCGACCTTTTGCTAGAGTGTGGCTCTGGTAAATGGGGATAATTTGCATAGGCAGGGAAGATCATTCACTTGCCCTGACACTGTGGGTTCTGGCAACCGAAGGCAGGTTACAATTGCCAAGACACCCTGAGCAGAGATGAGAAACAAACATATAACAAGGAAACAGGGGCAGCAGGGGCTTCAGTGTGTAGGCACAGCTGCAACCAGAGCTTCGGTCTTGGTGCAAAAATGGTGTCTTTGAGGTGCAAACTCACGGGCTGGAGCCATTTGCCAGCGGAGACCCATCAGGCATAGGCTGGGGTGAGCTGCCTGTGCAAGTACAAGTCACATCTACACCATACATTTAAAACACATTTAAAGTGCATTTGGCCTTCCACAATCCTGAGAACAGTAGTTTGTTCAGGGTGGTGGGAATTGGAGGGGTAAACTATAGTTCCCACGATTCCTTAGGAGAAGTCATGTGCTGTGAATGCATGAGGTAGGTGTGGCAGTAACTACTGGTCAGGGATTCTAAATTTTAAGGGAAGAAATCTAGGGTACAAATGGAATGATAAATGCAATTCAGATGCTTAAAGTGCTTTAGAGTCATTACCTAGTTGGAGTATTTGCAACAGCTCTGTTGGAAACCAATGTGGTGTCATTGTTAAAGAGTGTCCAATGAGGACCTTGGAGGCCAGGATTCAAATTTTCCCGCTGGGCCACGAAACTCCCTCTCAGCCTAACCTACCTCACAGGGTTGTGGTGAGGATAAAATGGGGGGGAAGACAATTACATGCACCTTGGAGGAATGGAAGAAAGGAGAATGATCCCCTATGCTGCAGGTGGAGGGGCGGGGAGGTGAGTGAGTGAGAGTGAGAGACTTCCCAAGGGCCATCTAGTGACTTCATAGCATATTTGAATTGGGGACGCCCTGATCTGCAACTCCATCTCTTAGCCATTATGCTCCGCACAGCCCTGTGATGTTTGTGGCAAAACTATAACTGGCGCTGGGAGTGTCTTGCTGCTGAAAGCAAGGGTGAGGCTAGCCATGTTTAAATGCTAATTGTGGCGGTTAAGGTCATTTGCTAATGGTACACAAATGTAGCTTGAAGGAGGAAGGGCCGAGTGGGACTTGTGCCTCTCGCGCTCTCCCTCTGTCTCTCTCTGTGTTGACTTTTCTGAGAACGATCCATTGGCCATAAAATAAAAAAGTTGCCATGCCATGGTTTATATTGTTTGGGGCACAGGGAGTATGTTAACATTTCCGTCAGTAAATGATGTAGAAAGTAGGTCAGAGAGGCCCCTAACTATAACCAGACTCTTTCAGAGGAACTGCACTGCTGCTGCTGCACCCAGCTGGCTCTTTCACTTTAATTTCCAGCATAGCATTTCTGTCCCTCCTGTTGGAGGAAAGAGACAATCCTTTTTAAAAAGAAAAGAAAAGAAAAGAAAAGAAAAGAAAGAGAGTCAAAGGCAGCATGGTAGAAAATGGTGCTTCTCATGGTGCTCATTTCTTTACTGCCATCTTTAGCTGAAACAATTTTGCAGGGTTGTTGCTTTTTTAAAAAGCACTGTGAAAATCTGAGAACAGAGACAGACAACTGTTTTTAAGAATGCAGAGAAAGTGGTTGGCAGATGGCTCCGCTTCCTGTATTTTTGTTTGCCTACTGGTCAAACAGGTTCTGTAGGTTTTAAAACAACAAAAACCTGCAAAGCCTGTTTTCCAGAGAGAAAACTGTAACGGTACTATGTACATTAGGAGCACTGACCCCTTCTTCCAAGCTACCTACAAATCTCAGGTGGGGAGAAAAAACACCCTGTCATCTGTTTCCAAACATAGTGGGAAACTGCTTTGGATGGTTGAAAGACTGTGGGCATCAAGGAGTCTGTCATATCACCTTCACCCCTCTGAAAAAGCACCCAGCCCTTCACTTCTGCAGAGTTCCCCGAATGGAGGGGTAATTATCGTAAATACTAGTCCTCTGTGATGTGACCATGTCTCCAGGCTGTCCCTTTGTACTGGGCTTTTCAAGTGTGTGTTTGTGTTTAAATCAATGTAAAGTCATTTAAAGCAAACCTCTCTCCTGTACCACTAGGAGACAGAGCCATAGGATTGGGGCTGGGAAGGGGGTCTCTGCATTCCCCTTGAACAGAAGATGGCCCAACCTGTAACTCTCCTGAAAGAAGTAGAAAGAGGTGCATTTTGATCCATTTCAGCAGAGCAGTTGCTCACAGTCTTGTTTATTTGGAATCAAATGTAGGACACACATGCACTGCAGGCAACCTTTGCTTCTTTCTGGTTTTGATATAGTTTGGGTGGATCCAGTTGCTTAGGTGCTGCTTTCCTTCTCCTCACTGCAGAGCTGCCTTCCTAAAAGAGGAACCCTGTGTTTCCCCAGCATTTCTTTTATAGTTACCCCAGAACTTTCAAGCATTTAACTTGGGCACATTCAGCTTTATGTGTGTTGCAATAAAACAACAAAACAAAACAGGGGAGGGGTTCCAGGGGAAATGACAGTTGGCAATCCCAGCTGCCACTGAACCCATACACGTGATTTTGGTTTTAGGCACGATCTGTGGAACATGACCCCCACCCAAATTGCTGGCTTACAGAGCCACCCCTCTGTGCTTCTGCATGAGTCACCAGTCACTTCCAGGCAACCTGTTTACCGAGCATTCATCCTGATTATATTTACACATAGCTTGTGGAGAGGTTTGACGCTGTCAGCCATTTATTGTGCATTTATTCTCATTTGTTTGCAGGGAGGTTAAACAATGTTGCCTCAAGCACCCCACATTTTCAGGTGCACTCACTGTCACTTTCTTTAGCCGGAAAAAAACAAAGTCTGATGGTGTGGGAACAGGTTTGTTTTGTCCCACTGAGAGCTGCGTGTGCAAAGCAACAGGCAGGGCAGCAAGGACATGGGGGAAGCAGTGTCTCTGTTGCATCCCACTTTGATGTGTGACTTCAGTCTCCAGGACAGATTGAGATGGATACTACCTGCCCATTTGGGGTGACAATGCTGCCTCCCTTACCTGCCTCCTGGTGTACATAGATTCTGCATGTGGCCAAGAGAAGGGAGGGGAACATACTAAAAAAGGTAAAGGTACTCCTGACCTTTAGGACATACTAAGGGCAAACCTTTATTGCTCCTCTGAGGAAACAGGTGGTTTTCTTCTTGAACTTCCATGCAGATTCTTGAACATCCTCAAGGACCACATACAGTCCCTGAGTCACAGTTTGGTCCTTCCATTAGACCAGCCTTGTTGCCTTTCAGATGTTGCTGGGCTGCAGCTCACTTCATCCCTGAGCATTGGCCATGCTGACCAGGGCAGATGGGAGCTGTACTCCAAAACATCTGGAGGTACCATGTTGGGGAAAGCTGAATTAGACCATGCAGGTAGAGGCCTACAAATAGGTTTCTGGGTTGAGGAAAGGGAGTTTTTTTAGGAGTCTGCTGAAGAAGGAAATTTTACCTGGTGTATCCCTTAGAAAGGCAGATCCTGTGTTTGCCGCCAGCATTCTCTTTTGTGGACCCAGTTGCTTCTCATCTGCTGGCTTGAGCCAGGACGATCTCTTCCAGTCAATGGGGACATTGAAGGAGACACTGAAGAGAAAAGCCCATGTGCATCCTTGCAGAGGGAGTCAATGGGTTTCTTTCTTTCTGTGCTGTTCCTTCTTTGGAAAAGGGAAGTGCAATCCAGTGGCCAGGGAAACCTCATGCAATTCTGTTTGTTAGAAATGCAATTCCTGGTCTTTTAGAAGAAGCTGAGTTGAAGCTGGTCTATGTGTCACATCCCTCTTGAGCAAGAAGCTGGAAATTGTCTTTGCCTGATGGCTTCTCCACTTTGTCACCATAAAGGGTGGCTTGGTGGATCATCACATGGTTCATTGGTGTCTCAAGTACTGTATGGGAAACCCCCACATCAGGCAGTAGAGCCACAAGAAAGACCATAATTCAGTGGTAGAGCGTATGAGGGCGAATGAGTGTCCATATTATAGCAAGTGCTACTCTGGAACTGACTGAGCTATTCCTACAATTGCAGAATGTAGCCTCAAATATCTGTAAAGCCATGCGAGCCACACCTTTATTCTAAGCAACTATTGGTGGGCAGGAGTTTCCTACCTCCTTCGCACCTGGGTCATCTATACCATGTTCACTCTGAGTGACCTTGTGGCACTTGCTAGGACCTTAGCATCTTGGGACTTCTTTTTTAGTTTCACATGAATGAATTCTCTTGATTTGTACAACACATTTCCCCCGCTTCCATGATAGTCATGCTCCCTGGTATATATTTTCTTGTAATGATAATCCAATTAAGCTACCTTTTTTGTGTCTTGTTTTTGTCTTGTGGGTATAAATAGCCGCATGAGAGCGGCTTGTGCTAATTTTATGCCTCTTCCCTTGCTGACGTAGTTTTTGGTTTTGGTTTTGATGAGCTGGGTCATATCAAATGTCAGAGAGGCAGCCACTTGAAAGGAAGTGTAGCTCGTAACTGAGTCCCCTGGAGACCAGGCGCAGGAAATGACAGCAGTGAAATGAAACACCTCCAGCCTCACTCTCATCTGGATATATGACAGCCTTGTAAATAAACTCAACAAAGGTACCAACCAGCCTACAAACAAACAAACGGGGGGTGGGGGAGTGGCTCCTGCAGGCAGTTCACTGCATTTCTATGCTGGATATAGAAGAAGGGGTTTATCTCTTCTAGCATCCTGATTAGTTTCTGTGTGGAGCGCAGGGGAGGTAAGGTGTAATCTGTTCCTGCTCCTCCAGTCCTCCCACTAACCTGCATGGAATTTCTGGTTGCTTACCACTTCCAGGCTAGTGCTTAAATGCAAGGTTGGCAGTGATCCAGCAGGACTCTTCTCATGTACTTAAATTTTGAAAGTTTCCTCCGACTACAATAGTTTCCTTTTGCTGATGTTTTCTCTCTAGCAACCGGAGTCTGGAACAGGAGATAAAATCCAGCTATACCTGACTCTGAAGAGAAACTCTTCGCTCAACAATCTTACCTGAAATGGAAACATTTGAACTGGGGTAAAGGTAAAGGTACCCCTGCCCGTACGGGCCAGTCTTGACAGACTCTAGGGTTGTGCGCCCATCTCACTCAAGAGGCCGGGGGCCAGCGCTGTCCGGAGACACTTCCGGGTCACGTGGCCAGCATGACATTGCTGCTCTGGTGAGCCAGAGCCGCACACGGAAACGCTGTTTACCTTCCCGCTAGAAAGCGGTCCCTATTTATCTACTTGCACCTGAGGGTGCTTTCGAACTGCTAGGTTGGCAGGCGCTGGGACTGAACAGCAGGAGCGCACCCCGCCGCGGGGATTCGAACCGCCGACCTTTCGATCGGCAAGCCCTAGGCACTGAGGCTTTTACCCACAGTGCCACCCGCGTCCCTTGAACTGGGGTAATAACCATTAAATTGCCAGTACCAAGTAGGGTGGGCAGATGCAAGAAGCAGATGGGGATTTAATACCTGACAAACTACATCTGCTAAAAATCCCTCCTCTTATGCCACTCTTACAAGCATGCGAGTCCTCTCCTCTTTTGTATCTTTGCACCCCGATTTGGCCATTGAGGTTCATTACCTTGAGTAGGTAGGGTTGCCAGAGAGACTACACTGGGGTCTTTTCCATTATTCTGTGATATACTAAATGTGGATGCTAATTCCCACCAGCCCAACCCAGCATGGCAAATGGTCTGGGATAACGGAACTTGTAGACCAGCAACATCTGGAGGACACCACATGAGCTTTCCCTTTGAAAGAGCAGAGGAAATGGAAGATAACCCACCCAGTTTCTCCATCCACCCCTGTCCTGCCCCATCCTCTGTACATTACTTTTGCCAATAGGGAAGGAGCAATACAAAAGCTCTAGTAGATGAAGAGGGCTGGAGAAGCTATTGCTTCAACATGTCTCACTTCCAGAAGAATTTTGCAAAACTGTTTTGCAAGGTGTCTGTGTTGAGCTGGCAGTTCTATGAGTGCTGAGATGTTCATATTTGAACAATGATCCAGCTCTATTGATAACCCTTTTCGGTAAGGGAGTTGACCTTTCACCTGCTAAGATGGAGATCTAGCCCTCAAGGGACCTTTTACGTGTCTCTTGCTAGATATAACCTTCTGCATCACCCTGATGCTGGTTTTGATTCAAATACCTGGAATAACACACATACATAGACATATACACACACAGCCTCTGTGTTTGAATAGCAGTCCCAGATCTAGCTGAACTAAAACAATTTTGTTTGCCAATAAAGTGGCAAACTCATCACATAAGGCAGGCAGTGACTCAACCACTGGGTAAAGGCTGGCCGGTTCCTTTCTTGAGATGCCAGGTGATGACTCAGCTGCTGGGTAAATTCACTTCTTGGGACTGCTTTACTTTATCACACTTTGTAAATGCAGTGGCATTAAAGAGAACCCATAAGAAAATGCAATTAATGGAGAGTGTGCTAAAAGAACAGTCCCTTTTACTTTATCTAGAGAGCACCAAAGTTTTGTGACAGAATGCACGTACTTTCCCTAGGGCTCCGTGAAGTGGAACTGGTGCCTTTTCTCATTTTCTGCAGCAGAAGTGAGGAACCTGTGCCCCACCCCCAGCCACTGCTGCAGAACTCCAATTCCCATCATTAAGTATCACCAATAGTTAGGGACAAGGGGAGTTGTTGTAGTCAGCATTGTTTTGGTAATGGAGGGTTGTTGTTCCTCAGAAAAACAGATATGCATCATATACACACCTGAGAGTCAGCCTCACTCAACATGATGAGCTTCTTTCTGAGCAAATGTGTGTCAGACTGCCATCTCGGAGGCTTGCTTTGGGCAGGCAGAGTGGTTCTGCAGCAGTTTCTTCTTAGCCCTCTGCCTGCATCCTAAAAAAGCAAAACCCTGTTTGGTGCTGTTTGGTGAGGAAGGAGAAGATTGATGATGATCATCTGACAGCCACCAGCTTTATTTATTTATTTTCCACAACAGAGTCAGTTCTGCTGGAGCAGGAAGAACCTGGGATTTCAGAAGTGCACCTTTAAAAGTTCATAGCCAGCTTTAAAGTGCCCTCCACTGCTGGTCCCTTGCTTGTGGGTGGACATATTTTTGGATGCTTGCACAGGTGTCAGAAATGCTAGTTATGGCACTGGTAGTAACAGAGAGAACTGGAGGCCAAGGGTGTGGCTTGCAGCATGCAGAGTATTGGGCAGGGTAGGAGATGGAGAAGAGGGGCTGCTTAGCTAAACACCTTCTTCCAGTGATCCCAATGCATGAAACTTTCAAGTTTTCACTCTGCCAACCATGAGGGCTGTAAACTTACTGAAAGAAGGAAAGAGATTTTATCAAGAATCTGGGACTGGTAAAAATGTATATACAGTGTTACCTTCTGGCAACCAAAGCCAACATTTCTGGCTCACAAGCCCGCAGCTCCCCTCACCCTCTTTAAGAATGGGTTTAGTGAGTAAAGTCAGAGCTGTAGTTCCTCCATTCTCCAATAAACAGGATTTTTAAAAAATAAATAAAAATGGTGTAGGGGCATTATGGAATAGAGAATAACATTTATTGTGTTTGTCCATCAACCATAGTAGAAGTTTACTCAGGGAGCTCCGAAGGGTAAAGAGAAGTATTGCTACCATTCCACCCATAAAACTGCCCATTCCGCCACAGCCTCTGTCTCACAAGGCACCACAAATTGATTTCTCTCTCTCTCTCTCTCTCTCTCTCTTTAATGTACTATCTATTTATTTGAGTTATATACTGCCCTTTGTCAAAAGAACTCAGGGCAGTTCGCAAGATAAAAACACGAGATAAAAGCACAAGTAGTTAAAACAGAAACAACAAAAGAATACCCCCAAACTTATTTAAAATGCTGTAGAATATTAATAATTACTCTTTCCCCTTCCTGGGTACATAACACAGCAATCTCTCTTAATGCTCAAAATCATACTTTGATTAAGCATAGACTGATCTCTCACAAAGATATTTCGATCCAATTAGGTGTTGTAGTTTTTAAAAAAGAACAACAACTTGGGATATTATCCTTTTGGTAATAAAGGAATGAGAAATGTGAATTAACAATAGGATACTAAGGAAACAGCCCTTCTCCCCCCAATGCTGTGCTAGTTCTCATCTCTTCAAGGCTGCCTTCCTAAGCATAAAGTGGAAGTAAATGCCATTAAAAACAAGTTTACACAGTTTATGCACAGTTACCTGTTACTAAGCCCCATGGAATTTAGCAGGACTTACTTCTGAGTAAGTGTGCTATCAGTCACATTTAATTTACATTGAAAACAATGGGATTTAAATCATTAAGCATTTGACTGGGACCCGTGTCTGCCCCTCGAGTTCAGTGGGGCACCTCATTGGGTCTCCCCCTCCCCAGGTAAGCAGAGTGTGGCTCAGACTTGCATGTTTCCTTTCCTTGGAATGTGTGGGGAAAGGTAAATGACTTCTATCAATCTTGACCCTCCAGGTGTTTTAACTGCAGCTCACATTAACCCCAGCCAGCAATCCAAAACATCTGGAGAGCACCAGTTTGGGGAAGGTTGCCTCACCTGTATACTTTGTTAAAGCAGTGCCTGTTTTGTGTTTGTTTGGGTTTTTTTTTTAATAAAAGATCTTTTTATTTTAAACAAGGGAATAGAAGCAACACAGGTATTGTAAAAAGTTTATGACATTGGGGGGGGGGGGAGGCTAAATGCAGACTTACATAACCAAAGAAATAACTTAGTTTTATTTGAGGGAGAAAGATTGGGGGTGGGTGGGGAGGGTAAACAAGGTATTAACATGCCATACACAAAACGAAGGCTGAAGCAAGTCTGTGAGGGCACCAAGTTGGGAGTATGTATTTATTATTATTACTATACTGCCCTATACCCAGAGGTCTCAGGGAGATTTACAGAATAAAATCAGAATATAAACCCACAAAATACATGATCAAAATAAAAACAACCCAACTATAACCCAATATTCTTCGCTGACTCCTCATTCCCTGGCAGGGAGGGGCATTCTTTTGTCATTCACATCAGGTAGCCAAATGTATTGGGCTGGCTTGGGTTGCCATGTGTCCTCTTTTTCCAAGACATGTCCTCTTTTTCGTGGATAGAGTTGTCATAGGAATCCATAGTTAAACGTAGAAGTCAGCAAATGTGTCCTCTTTTTGGCTCTTCAGAATATGGCAACCCTAAATTAAATGAAATTAAATTCAGTTTGAGGCGGGTGTGGGAATCAGTGTGCGCTTTGGGTTGTAGAGTATCGAGTCATATTATATAGTATCAAAATAAATTTTGGGATATACAACCAGATACAGTATCGCTGCCTCTATCAGGAGCATGGGCTATTCTTCTGCAGTTCTCCTTGACGTGATGTTGTGAACAGAGAACAAATATGAAAGTTCAGAGAGGCATCTTTCTGTTGATGCGTGTTTGTCTCAAAGGAGACCTCATGTGCCTGAGATTACCCGGCTAAAGGCAAGTTCACAGCTCTCACTGGGGTTGTACGTACTTATGGGGCCCATGTCAGAGACTCATATATAATAATATTTTGCGAATGATTCGTGTCCTTATGGAGCTGCTTTCTTTTGTACTTTCTGGATGACCCATGATCGTATTATAAAGTAGTTGGGTTAAATATTGTCAATCAAGGAACCAAGTTGCTTCTTTCCCCCCGTGTATTTCTTCTCAATAATTAATTCGGTGTGGCTCCAGCAAATTTTTATTCTAAAAGTCCGGCCCAGGACAAGAGAAGCGTTGGAGCCGCTGGCGACGGGGCTCCGCGCCCGAGATCCCGGCACCAGGTGGAGCGCTTGAACAGCAAACTTTCCGTCCGCCCGCCTCTTGGCTGCGCTTGCGCCAATCGCGAGCGCCCCTGCCGAACAATGCGGCTCCCCCGCCCCCTCCCGTGTGGGTTTCTTTCTTTCTCTTGCGCCCCCCCCCTTCCCTCCCGCTGCTGCTCCTTGTTCGCCGGCTCCTCCCCCGCCGCCTTCGCTGCGCTCGCTGCCGTCGGGGGGTGTGAAGAGAGCGGGCGGGGAGACTCGGGGCCGGGCGCAGGTGGATCCGCCCGCGGCTGCCGAGGGATGGAGCGGGCCGGTCTCGCCGAGCCCCGCCGCTGAGCTCGACTTTCTCTCCGCCGCGAAGGACAAAAGCTTGATGGCCGCGGGAGCAGCCGGCTCGCTGGTCCGCGCGGAGCCGTGGATGTGAGCTCCGCAGGCGGGCTCGACGGGGCTCCCGGTGCGCTCCCTGCCCGAGGGAGGCAGCCGGCGGAAGGAGAGCCCCCCCATGCCCGGACTGCACCCTGCGCTGGGCAGCAGCAACAGCAGCAGCGCCACTCACGACGCCGATTCTCTTTTCTCCTCCGCAGATGGACTTAAAGGGCGAGCAGCAGGCGACGAGAAGGGCGTGAGCGCCGACGGCGACCGCGGCGCCTCCAGCCAAGGTAAGGCGCGAGCAGCGGCGCGCCGGGGGCGACTCTCCGGCCAGGGCGGGTCGGCCGGTTGCGCCTGCAGGGCGGAGGGGTGCCGGCTGCCCGCGCGGCTGCGCTTGCGAAGGGCGCAAAGGGAGACGGCGGCTTGCCGGGGATGCGCGGCAGAAAGGGAAAGGAGGGGGAAGGCGAGGCCCGCAGAAGCTATTTTTTGCATCTTCCCCCCCCCCCCCCGCGTGACTCGGCCTGTGTGTGTGTGACAAGGCGAGGGACTTGGCCGGACCGCCCGCGAGGAAGAGAAAGGGGAGGAGGCGGCTTGACTTTCCTTTCTCTTTCTCCGCCGACGGGAGGCGGAGAGGCCGCGTGCTGTGCCGAGGGCAAGGTTTGTTGAGAGCCCGGGGCTGCAGTCCCACTGACGCGCGGACTTCGAGGGAAGACTCTCACAAGTTACTGGGGCTTCCAATGAACGCCAGGTCAGACTGCCGGTGTTCTCGTGGCTTCCTCCTGGTGGTTCATCTCTTTCCCTAACCTCCGCCCCCCCCCCCCCCCCCTTTAAGGCGCGCGATGTTGCCCGGAGTGTCATTGCGCCCGTTACATGTTCTTTGGGTGCATGGCTTTGACGTTGTTCATTGCGGCTTGGCTCACTGGCGTGAGTTGTCTAGATCCTTTTGCTTCCTCCCCATCCTCCTTCCCCAGTAATGTGGTATATAGAATCGTAGAGCTGGAAAGGACCACAAGGGTTTATCTAGTCCTACCTCCTGCAATGCAGGAATCTTTGGTTCATTGTGGGGCTCAAGCCCATAACCCCGAGATTAAGCGTCACATACAGCAGATGGTATTTTTAAAAATGTGTCTTGTGTTTTCAAAACGCTTTATATATATATTGCTTGACTGCAAATCTCTCTCCTCGCCCCATTGCATTTATCTACCTGTGGACACAGACTAGTTTTGCCTAAGTTGTTCTCAGCATCCTGCTTTTCAATTTATCTGAAATCTGCAGCTTAAACTGGGACATGGTGTGGCCTTTACACTCGGGAAAGGGTTGTACAGCTCAGTGGTGGAGTATCTGCTTTGCATGCAGGCTCAATCCCTGGCATCTCCCGGTAGGGCTGGGAATATCCCCTGCCTGAAACCCTGCAGAGTTGCTGTCAGTCAGCATGGACAATATTAGTTAGATGGACCAATGATCTGACTTGGTATGAGCCGATTTCCTAGGTTCTTGGGGCTTTTAAGGGCCAGGTCCCAGGTCTGCATGAAGACCTGGCCATCTATTCCTGGTTTCCACGAGGGAGCAGTGCTGCTTTGGCTGAAGCAATGGGTGGCACTAGTTGGCCTTTGGATGAGTTCCAGCTTGCTTGACACATTTAATAAAGTGTAGCTTTAAAGCCTCTGCACACCCACACACAGCCCAAGTTACAAATGTCTCTGAGAAGCTCTGGATGTAAAGAGATGGTTCGTGATGCGCTGGTGGTGCTCCTTTCATCCTCCTTCACCATCCCTTTGGAGGTAAGAATCACTTGGGGACTTTCCATTGTGCTCACAACAGGTCAAAGCAGCACAGTTTAGCTGTCTTCGCAGTCTTGAGGTATCTGTCTGTCTGATTGTGTCTCAGGCCTTATCCATAGTTAACTTTTGCCACACACTTTCTGGGTACAGGTCTGTGGTTTCCCAGTCTACACTGGAGCGCTCTTCTTTTCGCCCTGGAGCTTTTGCCATGATAACTCACTCTTTAAAGCTGAAGGGCAACAAACAGCAATTCGAGTTTTCTGTGAATTGCAATTTGGTGCGATGCAGCGGTGAAGAGTGGATTTTTGTGGGGAAAGCTTCAGAGCCAAAATAGAGCACTCGGACCCGGAACTTGAAAGTGCAGGCTGTGCCTAGAAAGTGCAGAGGCAAAAGGTAAGTGTTGATAAGCTCACGGTCTTGTTCCTATACTTGATCTTATGACTTGGTGCAGATGAAATGTCAACACACTTCAGGCTTTGGTAGTTAGTATGCACCCACCTCTGAATGTGATACTTTGTTAGGTTGCTGTCATGGGCACTTGAGTGCAATCTGTTTGAAGTTTGTGAAATGGTCAGGAACAAGAGTCCTCAAAATGTGAGGAGGACCTCTCTTTCGGGATGTTAACAATTTGAGGGAGTGTGGTTGAGCAACGGACCTGGCAACGTTCAATGGGCATGAGAACCTTTTTCTCATGTTATTTGCATTGTAGGGCAGGAATGAAGGAAAGTTTGACCCTCCAGATTCTGGTAGATTCCAGCTCCCATCATCCTCAATCATTGGCTGGGGCTGATAGGTATTGGGGATCCAGCAACACCTTGAGGCCTGTAGGTTCTCCCTCTGTGCTGTGGGGTTGAGTGTAACTGCACCATTGGTGCTGTCTCTTGATGTTTATATGTACAATATGGACAAAAGGAGTGGATAGTTGTGAGCAGCGGCTCATAGGAAACTACTATATCATGAGGTAAACCATTGGCCCATCTAGCAACTGTATTGTCTACCTTCACTGATGGGCAGGTACTTGGAGATGCCAGAGTCTGAACCTGGGGTTTTCTGCATGCAAAGCAGATTCTCCACCATGGAGCTGTAGTTCCATGTTAAGAACATGACTACTGTTGTGTAGGTGGTCTATGCAGTCGTGACCTCTGAATGAGTGGGGTCTTCAGTTATTTGCAGCATCCATAGATGAGCAGTTGCTCATGCATAGCCACCCTTTTGCTGAATGTGCAGCCCTCATAGGAACATAACAAAAGCGTGGCTCGGTCAAGCCAATGGTCCATCTAGCCCAGAATCCTTTTCTCACAGCGGCCAACCAGATGCCATTAGGAAACTCACAAGCAGCACCTGAGTGCAAGAGCAACTCTCCCCTCCGGAGGTTTCCAGCAACTGGTATTCAGAAGCCTTGCTGCCTACAGCCAAGGACAGGCTTATGTGCACAGTCCCATTCTACTTTCTGCGTGTGATCAAGGGCTTAAGGGACTTTGGTTTCTCTCCTTCCAGAGTCAGGATACACACATTTAAAGCTGGTGATCTCTAACGGGGCACCCATGGACACACAAGCTCCCACAGAGGTCTTCTCTGATGCCCACAGGATTCACTTCCCTGCATCTCCCCCCTCCTCTTGAAAGCAGCTTGAATGAAGACATTGTGTTGGAGCCACTAGAGTAAGTTGTGGTGTGCACTTGGTTGCAGGGTGTGTGCAGTGCACATGGGCTCCAAAAGGTTGGCAGCCCTGGTTCTAAGATATCTACTCTGGAAACTGGGTAGAAGATTTCAAGCACTTCCTGGCTGAGGTTGTACCATTCTGGTGCTTTTAGTGTTTCCATCTGACATGTAGAAGAAAAAACCAGAAAACGAGAGAGGTTGGAAATCCACTATTTTTCTCTTACATTATCAAACATTTTTAGGGTTTCAGTCCCACCAGATAGGTTTATCCCGGGTGTAGGTGTTGTTGACCTCTGTATCACTCTGACTTGTTTATATCTCTTAAGAACTCAAGGCTGTAATTTTATACTTAACACTTAACCTGGGAGTAAGCCCCACTGAACACGTGTAAGATTTTGCCTTTAATTTTGGAATGAAGTCAAATTCTAGAGTGTGCGTTTGTGCTTTTCAGAGAAGAAAGAATTCCAGAAGGTGAGTTTCTTCCATCTCAGCAGCACTTGGGTGAGACATGCCCCACCTAGTGATATTCTTGCCTCCTCCCCCCCCCCGCCAGCCTTGATATGCAATTCCTAAAGGTGCAGGATGAGCCCTCTCCCATCTTTCTCACCAAATAAGATTTATGACTCCTCTCTTTTGAGACCTTGCTCATCTTTGCCTGTTATCTCATCCTGATCTATACCATCCATATTTTGATTCAGGTTACTGGATCTATTTTGTGTTTTCTAGAGTCAGGGACAGACCCATACAGCAGCCTGATGCATGCCACCCAGGAGCGTGAAGAAAGGAAGGGGAATTGTAGTCCAGCAGAACTTGGAGGGCCGCAGGGTCCCTTACCTGCTCTAACAGGTGTGGGTATCTCAACAGGCTTTTGACGAGCAGCATCAGATGAATCCATCTTTTCCACAGAGCTTTTTAAACCCTTCTCATGAGTGGTGGTTGAGCTAGCTAGATGCAAAAAGGGGACAGGAGGCTCCTGCACTTTTAATAGTTATTTAGTAGAGGGGATTTTGGCGTGCAACAGTTAAAGGTGCTCCCTGTCCTTTCTTTGCACCATGGCAGGTTTTTTTTGCAAAGGTCTAGGATGTGGAGAGAGAGGGACGCGGGTGGCGCTGTGGGTAAAAGCCTCAGTGCCTAGGGCTTGCCGATCGAAAGGTCGGCGGTTCGAATCCCCGCGGCGGGGTGCACTCCCGTCGCTCGGTCCCAGCGCCTGCCAACCTAGCAGTTCGAAAGCACCTCTGGGTGCAAGTAGATAAATAGGGACCGCTTACTGGCGGGAAGGTAAACGGCGTTCCGTGTGCTGCGCTGGCTCGCCAGCTGCAGCTTGTCACGCTGGCCACGTGACCCGGAAGTGTCTTCGGACAGCGCTGGCCCCCGGCCTCTTGAGTGAGATGGGCGCACAACCCTAGAGTCTGTCAAGACTGGCCCGTACGGGCAGGGGTACCTTTACCTTTACCTAGGATGTGGAGGGGGAAATGGCTGTGCAATTAAAGTTTTAAGCACCCCAATTCCCTCTCAGCCCTGATTGCAAGGTGAAGCAGCCTTTAGGTTGAGTTCCAACCTGTAGCTCCATCTCAAGTGTTCAAAGGATTTTGTGGCTTTTTTGGTACAGATCTTTTTGTCAACACATACCTTGGTCTTGATCAGCCCGTGCAGAGGAGAGGGCAGCCGGGTACACTTGCTCTGGGCCTCCGTGTGCTATGCTGACCAGGCAGTCCAACCAGGAGCTGGCTGCTTTTTTGTTTGAGTTTATAACTTTATTCCTGGCTAGGCCTCAGACAAGATCTGTGTGCACCTGGTCCTCAGTGTATGGTGGTCCCAACCTCATTTCAGATTTGGGGTGTGTACCCACCCACCCACCCCACTCACACACGAAAACAAAGACCACCACAGCCAATCACAAACGAACAGCCACACTCTAGGCGAACCCCAACCTCTCTCACCACCAAAGGAACACAAGTGAACAGCAGAGAACCTGCACAAGCAATGCTGACACCAAACCCCACATATAGTAAGCAAAATAGAAACATCACCACCCGACCCCACCCCCACCCATCTTCCCCCCCCCCTCCACCTCTTTCCCCCTATTCTTCCTAATGTCTCAACAAATGAAACTGACTACATGGTAAAAATACGATAGACAGACATTACACATACTTTTGTAAATCAAGAAAATCTTTAATAAAAATACATTAAAAAAAAAGATTTGGGGTGTGTATGTGAGTGGTGCAGAAGCTCAGAAATCACTGCTGTTTAATTGTAATGTGTCAAAGCGATGATTGGAGGGCACATGATGTAGCAGCCTTACTGAAGCTAGCCAGGTCTGCGTCTGGTCTGCTGGCCATGCTGGCTGGGACTGATTAGAGTTGGAGTCCAACATTTGGAGGACCTGATCCAATTTGCTATGGAAACTACTGACTTTGGGGGTGAGGCTGGTACTGGTTAAGGTCCCTTGCAGAGAGAGGCAACTAGATTTTGGCTTAGGAGTGCTGCCCCACGCACTGATCTATTCCATGCGCTCCTGTGGGTGGTGTTTTAGTGCCAGAGTTCCGATGGGGAATTCCACTGCCATGGCGATTCCGTAAGGAAAATGTGTCAGAAGCTCCTGCTCAGTGTTGTGTCTGGTGTCTGTGATTGCCTTGTGGGACTTGCACTACAAGAAGCTCTGAGTCCTGCCTTTGCACATCATTGAGCACATCATTGGTTTAGAAGGAACCTCCGGCGTGTGCACACGTGACGGGACGATGGCAACCTAAATCTGCTGAATTCCGCAAAAGAGGTGCTGAAAATGGATGAAATGGTGGAAAACACTGCTCAACTTTCCTCTCTGTCATCATTTTATTTTGTGCTTGTATTAATAGCCAGACCCGTGAAATTCATGTACTCTTGTGCTATTTGGGTGGGTGGGGCTGGGGGAACTGGCATACAGCTTTGCTTCTGAGCAACCTCTGCTTTCATCATGGGTACGTTTACATTTTTTGGAAAATGTTCAAGAGGCGTTTGCTGAAGTCTCAAGTGAGAGGAGGGTCAGTCAAAGCTTCTGGCATTCAGAGATTAGTCTCCTCTTTTCACACTGGGGCGATGGCTTACTATTTATCTGCCTGTGTGCCAGATAAGTGAAGAGGGCGAGATCTGCCTTGTTTCACAGGGAGCTGCAGCTAATCCGTGCTTCTTGCTCTGGGTCTACCACCCAGCCACATGCCTTCCTCTTCAAATACGCAGCTCAGGTGGTACAGCTACTCCTGGATTGTACCATTTCAAACTGCTTGTTACCTTTTGGTGGGATGGGAGAGACTATTAAATTCTTCCCTGTATTCAAAAAACAAACATCAAAAACTAGATGGCCTTGCTATCCTCATCTGCTTTCCTTACATAGGGTTTCCCTTTCCTCTCCACTGCCCCATGGCAAAGCATTCAGGCATGTGATTTCCCCACCTGCAGTCAAAAGTGGTACACTTCTTTCTTCTGCCTCAGTGTTGGAAGCTCAGATATACAAGCCAGGTGCCCCGTGGCTCCTTCAACCAAGGTTACACCTGCCAAAACAGAATGCCTAGTTGCCATTTTGGGGCAAGACAACGCTAAAGTTTTATTTTTCAAATGATGGACTGACTGTGGTAGATTCTCAGTGAAACATCTTCCTAGTTTAGATGACAATCTTGAGCCAGGTTAAAAACTTTGAGAACTTAAAGAAGAAAAAGCACTTGATCCAGGGATGGTCCACATATCCTTTTTTTAATGGTGTCTGCTCCTGCTCTGGCTGCACAGAAAAAGCATTTTGGTTCCTGATATTCATTCCAATTGTGCAGATAAAATATAACTGATGGAATTCTACATGATAGGGTGTTGGTGTGTAAAATCAGTCAAGATCCAATGATCCCTCAGGCATGCACCTCCAGATGGTGGAGATGTTGAGCACCATCCTGGCGCCCAGGCATCTTCACTCAGTCGCAAGTGGTCGATAGGCAGGTGCAAAATATGCCTGGCTAATTTCGAACACTGACCTCAGTTGGGGCTTCGGATCAATTTCACCCTATATTTTCTGTTTTTTCTTTCTTGTTCTCATAATTTGTGAACCTTTGAGCAACCTCAAACAGTAGCCCTGTAAACGAAGTCAGAATTATTATCCCTGCCCTGCCTTTTCCAGATTGGGGGGGGGGGCTGAGACTTAAGAAAGAATGGCTGACATAAAGCCACCCAGTGTTTTCATGGCAAGATTTGTAGCTCAGGCTGCGTATACACTATACATTTAAAGCACGAGGCCTTCATGAAAGAATCCTGGGAACTCCACAGAGCTACAGTTCCCAGCCTCCATAACAAACTACAATTCCCAAAATTCTTAGGGGGAACTCATGTTCTTTAAATATATGCTATACCAGCACTGATTTTTTCCTGTAAGCTGTACACTCAGTTCACTTGGGCCAGTGAGGAAATCCAGCTGTCCTGGCCAGTGCTTTGTGTGAAACCAAGTATGTGCCCTAAAATGGGGGTGGGGGGGTGGGGTTGGACTCGATGGCCCTTGTGGTCTATTCCAACTCTATGATTCTATGTGGTCCCAACGTCCTGTGCAATGTTCCTCAGCAGGCAGCCTATGTTTAAAGTCTTCTTTGTTTGTAGAATGTTTGGAAAAACATTGCTGCCTATAACCCGTGTCCTTTTCATTCCCTTAATCCTTGAACTTGCCATGCTCTGTCAGGCATGAGATCTCCCAACATTGGCAGTCTTTGCCCCAAAGAGACTACAGTGCATACAAAACAGAGGGAAAGGATGTATGATTCACCCTCTTCTCTCCCCCCCCCCCCCACAAAAACATGATCTGGTTTCAGAATTATGGTGATAGGAGCTGGGGTGCAATTGAAAAGGCTGTTTGCTAGTTGAAATAATAATTTTAATAAACTGTAGCCCCAGTGTAGAATCAGAGTTGAAATCATTGATAGCTGTTTTCTTGTACTTTCAGCATTCTTGCCTCTGCTTCACTGCCAAACTGTTCAGTGGCAAAGATTATTTCATAGCAACCTACCGGTATTTCCAAAAGTTTTCTGCCTTCAAGCCTTGTTCTGCTAAGGGTTAAGGTGCTATTGGTCTGCTCCCAGCCCTTTAAGGTGTGCTTGAGAATTTTCCAAGAACCATTAGAAGCCGGGCATCTGGGTTCCAGCAGCTATTTATAGCCTGGATAATAGATCAGAAAGCCACCTGAGCCTGCCAGCTGCCTTTCTGCTGGCTTTTATTTGAATGCTCTTCAGAGGCAACAGAGTGCATAACAAACAGTCACTCCAAAAAAACTCCTGTAGGCAGTTCCTGGTAGAGCAAGTGAGCAGGCTTGGCAAATGGACACTGTAAAGCGAGGAAGTGGCTTTGGGAGGCAGCTGGGGAGCTTCTTTCACTGGGCATCTAGAAAGACATAATTCCAGATACGGATATTTTGGGGGCGGGAGGGGGACACACATACATGCAAATATTGGGAATAAATTGAAATATTTTCAGCTTGACACTATAGGCCAGGCTTCTGGGCAAAGAGTCAAAGCTGCCTTTTCCCACACACAAACTTCGTGCTTCAGCAGCCTATGGATTCCAAACGGGGGTGGGGGGGTGGGGATGTGCATTTCTGGAAATTCTAGGTGCATGGTGATACATCTTTGTTTTGATGTTTTAAAACTGGGCCACTGTCTTAGTCACAGCCCTCCACCCTGACTGGCCCCCATTCACCAGGTGGAGTCCCAGCCTCACCAGGGCTGAAAGCTGGAGGACATGCAGATAACCTTTAAACCAGGGGTCAGCAACCTTTTTCAGCCATGGGCTGGTCCACCGTCCCTCAGACCTTGTGGTGGGCTGGACTATATGGGGGGGGGGGAATGAACGAATTCCTATGCCCCACAAATAACCCAGAGGTGCATTTTAAATAAAAGGACACATTCTACTTATGTAAAAACACACTGATTCCTGGACTGTCCGTGGGCCGGATTGAGAAGGCGATTGGGCCACATCCAGCCCATGGGCCTTAGGTCGCCTACCCCTGCTTTAAAACTTTTGTGGCAAGAGGCAAAGTCTGCCTGGAGGCTCCTGCCTACTCCCTCTCACCCCCCCCCCCCTTGTGGGTCGTAAGTCAGGCTTGAGGAACCTTAGGCCTGGGAGCTGAATGCGGCCCTCCAGACCTTATAACTCTTCCCAGGTCACACCCTCACAGAGAAGCTAGCCAATTATACAAAGGTAAAAATTCATGTTAGCGGCTTAGCCTACGTCTGCCCCCTGCCCCCCCTTCCCACCCCCCCACCCCCCGGTGTGTGACTCTCTGGAGGAGTGCATCCTTTGGGCTTAGGAAGGTTGGCCATCTCATTTGGAGAAGCTAGAAAACACAGAGGAAAACGTCCATCCCTTGATTATTGGACTGCTAGTGGGAGGCAACAGATTGCTTCTAGTAGTTGGGCTGTGGGGCTTCTGGTCCGAGGTTTCTGTGTGTCCTGTGTGCTGGTTCACTGCGCCCCTTCTGATCATGCAGGTCTATCCACTTCCAAGCTGATGGGCTTGTGGAATCAGGCCCTAGACATTGGTGGTGGTTTCGCCTTTTAGGATTCCTGAAGTCTTGCTGCATGAGATGTGGGATTTCAAATGGCGCATTGAATACTATATCCTGAGAATTACAGCTTTCAAAGAAGAGCAGTTTTTCTTTCTTTCTTAGCTGAAGAATTCCAAACTGTTGTACTTTCCACACGTACAATCTCCACAGACTGTGTGTGCCTCAAAGAGTGTCTATTCTGTGAAGGCCCTTCTTGAGCCTCTGCGATGCATGTTGCACATGGCCTCCTCCCCACATCCTGTTTCGGCATTCCTCTTTTACGCTCCAAGCGTGCCAGTCCTGGATACATGAAATTTCATGGACGGCATCTATTCTTAGCCCACCAGCTAGTTGAGTAAGTCACGTTGCCCAACAGCAGTCATGAGTTCAAGACTTTTGAGGGTGGGGAAGGGAAGCAAGATAAGAATAACAGCTGTAAACATAGAGAAGGGGGAGAGGAACATGACTGATTCTAACCCAGATGTTTTAAATTCATGATCATCTAGCTCATTTGACAGGAGAGCTATAAATTACGGGGTTGTGTCTGTATTAATGGAGTCTGTTTGAGAGAGGAATTTTGTAGAGTTCTCTAACTTCTATAGCTGCAACAAGAGGTACTTTAATGCTGGATGCTCTCCCCTCCAGACTCCAAGCAAAGCCTGTTCCCACCTCTGCTCTGACCTTTATTTCTGGCCATTCTGACAGGGTTAAGCAACAAAGAGCATGTCTTTTGTAATAGCCATTGCGACCTAGTGGTTCAATAGGGATGGGGAAACCTGTGTGTGTGTCCACCCTGATATTGTTGGGACTCTGTTGACCCAGACCAGCATGGACAGTGGTCAAAGATGATGGGAGGTGCAGTCCAGAACAATCAGGGTTAGTGTCATGTGGAGGCCTGGGTTCAACTTTCTTCCTTGGTGGCCTTGGGCCTCTCATGTGCTCTCAGCCTAACCAACCTCTTAGGGTTGTTGTGAGGATCGGAAGAGAGCCTTGTATGCCCCTCTGAACAACTTGCAGGAAGGCTGAGATAGAAAGGCAGCCTATGTACCCAGATCAATATAGGTGAATGCACGGACCATGCTTGCTTTCCCCTTACTGCCATCATCTAAACTGTGGCCTAAAAGGTGGGCTGAGCTGCCCCTCTCTTTTCTGTGTGTTTTGACATGAGCCCCCACCCCCTTAAACACACAACATACATAATTCTAGCCAGAGCTTCTGTTGCAATCTAAACCTAGAGCTGCTGCTGGGAAACTGTTCCCTTCCTCCTCCGCTGCCCCCCCCCCTTCTGCCCAAAGGCACAAGCTGCTGATTCCCCCTACCAGCTCCTCGTGACTCTAAATGGGAGGAAAGTGCCTATTACTCTGCAAATGTCTCATCTGTGATTTGGAAAGGGATGATGGAAAAGTGCCAGACCCGCAGTTTAAGGTAGTGAGGCTTTACTGAGGACTTGGAGCACTCTCTGTGCAGTGACGAAGCTGCATGCTCTGGCACTGGGAGTGGAGAGCAAGCGGGGGCGTGGCGCGCCACCCGTGGGCATGTGGCGTGAGTCCTGGGGGTGTGGCGTGAGTCCTGGGGGTGTGGCGCGCCACCCGCTGGGCACCTAGCACAATGGGGGGTGCACGGCGCATGTCCGGGGGGCGGCCGTGATGGTACCCCCCTCCCCGATGGTGCCGGGGGTGTGCGCTCCCCCCACCCGCCCCCGTTCCTCCACCAATGGCTCTGTGGGGATGGTGTGAGCCAGACATGTCTTTCACCCTCAATTCTTCAGTGTGCAAAATTGGCACATGGGAGAGTGCTTTCTCCAGATATCATGGACCCCTGTCAACCCAATGTGGTCAGAGAGCAGGTGATGTAGTTGCAGATTAAGGAACAATGTTGGATGTGGAGCTGGGCAGTGCAGGCTCAAATCCAGCATGGAACAGATGTGGTAGCCTTGTCAACCATTGTGGATCTTCCAAATCTCCTAATAATCCTCCAAGCAACTCTTGGGCTGCGTGTGGCAGAGTTTGCCATGTGGATTTTTTATTAGCTGACCCAGAATGTCAAGCTGGTTGGTTTGTTTGTTTTTTGCTGTGTGGTGAAACTGGTCCTCAGTAACGGTCCCTGGGACAGTTAGGGCTTGCATAACAAGTCCTACATACAGCAAACTAAATATGACATAATAGGAATCACTGAAACCTGGTGGGATAAATCCCACGATTGGAATGTAATAATGGAGGGATACAATCTATTTCAAAGAAACAGACCAGACAAGAAAGGAGGAGGAGTGGCGTTATATGTCAGGGATGTGTATACCTGTGAAGAGATCCAAGATTTAGAACCTCAAAGCCAAAGTGAGAGCATTTGGGTCAAAATTAAGGGAGAGAAGAATAACAGTGACCTCATTGTGGGAGTTTACTATAGATCCCCAAGCCAAACAGAGGACATAGATGATGCCTTCCTGGAACAGATGGCCAAGCATGCAAAAGGAAGGGAGATAGTAGTAATGGGGGACTTCAATTACCCGGATATTTGTTGGATGTCAAACTCAGCCAAGAGCATAAGGTCAAACAGATTCCTCACTGCCCTTGCAGACAACTTCATTGTCCAGAAAGTGGGAGAAGCAACAAGAGGAACAGCCATTTTAGATCTGGTCCTAACCAATGTTGATGACCTGGTTAGTGGGGTAGAAGTGGAAGGATCATTAGGCGCGAGTGATCATGCTCTTCTGAAGTTTACTATACAGCGGAAAGGAGCAGCCAAGCATACTAGGACTCAATTTCTCGACTTTAAGAAAGCCAACTTCATAAAGCTTAGGGAAGTGCTGGGTGAGATCCCATGGACAGTAATACTAAAAGGAAAGGGAGTTCAAGATGGCTGGGAGTTTGTTAAGAGGGAGATAGTAAAAGCACAACTTCAGGCAATACCAATGAGACGGAAACATGGAAGGTGCCTAAAGAAGCCAGGGTGGCTATCTAAAGAACTTTTAACTGAGTTAAGATTAAAAAAAGGATGTGTACAAAAAATGGAAAAGGGGGGAAACCACCAAAGAGGAATTCAAACAAATAGCCAGCACGTGTAGACACAAAGTCAGAAAAGCTAAAGCACAAAATGAACTCAGGCTTGCTAGAGAGGTTAAAAGCAACAAAAAAGGCTTTTATGGGTATGTTCGTAGCAAAAGGAAGAACAAAGAAACCGTGGGGTCACTCAGAGGAGAAGATGGTGAAATGCAAACAGGGGACACAGAAAGGGCTGAACTCCTCAATGCCTTCTTTGCCTCAGTCTTCTCCGATAAAGAAAACAATGCCCGACCTGAAGAATTTGGAGCAAATGATTCAGCAGAGGAAACACAGCCCAGAATAACTAAGGAGATAGTACAAGAATACTTGGCTAGTCTAGATGTATTCAAGTCTCCAGGGCCAGATGAACTGCATCCAAGAGTATTAAAAGAACTGGCAGATGTGATTTCAGAACCACTGGCAGTCATCTTTGAGAATTCCTGGAGAACAGGCGAAGTCCCGGCAGACTGGAGGAGGGCAAATGTTGTCCCTATTTTCAAAAAGGGGAAAAGAGAGGACCCAAATAATTACCGCCCAGTCAGTCTGACATCAATACCAGGGAAGATTCTGGAGCAGATCATTAAGCAAACAGTCTGTGAGCACCTAGAAAGGAATGCTGTGATCACCAATAGTCAGCATGGATTTCTGAAAAATAAGTCATGTCAGACTAACCTGATCTCGTTTTTTGACAGAATTACAAGCCTGGTAGATGAAGGGAACGCAGTGGATGTAGTCTACCTTGATTTCAGCAAGGCATTTGACAAGGTGCCCCATGATATTCTTGTAAAGAAGCTGGTAAAATGCGGTCTTGACTATGCTACCACTCAGTGGATTTGTAACTGGCTGACTGACCGAACCCAAAGGGTGCTCATCAATGGTTCCTCTTCATCCTGGAGAAGAGTGACTAGTGGGGTGCCACAGGGTTCTGTCCTGGGCCCGGTCTTATTCAACATCTTTATCAACGACTTGGATGATGGACTCAAGGGCATCCTGATCAAATTTGCAGATGACACCAAACTGGGAGGGGTGGCTAACACCCCAGAGGACAGGATCACACTTCAAAACGACCTTGACAGATTAGAGAACTGGGCCAAAACAAACAAGATGAATTTTAACAGGGAGAAATGTAAAGTATTGCACTTGGGCAAAAAAAATGAGAGGCACAAATACAAGATGGGTGACACCTGGCTTGAGAGCAGTACATGTGAAAAGGATCTAGGAGTCTTGGTTGACCACAAACTTGACATGAGCCAACAGTGTGACGCGGCAGCTAAAAAAGCCAATGCAATTCTGGGCCTCATCAATAGGAGTATAGCATCTAGATCAAGGGAAGTAATAGTGCCACTGTATTCTGCTCTGGTCAGACCTCACCTGGAGTACTGTGTCCAGTTCTGGGCACCACAGTTCAAGAAGGACACTGACAAACTGGAACGTGTCCAGAGGAGGGCAACCAAAATGGTCAAAGGCCTGGAAATGATGCCTTATGAGGAACGGCTAAGGGAGCTGGGCATGTTTAGCCTGGAGAAGAGGAGGTTAAGGGGTGATATGATAGCCATGTTCAAATATATAAAAGGATGTCACATAGAGGAGGGAGAAAGGCTGTTTTCTGCTGCTCCAGAGAAGCGGACACGGAGCAATGGATCCAAACTACAAGAAAGAAGATTCCACCTAAACATTAGGAAGAACTTCCTGACAGTAAGAGCTGTTCGACAGTGGAATTTGCTGCCAAGGAGTGTGGTGGAGTCTCCTTCTTTGGAGGTCTTTAAGCAGAGGCTTGACAACCATATGTCAGGAGTGCTCTGATGGTGTTTCCTGCTTGGCAGGGGGTTGGACTCGATGGCCCTTGTGGTCTCTTCCAACTCTATGATTCTATGATTCTATGATTCTATGATTCTAAGTGCACACCTCTTCCAGTGTCAGCACACCTGATGTATATGCAAAGGTGAGCATGAGTGACAAGGCTCCAGCCCAGCCTTTGTGCCTTTCTGTCGAGCGAGTGGCTTCTGTCCCAACTGTGTGGGTGATGCAAATCTCTCCTTTGCTGCAATCAGATGAGGCGAGTGATAATGGCTTGGTGTGTGGAAGAGGAAGGGCAGGTTCCAGGGTGGAACCTGGGGGGTGCTATCTCCCCGCCCACGTCGAGACATTTGCCACCTGTGCTGATCTCCTCCCACAGTTGTGACAGGTCCATGCTGTGTGGGAACTTCTTTTTTTAGGTCTTTTGCTGTTTGCCTGTTGTTTTGCAGCCTGCCAGGGCAAACTTCCCCACCCCCACCTGCACCTTCTCCTTCTCCTTCTGCACCCAAAGAGTGCATGAGAGCAAAGCAAGGCTAGAGGGAGGAGGACAACACAGGCATTGCTAGCTTCTCTTCAAAGATGAAGAAATGGCAAATTCTGTGCAGAGTTGCCAGGAGTGTGTTGCAATCTCAGGTCACATAGTGCATAAACTATGTATAAATGCCAGGGACTCTTACTACCTTCTTATTTCTGATTGGATATAAGGCCCTAGCACTGGGCACGATCCAGACAAAAGTTAAGAGCTGAAGTCCACTTGCAGATGAGTCTGCCTTCTACTTGCCTACTGTTATCTACACCGATTAGCAATGGCTCGCTGGGATTTCAGAGCAGAGGTCTTTCTTTCCCATCATGTTCTACCAGATCTTTCCAACTAGAGATGCTCAGGATTCAACCTGCTCTGCTTTTGTCCCTGATATTCAGCAGGTGCTTCCCTGTGGAAATCAATAGCACTTTTTAAAAGGGGCCATGTTTGGGCTAGACTGCTGCCACTGCTAACTGTTAACAATTCCTGTTTTGTCCTTGTGTTGCAGTGTTTTTTTAATCTCAGGTGTAGGAGGCTTGTGAGCGAAGCAAATCACCAGGCAATAGGTTTTTGCCTCTTCTCTTGATCACACTCTGCCCAGCTGTAGCAATGCCAGCTCCTGAATGGGAACTCCATGCATGTGATTTTACAGTTCTGCAACCACATCACAGTCTTTTTCTGAATGCCAGCCCCCATGCCACAGGTTCTCTCTTTTATGCCTTCTAGCTGTACTGGCACATGTGCAGAGAGCAAGAGAGCCTTTGGTTATCTCCAGGATAGGATACCTAAAGATTTCTTTATCACATCTAGCACAGAGCTTTCCAAACTGTGTGTCACGACACGTTTGTGTCTCGGCTCCAGTGTGTAGGTGTGTCGAGCGAATGCTCCCTACGCCTCCCAGGGCTGGAAAGGGGTTACTTTAACCTCCAGTTTGCTAGTAAAACTGAATTACTGTGTTGCGAAATGATGCATGTCTAAAAAGTGTGTCACCAACATGAAAAGTTTGGAAAACTCTGATCTAGCAGTTACATTTGTGAACGCTGCTGGTTGACTCACTGTGCATAGTCATAGAATTCAACATTTTCAGACCGGAACCCACCTTTTAACCCCAATGTACATTTAAAGGTAAAGGGACCCCTGACCGTTAGGTCCAGTCGTTCCCGACTCTGGGATTGCAGCACTCATCTTGCTTTATTGGCCGAGGGACCCGGCGTACAGCTTCCGGGTCATGTGGCCAGCATGACGAAGCCGCTTCTGGCGAACCAGAGCAGCACACGGAAACGCTGTTTACCTTCCCGCCGGAGTGGTACCTATTTATCTACGTGCACTTTGACGTGCTTTCAAACTGCTAGGTTGGCAGGAGCAAGGACCGTGCAACGGGAGCTCACCCTGTCGCGGGGATTCGAACCACCGACCTTCTGATTGGCAAGTCCTGGGCTGTTTGGTTTAACCCAGAGCACCACCCGCGTCCCATACATTTGGGGACCCATTTATTTTTACCATATATTTGTATAGTGGTAGTTTTTTCTTGTGACCCACCTTAGATCAGGCTGCGACCCATCGGTGTAGGGATGAGGAAATGGTGGCTCTTTGGGTGTTGTTGGGACTACAACTCCCATCACTCCTTGCCATTGGCCATGCTAGCTAGGGCTGATGGGAACTGTAGTCCAATAGCACCTGGAAAGCCATAGGTTCTGCCCATCCCTTTAGTAGTGGGCTCTGACCCATCATTTGAAGACCAGTGCTGCCTAAGTACCACAGGTAGGGTGTCAGCTGCAGTTTCTGCAAGTGCAGGATTTGGTTCTAGATGCAGGAGAGGGCAGGAAGATGGAGAACAAGTTCTGTGATGAATAGTTGAAGAAGGGGAGACTTGTGATGTGACAGCTTTCTTCAGATACCAGAAGGTGCAAGGAGTTGTTTTCTGCTTCCTTGGAGGCAGAAGTAGATAAGTTATTTTATCGTTGCCTATTACAGTGGCACCTCAGTTTTCGAATAGCTTGGTTCCCAAACAACAACGCTGCAAACCCGGAAGTAGGTGTTCGAACTTTGCCTCGGAAGCCAAACGTGCTCCTGAGCTTCCATTTTCACTGCTGCACAGCTCATTTGAACCCCCCACATAGTAATTAAGGCTTTTTTCATCCCGTTTTACCCTTGCGTGGCAAATTTAAGTCCCCCCCCCCATTGTAATTAAAGCCTTCCATTTCTGACTGCAGTGTTCTGAGGTGATATTTGGTGCTTTTGTTTTTGCTATTTTTTGTGTTTTTGTTTGTGGGGCTTTTTCATTTTTGTGACTGTGGCTTGTTTTTTCTTTTGTGATTGAGTGAGTGAGTGAGTGACTGCGGAAATGGATAAAAGCCCCCCATCCAAACAATGACAATCATTAGTGCAGGTAAGAATTTTTATTACTATTTTTATCATCTACAATACTATCTTATTTATGTTACAGTACAGAACATTGATTATTCCTTTCATTTTATGGATCAATGATCTTGTTAGATAGTAAAATTCATGTTAAATTGCTGTTTTAGGGGTTGTTTTTAAAAGTCTGGAACGGATTAATCCCTTTTTCATTACTTTCTATGGGAAAGTGCACTTTGGTTTTGGAACGCTTTGGTTTTGGAACAGACTTCCAGAACGGATTAAGTTTGAGAACCAAGGTACCACTGTATTGCATTCCTACCACATTATTCCCTCCAAGGACCTGAAGGTGGCAGACATAGTCTCTCCTCTCACTCCATTTTATCTGTACAACAACCCTGTGAGATAGATTATGTGGGACTGCCTCTGAAAATGATTTGGAAATTTCAGCTGGTAGAGAATTTGGTGGCTAGGTTGCTCACTGGGGCAAGATGGTTTGAGCATACTACACCAATCCTGACCCAACTGCACTGGCTTCTAGTTGGTTCCTGGGCCCAATTCAAAGTGCTGGTATTGACCTATAAAGCCTAAATGGCTCAGGACTTCAGTACCTCAAGGACTGCCTTTCCCTATATGAACGCAGATCCTGTGATCAGCCTCTTCTTTGTGTGCTTCCCCCACAAGAGGGGGGGGGCAACAATAGAATGGGCGTTTTCTGCAGTGATCCCCATCTGTGGAATGCTCTCCCCAGGGAGGCTCAGCTAGTGCCTTCATTACATATCTTTAGGCACCAGGCAAAACCATCCTTCTCCCAGGCCTTTGGCTAATTAAACAATATATGGCCTTTAAAACTGTGTTGGGGTTATTGGTTTTTTGTTTTGGTTTTGTTATAGTATTATTTTTGTGCTTTTATATTGTAAGCTGCCCTGTGATCCTTGGATTGAGGACAGTAAAATAAGAAAGAAAGAAAGAAAGAAAGAAAGAAAGAAAGAAAGAAAGAAAGAAAGAAAGACTGATAGACAGTGACTAGCTCACCCAGTGAGCTCCATGCCCTGGCTGGGTGGGGTGAGGACTTGAGCCCTGGTCTTCCAGGTCCTAGGCCCCACCTTCACTATGCAATTAAAACCCTTTTGTACCACTTTAAACAGTCATGGTTTCCCCAAAAAACCCTCCTTGTGATTAGCTGTGCTAGAATAAGTTCTGTAAAACAATTTCTTTTAAAAATGGAATGAATTCATTGTGCTGCATTAGAGAAAAGCAAGTTTTGCATAATTTCTGCTTGTCAAGAATCCAGCTTTTCCTTGGCACAGAATTGCTAATTGATTGATTTTAGAACAAAGTTTTTACAGTCCAGGCAAGGAGGGTGGTTGTAATCAGTTTGTAGCTTCAGTTTCCAAGCTTCAGAAAATTGATTGGGTGTAACCAATAAACCAAAGCTTTGATTAAAGTTTAAAATTTGATCTAGATTGATTGCCATTTATAATGCAAGAGAGAACTGTGAAATTTATGATTCCTGAAGGACGTTTTTTCTGGCACACCTTGAGCCAGATTTTATGAAAAGGAATAATTCAGATTGCTTTTCTTTCTGCTTTGGTCCAAAACCAGCAGTTGTGTATGCCTTTTGCTGATCGTACTTTGAATTATTATTATTATTATTGTGATCACCTTCTGCACAATGTACAATAAAGATATCAGAAAACAACAGAAATATTTAAAACAGAAAGCATGCAAAATAGACACAGGGCTGGGGAACCTTTAGCCCTCAAAATGTTGTTAGATTGCAGCTTCCATTGGTGCCAGTGGTCTGGGTTGATGTGGTTCAGCTGCATCTGGAGGGCCACAGATTTTCCATCTCTACAGTACACAGTGTTAGAAACTCAGATACATAAGCTCAGTGCCAAATGGCTCCTAAACCAATGTTACAGTCACCAAAACAGAGTGTCTAGTTGCCAGAAACTGTAAGCACACTGGACCTAAGAGTTTTTAATGTTGTTCTTAATGCTATAACAACTATAACGAATGCTCTAATGTGTCCCCCCTCCCAAAGGATTGACTGACTATGAATGATTCTCAGTTAAGCATCTGGCTAGTTCAGGGGACAACCTTGAGCTCGGTTAAGAACTCTGAGAACTTAAAGAAGAAAAGCCACTTGATCCAGGGGCCATCCACATATATATTATTCTCTACCTTCCTCTTTTTCTTAATGTTGACACAGACCATTTATAACATAGAAATATTATTCACAACTGTGAGCAGGGCAGTGGGGTGGGGTAAGTGAAGACAAGCTCCAACAATTAACTACAGTGTACACTGCTCCTGCTTAAATCAAGTCCTTCTAGCTCCAAGGGGGTACTTTTTGCTGAACATGAGAACATGATATGGGCAATTCAGCAATGGAGTCAGGGATGAGGAACCTTTGACCCTCAGATGCTGCTGCACTCCAGCTCCAATCATCCTTGATCTGGGGCTCATGGGAGCTGGAGTGCAACATCAGCGGGGGGAGGGCAGTGCTGCAGGCCTTTATTGCTTTGAGGCTGGATCAGTACTTGATCAAAATGCAAATATTTCATCTGTGAACTGCCCTAACAACTAGTCAGGAGTGCTGGGGGCAGCGGGGAGAACATCAGTTTTTGCAGACATGAAAAATGAACTGCTAGTTAGGTATAACAATATGAACTGATCCAACATCTGCATAGCATGTACCTGACCTCATACCAAGTGTTTTGCCTAATAAGAAGAGGGGTGATGTTATCGCTGTGTGCTGCGTTGGTAAGTCATGGTTGGAATACTTTTGTTCAGTAAAATTATGATGTTGACAAGTTGAAAAGGATTAAGAGGAAAGCTATGAGGAAGATCAAGTATCCTGAAGAGGAAAAGCCAAAAGCAGCGGATATGCTTGTTCTGGAGAGATAAGATTAAGGATAGAGATGTTGACTTGCTGTTGTTTAAAAAATCAAAAACAAAACTCAAGTATTTAAAGAAGAATGTAAGAAAGGGGAAAAATAGGAGAATAGGAAGTTAAAGGGTTTAAATTATTGGATGGGTGAAAGCAGATTTAGAGTAAACATAAAGAGATTTGGGCAGGTGGGCGGGGAAGAGGAGGAGAGAGAAATCATGACTATATAAGAGCAATTCAATGAGTTGTGGAATCTCCTTCCTTGGAAATGTTCAAAGAGAAGTTAAGATAGATGTCTGTTAAGGATGAGTTTTGGGTGTAGGCCTGCCTGTCTTTCTGGTATAGCTTTAACCAGAACGGGTTGTGATAGCCCAGCCTGTGATGCTTCAAGCATAGAATGACAGGAGGTCTCAGGTAGAAGGTCTGGGACAGACTTGGAATCTGTGTTTGAGGACATTGCTGCTTTGGTGGGTCATTGACTAGGTGGGTCATTGATTTAACTAGATGGACCCCTCATCTTGCACAGTGGAAGGTAATGCCTTGGTGTGTGTCCTTCGGCCAGACAAGCTGTTCGCCAAATCCTCCACTGCTGCAGTAGAGGGCCCAGCGAGCAGCCCTTATTATTCAATGTCGCATCAAGCAGTTCTAGGTTTTGCTTTTGTTTTTTGGCTTTCTTGAGGTCAGGACCCCTTTGTCCTTGGCAGCTCCTCTCGTCATTATCTCAGTTCTGGTCCTGAAAGAAGCATCATTAACTTCCCTCTCCCTGTTCCCAGGCCAGTGGACAGGGGCCCCAGTGCTGGCAGGACAGTGGGTTCGTTCCTAAGTGGGAGATGTCCAAGAACATATCTGCACACTTGGTTCCTGCCAGGGCATTTGCAAGGGGACCCCAGGCATCAATTTGCCTTCTTGTCTGCTGTGTTCTTTTCTGATCTCCATGTGGCATGAGAGGTGCAGCCTTCTTTGCAACCGAGTATTGGTTTCCTATCCTGTCCCTTCTTCCAAGTCAAATCAAGGCAGAGGTTTCAGAAAAGGCCGTGAAGTGCATTTGAAGCATTTCCAAGTATGTGTGTGTGTGTGTGTTGGCATTAGTAGTTCCCACCCGTGTTTGGAATGGAACCTGGGATCTTCTGCATTCAAAGTGTGTTCTCATGTGCTGAGCTACGGTGGTTTCCCTTTCCCTGGCAGTCAGGATCACAAGAGGTATGGCATCCACACAGGAGCCTCATGATCAGCAGCAAGGCTCTTCTTCACCATGGAGCTTCAGTTCCACGCTTCCTTGCTTAACTGGTGCACTTAAGCAGTAGGCACGGTTTAAACAGCTAGACAGTGAATATGATGACGCTCCTATTTTTATTGATATTTATTTATTTAAAGCTTTTATAGCTCGTGCTTTAGCTAAAAAGGCTCTCACAGCAGCTTACAAAAGTCAGTGCTAAGACAGTGCCTGTCTTCATGCTCATGATTTAAAAAGACATGACACTTAAGGAAAAAGGGCTAGGAGGGAGGAGGGAAAAGTAAACTCAAGCACACACTCTTAAAGTTACAGTGTATAAACCTTTGAAAAAAGAGACATACCAAAAGCCATGTGCATCACATTTGGGAGAGCCAACATGTTTTGGGGGCATATGCCATAAGAATAATGTCCAAATTTCTCTTTTAAAGGCTTCTATTTGTTTATATTTTTTAATAATGTGTTCAGGGAGAGAGGCACAGATGAGGGAGGAGACTGAGAGCGAGGGGGAAGGATCCCGGAGTGAGAAGGAGGAGGATGACAATGACTTGAGGTTTTCCATGAGTCTTTCAAGTGACTCGGAGGATTCCCAAAAGGGGGCGCCTCTGGTCAGGCCAAGGGGAGCCACAGGGGGGACCAGTCAGGAGCAGGGGAGCAGTAGGGGAACCCCGAGTGGGAGTTGGAGATCGGGGCCGGCTTCCCCGCCGGAACGGAGTGAAGAGGGTGGAGTTCCCAGTGGGACAGACGGAGCAGAGCAGGAAGCAGAGAGGGGAAGGAGATCGGGACAAGCCGTCCTGCCGGAGGGGGCGGAGAGTAGCACAGAGAGCAGTGTAACTGTCAAGAGGAAGGTCAGGGGTAGCGAACGAGCGCCAAGTTCAAATGTGGAGGCGCGCAGAAATGAGGAGAGCCCGGAGGAGGAGCCTGGTCCCAAAGCACGAAGGAGGGGAGAGCAGGCGTCTGGGGACTCAGCGTCAGGGGAAAGCAGGAGGGAAGGAACCCAGGGGGGCAGAAAGACCCTGCGGAAAAGGAAGGACAGGAACTGGTGTAGAGGCGGGACTGATTCAGAGGGGACTTCGGCGGTCTAAGCGTAACAGACGTGGGGCCGCGCGCCTCGGCTGTGGAGCAAGCAATGTACTTCAATAAAGACTTTTGTAAATAAAGTGGACTTGGCGTTGGTCTCTTGTGAGCTGGGACCTGGAGCGGCCCTGACAATGTGTTTCTGCCAAAATCTCAGAAACCATCTTGAGGTAGCCTAGACCCAAGTTCACCACACTTCCCAGGTCAGTGTCCGCACTAGCTATCGAAACTTAGAACTCTTAAACTATAATTTTTTTATCAATGGAGTCTTGCAAACATTGTCAGAGTCCACTTCCAAGTTGGTTCACCCCCACTAGCTCCTCAGCTTGTGTTTGCTGTGTTAGTGGAATGAAGTGTTGCACAAATGAATTCCTCTTGTGTTTGTTTGTTTGTTTGATTGGTTGGTTGGTTGATTTTAAAGAGTATCTAGCTCTCTGTAACTCCTAAATTGTGTGCTCCTTAATGAAAAATGAAATCTCCGTAGTTTCCTGTGACTCTGAAATACCCACACAGAGAGGAGGTTGCCCAATGCATCTCTGCAAAAGATTTGGTCTCTCCTTGTTCCAATCAGCCTTGGGCTAGAAGAAATCATCTATTTCTGCAGCATCTATTTTTATATTGTAGTGTTCATTTTCTCTTGAGACAAAAACAGAGCAGAATCATTGGCTCTCTGAAGATGCTGCTTGTGTCCTTAGAATCATAGAATCATAGAGTTGGAATAGACCACAAGGGCCATTGAGTCCTGCCAAGCAGGAAACACCATCAGAGCACTCCTGACATATGGTTGTCAAGCCTCTGCTTAAAGACCTCCAAAGAAGGAGACTCCACCACACTCCTTGGCAGCAAATTCCACTGTCGAACAGCTCTTACTGTCAGGAAGTTCTTCCTAATGTTTAGGTGGAATCTTCTTTCTTGTAGTTTGGATCCATTGCTCCGTGTCCACTTCTCTGGAGCAGCAGAAAACAACCTTTCTCCCTCCTCTATATGACATCCTTTTATATATTTGAACATGGCTATCATATCACCCCTTAACCTCCTCTTCTCCAGGCTAAACATGCCCAGCTCCCTTAGCCGTTCCTCATAAGGCATCGTTTCCAGGCCTTTGACCATTTTGGTTGCCCTCCTCTGGACACGTTCCAGTTTGTCAGTGTCCTTCTTGAACTGTGGTGCCCAGAACTGGACACAGTTCTTGCCATGAGTTGAGGCATTGGGTTTCCTCTCTTCTGGCCAGGAAGGACACTGTGGGGTCCTCTGAGGTTGGGTGCAGAGGTGGTGCTGATTCTCACCCTTACACTCTTGCAAGGCAGAGAAAACTGGCCCTCCAGTCTTGCTGGGTTACAGCTCCCATCGGCACCAGCCAGCATGGCCAGTGGTCAGGGCTGGTGGGAGTTGTAGTCCAACAACCTCTGGAGGGCACCAGGTTAGAAAGGCTGACCTATTGCACTCTTGAGGGGGCTGAGGATGATTTTCCATGATAAGAGGATAGGTGCCATTGTTTTGCATGTCTCTATGAGTAAGAGAAGCAGAACGAAAGATGCAAAGTGGCAAGTCTATGGAAATTGGCGTGGGTTGTGCAATGTAGAACAATTGCAGAGTTGTGACTTTACTGGCAACAGATTAGGATGGCCTCTGTGACCTCAGATGGTGATTCTTCTTTGCCTTAAAATTCAAGGTTTATATGTGAGTTTTCAGTATTCGCACATACAAATCCTATTCTAAGAGGCAAGCATCAGGTGATAAACATAAGAAGGATGTAGTTGGATCAGGCCCAAGGCCCATCCAGTCTAGTGTCCTGTTCTCACGATGGCCAACTGGGTGCCTAAGGAAGCCTTCAAGCAGGACCAGCATCTTTGGAGGTGGGCTGCCTGCGACAGAGGAGGGGAAACACCATGGCTTGTAGCCATTGGCAGCCTGTGATGCTCTAGAGCTTGTTGGACTCCAACTCCCATGGCAAATTATAGTCCAGCAACATCTGGAGGGTCACAGATTCCCCATCCTGATCTATATATGGGAAAATAGGGAGACATGTATCCAAACTCTTTCTCTTGGAGGGCTGAGGCTCAAGATCCAGTGGAAAAACTTGACTGGGCAGTGCATATGAGTGTGTTAGCATGCCAGCTTCTTTCACCTTCAGTGTAGTCTCTGCGTTAACTCAAAAGCAAGAATGTAGGCCAGGTGAGGATGGTACCTGGAGGACGCAGGCTTCATTTCTCCTGTGCCAACCCATCACCTGCATTGGGGCATTGACTGAGCCTGCAGCAAGCCACTAATTCATGCAGTGTGGACATGGAAGTGTGGCTGGACTGAGGAAGAACTGGGATAGTCCTGGTGGCTTTGGGTGTTCAGAAATCTAACTCTGTTGCATAGGATTATGGGGTTTCAGGGGGTTTTTTGGGAAGGCTTAATATAGTTAATATGTATTTCATAATTTCATAGACCACAAATATATAATTTATTCAAGTTGTGTAGAGCATATTTAAAAACAGTACCAAGTATGGAATAACTAAGATAAAAGCCACCAATTTGAAGGACCTATAATGAAAGACAGCATTGCTATAAAATGAAAGGGGTCAGAACCAGCAAGTAGTTGTTGTTGTTGATGATGATGATAATAACAAGTCAGGAAATTTGGAAGAGTAAATCACAAAATGACACACACCATTGAAGCAGGGGTGGGGGTGCTCTCCAGATGTTGCAGGACCACAACTCCCTCATTTTTTGGTCTTGATGTTATATCATCGTGAACCACCCTGGCTGGTATAGAAATGTTTGAAAATAAAATAAAAATCCTAGAGAGGGAGCACAAGTTTCTTGAAATGTACTGCTTTTTTGCAGCTGAACATTGAATGTATCCAAAGCCAACTTTACAGCTTGCTGAGACTGTCCCACTTCCCACTTCTGCTGGAATTTCTTTCCCCCTTCCTTTCTTATATAAAGGAGAGGAAGAGGAGACTATATATTCCAAGCTGTGCAAGAGTACTTAGGCAGTCTTTGGCAGTTGTTATAAATAGACCAAATGGATTTTCGTCAATGGTGGGTTTAATTCACCCTGAGTGGCTGAGCGGATCTGCTCTTGGAGGCTCCTCCAGGATTGTGCATCCTCAGAAGGGGCTGCTGCTTCCTCTGCCCACAATAGCTGGAAACGAGAGGATCCTGGGTAAACGGGGGGGGGGGGGGAGAGAAGCACCCAAACCACTTCCTGCCAGACTCCCCAAAGAGACATTCCTTTCCCTGCTTAGTTTAGACAAGTTCAGAAACAAATGTGTTGGTGGGGGGGGGGGGGGGAGCTGCTTGGGGTGAGAGAAGGAATGATTTTGCCAGATGGGCTGAGGACAGCAGCTTTGCCGGGAGCTGGTGGTCTGAGCACCGTTGGCCGCTTTGCCTAGGGAGTAGAGCCTCAGGAGCCAGCTTTGGCTTTGGAGGTGTGCAATTTTTTGCCATCTGCAGACTATGGGGGGCGGGGCAGCAGCAGCAGCATGTGCTGGGAATTTGGTGCATTACCAAGTTTGGCTCCTGGCATGGGGGCTGAGAATCTGGAAATGGGAGTGTGAAATGCAGCATTTAGCACACCAGCCAATTGCTCGAGAGGTGCTACTTTAGCCACCTGCCTGCCCCCATAACTTAGCATAGTGTTTCTAGTCCTTGTATCTTTTAAAATTATTATTACTATTAATTGCCAACAGAAGGTGTAGGTGAAGGCTGCAGTAACCTGCAAGTGGGATTTGGTAACAGCCGAGATCTGATTTCTTCCAAATACATGCTGTTCTTTTTCTTTATTCACAGCTGCCCCTTCCAACCCAAAGCTTCCAGCTGTGCTTAAAAAGGAAGGGAATCCTGGCTGCTTAGACTTGGATTGCTGGACTCAGCAGTCTCAAACAAACTGGACTGGAGAGTCCAGGCCCTGCCCCACCAACACATGAAGCAACTGCTTGCAGATTCTTTACAGCACAGTTCTAGGCATGCTTACTTGGAAATAAGCTCCACTTTGTTCAGTGGGGTTCAGGGCTGTCTTAAGCATATGCAGCGCCAGGGTACAGTGGTGCCCCGCAAGACGAATGCCTCGCAAGACGAAAAACTCACTAGACGAAAGGGTTTTTCGTTTTTTGAGTTGTTCCGCAAGACGAATTTCCCCATGGGCTTGCTTCCCAAGACGAAACGTCTTGCGAGTTTGTTTCCTTTTTCTTAAAGCCGCTAAGCCGTTAATAGCCGCTAAGCCGCTAATAGCCATGCTTCGCAAGACAAAAAAAACGCAAGACGAAGAGACTCGCGGAACGGATTAATTTCGTCTTGCGAGGACCACTGTAGAAAGATCTGCCCGGTGCCCCCCCCCTGGCGCACGGGAGGGCGGAGCCAGCCGCCTCAGTGCCTCACTGGCTCGGCAGCCCCCGAACTCGCAACAGAAGAGCCCACTGTGGTGCTCCGACCAACGGGCAGGCTCTTCCTCGGACTCTCGGTCTGGCGCCCCTGAGAGCCCGGTGCCCAGGTGCACCGCACCCCTAGTGCCTATGAGTAAGGCGGCCCTGGTGGGGTTTCTTCCCAACTAAATGTGCATAGGATTACTGTTCTAGACAGGCCCAGCTCATGCTAAGCGCCTTTCAGTTAAGTTATATACAAGCATTCTACCCACAGCATTAGGCTTGGGCTAGTGCTCCTCCGGGTCATGGGATGGGGAGATAAACTCTGCTTTTGTTTGCAGTGGGAGACGCACTGATTAGGGCAGGATGAATGAGGTTTGTGCAGGGGACTAAGATCTCTCTCTCCCACTCCATTTAAATCAAGACATTTCTTAAAATGGGGACGGTTTTGGTCAGGGCCAGTGGATGAGGCTGGATTAGATCAGCCTTGACTAACCTGGCATGCTCCCGATATCTCTTGACTACAGCTCCCATCATCCCTGATTACTTCCTGTTTTGGCTGGGCTTAGTGGGATTTGGAGTCCAAAACCCTGGAAAGTAGTAGTTTGGAGGAAAGCAGGGTTAGATGGTGGCTGGTGTAAAAAGTCTGTGTGTGGAGGGGTGGATTTTGGATGGTTGCAAGATGTGCTCCTGCAATTATGGAGAATAATATGTGTAACGGGAGAGAAAATAATCACAGAGGTGCATGTTTTAATGGCACAAGCATGGAGGGTGGGGGAAGCTGTCACTATTTGTTTATTTGCATCCACAGATGCCTAATCTCTTGCTCAACCACATTCCATTCAGGACTTCCAACAAGCAAGGGCCCCACTAGCTGAGAGAAGAATTGCATTTTCCCAGTGACAAAATACTAGGATCTGAATGCTGGAGAAAGGGATTTTTTTTTTTCAAATGGGGGCTGTGGATTCTTTTGGTATTGCTTGTTGCACAGAAACACCATGGAGATGCCCCTGAACCCCGTTCAGTCTCATTCCATGCAGGAATCGCAGTAGCTTTGCACAGCCAGCCAGTGTTGCATTTTCCAGGGTACAGAATGCTGCACTTGTGAGGAGCTGGCAGATGTGGTGGTTTGAATCCAGCGTAAGTCGGTTGTCTTTGGATCCCATTGAAATCAGTGTGAAAAGTAAGCTAGTTAGGTTGGTATCCAATTCTGTATCCCTGCACAGGGATAGTCTCATGAGATTGAGGAATTGGCAGTATTACAGGTGCCACAGAATATCCCTTCCGTCCTTGTAAGAAGAACTCAATTGCACTTTGGAACTCCCTGCCTGTTGAGGTCAAGCAGGCGCCTTCTCTGTATTCTTTTCAGCACCTAGTAAAAACCTTCTAGTTCAGACAAGACTGCCTGCCCAGATGTTTAGAAGTTGATGTGAGTTTTAGTTTGTTTTTGTCTATTTTTTGTATGCTCTAAATCATTGCTGTGTTTTTTTTTAAGTGAAAATTTTGTTTTAACTTTTTTGTAAACAGCTTTGAGGTTTTTTCTCCATTAAGCAGTCGATAAATTTTATGAAATTTTTTAAAAATGCTTTTTATTGGTTTTCCAAAACAAAGTTCAATAAAACATATACTCTTACATTCAACATTTTGTATCTTCTTATTTACCATGCGCATTATGGCGCCCGGACTTCCTTCCTTCCCTACTTCGGCTTTCACAATTAACATCCTCTCTTACAGATTCTTATTTACACTCTGTCCACATCACAAGATTTATATTAACCCTGCTACAGTCTTTAAGCTTCTACAGTTATTCCGTATGTACTCAACAAATTTACTCTACTCCTCTTCAAACTTTGTTACTTTTTGGTTCTGATTCTTATAGGTCATTTTTGCCAATTCTACGTATTCAAACATTTTCGTCCATTAAAGTTGGGATTTCCTGGGTTTTCCATTTTTGAGCCACTAGAATCCTAGCGGCGGTCGTGGTGTACATAAATAATTTATGATCCTCTTTTCTTAATTCATCCCCTGTTATCCCTAGCAAAAACGCCTCTGGTTTCTTTGGGAAGGTGTATTTAAAAGTTTTTTCATTTTGTTGTAAATCATGTCCCAGAATTTTTTAATTTTTTCACATGTCCACCACATGTGAAAAAATTCACCATCTTTTAATTTACACTTCCAACAAGCTTTGTTACTCACTCTGTACATTTCTGCTAGTTTAAGCGGAATGATATACCACCGGTACATCATTTTCATTAAATTTTATTTTAAAGTAGAACATGCCGTAAACCTCACACCTTCATTCCATAATTTTACCCAGTTATCATAATCAATATTATATCCAAAATCGACTGCCCATTTTATCATAACTTCTTTTGTCAGTTTGTAAATTTTATGAAATAAATTCTTGAGAAGCTAGGATGACCGTGCAACTTTGAAGCACAGAAGTCTGTTGCTCCCATAAGTTGATCAGGCTCAGTGGTTCTTACTCCTAGGTAGTGGTACATGGGGTTATAGTCAGTGCTTTTTTTCTAAAAAAATATGTTTAGGGGCACTTTCATTTTCCTACTCATATTGAAATAGTGCCCCTAAATGAAGCTAAACTTAGATTCACAAAATATTTAGGGGGATGCGTACCCCTGCATACACCCCAGAAAAAAGCACTGGTTATAGCAGGGGAGGGGAACTTGTGGCCCTCCAGATGTTGTTGAGCTACAGCTGACCATTGGCTGTGTTGCTTGAAGCTCATGGGGCTGGATTCCCCATCCCTGGATTGCAGCCTTAGGCCTCAGCCAGGCTGCAGAGAGGTTTCCTTGATTTTTGCCTTTAGCTATGAGTAAGTTCCCAATGAGATGTTGGGAGGTGGCGGAAGGGGGCCTGCTCCAAAATGACCATTGCCAGCAGCATCTCTCCCTTGCATTTCCCAGAAGAGCGCCTAGAGTTAATCATTCAGATCCTCAGGGGATTGAGGGGAGGAGGCAGGAAAGGGATGCAGCGAACAAGCAGCAGAGACAGTAAAAAAAGTGGGGGAAGGGAGTGTGTACACACAGCCACAAAAGCAAGGAGGGCCTGGGGGGTGGAGGAGAGGAGGAGGAGGAGGACACAGAGAACGTGGTCCTCCACTGAAGAATGGGGCAGGCATTCAGGTGGCCAAGTGTCCTGCAATGAACAGTCCTCTGCTTGAAGGTGTTCTGCCTTTGATGGGCGGCTTCTGGTCCACATCTGGTTTGAGGATCAGGAGCCATAAAAAGGCCCAGCAGGAGCCTTGAAGTTACCCATCGCCCCTTGGCATGTATTGCATTTCTGCTTAATTTACAGTGATGATTTCCAAATGTGCACCAAACCATATAAATTCGGTTGTGCAAAGCAATGCAAATGGGTGTCCTCTTTTATCCTGTGATGCATTTCCTTGTGCAAGTCAGCCACTTTTGCAGGCATGCTTCCTGCAGCTAAAGATTTGGAGAGCTCCTTTGTCAAACTCAGTTTTCCTGGTCTTTCCTCACCTGCCCACCCCACATCCTGTACAGGCCCTCTCCTCTCTCTCTTGGCCTACTTTCCCCACTGGACTTTCAAACTCCTGAGCTCCTGCCCTGTGGGGGCTCTTGCTTTTCAGTCAGCCACCTTGGCCTCCCATTTAGAACCCGCAAATAGGTTTGGGCACTCCTATCTTGAAAGGGGCTAGAGGGCCAAGCCTACCAGTGGGACCAGCCTTGGATTTCACTAACATTGCCTTGGGGCCCAGGAGTTTCTCTGTCAGGAGGAAGTTTCCAGGGAATCTCACCTCCTTCCCTTTAAAAAGCAACAAGTTTTTATCCCTGACAGTTGTGAAGATTTGCTTGAAAAAGACGCTGGGCTATGCCCAATAAAATCTTTAAAAACAAAACAAAACAAAACACTGACCATGTTGTGATCAGCATGAGTTATACAGGTCATAAATTTAGTTGTTATAAGATTTGAGCATCTGTGGAATTCACTATTTCTTTTTAAACACTGCACTCCCTCTCTCCAAATCACACTGTGATACCATTTCCCACAATTCACCCTGAGCATAAAGAATGTTTGACAGACCTACAGATAGGTAGGGGGTGGTGTGAGATTTGGGCTAGAGAGACATCGTCCAGAGGTGGTGGCGGTGGTGGAAAATTACTGTTATAAACACGGCAGGTTATATCTTGGAATCCTACCTCTTAAGACCAGCTCCTGTTGCAAAATTCTTACAAGGAAGGGTGCAGTCCCTGTGTAGGTCTTGAGATGCTCAGATACACACAGGTACTGGCACCCCCCATTTTGCACATGGGTTACGTTCTGGGTCATTGTCCACTTTGGCGGAGTGTGTGGAAGCCCATCTCTGCCACGCCACACCCTCTTGCGGGTCCGGAAATGCCCCTTGCATGTGTGTTCACACTTTCTTTGAACACATTCAAAACTGGAGTGTATAAAAGTGTCTAATGAAAGCTTCAAACAACACAACAGACAAGTTTGATACAGATCCTGGTAGACCCCCCCAAAAAAAAGAAAGAAAGAAAGAAAGAAAAAGAAAGAAAGAAAGAAAGAAAGAAAGAAAGAAAGAAAGAAAGAAAGAAAGATTTAGAATTCTTATAGCAAAGCTTTTCAACTTCTGCCTTCATGCAGGTGAAATCTGAAACAATTTGCTATAAGAATTTGAAGTGCTTTTTCCATTATAAAATAAGTTCCAAGCAATCTGAGGGGTGAAGGGTAAGGATATCTCTCAAAACATGCCCTGTAATGGCAAGAGGAGGCCACCTTGATTTGGAGGAAGGGGGGCAGGAGTCAACTTCTGTCTCAACAGCTGCAACCCTTGTTTGAATCCCTGGTTTAATGTTAGCAAGATTCTTAAGAACTACCATATTTTTTGCTCTATAAGACTCTTTCCCTCCTAAAAAGTAAGGGGAAATGTGTGTGCGTCTTATGGAGCGAATGCAGGCTGCGCAGCTATCCCAGAAGCCAGAACAGGAAGAGGGATCGCTGCTTTCGCTGCACAGCAATCCCTCTTCCTGTTCTGGCTTCTGATATTCAGAATATTTTTTTTCTTGTTTTCCTCCTTCAAAAACTAGGTGCGTCTTATGGTCTGGTGCGTCTTATAGAGCGAAAAATACGGTAATTGGATTACCCGTCCCTTATTATTCCATTGCAAGCCTGCACATAGATACTGGAACTTCAGACCAATCATGCAGCCTTTCAAGATCTGCTGACAGAGCAGTGATCAGGGTATGTGCTTTTTTAAAAAATGTATCTAGACAAATGCCCTTTATAATTCATGATCTGAGGGTCATCTGCCAGAACTGCTGATCTCCATGGAAGCTGCAGTGCTATGTGTTATTATTGGCTTTGCTGCTCTGATGTCACAGAAACGCTTCTCAACTTTAAGGCAGGGGATGGGATAACTTGAAGTCTAAAGACTCAGTGAGTTCCTTTGGTACATCCCATTCAGTGCAGTGCTATTCAGAAGTAAGCCCCCTGGGGCTTATGACCAGATTAATTGGGTACAAGAGTACAGGGGTCAGCAAACTTTTTCAGCAGGGAGCTGGTCTACTGTCCCTTAGAACTTGTGGGGGGCCGGACTATATTTTTTTTGGGGGGGGGGGTAGAATGAATTCCTATGCCCCACAAATACCCCAGAAATACATTTTTAAATAAAAGGACACATTCTACTCATGTAAACACACGCTGACTCCTGGACCGTCTGTGTGCTGGATTTAGAAGGGGATTGGGCCGGATCTGGCCCCTGGGCCTTAGTTTGCCTACCCATGGGTTAAGCTATCTAAATTTGACTGCAGGTCAGTTGAGCTGCATTAGATGGAGCCTTTCACTGAAGCAGGTAGAAGCCAAATTCTCTTTGCTTCTTAGTGCATTGATACATAAGGTGTTTTGTTTTGTTTTGTTTTGTCCCTGATGCAAACAAACTATTTTCTCTATATCTAGCCACACATAGCAGTTCACAATGGCATTTTGTCAGTGATGAGGCCCATTGTGTTGATCCTGAAGGGTTTCAAATCCCTGAACCAGTTGTTACCTTTCTGCCAGATGTATTTGAAATGGTTGCTTAAAGAATGGAAATCTGATAGTCCCCATGCTTCTCCCCAGCTTCATGTGTAGAAGAATAAAGTACATTATCTGGAAATACTACCAGCTTCGGCACACATGCAAAATGCAGCACTGTGGGCAGATAAGGCTGTTACTACTTAATTTCCCCAAATGTGGAAGTGTGACAAAAGATACAAGATCTAAAGAGAAAGTCACAGCCTGCATTGTGGCACAGGCTACCTCCTGGCTTTGCAGTTCACGTGATGGATGCATTCACAGTCAGCCTGCATCTTACGTGGGGGTTCAGGTCGAATGGTAATGTGTGTATGTGAAAAGGGTGCTACCCTTGGAGCCACCCATGTCTGGCCAGCCTGCCGTCTATAAGGTGGCCAGAGAGGAGGAGAGCGCTCCTACCAGTCACAGAGCTGTCACCTCGAGTGGGTCTAGCCCAGGAAGCAAGGCTGAGAGCTTGAAACCTCTTTTTGCACAGGGTAACCCCAAGGGGATGCAGCAGGCAAAAAGCCTTTAATCTCTCAGTGCCTGTACTGCACGACAGCTCCAGGACTGGAAGGGCTTTTCTCATGAGATCTCAAGCTGACTTTGTGCGAGGTCTTGCCCACGCATAGTTGGAATCCTGCACACACCATGCGGCCGTACTGTGCCAGCAAATCAAATCTTTGGTTCAGCACTTTGCCTTTGTTCATGCACACTCCTCGAGATGCTGCTGCCTACGCTATATATTCATTTTCAGTGCTACATATATTTTCAGTCATTGATCCAGTCATTCATCACCTCATGTAATTTTAAAAAATGTGAGTTTGTTTTAAAAGTTATTGGTGAATCAGTACCATAATTGAATTACTCCCCAAAAACTGAGGAACAGGGGTGGGTCTTTCTTTTTTTTTAAGGAGTTTTCTGGTCTCACTTTGGTTGACCCTTTGGCCGGCCCTCACGGCCCTTCACTTCATCAAATCTGGCCCTCTTTGAAAAAAGTTTGGACACCACTGATCTACATGGATTAGTTGCCCACCTGCCTCTCTATCCCAGTGTAAGGCGTTGTGCACACCACACATAGAAAGCACATGGCTTTCCCCAAAGAATCCTGGGAACTCTAGGTTACCCCCTTGCAGAGCTGCAATTCCCAGTGCTCTGAACAAACTATAGTTCCCAGGAGTCTTTGCGGGAAGCCATCTGCTTTAAATGTGTGGTATGGATGCAGCCCAGGACTCTGATGGCCTTTTCCCCCTCTTGAAAGGCTGAGCAAGGGTAGAGAAGCAGCTCTCACGTAATTTGCAAATTCTTCTTTAGCTGTTCACCTTAGTGGCAATGGTTACTCACCGCAGAAGAGTAGGCGAGTAGCTATTTACAAGCTTGCCTGAATGGGGAGTTCTGACATTGCTCTCAAGAACTGAAACTTTCCAATAAGTTTAAAGCCAGAAGTGGAAATTCCATGATGTTAGCTGAGCCTAGAGGTGCTCCTTTGATTAAAATCTCAATATTCAAGCGGTAAAGGGTAGCTGGTTAGTGCTGAGGTCACTGCACTTGAGAAAGTTACGGCCCTAGGCAGGGCTTATAGCCTACTTTTCCACCTCAGTTCATTGTACAGCGTTTACAGCAGCCATGTGCCTCGAAATCTTAATTTGAACAATAGATTCCCGTCTGCTTGGATTGGAATAGTTTCACAAATAGATGTTTGTTTGTTTTTAAAATTAGATCCTGGACCTTAAACACACAGCAGGTGGTTAATGGCAGAACTGGAACTTGCCTGAACTTGGGAGATGACTGAGATCATTCATAGCTTGGAAGAAAGGCAATTTCTGTGGAATAGTCATCTGGAAAGCAGCCACACACGAGGACAGGATCAACCCCCATGCTAACTGTGCTGTCGATTAAGGCTGTGTCTATTTCCTGCATCAGGGATGGGGAAAGTAAGGCCCTCCAAGTCAGCATGTCGGATGATCAGGGATGGCAGGTGTGCTGTCCAGCAGCCTCTCAACACTTCCCCTGTACTGAGACCGAGAGCCTGGTTCAATTTAAGGGAGCTTTCTGTGTTCTCAAGAGGCACTGCTGGACATTGCACAGGAACGTAAGAAGCTGCCTTGTATTTTTAAGAATCGATTTAATAAATGCCTCTTTCAGTGGGTCTGGGAAGGCTCACAGAGGGAAGCCCCCCCCCCCCCCCTGGAGCCCATTGCCCAGCCCTGCCCAGCTTGCTTTTGTATTTTTTTTTTTAAAAGATATTTATTAGAGTTTAACAGATACAAAAAAAAAGAAAAACACACAATAAAAGGTTACAAAGTTTCAAAAGTAAATAAAAAAGAAAAAAAACATTAAGAAAAAACACCAACAATACATCAAAACATTAAAAAACAAAAACATTTAATAGACAAAAACATTTAAAAAAGAGGGGGGGAGGAACCAGTATTTTCATGTCCTTCTCTTTCATTTACTTGTTTCCTTGACTTCCTCACACCTCCCTTTTTTGTATTCTAGTTCAATTAGTTGTTTCAGCAAGTCCTTTCCCTCTTTCTCAGATTTAGTTCCATAATTTGTCTTAACGCAGTTTAACTTTGCATCTTACTCCTTTACCCATTATCAATCTACGCTTACTTAATTCTTTATAACATTTCTGCTAAAGCCCTATAACTTCTTTCCAGCATCTTCCTAACATTCATTAATTTTACAGTATTTCTGTAAATATACTTTAAATTTTTTCCAATCTTCTTCCACCGACTCTTCTCCCTGGTCTCGGATTCTGCCAGTCATTTCTGCCAATTCCATATAGTCTATCACCTTCGTCTGCCACTCTTCCAGTGTGTGTAAATCTTGTGTCTTCCAATACTTTGCAATCAGTATTCTTGCTGCTGTTGTTGCATACATAAAAAAAATTCTATCCTTCTTTGGCACCAATTGGCCGACCATGCCCAAGAGAAAGGCCTCTGGTTTCTTCAAGAAGGTATATTTAAATACCTTTTTCATTTCATTATAGATCATTTCCCAGAATGCCTTAATCTTCGGGCATGTCCACCAAAGGTGAAAGAAAGTACCTTCGGTCTCTTTACATTTCCAACATTTATTATCAGGCAAATGATAAATTTTTGCAAGCTTGACTGGTGTTATGTACCAGCTATAGATCATTTTCATTAAGTTCTCTTTTAAGGCATTACATGCCTTAATTTCATACCAGTGGTCCATAACTGTTCCCAGTCAGCCATCATAATGTGCCCAACATCTTGTGCCCATTTAATCATAGCAGATTTCACCGTTTCATCTGTAGTATTCCATTTCAACAGCAAGTTATACATTCTTGACAAATTCTTAACTTTAGAATCTAACAATTCTGTTTCCAATTTTGATTTTTCCACTTGGAAGCCTATTTTTTTATCCACATTATATACCTCCATTATTTGATAATAATGGAGCCAGTCTCTCACTTTATTTTTTAGTTTTTCAAAACTGTGCAATTTTAGTCTGTCTCCCTCTTGTTCCAAAATTTCACAATACTTCGGCCATTTGACCTCCATATTGAGTTTTTTCTGAGCCTTTGCTTCCATTGGTGACAACCATCTTGGGGTTTTACTTTCTAACAAATCCTTATATCTTACCCAAACATTAAACAGTGCTTTTCTAACAATATGGTTTTTGAACGTTTTATGTGCTTTAACCTTGTCATACCACAGATATGCATGCCAGCCAAAAACATTGTTAAAACCTTCCAAATCCAACACATCCGTGTTTTCAAGAAGCATCCATTCTCTCAGCCAACAAAATGCTTTTGTAAGCCAGGATGGGCAAGGATTAAGAAGACAGGTGGTTGGTTTCACTTGTCCAAGCAGCCTGTCCACATCCTCTGAGGTAACAGATAGGAATTGATTCCATGCAACTCGACTAGACAAGACTCTAGCACTCTCCTGCCCCTGCTCCCCTAGCATCCCTATGATTGCTTGATTTAAAAAGTCTTTAATTGGGTTGAAGCTTGAAAAGGAGCCCCTCATGTTCCAAGGAGCTGCTCTTTATGGGGTAGAACCCAATGGATTCTTAGAGTAGTGCCAATGAAGTCCATGGACATCAGGCTCGACTCTGCATATGACTAATGCTGGATGTTGCCCATTGTTATTATTTTATTTTGCTCTTCCTTATTGACTTTGTAAATGTGATGTTGACCTTCGGGCTCAAATTAAGTCATGGCAAAATCTCTTCCCCAGCTCTTCCAAACAGCCGCTGGCTGTGAAAGGCAGGGATCTCTGAGGCAGCCACTACCACCTCTGTGTGGCCTTCTCTCTGACGCAAGCAGCACGTCTGCCTGGGCGCAGCTGCAGTGTCCGGAGCCTGGGCTGCGAGGTCCCTGTGGTGCTGTTTGCTGCCTTCACGTTGGGAGGGAGGATGAGCTAATTCAGCAAAAATGTGCCCCCTTCCATTTGGGGAACTGCTTCCAGCACAAAGAATGAATACATTTGTTCCTGAAAGCAGAGTCATCCATGTGCGATTGCAACACCCTATGTTTCCAATTAATGCACTCGATCTGTCCTGGGTGCTTCTAAAAGAGGGGGCGAGGTGGGGGGGGAGTTAGGCCTTGTAGCACGGAGATAGTGCTGGCAAAGGATCCACTTTGGAATGCACACAGGGCTGGCAGGAGTGGGATGGAGCAGCCTCAACATGTTGGATCCCCACAGCCTTGTAACGTTTTGTGCGGGATGTGCGTCACTGCAGTGCCCTTTGGCGAGGGGCATGGCAGGGTGGGCGGTGCACATGCCACATGTGCCAACAGCGGGCTTGGCACTCTCCTTCTGCCTGCCATGGGAAATGCTGGGACCCTGGGCTTTTTATTTCACCATGCTCCTCAGGGTGGGGAAAATGTGTGCAAGTTTTATTTTTCCCCTCTTTTTTCCTTTCCCCCCCTTGGAAACAATATGCAGATGCTGAATTTGGCCAAACTTCCTTAGTGCTGCAATGTGGCTTTTCTCCCCATCATACTCTTCAGTGCTGGCAGGGCTCCAAAGACCTGTGTCTTAATATCTGTGTGTTCCAAAAACGGCAGACTCTTTTTGAGGAAGCCTTCCTAACTCTCTCTCTCTCTCTCTCTCTCTCTCTCTCTCTCTCTCTCTCTCTCTCTCTCTCTCTCTCTCTCTGTGTGTGTGTGTGTGTGTAAACATCCTGATGTCATTATCCTGTTACATCACCCCCTTTCAGTACCAGCAGCATCCGATTGCGTGGAGGAAGGGTGGAGAAGCACTTGGTGGCGTCAAGGACACTGCGCAAGTCAGGCCTGGGGCTTCCTGGAATTTCTGTAGCTGCACTCACTGACCTAATATTTCTCCCCTTCATCCAAAGTCCACAGGACAGTTCACAAAATAAAAATACAAAATCATACAATTATAGAGCCATCATCTGCTTGATCGCTTCATATGGGGAGAGGCAATCTTTGAGGTATTGCAGTCCTGAGCCATTTAAGACTTTATAGGGCAAAACTAGCACTTTTATTGGGGGCTGGAGTGCCCACCCACCAAAGTGTTAGGTTTCCCCTGCCGCTGACCCCCTATTTCCTCCCATCCCCAGTTTATTTTGCTAGTGCAGTGATAGCAAAGCAAAGCTCTGACAAAGCTCTTTCTGTGCAATGGAAGCTCTGCACGAAGACTAGGGCATTGTGGCCTGGACACCAACTTCCATCAGCCTCAGCCAGAACAGCCAATGGCCAGGGATGATGGGAGTCGTGGTCCAGAAGCATCTGGAGAGTTGCAGCTTCACCCCTCCCCCATTTTTTGCTAAGGGTTGAGAGTATACGAAGAACAGACAATGCTTTGGTACAGAAGTTCCTCCTGGCTGGCTGGCTGTGTGCATGAGCCAGGGACCCGGTCAGCAGGGAGAGGCTGTGTGTGACTGAGCCAAATAAACAAAAGCCTCTGCTGTGCATGTGTGTGTTTGTGTGTCGCTGTGTGTACGGACACACATACCCCACTCCGCATTGCAGCTGGTCTGACTCTTGCAGGTCCATCTGCCAAGAAACAGCCTCCGTCGTTGCCAATTATGATTTTGCCTTTTGTGAAAGGGGAAGGTGGGGCTTTCCTCACCCGTTTTGGTGAATAAATATCCAACGTATAGCAAAGTTTTTGAGAGCTGAGTGGAAGGGCAGGTCAGACTGAATCCCCACGAGCCAAGCACATTCTCTCTCTGAATGGCTGTGGAAGTCCCTCCCCCTTGGGGCCGGAGATTGTGCAAGGCAGCTCCTCGGCTTAAATCTGGACATTCCTTTTGTCTCCTGTGTTGTTTTCTGTGCAAACAAGCATTGAAATTGGATCAGGAGTGGAGCTGGGGAGCGTCCCTGCTGGGTGGAGAGCGCTGCCGCAGTGCCAGAGCCAATGCAAACGTTCTCATGGAAAGTGATGTCAGCAGCTGTCACTACTCCTGTGCAAAGTCCGGGCCTCACCCTTGTCCCAAATCTTTTTCTTTTTCTTTCTTTTTGTGGGGGTTGGGGGACATGCAAAAGGTTAGAACAGCTCCAGAAGGCATGTCAGCCAAGCTACTTTCCAATTTGATAAAATCCAAGGTGGCTTTAGGTGAAATATCTCCATTTCACCTCTGCCAGGAAGAAGAACCCCAAAATCTGAAAAGCTGTCACCTGTGAGGCAGTTCACACGTGCCATGGGGTTTGGTGTGGAGAGTCCAAGGAGGAAGTAGGATTGAGTGGGCCACAGCATTCTGCAGGTGGGGGGAATGTATATTGAAATGCATGTCTGCATGTTTCGCTGAGCATAATGCTGATGGGCTGGCCCCTGTGCCCCCCCCCCCCGCCCAAATTTCAGAGCACTTTTTAAAGTGTAAAATGAAAGCAGGGGAAGTGCTGAACAAATATTTGAGCATATAAACATGTACTCCTTCCTCAGCATGGGAGTTGGCAGAGGATCGTAAGGCTGTAGGCAGTGCTTTTTTCCAGTGCAGTTCTGGCACCTCTCAGGTGGGTGCCATTGTGGACTGGCACTGCCCCCGCCCGCTTCTTGCCTTTGCATACTTCTGAGAAGCCAAAAGCAAACATTTCAAGTCAAAAGGGAAGCTGGCCAGCGTGTGTGAGTCTACCCTTTTTTTAGATCTATGTTTTTTGTTGGACAGTTATGACCCTCATCCCCCAGCAAATCTTAAATTTTGAACTAAAGCGGTATTCAAGCTTTTGGCTTTTAAACCAGTGGAGAATAGACAGTTGGAGAGTAAGTGACTACAAGACAGGTGAGGAAGAGTCTTCAGGAATGTGCAACAGTGATTGAATCTGAATCTGGAGTAATTAATATTTGTCATTAGACCAGACCCTATCATTACAGAGGAGGCAGGTTTAGTCGTTGTCTGAGGACTATCCCTGCCTCCGGGTCTGGTCCTGACCGGATGGATACTAGAATCAGCAAGGGATACCCACATGACCTGAAGGTGCTGCTGTGCAATGCCAGGTCAATGATTCATAAGACCACTGCCATCCATGACTTGATCATGGATGGAGGATTTGACCTGGCTTGTATAACAGAGACCTGGTTGGATGAAGCAGATGGGCCTGTCCTTGCCGCTGCTTGTCCACCAGGTTTCTCTTACGCACAGCAACCCAGGTCATGTGGGCGGGGAGGGGGGGTTGCAGTGATTTTTAGGAAGTCATTAGTTTGCACCAGGCGTCCTGTTGGGAAGACCCAGTTTTCTGAGTGCATGTTCTGGAAGTTGGGCAATAGGGGCAGTACAGGATTCCTTTTGGTGTACCGACCTCCCCGCTGCACCAAGGATTCCCTGCCCGAGCTGCTTCAGGTCGTGGCGGATGTTCTCCTGGAGACACCTGGCTTGGTCGTCCTAGGGGATTTTAACATCCATGCCGACACGACCTTACAAGGGGCCGCTCGGGACTTCGTGGAAAGCATGGCCTCCATGGGGCTGTCCCTGAATAAGTCTGGCCCAACCCATAGCCGTGGACATGCCTTGGACCTGGTGTTTACCTCTATGGATGTTGGTGATCTGACACTAAGTAAAAGCGAAACGAAAGAAGTGCCATGGTCAGATCACTTCCTGGTGCAACTGGACTTCTCTGCGACCCATCCCCTCTGCAGGGAGGTGGGACCAATTCGGATGGTCCGCCCCCGCCACTTAATGGATCCAAATGGTTTCCAGAGAGTGGTAGGGGATGCTTTATCCCATGTTGATGGCCTTTCAGCTGATTCCCTGGTGGCCCGCTGGAATGTGGAGTTAACCAGGGCTATTGACTGTTTGGCTCCGAAGCGCCCTCTCCGATTGCATGGAGCCCGGACAGCCCCGTGGTTTTCCACGGATCTGAGGGCAATGAAACAATCGTTGAGACGGCTAGAGCGCCGGTGGCGGAGAACTCACTCCGAATCTGACCGGACACAGGTTAGAGCTCAACGTCGAGCCTACCAAGTGGCGATAGCGACGGCGAAGAAGAATTTCTTCGCCGCCTCTATTGCATCTGCAGAAAACAGCAGCAGGAGACTTTTTCAGGTGGTTCACAATTTAGCGGAACCACCTGCAACATCGGGGCCCAGTACGGGCCACATGTTCTCCTGCAATGATTTTGCAAAGTTTTTTGCAGATAAAATCGCTCAGATTCGGGAAGAAGTAGACTCCACCGTGGGAGCAGGGCCGGGGCGGGAGAGTGCTAGAGTTCTGTCTAGTCAAGTTGAGTGGGATCAATTCCAATCTGTTACCTCCGAGGATGTGGACAGGCTGCTTGGACGAGTGAAACCAACCACCTGTCTCCTGGATCCTTGCCCATCCTGGCTTATAAAAGCTAGCCGGGAAGGACTGGGCAATGGGCTTCGTGGGGTGGTGAATGCTTCCCTCCGTGAGGGAGCCTTCCCAGACCCGCTGAAAGAGGCGGTTATTAAACCGCTTCTTAAAAAACCATCTTTAGATGCGGCCACGATGGCCAACTATCGCCCAGTCTCAAATCTTCCATTCCTGGGCAAGGTGATTGAGCGAGCGGTTGCCGAACAACTCCAGGCACGCCTGGAAGAAGCGGACCATTTGGATCCCTTCCAGTCGGGATTCAGGCCTCATCATGGGACTGAAACTGCCTTGGTCGCACTGGTTGATGATCTCCGGCGGGCTAGGGACAAAGGTGAGAGCTGTTTCCTAGTTCTGCTGGATCTCTCAGCGGCGTTTGATACCATCGACCATAGCATCCTTCTGGACCGTCTTGAGGGGCTGGGAGCTGGGGGCACTGTTATACAGTGGTTCCGCTCCTTCCTCCTGGGCCGTGTTCAGAAAGTGGTGGTGGGGGATGAGTGTTCAGACCCCTGGGCTCTCACTTGTGGGGTGCCTCAGGGTTCTGTCCTCTCCCCCATGCTTTTCAACATTTACATGCAGCCGCTGGGAGAGATCATCAGGAGGTTTGGGCTGGGTGTTCATCAGTATGCGGATGATACCCAGCTCTACCTCTCTTTTAAATCAGAACCAGTGAAGGCGGTGAAGGTCCTGTGTGAGTGCCTGGAGGCGGTTGGAGGATGGATGGCGGCTAACAGATTGAGGTTGAATCCTGACAAGACAGAAGTACTGTTTTTGGGGGACAGGAGGCGGGCAGGTGTGGAGGATTCCCTGTTCCTGAATGGGGTAACTGTGCCCCTGAAGGACCAGGTGCGCAGCCTGGGAGTCATTTTGGACTCACAGCTGTCCATGGAGGCACAGGTCAAATCCGTGTCCAGGGCAGCTGTTTACCAGCTCCATCTGGTACGTAGGCTGAGACCCTATCTGCCTGCGGACTGTCTCGCCAGAGTGGTACATGCTCTGGTTATCTCCCGCTTGGACTACTGCAATGCACTCTACGTGGGGCTACCTTTGAAGGTGACTCGGAAACTACAACTAATCCAGAATGCGGCAGCTAGACTGGTGACTGGGAGCGGCCGCCGAGACCATATAACACCGGTCTTGAAAGACTTGCATTGGCTCCCAGTACGTTTCCGAGCACAATTCAAAGTGTTGGTGCTGACCTTTAAAGCCCTAAACGGCCTCGGTCCAGTATACCTGAAGGAGCGTCTCCACCTCCATCATTCTGCCCGGACGCTGAGGTCCAGCGCCGAGGGCCTTCTGGCGGTTCCCTCATTGCGAGAAGCAAAGCTACAGGGAACCAGGCAGAGGGCCTTCTCGGTAGTGGCGCCCACCCTGTGGAACGCCCTTCCAGCAGATGTCAAAGTGATAAATAACTACCTGACATTCAAGAGACATCTTAAGGCAGCCCTGTTCAGGGAAGTTTTTAACATGTGATATTTTATTGTATTTTTGGTTTTTATGGAAGCCGCCCAGAGTGGCTGGGGAGGCCCAGCCAGATGGGCGGGGTATAAATAATAAATTATTATTAAATTATTATTATTATTGTCATCTGCCCCCCCCCCCTTTGAGCCGAGAACTTTGTAAAATACTTTCCAGAACTCACCTTGAAGTTGTTGCAGTAAGTCGCTAGAGCAGTATATGCTCCATTTCTCTTCAAAAAAGGAGACTGGATGAGATCTTCAAGCGTCCATAGACTGGGGTTCACAAAGCGATTCTTGGTTATGAGAATGGAATGTTGCTATAAGCATCTTTCTGTTTGGCCGAGAGTTAAAGTAGCAGCATTTAAAGAACCCTCACTTTGGTTGGTTGGTTGGTTTATTTATTTGTTTATTTATTTCATCAGTGTATAGACTGCTCAACATGCTAGTTTCCAAACAGTGTACTGTACAATGAAGGTTTAGAAGAGAAAAGATAGAGAAAATCAGTTAAAATTAACCATAAAATCAGAAACTGTAAGCACACTGTACCTAAGAGTTTTTAATGTTGTTCTTAATGCTATAACCCACCCTGGGACCTTATAATGAAGGCTGGGTGATAAATAAAATAAAAATAATAGATAAATAATAAAAAGGGTCAAGTCAGCATTGAAGTTCACAATCATAAAGTCTAGAGCAACCTCCAAAGGACATCTAGACCAGCCCCCTACTGATTCATGAAATCCATTGCTGCAGCATCCTTGACAGTTGAATGAAAGCTATTACAGGACTTTTTCATACATATTTGATGCTGGACAAGTAGCTTGACAACACCATTCGTAGCTTGGTAGCTTTTTGGATCCCTGGGTCTCGCTGTATCTGGATCCCTCTTCCCTCTTTAGACAGACACCAAGCTTCCAGGGTCTACCTTGCTTTCTTTTTAACTAGTACCTTGAGGTCCATCCAACAAAGGAGAGCTGGGTTGCAAAACACTGACTTGAGGGCACAGAGCCCATGGTTGATTGCACCCCATCACAAGCTACCCACTGGGATGACCTGTATGCACAAGTCCCAATCTGCTGATCAGAGATTACAACACAGCCTTGTTTGAGTGTGGATACAGCCCCTATGACTGAGAAGCAATTGGCAATTGCCTGAACTACTGCAAACCACCCTGCTATCCCAACAGATCCTGATCTGCCTCCTGTCTTGAGAGTTTTCAGTTATTGTTATTTTTCTAATTTTCATTGCCGCCTGGTTCATTTCATCTAATCCTGCCAGTCTTTGTTCCTGGTGCATCTGGTGTCATTCCACAGGGCTCTCCCTCTCTCCTAAGAATGAGCAGGCAAGGCGCACAAAAGCACTTCTCTTCCCTCGCCCTCCCTGCTTCTGCATTGACGTTGGCGAGAACTGCCTCTGCCGTCACTAGCTCTGTCCCGGAATGGCATCTCCACTTCCCCCCTCCCCAGGAGGCCTCCTGCCAAGGATTTCGAGAAAGCAGAGAAAGCCATTAAGGAAGCCTCCTGGAGCTTCAAAAGAGGAAATAGTAGAAGCGGGGAGGGGGTGTGTGTGTGAATCTGGATGAGCCGCCTTTTCTGATCTGCTCAGAGATCAGTATTCATTAACACATCTGTGCATTTGCCTAAACAACTCTTATGGTAGCAAAGGGAAGTGGCTATAAATACTTTCAAGACTGCAGGGCCCTCAACTCTGCTTCTCTTACACTTTTGTAAGTCTGGCTGTTTTCTAACTGGGGTTCCTAAAAAAAATGTTTTCTAACCCAGATTCCTTAAAAAACAAGGCCCAACTATTCTTATTATTACTTATTAAATTTGTATGCCACCCTTCATCTGTAGATCTCAGTGTAATTCACAACATTTAATTACAATATAAAAACAACAAAATACATAATAAAAATAAGAACTACAACAAAGCAACAAACAAGCCTCCATAATGGACTGGATGAGAAGCTCAATCGGATGAAACTGAGGCCCTGTTACTGGGCTGTTCCCTAGACCAGGTCGATGGGAGGCTGCCTGCTCTTGATGGGGCTACAGTCCCTCTGAAGGAGCTGGTGCACAGCTTCGGGGTCCTTCTGGATCCATTATTGCTGCTTGAGGCTCAGGTGACCTCAGAGGCATGGAATGCCTTCCATCGGCTTGGTGGCCCAGCTGTGCCCCTATCTGCACAGATTATTTCAGATCACACATATACACACAGTTAAAGGCCAAAAGAACAACCTATAAAGTCTTGCTTGCTTGCTGTTCTTTAGATTCTGATTTATAAAATGAGCCAGCAAGAGACAGCTTACGCTCTGGCACATGCTGTCTTGCCGGCAGAGTTTGCTAGATTTCGGTTCTGCCGCTTTACTTTTGAAAGAATCACTCTGTTGCCTCATTGGACTCTGCCATGTACTGCTCCAGGCCAACAGCCCATCTAGTTCCTTGTAATGACTGACAGTGGCTCTTTCACGAAGGAGTATTTCCCTGCCCTACCTGGCAATGTCAGGGATGGAACCTGGGACTTGGTGCAGGCAAAGCAGATGTTCTGCCACTGAGCTACAGCCCTTAAAGAAATGGCCAGGCAGAAGGAAATGGCCATTGGGCGGGGGAGAGAAGCTTTTTGCCTAAAGAGCTGCAGAAGAGACTCTCAGTTCTCTTCCAAGGAGTGGCCAGCTCTGCTCCACTGAAGTTCCTCCTCAAGCTGGGAACTCCCTAAGGGCCTCCTTCCTTCCCCACGCAATAAATCGGTAAACTGAGGACTTGCCAAGCACTGGCACTTCGTGCTGTCTTCTGCTCTAGGTATCTACTATCTGAGTCAGACTGTTAGCCCTGGGCTAAATGGACCAGAGGGTAGTTCTAGTGTGGGACTGACAAAGATGTGTGGTGGGCTGTAGGATGCTGTAGCTCAGTATGGAGGGCCAGGGAGCCACTACCAGCCAGTGCAGAGCAGCAGTGGGGAGGGAACCTGAGGCTCTCCAGAGGTCCTTGGACTCCCATCTTCCTCAGCCATTGGCCATGTTGGCTTGGGCTGGTGGGAGTTGGAGTCCAACAACACTTGGGCTCCCAGGTCTAGGCAGGAGTCTCTCAGCCCTGCCTGGAGATGCCAGGGATTGAAAACCCAGGACCTTTGGCATGCAGAGATTGTGCGCTGTCACTGGCTTATGGTGTCATGTAGTCCATCTCAAGAGTTCATGCCATGGTTGTGTCATCACACAAGCATGATATGCAAGTCTCTCCTGAGCAGACAGGATGGAGGGATTTGCAGATCTGTGTCAAAAGCCCACCTGATAAGGGATCTAGCGGGGCTGTTGGCAGGGCCAACACACTCTGTTCTGCCGCCATAGGTGGAAAGGATTTTTTATGCTTCCAATGGCCCCAGAACTAGTTGTTGTTGCATTTCATCTTTAAAAGTTTTGATTGTTTTGATTTACAAGACAGCTTTTCCATCTGAAGACACATAAAGCTGGCTTATAGAAGTGGAAGTTCAATAAAACCATTAGAACAGCTGAACGCAGTTGCCATGCGGTAACATCCTATGTTAGCCATACTTAGCAGAGCCATTGAAATACAGTGGGTTTATTTGTTTTTTGCATTTATATGCCACCTTTCCTCTTTAAGGAGCTCAAGGTGGGGTGCATGTTTCTCCCCCTCATTTCATCCCCACACAACCCTGTGAGGTAGGTTAAGGTGAGGGGCACTGACCTGCCCAAGGTCACCCAGGAAACTTCTAGTGTGGTATAGTGGTTAAGAGCGGTAGTCTCATAATCTGGGGAACCGGGTTCGCGTCTCCGCTCCTCCACCTGCAGCTGCTGGGTGACCTTGGGCCAGTCACACTTCTCTGAAGTCTCTCAGCCCCACTCACCTCACAGAGTGTTTGTTGTGGGGAAGGAAGGGAAAGGAGAATGTTAGCCGCTTTGAGACTCCTGAAGGGGAGTGAAAGGTGGGATATCAAATCCAAACTCTTCTTCTTCTTCTTCTTCTTCATGACCAGGTGGGGATTCCCACAGGTCCCAATTTGACACTCCAACCACTGTGCCACACTAGCTCCTGACTTGTGTTACTCAAGTCCATTGACTTGAATAGGTTTGTTCTGAGTGTGACTTAGCTGGATAAGCAAACCATTAAAAACAGCAGTGGCTAAAACCAGATCTTAAACAGCAGGTTAAAAGGCAATCACAGCACAGCATAATGTTTTAGGGAATGGGGGAACCCTCACAGATTAAAGGCACGCTAAGATAAATTGGCCAATTTCAGCAGTTGGGCTCTACAGTAGGAGGAGTTATGTGGATTGCAATCTCAGCAAAATAGGTGTGTGTGTGCCTTTTAATTATTTACTTTGATGATTTGGAGCGATGAGAGTTAATAATACAATTCTCACAGCTTGGAAACCAAGAGCACCCCAGGCAGAAGCCACAGTAGTTGGCTGTGGTTGTTGGTGATGTTGCAATACAGTGGTACCTCGGGTTACATACACTTCAGGTTACAGACTCCGCTAACCCAGAAATATTACCTCGGGTTAAGAACTTTGCTTCAGGATGAGAACAGAAATCGTGCTACACCGGCGGTGCGGCAGCAGCGGGAGGCCCCATTAGCTAAAGTGGTACCTCAGGTTAAGAACAGTTTCAGGTTAAGAACGGACCTCCGGAATGTTAGAAAAATGTTGGAATGAAGTTATATGGCTTTAGTAGAAATGTTATAAGGAACTAGGTATAAAATTAATAGAGGATTAAAGGAAAAAATAAGGTTAGAATGTGTTAAGATTATTATAGGATAGAAAACAGAGGAAGATGGAAAGGAATTGCTGAAACAATTAACAGAAGTGGAACACAAAAAGGGAGGTGTGAGGAGGTCGTTGAAATAAGTGAATGAAAGATAAGATATTGAAATTGTTTGATGTTGATTTGATGTTGTTCAATGTTGTTTGATGTGTTTTTTGTTTTGTTTTGTTTTGTTAGTTTAATGTGTTAAGTGTTATGTAGTGTTTTGGTATTGTATTGTATTGTTTTTTTTTTGTGTTTTTTGTAGTGTTTAAAATGTTGGAAAAGTAATATTATTAAAAAAAAAGAAAGAACGGACCTCCGGAATGAATTAAGTACTTAACCCACGGTACCACTGTAGTAGTTTGGGGCAAAAGAGATTCCGCTCCCTACCCCCCCCCCGGTACCTCCATGTTGCAGCACATTCACCCAAACTTTTGCAAGGTGCAGAAAAAGTGGTCATTCACAAGGATGCTCAGATGGGTACCCGAGACCAGCTGGCAGACCCCATCTGGAACTTTGAGTGGGGGATTCTGCTGTGATTAAGCAGAACAGCAGAACTCTAAAACCAGGAGGAAGGCAAACAAATAGCAAGTTATCATGTTGCACAGAAGTTGCCCACAGAAGCGCATTGCACTTCAAGCAACAGGCCACAAATGTAGTACCTTTTGCTGAATCAACTATGGACAGTGTGCAGGTTTTTCAGTTTGCAGAAAACCTCACTGTTGGAGAGTTCTGTGTAAGCTGAAAATCTATGCGGTGTTTGCGAAGCCTCAATCCTGCCTTCATTTGTGGTTTGTTGTTGCCTCTTTCTTTCTTTTGATTTTATAAAAGAAATATAAAGAAAAGTGTGGACTCTGTAACACCCAAGTGATTTAACAGAGTTGTTTGCTAGGTGTTTGAAGGTATGCTGTGCATCAGTGGCATACACAAAGACAGATACCAGTGAAGGCATCCTTCCCATTGCAGGGGCTTGGACTAGATGACCCTTGGGTCCCTTCCAGCTCTACAGTTCTATGATTCTAAACCCCCAAATAATGTGATCCCTTCCCAGAAGGCAGGGAAGTGATTTTTCTGTGGCAGCTCAGCAACATAGACCTTAGATTCATAGCCTGGGACATGCCTATTTTCAAGAACTCCTTTCTCATTTCAGATGCAAGATCTCCCCTTCTTAGTCCTGCTCAGCTCCTTTGGGAACCTCACAGGGAGGCAGTGCAGGTGGCAGCTCCTGACAGAGCCGACTTCCGTCACCCTCTTGCTCCATCCCTCAAGGTGCTCCATCCAGCTTCTTTTACCTTTCCCGAGGGAAGCGGCAAGTCTGTTGGGAAAGGCGAGAGAAGGTGGCTTGAACTGCTTTAGAGCAAGATGAAAGCCAAGGGGGGAAAGCAGTAGAAAGCTGGTGGGCTGGTTCAAAAGATTTTGTAGGCTAATCATGGGCCACCTCTTCCATGCCCCTGTAGTATTCCACTGCAGTCTCCCTCACAACAACCCTGTGAGGTCGGTAGGGCTGAGAGGCCGAGTCGGGATTCGAACCCTAGTCTCCTAGGTCCTAGTCCTGCACTCTCACCACCATGCTTTGGGTGGTGCCCTTTGCCCTGAGGTTACACAGCGAGGTATTCTTTGGGATTTCCCCCTTCCTTTGCAACTCCCTAGCAAAGCTTGGAGCTTCATAATTTCATAACAATGTGAGATCCTTTATTTGATAGGTTTGTGTGTGTCTTTTGTGGTTGCAGACTATTAGAATGTTATTTTGCTGGTATGGCTGTTGGTTGAAGCTGTGTTTTGACTGCTCATTAAATTAAATGCTGGGCTCTCATTTAGCAGGGTGGGCCAAATGCTAAAATACATGAAAATGTAAATATCCTTGCACTGGCAGAAGAGGTTGCCCTTTTCTCTTTGGCATGTCTTCTTCTCTGCAGCCGATCATGTCAGCAGCTGTCTATGCAAATAGCAGGGCTGTAACTGGTTCCTCTAAGGGAAGCTCATGTTATGTTTTTGAGAAATGCTGCTGCATGCGTTATAGCTGCCCTGTGCAGGCCCTTTATGAAAACAAGAGAAAGTTGGGAAGTACGTCTGCAAGGGGCTATAGTCAAGGTCTAAAAAACCAAATGCTCAGAAGCGGGGAGAAGAAACATGACCGTGTGAGGCCATAGGGAAGGGACCTTCAGAAAGCAAAGCAAAGCAAAACAAAGCAAATATTTTGTAAAAAGAAAATGTGCTTTAACACATTCTTTCCCCAACCTGTGGCCTTCCAGGTGTCACTGGGCTCCACGTCCCATCAGCCCAGCCAGCATGGCCTGCAGTCAGGGATGTTGTAGTCCCCAACGTGGAGGATGCTGGGGCTGCTTCCAGACCACCTGTTTATTGAGCATATATCCTGATATGTTTGCAGAGAGGTTAGCGGTTGGCGGTTGGCTATTTAGTGAGCATTCATTTCAGTTTGTTTTTAGGTAGGTTAGATGACGTGGTGTGAAAGCAAGTTCTATCTCATACTTTGCATCACTTTCTTGATCACAAAAAGCCTGGTTGGTTGGTTTTGGAGAACCTGATTTAGTTGCACAAGAGCGCCAAATGAACCCTAACTGAATGGGCCAGCATGTGACTGAATCCTATGCAAACACAGTGGCAGTCCAGAAGTGCCCTCAGCTATTGAATGGGCAGCCTGTGACACATTAGGACAAGAGCAGTGTGGATGTTATAGCGCCTCCTACTGGTCCACCTGGTTCTGTGATGTTGCCTGCCACTAGTTCAGCAGGCTGTAGTCAAAGCACTAAGACACAAAGGGGCAGGGGCAGGTGGTGCATATGTATTGCAGCACACTCTATTTAAGTCTTTAAACATTTATTTGTTTTAAATATTTCACATTCCTCCATATGATCCAGTGGCTAAGATTCTTGGTTTTCATCCAGGCAGCCTGAGCCTGATTCCCAGTACAATTGTACCTAGGAAGTCGAATGGAATCCATTCTGGAAGTCCGTTCAACTTCCAAAACATTTGGTTTGGTTCAGAAACCAAAGTGTGGCTTCTGATTGTAGGAAGCTCCTGCAGCCAATTGGAAACCACAGAAGCCTCATTGGATGTTCAGCTTCCAAAAATAGTTCACAAACCAGAACAGTCACTTCCGGGTTTGTGGCATTCGGGAGCCAAGACGTTCAAGAACCAAGCTGTTCGAAAACCAAGGTACAACTGTATAGGAAAGGTTGAATTTTGGAGGGAGTCACAGCTCAGTGGTGGAATATTGTCTTCTAGTTCGGTCCTCGGCATCTCTAGGTAGGGCTGGGAATGAAACCCTAGAGAGTGACTGCCTGTCCATGTTGACCAGCCTTTCTCAACCTTGGGTCCCCAGATGTTAGAATCATAGAATCATAGAGTTGGAATAGACCACAAGGGCCATCGAGTCCAACCCCCTGCCAAGCAGGAAACACCATCAGAGCACTCCTGTCGAACAGCTCTTACTGTCAGGAAGTTCTTCCTAATGTTTAGGTGGAATCTTCTTTCTTGTAGTTTGGATCCATTGCTCTGTGTCTGGAGCAGCAGAAAACAACCTTTCTCCCTCCTCTATATGACATCCTTTTATATATTTGAACATGGCTATCATATCACCCCTTAACCTCCTCTTCTCCAGGCTAAACATGCCCAGCTCCCTTGGCCGTTCCTCATAAGGCATCGTTTCCAGGCCTTTGACCATTTTGGTTGCCCTCCTCTGGACACGTTCCAGTTTGTTAGTGTCCTTCTTGAACTGTGGTGCCCAGAACTGGACACAGTACTCCAGGTGAGGTCTGACCAGAGCAGAATACAGTGGCACTATTACTTCCCTTGATCTAGATGCTATACTCCTATTGATGCAGCCCAGAATTGCATTGGCTTTTTTAGCTGCCGCGTCACACTGTTGGCTCATGTCAAGTTTGTGGTCAACCAAGACTCCTAGATCCTTTTCACATGTACTGCTCTCAAGCCAGGTGTCCCCCCATCTTGTATTTGTGCCTCTCATTTTTTTTGCCCAAGTGCAATACTTTACATTTCTCCCTGTTAAAGTTCATCTTGTTTGTTTTGGCCCAGTTCTCTAATCTGTCAAGGTCATTTTGAAGTGTGATCCTGTCCTCTGGGGTGTTAGCCACCCCTCCCAGTTTGGTGTCATCTGCAAATTTGATCAGGATGCCCTTGAGTCCATCATCCAAGTCGTTGATAAAGATGTTGAATAAGACCGGGCCCAAGACAGAACCCTGTGGCACCCCACAAGTCACTCTTCTCCAGGATGAAGAGGAACCATTGATGAGCACCCTTTGGGTTCGGTCAGTCAGTCAGTCAGTTACAAATCCACTGAGTGGTAGCATAGTGTTGCTGGACTACAACTCCCATCATCCCTAGCTAGCAGGACCTGAGATTAGTAGTTCAGCAACATCTGGGGACCCAAGGTTGAGAAAGCCTGGTCTAGACAAAACTGAACTAAATGGACCAAAGGCCTGTTTATCCATTTTTCTATTACGATTTTTGAAAAGTTATATTCTGACACATGCCACAAAAGTGCTCTCAGGGCAGGTAAAGACCATGTTAAAACAACAACAGTTTTACCCAGAACATAATTGTGTTTGTGTTCTGTTTAATCTCAACATTTTACAAACCTCTGCAACCTTCCCACACAAATGCAAATGTTAGCCAGAATAAAACAGGGAGTGAGCTATCCAAATCAGGCATCTTAAGGGAGGGGAGATTTCATAAGGTCCATGTTGAGAATAGGCAGGCTGGAAGAATCCCATCTTTGCATATTTCTATATGAAATAACCTTATCTGCACCTCTGATGTGCAGCTTTAAACTTAAGTCATCCAGCAGATTTCATACTTCCGCAAATGGAAACGGCTCTTGGCAGTTTAAAAGTGCTGAAGCAAGGATTTAAATGTTATTGTGACAGAAGAAATGTGGAAAGGACAGGAAGTCATAGGTTGATGAAGAAAATTTAATGTCAGAGAGTTTGTAGCTTTTTTTGTTGGTGTTGGTGTGATGTTTGACAATTTTGATTTATGGATAATAATGAATGTTGTACAGATGTGTTGATGAACAATAAAGCAGAAAAGAAACAGCAAATAAAGAAAAAGAAAATGTTTATTTACATACTATTAATGCGCAAATTGAACAGCACTGAACCACGTGTAAAAACATGCAGAAGTGATGTAGAAGACAAATAGACAGATTCATCTGTAACTGCTTGTGACAGCTTCGCTCGCTGCTTCTGCCAATGTAACTTCAGTGCAGGTTGGTACTCAGAGCAAAGGCTCCTTCAAAGAACCAAAAGCACCACATGAGCTGGTTTCTGATGGGAGGAGGAGTGCCCTGACTTACACTGAATGAAGCCTTTTTAGGGGTTTAGAATTCAAACCAGGAGTACCTAACCCCCAGGACAGTCCCATGTGACAGCACCAGGTTCCCCAGTACCGCTTCTGGGGTCAGGCTTGGCAGACAGGAGTCAAAGCCACTGCAGAAGATCCCACCATCTCCGGGTGAGGTAGGGACTTTCCCATCTGAAACCCCCAAGAGCTGCTGGCTGTCAGTGTAAACAAGGCTTGGGGAACCTTTGGCCCTCCAGATGTTGCTGAACTACAGCTCCCATAATCCTTAGTCTTGCTGATTGGGGTTGATGGGAGTTGTCATTCAACAACATCTGGAGGACCAGAGGTTCCCCACACCTGGCATGAGCAGTCCTAAGCTAGGTGGCCTAATGGTACAGGAAAGGAGCTTTTTACATTCCTGGGTAATGGCACCCCCAACACCCAATCTAACCAGAGAGCCTAGAAGGAGACTGCATTCAGTGGCATCAAAAGCAGCCCAGAGGACCCGGGAAGATCAACAGGGCAATGTTCTTCATGTCTGTCTCTCATCCACCAGGGTAGCTAAGGCAGCTTCAGTACCAAAACTGGGCCTGAAGCCAAACTGATAACAATCTGAACAACTCGTTTCATTCAGACATGTTTGGAGCTGTACTTGCCACCACATAATCAAATCACCTGCCCAGAATTGTTACATTAGAGATTGCCCAGTAATTGTTCAGATCAAGGGAGCCCAATTACTGCTTTGGATGGATGGATGACTACTGAAGATCTCACAAATTTCTCCTTCAAATGGGAAGGAATTAGCTGCTGCCCACCCTTGCCCCTGCTCCCCAAATGAAGCGAGCCACTGATCATCCTGGATCACCCCAGCCAATCAATCCTAGCTAGCAAAGACCAGCAGCCAGGAGGAACCTGGGTCAGGTTCTTGAGGGGTTGGCTGGAACATTCCAGGTGCCCTGCTCACATCCTTAGGTGCCAACAGTTGTGAAATCAATCCAATGCAACAAGTGACTTCTCACAATCAGCCTAAGGTTCGGAACATACCTGCTGTGCCTGCTTCCTCCCCACTTTTCCTGTAAGCAGGGATGAGCACAGAGTGGTCTCATGTACTACCTTTATGGGGCATGTGCATACAATAAGTTGGCATAGGCAGCATAGCAAACAAGCACCTCATCTTCCTGCTCCTTCCTAGGTTCCTTGATGTATGCAGATTTATCAATGGCTTTCTAAAGTGAAGTACCTGATCCTGGCTTGCTCAGCTAAACAGCTCTCCACCCCAAGCTGATGGCAGCCCACTAGCTGCATACAGTATTATGGCTTTCTGGTCACTTGATAACAGCCCACATGCTTTTGCAGTTCCTATGCATGCTCTGAAAAAAATCCCAAAATATATTATTATTGGGCCACACAGTGGGTGGCTATTGGCTGATTTTTTTTAAAAAAAAGATATTTATTAGAATTTCCAAAAATTTATATAAAATAAAAAAAACAGAAGAAAAAAGAAAAACCAAAAATACATACAACACATACATACATACAACAACGAGTATAATTTCAATCCCTTATGTTCATATAACTTACTTTCCCGACCTCCTCATACCTCCCCTTTCTGTATTCCAATCTCTAATTATTTAATTTCAGCAAATCCTTCCCCTAATTTCTATTTTAATTTTTGACCTTTCTAGGCTATTGGCTGATTTTGACTTGGTGGATCCACAAGCAGTACAAGCCCAGATTAATCTAAAACTATTGTAAGGACTGCCAGCTGTCCTGGCCTGTTCCTGTGTCTTTAGAAACAGCACCTTGATGTTCAGAATTTGGCTGGTGAAGCTTTTCATCACATGGAATGGAAGGGTGGAGGAATGTGTCTCTGACGAGCAGTTCTTACCTCCTGAAGTTTTCAAGCCAGCCTGTGGTTAAAGACACAGGAGCAGAGTACAGTACAGAAGCTGACAACCCTAAACTCTTTGGGCCCTGCAGAGATCTCCAGTTGGGCAGGATTTGTTGGCTTGTGATCCACCGCCCACCCACTTACCCTGCCTTGCTCCGGTCATAAATCCCTGCCCACTTGTTCTGCCCATGCAGATCACCTTACAATTCTGGCCTCAGGATGCTGGCAGTTTCCCCTCAACTTTGCCAGTTAGACTGGAAAGGTTGGAATAGGCTGCAAAGTGGGAGCACTTTGCTGGGTGCGATTAAAATCAGCTGGCCGCCTTGCAACCCTCAGGTGGGCAGGCTATAAGGAAACTGAACCAGGGAACTTGGCTGGCATCTTTTCCCTTTTCATAAAGGATAATGCCTTTGATCCTTTACCATTAAAACTTAGCCAACCGGTTTTTTTGCTTCTGCCTTTGTTCCTTGCCAGTTCTGCTGCCAACTGGCCAGGGCAGGGGGGCGGGGCGAGGCTTGGCTTGTTCCTGTATCTTTTGCAGGAGCTCAACGTAGAGATAACAGCAGGGGGGTATTTTCACAGAATAGAGATAAACATGATCACCTTCTAACATCTGCTTGTTGAGCTTTTGTTAAAGGGTCAGGAATATGTGCCATGGGGGGGGGGGAGCTGGCAACCTTACATACAAGGATTTGTCACTTTGCCTAGAGCAGCCATCACCAACCTGGTGCCCTCCAGATGTTTTAGACCGCAACTGGCATCAGCCCCAGCTAGCATGATTATTTTGTTGGTCTCGGCTGCAGCATGAAGCAGAGATGTTGCAGGAAGGTATCGAAAGGGACAGCACACATCCAACTGTGGCTGATTTTGGATTTGAAGCTGCTGCACAGCAGACCCACCCAGCCACCCCTGAGCGTTGTGTAATAGGCAAAGTAACAAGAAAAATGCACTGGAAAGTGTGGAATAGTGTTTGCTAGATGCAGCGTCATCTAACTTCCCTGCAAGCATATGCTCAGCAAATAGCTGGTAATCATCTAATCATCCAGGTTGGGAGCTCAAAGCCAGGGTGGATAAAAATCAATGATTGATTTTTTTATAAAAATAATAATCAGATTTTTAAATTTTAAATTGGATTTTGTTGATTTAAATCGGATTTTTTAAAAAATAAAATGCTTTTGGAGGAATCATCTTTCTAAAGATAGTTTTCTATTTTTACATTATAGTCCAAAGGCCATTCATCAGGAAATAAGGATTTTTAAAAAATTATGTAGTATGAGGCTTTATATGCAATGAATTTCATTAATCCATTCACAATGCCTTGCTCTTCCAGAGGTTTCTGTAAGGGGCAGTTTGGGGCAGTTTTTCCAATGAGATTATCACAGATGCTTGTTTTTGCTGTTCTCAAAAGTGTGTCTACAGAGATAGCATGCCTTTTCTTCACAGGAAAAAAATGTTATAAAATAAACATACAGAGTTGAGGGGAAAAACCTTAATCCCATTGTTCCTTTGCAAATTCATATTCACAGAATCAACCCCTTACCTCTTACCGGTAAATGCTGAGTTCCAAGAGGTTCAATGAATAGTGGAATAGATCTTCACAAGTAGCTAAGTGTGAAGCAGTAAAAATGAAAGTGCAAACCTTGTCAGCAGAATACTCCGCAAGTCTTGGGATCTTTGTGTAACGATTGTGCAAGTCAGTTGCATGTCTGTGCAACTCAGACTTGAGGCAAGTGCTGAAGGCTCTTCAGGGCTGGCAACCTCTTCCCAATCCCACCAGGTCCCAACAACTGCACTCACCCTTAACTGTACAGAATAGGCGCCTGAATGTAGAAGCAAAACTACTCTGAAAATTTATTAATCCTAAAATGAAACCTTTGTCTTGTTGTAAATATTAAAATTATACCCTCAACAAGGAGTCTTCCTGTAAAAAAATATTTAAATCAAGTCTTCCTGACTAGTGATTTAAATCATGATTTAAATCAAATCCACTCTGTTCAAAGCACAGGTTGTCTGGCAGGGAGAGTGAAAGGCACGCAGAGCTGTCAAATGCTACAGCCAGGTATCTCCACGATCCTTGGTGGAGGATGTTTGTTGAGGCAGGATGTGAGCCCCATTTCACCCAGGTTGGGCACACTCACCACACATGCATTTGTGTATACACACAGACACACACACACACAGAGAGAGAGAGAGAGAGAGAGAGAGAGAGAGAGAGAGGCTGGGAGCCTCGATGGCACCCCTCTGGAGGCTTCCCAGGGCAAAAAAACCAGCTCCCCCCCCCCCCCATAGCTACAGCTCTGCTTTATGCCTGCGACAGTTTAGAGCATTTTTTAATTATTATTTTTTTAAAGACTGCCTACAACCATACGAGCCTACCAGGCCTTGAGCTCATCTTCAGAGACCATCTTCTCAAGCCTGCCATCCAGAACAGTCGAGGTTCAGAAGCAGCAGGGACAGGACTTTCTTGATGGTGACCTCTCATGTCCCTGGTTCCTTCCCTCAAGAAACTCATTTAGCCCCAGCACTTCACAGTCTTTGGCCAAGCGACAAAATCGCACAAGTGTCCGACACAGCAGAACCTAAGAAGATGGGCTATGGTCCATCGCTCTCCCATAGACATAGAATCCGAGAAATGTAGAGTTGGACAGGACCCTGAAGATCATCTAGTTATGATGCCCTGCAGGAATATGCAGCTGTGCCGCACCAGGATCGACCCTGCAACCTTGGCATTATCAGCACCATGCTCTACGCAGGGAAGCTACCTCATCTGGTTGGCCCTTGGGAGAACAGAAGGGCCATTGGCCTGACCCAGCAGGGCTCTTCCTGCATCCTGGCAAGCCGGACTTCTGTGTGATTCTGTTCCTAGGTTTTATTTGTTTCGTGTGCTGGTGTGCATTTTAATTGTATTTAATGAGTATATGCTGTTTTGGGAGAGCTTCCCCAGAAAGGCAGTTGTATAAGCAAATAAATGCTGTATTACTTGCTGGAGTGGGGTTATGGCACATGCAGTGCCCTGGTCCAAACCATTCCATTTCTTTTCTGTTAACTTATGGCTTTAAAAGCTTTCAATTAAACAAATACCAAGGCAGTGTACAACAAGCACTAATAAAAATCAGCTGAAACCTTTATAAACATTAAAATGACAAAGCAGACAAGGGTGACAATAAACAAAAAGCATTAAGAGAATAGTAAGATCATTTGAGTTTAGCCAGGCAATTTTGCTTAAACTCTTAAGGAGAGCCTGTAGAACATGAATATAGAAACTCTAACTCTTAAAGGCTCTGAAAAGACTCGGTAGCACAACAAATGGCTGACACAGCCTTCTCCCCCACAGTGATGGCTTAGTGTTGGGTGCCATAAGTCTCTGATGTGAGCATAAGATGGCACATTGATGGTGCACATGTGCACAAATACTTTTGCCCCTCCAGGTATTGCGGAACTCACATCAGCCCCTGCAGAAGCCAGGGGTGGTGGGAGTTGTAGTTTGGCCAGGGGTTCCCCACACCTGGTGCAAAGCAAGGGGCACATTCTCTCTCACACAGAGAGGTGTGTTCTTGCAATGGGGCTGGTGCGCCTTTTGAACAAGCTGCCTTGCTGCATCCTGCCCAGAGTGAACTTCCAGCCCAACCAGTTGGGAGATCCACCCCTGCTTATGCAAATGGCCGTTAATAGGACAGAGGCACTTGTTTTGCCTTTGATCTTTGTTCTGCTTCCCTTGGCACTGCTGCCGCATCCTCCCTGTGCTGATGTAATCAGCTTGCAGTCGGAACCCATTGCATCCTCCAGGGGGAAGCGATGTCTCCCTTTCCCTTTCCCAAGGTGCTTGGCTCTTCTCTCCCCGACTAGGCAAGGTAGCGCTCTAGGCAGAAGCCTCCCTTGCTCGGGCTCTTGCCAAGGCTTTGGGCTCAGCCCTCTTTGACAGCGTCTGTCCTGCTGCCAAAGCCACAGCCCCACAACTTGGGGGCCAGGCCTTTTTCCGTGTGCAGGGAAACACATGCCGCTTTCTCCAATGGCCGCTAGGAGCTGTGTGAAAGGAAACTACCTTCCCCAACACACCTACCCAGCCACTGCAGCAGTGGAATGCCTGCTCCCCTGGCAGGTGTGTTCATGCATGTGCGCATAGACCGGCTCTCCCCAACCTGGCGCCTCCAGGATGACAGCTCCCACCTGCTGTGCTGACTGGGGCAGGTGGGAGTTGTGCTTCAAAACATCTGGAAGACACTGGCTGCCGAAAGGCTGGGAGGAAAGGATCTGAACATTGGGGGTTGCGGAAGGGCGGGGGCTTCATTTTGGTGATCGCTGCAGCCCTAGGAGAGTCAGTGGAGAGATCTCACATCTGAGTTAGCCAAGCAAAACCCACTTGGCATATTAAAGAGTGTGCCTGTCGTCATCCGTTGGGTGGGGAGCAAAACCAGCTCCTGCCCCTGATGATCCCAAAGTCTGAAGTGAAGGTCAGAGTTATGGCTGTTTTGCACTTGCCCCACAGAACAGATAGGGGTCCTTCGGAAAACAGAGCCACTCTGGATTGCTTGGGAACCCTTTGTGGTTGTTGAGCTCCACTATCCCTCAAGTTATCTGCCAGGGTGTTTTGGTGAACAGGGGTGGACTTGGGGATTTCAGATTTCAGCAGCAAATTTGAGAGGGCAAAATCTGGCAAAAAAACAATTAAACCCACCCCTGCCTCTTGGCTTCCATTCTGCTCAATTCACTGCATCCTAGTTGTGGCACCCTGTGGCACCCCCTCGGCCTGACACCCAGTACAAGGGAACTGGTCATGCTATATCTGGCTCTATTTGAATCCCAGTGGGTGGAGCCCGTGGTGGACAGCGGCTAGAGACAGGTGGGTCCAGGGTCAAAAGGGGGAGGGACCAGAGGGGGGAAACATGGAGCTTCACCATCTTCCCTCTCTCTCTGTGCCACCCCTTTGCTGTTGCATCACCCATGCTCCCCAATCTGCATGAAATCAGCCAAGGGCTGCAAGTTGCCCACGCCTAAGCGATAGCTTTTATCTAACGGCCCACTCCAGAAACGAGCGCTACCTGGATGGTGGAAGCAGAACCAAGCAGAACTCTTGGGTAGACACATATTTCAATTGAGATGACCTGTGACTGTCCAGGTGTTATTGGACTCCCAACTTGCACTATCCCCAGCACCAAAGCTGGGTCACCAAAGCTAGCATGGCCAATGGTCAGGGATGATGGGAACTGTAGTCTTTCAACATCCAGAGGACATCAGGTTCCCCACCTCCGGTTTAGAAAAATTCATGCTAAATCTGAGCATCCATGTTTGGACGTAGTATGCCTCTGAATTCCAGATGTCAGGAGAAAAGGCAGAAGGCAGTTCTTCTATTCCACAGAAGTAAGGCACACTTTCCTGAAAAGCTCCTACAGAAGGACCATTCATAGCCAGGGAAACAGGTGTGGAGATGAATTTGGGTCACCAAAGCCCCCCCCCACACACACACACCTGCAGGCAGCGTGGTGTGCTTTATGAGTCTTTTCCCAGGCACTGCAGACATTTTCTCATACTCTTTCCTATGGCCTTAGGGCCTTAGAAACTTAGTTTTTTAGAAAGAAAGAAAGAAAGAAAGAAAGAAAGAAAGAAAGAAAGAAAGATCACACAGAATACACATGCAGGGGAAGTGGGAGCAGGAGAGGCTTTGCTGCTGCCGCCTCCACATGGCATGATGCCCCGAGAAAAGACAGTAGGGAAGTAAAACGGACTTCCAGAAATCTGACTTGCTTCCAGAGATTATGTATACCCGGCTGCCCGGCCCTGGCCTTGGGGCAGCAGCTGTTGTTGGGAGAATCTGTGGGAGGGCGATAATGCCTCATTAAACCACCCAGGGCAGCATCCAGCTCAGCAAAATAGAAGCACATACCTGACGAAAGAAGTCATCTGCGTAACAGTTGTTGGGAAAGATTGGGAGATGAAAGAGGTAGAAGTTTGTGTTCCTGCGCTCCAGGGATGGTGCTTCTCTTAATTCCCAAAAAACGACGGTGGCTTTTTTGCCCATGGGGTGAGCCCAGGACAGTTTATATGTTTAACAAATGGCAAAGCCTTTCCTGTACAGTGCTATTTCAGGCAAGCATGTGCCTTTATGGAAAAGGGGTGTTCGCACATAGAAAACTTGTCAGGGAGAACTAGCAGAACTCTTCTTGCTGACTTTCTAGTTTCTCTGGCTGGTGAGAAGGATGCTGGCACCTGCACCCAAACCCTGTTGCTATGCCAGATCACCAGCAGGGCAACCCTGTGCCTGGTCTTCTCAGAAGTAGGTCCCGTTGAAAAAAAAGGGGTGGGTGGGAAGTGGATCCCATTGACTTCAGTGGCACTTGCCACTAAGAAAGTGTTCCTAGGATGGCTTCCTTTGTCAGCTTGTCTGTTCTCTTGAAGACCCTGTGAGGTTTTGATCCTGCGGCATTATGATGTGCTGGCAGTGATTTAAATGCTGCAGCAACTCTCATGAGGCACAAATGTTTGGTCGCGCTTTTTATCAGCGCTTAGTAAATATCCGTCCGCAGGCTCGATGGGCATCGGGGTGGCAATGGAAGCTGCTAATAGCAGCTGGCAGAGGGCACCATTAATCTGAGAATGTCACAGCACTCTCAGCAGGGTCTGGTTAATGAGACCCTGGCAGAGCATTAAAAGTAAATAAACTAGCAAGCAAGAAGTGGTTTGGGCCACGCTGAATTCAGGGCTGAAATAATGAGCAAATGTGACCTTCCCCAGGGACTTGACCTCAGGAGGCTGCCCAGGTTGGCCTTTGGAAGAAGAGGCCACAGTTGCAGCCCATTTGGAGGCAATGTCTCTTGCTACCAGGATCCTGACCGAGTGCTCTCCTCTGCTGCTTTCTGGATGTGCATGAAGCTGCCTGTTGGACTTACTTAAGTGAGCCTATTCTTCCATCTGCCTCATGGGTAGGCAAACTAAGGCCCGGGGACCAGATCCGGCCCAATCACCTTCTCAATCCGGCCTGCAGACGGTGCAAGAATCAGCGTGTTTTTACATGAGTAGAATCTGTCCTTTTATTTAAAATGTGTCTCTGGGTTATTTGTGGGGCATAGGAATTGGTTCATTCCCCCCCTTCAAAACATAGTCCAGCTCCCCACAAGGTCTGAGGGACAGTGGACTGCCCCCCTGCTGAAAAAGTTTGTTGACCCCTGCCTCATCTGGCCGCAGAACTCCTGCTGTCTGAGATGGTTTAGAAACTCTGCAGATTCTGCTACTGATCTCCACAAAGGAAGACCTGTGGCTCAAGAGCATTGCATGCAGAAGGTCCCAGGCTCCATCCCCAGTTAAGACCAGGAGAGAGGGTCTGCCGTGGGGACAACATTGAGGGCAAGATGAGCCAATGGTGTGATTTGGCAGAAGGCAGCGAGGTAGAGGATGGATGGCATAGGAGCGAAGGCAAAAGCATGTTTCTCTACAGATTAACCACGGTGTGCAGCCATCAGAAAACAGGCCAGCAAAGTAGATGGCCATCCACACTGCAGGGGTTGGACTAGATGACCCTCAGGGTCCCTTCCAACTCTACACTTCTATGATATGTGAGCTTGTGTTTTGTTTTCCCTCATACAAATGAATAGCATCCATTCAGGGGAGAAAATCAAACTCTGGGATACTGTTTCTGGGGTGGGGAACTAAGCCTGTCCTCTGCCCTAGAACGAGATGTAGGATTTGTCACCTGCCCAGCTGCTTCTCAGAGTTGCAGCTTGTTGTGTTTCTGCATGAGTCACTGTTGGGAACCTTCCTCCTCTGGACTGGAAATAGGCTGTGCAGAGATGTGCAGTGACTCGTGCAGAGATGCAGCAGGCAACCCACTTTGTGGATGGCTGGTTTCGTGGAAGCCTTTGCTTAATTCATTTCTCATGTTCCACTTTTCTAAGCCTATTTCTCCTGTTGGCCTGACACACGGAAGGAAGTTTGGAATAAGTTAACAAAGACAGCAGCCTCCAGCCAGCCCTGCTTCTTGGGCAGGGCAGGGCTAGAGTGTTCCCGCCTCCCTTCCTGCAAGTGCCCTATTGCCTGCTTCTCCTATTCTGATCCAACTGGAGGTGGTTGGGTGTGTGTGTGTGTGTGTGTGTGTGTGTGTGTGTGTGTGTGTTCATATTGGCTCTCCTCCCAAGGATCAGTTTAACACCAAAAAATGTCAGATCATGTTAGATGCTACAAAAGCAAGCCATTCGCTAGCTGTCAGGGTGGTTTTGGTGGGCTTGTTCGTAAGTGTCTGGAGGGAGAGGATGCGATTAGTGGTTTTGTTTTTCTGGGGTGGAATCTTAAGCTGGCTTCCTTTTGAGGCTGCTTGATAGCTAGTTGGAAGTTTCTATAAAGAAGCGCAGCATAACCAGGGCTAAGTACACTCTGCCATCTCTTCACTGCCACCCACAATCCACAGTCTGTGCCAAACCGACCCAGATTCTGCCCCCAGAAAATGCCTGTTCATGCCAAAACAAAACTAATACGCAGATAACCTGGGAGGGGACAGGGAATGATATATATCACTCACTCCTGTCCAGCTTCCTGCTGAATTGGAAGTTAGCACCAGTCAAGGTGTGCAACTCTTCCTGAACGATCTCCACACCTGTGAAGGCTAGATTTTAAAATGAAAGCAGAGGCTTCCAGGATGCTGTCTTCTGCGCCAAATATTGAATATTCTGTGGCATGATACATTCAAACATGCACAGAATGTACTTGACTCTAAATGCAGCCAACTGCCCTGGTTTTTGGTTTTTTGGTGTGTTTTTTAAAAGGAGGTTTAAAATTAATGAGACTACTCTCTTGCTCAAACCAAGCCTCTTGTTGATTTCATTGGGATTTGAGCACAACTGGTTTTCAGTGGATCAGCACCACTAGAATGGCTTTGGGATCTGGATTACATTGAATTTTGCATGGAAACAGAATTGCAGCATGGATTATTTTGTTACTTGGAGTTAACTGAAGCGGAAACAATGCACAATGATTCTAGTCCTCAGTGTGGCTGCTTTGATTGACTGGCTAGCTGTCAGATAGATTTCTACGTCTCCTTTCAGCTGGTTCTTCCAAGCTGGCCAGAGGCAGTTTTGTTTGGGAAAGGCAGCGTCTGCCACGGGGTCTGGTCTTTCTGGCACCAGATATTCTTCTGTGGCCAGGAGGGCTCTTTGCTCTCCCTTGCAGGCTCCTGGTCATGCTTTCCTCCCCACCTGCATCTTCTCTCTGCCAGTTACGCATCTCTTTGCCTTACACCACATGTCTCTTCCGCAGCATGAACAAACCTGCCCCTTCATTGTGGTCATCAGCTGAGGCCCTGCTCTGGGTGCTGCCACCTTTGGGAGTTAGGTGGGGGCTATTGAGGAAATGGCCTCCTACGGCAGTGACCTGATTGTGGAATAGAGTACTGTCCCCAGAGATCTTCATTTGGCAACTACATTACTATCCTTTAGACATCCAGTAAATACCATTTTGTTGCCAGGGGCTTTTGGGGAATCATAGCGTCATCTCTCTGGCATTACTGCCTGCTTTGCTGGTGGTGGGTCTGTTGCTGGAGGGATTTATGTGGAGGCTGGACACCCATCGGTTAGAGATGGTCCAGCTCTGAATTTCCTTCATGAAGGAGGGGGCAGTTTAGGGGAAGTTTAGGGGAAGGGAACCCTTTTGGAGGGAGTGCTGAGGGCCACATTCCCCCAGTGGAAAGCTGGCAGTAGGGGGGGGGCAGCAATGTGGGGGGGGGGGAACGACCAGACACACCCAGATACTCAGTCATACATGAAAAGCTATTTTTAATGGAAACAGAGACATATATTTAATTCTTAGGAACTCTGCTCAGGTTTTACGTTTCATTATCTCCATATACTTAAATTTGGGGGGGGGGGGTCAGTTAAAAATCATGAGCACCATTTTCTGGTTCAAAAAGCAGAAACACTGGACAAATGCAAATAGCACCAAGGCCTTATAGCTATTCAAAATTTGAAACGCAATTGCAACCATTGAACGTTCATGTTTGCACTTACAAGTACATGGGCAGTTTTTGCATGTTGGCAAACCTACCTCTCTGCTAAGACATTTCCACCTCTGCTTTGATCACCTTCTGGCAGATCTTCTTGCAGAAGAAGGAGCTGCCACTGGGCACTTTGCATGTTCTCCAAGTCCCTTAATGCCCTAGCTCAGGAGTGGGGAACCTGTGGCCCTTCAGATGAAGCTGCTCTGCAACTCTCATCAGCCCTAGCAAACATGGCCAATGGCCCAGAGTGATAGGAGCCGTAGCTCAGCAGCATCTGAAGGGCCAAATGGTCTCTGGTGAACAGTTGATGAAAGAGATGCTCCACCCCTTGACTAGATGGCCTGCCAGATGTGTTAGTGCAGACATGTCCAACCGGTCGATTGTGGGTGTGATCCTGGTCAATGGTGGGATTAGATAAAGTGGGCAAGGAATATAGCCTCCTCCCAGCGCTGGGTCCTTCCATTGCCGCAGCAGGGAAGGCCAGGCCGGGCGGCAAGTGCAAGGATTGTTGTCCAGCCCAGCCTTCACTGGTCCTTGGTCCCTTTGACAATGGGAGGGAAGGAGGGGGGGCAGGCGCTTGAGCCGGGGGAGAGAAGCTGACTGCCTCCTCAGAGAGAGAACTTTTGCCTCCTTTCCCTCCCCCCCTTAAACTCCCCCCTCCCACGTCCAGTTAGCCACCTCCTTCCACACACGCACCTCGCGCATGCTCCTTGTTCCTCCAGTGACAATGGGTAGGTCACTGCCAGTTTTTTTATACTGGGAGTAGATCGCAGTCTCTTGGAAGTTGGACATGTCTGTGTTAGTGTATTTGATAGTATTTGGCAATTGCTTTATTTTGCATTGTTAGTCACCTTGAATACCTTGCAGTGGAAAGGTGGGGAATAAGCATGTTAAATACATATAAACCTCCTGGCGTGCCGGAAGGTGTTGAACTGCAACTCCCATCATTCCTGACTATTTGCTGCCCTGGGTGGGGCCGATGGGACTTGTAATCTGAAAACATCTGGAAGATGCCAGGTTGGAGAAGTCTGCTTCAGAATGCTAACCACTATTTTGTGGTGGGCATTGAAGGAGCTGCCACTGGGTACTTTGCATGTTCTCCAAGTCCCTTAATGCCCTAGCTCAGGAGTGGGGAGCCTGTAGCCTTCCAGATGAAGCTGCTCTACAGCTCTCATCAGCTCTCATCAGGTAGATGTGAGACAGCTGTCTTTTGGAGAAGCCTGCTCAACATTCTGGAACTTTTCACTGAGGAAGCTTTGCCGGGCTTCCTAGAAATGCCACCGTTCTTTGGAACTCCGATTGCAAGCCACTGCTTTGAAACAGCGTGCTTCAACCTTGGGGCTGCAGGTGCTGTTGGACTGCAACTTCCTGGCTGGGGATGATGGGAGTTGTAGTCCAACCACATCTGAATGGCACCAGGCTGGGGAAAAGTTTATCTAAGGAATACAGCTTAGTTCAGTAAAAGCTCAAAGTGGCACAAACGGCAAAACCTAGTGGAATCTGTTATGGGCACATACTGATCAGTGCATTTTCCTGTCATTTCCACAGCCGCCGTGAAGCTCTGCGTCTCCTTGCGGGTCCCCCAGACCATCCCCATGGACCTGCGGATTGGACAGCGTCTCGCCAAACCTGGCCCTGACACTGCCTTGCTGGCTTTGAAGCAGACGCAGCAGCTGCAACACCAGCTCTTCCTGGCTAGTTTGCACCCCCGACTGGAGTACCAGCAAGTGGAGCAACTCAGCCACCAACACCTGCGGGTCAGTATCCTGCGCTTTCTCAGGGTTGGGTGAGGGAAGCAGGTGATGCATACATATACTGCCCCAAAGAGCAGTTAGTCTCCAGTCAGCTTTGCCTCACTTGGCTTCCTGATGCTTCTCATGGGGCTTCTTTGGCAGAAGCGCTCCTTTTGCACTTCGGTAGCAAACATTGTTAGGAAACATTGTTTCACACATACGGACTTCTCCTCTCCAGCCAAAGACTTCCTGTGTTATTGAGCCATTGCAGGGGGTTGGACTGGATGACCTTTGAGGGCCCCTTCCAGCTCTACAATTTTATGATTCTATGAAAGAACTGTGGTGCTATAGGGGACTCTCCATAATCCCAGGAGCTGCTGCTCTTCCGTCTGATCAAGAGGCCACCAAGTTCTCTAGCCTGCCTCATCTGCTCACTTAGTTCCACAGATAGGCCATGCAGTTACCTCAGGCTATATATACCCAAAGCAAATTTTGTACCATCGTATGTTGGCAACTGGAGCCCTGTCATCTGGTGGTTGTCTGTGACCTTCCTTTCCCAAATGATGCAAAGTGTTGGTGGGCATTTTTTGCCATGGATGGAGAAGGTGCCAACAGTAGCATGTTGGCAAAGCTCAGCTTCTGTGAGGAATGTCAGATGGGAGACAGTCACCCCAGACAGGGTGTGAGGACAGGAAGAGAAGGGGTTAACAAGGCAATGGCAGGTGAGTGGGATGACCTAATTGCATATAGGAACTGGAAGGGAGGGGAGCAATGAAAGGGGGTAGTAGATTGAAAGACAGGAACCTGAAGGGAGTATGGGTCCAGTCACCAGGGGCAGAGTGCATGCTTCAGCTGCAATACCAGGATCAGTCCCTGGTTTTCCAGTTAAAAAAACAAGTAGAAGGAGATCCTGAAGAGCAGGTGCCATTTAGGGTAGAAAGATCCAGACTCAGTGGACACATAGGCCTGTAGGTTGGGTCTGACTTGGACGCAGCTCCTGAAAGTGAGTCGGGTTGGCAGAGGGAAGGACTCTTGGACTCCATCCTTGATATGCTCATCAAACCTCGTCTTCTCTGCATTTCCAGGTGTCGATGGAGCCACCGCCTCAGGATCCCATGCCTGGGAAGCAGGAACAGGAGCTGCGGCTGCTCTTGAATAAAGACAAAAGCAAACGCAGTAAGAGCCACTCACTTTCTCCTTCCCCCATGCCCCCCTGACTGGAGTGCCCATGGTTCCTTCCTTGCTGTTCCATAATCTTGTGTCACCTACTCTTTTCTACCTGCTATGTGACATGATGTGTCTAGCAATGGCGACTGGCGCCCATTGGACTGGTAGGGCAAGAGGCTGGCAGGCCAAGCACAGGGTGGATCCAGAGCCAGAGCCAATCATGGGCAGAGCCAACTGATTCTCGGTTTGTCATCCCGGCTCAGTTCCACAAGGGGCAAATCAGAGACCAAGGAGGAAGCTGGCAGCCAGTGCTGCCCCCTAGATTGGTCATAAGTAGGAAGGTGGCGACTGGCTGAGGACAAAATGAGGCTTTTGCTGATGCTGCTGTTACATTTATTACCTGCCCTTCACCAGCTGGGGTAGGTTGCAACAATTAAGAAAGTTTAAATGGTTTACAGGAACAGGGTGAGCCCTGAAGACACACATCTCAGGTCTTGAAAGGGTAGGGTGAAGAGGTCTTCAGCATTCACTGAAGAAGCCAGACGTACCTCTGTGGGGAGGGAATTCCACAGCTTAGGGGCTACCACGAAAACACGCCCTCTCCCACCTCACACCCCAAACTTCTTTGGGAGGTGCAACTACCAAGCGGGTCTTCTGGTGAGCTTAACCCCCAGGAGGATCTGTAGGAAAGGAGGCAGAAGCCAGAAGCCAGAACAGCAAGAGGGATCTGGCTTCTGGGATAGCCGCGCGCAGCCTCTCCCGGGCAGCAGCATGAATTCTCCCCTGCGCACGGCTAAGCAAGAAGCCAGGACAGCTAGCAGGATCGCAGGGCAGCGATCCCACTTGCTGTCCTGACTTATGGGCTGCGCGCGGCTAAGGCTCCCCCAAGAGCCGCACACACGCTACATGCGGCTCTTTAAATGGAGCGCTGAGCAGAGCCTCCTGCCTGCATTCGCTCCATAAGACACACACACATTTCCCCTTACTTTTTAGGAGGGGAAAAGTGCGCCATAGAGCGAAAAATACGGTACCGTAGTTTTCGCTCCATTACACGCATTTTTTTCCTCCTAGAAAGTAAGGGGAAATGTCTGTGCGTGTTACGGAGCGAACCTCCGTGGTTTCCAGCGGGAGAAGAGCCGCTGAATGGGGAGGAGAGAGGGACAGAGTTCCTGCTTCTTTAAAGGAGCAAAGTGGGAGGGGAGAGGAGCCGCTTACACGAGTGTAAGCGGCTCCTGTCCGGTTGGCTCCTTTAAAGCAAGCAGGCTTTCTGTATCTCTATCGTCCCCAATCAGCGGCTCTTCTCCTGCTTTGCTGGAAATAGCAGGAAATATTTTCAGCTCGCTAAGGGGGGGGGGAGGAGGGAGAGAAGCAGAGCCTGCTTGCTTTAAAGGAGCAAACCGGGAGAGGGGAGGAGCTGCTTACACGAGTGTAAGTGTCCGGTTGGCTCCTTTAAAGCAAGTAGGCTCTCTGTATCTCCTCCTGCTTTGCTGGAAATAGCAGGAAAGATTTTCAGCTTGCTAAGGGGGGGGGGGGGAGAGAAGCAGAACCTGCTTGCTTTAAAGGAGCATACCGGACAGGAGCCGGCTCGTGTAAGCGGCTCCTGTCCGGTAGACTCCTTTAAAGCAAGCAGGCTCTCTGTCCCTCAAGCAAAGTTTTTCAGCTCGCTAAGGGGGGGGGGGAGGAGGGAGAGAAGCAGAGCTTGCTCCATGCATGCTCCTTGTCCCTTGAGTGCTTTTCCTTCCCTCCCCACTTAAAACATGGTTACAAAGCACGGATCCACATGGATCCTCAGGATTTTTGCACTGGGTCACCCCAAATTCACCAGCAGATCACATAGCATGTCCATGGCTACAGTTTGCACCAAAAAAATCACGCACCCACTGTTGCCTGGGGCTGCAGTGGTGCAAAAACGTGGTTACAAACATGGATCCACATGGATCCTCAGGATTTTTGCATTGGGCCACAGCATGAACCACAAAAATCATACATCCACTGTTTCGTGTAGAATATTTTTTTTCTTATTTTCCTCCTCTAAAAACTACATGCGTGTTATGGTCGGGTGTGATTTATCGAGCGAAAAATATGGTAATTCCCTAGTAAGGGTGTCTAGGAGTGTCGGTTTAGAGATATAAACATTCTGGATTTATTGCAGACACAAAGCGGAAAGGGTTTAAATTTGTAAACAAAAATTCATGTCTTGAGAATTGTTTGCAATATTTGACTCTAGGTAAACTTGGGAATAATATATGGAGATGTTTTCAATAGCTATCATTTCTTAAATTATTATTATTTCTTCTGTGAAAAGTTCATATTCCCTGTTGTGTATAACTGTAGATATGGCAGTATGTTTAAAAATCATATTATTGAATGTCTGTGTGAAGAAATGGATGCATCAGACAGGGAACAGTTAAGTCATTTGCAAATAATAATGCACAATGGATGCATAACCCTGATTGATATCTTCATAGAGAGACGTCTGATATGCTTTTGAATGAAAACTCAACACACTGTTAATTCAGTAGCAGATACAATTCTAAACACAGGATGCATAACAATAGTATGAATCCAGTTTGCCCACCCCCTGCAAAAAAAATCAAAAATCAAATCAACATTCTCTTTTGCAGATAAATGTCCCAAACACGAAATACCAGTAAGTGGTAAGGTGCAAATACCCATAGAAGTAAAAGGAGAGCTTTCACAAATCCGTAACCATATGTGAAAGATGTTATTGTGCTGACAGCAAAACATAAATTCAGTATCTACTGAAACTATAAAGACTCAACAGATTTAAAGCATGAGTATTACATTCACTCTCAGTAGTATCTCATGCCTATGAAGTAAAAAATGGTAAAGGACCCCTGGAGGGTTAAGTCCAGTCAAACTTGACTATGGGGTTGCAGCACGCATCTCGCTTTCAGGCTGAGGGAGCTGGCGTTTGCCTGCAGACATCTTTCCAGGTCATGTGGCCAGCATGACTAAACCATGATAGAAACAAGAGTGCATGAAAATGCCATTTACCTTCCCACCACAGCGGTACCTATTTTTCTACTAGCAGTGGCGTGCTTTCGAACTGCTGGGTTGGCAGAAACTGGGACAGAGCGACAGGAGCTCACCCCATCGTGGGGATTTGAACTGCCAACCTTCTGATTGGCAAGCCCAAGAGGCTCAGTGGTTTAGTGCCTATGAAAGCTAATGGCGCAATCAGGGGTTGGATCCTGACGGTGTTAGTTGCACTTTCCATTGAAACCAATGATTATTCAGACATGACCAACTTTTCACATTGACTTCAGTGAGTCCTGAGTGTAATCAACTTTGTTTGGATGCAGCTACTGCTTCTTTAAGTTACCACAGTACTCCTTATTGTTTTCATTGTGACATACCATAAACTGTCAAAAAGAATCACAAGGCAATTCGGAAGGCTTTAACATAATGTTATGTGAGATTTTTTTTTGGGGGGGGGGGAGACCCTCAGCACATTGGATGTAGGTTTCTGTCCCCCTCCTCATTTACTTGTGTTGGGATCTAACTGACCCCATTTCCCTTTTCATTAACCCCTTAAATGTAAGCATACATGGTACACATCCAAAGCAGGGAGAAGTGAAACACCTCAAAAATTAACCCCCTTAAAAATTGAAAGAACTAATCAAATATGAAATTCCTACAGGTGGGTGGGAATTTTAGATCCTTTGTATAATCCGTGGGGTTAAGCTGCAACTACAAATGCAGAGGAAGGTTAAACCAGGAAACGGGGAAATGAAAAATAAGCAAACCGCCCTCCTTTTCCTCCGGTGTTGTTTTTCTCAGACCCTCCTATCGCTAATTCCATCTCTTCCTGTCTGCCTGGCATGCAGGAGTCATGATAAGGCTGCCTGAACATTGCGCTAGATGTCTGCTGCTTCCCCCCACCTTTTTTAACGTATGGATATTGTAACAGAGCAAAAATCCCACAAGAGTTGAGAAACTTGCCTGCTTTGGCAATAGTCGTTTGCTGCCTGCAGTGATGATGTGAGGCAGATATAGCTCCCATCTGTGCTGTGTTACTCCAGCATCACAGAGCTTGCCTAGGAACAGGTGTGGGTGTGTCAGTGCAGTACAAAATTGGAAGAGGCTTCACGGCATGCAAAAATGTTTGCTGGCTGAGTGTCCCCCCCCCCCACCTCCTTTGGCCACTAACAGATGCAGTTTTGTAAGATGCAGGACATTTCCATGTAACCAGCATGTTCCATTGGGCACATTCGTCATTCGTCAGGGATGCAGATGGACCAGTCAAACCTAAGCTTCTTCAGCAAGGTGATAAGGGAGCCGAAAGGGTAAACTTGCTCCCCCAAAATCATCAGTAAGAAAACACTCATTGTGTTTTGAACCAAGTTGCTTCTCAACAGCAGGTATTAAAAACAGTGGGAAGAGTGGCCTCTTCAGCAGTCACCCTTAAGCAACCATTAAGAAAAGCACAGAATTCAGAGGCTCCATAGATCCCTGCACACATGAATTCTCATGCTCCTGGGAAGGGCCATAGCTCAGTGGTAGACTTCATGCTTTGTGTGCAGAAGATCCCAGATTCAATCCCAAACACCTCCAGGTGGGGTGGGGGAGACAGACATTAGACTTTGTCAGACCTTTGCTGAGCTCTTGGAGAGTACGGGCATTAAATGTGTCACTGGTGGTCATGGCAGTGCTATTTGTTTATTTTATAGCAAGAACAGGAGTAATGATTTCCTTTGGGACCACATCACAGGGAAAGGGGAGATTTAACCCTTTCCTCCACAACTTCAATCGCAATGGCAACCCCTCTGTGTACTGCAATTAGTGATGGGGGAAAGCTTCCATTGGTCCTAAAGGGACCTTTCCCCATTGCCCATTCTGTGTACTGCTGCTCCATGTGGTGAACTATGGGAACTACAGCTTAGAGCCACTTCCCTGGTAGTAAGTATTCTAAGGCTCAGGACTGGCCCTGCCCACCGTGGCTGGCCTTTGGGCAGTTCTAGACAGGAAGAAGGCCTATAAAAGGCTTCCTGTTTTGACTCGGGAGCTGTCAAAGAAGTAAAGCCTTTGGTTCTGAGTGTGCTGTGTCCTTCTGCCCCTCGGTTTACAGCCCCAGTCTTGATACAAGAGCACAGCGCACATGACGGTGCCCAGCCTTCTCCATCCTGGTCCCTGCCAGCTCTTTCAGACTACAGCTCCCATCATCACTGATCATTGGCCATGCTGGCTACTGCTGATGGGCGTCATAATCCAAAACATCGGAAGAGCACCAGGCTGCGGAGACCTGGCATAGTCTATGACACATGTTAAATGTGGGAGCACAGGAGAAATGGGTGACCAGAGCTCAGCATCCTGCTAGGCACCTGCTGTTCTTAGCTCAGCCAGCACCTTCCTGGAGCACCTTGTGCTCCTGCCTGCACTTCCCTCGTGGCATATAGTGGTCCAGGCGATACAAGCAATCATGGGGCAGGCTGATGCTCGATGAAATAGGGTGTGTCACGGTGTGTACTTGAGCAGTGTGGCAGCCCTCCGTGAAGCACAGCAGTGCAAGGAAATAAATAAGCTGTGTAACTCGCCCTCGTTGCCCCGAGACAGGATATCCTATGTCTCAAGCATTCCTGGCAGATGCCTACCCAACTGTGCCATGAAACTGCCCAGCCAAGAGATTCTATAGCTTCCTCCATTTGGTGATTTACTCCATTGCTGGACTACTTTAGCTCACGACTGGTGTGTTCCTGGAATGGCACAATGGCCACTTCCCATGGCTTTCTCCTGTGATGTTCCAGTGAAGAAGGACTCCTGGAATCATGGGATGAGGTAGATCATGGCTCTCAGGTTTGGAGGTTCGGAGCTGCTGCCATGGGTAGTACCCACGTGCTGCACCCATCCCACATGATTCCCAGCTTCCCAAACTGTGTAGGATCAAGACCCAAGAAGAAGCAACCACATCACTCCAGAAATGTGTGAACCAGGCTGAAGAGCAGCCTAGTAGCAGAGAAAACTGCATGGGTTGGGTTCTGGAATCTCCTTGCTAGGCAGGTTTGGGAGCCTACCTGCAGGAATGCTTTAGCCCAGGAGCAGAGAACATGTGGCACTCCAGATGCTGCTGGACTAGAACTCCCATCATCCTTGTCCATGCTTGCTGGGGCTGATGGGAGATGGAGTTGAACAAAATCTGGAGGGCCAAGGATCCACAGTCCCTGTTTTTGATACAGAATATCAGAGATAACTGGGACAAACTACATGTCCCATTTGATGACTCACATCTTGGTGATTCACCTTCACAGTTGTGCTGCTGGCAAGGTAGGGAGCTAGTGGCATTTCTTAATCTTTAGCCTGGTTGTATCTTCCTGTAAGTCTGACTCCAGCTTCTTTACATCCCCGGTGGGTGGAATGAACAATTCGCCCCATGCACTTTCTGGCATCCTTCAAAGGACTGGCCCATAATTCTCTTTTGAGGGCTGCATTCTCCGGGGGGCAGGGCTGATCTGTCAGGGGCTGCATGCTGGTGCTCCATTTTGTCTCTTTCTGCTACCCATCCTCTGCTCCTTGCCACTCACATGAAATTTCATCCAAGGGCCACATGAAGCCCACTCCCTGCTGTAATTCAGTGTAACTGGATGCCGTGTGTTGCCAGTAGTGTGGAAAAGGCCATGAGGGGCAGCACTCCTGTATTTATCCTGTATTTTATTCTGTGAACTGCCTGGAGATCTTATGATGAAGGGTGGTCTATAAATCAAATAAATCAATAAATTAATAAAAATAAGCTGAAGTGAGTGTATAGATGGGGCTGTGAGTTGACCAGCAGGACTATTCAGAAGCAGATGGATGAGTTTGGTGGTTGATCAGGAAAAGAAACTGGTGGATGGCCCTGCCTCAGTAGCTAGCTAATTTAGGTCTCTCGCATTTCTAACATATTTAGGTGGTTCATGTCAGTAGAAACCAGGGGCACCCAATTTCTCATACTGCTGATGGCATTGGTCCCCATATGTTAACCCTTCCTGCCATCTAGCGTCCAGCTCTAGAGCTGCACCTTCCCTGTTTCACGGGTTTCTGTTTTCCCTTCCTTCAAATCACCTGTTGTTCGAAGCTTCTTCTCCCTTAGTCTCAGCCCATGTGATGCACTGCTTAATGGTCCAAGTGAGCTGTGTTGCTCTTGCATTGTAAGTGTGTTCAACCCCACAGATTCTAAATTGGAGAGCAGCTGTGTCTCCCACCATTTCCTAGAATACGTCTTCATGCGCATTGTGGTAGCCAAGTATCATCAGGAGAGAAAGCTTCTGAGGTCTGGAGCCTGCACCATTTGAACATTGTAATCTCAAATGTTTTTCAGACCAAGGAGTGACTCAGAAAGTTACACCCAGCTGTTGTTGTTTTCAGATAATAACACTCAAAGTAGCCCTGCAGATCATAGGATCTGCATAAGATCCTGAGATTTTTCAAAATTAGAACAATGGGCTGGCTTGCACCCGTTTCTTCCTGGATAGATACAACTCTCCTATTTTATTTTTATTTATTGAATTTATATACCTGGGGGTCTGGTGTTTGTGTGTGTGCATCATACACAGCATAAATTATAGTAGAGAAAGAAAAATACACATTGTAGAGTCCAGTCCTATATGTTGCTACTCAGAAAGAAGTCCCACTGAGTTGGCATAGGGTTGCCGCCATCACATTGTATTAATAAAAAGCATTTGGTAGTGACAGTATAGGTAGATGAAAGGATACAATATCAATCTGAAATCCCTGTCTTTAGCTGAGGATGGCAGACTTACTCTATTGTAAATGGAATTTCTTATCTAGTGGGGCTGTAATGTTCTTGCACTGGTTATTTTTTTAAAAATGTAACTTTACAAAATCCATACATGCCACTCATTTCACAACCACCATTGTGAGCTGAGTCTGTAATGCACCTGTTTTACACATAGAGAACTGAGGCTGAGATGGTGACCTAGGCAGTCCTTGGCTAGGAGGAATGTGAACTTCAGCCCCTTGGCCCAAGGCCCATCCATAGCACTCTGCTGGGGTGGTTTTATAGTGATTGGAAGCAGCCTACATTCTGGCTTGCACTCACACCTTTTGGGTCTGCTGAGAGACACCCCTGGGAATTCCTCTCAGTCACTTCCCATGCTGTGTCAGCACTTTGGAGGTGGTTCTGATACTGGAAACAGCAAGCTGGTTCTTGGGAAGACACAGGAAGGGTGGCCTCATCCAATTTCTGAGCGTGTTTTCCCTTAAAGCAGTGTTTCTCAAACTTAGGTCCCCAGCTGTTGTTGGACCACAACTCCCATCATCTCTGACCACTGGTCCTGCTAGCCAGTGCTCCCCCCCCCCCGGTACTCAAGAGTACGCAGTGCCGACACCTCGTTTTTGTTGTTAAATTTGTGGCACTTACTGTAACAACTTCATGATGAGTACCAGCACCCATTTTTCTAGAAAAGAAGCATTGCTGCTAGCTAGGGATGATGGGAGTTGTAGTCAGCTGGGACCCAAATTTGGAAAACATTGCCTTAAGAACATAAAGAAAAGTCTGACCCTTCTAGTCCAACATTTCATTCTCATAGTATCCAACCCGATACCTGTAGGAAACCTGCAAGCAATTCTACATAACATAAAAGTGCTCTTAAGGTGCATGTGAGAGTGCGTGCTTTCATCCTGCTCCTTGATCTCTCATAGGTGTTCATAGAGAAGCAGCACAGCTCTTGCTGTGCCTCCCACAAACCTGCACTTCTTTGAGCTGTGATGATCAAAGCAGGGTAGCTCCTGCACACAGCTGGCAACTCTTCTCTCTGATCATTATGATGTGCAAAGTAGGCATCTCTGCAGCTCTAGGTCAGAGTGCCCCCCTTCTGCCCCCAATGCCACACCACCTGGAGCCATGCAATGAACAGTTGAGGGCTGTGAGGAGCTTGACCCTTATTCTGCTAGGCCCCACAGCCAATCAGGGAGCAGGGTGGCTTAGCATTTGAGAAAAGGCCAAAGCTTTTGGAGCTTCTTACTGGGGGGGGGGGTTCATGGGAGACACGGTGGAAAGTTTTGTGAATGGTGAGGATACGGAGGGGGCGGGATTGTGGTACGAGCTGGGGCCATTCAATGAAGGAGGTTAGCAGAAATTGGTTTGGACAAAGCTGCTGCTGAGTGGTGGAGCCCATGCTGTGCAAGGAGAAGATCTCGAGTCCAGTCAATGGCATCTCCAGGTAGAACCAGAATAGGATGGTTCACCTTTGGCCATCCCGATGTGGCTGGACTACAAACTCTCCCTGACCATTGACCATGCTGGCTGGGGCTGATGGGAATTGGAGTCTAACAACATCCAGAGGTGGGCATCCTTGGTTTATATACAATACTGTGGTAGGTGGGCCCATTGGTCTGAGTTGAATTAAGATGACTTCCTATGACAAAGAGAAAAAAACTTGGTGTGTTGCTAACTTTTGCAACTTACTATCACCACATTATGAGGATTAAAGGGGGGAACATTTGCCTTCATGTCCTACCAAATGTCTCTTTTGACAAGTGAGAATGGCAAGCTGCTTCTTTTAAAGCACACACTCCTCTTCTTAAGTGAATCCATTCTCTAATTAGTTATTGAAAAGCGTTAGCATGCATTTTGAGTTTAATCAAATTCCCAGTGATTTGCTACCAGTGGGTTGATACAGCTTCAGGGGCTGTGGCTTTTGCTGAAAGGAGCTGAAGCCTAATTCTGATGGGTGGCAGGTGCTAAAGACGGCTCTGAGCTGTGTCTCGGTGGCATCGTCTCATGATGGTTTTTTGCTCAACAGGTGCTGTAGCGAGTATGGTTGTGAAGCAGAAGCTGGCTGAGGTCATCCTGAAGAAACAGCAGGCCGCTCTGGAAAGGACCAATGCACCAGTCATTACATACAGGTGATCTGGTTGTAGATGCATATGGGTCAATACATACATGTATGCTGGCTGTGTCCTGTGCCAGGTCTCAGTTCTTGTTAAAGCCCAAACCCCAAAGAATGTAAAACAGAAATGGCTTGGCTATTGATCTCCAGCTGGTTGGATTGATTTTATACCCTGGGTTTCACCCTGATTTATCCAGATGTGAGCGCCCTTGATTTACACCATTTTCACACACAGCATATGCTCATATCATCTTCTGCACCCATACTATGAACATTAAACCTCCATTGGCTAGAATGGACATTCTGGATGAAGAAGACAATCCTGCATGCTCCTGGTCCTTGGGCAAGGCCCACTGAACAAAAGCCACATTCAGGCTCTGTTCTGTGTTTAAGCAGCTTGTGGACAGTGTGTGTTCTACGCCCTTCTTGAGCTGCTCCACCCTGACCTTCCCACGGTTGGGAACCCTGAATTATCAGAGTTCCCAGTCATGAGGAATAATCTTAAAAAAATCCCCTTCAGAGCTCCCTGCTCAAGCAGGGAAGTCAGAGGGTAGAGGGTGGGGCTGGTGCACATGCCCATATGCTGCCCCCCAACACAAGTTGCTTAAATATAGTGGTTGTGATGCCTTAATAGGGCTGTATTTCCACGTAAACATGCATAGGATCCTGCTTCATATCTTGGTTCCGTGTTATTTTTCATGCACTTGGTTTTACATCTCCATAATCCTCCACCTGCTTTCTGTGGGTGTTTGGTGTGCTGGCAAAACTGAGCCAGTTCACACACCCCTGGGATCATGATTAGCCTGTCTGGCATTACACCTCCCACCTCCTGTGCTTTGGCTCTTGGCACACCATTGCCTTGCCTGGGCACATCTCCAGTGACCTGCTTTCACTTCTATTCTTACACCCTGTGACAGAGTAGTTGGCCCATTTACATTACCAGCATTCATGGTTATGTCACAAAAGAAGTGCCGGCCATATACATGCATACATACCCTGTGAGTGCCTGTCATTTCTCATGCTTCTGGTCAGGAAGGTTCATGTGGAAAAAGGACTTCTGCTCCTTCTGATCTGATCTTGCCCATGGACACCATCAGAAACATCCATCCTATTCCACTCATCCCAAATATTTTCTTTTTAAAATGTTTTATTTTTTGGAACGGGGGTACCAGGGTTTATGGGATGGGTATTGCCTGCTTTTTTGTTTTGTTTTGGGGTGTTCGTAGATGTGTTGCCTCTTGCCAGCACCACCAGTTTTTCTTTGGTGAAAGGAGCGTTATATGGTGCCCACAACAGTTGCTTAGTCTGGAGACACATTTCCAGATGTATCTCCAGACCCAAAAAGAATGGGGGGGTTGCTTTGCTAGCTGCTCTCCACATCTGGAAGAAAGAAAACCTGTAGTAGCCCGTCAACCTGATGTCCTCCAGATGTTTTGGATTACAACGCCATCAGTTCCAGCCAGCATGGCCAGTGGTCACAGATGATGGGAGTTGTAGTCCAGCAACATCTAGAAGCCACCAGGTTGGAGAAGGCTGCTCTGCTGGTGGGTGGGTGGCAGGACTCAGGGGGCAGACGTACTCAAGTTTTATGCATGCTAGTGCAGGAGTAATCCTCTTGAACTCAGTGGGCTTTCATCCTGAGTGCAGCTGCAAAGATCCCTGTAGTGCTTTTTCTAAGTGCTCAAAGTCAGCCTTAGCAACAGTCCTGTAAGACAGACCAGTATTCTCATCTCCTTGTTGCAAGTGAAGGGCTGAGGCTGATAGATAGTGGCTAAGCTTGAAGAAGCACTGTTGTTTGGAAGCGAGTTTAAAGTGGTGTGATAGAAGTACCGTTGCTGATGTCATCCACACAAATCTCTTTTCCCCACTTCCTTCTCCAGTCAAACATGTTTGACAGGTTTTCAGAATGCACTGCCCAAACCTGCAAGACCTGTTTACCCGCCAAACCGATAAAGTCATGTCAGTCAAGTTTTTCACAAGAGCATGATGTCATAACTAGAAAGAACGCTGAAAAATTCTGCATAATTTAATTTGGTCTTCCATTCTGTAGTGCTCCATGACATTGCGTCTAAAGCTTTTAAGTCAGAGAGAATGTGTGGAAGGTTTTGGTTTGGGATGATAGAAGTATGGGAATTGAGTCAAAGGTGGCTGACCTATGTCCCAAGTAGGTCTAATAAATCTGAGGAACTGATCACATGGAGAGCCCTAAACCACCCAGCTTTCACATCTCAAATAGAATGTCATTCGTTTGCACAGAAGTATGAAAGTGTAAGCCAGCCTTAGCCAACATAGTGCCCATCAGTCCCTGCCAGTGCTGGCTGGGGATGATGGGAGTTGAAGTCCAAATAGACTGGAATGTGCCAAGTTGGTGAAGGCTGTTGTAAGTCATTGGGAATAAGACCCGTTTTGACTGTCACTTCCCATGCAATGTCGTTGGAAATAGGAAGGAAGAGTGCTGTGTCTGAAGTGACCTTTCTTGGCTGCAAGAGTGACATTAGCTGCTCCTGGATGGATGAACTTTGCAAGGGGGGGGGGACACACACACGACCCAAGCTCAGTGGTAGAGAAAACACTTTGTATACAAAAGGTGATACCTCAATCCCCAGCATCTCCGGCTCTGAGGGGTATAAATACTTTAGAAGTAAATGTGCAATACCAGATTTGACACAGCAACTGTCTGTCTCCAGCCATAGTTCACAGCTGAGGTGAGATTTGAAGTGCAGACTTCCTCCCTGGTTGCTCATTCCCTTAACCACAATGTGACTCAGGTCAAACCAAGTCAGCAGCAAAGCTCTCTCTTCTCCTCCATGCAGATCTTTGGAACCGATGGAACATGAAGGCCCATCCAACCCTGCCCTCCCCAGTTTCTTCCCTCCTGTCTCCAACAGCTCCGGAGACTCCCCAGAGCACTTTCCACTGAGGAAAACAGGTGAGGAGGAAGAGCAGTGTCAGAGAGCATTTTTGTGGGGTTTGCCAGGTGAACCAGGGAGGGGCAAGGAGGACAGGGCTGCCAGCCTTGGTCTGATCTGCAGAAACCTGGTTTTCCTGACCTGGAGAGGAATGTGATCAACGGCTTATCTGTGAGACACATGGCTGCTGGGTTAATCATTCATATTTTTGTCTGCTGCTTTTCCACACACACAAACAGATTATGCTCAAAGTGGCTTACAAAGAAGAAAACAGGGCTGTACAAAAACAATGTCATAATTAGGGAGACTCAAGGGTAACAGGCAGGAAGCATTAGAGAAATTCTAGCTGCATTGGAAGTATAGAACAATCGGGGGAAAGCCTGGAAGATGTGTGTGCACTAGCAACTTTTCATGCAGTCTCCTGCAGGCTAGCTTCAGAGGGGGAGATGAGGAGCAGGGCCTCGCCACCACCTCTGCTGAGAGGGCAGATCCTTTGGCCTCCTCACCCCTTCAGTCTAGTAGTAATGATAAGGGTGATGACAGTAAGAACTGTAGAGATAGAAGGGACCCCAAGGGTCATCTAGTTCAGCCCCTGCAATGCAGGAATCTCAACTAAAGCATCCATGACAGATGACCATCCAGTGTGAGATGAGATGAGAAATGGGATTGTGCTGTGTGCAGATGTTGCCTATCACCATTATTCATTCAATTCCACCTTATGGCATACATTTGGATTCTCTGCCTCAGGGACTAGCAGAGGTCCTGAGTTTTGGGCTGGCCTTGGTTCCACCAGCCCTGCATCTTCCCCATTGTGGAGTTGGGGAGGTTCTCATCCCCAACGCTTGTGCTGAGCCTGCCTTGCCAGAGCAAAGACTCACTGGCCAGTGCACTTCCTGACCTCCAGCTGTCAAATATGGTGGTTCTCACTTTCTTTCCTGAATTTGCTACAGCGTCTGAACCCAACCTGAAGTTGCGCTACAAGACAAAGAAGGCCGGTGAGCGGCGCAAAAACCCACTGACGCGCAAGGAGAGTGCCCCCCCTTCCTTGAAGAGGCGCCCGGCAGAAGCCATTGGTAAGAGTCTGGTGGGTGTGGTCTTGCTATGGGGCATCCATTGCCGTGAGGATGCTCCGGGGTTCCAAGGATTATCTGCCATTGTTGGGAATGCAGCGGGACCACAGTTTGTGACGCAGCTGAGCTAAGAATGAGCTCATTTGTGAGGAAGCCCACATTCAGTCAGCTGAGATGAGCCCATTTGAAACAGAGGTCTGGGGAGCTTGCTCACCCCAAGCTTAGCTTCCCCCTTTGTTTCAGTGCCAGTGAATATGGGAGCTCCTGATGCTTCCACTGTGTATAGCTGACAGGTCACAAGCGATGCAGGCTTGCCTTACAACAGTCCAGTGTGGTTGTGGTCAGAGTTATCCAGTATGCACAAATAATGAGTGTGGATCCTGGTGTTGCTCATAAGGGAGAAGTATCAAATTTATTATTATTTATTAAATTTAATTATTATTTATTGGAGTTATTCACTGCCCCTTTTGTCCAAGGATCACAGGGTGGTTTACGATATGACAACACAAAAGTATACAACATAGTAACAAGCAAAAACAATAACCCCCACAACACAGTTATTTTTATTTATTAAATGAAAAGCTCAGCGGAACCCGAAAGATGGCAAATGTGCCCCCCCCCAATAAGAAAATAATCCTGTAAGGCAGGGGGGAACCTAAAGAAAAAAACACCCCAAGGAGAACTGAGCTATAAAATACTGTTGGGGTTTGGGTGCAAACCTGGGAATCTGGGACAGAATGAAGTATTCTGGGAAAAGAGGTATCACATATCATGTGCATGCGGCTGGGTAGAGGTATCACATATCATGTGCATCTGTTTGGGCGGTGGAATGAAACTTCCTGAATTTTTACTGTTCTGGTTAAAACAATTTTACTTGTTTGATAATTGTAACTCTTCCACATTTTTATAATTGCATACCATATTGTCATAACCCACCCTGGGACGGTATGATAAAAGGTGAGTAAGAAATCTTAAAAATAAACAAAATAGAACCTGCTTAACTTCATGGTGAACCTGCATGATTGGTTCACCATACCTGTGTGGCATGAACCAAGGATGAGAAACCTGTCCCCCTCCAAGTACCACTCCCATCATCGCTGACCATTGGGCATGCTGGCTGGGGCTGATGGGAGCTGAGAGTCACACAATGTCTGGTGGACCACAGGTTCCCCATACCTGATCATGACTGCATCCAAGACTTACGGCATTCCTCCAGTAATCCTCAAGTCTCCCGTGACTGTGTACCTGAGCATTCTCTTTCCCCTTCCTTTGCTTGTCCTGGTCTTGCTGTAGACAAAGCCGTGCATGTTCTTTCTCACCTGCAGATTCATCTCCCAGCAGCAGCAGCACCCCAGTGTCTGGGTGCAGTTCACCCAATGACAGCCTGGTGCCAGAGCACGGAGCCCTGCCGGCCGCGCCAGGACTTGCACAAGAGGTATGGACCCTGTAGGACTGGAGACTTGGGTTGATCCCCATGGAGTCTGTGATTGGTCCTGTGGGATCAGTAAGCCAAGAAAACCTGCAGGAAGAGCTGGTTTCCTAGGCCTGCTCTGCACCCACCCACCTGCCCAACGCTGGCTTCCACCTACCAGGATCACACAAAGAGGCAGTTGTGTCTTGTAACACCCAAACACCTTTCCACCTGCCTTTTGATCATTTTAATTCTAGTAAGAATGGCTCCATTTCACTCCGTCAGCCCCTTCTCCCCACACAAAAGCTTCCAATCTTCTCTAAGTTTTACTACATTCACCCTATAATTGAGGGTTATTTGCACTACGATTTGGCAAATTTTGAGTCCATTCCAAAAAATGTCCTTTTCACCACTGTGCCTCTTCCAGCAGGCCCATTTGCTAAGCTCTTTTTTCTGTCTGGTTTTATCTACTGCTTTTTCCTTTCTTTTTTTAAAGAAATCTTTCTTCTTCTTCTTCTTCTTCTTCTTCTTCTTCTTCTTCTTCTTCTTCTTCTTCTTCTTCTTCTTCTTCTTCTCCTCCTCCTCCTCCTCCTCCTCCTCCTCCTCCTCCTCCTGAAGAAGGGCCATAACTCAGTTGCTGAGCATATATTTAAAAGCAGAAGGCCTCACATTCAGTCCCCTGCATCTTTAGGTAGGGTGGGGCAAAGAGTCCCTGCCTGAAGCCCAGCAAAGCCCCTGCCTTTCAGCTGTAGAATTGTAGACAATACTGAGTTATGTAGACCAACCTCTGGTGTGACTCCATAAGGCAGTTTCCTATGTTAATAAGTTATTGCCGATGGTATTTTTGTGGTTGTAGAGGCCTTTCTTAGAAAATTGGGGCAGAAAGGCGTAAATATGTCAACTTTCTTCTGCTTTTGTGACACCAAAGTGGTTGGAAAGTGAGTGAATCTGTTGCTGTACACATTCCCATTGGATACACAGTTGGATACACATTCCCATACGCAAACATGTCATTGTGCAGATCCCTTCTCTTTTGCTGGTTCTCCTTTGTAATATGTGGCGGAATCAGGGTGAACAGGCATCAATGGGTGGACTCAAGATTCAAGCAAGATCAAAGCCAGGATCTGCCAGCAACGTCTGCTGAGGATCTCCTGCAGACGGAGGATTCTGGGAAGTGTTCTCACAGGCACACATGATTTATGCAGATGGGAAGGTCTGTCAGAGGGTCTACATAACCTGAGCAGATCTCACAGAATCCTCTCTGCCGTGCAGTGGTTCTATGGCAGAAGAGCAACAATGGAGTTGCTTGGCGACAGCTCATGTGTCCCCTTGAGCCCAGAAGCTTGAAAGTCACTGAAGCTGATTGATTCTCCCACCCACTGTCTTTAATGCAGACACCCCTTGCTCAGCGCCTGAGAATGCAGGAGAGCTCGTTGGCTCAGTTTGCTCTTCAGACCACCGGCTCCCTCCCAGCACTCACCCTTGGACTTCCGACCACTTCTGCAGCGTCTGCCAGGGTAGGTCTAGAGGGGCTTTGCCGAGGGGACAAGCATGATAGAAGCTTCTGGAGTTATCTGGGTTGGTTGCAGTGGGAAACAGAAAGCTGAGCTAGATGGTCTGTAGCTCAGCGGTAGAGCATCTGCCTTGCATGCAGAAGGTTCAGTCCCTGGCATCTCCAGGCTGGGGGAGGGGGAAACCCTGCCTGAATCCCTGGTGAGCTGCTGCTGGTCAGTGCAGACAAGGCTGAGCTAGATGGACCAATGGTTAAATCAGCTTCCTGTGTTCCTCTCTAGGCCTTGGCCTGATCCAGCAGGGCTCTTCTCCTGTGTACCTGGGACCGTTTCTAGAGTACCAGGCATTGTCAAGGGGCAAGGGATCTGGGGGTGGTGTTCTGCTGTGGTTTACTCAGAGTAGACCCACTGAAACCAGTGGGCATGAGTAAGTTAGGCCCATTGATTTCAGCTGAGGGCTGGACTGGATGCCCCTCGGGCTCTCTTCCAACTCTACAGTTCTCTGAGTAGCAAACTCTGATTCTCTCCTGAAGAAAAGCTTCAGTGACATTTTTATTTTTATGGGGCAGAATCTCCTTGCTTCCCTCTGCAATCTCCTTTCTGCCCACCCCCTGATCTGAATTAATCCCTCGTACCTCACCTGTTTTGCACCCACCTCATCGCTTTGAGAACTTTGTGACCAGGTCAGGGCTCAGTGAGGTGCTCTTGATCCACCGTCTCCAATTCTCTCTCTGTAGGGCGATGGAGATCACCGGACACACCCAGGCCTTGCACACAAGGTGCCTGTCCTGACTAGCACTCATGCGCCCGTTTTCCTGCCAACCAGCTTGGAGCAACATGAGCCTGGGAACCCACTGTCCACTCGGCTGCAGCCTGTTATAATCTTGGAGCCCTCTCTCCCCCATTCTCCTCTTGTGACAGGTGCGTACCAGCCCCTCACATTGGGGCAATAGGGCAGGGGAGGGTCTTCTTAATAAGATACTGGTGTGTCTTTGCATAGACAAAAGAGAACTGTGTTCAGTATTCCTCAAAGGGTAATTGAAGACGAGCAAGATGCGAGGGAGAAAAAATAACACAGCATGATGGGTTTTGTAGTGTTTATAGCAGGTTCTGTAGCAGCAGAGGGATTCTTGGGAGAAGAATGCTCTAGGCTGATAACGTTCATACTGAACAAGCAGGTTGTATATATGTTTTTGCACTTGTCAGTTCCTCATTTTGCTGCTTTGATGATCACCACAAATACCACAATAACCATCATGCTATGTCCTTCATTGTTCCCCTTACATCTCGGCCTTCGGACAAGATTGTGCCACAAAACCCTATGTAATTAAATGCCATGCAGAGAGGCAGCTCACACTGCATTATTGCAAGAACATTTGTTTTGATTGCCCCACACGACATCTTAGGGGAAGGAGGAAGAAGAGGAACTGTGGTCCCCGCTTAAATGTTCTCTCTGTTAGTTTCTGTTTGCCACTGAGCAGTGCTTTGGAGTCACAAGACTCTGTTTACATTCCACACATTCCATACTGTTGGAAGTCTCACGGGAGACGGATGTGACATTGCTGGTTTCCTGTTCCTTTGTTCCAGTTGCTCTCACAGAGAGAGGATGTATTTTTCTTTGCTGTCTGCGTAGTTGGAAATAAAACTCCTAGCATGTAGCTCATACTATCTCATCCTTCCGCATGCTGCTGGAAACTCTGCTGAATGGGGGTTGTGCCTGGAGCCTTATCAGAGGCTCAGGTCGTCCGTCACATCGAGGGCGATTCCGTAGGACTCGGTCGGAGGAGGATGAGCTTTTATCAGCTCAGTCAAACGGAGATCCCAACACTCTCATGCAGCTCCTTCCCTCTGCCCCATACATAGAATGAGGGGAAGAGGAGAACATCATGGACAGGTTTTCCAGACTAACCTTGCAGCGTCTGAATTCTGCCGCCCCAGCTAGCCACCTGTGCTACTGACAGCTGTGAATGTGCCTCACTCATCACTGCTTCTCTAGATTTTTAAAGCAGCAGATAGAAGCAGATTTCTGGCATTAAAAAAAAATATCTAAGGATTTTGCTCCTTCCCAGTTTGGAGTAGGTTATCAGAAAAGAATTCAGGAATTTGTTCTTGTTTTTTCTTCCATTCTTTTTTATTATTATTGCAGCCTGTGATGAGTGAGGCAGACAAAAGCCCCTTCCAGGCCACTTTGACATTTCTAAGGATTCAGCAGAAACTGTTTGCCTGTTTTCTTGCTGCGTTGTTATTGTTGTTATTTTAATCTTGTGGGATGGAAACATGAAAATGGAGAAACTATCACAAAGTGATGCTTAACTCGCTTTGCTGCATTTCCTTCCCGCTTGTGCTGTGAACGCAGAGCCTGCTTCAGCTGGAAATGTACACTGGGCTTTTAACATTTCACTCTCCCACTTTCCCACCTATGGGAACAATACTGACAAGCAATGTATTCCAGATTATATTCTTAGCTTCTCTTCTTTCCTTTGCAGTTCCAGGACTGGGAACGGTCCCTTTCCACTTCAGCCGCTCCCAGCTGCTTCCCCCAGAGCGATTGTCGATGCCTACGCCCCACAAGCCCTTGGGAAGGACACGCTCGGAGCCTCTGCCGTCCAGCCCCAGAGCTGTCCAGCAACAGCTGGCCTACCAGCAGCACCATGCGCTCTTCCTGGAGAGGCTGAAGCAGCAGACCCAGCTGGGCAAGGCAGGCTCTTCTCTGGTCTCCTCCAGATGGGGAAGGGCCGGGTTCAGTCGTGAAGAAGGGCTGGGATTGGGCCCTGCCAGAAACCTGGGAGAATCGCTGCCAGTTATACATATACACATGCACACATTTGTATGCTGCCTTTCCACAGTTACAACCATGCTCAAGGTGCCTAGCATAATTGCAAATGTAACAAAAGTAGCCCTAACTAATAAAAGACATCAAAAAGTACACAATTTCCACATAAATCATAACATCTAAAATAAAGTTACAAACAAAATTAATGTCAATAACCCTCTAAACAATCCTCCAGCCCAAGAGTCATCCAGCAGCCTCAGCTTCTGCAGCCGGAGTCAGTCTGGGTCCTGCCCTCCAAGGCCAGGTGGAAATAGGCCTGCAAGGCAGGCAGCAGATCTTCCAGGACTCACAGCCAAGAGCAGTGTGGACAGTGCTGAGCTAGGTGGAGTGCTGGTCCCACTTCATATAAAGCAGTTCTCTGTGCCCCTGTGCTGAGGGGCCACTGACATAAACAACCTCTAGGCAGCATTCCTTGTGTGTTGGTGTGGTAATGCAATGCAGGGGGCATGCTCTAACCCCAGCATCCAAGGTTCTGTTTTCATCTTGGCTGTGAGTCCTGGAAGACCTGCTCTCTGCCTTGTAGGCTTTTCCCCACCTGACCTGGGAGGAAACGGTCCTGACTGACTCCAGCTACAAAAGCTGAGGCTGCAGAACAAACTCTTGGGCTGGGGGATTGCTTAGGAGGCTTATTGTGGGGAGGGGGTGGTTGCTGTTGATTTTTGTATCTTTGGATTTTATGATTTATGTGGGCATTGCTTATGTGCAAATTGTTGGTTGTGTGCTTGTTGACGTTTTGTTTATGAGTACTTTGCTGTGTAATTTTTAATATATTGCAAGCCGCCTTGAGCATCGTTTTAACTTTGGAAAGGCAGCATACAAATAAAATGATTAATTCCCTCGTCTAACAAGCTCTTGAGGAAAGGTGCCTGGCCATTCATCGGTATGCAATGCATTTCAGATACAGGCTGCAGAATAGGAAAACACAGCCAAACTGCCTACGTTTGCAGAACCAGTGAAGTTTGTGGGGCTGGTTGTTTTGAGCCTGCGTAGCCCAGATTTACTCGGTCTTCTCTCCCTCCCACCCCAGCGCATGGCCAAGTCCAGCGAGAAACCTCGGCTGCAGCAGATCCCCTCTTCAGAAGACATGGAGGCAGAGGCAGGAGAAGATCCGAGCGACCCGGCCCAGGCCCAGGCAGAGCCTTTGCCAGCAGGGGGGAGCAGCAGCAAAGAGACAGAAGGTCGCTCCCGGTTGGGTCAGCCTCAGGAGGAGCATGTCCTTCAGCAGGTACTGGAAGAGAGCAAAAGGGACACACGGATAGGGGGAAACACACACTATGCTTTCTGCATTTCAAAATGCTATGTCAGCAATATGCTAGGTCCCAATCCTCAGGTTTGGGAAGATCCATTGCTCATTGGCTGAGCATCAGGTTTGCATGCAGAAGGTCCCCCCGCCTGCTCAGTCCCCAACATCTCCAGGCAAGGCTGGGAGAGAACCCTGCCTGAAAGAGATGATGATGAGCCACTGCCGACCCATGTAGACGGTACTGAGCTAGATGGACCAATGGTCCCACTCCGCATAAGTCAGCTCCCTGGGTTATTGCTCCCAGCACCCTACAGTTTAGTTGAGATTCCTGCATTGCAGGGAGTTGGACCCTCAGGGTCCCTTCCAGCTCTACAATGCTGTGATTCTGGTCCTTTTTAAATGTTCCTGATTCCGCTACGTAAGTCCATACATGCAGGAAACAGCAGTGATCTTTGGCTAATAGTAAAATATTTAGTGGCCTCTCTTTAAGCTTCCTGACTCCAAGGGGTCAGGAATTACCCCTTTTTCCCTGAGGTAATTTTCTGCTTAACACCTTTTTCCTTCCAAATGTTTTCTCAAAGCGCCTAAAGCCCTTCCTGTCTCAAAAACCCAGATTCTTTAGCCCAGTTTGCCAAATGGGATACACCAACATTAGAATGCAACTGCAAAATAAAAACTCCTAATTAAAAATGTGAACACACACGCTATCTATGCATATGTACTATATTTTTCGCCCTATAGGGCGCACCGGCCCATAGGGTGTACTTATTTTGGGGGGGGGGGAATAAAGAAAAAAAAGTCCCCCCCCCCGAGCCCCAAAGAGCAAAGAAGCCATGACAGCAAGCGGGATAGATCCCGCTAGCTGTCCTGGCTTCGTTTTTAGCCTCGGGGCTGGGGGTCCGGGAGTGGAGGTGAGGTTGCGCTCAACCTCGCCATTGCTCCCAGAGCTTGCGGGGCTGGGGGTGGGGGAAGCCCAAGCTTCCTCTGACCCCAGCCCCCAGAACGCGTCCGGGAGCGATGGCGAGGTTGCGCAACCTCGCCATTGCTCCCGGAGCTTGCTTGCCCCAGCCCCCAGAACAGGCTGTTGCCCGCAAGCCTCATACCATGAAGAAGGGCAAATGCAACAAGTCGTTGGAGACCTCCACAGATCCACATTCCCAAGAGGAAGAAATAGAAACAAATTCTTAAAAGCACACTATGGTTCTCTAAAAATAAGAGAGAAAACACTTCCGCAACACTCACAAACCAGCGAAATAGGGTGATGGTGTTTCTGTGCTCCATCAGTATAACTAGACCCCGGCACCCCAGAAACACTTTCCTGGGCCAGCCTCTGCTTTTGGTGAACCAAAGGGACTCTGCCAATGCAGGGCAGAGGCACTAGAGGGCAGCAGCTACCCAGGTGTGAACTCTGTGTCGCTCTGAAGGCAGGTGCCCCCGCAGCTGCGCTTCAAGAGGAGTAGCAGGGGACATGAGGGGGTTCCCTGTCTGACATGGTGCGTCTCTTAATTCGGTCAACAGGCCCAGTACGTCTGGGAGCAGCAACAGCGCATGCAGCAGCAGCAGCTGCTGCGGAGGCATCCTGACTCCCTGCTTGTCTCGGCAAGCCGTGGCTCCCACCGGCCGCTCTCCAGAGCTCATTCGTCACCTGCCCCTGCCACTGCGTCCCACCTGAGCCAGGACACATCTTCCAAGGCAATCCCCTTGCCGGTGCAAGAACAGTCGAACAAGCCACGCTTCACCACAGGTAACGCAACAGCTTTCACACACAAGCCAAGGACTCCCTACAAGAGGAGTGGGAATGTGTGGCCCTCCAGGTGCTTTTGGACTCAGCTCCCATCAGCCCCAGCCAACATGGCCCAATGGTCAGGGGAGAGGGTACTTGTAACCACTGCTTCGGTGTTGTTGTTTTCCGCATTAGCAGCACTGAAGTGACTTCTCTGGGGCTGTCTATATGGCGGTCCTGTGCTGCCCAGGTGACAAGACCACAGGGGAAGTCCCCACCTCACTGAGGGTTTGAGACCCATTGGCTCCCCTCACCTGGCTTACTGGGCCAGTTGAAGCCATTCCCAGGATTGTGACCACTGTCACATGCTGACAGCTTCTAGGAGCCACAGGTGGGAGCTGAGTGCAGGATGGGAAGCAAAGGTGGACAGAAGAACCAGGACATGTTCCCCACCAGAGAGTTTATTTACATTAGTAAATATTGCAGTTCCTGATTCCACACCTGCAGTCCATACTGCATTCTGGAAGAGCTGTGCCACATGGTTTCTGTATGCTCGAGTTGGTTTTCCAGTGCTCACCAAGCCCAGAGAGTGTTGCAGCTTTGTGGAGTGACCTGGGTGCTGCTTTTCTTTTCGTTGCAGGCATCGTGTATGACTCCGTCATGTTGAAACACCAGTGCTCGTGTGGGGACAACAGCAACCACCCTGAACATGCTGGCCGCATCCAGAGCATCTGGTCTCGCCTGCAAGAACGTGGCCTACGCAGTCAGTGTGAGGTAGGAGGCAGTGCAGGTCCAAGGTAATGATGGGAGGGTTTTCTTCAGAGACTGTTTTGCTGTAGCTTTGGAAGTCTGAGATGGGAAGTTTGCACGAAATCGGCATACATGCACGCCCTCCAAATTCTGTGTTCTGAACACTTTCTTCAAACAAAGCATCCAGGGATATATTTGCTTGGCTTTTCATAATATCATAGAATCATAGAATCATAGAATCATAGAATCATAGAGTTGGAAGAGACCACAAGGGCCATCGAGTCCAACCCCCTGCCAAGCAGGAAACACCACCAGAGCACTCCTGACATATGGTTGTCAAGCCTCTGCTTAAAGACCTCCAAAGAAGGAGACTCCACCACACTCCTTGGCAGCAAATTCCACTGTCGAACAGCTCTTACTGTCAGGAAGTTCTTCCTAATGTTTAGGTGGAATCTTCTTTCTTGTAGTTTGGATCCATTGCTCCGTGTCCGCTTCTCTGGAGCAGCAGAAAACAGCCTTTCTCCCTCCACTATGTGACATCCTTTTATATATTTGTACATGGCTATCATATCACCCCGTAACCTCCTCTTCTCCAGGCTAAACATGCCCAGCTCCCTTAGCCGTTCCTCATAAGGCATCGTTTCCAGGCCTTTGACCATTTTGGTTGCCCTCCTCTGGACACGTTCGAGTTTGTCAGTGTCCTTCTTGAACTGTGGTGCCCAGAACTGGACACAGTACTCCAGGTGAGGTCTGACCAGAGCAGAATACAGTGGCACTATTACTTCCCTTGATCTAGATGCTATACTCCTATTGATGAGGCCCAGAATTGCATTGGCTTTTTTAGCTGCCGCGTCACATTGTTGGCTCATGTCAAGTTTGTGGTCAACCAAGACTCCTAGATCCTTTTCACATGTACTGCTCTCAAGCCAGGTGTCCCCCATCTTGTATTTGTGCCTCTCATTTTTTTTGCCCAAGTGCAATACTTTACATTTCTCCCTGTTAAAATTCATCTTGTTTGTTTTGGCCCAGTTCTCTAATCTGTCAAGGTCGTTTTGAAGTGTGATCCTGTCCTCTGGGGTGTTAGTCACCCCTCCCAGTTTGGTGTCATCTGCAAATTTGATCAGGATGCCCTTGAGTCCATCATCCAAGTCGTTGATAAAGATGTTGAATAAGACCGGGCCCAAGACAGAACCCTGTGGCACCCCACTAGTCACTCTTCTCCAGGATGAAGAGGAACCATTGATGAGCACCCTTTGGGTTCGGTCAGCCAGCCAGTTACAAATCCACTGAGTGGTAGCATAGTCAAGACCGCATTTTACCAGCTTCTTTACAAGAATATCATGGGGCACCTTGTCAAATGCCTTGCTGAAATCAAGGTAGACTACATCCACTGCGTTCCCTTCATCTACCAGGCTTGTAATTCTGTCAAAAAACGAGATCAGGTTAGTCTGACATGACTTATTTTTCAGAAATCCATGCTGACTATTGGTGATCACAGCATTCCTTTCTAGGTGCTCACAGACTGTTTGCTTAATGATCTGCTCCAGAATCTTCCCTGGTATTGATGTCAGACTGACTGGGCGGTAATTATTTGGGTCCTCTCTTTTCCCCTTTTTGAAAATAGGGACAACATTTGCCCTCCTCCAGTCTGCGGGGACTTCGCCTGTTCTCCAGGAATTCTCAAAGATGACTGCCAGTGGTTCTGAAATCACATCTGCCAGTTCTTTTAATACTCTTGGATGCAGTTCATCTGGCCCTGGAGACTTGAATACATCTAGACTAGCCAAGTATTCTTGTACTATCTCCTTAGTTATTCTGGGTTGTGTTTCCTCTGCTGAATCATTTGCTCCAAATTCTTCAGGTCGGGCATTGTTTTCTTTATCGGAGAAGACTGAGGCAAAGAAAGCATTGAGGAGTTCAGCCCTTTCTGTGTCCCCTGTTTGCATTTCACCATCTTCTCCTCTGAGTGACCCCACGGTTTCTTTGTTCTTCCTTTTGCTACGAACATACCCATAAAAGCCTTTTTTGTTGCTTTTAACCTCTCTAGCAAGCCTGAGTTCATTTTGTGCTTTAGCTTTTCTGACTTTGTGTCTACACGTGCTGGCTATTTGTTTGAATTTCTCTTTGGTGGTTTCCCCCCTTTTCCATTTTTTGTACACATCCTTTTTTAATCTTAACTCAGTTAAAAGTTCTTTAGATAGCCACCCTGGCTTCTTTAGGCACCTTCCATGTTTCCGTCTCATTGGTATTGCCTGAAGTTGTGCTTTTACTATCTCCCTCTTAACAAACTCCCAGCCATCTTGAACTCCCTTTCCTTTTAGTATTACTGTCCATGGGATCTCACCCAGCACTTCCCTAAGCTTTATGAAGTCGGCTTTCTTAAAGTCGAGAAATTGAGTCCTAGTATGCTTGGCTGCTCCTTTCCGCTGTATAGTAAACTTCAGAAGAGCATGATCACTCGCGCCTAATGATCCTTCCACTTCTACCCCACTAACCAGGTCATCAACATTGGTTAGGACCAGATCTAAAATGGCTGTTCCTCTTGTTGCTTCTCCCGCTTTCTGGACAATGAAGTTGTCTGCAAGGGCAGTGAGGAATCTGTTTGACCTTATGCTCTTGGCTGAGTTTGACATCCAACAAATATCAGGGTAATTGAAGTCCCCCATTACTACTATCTCCCTTCCTTTTGAATGCTTGGCCATCTGTTCCAGGAAGGCATCATCTATGTCCTCCGTTTGGCTTGGGGATCTATAGTAAACTCCCACAATGAGGTCACTGTTATTCTTCTCTTAATTTTCCCTTAATTTTCACCCAAATGCTCTCACTTTGGCTTTGAGGTTCTAAATCTTGGATCTCTTCACAGGTATACACATCCCTGACATATAACGCCACTCCTCCTCCTTTCTTGTCTGGTCTGTTTCTTTGAAATAGATTGTATCCCTCCATTATTACATTCCAATCGTGGGATTTATCCCACCAGGTTTCAGTGATTCCTATTATGTCATATTTAGTTTGCTGTACCAGGAGCTCAAGCTCATCTTGTTTATTTCCCATGCTTTGCGCATTAGTGTACAGACATTGAAGTCCATTAATCATTCCCCCGTGTCTCTTATTTAAGGATTTTTTCCTCCCACCACTAGGTCTGCATGCTCTTTGCTCCATTCGGTCTATGACATTTGGATGATCATCTTCATCAATTGATAGACTCCTACCTTCAGGAGCACTGTCTCCCTCCCCCACATTAGTCAGTTTAAAGCCCTCCTGATGAGGTTTCTGAGATTTTTTGCAAAAACATTCCTCCCAACCGTTGTGAGGTGCAGCCCATCGCTTGCCAGAAGTCCATCTTCAAGAAACTGCATTCCGTGATCTAAGAATCCAAACCGTTCCTGTTTGCACCATTTGCGAAGCCAGTTGTTCACTTCCACTATTTTTCCCTCTCTCCCTGGGCCACGTCGTTCAACTGGGAGGACAGATGAGATGACAATTTGTGCATTTAATTGCTTCAATTTCCTGCCCAGAGCCTCGTAATCTCTTTTGATCTTCTGGAGGCTATTGCTTGCAGTGTCATTGGTTCCCACATGAACCAAGAGGAAGGGGTATTTGTCAGTGGGTTTTATGATTCCTTGCAGTCGTTCAGTTACATCTTGGATCTTAGCCCCGGGGAGACAGCACACTTCCCGAGACATCTTGTCAGGCCCACAGATCACTGCTTCTGTTCCCCTCAGTAGGGAATCCCCTATCACCACTACACGCCTCCTCTTATATTCTGCTTCCTTTTCATTTTTAGCTCATTGGGATACCTTTATCTATGCAAGGAAGGAGGTGGCAGAGAGGAGTAGAAGAAAGGGAATTTTCTGCAACCACAAGTACTAGAGTTGAAACATATAATTTGTCACAGTGCCTATTAACTCCTCTTATGACCAGTATTTTTACTTTTGGTACATCTGGGAGCAGGGCATCGCTCGTATCTTTGGATGAAGGTGGCCCTTGTGTTCCAAGTGGTTAGAAAATTTAGAGTAACTGTTCTTGAAACTATAGCCAGGAAACACCACTGGTTGCCTGTTGCCCTTTCAGATGCTCATAGAAGATGATGAAGAGCGAAGAGAGGTGTGTGTGTGTGTGTGTGTGTGTGTGTGTGTGTGTGTGTGTTTTCAAGTTTCTATTGTATGCTGAAGAAGTAACCCCCTTTCCAGTTTAAATTGAAAGAGAGAAGATACTTCCACCTTCAGCCGTGCATGTGGCTGCAGTAGAAACTTCAAAGACACACTGGACGCATGCTCAGCTCTCCCCACTAATCTCATGTGGCTTTATTAGCTCATGGTCCCAACAAAGAAATGCATCTGTTGAGTTTAATTTGGCAGCTGCTTCATCATGCTTTCGTATGGAGGCTGAGAAGTCTGGAAATAGGACAGAGCACAGAGAACCAGCAAACTCAAATTGTGATTGTCATCTCAACAAGGTGCATTTCTAAACTATAAACATAAATGCATTTTATATCAATTCAGCAAGGGTTGCCAACTTATTACCAGCCTTTGTAGCTCTGCATTTAACAGCCGCTTAATTTGCATACCTTTACAGGTGATATCTCCACACTGTGAAAAACTTCTTCACCTTCTGATTTCTGCATATCTAGCCACTGTGAAAGACACAGGAGAAGGCTCAGCCACTTCTTTTCCTGATCATTTGTCTATCCTCCAGTTTTTAACCCAAAATAACCTCAGGAACAATGTGGTTTAGTGGTTAGAGTGTCGGACTAGGACCTGGCAGACCAGGGTTCAAATCTCCACTCAGTCATGCAGCTCACTGGGTGACCTTGGGCCAATCACTGTCTCTTAGCCTAACCTACCCCAAAGGGTTGTTGTGAGGATAAAATGGAGAGGGGGTAGAACAACGTATGTCACCACCTTGAACTCCTTGGAGAAAAGGTGGGGGCCAATTACTAAATAAAATCTATAGGGGCCTGGCATGATTAGTGTTTTTCAAAGTGAGCTTTTATTAGTTTAAACTTTTATAAAGGTAAAGGTAAAGGGACCCCTGACCATTAGGTCCAGTCGCGGACAACTCTGGGGTTGCGACGCTCATCTCGCTTTATTAGCCAAGGGAGCCCTTTTATAGAATGGGCCAAAAAACAAGCTGCAAAATAAAAAAGTGTGTATTTTCCTGAATCTACCCTCTTCCTCCCCAATTCCCCAACAAGCCTGTGTTTGAGTGTGTGTGAGAGACGGGGGAGAGAGAGAGAGAGAGAGAGAGAGAGAGAGAGAGAGAGAAATAACACTATGAGAGGAAAGGAGGGAAGTTTTTGAGGCCCTCAGCCCAACAAGAAAGGCAGAAAAACCTGCTCTTCACAGAGAAACAATCATAGGACTACAGGGACCCTGGATCCCCAGTGCTGTCCTTGTTCCCTTCCCCACCCATGCTATCTGACAGCCCTTATTCTAACCAGTGACTAAGATGCCCTTCAGAAAAGAAAACAGTAAAACAATGCATATTTCCGCAGTTAAAATGTTTGTTCCCCAACGTGCACGTAAAATAATTATGAGTGTCGCAGGATGGCCCTGTTAATTCAAAAGTTGTTGACTCACTGAGCAGCAAAGCATTCTCAGGCTCTGTAAATCCTATCCTGCAAGTGAACACTGCCACATTTTCTGAAGATGCTCGCTTTGCAGATGCTGCGCAGATGTGTGTTTCACCAAAGCGTTCACACATTTTTGGGAAATTTATGAGCAGCCATTTTTCTTTTGGAACAATTGGATTCCCTGTGTAGATCCTTTTTCTGTGCTCCTCTCTTTACCTGGCAACTGCAAGACAGGCTTTAGAACGGTCCGGGAAACCTCAGGTCTGGGTGCCAAACATACCTCCCACTTAAGAATCAAACATGACTGGCTCAGTCACTCTGAGGTTGCTAGGCAATGGCAGTTTACTTTTTCCATGCCTTTGAACCAGGGGAAAAACATCTAGCCAAGGTTGAAACATGGTGGCATCTTGGCAGGTGAAGTGGCAGCAGAAGAGGAGGACTTAAGAACTCATTGAGTGTGGGGAGGCAGCTGGGAAGAGCCTGAGATGAAGAACAAGGCCAGCCAAGCCTTTTTTTGGCACGCTACTCATTTGAACAGCGCTTGCATGTGGAAAAATTCCCCTCCATAGATTGTGCCCCTTGCGTCAGAACCATCTAGACTTCTGCTCTGATTAGCACTCCAGATCTTCTTCTTTGGAGGACCTCTTTGCCTGCCGCTGGCCCTTGTGCTCTCTTGACTTAATACAGCCACTTGTTTCTCTGCCAGTGTCTGCGGGGGCGCAAGGCCACTCTGGAGGAGCTGCAGTCCGTCCACACGGAGCGCCATGTGCTGCTGTATGGCACCAACCCCCTCAGCCGCCTGAAGCTGGACAACGGGAAGCTAGCAGGTAGGAGCCAAGGCATGCCACCCCTCGCCCCCAACCCAGGGCTGAGAGGAAACAAAGAGGACTGTAGTCAGAAGTTGTGCTCTAAATTGATGTTTTACAATGCAGTTATGCACATAAAATGCTCATCTCCACCCTCAGTCCCTTTCTTCTTCTCTTTTCTCTCACAGGAATCCTTTCCCAGCGGATGTTTGTCATGCTCCCCTGTGGTGGGGTTGGGGTAAGCTTCTTCCCTGTCAAACCAGATTCTTCTCATCAGAGATGCCCTCCCAAACCTTGCCTCGCCCAGTGAGGGGCTCTCCCTTCTGAAGTCAGCTTGTGTGCTAGGCTGGCACAAAATGGAGGAGGCATTCAACTGGGATACATGCGGGTGGGTGGGTGTCGGGGGACAGCTTGAAAGTTTAAGTCGCAGTGACTTCTGGCCTGCAGCCTAGCTACCCCTCCCTGGGATAGGCAATGATGTAAGCAAGAGTGGCCAGTGGGGATTGGAAGGGGGGTGACAGTGGGGGGGGGGACCCATGCTTCACCAATGCACTGGCTCCTCATTGCATCCACACGGCGCCATCCTCCCCTGTCTCCTCTCCCCGCCAGCTCTTCCTTGATGCAACATCAGCGCAGGCAAGAGGAGGATATGACTAAGGGGGTGATGCAATCCTTAGGCTCTGTCAAAGGAATGGGGCATATATATTCCTGTCCTGTTCTTTCTCATTCTGGCTGTCCCTGTCTCTGACGACAGAGGACCAAGAGTCCTTCCCCAGCCCTTGTTATGTGGCTGCCCACCACTCCCAGCCACCCTTGCTCACCAGCAAGCCTTTCCTCACCAAGAAGCTCTTGCTGTGAGGAGGCCTCTCTCTGGCTCAAGGGAACAGGCCAGTGAAGAGAACCCCCTTCCCTGGGGCTTCTCTTTGTGGCCAGCCACTTAGCTCCTTCTTCCTGCACCTGCCGTGGACCTCTTTCCAACATCCTGGCTGGGGTGGGAGGGGTAAACTGTTAAACTGGTAAAGTGGAGGTGCCCCATAAACCATCCCACAGAGAGTCAAATGGCCTCCACCCCAACCGGAATCCCCCCTGGTGTCTTCTGGCTCCAGCACTGTGCCTTGGCAGCATCTTGCCACCGGATAAAGCAGGTTCCAGTAAGCCTTTGCTACACACAGACAGGGTTCGCCAGAACATTGTGAGGTCACAATGACATTGTTGGTGACACCAGATCCCACAAGAGCTGCCTCTGGGCATCTGCAACAGGGCCTGGTGATCACCCCGTAATCCATATGCAGAGCCTGCAGATATCCAGAACACCAGCCAGAGCTTTTGGTGGGATCTGGGTGGATGTCCTTTAAAATCTGATTCAGCCAAAACATTTCTGAAGCAGGACCAAGAGGTTCAGCCCATCCTAGACAAGGCTCCCTTCTTCCATATGCTCTCCCCATCGCCCCCTCACGGCCAGCAGCGGTAGGGTGACTGAGTGCAGAAAAGGACAGGCTCCCCAGAACTTGGTGCAGAAGAAGGCATTTCACCAGATATCATTCACCTGACATGCTACTCCTGGTGAAGCTCTGGCTTCTACACAGCAATTGTCCATTTTTTCAGCTGGCCACCCTGCTTCAAAGGCCTGCTTCTCACTAAAGTCTTAAACTGCTGCTGCCCCACTTCAGACTGCAGATGTGGTGGGAAGGGGGGTCCTCACATGGCAGGATGCCCCTCTGTACATTTGTCAGCATAGAAAACTAGATGCCAAGACAAGGCTGTTCCATGACATCTAGTGTACTACATAGGACAGGTTTGCATTATTTCTATTTGGTTTTTTGTATGGGGGAGGATTTTACCAGGTGAGCCTTCTCTGAAATGGTGCAGCCTGTGCATGTGCTTACCATCTCCTTTAGAACGAGGCCTTGCACTTGCAACTTCCAGAAATCAATAGCTTTAAGGGGGTGCTCTATCTGATCATCCGCACATCACCTACATCTTCAAATGCACATATATTTCCATTGTGGCTGCCTCTTCAGCTCTGGAGCTCAAACCTAGACCTCCCCCCACCCACAGAAATTGCTGAGGGTTTTGACAGACTTAATGGTTCTGTTGTGCCTGTTTTAGCAATGTGCTAGATGCTGTATGGTTTTCAATTGCATTTTTATTGCTTCTTTTGTTCCTTACATTGTATTTTATTGCATTACAAAATGAGTCCCATAAAATACAATATGAGAAATAAAAGAAGCAGCGAAAAGACAATTACAAAATTAACATGAAAAATTCCTTGCAGTAGCACCTTAAAGACCAACTAAGTTAGTTCTTGGTATGAGCTTTCGTGTGCATGCACACTTCTTCAGATACACACATGCAAGTGTGCATGCACACGAAAGCTCATACCAAGAACTAACTTAGTTGGTCTTTAAGGTGCTACTGCAAGGAATTTTTTTTGTTTTGACTATGGCAGACCAACACGGCTACCCATCTGTAACTAAAATTAACATGAGTATTAAATGCGGACACACGGTGGGCCACCTGAGTGAAGCTCGCAGGCTGCGGGTGGCCCCCTGGTCACAGTTTGGGAGCCCCCTCATTGCCTCTGGGGTGGGAATAGGGTTAGTTTGGGGGGATCTTCCCCATCCCTCCTTCTCTCTGTCTCTTGTGCCCCCCCTCCCTCTGGGCGCTCTGCCACGCTCACTTTTGTTCATGGCCTTCTTGCGTGCCTCTTCTGTTTTCTGTTTTTGTTTTTTTCTCGCTCTCTTTTCCAGGATGCTGCCTCCCAGTCCAGCCCTGTTCTCCTTCTCTTTAACCTCTTGCGCACTCTTTCTCTTGGGCCTCTCTCTACCTTCATCCCTCTTCCTTCCCCTTGTCCATACGGATGGGCCTTGGCTCCTCTCCCCCCCCCCCCCCGGAGAGAAAGAGAGGGAGAGCGAGAGAAGCGCGCCCGGAGCAGTCAGGCAGAAGGGGGTTTCTGCTCACACATGGAGTTGATCAGAAGAGAATCTCTGAGGTTTTCCGGCTCTTACTTTGCCGATGACGTGATCCTGATCAAACCAAGATGTTTGTTTTTGAAAAAAAAATATCAAATAGAATCAAGAAGGTAAAAAGAATGGGTTCTTCCTGCCCCTACTTTGTTGCCTCGAGGGGGTTGTACTGGGCAAGCCGAGCCCCACTGGAATGCAGCCTTGGGGGGAGGATGGTGTTAAGTCTGTGGGGACCACATTTCCATGGTTAATCATGAATGAGCACTTGTTGCATGCAAAGTGCTGAGTGATTCTTATTTGCCCTCACAACAGCCCTGTGAGGCAGATTCCTTGAAAATGCCTATTTTACAGGCAGAGAACTAAGTTTGAAAGGTGACTTATCCTAGGCCGTTCAGTGAGCTCTGAGCTGAGTTGGTGTTTGAATCCAAACCTCCTTGGTCCAAAGTTAAAGGTCTGCCCTGGGGGGGGGGGTCTTTCCAGTGCTTTTATAGCCCTGTGTGCTCCTATCCTGCCATTGTGTGATCTGGGGTTAGATGGGGGCCCTTCACCAAGGCACTGTGGGCTAACCTCTCTTCATTTCCTCCTGCGTCCAGGTGGACAGCGACACCATCTGGAACGAGCTGCACTCCAGCAATGCGGCACGCTGGGCGGCTGGCAGCGTCACCGAACTGGCCTTCAAAGTGGCCAGCAGGCAGCTCAAGGTAAGAGGATGACAGGAAGGCAGGGCAGCCCTCCTTCCACGAAGGAGCACATGTCTCTGCAGATTCTGCGGCACAATCTCTGAGCAGAATTGCACAGAATTTCAACAAACCTCTCCACAGCGCTGTCTACTTTTGTCCTTTTCTTTCTTTTTGCTGCCACCACCCAAATTGTCAGAGTGCTAAGAGGGGGAGAAAAATTTGCTTGCAGGTGCAGGATGAGGCCCCCAAACCAGCCCCCCCCCCTGGTGTACAGGGCTAAGGTCTCTACAGTTTGTAGGCTCTGGGTTCATAGCAGAGAAATACACTTCTGGAAGTGGCTTGGAAAAGACAAAGGCATGGAGATGATTCCCGCAAATGCATAGACAGGCTATTTATATTCTTTGTCCTCAGCATCTCATATTTCTTTGGGTGATATCCATCATTAGTCAGATGCAGAGCAGACCCATTGGAATCTGTGGCCTTTAGGTCCACTGATTAGAGTGGATCAACTCTGGTTATGACCCATTTCTTTCTTTCTTTCTTTCTTTCTTTCTTTCTTTCTTTCTTTCTTTCTTTCTTTCTTTCTTGTCCTCATTGTTGCATGGGGTGGAGGGTGGATCAAAGAATCCTTTCTATAGCTAGTCCTTCATCCATTCTGTCTCCAGTTTCACTGTCAGATATTCCAAGCCATTTAATAAACCAGGAATCTGAAAAGCTGATGCAAAACTCAGCAGATGTGTGGAAATAGATGTGATTTGCGATCTGATGAGGCTGATTAGAGTTTCTCAAAAGTTTTGATTTGTTATGGTGCAGAACACACACGCATCTGAAGAGAGGGGAGACTGTTCCAGTAGACTTACTGTGAGAAATTGCTGCTATTAGGAACTTACAGTAAGGTCTTGCTCAAAAATCACATCCTGCAGTGAAGTCACAATGGCAGCTGGGAGGAGGAGTGCCTTTTCTGTAGTGGCCCCAAGGCTTTGGCATAAACTTCAGAAGGAGGTGTAGCAATGTTTCCTTTTGCTGGGTTTTCAGTTGGGGGGGTGCCCATTTCTATTCACAGGCAATTGCACCAGGGACATTTTAATTAAGGCTAATCTGAATGTTTACCTATTTCCATTTTCAGGCTGAATTTCTCTCTCTCTCTTGATGAGGGAAAATACCCCCCCCCCCCAAAAAAAAGAACCCACCTCTTAATGGTCAGCTTTTTCAAGCCTCGTTTCCCTTCTCATTGCCTACTTTTGGCACATCCCGCCCCCAGCAGAGTGAACCCAGTCACTCAGGGCAAACATAATGGGTGTGATGGTGTCACATTTAAGTATTGATGACATCACCAAGGGCACACAAAATCAGCTGAGAGAGAGGGCAAACATTTAAATGTTTAGCTTTAATCCCCAATGTGGTATATGTCTGTCAGTATTAAATTGTGTTTACATGAGTTTGCTGTTATTTCCTTTAGATGTATAGTTTGATGGAGTGAGCAGTGTTGTAATTGATTTTATAAAGCCACCCCAAACTACAAATAAATCAGAAACAGCATTTGTTTTAAATGAATCATGCCTGACAGGTTTTATAATATATTATCAAACCAGAGTTACACATTTCTTAGATAAAACAAAAAAAAATTCCTTCTAGTAGCACCTTAAAGACCAACTAAGTTAGTTCTTGGTGTGAGCTTTCGTGTGCATGCACACTTCTTCAGATACACTGAAACAGAAGTTGCCAGATCCTTCTATATAGTGAGAAGGTGGGGAGGGGTATTACTCAGAAGGGTGGTGGGAATGGATGATTGGCAGATAGCTGTGATGAGCCTGTTGACGACTCTTAACGACTGCAATAGGTCTTACAGGAAAAAGCAAGGGGTGAGAAGGATCTGGCAACTTCTGTTTCAGTGTATCTGAAGAAGTGTGCATGCACACGAAAGCTCATACCAAGAACTAACTTAGTTGGTCTTTAAGGTGCTACTAGAAGGAATTTTTTTTGTTTTGACTATGGCAGACCAACACGGCTACCTATCTGTAACATTTCTTAGATAACATTCTTTCTGTTCTAAGAGTGTTTAAGAGATCGTGTTATACAAAACACCTTTCTCAAAATGACAGTTTTTTCATCAGCACATTTTGTTTAATAGGTTGGATCCAGAGCAATCAATGTGCACTTGTGTCCCATTGGAAATCAGTGGGACTCATCTTAGTCATGACTCAGTTTTCACCTGGACTTAAATGGAACTGAGTTAAGCGCTTCTTTGTCTAACCATTTCAGTGGAATAGTTAAGCACAGGTTTAAGTCTTTCCCACCAAAATCGGCCAGATCTTACCCAAAGGAACAGCCTTCTTAGTATGTTGCTTCAAAAAACCAATGAAGAGTGATATGGCATCTTTAAGGCCAACTCATTTATTGGGGGGGGGGGTCCTAACACACAAACAAACACACCAAACCTCATTTATTCTGTTTGGGGGCCAAAGCCTATCTTGTCAGATGCTAGAACTAATCACCTAAGTGACAGAGAGAAGTGCTTCGCTTTGGCTGTGATGTGCCTATGAAATGTAATGAATACAGTAAGTGCAGTAACTACATCTGAAGAATAATGAGACCAAGGCAAAAGAAAAAGAAAGAAAACAGAAGAAAATCCAGTTATTTAACTTGCACCCACATATATTCAGACATGATTCAAAACAAGTAGAAGTCAAAAACCACTTCACTTATGATTACTCATCCAATATCTATGATTTGATACTCGGACCTTTAAAATATCCTTGAAGCACTTGTTTTATTTTAAGCAAAGTAGATATTAGTAATGACAGCAACAGTAATAGCAATGATGTCGCAATGCTGTTTATCAAACCAGTCACCCAGTTTTTGTTTTTTATAATGTTTTTTGCAGAATGGCTTTGCTGTTGTACGACCTCCTGGACATCATGCAGACCCCTCAACTGCAATGTAAGGACTGCACCTCTCAGGGAGGAATTCACTGTTGTGCTGTCTTGATAGTTCCATCTGCACAAGCATTTCTGCTTGCCAGACAGAACAACCCCCACTCTCCTCCCCCACATGCTCCTTAAGGGTTTCTCCCAGAACCACATTGTGCTAACTGGAGGTTTTGTGCAGCTTGCGCTAGCTGGCCCTTTGTCCAGTCTGGCCCTTTGTCCTCTCCTTCCTGCGTCACAGCTTTTCATCCTAATTAGAAGGTCCCTTTGAGCCCATCATCCCAGTGCTCCAGACTTTGCACCATTTCCCAGTTGCAATCCAGGCACCATTTGAGATGCTAGTCTTAACCTATAGAAAGTGGTAAAAGTCTTGGCCTGTACAAGAAACAACGGCACTTGACGGATTCACCCTGGTGCAGACATGTGAGTTGCATCACTTCAGTGCACAGCACCTGTTGGCTCTCAGCTCAGCACATGAAAAGATTTCAGTGAAAAGCATGGTGTCTGAGACAATGTGAAAGGTTTGCATGTGGTGTCTGACCCCTGGTTGCTCATTCACACATGCATGTCACCACCTGATGCTGCAGCTGTGAAGCGATGAGCATGATGTTGGAGCCAGAGGAATTCTGAGCTCAGGCTTTGGCAAGTCTCCAGGAGAAAACAGTTTTCTGGTGGCGAGGGGGTCAAAAATGTGTCCTTGTGATGCACTTTTGTGGAGTCCAAAAGGGGTGCGTGAATGGAATAGCGCAACAGATTTCATCACCTTTGCTGCTTGTGATCTGGTCCTCTTGAGGAATGTCAAAATTCGGTCCATATTATAAGACTTGCCTTTGACAAGGGACAGGGAGTGGTCCATTCCATGGAGGCAACGGTGCACAAGGGAGGGCCTTGGGTGCCCCAGGTGTGGGGGGTGGGGGAGAACCCCAGGGCACTGTCTGTCTTGGATGCTGACCTTCTTGCCTTCCTTCCTCCTTCCTTGCCAGGGGCTTCTGCTTCTTCAATTCAGTGGCAATTGCAGCCAGGCAGCTTCAGCAGAAAGGGAAAATCAGCAAGATTCTTATCATGGACTGGGTGAGTCTCCATCCACCAAGCTGGTCTTTCTCCCTCTTCCCAGACTGCAGGTTGGTTTCCCATGATTCTTGCAGGGATGTAGAATCCAAGCTTAGGGTTCAGCAAGCAGGCGAGGCAGTGAGAGTAGATGGCCAACAGCTTCCCACTCCCACCCCTACAGAACAAGGTACATCCAGCATCCTCTTTCTGTACTTTTCATGGGATGCTGAAGATGCATCTCTTTACACACCTGGCCTTTAACCCCTGAGATATTTATTTTAGGGCACCACCCTGGTGTCTGGATTGTAATCTGTTTAAACTTTTTAATATTGCATTTTTAAATTGTTGTAACCCATTCCGTGACTTTGTAGTGGAGAGCGGATCAGAAATCTAATCAGTAATAATAATAATAATAACAGCATTCTCTCACATTGCCTTGCCCTCGTCCTGCTCCTCCTCAGGATGTTCACCATGGCAATGGAACTCAGCAAGTGTTCTACAGGGACCCAAATGTCCTCTACATGTCTTTGCATCGCCATGATGATGGCAACTTCTTCCCTGGAAGCGGAGCAGCCGAGGAGGTGAGCTTTTGTTGAATGAATCTCTTCTTCACAACCCTGGAAAGAAAGCCCCTTGTTAGGGGAAAGTGGGTAGGAGATAGGACAGGTTGGGGAAACCTGTGGCCCTCCAAATGCTGTTGGATTGCAGCCGCTATCATCCCTGACTATTCACCATGTGAGCCAGGGCTGATGAGTGTTGGGAGTCCAGCAACATCTGGAGGGACACAGGTTCTGCATCCCTGGGGCAGGAGGCATCTCAGAATATGGGGATGCAAGCAACATTGTTTTATAGCCAGTGTGGTCCAACAAATAGTGATTTTTTGCTTCTGGAGACCTGACTGAATATGGGTGATGCAAATGTATCTTTTTGTTTGTCCACAAAAGACAGCAGGTTTGCATCATCCACCAGATCCCTGAAATAAAACTAGCCCAGGAATTGACTGATCCATTCAAACTGATAAACGGAACCCAGCACTTTCCCTCACTGCTTCTTTATGATTGCCCAGTCACAATATTGCGGAAATGCGGAAATATTGCAGAGCTGGCAGAATGTTCCCTTCTGCTGGAGTCAAACAACATCTGGAGGGCCTCCAGTCGCCATCCCTCATAAAAGCACAGGACCCTCCCAGGGACAAGGCCTACCAACCTCATGCTCTCTTATCTCCATGGCCCACAGCCCTCAAGCCTCTATTTATTCTACCTGCCCTTCCTTCAAGTTTCTCTGTTTCTCCCCTTTTCTTTCAGCCACCCTTCATCTCAGCACTCTGACCTATAATTTCTCTACCTTCTAAGGTCTCTTCCCAACCAGCTTCCCAGAACTTAGTTTTACACAGGTAGTTCAGTTTTCCCACAGTTTTCATCCTGACTGACCAACTTTGTTCCCTGAGCAACTGGGGCATTGGTGGACACATCAGCTCAAGCAGTCAGGAGGTTACACTGTCTGAAGTGCAATGCAGTATGAATAAGCCCTTGGAAACCTACCAGGGTTTAAGCAGTGGCTGCTTCCAGTATTTATATACCACATTCACCCATATTCACAAAGTTTTAAATGACAAAAATTCCCAGTTAGGAGGCTGGGGAAAGCATTCTCAGGGGAGAACTCCTTATGGCAACACTGGAGAGCTCTAGCAGGAGATGGTGGGGATTCCTGCAAGCCAAGGGTTGGGGAGAGTCGGCCGAACTCCCTTTGTCATTTCAAATCCATCATGTTTTACAACCTGCTTTCAAAGGGGCTTAGCGCTGAGAGTGGCCAGAACTATAGTTGGCTCCCATCTGGTTCTCATCTTTCCCTGTGAGCAGGAGATATCAAAGGGGCTGAGGGATTGTTTATGATGCTGTGCGAATCCCTGTGAGACTGTGGCGTATCACCCGAGGCTCCCCTCCCTGCGCTTTATGAGCTGTTTCCCCCTTCTTCATCTGCCCCACTGTCTGTTTTGATGTTGCAGCTCTGCCGAGATGCAGGACTGGAGCAGAATTCTCAGGGCCTCTGGTATGGGTCTCTCCCTCCCTCCCTCCCAACTAGCATACAAGTTAAGATATAGATGTGCAGAACTACAGGCAACAACCATTTGGTGGGGGGGGGTATTTCTGACCCTCACGTGTGTCAATGCCCCACCCCTGTTATGCCCCCTTTTCTGGCCATTTCTGGGTTGTGGTGATGTACAATGTTAATTGGACATGCATAAATTTGTCGTCTACACCAAATATTATTTCCTCCCTCCCACCCACCCACTGCTCCCATCACCTATTCCCATTTGATTTTGTTTGATTACCCTTGCTACCATGGAAAAAGGCCACTGCTCTGGCCCCTCCTGCAAAATTCCTGTCCTGTCACCTGGTTGCATCCCAAAGATGATGAAGGCTGTGGAGCAAGCTCCAACAGCTGGCATGCAACTCAAAGTTCTACAAGGACCATTGAAATACATGTAATAAAAGTTAGTATATGCCAGTCCTGCTGTGGGCTATGTTTGCTCTCTGTTTACAGCAATAAAAAGCCATATTTGGGGACCTAAGTTACCTCCAGGGTCAGCAGGCATCTGCCTCTGAATACCACTTGCTAGGGATCACAAGCAGGAGAATGCTGTTGCCCTCGTGTCCTGCCTGTGGTCTTCCCATGGATACATCAGGTTGGCCAGGGTGGAAAACAGGGTGCTGCATGAGCCTTTGGTTGGCTCCAGCAGGGGCTGCTCTTACATTCTTTTGACATGCTTTGGACTTGCATTTTCATTTGGCATTATGGTGTGTGGTGCAAGCATTTAGACACACGCACACAAGTGCACATGAGCATGCACACATGCACACAGACAAGCCCCAAACTCTCTGTGGTATCACCAATGCCAGATCAGCACTCAAGTTCTGAGATAATTCTTGATTTAGCTGGCAATGTAGAACTGGGGCCCACCGTGCAGAGGAGTAAAGAAGTCAGTGTGCTTCCTGTATGTAGAACTGCAGCTTGGAAGCTAATCCTCTGCTCACATTCTTAACGTATCACACCACATGAGCATATTTCAGAAAGGAACAACTGCCCATGGTATGCGTCAAAAACTTCTGTTGCTTTTCTGAAACACTTTTGTACGTGAATTTGGCCTCACAGCTATGAGCTGTTCCCCTTACAAATCTTTTCAGGCTCCAAAATTCTTTGGGAGACGCCTTACTCTGGATCTCATGTGCAGTGCCAAAAGGGCAGGGTCTTCTGAAAGGTGACACAGCAGTCCTGGACAAAGATCCATCAAGCTACATTAAAATTACAGTGGTACCTCGGGTTACATACGCTTCAGGTTACAGATGCTTCAGGTTACAGACTCCACTAACCCAGAAATAGTACCTCGGGTTAAGAACTTTGCTTCAGGATGAGAACAGAAATCGTGCTCCGGCGGCGCAGCAGCAGCGGGAGGCCCCATTAGCTAAAGTGGTGCTTCAGGTTAAGAACAGTTTCAGGTTAAGAACGGACCTCCAGAACGAATTAAGTACTTAACCCGAGGTACCACTGTACTGCTTTAGCAGCAATGTGAAAACCTTTCATTGTTGTGATAGGATCCTGGATCCCCTGACATTACTTACAAGTACTCAATCATTTAAGTTTTGATTTCTTACAATCTGGGGGTTTTTATTTTAAAAAACTTCTTTTGTGCATTGCATTCAGTACATGTTTAGAAAGACACATTAATACATTTAAGAAATGGATATATATTGTCATCACCATGAGGCTGTTTCCTCTAGTGAGTCTTAAAATGCCATTGTGTCCCCATCCATCATGCAGCACAGAAAAGAGCCAATTTTAATTTGAACTAGGAAAATGCTACGAAAACACCTTGCTTATCCCCAATATTTTTCCTATAGACATTGCTGGACTACAGTTCCCATCATCCCTGACCACTGACTGTGGTGCTAGCTGGGGCTGATGGGAGTTGAAGTCCAACAACTTATAAAGACACCCCCGCCCCCAGATTGGAGAAGCTGCCTGTGGTTTGTCACCAGTCCTTCTCCTTCCCAAAGAAAAACACAGCACCTGGGTTCTGTCCTGAGAAGTTGTGGATTTGCTTTGTACTTTAAAGAACATTTTTAAAAGTTTGCATTTGGACCTCTATCTTGCAAGCCACTGTGATATGATCACACAGAAGCAAAGTATATTTAAAAACTGATTCAAGGACACATCTCCAAGTTACATTGTTTGTGCTGCTGTTTTTCCTGCTATTGTAAGCAATTCCATAGATACCCAGTGTTGATGAGAGTGTATCCAATTTGCCTGGGTCTTCTGAGCATGTTATCTAGTACATCAAGAAACCCAGTGTGGCCACCATGGAGCATTCAGTTTCTCATGCTTTTCTCATCACAGCTGAATGCAGGGGGATGGGGGGGGGGCGAAGCTGAAGTCTGACTCCTCCCTGATTCTTTTTTTAATAAAAGCTCCCTTTGTGTGGCTGAGATGGGCCAGAAGAACACACTGCATAAGGAGCCTCTGTGTTGTTTTCTCTTTTAGGTGGGCTCTGGTGCTGGAGAGGGCTTCACCGTCAACGTTGCTTGGACAGGTGGCCTTGACCCACCCATGGGGGACCCTGAGTACTTAGCTGCTTTCCGGTAGGCCTCCCCTTCATGCCACACTTCCTGTGGCCCCAACAGCTTTAATGCCTGTAGAGTCTTCTTGTATTAACCTTTCAGTTGCATTTGGAACAAGTGGAGGATTCAGGGTCCCTCCAGACATCCTTTTTATTGTGCATATATGATGATTTGTGATCTTGATATTATCAGGGTGGTTATATGTGATGACACTTCAATAACACTTGTGCCTACAAAAGCTCTGGGGTGGACATACTGTTTCATTTCCAATCTGTGCATGCCCTCTAGCTTCCTGCTGAAATCCTGTGACTTTTTATACCATTTACGTTTGAGTTTATTCGTTTGTTTTCTCCCACGTCCGTTGAACCATAGTGCAGTAATGCCCCTCCAGGCAGCAATTATGTCGTAACTTTGGGGAAGAATCACAGAACATTAAAGAAAGCAGGCTGATGTGTGGACTGTCCAGTGTAAATCCACTACTAATTCATTATCATTGTGTCAATGATGTGTTACAAAATACACACATACACACCACCAGTCTGGAGCTCTCCAGTCTCACAGTTCTGTTTCTTTTTGAGAAGCATTCTCTTCTTATTCACTACTGGTGGCTTGATGAAACATTGTTCTTCATTTATTTAAAATATTTGTTCTGCACCCTTCATCGCAAAGCAATCTAGACAGAGAGATATTAACTAATACACGCACACAAGTGTTGCACCACAACCAGGATACGAAAGCATAATGACAACAGTTTAAGGCCACTTCTAGTTTGTCACTATTTTGCAAGTGGGATCCAGTTCCATACTGGCAAATTCAGGCTGCACATTTAAAGTGGATTTGGCAATCTAATCCACTCCCAACCCCTAAAATCAGGGGTCCCCGAACTAAGGCCCGCAGGCTGGATAAGGCCCGAGGGACTCATTTATCCAGCCCGCAGTGACCACCACCGCCACCCGCTCTTACCAGCGCTGCGCTGCACAGCTGCACACTTCTGGGTCAGAGGAGCACCGGAAATAGCTTGTGCGCATGCGCAAGCATTATTTGCGCATGCACACACATTATTTCTGGGGCACATCCAGGTTGGAGGAGGCCCGTGCACATGCACACAAGCTATTTCCGGTGCTCCTCCAAACCGGAAGTGTGCCGGAAATAGCGTGTGCGCACACGTATGGGCACGCACTCTCCGACCCGCCGCGCAATCAGCGCTGGAGACACTGGCCCAAGGCTCAGTAAGTTTGCTGACCCCTGCCCAAAATGGACCTTTTTTGGTAAGGAATGTGATTGTGGGGAAAGCACTGGAAAGTGCAGGATAACTATTGTTCGACAAAGCACCATATAACCTCCCTGCAAACAAATCGGGATGAATGCTCTACAGACAGGTTGTCCAGAAGTGACCTCAGGCATTAGTACCTATTAAGCACCTGGTCAGAAACATGTGTCTTTACCTGGCATCTAAAACTGATCAGGGTTGCCAGAAGCCCTATTTCAGAAGGGGGCGGGAATTCCACATTTGAGGTGCCACAAGAAGACCCTCCCTTGGATTGCCACATGGTGAGCCTCCAAAGGTCGAATTCTGTTCTGAGTTTACAATTTAAGTCGGGAGGGAGAAACAGAAGAACGAGGAAACAGGCACAAGAGAGTAGCACATTCTAAATTAAATGTGCTCTGCAGAACCTGAGCTGATCCTTGCAAAATCTCAGCTCCTATATTTGTTCTAAAGCTGTGCTGTTAAAAATTTTCAGTTTAAGATTCTGCACACAATCTCAGCTTCTTCACTACCTAGCTAAGTAGGAGATCCCTCAATCTGATCTGAGAAACTTGGCAGAGCGAAAGCTTCAGTCTGCCCTTTTGACTTTACAACATGGCAATATGAACTGTTTGAATATGGTTACTGGTTTTATATTATCTGAAGGAATGCAGAGTTGCCTGGTTTTCTTTTTATTTTCATCACGAAGGGTGGGGGTTGGTGGGTGGGGAGAACTTCAGAGTCAGGAAAGGAAGCCTTACGGCTGCAATATTGAGTGTACATACTTGGAAGCGACTCTCACGGAATCCAGTGGGACTTACTTCCAAGCAAACATGATTAAACCTAGGACCAGGCTGTAAATTTCTCTTTCCTGCATTGTCAAAAGTTGCACGCACACCTCTGCTGACAGCTCCAGCACTTCCCCCAACACACACTCCTCAGGCCCTGGCCCCCATCCCTGGCTGCCCCATAGCAAGCCATCTGGAATTCTTAAGCCAAGACCCAAAGTTCTGTTTGGCCCCTTCTCAAATTTGCTCTGTGGCCTTTGCTTTGCTGCAGCCTGGCTTCTCCAGCTAGCCTCTCCTGTGGCTCTCTGGATATTGCTGGACCACAACTCCCATCATCCCATACCATTGACCATGCTAGCTGGCAACATCCAGCAACATTTAGAGAGTCCCACATGGACTAGCCCGGCTGTGGAGGCAATGTCAAAAACATGGTCCCAGTTTCTGAGAGATTTTGGACTTCCCATGTAATAACTGCAACAATTCTATTTTTTTGTACTTTTGGAATATTCAAAGCACTTTGCAGACATTGTCTTGTTATAGTTATTACAACAGCTCTGTAAGATAGACACATACACTTACCCCTGTATTTTCAAAGGAATAGGGTCTGGGGCTCCAAGAGTGTGGCTACCCAGTGACTTAATAGGAAAGGCAAAAGTGAGACCTTCCTGATTCATAACTGAGCCTCTTGTGGCCAAGCAAGACCTGATGCCTATCACACAATTAGCACCTGTGTTAATTATGTGAGAAAAGTATATAGCAGGCACACAGCACATACAGGGTAAGGAAACTTTTAATTCTTCCCACTCCCACAATGGTCCCAATCCAGATTACTCACACACACCATACCTGCTCTTTGCACTGTGTTTGACCTGGATGGAAGCTCTCCTTACAATGCAAATAAGCTAGCAAACATAGGCAGGCTGATCAGGCTGGTCTGGAGCATAGAGGGGAACAAGGGATTAAAGCCCCCAATCCCACCTTTGTGATGCAGTCTGGATCAGGGTCTCCATAGGTGCTATTTCAAAAAACACTCACCCAGTTGTGTGACTAATGTCACGTGTGGTTTGGCCTTTAGCTGCTACTCTCCACCAGCTGTCAGTTACCTTCTCAGTGTGAGAAGGAGTTGCTCCCCAGTGGGGAGAGGGACAAGGGGTCCTCAGGCCTCTTCTTAGCCACGTGGCCAGAGCCTGCACTTCCAGGACTCCGTCCCCATGAATGAGGCTGAAATTGCTTGGCACAACCCCAGTTTGGAATCACAAACCCAATACGTGCCAAGCTTGGGCTTTGGAAAAAGGCCGCCCTCCCACAGCTGCCCAGCATATGTGCTTTGATTGCACTTAAAAGGGCTCTATAAATAGTTTCCCCCCACCCTCGCTGTACACAGAAATGCAGCTCCCAGGCCCTATGGATATCGTGCCTCTTTTGAGTTGCTTGGCAAGCATGACCCAGCTGATGGATGGGCCTTTGGAGTAGGCTGGGATTTCATCCCAGCGGGCAAGATTGCAGGCCTGCTGAACTTTCTGTATGAGAGCTGGGGAAAGCTTGCGCCATGGAGCATCTAAAAAGGAACTCAATCCTGAGCCAACTTAGTCTTGGCGTTGCTGGGAACGGGTCCAAGCCCGTGAGCTCTCGTCATTTCACAGGCAGCGCTACAGAACAGCCTCCTGATGCAAACAAGGGCTCTGGGTTGCTTTCATCCCAAGGCAACTGGCAAGGGTTTAGAAGTGGTCCCAGAAAGCAAGTCTGGCAACACAGGGCTGAGAAACAGCTCGCCTCTGGCCGAGTGTCAAGGGGAAGGGCTGAGCTCAAAACATCTGAGAAACACTGAAAGAGAAGAGGAGCAAGGAGAGAGAAGCCATAGGCCACCGGGTCCATGTCATACCACAGAAACTCAGGAAAGAAAGATAGCAAAAAGTAGAAGATCGAACTGGGCGCAGCTGGAGAAAGAGAAGTTCTAGCCCTTAAGTTGCAAAAGTGAGCTTTGGAAAATGCACAAACAATGGCTGCCAATGTCTCTGATGCAAGAGAGGGTGCTGAACATTGGCCAAGCTATCCATGTTGCTGAACCACATTCAGAAAATAAAAATCCTCAGAGTCCTGTTCATTTATTCATGTTTGGTGGGTGTTCTGGTTTGGGGGGAGTGTTTTGGACTGCTTGTTTGTTTAGGAGATGCAGCTAGAGTCTCCTTCGAAAGACCTATGCTAGGTTGGAGAGTGCATCTCAACTCTCTCCCCTCCAGACATTTTCCTGCCTAAACTTTCCTGCCCTCTCCTGCTTTATGGAAAGAAAGAAAACATTGGTTGATTAGCCATGGAAGAAATGCTTCAGGAAAAGTTTTAGGACAGAAATGCACACTTATTTGTGTCAGATTTTCAAGGGCCTTCCTGGAAGTGCTCTGTCAACATTTGGTCAGCTTTTTCTTGTCCATCATAGTCAGCGCTGCAGTATACTGTATTACATTTAATGGTTATATGGTGAAAACACCTCAATACAGGTCCCCTTTTCCTATTTCAACTTTCCCTTTTATTTTTTGTTTGTCTGGTACTTCAACTGCATTGCTCAAAATCTGTAATAAAAACCTCCTGTTTCATTTTGTCTAAAAAGAAGCAGGCATTCTGTTACTGAGCTATGACCCTTCCATAATTACTTTATAAAGCAGCACATTGGGGTAAAAATTCTATATGGCCCATTGTCTTCTGTTGATTGGTCCTAATATTTCATAGAAGGTTGTGTGCCTGTGCCTTGTGTTCTATGGTTTGCTTTATTTATAGTCCTCTTTCCGTCCATAATAGGATTGAGGATTGAATTCATGGGGTTCCCAGGTGATCCCCCACTTAGTCAGGGCCCAGACCCAGACCCTCTTAACTTCAGCAAGGTGGCTGAATGACCATGTGCCTTCAGGCCATGCCATGTGTAGGTTCTTATTCTTCCACGTGACTTGCAAAAATCAGAATGAATTATTGCAGAGAGGAAGGAAGGAAGGAAGGAAGGAAGGAAGGAAGGAAGGAAGGAAGGGAAAGAAAGCAAGAAAGCAAGAAAGCAAGAAAGCAAGAAAGAAAGAAAGAAAGAAAGAAAGAAAGAAAGAAAGAAAGAAAGAAAAAGAAAGAAAGAAAGAAAGAAAGAAAGAAAGAAAGAAAGAAAGAAAGAAAGAAAGAAAGAAAGAAAGATGGATAGTCTCGAGCAGAAGTATAATGCATCGTAAAAGCACACACAGTTCTGTGCCTTACACACTGAAGGCAGGTCATGAATTTCCATTGCAGAATTTTTGGTAGGTGTTTGATGCAGAATTCTGCACCATCCTTACAGTTAGAGTGTGTTCTGCTTTACTCTGGGAGCAGAAGCCCAGGAGCATTGAGTGTGCTAGCCCAGTGCCAGTGATGTTAGCCACCCTAGACTGTTGTTGTTTTCCCTCCTCTGCAGGACTGTTGTGATGCCGATAGCCCATGAGTTCTCTCCGGATGTGGTACTGGTGTCCGCAGGCTTTGATGCAGCTGACGGCCATCCGCCGCCACTGGGAGGTTACAAGGTCTCAGCCAAATGTAAGGCATGCTGACAGACTGAAAAACTCATCCTTCTTTCCAGATAATTAGAAATCTGCCTCCATCACCTAAGACTGATTAGGGGTCCAGGTTTGGTCACAAATGATGGCATCCTCACCTACCCCATGATAATGATGTCACAATCAAACACCAGGGCCTCAAAGCCCACTGTGGCCTTCACACCATGAACAGGGTGTCCTCCTCACCAGCCCTTGGTTACACAGTGCCGTATCTGAAGAAACTGGACCCACAGGGTAGCTAAGCAGGAAAAGCACTCTTTACAGTATCAGGACTTCAGAGTCTGTAATGGAATCTGGGTTCCCAACCAGTTTGTCCTAAAGAAGGCCAGAAAAGGAATCCATCAATTCAGTTATATCCAGAAAGTGTTTAAAGGTGGGGGCATCAATGTCTGCTTAGCACTCCACTCAAAAACTTCAGTAAGATTACTTGCTGGTGGGGTGCCAAATACGGATTTAGTGCACTTAGGTAACCCATTGATCATTATGCCCACATCAGCCTGCTCTGACTACAGATGTCACTCCTTGGGGAAGGAGGCATTGCAGAGCTTGCCTTATGAATCAGCCACTTTATAACTGGGAAGGAGGTTCAGAGACAGTGGGGTGCCGGGGGGCAGAAAGGGAGAGAGAGAAGTGTGGGTTGTCTGGGTGTGTTCAAGAGGACAGTGTGGGACATCTTCCATGCAGAGGGAGGGTGCTCTGTCTGTGAGGGCCATAAAGTCTAATGCTCCCATTTCCTTTGGCTTCCCTCCAGGTTTTGGCTACATGACCCGGCAGCTGATGAGTGTGGCTGGAGGTGCTCTTGTCCTTGCCCTGGAAGGGGGCCATGATCTGACTGCCATCTGCGATGCCTCAGAGGCCTGTGTCTCTGTCCTGCTGGGCAATGAGGTGAGTGGAGCCCATCCTTAGCAGAATCAAGAACAGCCTCCAGGGATTAGAATGATATATTTAGGTAACTGCCAGTGCTTTTTACTGGGGATACCCAAGGGTATGCAAGACCAGCACCATTCCCCCCCCAATGCTAAAAGTGTGGCACTTAATATAACAACTTCATGGTGAGTACCAGCACCTCCACACACACACACACACACACACACACACAAGCACTGGTAACTGCCATCTATGTACAGACTACAACTGATTATTGCCATCATGTGTGTGTACACAGCACCAAACCCAGACTGACCCAAAATGTCACTCAACACGTCATGAAATGAGTGGTACAGGGGTGAAGCAGGACATGCACAGGGGCCAGGAACGAAACCCCCATGCGAAATTGCCCTCGACTGTGTATAGCACTTTACAAAAAAAACAACAAAAACCCAGGTGTAATAGGACCCAATCTCACAAGGCTCACAATCTAAAATAGAAACAGAAAAACTGGCAGTGCAGGGATCAAACCTGAGACCTTCTGTAAGCCAAACAGGTGATATCACCACTCAGATGTGGCCACTCCACAAATTTATTTCTTCCAGCTAGGTCCGGCCCAAGATATTTTGGCACCTGAGGCAAACCACAGAATGTTGCAGGACCAATGGTCAAGGATGATAGGAGTTGTAGTCCAGCAACAGCTGGGGACCCAAGTCTGGGAAACGCTGCCTTATCAGGGATGGGAAACCACAGGCTCTTGCCCTTGGTACTTCCCCCAGCCCTCACAGGAGCTGATCTGTACTTGCTTGGGTGGTTTTGTCCAGCTGGATGGGTCCATGCACCAAGACAGCCCTGAGGAACTCTGTTGCCCGATTGGCCTTGTCTTTACTGCAGCCTGCCCTGCCCTGGAGTCTTCCTCTGACTTTGCTACCAGGCCCCAGAGGGCAGCATTTCAGACTTCCTCCTGCTCTCCCTCGGTGCTGCAGATAGGTCCTCCCCTTGTCTCTTCAGCCTGAGACAAGTGATCTGGTCACCCAAGAAAGTCTTTTGCCACCAAGCCACTCAGTCTTCCTCTAAAGTCTAGCACAGACCAACATGGACCCAGCCTCCAACCCACAGGAATAGATTGGCCCCAACTCAACAGCACCTGGCCATTTATACCCTTCTTGTGGTCCCTCTAACCCAGCACCAGCCAATCACACAGTCCAAATGAAAATTCTTGGCCTGTAGCCACCAACCAGAACATCCCTCTTTTGCTACTGAGATACGCGTCTCCAGCCCTTCCGACTTTCACCTGACCAGACAGAACCATAGAATTGTAGAGTGCGAAGGGTCATCTAGTCCAACCCCCTGCAATGCAGGAATCTCAGCTAAAGCATCCATGACAGGTGGCTGTCCAACCTCTGCTTAAAAACCTCCAAGGAAGGAGAGCCAACCACCTCCCATAGGAGTCTGTTCCACTGTCAAACAGCTTTTACCATCACAAAGTTCTTCCTGAGTTTAGTCAGAATCTCCTCTCTTGTAACTTGAATCCATTGGTTCGGGTGCTGCCCTCTGGAACAGCAGAAAACAAGTTTACTCCCTCTTCCATGGGACAGCCCTTGAGTTATTAGAAGAGGGCTATCATACCACCTCTCAGTCTCTTCTTTTCCAGGCTAAACATACACAGCTCCTTCAACCATTCCTCTTAAGGCTTGGTTTCCAGACCCTTGATCATTTTGGCCCTCCTCTGAGCACGTTCCAACTTCCCCCATCAAACACTTTACAATACAAGTGGCAGACCACCTTGCACCATACTCATTAAAACACAGTTTAAACAAGCAGGATTATTTTCTACACCTTCTACAAGGGAATGTTGCCTTCAGGCTGAAAACCCCTTGCTCTGTATGGAAAAACAGTTTTGGTAAAACAGTTGCCTGCAAGCATCCTTTTTTCTTCTCTGAGGGTTCCTCCACACTTCCTCCACATTTCTGAGCACAATTCAAAGTGTTGGTGCTGACCTTTAAAGCCCTAAACGGCCTCGGTCCAGTATACCTGAAGGAGCGTCTCCACTCCCATCGTTCTGCCCAGACACTGAGGTCCAGCAACGAGGGCCTTCTGGTGGTCCCCTCCTTGTGAGAAGCCAGGTTACAGGGAACCAGGCAGAGGGCCTTCTCGGTAGTGGCACCCACCCTGTGGAACGCCCTCCCACCAGATGTCAAAGAGAAAAACAACTACCAGACTTTTAGAAGACATCTGAAGGCAGCCCTGTTTAGGGAAGCTTTTACTGTTTAATAGACTATTGTATTTTAATATTCTGTTGGAAGCCACCCAGAGTGGCTGGGGAAGCCCAGCCAGATGGGCGGGATATAAATAATATTTTACTATTATTATTATTATTATTTCAATTGTCCCATGTTTTCTAGGCACGGGTCCAAGTGATTTTGCCTTTGACCCTTTGCTTTCCCTCAGAAAATCCCTCTTTAGTGCTAAATTGGAACAATCAGCGCTCCACAGAAAACCCAACTGTCATTTCTGATTCATCACTAGAATGTGAGTTTTCCCAGGGGAAAATGGTGGGGCAAACAGAGGTGTGGATAAGCCCCGAGTCCATCTCCATGCAGTTGGACATGTGGATAAAGCTCACTGTGAGGACCTGCTTATGTGCAAACCATTCCTAGCACAGTCTGAGAATGAGAGTCACATCCCAGCCTGTTTTGTTCCCACAGCTGGAGCCTCTCCCCGAGGAAACCCTGCAGCAGAAGCCCAGTGCCAACGCGGTGCGCTCCCTGGAGGCAGTGATCCGGGTACAAAGTAAGTATGGTGAAGGCCCTTCCTCCCTGCACAGCAGGCTGGCAGGCGTGCGGGAAGGGTGGACTAACAGGCAGCAGCTAGTTCTGTCATTTGCCTTTTCCTTGGTATCTCAGAGTTCAAAAGGAAAGGCTTTGCTTCCCTTTTCCTCAAGACCACAGCAGGAGAGAGAAAAGGTTAAATTCCCTTTCCACGCCTGTTCTGGTGCCATTGCAACACACCAACAGCTGCAGCTTGTTGTTTAAAAACCTGCACATGAAACGCAAAGGTGTATTTACTATCCAGTCTCGCTTTGCCCTGAGTTACCATAGGCTGCCATCACAACTCAGATGGGAGCAGCATCCTGAGGTCGTGGAGTTGGGTCAACAGGTTCTGACCCTCAAAGAAGCTCCTGTGCCCTGTGCACCATTTTAGGTGCCTGACTGACTGGCCAGTGGGAACAAGCCAGGCACTGATCCTGCCTCTTCTGTTTCAGGCCAGTACTGGAGCTCTGTGCGGCGCTTTGCCCCCACCGTGGCCTATTCGTTCCTGGAAGCGCAACATCATGACACAGAAGAGGTGGAGACGGTGACAGCACTGGCCTCACTTTCGGTAATGGCAGAGAAAAGGTGAGTTATGCCTCCTTGGACTATGAAAGCGGTTTCATGGGTGAAAGTCGGTTTTGCAGGCAAACTGTGCATGCATGCACACACACAGCTATAAATATGGCTGCTACGGCATTTAATTCAAAAGATAACCACTTGAAAGAAGGGAAGAAGCAAAATTTCCCAAATCCTACTGGAGCTCATGTACCCTTCTGGGGCACGCTGGGAATTCTATCAGACTTTTTTTTTTATGAACGGCTGAAATGCATCCGCTTGCAGGAGGAAACATTTCAAAACGGCCATCCAGTGAGGATTGCAGCATCTGTTTCAGTGGAGGCTCACACTTTGAAGTGACAGCCACCACTTTTAGAAAGAGCCAGGGTGGTATATTAGATGAGAACATTTGATTTAAATCTGGGAAACTTGGGTTCATGTGCGCACTTCTCTATGAACCCACTGGGTGGCCTCACATCCAGTCTGTCTCTCAGGGTTGTTGTGAGGACAGAATGCAAATATGGTCAATAAATAGATTGGTGGGCCCAAGTTCAGGATAACTTTATTCCACACCTCCAACAAGAAACAGTCAAGGATATGCTTATCTTTTGACACTCCATATTTGGGGCTGGAAGTGAATTTACTCCTAGTTCAGGTTGTGTGTTGATCCTCAGCTGTTCACAAATTACCGGTATGCAGCACAGACGATATATGCTCTCCCACCCCAACCAGGAGGTCTGTTTTTGCTGCATTCTGCACCTTCTGAACAGTCTTCAAGAACTGTCCCATAAAGTGTGTGTTGCAGCAGTCAATCCTTGAGGTTACAAATGCGCATATGATGGCTGCCAGGTGACCTGCACCATCTCAGCATTCTCCAATAGAGAACCCTGGCTCTTTAGCCACCTGTGATTTTACAAAGGTATTATCCTAACTGATTTCCTTTGCTTTTAGGCGGCAGGATGAGCCAATGGAAGAAGAGCCCATGAACCAGTGAAGGCTTGCTTCATCCTCCTACAGGAACACAGCTTCCTTTGAGGCTTCTTACTCACATCGCAGCCCAGGCTCCTGCCGGCCATGCAGCCCACGTTCCCCTGGAAAACAGACTGAAGGTTCAGGCAGAGACTCTGTAGAAAGGGCCTGTGGCAGGTCGCCAGGATTAATTGGTGACTCTGGGAGCTGCCTCATGTGGAACGCCACAGGGCAAGCAGCGGTCGCAAACCTGAAGTCCTCTCTGGAATCGTCTTGGGTTGAAAATCTGACATCACAAAGTGGGACACAGGGGGCTAGATGCAGAACTTGAGAGTTTGCTCTGACGTTGGGGTGGTGCCTTTTCCCCTCCAGAACCAAAGACTCCCCCCCCCCCCGCCCACCACCACTTGGAAAGAGCCTGCTGAGGAGGAGCCAAGATGCTATTTCCCTTCCTTTTTCTAAGCAAGGCATCGTTACCTTATGCCAGGCTGCCCCATCATCACAGGAGCTGGGTTTTGCAAGGGGAGAATTTTCAGAAGAAGACATTTGGATGTCAAACAGCTCCTGCTAACCACTGTCCCAAACCTACCCTTTTTGTCTAGGACCTTCCTAAGTTGCACTATATACAGATCATACAGACACACACTTTGTCTACCTTCCATAGAACTTTGTGGGGAGCAATTGCACCTCCTTGTGGACTCAAAGCCCTTGGTCCACTGTTTCACCATCATCAAGGCGCTATGTAAATACACAACCCTATGGTGCTTGCAGCTTGTTTGTTTTTCCCTGATTCGTGAAAACAAGCAGCCTTATTCCAAAAAGCAAACTTGGGGTGGGGGTAGAATGGAAAACATGAGTGAGGAATTTGTCCTCTGTTATCCCAACCAATATGCAGACTTTGGATTCTTGTAAATCTAATTTGTTTGGGGTTTTTTTTCCATGTTCCTTTTGTTTGTTTGAAAGACACAGGCTTCTAGTCCTTATGTTTTAAAATGTGCAGATGCTCCATTATTCAGATGAGCAGTGTTTCTGTTCCACATAGCTGCTTTATGGTTTTATGGGATGGCAGATAATTCTCACCTGTAAAGGGCTGCTACTGACACAGCAATCTTTCTATGAAAAGAAAAAACAAAAGCACTTGGATGTAGAGAAAAGGCATCTCGTCTTCATGCAGATTGACATGTGACTATTCTGCACACTTCTGTTTTGCTGTGTGTGCAAGCAGTCTATGTATATTGGAAGCTGCAGTCAGTTGGTTTTGGGCACCCGTGGAAATGATCCCAATGCCATTTTTTCCTACACTGAGGAATTTCCCTGTCCTGAAAAATTGCCCTGTTCAATGGGGCCGCAACCCATTGTCAGTGGCCAGATTTGAGAGGTGGGTGGTTGCAACACTGCAGGGTGGTCTGGCTAAGGAATGGGGGTGGGGGAGGATGCAGTGTACAGACTGTATAGAAACCATTGGATCTCAACCAACCAGTAAATTGAGCCTTTGCTGCAGCCCATGCATGTTGCTTCTTGTAGCCCAAAGCTGGACCATTCTTCCATGTGTTTGAGCTCTGCTTCCATTTCTCAAACAACGGCACAACTAGAACTAGCCCTAACAGAAAGAAGAGCAAAGCAACCTGCTTTAGGCAGCACCATGCGAGGTGGATCCTGGGTGGGTGAAGGCAGGAATTGGTGTCCAGACCTCCTACTAAATCAGACCCTAGGTTCATCCAGCTCAGTGGTGTCTAGCATTTCAGGCAGGGTTCTCTCCCAGCCCCACTTGGAGATGTTGAGGATGGAGCTTAATGCCTTGGGCCTGCAGACCAGATGCTCTACCACTGCTGAGCTACGTATGGCCCTTCCACTGGTGCGGAGGGGGGAGATATTATTGAGATGCTATTGAGGTCTGTTTCAGGCAGCACTGAACACAATGCACTAGCCTTATCCAAGATTGGTACTGGCACAGAGTCACTTCCTTCAGGACTTGCTGCAGTCATGCTGTAATGACAACCTGCTGGTCTGAACAAGTTTTCTCTACCTCCTTTCTCCACACTTGAACTGAGACAGCCTGCATCGTTCAGAAACACAGGACGCTACAAAAACCGCAGTCTCGTGCCACCTTAAAGCAGGGTCGGTGAGCATATTTCAGTCTGAGGACTGCATTTGCTCATAGGAAATCTGCCAGGGAGGCAAAAGCAGGCCAAGCAAATGGATATGATTCTTTCCTTGGTATGGTAGTCTACATTCCAACAAAAGTCAGAGGTTTCTCCATTCACACACAGTCAGGCAAATGAGACATTACCATAGTTTATAGATGCATCCCAACCAGAGGAAAAGCACTTGAGGCAGGGCATGGAGCAATCTGGAGAGGGGTGTGGTCTGAGGAGGAGGCATGGCCTGTGGATCTGCACTTGGCCCCCAAACTGGAGGATCCACACAGCTGCAAATGAAGTTTGTTGCGCTTTGGACTTCTTTGACTTCAGCTTCCTCCATCAAATGCATGAATGGTAATTCTCAGTTGGCAAGTGTGTATCTAGATACACGTGTGAAGCAGGGGTGGTGAACCCCTTTTTGGACAGAGGGCTGCCCTCAACCTTTGCCGACCCTCCAAGGGCAGCATACCAGCAGGGGGTGTGGGTAAATGTCACTGCACACAAAGGCTCCCCTCCTTGACTGATCCAATGTGTTTTGGAGCTCTGGAAAATCAAGGATCCGAAACATGCAAAGCCTCCCTGAGTACAGAAGGCTTCCCTGCTGCACACAGTTCAGGGGAAGATGCAGAGGGCGGTGGAGACAAGGATGGGGAGGGAAGCTAGCACACTTGTGCATGCTCCCCCATGTCCACACATTGACAAGTCCTCCTCAAAATGCATGAACAGGGCTGGTAGCTCCTCCACAACCTGCAGTAGGGTGACTAGGTAAAAAAAGACCCAGGGCTCCTGCATCTTTAACAGAGGTATAGAAAAGGGGATTTGGAAAGGAATATCCTTGCACAGCATTTTTATTAATTTTAAAGTATTTATAGCTGCCCTAACCAGCCCCAACAGCCATCAGGCGGCTTGCTGATAAACGGCTGTTTGTTGAAGCAGATCTGCAGAGCTGAAAGTATGAGAAATGGGCTGAGTGCTCCGTCCCAGGTGTGGTGGTGACAGTAGCAGTGCTGGTGCTGATGCTGAGGGTCTTGGCTTCTGGAGCTCTGCCCAAAAAGTGGGTAGATTTTCTTACTGAGGCTCTGGAACGCTGCTCTTTTCCAGCAGCAGGTATTGATCAGTGGTGCCTATGGGAGTCAGCACACATCTTGCTAAAAAGGAAGGGTGCTGTTCATGGGCGTAACCAGGATTTATGTTGGGGAGCAAGTTTTGGGGGTGGGGCAGAACCAAGTTATCTGCAATGCAGTTGGTTAGTTAAGTAATTTTTATTTATTTACTTGATTTAGAGGGGCAGCTCACACACACACACACACACACACACACACACACACCCTCTCCTGGCAATGCTCAAGGTGCTGAGTCCTCCATTGTGAAGTCGTCTTGTGCTGATCTACCTCACCTCCGCTCATAGCAGGGGCCACCACAAAGAAAGCCTTGTTGCACTGCCTAGTTTCATGGCACAATGAGACGGTTTCTTCCTTCCAGGGACTGAACTTGCCTGATTGAAGCAAGACTGGGAAAGTGAGCTTCCTGGCTAGTGGAATTGGCAAGGGTGATTGGGTCTCCTGGGACTTTCTAGGGCCAGACAGAGCATGCATGTGCAAATGTGCTAAACCGTTGACTCACTGATTACCAGTCTGGAATCAGACTCTCTAAGCAGGGAGAGGTCACAAGGTTTAGGTGAGTGTTTTGTTTGGGGTGGGTTGAGGTATGCCAGACCCTATTAAGGAGTCCTGCTGCTGGCTAAGTGGGAAAAGGAGAGGCTGCTTCGGCCTTTGGAGGAAGGGACGAGAGAGCTGCAACAGGAAGTCAGATGACAAGAGTGCGGAGACATTTAATTACTTCCAGACGTGGCGGTGATGTTGTTACGCATATTAGGATGCAGGACTGAGTCACACTCGCAGGGGTATCGGGATCGTCAGGGTGCTGGCTGCAACATGAGCCAGAAAGCCAGAATGTTAAGCACTAAAATTCCCCCATTACTAAGAAAGTCTGAGAAATGGAGCATTTTTGACACCCAGAGGTCAAACTCTCTACATCATCATAGAAGGCGCTCCAACACAAAGCCGCTTTCAGGAGGAAATGCTGGCTTATGGGAGTTCCAGGGCCCCTTTCACACACTTCACGTTCCTGCCAGCCTTGGAAAGTGGGCCCCCCCCTCATTGCAGCATTATGAGATTCCAGGGTGCTGGGAAGTGTAGCTTTGTGAGAGGCAAGCTATGGTCCCCATGGTTCTGCGGGGAAGTCAAATGGACAAATAACCTCCGTAGTTTATTCATGGTCTAGTAATCCCACCCATTTCTCCATAACCACAATTGCTCAGCCCAGAGGTTTTTGCCAGCCATTTTAGTAGGCATCCTTTAACTGGAGATTCTGGGCATTTAACCTGTGACCTTATTTGTGCCTAGCATATGCTCTGTGACTCTTGAATGATGGCTTCTCCCAACTGCGGGGTGTATGTTTGTTATACTTTTAGGGGAACAGAGAGGTGGTTCCATGTCATCAGGGGTTCTCCATTTGTGGAGGGGGACTTCCCCAGGGAGGTTTCTTTATAACTCTTCCCAGTTAGCATCTTCTCTGGGGAGAAAGATAAATGTCAGCTAGGGTTGCCACCTTTGTATCTCAGATCTGATCTGAATGATAAGAAGACATTCTATAGGTGCAGTATGACAAGGTTGGACCTCAATTTTCAAGCTACCTGCTCTCAGCCATGCCCATTGAATGTGGCTACGCTCAGCCTCCTTCCCTCAACTCCTGTCTTTCCTGCCAGGCTTCACAACATCCCTTCTTTCCAGATACCACCCCATTCTGTTGATAAAAATCACCCCTGGCAATGGGCTGTTTAGTTTTCCAGGAACCTCATCAGCCTAGCTTCCTAGGGGAAAACAATATCTGATGGATTTCTGCTTATGCAGCTATTGACATCCTACAGCTTGTGTGTGCTGCTGCATGTGGGCAGCAGGGGCTGCTCTGAGTCCAGCAGCACCTGGGGGCTGTTCCACATACCTAAATCTGCCCCCCTCTCAGATGCTTAGCATCTCCTGTGCCTGCTTTTTTGCTGCAAGAGGCCTACACAGCAGCCCTTCTGGGAACTGATCGCATGTTACCATTCATTCTTTCCTTTTCACATATACCACCCTCTCTCCCCACCCCAACCCCAACTCGCTCTAGGTACATTTGTACAAGCCCTGATCTCAGGCCACAAGCCCATTTTTCCATCTCAAAAGGTAGCCTTGCAGCAAGATGTAGCTACAGCCCACTTAGTGGTGGATGGGGCTCAAAAATTAAGTGAGATGTCTTTGATTGGTGGAATCTACTCTGAGGTCACAGTGGCCTCAATCCATGAAGTGAACTGCGGGGAAGGATGCTGTGCTCTTGCCTAGGCTTAGTAGAGGAGATGGGAAGAGACAGTAGGAAGCAAGCTTCTCTTAAGAGCTCTTCTAGGAAAACAGACTTGGGGAAATGGAGGCAGCAAGTCCCTCAGTTTTGCAGCATCCTGCTGAATGAGGAAAAGCTGCTCAAGGAAGGTGAGTGTGAAGACTGACTTTTGTGGAATATTGGGGCTGTGTTTTAGATTCTGAAAGATGTGTGAATCGGGTTGCTCATATACAATACAATAATATACAAAACAATACATTAATGTTTGTATTGTGTAGAGTGGGGAAGAGGTGATGCCAGGCTAGGTTCACATCCACACTGCACATCTAAAGCCTGGAACTGTATAGCTAGTAAAATTTGTGACCAAAGGGTTGCCAGCGTTATTATTGGCAGTTCCTGTACCTTAAGTAGCAACTCATCATGCAGATATTTAGCACTTTGTTTTCACAGCAGGAACAGCTCTCCTTGCTTTCCCTCTAAGTTCCAGGCCCCTGCCGAACTTTTTAAAGTGTTTCCTTAACTTCAGCAGTTAAAGGCAGATGAGCAGGAGCAGTTCAGAAAGCAGAAAGCCTTGTTGGTAAGGCTTTCTGAAAAACATTCTTTCTACAAAATCACATGTTATATTGGGTGGAGGATGTTGGCTTGTTTTTGAATCCTGGAAAATATATTAGTCTTATCTGCAAACAAGGGCACCATCATAGCTTTTATTGTGTTTTGAAGTGCTTGAGATTTAGCAAGATCCAAAAGCCCTGAATTGGGGGGGGGGGGGTTTAAACAATTGCAAAACAACTTTTTTAAAAAAGTCTCCCTCTGTTTCTCCATATGTACCGTATGTTTATACATCTATAGCATTATCAGAGCAGAATAATTACAAAGTACTTCCTGCCATTTGCAAAGGGATTCATGCCCTTTGAATGTCTTTCTAGGGACCCATATAACCATACATATCAATAGTCATTTGTCTTGTAGAATCAGGGAACTGTTCAAAGGTACAGGTGCTTTGTGTTCTTTGAAACAGGAGGCTAGAGTTGCCAGCTGTTTTAATACCCTCTTCAGCTGTGCCTGTATAGCAGTTGGATCTGCAGGCATGAGCCAGCAATGTTCCAGCTGGCAGTGAAAAGCTTCCCATTCTGGTTTTTGCAGATAATCAAGCTACTTCTAAAGGCAAGAGCAGGTGACCCCCTTCCCTGCTCCTCCTATCTGGGAACGGGAACTGCCTGCCTGCTTCCCACACCTCTCTAAATCAGGAGTGGAGAACCTTTGGCCCTTCAGAGGCCACTGAACTACAACTCCCACCAGCTCCAGTAAGCATGGTCAGTAGCCAGGGCTGTTCCCCACACCTGCTCTCTATGGTATATGTTCCAGTGGTCACCTCTGGCCTCATCCCTTTTGCAAGCCCCCAGTTTATGTACCATAATTTAGTAGGTAGCTTACAAGCAAGGGCTCGGCAGTTATTCTGCCCCCGCGAAGCAATTCAAAGCACGTGTCAGTTACATTTAGTGAGGAAGTGTCATTTTCCAGCCTTAAGGCACCCAACAAGGGGAATGATGGGATATTAGCACAGTCGCCAAGTAACCCTGGCAAAGAGAGAATGTAGAAAGCTGCCTTGGACCAGTCAGGCCATTTCCCAAGGACTATCAACTCTGCAGGATCTTGGTGGAGAGGGGTTTCTTCTGCCACCATCAGTTTCTTGATCCTTCTACCTGGAGATGCCAGAGACTGCGTCTGCAACCAGAGCCCGCCCAAGATGTTTTGCCCAGAGGCCACTGTAGATGCAACATGGGGAGGACTGTCAAGGAGGCAGCAGATTTGGCCTTGAAAGAGTGTGCCACATCTGTCGCTGTCACACGGCAGCGGGATGTCTGGGACATTGTTTGCAAAGTATCATCATCATCATCATCATCATCAGGACTTCTATACCACCCTTCATCATAAGATCTCAGGGCAGTTCACATCATGTGCTCCACCACTGAGTTGCAGTCTCTCAATGAAGGCCTTGCATCCTTTGCAATCCACTATGTTCAGAAAAAAATGAGTACCAGTATGTCTGAAGTATAAATTTGGGTTTGTTTTATAGGCTACTTTAAGATTAATAGCTCACCCAGCCCCACAGTTCCTGGGAATTGTGGTTAGGTGCGGGTTCTCAGAATTCTCACAGAACTACGTTCTATGAGTCCCTCAGTTCCCAGGATTCCCTGGGGAGAAGGAATGACCACTGCACCACTTACTGAGCCTGTGCTGCTGATAGATACACACCCACCCCAGAAGCATTTGGTTTCTCTCATTTCCCACCACCATATGGTGACCATTTAGCAGCGGTGAGTAGCTGTGTTAGGCAATAGCAAGGTGTGCTTATCCCAGTGAGACTTGGGCCAGAATGGGCCATTGTGGGATCACTAGAAGGGGCAAGCTGACCTCAATGGAGGAAGCTGGGTCTCACCAGGCCAGGGCAGGACCTGCTTTTTAGGGGCAGGATTTAGCCTTGAATCATAAACTAGCACCATCAAAGGTGTAGTGCTCCTGAGCATGTACAGAATATGTTTTTTTTCTGGCAGCGGAATAACCATAACCCCATTGGGAGAGGAGGCAGTGAGGCTTTTAGAGCTCAAGTCCTTGTTGAAGGAGGGTGACAGGAGATCACCTCAAGAGGATTTAAGACATTCCTGTTGTTTTGGGTCCTGGAGGGGAGCGGGTGGAAAGAACCTCCCGGGAAGCAGAAAGCTATTAAAATAAAACAATTATTCTTAAAACCTGCAAATTCAAAAATAAATTAGCTCTTCGAAAGAGTTCTAGATATACATTTTGAGATCAGCTTGTTACAAGCAAAAGCAGTCTGGGCCTGCTTTGAGTCACTGCCTCGCTTATGTCTGCATTTCTTCCCAGAGTAATGGTGCAAAGTTTGGATTCTCCATCCTAGATCTCAGCTGGGCTCTCTTCTCCCCAAGAGGATGGTGATTACGTTTGGTCTTGTTTTTGAGCTGGCGATGGAGAATCATACAGAGTATATGCCCTGAGTTTCTCTGGAGAAGAGTTCCTCTGCTGCTGCTTTTGGGTGAGGCAGAAGCGTGTTACCTGCTGGCCACCTTCCTGAATGGACCTGCAGAAACAAAACCCACAAAAAGAAATCAGTGGCAAACTCAAACTGACAACTTACAGGGGGTATTTGTATGGGAGAGGAACAAACAGCCTGGCCTACAGAAGGTCTGTATTTATACTGGATGCAACAAGTACTATCACCATGGCTCCCCCCTGCTAAGCAGAACGGATGAGGCCATCTGGGTGCCTGGGCATTCATCTCTCAGCAAGTAGCTCATGGCATGGTAAACAAGTTTCTAGCCTCTACCACAATGGGAGATGGCAGGATTGAATGCACTCAACCTGGCACATAGAAAACCAGGATGTCAAGAAGGGTAAGCTAGAACTCTTACCACAATGTGCTAGATTTCTCTGTGCACAGAGGCATTAAAAAATTCATTTGTGCCCTGGTTCATTTTTTCCAATGCCATTATTGTTGGCTGGTTTGCTATATATTGCTTTGAAAGTCCTTTGGGCAGAGCTGTATTAAGAAATGCAATGTATAATAATACAATTTCCTGTCTCCAGTCTGAAGTGATAACAATCAGCTGAATAGGTTAAACTATCAGCTGTTTGTTCAGGGTAGTCTCAGGAGGTTAGGCCCAAACCTTCAAGGCCTGGCCTGAAGGTCTTCCTCCTTTTTGCTTCTGTTGGAAACCCTTCATGTCTAAAAGTTGCACCTTCTGATTGGCTGGGCTGGCTCATATTTAGTGCCTCTCTTTTCCCCAGTCCTCTCTGGGGCCTGTTCTCCAAAGGAAATTAAATGCATAAAACCCCTTTGAGATGAGAGAGCTGATCCTTTTGAACTGCATTTCCTTATTATTTAAATGAAAGCAGCTGAAAACCATCATCCTTCCAGGGATCACAAACCAGATGAGGATTATATATATATATATTGATCAGCAAGTCTTTGTAACTCTATCTTGCTTTAAAGATTTATCTGCTCCTAACTAGTGCTAAGTACCTACAGTCCAGCTCTTTATGTTACAGGAATACTCCACTCTCCAAGTTACATGTAGCACTAATGTATTGTGTAAAGCTATCATCAAAGGTCCCTACACACCACCACACTCCCACACCAGGTCTGGGGTGGCAGGGCTGCCACTTATGTTAAGTGAAAGAGGCAAAGCTCAGAAGTCGTCCTTGCTTGCCTCCTCTTGAGCTCCTCTTAGGAACCACCATCCTCATGGCCAGACCTATACCATTAGGCAAAGTGAGGGGGCAGGTGGGGAGCAGGGACACAGTGGGGAGAAGCGTGTTTCTCAAAATTGGGTCCCTGGCTATTGCTGGACTACAACTCCCATCAGCCCTGACCACTGGCCCTGCTAGCTAAGGGTGCTGAGGGTTGGAGTCCAGCAACAGCCGGGGACTCAAGTTTGAGAAACACAGGGATAGAGCACCCAATTTCCATGCAGAATGTCCCCAGGTCAATCCCTGGCATCTCCAGAGAGGGCTGGGGAAAGACAGACTGTCTGAAATGCTGCCCGTCAGTGCAGATAATACAGAGGACCAATGGTCTGAGGGATAGCTCAGTTGGTAAAGCATGAGGCTCTGAATCCCAGGGTTGTGTGTTCAAGCCCCACACTGGGCAATGATTCCTGCATTGCAGGGGGTTGGACTAGATGACCCTTGGGTCCCTTCCAACTCTACAATTCAATGATTCTAAGGCAGCCTCCCTGTGTTCCTAAGGAGCTTGAGGATAGAACTCTGTGTGCCCAGCAGTGACCTGCCCTTCCTTTGCCCTCTAAGCTGGTCTGCTGCCCTTGGCGGTGATGGAAGATGCTGTCCCTCATCAGCTTTGAAGTAAGAGTCAACCTTTAGTTGACCTATAGCTAGACTATAGTTGGAGCAGGAAACACTAGCTTGTCCTTTGCCTCACAAAATCTTGCTTGATCAATAGAACAGGGTTCACTCTTGAGCAGATGTGGGGAATTGACCCCCTGCGATGAGAGGAGTTGGAGTCCAGCAACATCTGGAGGGCCCACGGTTCCCTGCACCTGCTCTTGTCATACATAGCCAGGCCAAGGGGTGGGGCGGTGGGTGGGGTTTTTTGCTGCCCTATCTAATGTAAAAATGTTGTGCACACATAGACCTCTTTGCCTGTGGTTCTTTTGAGCCAGTGGTGCCCAAAGTGGCTAAAACCACAGACACAATGGAATACAACAAAGTGTGTTGAAAACAGCCATAAGAGACAGGTAAAACATCAGAGTAAAAGCATCCTGTTGCAATGTTTGTTTGTTTGCATATTGCATGTTGGCTAATGGGCCAAAAATAGAGGAAAGAGAGGATCAGACATTCTGAACCTTTTGGGAGTTGCATGGAGAAAGGATTTCAGCAGCTGTGCCTGCCAGGCCTGCCGGACGGTCCTTCCACAGGGCACTTCATTGTGGACTTGGGGCTGCCTGCACAGGTTTCGTGCAGCATCTACACAACACCCTCATCCAAATGCCACCCTCTTTTATTTTCCAGTTTAATCTTGGTTAACTGTTTCCACCGAAAATCTGATTAAGTAAAATCTTGCTGGCTGAAGGTAACTAGAAGTGGGGCTAGCCAGATCTCTCTTGGCCCGGACTTGTGGAGCCTGGGATTGTAGCCACAGAGAAGGCCCCCGGCACCATAAATCATCAGCACCTTAAATTACTTGGACTAAATCATCAGCATAGCCACATCACATTAAATTACTTGGATTTTCTTTTCACACTTTCAATGCCTGCTCCTCCCCATTTTCCCCTCTTGTGTCCCTCCTGGAATGCAAGGAAGGAGGAGAAATGGACCAGCTGATGAGCTGCTAATGCGGCCAACTTTCAAGCATGCCAGTTGGGGCTGAACTAGACATGACAGCCTTGGCTGGGTCTGCAATCTGTAACTGACGCCCTAAAAGCACAGTTGAGTGTTTCTCCTGCCATTGGTGTGAAAGGCAACAATGCATTTTTAAATGTTCTTATACTGTCATTGTGCATCTTGTGAGTGGAAGTAACTGAAGCACAATACCGCTTCCCGCCATGTTTGCAGGGGTGTATGCATTTGGGAATGAGAACAGCTTCCTGCTTCCTTTCTCTTTCATTTATCACCATGCGTATAGAACACTTCCAGAGGAACTGTTTGTGGAGCATTCATCCTGATTTGTTTGCAGGGATGTTGGACAAGGGAAGTTATTTCATGAACATTCATTCTGGTTTACTTGTTTGGGAAGGTTGGATGAAGTTGCGTCAAAGCAGCGTTGCCTCACACTTGCCAGTGCATTTCCGTCCATCCATTTCCTTACCACAAAACTCCCATTTTAGTGGAAGTGGGTTTGCTGAGCAAGACCTCCCAATAAACTATAATTGTGCAACCTGAATTCGCTGGTGTGTGATTGGATCCCATCTGAAAAGAGTGGCAGTGCCCCCCACCCCAATCTTTCTCTCTTTTTCGTCTTTTCCTCCCCCAACAAACTAACGTAGTAAAACCTTGTCAGTTTTCACCAGTTTCTCCACCTACACCTTTTCTGCTTTCTACTGAAACTGGCAAGTTTAGGGGAAACAATATGGATTTCCCTGATGCCAGTTTCCCTCAAAGTCTTCCTCTCTGCTTTCTCATGAAATTGATCAGGCTTTCCTCGGTCTTGTCAGTTTCACTGCAGAGCTCTATGTGTGTGAATGAAAGTGTTGGAGCAGGCAAGAAGGATACCTTTTGGGGTTGTTTCCAAGCTTAGATGCAGACATAGGAGCCAACTCTAGGGGCTGTGGGGCTTTGGCCCTCACAATGAAATATTTGAGGGGGCTGGGCCCCCACAAAGTTTATGGGCATTCCCATTGAAATCATGTGTGTGCGCTGCATCATGTGACTGATTATGCAGGGCAGGGCTTACCTGGGCCCCCACAATATTTTATTCAAGTTGGCACCCCTGGATGCAGGACAGTGTGAGCCAAGTTCCTACCCAGGGAAAGGGAATGTGATGACACCTGAAGGCGGGAACAGCATAACTTCTGGAAGGGGCCATGCACATTATCTGATGGGGGGGGGAGGTATTCCAAAGCGCTTTTAAATGCACTTGTGGCTTTTGGCTGAAGCTGCCTCTGTGGGCTTTTCCAAAACTACAAAGCAGTGGCTTTTTTCTCCCTGACAGCTGAATTCAGGCACACTTAAAAGTGTTCCTCTTTTTCTTCCTAGCATCTGGTTCCTGTGATGTACCAGAAACTACTTTTGAAATTCCCGATTCAAACCCAGCTTTGGGCATCAGAGCTGCCAATGGCGTGTATGTTTAAAATCCATGTTGTGTATGCAGAGTACCCTGCTCCCCCCTCTGGATCACTACTTAAGTCACATGGCCTAGCCAGCATGGGCAATGGTCAGGGATGATGGGACTTGTGGTCCAGCAAAATCTGGAGGACCACAAGCCCCCCACCCCTGACCCAAGTCTTGCTGGCTAATATCTTCCCCTGCAGATATTTATTTGCCAAATTCATGCTCGCCTCCTTTGAAAGATGTGTGCACGCACACAACACACAGGCTTTGTGGACTGCCTGGAGCGCCTATTCGCTTCTGGACACAATTTTTCACACAAAGGAGGAGGAGGAGGAGGAGGAGGTTTGGATTTGATATCCCGCTTTATCACTACCCAAAGGAGTCTCAAAGCTGCTAACAATCTCCTTTTCCCTTCCTCCCCCACAACAAACACTCTGTGAGGTTTGTGAGGCTAAGAGACTTCAGAGAAGTGTGACTAGCCCAAGGTCACCCAACAGCTGCATGTGGAGGAGTGGGGAAGCAAACCTGGTTCCCCAGATTACAAGTCCACTGCTCTTAACCACTACACCACACTGGCTTTCATGGCTTCAGTCAGGTCTACCTTAGGGAGCATCTTCTCTAGACTGAATCCTCTTGCCATCACCTACTGTAGACATTGGGGATGCCTCCAAAGTTTGGAGTTTCGGAGGCTGGTTTTAAAGTTCCCTCAAGTTTTGGGGTGGTGTGTTGAGCAAGACATGTGGGAATTGGACAGAAGTGGGCTGATGGTCCCAGAAGTGGTTGCTGGAAGACTGCCTTATTTTCTGGCAAAACAACCAAGTATCTCCTTTGTTTGGGAAATTACAGGTAAACAGCCCTCACTAACTGACTTGCAGGGAAGTAGTTGGAGACTCATCTGGAAGGGGGGAGCCAGCTTGGCAAAGGGCAGTTCTTTCTCCTCCCTCCATTCCCCTCCCACTTCTTTGCTAAGGATGATTTGCTTTCAGGGTCTGTCTCCGAAGACAGAAGGCAGCGAGGCAAAGAAAGGCACAGATGCAGAGAGCTGGCTGGGTAGCAGAGAGGTGACAGAGTGGGGTGACAGTCAGTCACAACAACTGGGGCAGAAGCTGAGGGCAGGCAAAATATGGTTTTCTGCTGGCATAGGGATTGGCACCTGATTCCCCAGCACCGCTGCCACCACTTCTAGGGCTTTCCACAGGCTACATCCTGTGGGAATCCTGCACCAGCCGTACTTCTGCCTGCCCACACTTTCAGCCAGCAGAATGGGCAGTTCTCTGCTGGTCTCACTCCTTGGGTGGAGGCTGAAGGAGCCTGGGTGGAAGGTGAGCCAGGGTGGTTTAGCAGCTAAGAGTAGAACCTGGGGAGCCAGGGTTTGAAACCCCATTTGGCCATGAAGCCAAATTGCCTCTCAGCCTAGCCTACCTCACAGGCTTGTTATGGTGATAAAAGGAGGAGGGGGAGAACCACGTACGCCACCTGGAGCCCCTTGGAGGAAAAAGTGGGATACCTTTTCAATGCAATAAAGAAAGAAAATAAATAAGGAGGCCTCTGCCCCAGCATGGTGGATGAGGAGCTTGGGTTGCAGTTTAAGGGGACTAGCTGATGTGAGAAGAGCAGGCTTGGGCTGCCTGCATCATTTTGAAATGTGCTTCTCCCCACACTCAGCCTGCATGCGTGGAATTCTACACAGCTCTAAGTGGAATGTTTATAGGGGAACAAGGTCTGCCCATGCAGTAAGACTCCCCTCCATATACCCCAAGCCTGTTCTAGGGACTCCCCTAAGGTGGGTCAGTGGGTCTGATGGTTAACCAGAAGGTTGGTGGTTCAAGCCCACACAGGGATAGCTGTGGGCAGGAGGTTGGACTAGATGACCCTATGAGTTCCTTCCAACTTATAATTCTGAGATTCCATGATTCAGATCCTATTTAGGGGACGTTTGGGAGGTGGAGAAGGGGGAAAGCCCCACTGCACAAGCGGACCTCATTCTGTTGAACCCTGCACCGTATTTGCAAATAAGTGCAACATTACAAAGTGCCAATAGGCCACCAGTCGCAGCATCATATGTGGAGCGCATCTCCGTTAGCCTTTAGAAGATCTAAAATTGCAGGCAGAGGAGATCCACATGTGTTCGTTCTCTCTTCTCTCCCCTCCCTCCCTCCCTCCTCCACCACATCTCCCAGTTCCAAAATGTCAAACTGCTCTTGTTTGGAAGAGTGCCCTTAAAAGCTTGCAGGGTGGCCATCCAAATCCTAAAATACTGCATTCAGCTGGGATGTGTATGTTCCTACTCCTAGTTACAGATAGCTGATAGTGTCTTCAACTCTCGGGGTTGGGAACTGTGATAGGAGAGGTATCACAGTGATAATCGTGAACACACATCCCAACCTTTTTTTGATGGCTCCTGTAATATGCCAATAGGCAGAGGAGGCACCGGTCTATGGGCCCCATGCCTTCGAGGGGCCCTGCAACAACAGATCAAAATAATATTGATTTGATATTGAAATTGGTTTACTAAAATTGTTGGTTGGTAAACTCCAGAACATATTAGGAGATAATTTGTGAGGGGCCCCCCCCCCTGAGATTTTGGTTGCCTAGCAGCTTCCACAAGGTTTAATCCAGCACTGCTTGTCAGCGTTGCTTAATTCCCTGGGCCAAGTGGGGCAGAGCCTGGCTTGCTCTTGCATTTTCAAACCAACTCAACATTTTGATTCAGAAACAAAGTTTAAAATACAGGTTGTAAGAAAGAAGAAAGCAACAAGATCACTAACTAAGAAGGGAAAGGAAGTTGAGGAGAAGTTTGGTTCTCCATAGTCATAGGGAATATTTCAGTTTCTGTCTGTCTGATGTGGTCAGAAGCTCTTGCTGTACTTGCAGCAGCTTGAGATGCAGTCAGTTGAGTATAGCTTTTCACACCGTGAGATAAGCATTTGTCTCTGCTGGTGTCTCTTAGAGACGCAGTTACAGTGACCTTTTTAAAATGGCAATCCTGCTGCTCATCACATCAGTGGTCACCGTGGGTGGGCGGTGTCCCATCAGAGCAGTGAACTTGCGCAAGGTTGCTGCTCCGACATTAAGCTGCTTGCGTAAGTAATCCATTCATGTCAGCAGGGGCTTTTGAGCAAGCGGGATGCGGGCAGATCGTTGGGATGGATTCACTGCTTAAATGTTTTGCAGAGTTTTCTCAAATCTCTTTGAGCTGAGACATGGGATGAAATAAATGAGTGTGCACACCACATGATGCCTCTAGTCGTGGGACGCTTGCACGTCCCTGAATCTAAGACTGTTGAAATTAAGACTGTTGGGCAGAAATCCTTCTTTTGTTGTTTCCCCAGCTAACTATGTCTTGCTAGCAGGTGTTTAAAAGTTGGCACAGAAGGTGCCCTCTGGATCTCAGTTGGCAGAGGATTCCATAGCACTGGGCCAATGACGCCAAAGGCTCAGTTTCTTGTTGCTCTCAAGTGAGCGCCACCAACTCAGGGAATGGCCAATGATCCTCCTCAAGATGATCTTAGTAATCGAGCTGGGGTTCAGGGTTCAGGTGATCCCTAAGGTACACTGGACCTAAGTCGTTTGGGGGCATTGTAAATTAAAACAAGTAGCTTGAACCTGGCTTGATAGTAAAGGGACAGTGAGTGCACTTGCCACTTGTTTCAGAATGAAAGGAAACTGAACCAAAAGAGTCCAGTGCAGTTAAAATTTCAAAAAAGCAAGAAAAAAAAAACCTTAAAAAATGCCACTAGCCCCAAAATACTGGATCACATCACATACAAATTCAAGGACAATTATAGTTGATTGGAGCTGTTGCACAACAAACCAATTTTGTTTTGGAAATGCACAGGATCACACTTGCTTTGCTATAAAAGCCACCTAACTTCCTTGAAAAGAAATTCAAAGGAATGCTCATTAAATAACCAAAAGCTCAATAAAAGGGTTTTCTGAAAGCACCTGCTGTAAGCAGCCGATTCTGAGTCGGCAGAACCTGTTTGCATTGTCTGTCTACTTTGCTGGGTTTTAATTTTGTTCTGATTGCTGTTGTTTTAGTTAGTGAGATCCCGCTATTATATCCTGCTCTTATGTATTTTATTTTATTTTTGGACTTTTACTATCTTGTTTTGTTGAAATCTTTTGCATTTCATATTTTAGCATTTTATGATTGTTTGCCACCTTAGGTTAAAGTGCAATATGTGTGTGGGGGGGGGGAGAGAATTAAAAGCATATTTCCCCACCACCACCCTCAGATCTTTTGAATAATTGTTTTGGGGTGGGGGATAAGACCCGTTAAGAGTTTTCTTAATGGGAGGCACATTTCCCCCCATCCTCCTCCATTACAAATGATATATTGATTGATTGATTTCAATACACATTTTTGCTCTGTTCAACTTGTATGGAGTGAGGGAAAGGAGCTGCAGTTAACAAAGCTGGGGGGGGGAGCCACAAAAGATTGGATGGGAGTTTTTGGGGCGGGGTGTTGATGCTGTGGTTTTCCTTTTGGCCTGGGAGCTCTGCAATGCTGGTGCCCTGGACCAGCCCACCTCAGAGATGAAAAATCTGGACAGAGCCTTTGTCCTTGATGGGCAGTTCTTGGAAAGAGGAACAAATGTGCCCCTCTGACATTAAGGCCGGGGGGGGGGGCGGATCCAGGGGGAAATGCTTTTCCGGGGGGGGGGGATTGGCAGAGGGAAAAATAAAAATAAGTTCAATAGTAATGACCCTTCTGCAAATACCAGCCTTCAGGGAGGGGGCTGTTGGGGTGGTAGCATGGGGGTTTACACACCCACGCCATTTGCCAAGAGCCTGATCACTCGCTTCCCGCGAATGCCATTAAACAAGAAAGCAATGTAGAGAAGTGAAAATCAATCATGCCTTGGAACACATGGAATAGTTTGGCCTTATGTGTAGCAATAACTCACACCTTCCTGCATTCAAAAGCGAAATGCTTGGGATGAGAGAACGATGCACCAGCCAAGATTTTCTGAAAAGCTCATCCTGGAAACCCCTCTCCCTTTTAATCTCTTTGCAAGATTTAACAAGGCCAAAGTCCCCCTCTCACCACAAAGAAACCCAAGCCAGCATTTACTGAGATGGATGGACCCTCTTTGAAAACAGGCTTGGCTCTTCTCTCAGTCGCCACATCACGCTCTTTCTCCGTCAGCCCTGACATGTTTGGGGGCTTTTGGAGATGAGTCCCAAGAGGGGACAGGGCTGCAGTGCAGCTCTCCATCCTTTGCTGGTACGGTGGTCCCTTAAAGCCCCAGCCCAAAATGACCCTACGGTCGCTGTCTTCCAGTGCCACAGCTCTGATTCAAATCTCTCTGCACCCTCAAAGGTCATGTAGACCATGTCTGCTTTTCATAAGAATAAAATCAGATGGGTATTCTTTTCACTCCACCATAATGCAGTTGTTGAACAAGCGATTCTAACAGTGCAATTTTAGTTACAGATAGGTAGCCGTGTTGGTCTGCCATAGTCAAAACAAAAAAAATTCCTTCCAGTAGCACCTTAAAGACCAACTAAGTTAGTTCTTGGTATGAGCTTTCGTGTGCATGCACACTTCTTCAGATACACACTTCACTGGTGTATCTGAAGAAGTGTGCATGCACACGAAAGCTCATACCAAGAACTAACTTAGTTGGTCTTTAAGGTGCTACTGGAAGGAATTTTTTTTGTTTTAGTGCAATTTTAGGCATGGATTCTTGGGACTCTCTAGTTCTTTAAAAAAATAAAATCTAGTCTTGTGGCTCTGAAGGTTGAGCAATGAATGAGGAAGTTCTTGGTTTAAATTGTCTCTTCCATAAACCTACTGGGTTCTCCTAAGCAGTTCATTTATTTTTATTTTTTTATAATAATTTTTATTGGTTTTTCCAAATATTTTCCACCATAACATCAATCTTATAAATAAATAAAAACATTTGGCTATATAAGCCTATAACTTCCCTGCTCCTCGACTAATGGTTTTCCAACTTAATCTCTAATATGCATTTTATTCTTATTAATATTACTATTAGATCCTAATCTTAAATAAACAATTTGTAAATTACATTTAGTAATAAATGATAATTTAAGCCTACAAAGCTTCTTGTAACCCTATTAGCAATGTCAGTTGTTTACAGTCGTCTTTCAAATACAACATAATTTTGTTCCAGTCTATCAAGAAATTCTGGTCCTACTGGTTCTGAATTTTCCCAGTCAATTTCGCCAATTCGGCATAGTCCATTAATTTCATCTGCTACTCTTCTTTCAATGGTATCTCTTCCTGTTTCCATCACTGGGCTAATAATGTTCTCACTGCAGTTGTAGCATATAAGAATAAAGTTTGATTCTGCCTGTGTGCTTCTCTACCTACAATTTCTAATAGGAAGGCTTCTGGTTCTCCTAAGCAGTTTAAGGATGATCGTACTGGTCAACCTTACGTGGTTGTTAGTAAGCATCTAATGCATCTGTGCAGTGGCAGACCTGCAGTTTTTGGGCCCTGGAACTTGAATTGTCATGGGGGCCCCTTAGCAACCAACAAGGTTCTCTTCTTCAATGGGGTTGTTGCATGACAGATCACCACACTTTTACAACATCTGTGCTCCTGACTCACAAACTCTGGGATTGTTGAAATATATACAACAACAAAAATCAATTTGAGCCGTGCTACTTCATGTGAATGAAGGTCGTTTCTGGGGCTCCTCCAGTCAGAGGCATAGCATGGGCCAGTCTGGGGCACCATCACCCCAGGTGCAGGGGTTTTTTGGGAGGGGGTATTCCTCACGATATCATCCAGCTGGAGAGTGGGCGAGAAGGACGCAACAGGCACGCACCCTGCCAGCTTGCACTGTTTTTGCGAGTCTTGCAAAGTGGTGCTGGGCTTGTAGGGCGCCGTGAGTGCACTCCTCAAAGCAGGGTGGCACTGGCTGGGCAGGCAGTGTAGTGCAGTGCGCCCCCACTTAGCTCCAGTGGGTGGGGATCGTTCCAGCAGTGCGCCCTCCCCCCACAACACAGTTCCCGCACCTGGCACACACGTGCCTGCCCTGGGTGCCAGCAAAGAATGCTCCGCCACTGCCTCTAGGATCGGGGCCCTGAAGCTTTAAGCTTCATTTGTTTCATACGAGATCTTCATAGGAGATCTGTGAAGTGCTCTGAGCACTTTGAAGCCCAGCGGCAGTGCTAAATACGATGAGCTGGAGTGGAACAGACGTTCAAGTAAAACATGCCATATTGAGCTGACATGTATGACCAACAGCCGTTCCCTCTTCTCTCCCCCCCCCCCCAGTAGCCCTGGGAACTGTAGCTCAGAGGGTGTTTGGGATTAGCACAGCACCCTAATGAAACCACAACTCCCAGGATACCTTGGGGCGCAGGGAAGAAACCTTAGTAGCTAAACTGGTATAAAAAGTAGCAGTGTGGACGTGCTACAACGTGGGCTGGGAGATGCTCGCTGTCTGCCAAGCTCCCCATTCTCCACCCCACCCTGCCCCCACCTGCTTTCGCACAATCTTTCCAGCAGAGCTGTGCTTCTCTGCCTATTGCCCAGAGACTATCCCACCCTTAAACTGATCATATAATCCATTGGTCCTTTTTTCTCTGGGCTACTCTTTCAGAATAAATAAAAAAAAGTTGGTGCCGCACTGAATTTTTTATTGTTAACAAAAACAAACAACCAGCAGTGCATATTTTATAGCACAGAACCCAACTACTTTATAATATGATCACAGGACAACCAGAAAGTATAAAACAATGCAGCTACAGAGGAACATGAATCCTTCCCAAAATATAATTATAAACAAGCCTCTTGCAATAAGTATGTATACAAACTCAGTGAGAGGCATGAGCTTGTTTTTGCTGGGTAATCTCATTTACATTGGGTCTCACTTGAGACAAGCAAACTCCTCTCCTCAACAGAAAGAGAAAGAAGCCTTTCTCTTTTCCAGTCTTTCATATTTGTCCAAGTTGAACATCCCTGTTCACAACAATATGGAGAACTGTAGAAGAATAGCCAATGCTCTTGCTCTCATTTTGAAAAAGTATCTATCCATATTCTGCAAATAAAAAAATATTTTGATAACTATACTACACTACACTCAAATGTTTAAATGTTTCTTTGATTGTCCTTGGATGTTCCCACCACACTGGTCATCCTCTCCTGCCACATCCTTTGAGAATCACTGATCTAATCTCCCAGTTCACTAGATATCTGTGCAGCGAATGCTGACCTGAGTGGGGAAGCTTCTGGTCCTCCAGAAGTTGCTAGACAATGGCTCCCAGCATCACCCTCTAATAAGCCTTGGTCTTTCTGACTGGGGCTGATGGGAGGTGGAGTCCTGCAACATCTGAAGAGCAAGATGTTCCCCATTCTTGATGTAGATGGACCATAAGCACTCTGGGCACAGACTTCACATGTTCCATGCACTGCACCGACCCTTGCCGCAGGCTTGCCACATCATTGCCCTTTAATATGTTGATTTAAAAAGAGAGAAAAGGCAGCTGTGGCTCCTTCCTGCCTGTTCCTTCCGTGGCCCTTTTGCTTGCCCCTTCTTGCCTGCCATGAAGGGTGGGGGGCAGGTGCCTGAGGGAGGGAGATGCTGGGTACACAGGCCATGGGACTGTATCCTAGTTGTGCTTTGCTGCTTGCGTCTGGCTGGCTGCATCTGGAGGCAAGGAGACTTGCTGTGTCACCCAGGCCACATCCCTCCAGAATTAGCAGGCTAGGGCTGCTTGTATCTTAAGTCTAAACTTGCACAATGCATAAGAGGAGAGAGAGAGAGAGAGAGAGAGAGAGAGAGAGAGAGAGAGAGAGAGAGAGATTAGTATAGAATCCAGCATCCCCCTGTGGCTTGCCTGCCTAAAGATAAGTGATATGTGAATCAGGCCAAATTCTGGTCCCACTGTAAAGACTTGAAGTGAGCTATACAGTGGTACCTTGGGTTACAAACTTAATTCATTCCAGAGGTCCGTTCTAAACCTGAAACTGTTCTTAACCCAGGGAGCGCTTTTGCTAATGGGGTCTCCCGCTGCTGCCGTGCTGCCAGCACACAATTTCCGTTCTCATCCTGGGGCAAAGTTCTTAACCCAAGGACAGATCCTGAAGCTGAGGCTCCAAACTCTTCATGAGAAGAGAAGACTCCTTGGAAAAGACCCTGATGTTGGGAAAGATGGAGGGCACAAGGAGAAGGGGACGACAGAGGACGAGATGGTGGGACAGTGTTCTCAAAGCTACCAGCATGAGTTTGACCAAACTGCGGGAGGCAGTGGAAGACAGGAGTGCCTGGCGTGCTCTGGTCCAGGGGGTCACGAAGAGTCGGACACGACTAAACAACACTACGTCTGGGTTAGCTGAGTTTGTAACCCAAGGTACCACTGTAGTTTGCTGGAACATTATCTGTGAAACTTGTTTTGAATGCCTGGGGACAACCTGGGAATTTATTAAGCATAATGACAAAACTTTCTGCTGCCTGTGCCCCTGGTGCCTTTCTTCCATTAACTGCAGCCTGCCCCACAGACATAGGAAGCTGTCTTGTATCACATCAGACCCATTGGTCCATTTAGTTCAGGGCTGTCCACACAGACTGGCAGGGGCTTTCCAGGGTTCCAGCCGAGGGATGACTGGAATTTCACTTCAGAAGAAATGGGTTTTTGCCTTCAATCAAATGCGAACCCTGGAAAGGAGCCAGTGGTCACTTCCAGACAAAGCGAACGTTGAGTAATCTCTCCGATTTGCTTTCACGGAATTTGTGCAGACGTTATACAACATCACTGCCGAGTGGTTTTTATCTTACCACACAAAGTCCTACTTATTTCTTTACTGGAAATGGATCCGTTATGCAATAGTACTGTTTAGCCGTTGTTATTTATTGCAACGTAGCCTTTTTCTTTTATGGTGAGTTATGAAGATGCATTCTTATTGCGCAAAGGGCGTTATCGGCATCTACTTGAATATATGTGTGATCCTGGCAGAAAGTGCTAAAGTCCAGAAGCAACCACTATCCTAGGTTCAACAACAACAGCAACAACACAACCCACTGCAAGCCAAACCCAGACCCGAGAGGCTTTGGCTTCATCACACAGGGACAAGCCTATACTTCTCTAGGGTCTGAGTTATATAGCAGCCCCCTCCCCAGTGCTCCATCATGATTTCTGAGCACCCTCTCATATACATGCTAATTCCTTCTGGGAACATAAATGGGGCATTGGCAATGACGGCCCTTTATTTTCATGGAATTCTTGCTTTTTAAAATATTTTTGGTAGCTTTGGGTGGCATGGGTGATATTAAGGATTGACAAATACGTCAGTTTTGTTTTGCCTCAATTTCTCATCTTTGCAACCTTAAATTCAGCTTTCCACATTCCGGCAGCCATTCAGTTTTAAAAAAACAAAACAAAAAAAACATGAAAAAATTGTCAGCATCTTTGTGTGAAGTTCACCTAATATTATTGCAAGCAATTTCACCTAATGCAATGCATTTTTTGTGTGGTGATTTCACAAATGTATGCATTTATGCACATTTCCCCTGAATATATGAATTTTGTACCCATTATTAGGTTGGGGAACTGCATTGCAAAATTCAGAAAAGTGCAAATTTCTTGTGTTTGGGTTCAAGGAGTGTGAATTAGGTAATCTCTTATTAAAATGCAAACAATATAGAACTTCTCCCACATCCTAGTGGTATTAATATCTCACGGAATGCCTTACGCCATGTCACTGTGTTTGTCAGGAGAAACCTTTTGAGCAGAGCCCTGTGCTCTTGATGTCCACTCCAAGAGAATCGGGAGCAAGGTGTTGCAGCACCTGCCTTATGAAACACCTTTCCTACTTATATTAGTCAAGCACCAGCCGTGTTAAGCTTCAGACTCTTGCTTTGGTATTTTTCTTTTCGGAGGCTTTCCCTGAAATGTGACCTCAGAGCTATGTACTGTGATTCATTTTATTCTGAATTTCATGATAGGTGTTATGCAGCTAAATTTTGCTCAGGGTAGATCTACTGGAATTAAATGACCTTAAGTTGGTTATGCTCATCAGTTTCAAGGGGGTCTACTCTAAGTGACACTTGGTTGATAGCACCCATTGTTGATAAGGTATGTGGTATTCTCTTATTCAGAATCACTTTGATATATAAACTTGGGTAATAATTAAAGTATGGGAACAATGAGCATGTGTTTGTGCATGTGCTGGGAGCATGCAGCAGGTGGGGGGAGAGTGTTGCAGGAAAACATTTAAGTCAACATGATGTTTGCCAGCCACAAACTGATATGTGCTTCCTTCATGCTTCAATGAAGCATTGGCACCATATGTGATCATGAAGGTTGGGAACTGACTTCCACCTAATCTGGGCCACCTACTATTTGCTTCCCTTCAGCAAGCAGGCTAAAAGTGGGGATGGAACTGGCCTTTGGGGATGCATGCTGTAACCGGGCATGCATCTTCTGAGACACTTTCCACACACACGTTCCCAATTTCCTTGGGATTGTAGTCCAGTTCTCAGTTTGGGGTTAAGATCCTGTGCACACTTTATTGGCATTAAGCTCCATTGAACACAATGGGACTTAACTTCTGAGTGAGCATGCGTACGATTGATTGCACCATAAATAACTAAAGGAGACGGAAAATCACCCTGTTGGTACACTAGAGCCTATTTGAGGGCAGTTTCTCCAGATTCCACCCCTTGATGATACAACATACGTCCAGTGAATCCCACCCCCTATAGACCACAACTTGTATTTGTAAGGTTTGTGCATTTTGGTTTTGGTTTTAAATCCAGTAGCAACAAATACTATGGTTAATCAAATTAGTATCCATCACAGCTATTCATTTCAAATCTGTTCTAGGAAAGAACCATCATTCGTTGGATGAGCACCAGCTTTGCCAGAAGAAGATCTCCACTTCAGTCTCTGCCATCTCCACATAGGGCTGGGGGGGGGGGGAAACCTCACCTGAGACTCTACCACAGGGGTGGTGAACCCACAGTCTGCATCTGGCCCAGGTATATATAAAGGCTGCAAAGCTACTTCTGGTGGCCTAGCAGCCCTTTCCCAAAACCAGGCACCTCCTTCTCTTCCCCCCAATGTTCTTGCAAAGGTGCACCATCTCCCTCTGGCACGGCACCCTTGCTAGAAGATCTTAACACACATGAAACAGGAAGGAGCATTCCATCCTCTTTCCTGTGTGCAAAAATTTTCTAGCAGCAGTGATGTGCAAGAGGGCAATTTCCCCCCTGTTGCAGTGCTAAGCTAGGAGGAGAGGTTCCTTTCCTAGCCCAGCCCAGCCCAGCGCAGTGATGAGGAGGACAGATGAGGTCTCTTGCTCTGTAGGGACTATTTTCTGAAGATCAAGAGACAGTGTTTCTGCTCCTCCCTTGATCTTCAGGGAACAGTGAGAGCTGCTAGAGGCAGTACTGAGCTAGATGCCAGGGTTTGGCCTAAAGGTACGTGAGGCAGACACCTGGTGGCAGCTAGGCAGGTTTGGGTCTGTTTGGTACCTGAATGGGTGACCACCTGGGAGTCCAGTGCAGGACACATTGAGTTCCATGATGAAAAGAGGCTGGGATATAAAGGCAGTAAATTTAAATAGATGGGCCAGTGGTCTGACTCGGTATAAAGTAGCTTTCGATGTTCTGCATTGCAGGACTTCTCTAATCTTGTTCTGAAACATTCTCCCATCGGTAACTTGATGGAATGCAAGACTTGCTACATTTTGGAGGTGGCAGGGAAATGCTTTGCTTGCTCTTTCATTTTAATAGTGAGCATGGATGGGTTAGATGGCTCTGAATTTAGCTCACCATGTATTGGTTTTGCCATTTTTGTTGCAATACAGCTTCATCTTTTGTTTTTTAAAACTGAAGTCATTTTGCTCCTTGTGCGCTCACTGCCATGAGTTGTTTGATTGGCAGATTTAAAAATGGCAACAGTCCAGAGGAAAATAAATTAAGTGGGAAAATAAATAAGCAAAATGCCACTTAAACCAAAGGACCCAGGTGGTTAAATGGGAACCAGGTGGCAGGTGGTTCCACCAACATTCCTCCTGAAAACATCTGAAACTCAAATGTAGTGCAGTGAATCCAGGGTGAGCCCAGGACCAGAAGAAGCTGCCTTCTACAAAGTCATACTGTTGGCCCATCTAGTTCAGTATTGTCTACACTAATTGGCAGCAGCTCTCCAGCATTTTGGATTGAGGTTTCTCCCAGCCGTACCAGGAGATGCCAGAAACTGAACATGGGACCTTTTGTGTGCAAAGCAGATGCTCCGTCTTTGAGCCACGGCTCTTCTTCTTGTCCACAGGACAAGTGGAGAAGGGGACACTGGGCATGCACTAATTCGGCAGTGCAGACAAGAAGCCCTAAAGCATGACTTTTTGCAAGTCCCATTGAAGTGAATGGGTGCTTCAGTTGGGGAACCAGGCCTGTGGCATAACTACAGCTACTAACACAGAAGTCTCCCACAGGTTGTGCAGCTCCAGCCTTTCTAACAGAATTTCAAGAGCAGAAAGAACCTATTTGCAGCATCCAGGAGCACAAAGCGCTCCAAGATTTCCTTGCCTAAAGTCTGATTAGGGGACTTCTCTTTATTTCCCCCTGTGCTTTGGATTTGTGAGAGTTGTTTGCACTGCAGAAAGGAAAAAGAGGAAATGTGTAGGGTGGTAATGCCTCTGATGTCTGCCCCAATCAGATGCTGCTTACTCGGGTAGCAATACAGATGGATCTGAGCAGGACTGAGGATTGTTCCTTATGCATTCACAGCCCAGCCAATGTTAGCTGCTACTTAAGCCCCATTGATTCTAATGGAAGGACTGAATACATGGATCATGGGACTTACAGGCTACAAAAATCCAGTACATGATATATATATATATTTGGAACTTACTGTAAGCACTTTGCACTGGCTTGCAAGGTGCCCATGATCACTGTCAGGGTACGAAGTGAGAACCAACCTAGAGAAAATGGAAACCTCCATAGGCCATCAGTCTCAGGCTTGCATCAGTTCTCGCTGGGGGAAAAGCGCAACTAACTGTTAGCCCAGCTGAGGGGTGTTGTCCTCCTGACTGAATGACCCCGGAGCTAATGTTACCCAGACTCATCCTGAAGGTTGAGGGGCCAAGGGGAAAGACTCTCAGGTTGGTTAGATCCCCCCCCCCTGCCCCGTGCTTCATCTCTCCTTCCTCCGGCAGCAGACAATATTTTTCCAACATATGGCAGAAAACAAAAACTGAATTCACTGTTGTATAATAAAAGGGGGCTGAGCTGGGGGGGGGCATCATGAGAGGTTATTGCCCTGTGGGAGAGAGTAGCCACAGGGTCAGAGATCAGGCTAGGTCTGATATACTTTCCTCTTTCCGGGTGATACTCTGCCTGCAGCAATCTCAAAGAGCAATCACCGTTTTCTTCGGCATTAATTGCCCTGTTTTGTTTTCATCCCATCCCAGGGGCTTAAGCCATGGATGGGACATGCTAACCAAGAAGATTGTTCCAGCATGTGCAGAGCTGATCCTGGAGTGTGCGCTTTTGAATGTACACTTTTGCGGGTGATGCCACTGTCCGAGGTAAGTTTTGGCATTTCCAGGATTGAACCTACATGTTTCTGAAATTCCTTTGCAGGGTGTTGGCAGGGCGATGCATCAGATTTGTTCCATTGACCCCATTAGGAGGACAGGGCAAGCTACTTAATTCAATCATTTCTCATTATTTTGAAGAATTGATGCCATTTCCTGTTTTTACAAGTATTGATTTTTATATATATTTTTGGTTGCTAGTTTTCAATTTGAAATCAAATGTTCCCATTTTTATAAAGGTGTTGGTCAGCTGATTTGGGGAGCGGCTGGTCCAGAAAAGCAGGCCAAATACTGAAGAAGTCAACAGAATGATCGGAGGTGGCATTTTAAAATGTCAAGCAGCATTCTGCAGAAACCTCTCCTCACTGGGGGGGGGGGGAGCCCAGACCTCCAAAATTGGAATATTGACTGTGGAGTTTGTAGCACAATTCTGTGCAGCTTCACTTGGAAGTAAGTTCCAATGAATTCCATGGGACTTAACTAACCATCTAAATGTGTGCAAGATTGCAGCCTTCATTTTTGAAAGCTTCCATCTTCTGCATGCTTACTTGGAGTTTTGGTAGCCCTAAAGTTCAGTGGAACTTAACTTTTGAGCAGGGGAGTATTTAGGAGGTGGCCTAGAGGGCCCATGTCTCCTGCCTCCCCTTTTAAAAAAGAAATATATATTCACTTTCCCTATTTCATCCTGGTGAGACCTCTGCTCCTCACCTGCCATTGCAATTTATCAGAGGCATCTATCCATAGAAACCAGCATATGCAAATATTATGCAGAGTTAGAATCATAGAATCATAGAATCATAGAATCATAGAGTTGGAAGAGACCACAAGGGCCATCGAGTCCAACCCCCTGCCAAGCAGGAAACACCATCAGAGCACTCCTGACATATGGTTGTCAAGCCTCTGCTTAAAGACCTCCAAAGAAGGAGACTCCACCACACTCCTTGGCAGCAAATTCCACTGTCGAACAGCTCTTACTGTCAGGAAGTTCTTCCTAATGTTTAGGTGGAATCTTCTTTCTTGTAGTTTGGATCCATTGCTCCGTGTCCGCTTCTCTGGAGCAGCAGAAAACAGCCTTTCTCCCTCCTCTATGTGACATCCTTTTATATATTTGAACATGGCTATCATATCACCCCTTAACCTCCTCTTCTCCAGGCTAAACATGCCCAGCTCCCTTAGCCGTTCCTCATAAGGCATCATTTCCAGGCCTTTGACCATTTTGGTTGCCCTCCTCTGGACACGTTCCAGTTTGTCAGTGTCCTTCTTGAACTGTGGTGCCCAGAACTGGACACAGTACTCCAGGTGAGGTCTGACCAGAGCAGAATACAGTGGCACTATTACTTCCCTTGATCTAGATGCTATACTCCTATTGATGAGGCCCAGAATTGCATTGGCTTTTTTAGCTGCCGCGTCACACTGTTGGCTCATGTCAAGTTTGTGGTCAACCAAGACTCCTAGATCCTTTTCACATGTACTGCTCTCAAGCCAGGTGTCACCCATCTTGTATTTGTGCCTCTCATTTTTTTTGCCCAAGTGCAATACTTTACATTTCTCCCTGTTAAAATTCATCTTGTTTGTTTTGGCCCAGTTCTCTAATCTGTCAAGGTCGTTTTGAAGTGTGATCCTGTCCTCTGGGGTGTTAGCCACCCCTCCCAGTTTGGTGTCATCTGCAAATTTGATCAGGATGCCCTTGAGTCCATCATCCAAGTCGTTGATAAAGATGTTGAATAAGACCGGGCCCAAGACAGAACCCTGTGGCACCCCACTAGTCACTCTTCTCCAGGATGAAGGGGAACCATTGATGAGCACCCTTTGGGTTCGGTCAGTCAGCCAGTTACAAATCCACTGAGTGGTAGCATAGTCAAGACTGCATTTTACCAGCTTCTTTACAAGAATATCATGGGGCACCTTGTCAAATGCCTTGCTGAAATCAAGGTAGACTACATCCACTGCGTTCCCTTCATCTACCAGGCTTGTAATTCTGTCAAAAAACGAGATCAGGTTAGTCTGACATGACTTATTTTTCAGAAATCCATGCTGACTATTGGAGATCACAGCATTCCTTTCCAGGTGCTCACAGACTGTTTGCTTAATGATCTGCTCCAGAATCTTCCCTGGTATTGATGTCAGACTGACTGGGCGGTAATTATTTGGGTCCTCTCTTTTCCCCTTTTTGAAAATAGGGACAACATTTGCCCTCCTCCAGTCTGCCGGGACTTCGCCTGTTCTCCAGGAATTCTCAAAGATGACTGCCAGTGGTTCTGAAATCACATCTGCCAGTTCTTTTAATACTCTTGGATGCAGTTCATCTGGCCCTGGAGACTTGAATACATCTAGACTAGCCAAGTATTCTTGTACTATCTCCTTAGTTATTCTGGGCTGTGTTTCCTCTGCTGAATCATTTGCTCCAAATTCTTCAGGTCGGGCATTGTTTTCTTTATCGGAGAAGACTGAGGCAAAGAAGGCATTGAGGAGTTCAGCCCTTTCTGTGTCCCCTGTTTGCATTTCACCATCTTCTCCTCTGAGTGACCCCACGGTTTCTTTGTTCTTCCTTTTGCTACGAACATACCCATAAAAGCCTTTTTTGTTGCTTTTAACCTCTCTAGCAAGCCTGAGTTCATTTTGTGCTTTAGCTTTTCTGACTTTGTGTCTACACGTGCTGGCTATTTGTTTGAATTCCTCTTTGGTGGCTTCCCCCCTTTTCCATTTTTTGTACACATCCTTTTTTAATCTTAACTCAGTTAAAAGTTCTTTAGATAGCCACCCTGGCTTCTTTAGGCACCTTCCATGTTTCCGTCTCATTGGTATTGCCTGAAGTTGTGCTTTTACTATCTCCCTCTTAACAAACTCCCAGCCATCTTGAACTCCCTTTCCTTTTAGTATTACTGTCCATGGGATCTCACCCAGCACTTCCCTAAGCTTTATGAAGTCGGCTTTCTTAAAGTCGAGAAATTGAGTCCTAGTATGCTTGGCTGCTCCTTTCCGCTGTATAGTAAACTTCAGAAGAGCATGATCACTCGCGCCTAATGATCCTTCCACTTCTACCCCACTAACCAGGTCATCAACATTGGTTAGGACCAGATCTAAAATGGCTGTTCCTCTTGTTGCTTCTCCCACTTTCTGGACAATGAAGTTGTCTGCAAGGGCAGTGAGGAATCTGTTTGACCTTATGCTCTTGGCTGAGTTTGACATCCAACAAATATCCGGGTAATTGAAGTCCCCCATTACTACTATCTCCCTTCCTTTTGCATGCTTGGCCATCTGTTCCAGGAAGGCATCATCTATGTCCTCCGTTTGGCTTGGGGATCTATAGTAAACTCCCACAATGAGGTCACTGTTATTCTTCTCTCCCTTAATTTTGACCCAAATGCTCTCACTTTGGCTTTGAGGTTCTAAATCTTGGATCTCTTCACAGGTATACACATCCCTGACATATAACGCCACTCCTCCTCCTTTCTTGTCTGGTCTGTTTCTTTGAAATAGATTGTATCCCTCCATTATTACATTCCAATCGTGGGATTTATCCCACCAGGTTTCAGTGATTCCTATTATGTCATATTTAGTTTGCTGTACCAGGAGCTCAAGCTCATCTTGTTTATTTCCCATGCTTTGCGCATTAGTGTACAGACATTGAAGTCCATTAATCATTCCCCCGTGTCTCTTATTTAAGGATTTTCTCCTCCCACCACTAGGTCTGCATGCTCTTTGCTCCATTCGGTCTATGACATTTGGATGATCATCTTCATCAATTGATAGACACCTACCTTCAGGAGCACTGTCTCCCTCCCCCACATTAGTCAGTTTAAAGCCCTCCTGATGAGGTTTCTGAGATTTTTTGCAAAAACATTCCTCCCAACCGTTGTGAGGTGCAGCCCATCGCTTGCCAGAAGTCCATCTTCAAGAAACTGCATTCCGTGATCTAAGAATCCAAACCGTTCCTGTTTGCACCATTTGCGAAGCCAGTTGTTCACTTCCACTATTTTTCCCTCTCTCCCTGGGCCACGTCGTTCAACTGGGAGGACAGATGAGATGACAATTTGTGCATTTAATTGCTTCAATTTCCTGCCCAGAGCCTCGTAATCTCTTTTGATCTTCTGGAGGCTATTGCTTGCAGTGTCATTGGTTCCCACATGAACCAAGAGGAAGGGGTATTTGTCAGTGGGTTTTATGATTCCTTGCAGTCGTTCAGTTACATCTTGGATCTTAGCCCCGGGGAGACAGCACACTTCCCGAGACATCTTGTCAGGCCCACAGATCACTGCTTCTGTTCCCCTCAGTAGGGAATCCCCTATCACCACCACACGCCTCCTCTTAGGTCTGGTCGGGGTTCTTCTGTGAGCTGTCGGTTCCAAGGTCGCCTGGACATTCCCAGAGGACTGCCTTTGCTCCTCGTCTTCATATACCTGATCAACTGTAATGAGGGAGAGATCCTCAAATGGAGTCTGCTCTTCGTCTTCCATGCTAGGGGAAAGGACTTCAAAGCGATTGCGTATTTCTAAACAATCAGAGCGAACCCTGGGCCTCCTACTTCTTTGAGTCACGTTTCTCCATATATCTGACTCCTGTGTTGGTGAACTAGCCACCTTCTCAGGGGAGTCCCCTGTCTCTTCCTTGGTGGAGACGGTGTGCTCTGTTGCTTCCAAGAAGAGTTCCAGCTCTCTAATTCTTTGGAGCGTAGCTACACGTTCCTCCAGTTGCTGGACTTTGTCTTTTAAGAGGGCAATCAACATGCAATTGCTGCAGGTAAAGCTGCCTGCAACCTTTGGCAAGATGGCAAACATTGCGCAGGAACCACAGGCGACTGCAGCTGTTCCCTCACCCTCCATCTTGGGAACGTGTCGTTGGGGGTGACTACAGTGGTCCTCTATCATAAAAAGTGTGGAGACAGGACAAATAAATCCCTCCCAAAAAACCTAGGTCTCCCCCAACAAATGTTTGAGACTAGCTCCCCTAAATCTAAAATATGGATAAGCTCCTCCCACAGCTAATCACCTACCTCAACAGAAGCCCTGCCCCCTCTGACCTTTGCCCAGAGAGAGCAGCTAATCAGCCACAAGAAACTCACACAGGAAAACCCTTTTTGTTCCTTCTTCAGCTGCTGCCCTGAAGCTCTGAGTTGCGCCCTGGGCCTCTGCCCCAAGTCTTTAAGCACTAGAAAGCAGAGTTGTAAGGACTGGGCCACATGAATTCTGGCTTGCTTTCTTTTTTCATAAGGCATAGGAAGCTGCTCCTGCAGAGAGAGACGCCTGGTCTATCCAGCTCAAGCTCTGTACTCTTGGCACGGATTGCCAGTGGCTCTCCAGGGTTTCTGACAGAATTATTTCCCAGCACGACCTGGAGATGCCAGGATTTGTACCTTGGGACCACCTGCACGCAAAGCAGATGCGCCACCACCACTAACTTCTATCTCTTCCCCTAAGCTTTCTAGTCCTTCTGGTTGCAAGACTATGCTTGCTGAACAAGAGTTCTGGCCACCAGAAGACTGGGCTTCCCTGCTCTGTCACATAGTTATTTGCATCACTTCATGATGTTTAGCAGGTGCGGGGAAATGTATGCAAAGGAAGAATAAAATGTAGGATAAATGATGCAAAAGAAGAGAGGTTGTGAAATTTTGCCCATATCTTATATGGGTCACAGAATTATGCTTTCCTTGTTGCAGAATTTTGGGGTACGTTAGTGCAAGTTTCCTTTTTTTTTTTTTTGGTCTTGGCATCGGATACCTGTTTGATATGAATAAGTAACCTTATAACATTCTTTAACTCCCTGGGCAACCTTAGTGGCATCCAGGACCAGATTCTTCAGTTTCTAAATGAGAGAAATCCAGGTTGTGGGGGGCAGGGAAGGGATCACAGCTAGTGAAATTCTTCCTTCCTGGAAACCCTTAAAGTCACAGCAGACTTGTCAGGGTGTCAAGCAATGTAGCCAACTAGGGGTGTCTAAAACCTGCCTCAGTATTTCTGCCTCCCCACATGCTGATTTACAATTACGGTATTCTGTTTTGCAATGCAGATCTGAATCTTTGTTCTGCAATGCATTTCATTAACTGAGGTAGGCATATCTGTGCATCATGTTTCCTGTTCAAGAGCATAGAAGCCTTTCTCTCTCTGATTTGAATCATTGCTGTACATCCAATGTGCGTTTAGCTTGTTTGCACAACACCCTGAAAAAAATTTGGGGTGGCTGTGTGTGGACCTGATGGTAATAATCACAAACTGGCTCCCTGACTAGTCAGGCTATGAATTTACAGCAGGAAATGCACAGTTTAATGCACCAAAACTGAGCCAATCATACCACGCAGCAAAGTGGTGCAAGCTGCTTCAGACGGCTGAATTTTGGGTGCTTTTCAAAAGCAGCATTTACCCAAGCCTGCCATGATTTTTTAAACCATGTCCAAAGGAAATCATTGCCCTCTGCAAGAAAAGAATAGATGAAGGCAGGAATTTATGTCCAAATGGTTCAGTGAGACTTTTTAAAAATGTTGACCCTAACTGCAGAGGGAAGTGGGGTAGCATTTAAGGTCTACTTGAGGCAGCAAGGAGCGCATAAATATTTGTGGCATAAAAAATGATCAGACAACAGCAAAGGTTGCTAGGTTTATCGAGGGTGCAGTGAGATTAAGGGCCACTGTCTGAACGATAATCTTGGCCATTTGATTGCCCTTTTTACCCATTGCTGTCTTTTTTATTTGTATATATTTTATTTGTATATTGCTTGTTTTATGTTGCTATGGCCGTTGGCTAATGCGAATAAAGTTTATCTTATCTATTTGTGGCATCCCAATTTAAAACCATATCTGCAGTGGTGCAGTTTTAATCCATGTTTGTGATTACACATATGGAGGCAGGAGATGCTAGCTGTTTACATTTATATAATGCCAAAAGTGTGGTTTTATTCGGAGGGAAGTATACATCATTTTCACACATAGAAATAATGATCAGGTGCCATTGTTATCCAGGGCGGGCACATGAACAGGCATCCAGGCAATTGGCTCTTTTTATCAACCTCCATTTCCAAGTCTGTGAAATGGGAACAGCAGAGCTGACTTCTCTTGCAGGAACATGAAAAGTGTGACAGATGGTTTGTGCATAATATACAAAAATCAGGATGCCTTCGCAAGTCATGTTATGAAGTGTGTTTGAGGCTCTGGCATGCCTATTTGTCTCATTATGAATGTGTTTCATATGGAGGAGAATTGTGGGGGATTGAATGTACGTTTCAGTGAGTGTAGGTTTTATATTTCTATTAGAAATGGATGAATGCAATGTGTCCCTGGTGAAAAATTTGTTGGCCTGCTTATAAAGGCAATATGGAATGGGTCTGCCTTTCAAACACAAAATAAAGATAAAACATTGTATACAACATTAGTCATACTCCAAACTGACTCACTGAAATCAGAAGGCACAATTTAGTCCTCTCAATTCATTTCAGTGGCTCTACTCTAAATATGACTGACGTTGGATTACAACCTACAGCCAAAACAGAAAGCAATTTGTACTTAATTCTCTATAATCCAGCTCTTCATTTGAAAGGATAAAGGCATCTTCTGGGCCTGACCATCTCTGAATTTATCTGGATTTGTGGACAAGCCATTGGCGGGAATCGGTATCTGAATGGTGAAGTGAGACTTTACAAAAATGTTGGTCTCAGTGGGCTCTGCTTAGGCACCAAGAGGGGGGGGGGGAGAGAGACCCTCTTGGGCTGGCACTGCATCAGGCACAGAAAATGATACATATTTGTGGTATTTCTGCTCACATAAATACCATTTATAGAAATAAATGGTTCATGAAATTTGAATACACATGAACATATAGGTTGAGCTTAATCAAACACATAAAAATGCCCAGCTCAAGCACGTCGGTTTCAGCTGAGATCCAGCACCTGCTTGGCGTATCCAGCAGTTTGTGGTGGATTTTGCTACTGAAATCCAGGAACTGCTCAATTTAGGAGGGACAAAAACAAACAAACCCAGGCCTATTTCTAACAAAACAACAACCCAAGTTGCTGACCCAGGTTTACCTCCCCCCCCCCCCAGTCCCATGCAAAGTGCTGCACAGTTATAAGCACCATCTTTCAAATGTGAGTCCTACCAAATGCAGAGGGGCTTGCTTCCAAAGAAGTGTGCTTAGGATGCAGTTCTTGTATCCCTGCTCAATGTCTTTATGAAATGCCATGGGATATTTTTTTTATTTTTTACAGGGGACAAATGACAGTGTGTACATTGTTTTATGCTGGTGTCTCAGAGAGAGGAGTCATTTGCCTGTAGTGTGGTTATTCCTTACCCACTATCTTCTCCTGGCAAGCAGGTCTGGGGACCAGAAGTGACTGTGGGATGAAAGAAAGGCATGTGTCCATCGGCTGCAGGAATGTGCCACTTTCAACTTCCACATTGTCTCTGTGTAGTCTAAAACTGCTCAAATCTAAAGACTGTCAGGGTACCATGCTTTTTCAGCCTTCTGACCAGAAAGCCCTTATGCCTAGTTGCAGATATCTGGAAGCTGGTTATGGTTGTTCACTTGCGATTGGAAAGATATTTTGCACATGCCCAAAGCTGTGCTTTTTTTGTATGTGCACTATAACTTTTTACAGTTAAAGAGCAGTCTGCAGCTAACCATGCCCTGGTCTTGGAACTCAGCCTAGAGAAGAAGTGCAAGGTAGGAGAAGAGCATGGAACAGGACATACCTTCCCGGTGGGTCTCAGTGGGATGCTGACATGGACCAGGCCCCTTCCATCCTCCAGACAGAGAAGGCGTAGCTGAGCCTCTCGTGGGCCAGGTAGTTGCAGCTGGAGATCTTGTGGTCGAGCTCATCGCTCTGCAGAACCTGGTAGAGGAAGTCGATGTATCGCGCTGCCAGCTTCAGTGTCTGGATCTTGCTGAGCTTGTCGGAAGGCAGAGTGGGGATGATTTTGCGCAGTTCAGCGAAGGCATCGTTCAGCGACTGGGTGCGCTGGCGCTCCCGCACGTTGGCAATCACCCGCTGCGTGTGCATGTCCTCGAAGGTCTGTGGCACAGGGCTGCGCTTGCTGCGCTTCCCCTGGGGTGAGGGGGCACTGCACTCCTGCAGGGGAGCCGAGGCCAAGGGTTTGCCTAGTTGGGTCCTCTTGCGCAGGCCCTTTTTGGGGACCCTCTCGCTCTCCTCCTCGCTGGTCACCAGGCTCCCCTCCGGTGAATCTGGGCACATGCTTTCCTCTTTCATCCTTTGCGAATCTCCTTCCCTTCCCTCTCAGTAGACGCGGCAAGGACCTGGATTGAACAGGCCGTGGTGCATCCAAGCCAAGGCGACCCGAGGTTCAAATGGGGCAACTTTAAGGGTGGGACCCTTCCCAAAAAAAGCCCCCCGGCTTCCAGAGCGGCAGAGGCTTTCTGAGTTGCTCCAACCTTCAAGGATCTGCTTATTCACCCTCCTTTCCCTCCACCCTTCCTAAAGGGCTAAAGAGAGGAGGGACGTTATGAAAATGTTGTTAATGCCCTTTACGGATAGGGTAAGGCGTTCCAGGGGAGGGGCCGTGCACAGACCAATACAGTCCTCCACGATAATGCAAACATCAAGAGAGCTTATGGGTTCCAGATTGCCTTCCTTTCCTCTTCTCTTCTCCCCCAACATCCTCCCCCCCCCCAGCCCTTAGGCACAGATGCTCTAGCCAGCCGTTTGGATGCCAGAGGATGTTTCCTTCACCCACTGTAATTGACAAGGGTCTGCCGGGGCTGACCCCTGCCCACAACCTTGTCAATGAAGATTGCAAAGCAGTTGTTGCATTGGGTTGGTGCCTTCGCTACTGATCAAAAGATAAATGGGGCAGCATTTGCTGCTGCTGGGTGGACTCTTTGGGGCTACTTATTGCAGTGCCACAAGCTCATAACGATGCAGGCTATTCTCAGGAGGAACAAATCGATATAGATATATCTGAGAGAGATGGGGTGTTTGCCATCTTGGTTACAGGGGATTAATAGTAGGTAAAGTGGTCCCTTCCCTTTGTCAACTTCTATTTACACAGGTACATACTGGTTTTAGAGTTAAACCAAATGCTTTGGCAAAAAAAAAGTCTGAAAAAGTAGTTTTTTCCATTAGAGACACAAGCATTCCAACCCAACCCTATGCTTTTTTTCTCATAAATGTCCCAGGGTTGTCTCTGGGGCTTGTAAACAGACTTACGGTACTCTTAACCAAACAATCCTCTGCAGGTTTGCAGTCCCCATTTTGCTGAGATATCCCCACGTAAGCAAGCACAGGATTGCAGCCTTGCAGAGCAATTGCAAGGAGGGGTGGAGCCACTGCTGTTTCCAAAACCCGGCCAGCTTGTGTCAAGCAGCGCAGAAGGAGCAGGGACAATTTTGATTGTTTTTTCCCCCCACAGCTGAGGGACCCAAGGTTTGGGCCACCAGCCCCATTCCCTTAGCCTGAAGTATCTGTCTGGGGACTTTCCACCGGCTACTGGTGGTGGGTAGAGCCAGAGGTTCCTGTTTCCTGCTTGGCAGGGGGTTGGACTCGATGGCCCTTGTGGTCTATTCCAACTCTATGATTCTAGGTGGATCCTCTCCATCAGCCAGCAATTCTCTCTGCTGTGCATCCTAATGAACCAACCACCCCATCAACGGTGAAGGTGGCACATAAGAGTGGAGCCTAAAGCAACTACGGTGTGGCTGTAATCCTGTGCCTGGAAGGAACTTCTGTTGAGCTCAGTTAAGCTGATTGCTGATGGCCAGTTTTAATCAGAGAGGCTGAGACGTAAAGGTGGGTTTGTTGTGAGGGGCATTTCTGTAATCGGAAATGAGGGAAAGGAAAAACAATGGCATGTGGTCCCTTAAAAATGGCTTTTGATTGTTGAAATGGTAGATTTCACATAGGCTTCACATTTTGTTCAGTACCTTGAAAAAGGCCTGTTGAATGCTTTGGGGGAATATATCTGTACATAATTAATCTTTGTAGCTGCTGAGAGAGAGAGAGAGAGAGAGAGCAGTGATTGAAGAAATTTGTCAAAAGCAGCCATGACACCATAGAATCATAAAATTGTAGAGTTGTAAGGGATCCAGCGGCCATCCAGCTTCCTGCAAACCCCCTGCAATGAGACGGGCCTTGGGCGGATGGGGTGGGTGAAGGTGGGTGTACCTTCCCAGAACTGGGGCCTGGCAGAGAACCCAGCAAGCCCTTACTGGGCCATTTCAAAGGCTGACTTGGAAGCATCTATAACCTTACCAAGTCAGCACCCAGTACTCTGGCCCCAGTGCACCTCCACAGCAAGGCAATGCAAAATCACTTTTAATATGCATGTATTTCAATGAATCTCGCTCTCTCTTTGAGAGGTAGCAATCCTATATGGGGCTTTGTGGGACAGAATGTGGCAGATGTTTGGCATTTCAGAACATGACTCAGCATTGGGCAGGCCTCTTGTCTGGTTGCTTCTGGCGAGCATAAACCTAATCCAGGGGACCATGCAAGCCAAATTCCATTTGATTCTGTCAAGCCACAGATTCTGTCAAACCACAGATAATTTAGCAGCTAATAAATCATTGTAGGCGTATGTCATCAGATGGGCTAACAAAACCTAGTGTGGACTAGTGACTTTGGGGGTTTGTCTTGTTTGGCAAGACTAGTGTGGGACATTGTGATCTTTGAAAGGGATAAGCCATGACTGTTCAAGTGGTATATGAGTGGGTGGTGTGGTGATGACTCCAGAAGGAGAAAGCAGGAGGGGGCTGCCAGTGCCCAGCAGAGGGAGAGACGTATCACTGTCACTTTTGGCACAGCTCATATTCTCAAGTTCACTTTGCCACATTTCTCCATCCATTTGCATTATTAAAGTTCACCAGCACAATGTGCATTTCTCCTTATCTTTTTGTGCAGTTTTGCTTAAAAGAATACATTTTATATTACTTTCAGCAAGATGTGCATCTTAAAACACACTTTCCCCAAGTGTACACAATTTTGTTTGCAATTTTTTGGCTGGAGAAATACATTGCAAAATTTGGGAAAGTGTGAATTCTGAAGGGTGGCTCTGTTCACAGTACTGTTTTTTGTTGTTGTTTTTTATTAAATCTTTATTGGTTTAAAATACAAAGATACAAACATATGTATGTTTGTATGTTCACAGTATTGTTTTGGAATGTAGGTTATATTCAAATAAGAACCAAATCCTCCCTCCCCATTCAACTATTAATTCCAAATATATCTTTTTAAAAGCGGTTTCGCCCATATGATTGCTCGAAGCAATGTTAATGGTGTCTCTGCAGTTTAAATTGTTAAAATATGTAGACCTTTTCCAGTCTTAAGAGGTGCAATGTATGGAAGTTGCATTTTCCTGCCTGAGGTTAGTGAATGATTTATGTTATTTCCGGGACCTTCAAGTTGGGAGGAAGTGCCTTTCGATGGCTGGCATTGCAAAGCCTTCAAAGGAAGTGATTGGTGCTGTCAAAGCTGGGGAAGCCTGAGGGATTTGATTTTTGGGAATTCCAGTATGAACTGACCTCCCATAGTAATGTGGATAAGTTAATGGTTTCATGCGCTGCAAAGTGTTCCTGGGACCTTTTTATGAAAGGAGGATAAGAGATATGCTGTTGTTGTTGTTGTTCTTAATACTGTGGATCAGAATCAAAATCCTTCAGATTTTGCACATCTCCAAATTTTGCACTGCAGTTCTCAGAGTAAAAAATGCATCAAAACACATTTAGGAATGCATTCAAGAAACTGAAAATCACTTATTTGTGTTTTTTCATGGTGTTTTTTTTTAAGCAAAACAAAACACAGATCAATGTGGAAATGATATGGAATGAATATATGTAAAAGCAACATGGGGCTGTATCTAATGTTATTCCTACTCAGAGTAGACCCCTTGAAATGAATGAACATGACAAATTTTGATCTATTAATTTCAGTGCAGCCTATGGGCTGTGGGTTGCTTGTATGTGCTCTTGTCAGTAGCAATGGCATGCTTTGACATGCTGATTTTGGCTGGATTTGTACACCCAATTTTTGCAACATTAATATTTGGATGGTTGGGGGGGGCAGAGGGGTCTATTTTATGCATCTTGATCCCTATTCAGCTCTGGGCATATATTGTACACTCAAGAAATCGCCTCAGAGAGGATGCTGGCACCATCCACAATGCATAAAATCCCAATCTATCAAGTTCAATGGGACCCAAATGAGTGTCTGGGTGCAAATACAGTGCATAGCCACATCTGCCATAACTGCGTTCCAATTTACATATTGCAGGGTTGGGGAATCTCAGGCTTTGGAGCCAATTTTGGCTCTCCAGACCTCTCTTTTTAGTCCTGTGGGCTCTGTCTAAGCTCTAACACTCTCTTGCCCTGCTCCACATCCTCTTTGAGTGCTTTAGCCTGGTTGGAATGCATCCCTGACCTGTGATGATGCCCCTTGCTTCCTTGGACGGAGAGATGTTGTTATGCAGAAACCAAACCTCTAGCTTCATGTGGATCTGAAATGTACCCAACTGTCGCAACCTACTTGTGCTCCACCTATTTTTTGTAGCTAGCCCTGCCCACCACTGCACTGGCATGGCCAATGATGGTTTACCTGGGAGGGTGTGTGCTTCAGAGTCTGCTTTGCCAAACTGTTCTCTGAAGTACCTCCTTTCAAGAGCTTGCCTGGGCCGCCTGCCACCCACGCTGCTTGTTGGTTCTCCTGCCTGCTGTTTTGATATCATTCTGGAATTACATTGGCCACCTATGGATGGCCATGCAAACTGCAACGTGATGACAGGCTTACAGTTCTAATACATAGTAAGATACATGTCTTTAATGGCTTTTTGATGGTTGTTGGCTATTAGTTAGCTAGTAATGTGCACAACCTTAGTGGGAGGTGGAGAGAAACAGCTTGGAAGATATCTGAGGTTTGCAGCTGACTGGAGGCTCTAAGCATATCCTTTGGGAGGAACTGATGTTGCTTTCACTACTATAACTGGTGGCCTGGGTGCTTTATTTCCCCTGTATTATCAGTGTTTCTGCTCATGCAGAAAGTACTACATTTTTAAAGGACATCACAAAACCCCACCATTACTTTCCAATGTGCTCTCCTTGCAAGAAAACTCTTGATCCTATTGCATTTGCCTCTGGAGCTTCCTCGGTGAACTGAGGATCCATGAAAAATGCCACTTCTTCATTTTCTTTTGACAAATAAAAACTTTATAAATGCCCCTCTCTTTTTTTAACAAAAAGGCTTTTGCATACCTTTGGGTTTTTGTTTTGTTTTTTACTAAGCATCATACAAATTTAGCTAGATTACAAATCAGAATAACATGTCAGTTTTCAACAGAAGACAGGAAAAATGGGTTATGATTTCAGTATATTCAGTATATTGCAATGTTTAGCTGTTCATCTATCATGATGTTGAAAAACGGGTATTGCCTAGCCGTAGCTCCTAGCCACAATGGCTGCCCATATCTTATGTTCCCAACTTGTCAAAATCCAAAGACCCATCAAAGCTACTTTGTCTCTGCCCTCTTCTTAACTTTTCATGCTCAGAACTACAATTCCCATCATGCTGTATTCTCAGTTCACTCACCATTGAGCCAGTGTGGTGTAGTGGTTAAGAGCAGTAGACTTGTAATCTGGGGAACCGGGTTCACGTCTCCTCTCCTCCACATGCAGCTGTTGGGTGACCTTGGGCCAGTCACACTTCTTTGAAGTCTCTCAGCCCCACTCACCTCACAGAGTGTTTGTTGGGGGGGGGGGAAAGGAGATTGTTAGCCGCTTTAAGACTCCTTAGGGTAGTGAGAAAGCGGGATATCAAATCCAAACTCTTCTCTTCTTCTCACTACACCTTTGAGCAGTCCACGGTTTTTTTGTTCCCACCATCAGCTTCTCTTTCAAAAATAGCAAGTGGACTGTGGCCAGCCAATGCCTTCCCCCCACCCCATCTTAAGGAACACCTATTTGCCCTGATATAGCAACTACCACCCACATGTGCAAAAAAGTTTGTCCTAGCAGATCTATTGCATTAAAGGCTCTCATCCAGAAGTGGAAAGTAACAGGGAGAGCCTGATTGTGACGTAGGCCAGTGTGATGTGCCTGGAGTCACAACAAGTTTGCTGGGGGGAGGAGCTTGGCCAGAACCAACTCAAAGCTGCATCCCATAATTTCACCCTCAGCCTTCAGCAGGGGCTTGTGACACACCACAGCCAGAGCAGGAGCAACCCTAGAGTCTGGAGTATATTTCAATGGGGAAACCTATGACCCTCCTGATACTGCTAGACTACAACTCTCATCATCCCTGATGATTTGCCATGCTGGCTGGGGCTGGTGGGAGTTGGAGTCCAACAGCTGAAGGGTCACAGGTTCCCCATCCCTGGTAGCATGTCAGAGCAGCTTTCCTTCTTGCCTCTCATGTGCTGTGGTGCTGCTGCCACAGCAGCCTCCTCTTTTGCTCAGTAGACCAGAGCAGTGGCTTTTGCTATGTGCTAGAGAACGCTGGGCTTCCTCAGACACTTGTCAGGGGGCTTTTGAATGAAAAGATCACTAATGGTGGAGAAGCTTCCCTGAAATGCATATGGGGGTCTGCTTGAGAGTCAAGCACAGGACTTGTCTCTCTGTTACTATTGTGTTGCCTTCCAGAGTTTGTTGGACTCCAGATCCCATCAGCCCCAGTCAGCAATGGTCAACAGTCAGGGAATATGGGAGTTCTAGTCCATCAACATTGGGAGGGAACCATGTTCGCTACTCCTGGGGCAGAGAAGGGTTAGGGCAGAGAAGGGCCACCTAGGGTTAGGCTAGGTGGCCCAATGATTCTACTTGGTATGGAGCAGCTTTGTATGTTTAAACTGCCCCCCCCACTGCCACCTGCACCCAAAAAATGTTCAGCCTTCACCCTTCTAAAGACATCCAAATCCATACCTTATGAGTGCAAGCTATTTCTTTCACCAGAAAGCAGTTCAGAATACAAGAGTGATTTTTAATCAAGAAAATCAGGACATCCAGCAGTACCTGGCAGAGAGTCAGAAAATTATCTCTTAAGTGAACAAAACCGGCTAAATGCCTTGCACCAACTAATTAAAGAAGACATAAATAGCCACTGCCTGGTGGGTGTGATTGTGGGTGTGCGCGGGTGTCCTTGTGTGCATGCATACATACTGGGGGAGGGGTTGTGGGCAGCAGATTTGGGTTTGCAGGTTTTTCTTATTATTCCTGCCGAAGAGTGGAAACATGTGTGGTGTGAATAAAAATGCAAAGCATCCGCTGGAACATGCTGTTGCTCTGGTAACCCCAGGGAACATGGGCATGCAGGATCCCGGGGAGGCGAGCTGTAAAGTCCCTTTGATCCTGGCGCCTGCAGCCCTGATCGATGATGGCCTCTCTGTTCATTTCCTTGTCACTGTGACATCTCCTCTATGGAACTCCCTCCCCCGCTGCTTCTCCTTTTTTGGAAATGGATGGAAACCTAAAAGACGCTGGCTAAAGCCGTGGTCCTTTCCCCCACCCCACCATGAGGCAAGAGCTGAGGAAGCTATGAAAGCTTAGCCTAGGCAGGGCAGGGGGAACCTGTGGAACTTCCAGATGTTGCTGCACTCCAACGGCCATCAGACCAGACCATGGGCTATGCACGCTGGGGCTGATGGGAGTTGGAGTCCAGCAATGTAATGAAGGCGCCTGGTTCCCCATCCCTGGTTCAGAACGGAGGAAGGAGGGGCCCAAGCCACTGGTGTTCCCTTATCCATCTAGCAGAAACGGGGAAGCTGTGGTCACTGGACCATAGCTCCTATGGGACTGAGGAGAGCTGGAATCCAACAAAGGCGGAAAGTTCGAAGGTTTCCCAGCCTTGCTGCTCTCCATGAGGACACTGTCTAGGGTGGTCTCACCTAGGTGGAAAAGCCATCACTTTCAACAAAGATAATAATTTTCAAGTAGGCAGTGACACCTGGAATTTCCAGGATTTTCAGTGAGTGGAACTTCACTATGACTAGCATGAGCAGAATAAGGAAGATAAATATGAGTAATTTGCACTGTATTGCAAATCCAACTTTTCCTGGTGCAGAATTTTTATTTTATTTAGGTAAGTAGGGAAAAGATGAGCAATCTGAGCAAATAGTATTCCTTTGTATTGATTAACATTGTGCATTAGTTTCAAAAACAAATGCAAAAATCAACCAGAGGGTAGCTGGTGTCGCACCTTCCAGATGCTTTGTTGTTGTTTGTTTTTACTTTTTATGCTTTTATTATATAGTTTTGTCTTATTTTAGTGAATGGTTTTGTCTTATCTTGGTGATATAGTGGTATATAAATATTTTTTGTAAATAAATAGACTATAATGCCCATTAGCTGCAGCTAGCATGGCCAAACACTGAGGATAATAGGCCAACCACACGAGAGGACACCCTGTCAGCTGCCCCAGAGCTAAAATAATGTAGAAATATTCATTTCAATATGAAAGTAATGCAAAAACTGTTTTTTGCATTAGTTTTTCATGAATTTCAGATAAAGCTTTGCCAAATATCCCTGGATTTCATGGGACAATTCATCTCCCACGAAAGTGGGGGGACACTTTTTGAATTTGGGACATGAGTGAATTTTGAGAATTTTACACGAGTGTTGGCCTTTCTTTTGGAAAAGAGGAGGCTGAGAGGAGATAGGATAGCCATCTTCAAATATCTCAAGGGCTGTCACATGGAAGATGGAGCCAGCTTGTTTTCTCCTGCCCTGGAGGGTAGGACTCAAACCAATGGCTTTAAGTTACAAGAAAGGAGATTCCAACTCAATAGCAGGAAAAAACTTTCTGACAGTAAGAGCTGTTTGATGGTGGAACAGTCTCCCTTGGGAGGCTGTGGACTTTATAAGGTTTATAAGCAGAGGTTGGGGTCCCTTGGGGTCCCTTCCAACTCTACAATTCTGTGAACTTCATTCAACCAAACTGGCTCCTTTCAAGCACTGGGATAAGGTGATGCAGAAACCAGCCCTAAAAGAGTGAGCAGGAGATGCGTGCAAGGACTGCTTTGAACACCATATGCGTCCAAGGTGCAGATGTGCTGTTCCTCCTTATGAGCATGTAAGGAAGATTTCCTGCCTTGGCTTTTTTCCGGGCTGCCTTCACTTTTTAAAAAGCCACTGAAAACATCTCCAGAGCAAAGTTCCAGATGCACTGCTTTTCTTCCTTGCCTTCTGAACCATTTGTTAAAGGCTGGGCAATGGCAGAGAGAGAGAAAGAGAGACCTCCCCCCGCCAACGCTTTCTCACCCTGCTGCCCCCCCCTTCTCCTTCAACATCAAACAGGGTGAAAGTGGATGTGAATTTCCCTCTGGTGAAATCAGTAAAATCCATTGCTCCTACAGCAAGGCAGCAGCGGTTCTGACTCCGAGACCCCAAGCAGTTTTTCTGCAAGAGATGGAGGTACACAAATCTTTTTAAAATGTTTATTCATTCCATGCAACTTCTAAACAAAACAAAGCATGTCTGAGAGAAAAATTCTTGTCCAACCTTGTGCTAGAATTGTACTTGTTTCCTACATCAGAAAATGTGAGCCCTGCCCTGCGGCATGAAGCAACACGGTCCCCTCTTCTCATCCAGCTATCTTGATCTGCTACGTGTGCTGACCAGGTCTAAGAGTGGCAAGGTTGCAGGTAGAGCATGAGGTGCGGAGGAGGGAGGCAAATCCAATGTTGGGTGCGAAGCTCACTGGATGAGTTGACATTTCCTAGCGCAGCCTGCCTCGCAGGGTTATTATGAAGTTAAAATGGGGGGAGAGAACGTCTTGCTGTGCTTTGCCAACACCTTGCCAGACCACCTCTCCTATTGCTCAAGGCAGGTTACAAAAAAAATATTTCCAAACCATAAGCTTTCAAAAGCCAGTTGTCAAGCAGGAGGCAATAAAATGGCTAACTCAGCAGAATCAAGTCCACCACTGATAAACACCTGTAATGAACATGCGGAACAAATAAGCCCTGCATTTAACAAAAGCAGGAGAAAACACTCAGGAAGGAGGAAAGAAATCTGCCATCCCATGTTGTGGCTGCTGCTACCGAGGCATTTCTGCTTCTCCCAATTGCTGTTCTCATTTCTCCATGAAGGAGGGGCTGGCCCTCAGGGCCAAGCTAGGTGTGGCGTGCAAACTCTTGTTCTCAAACTTGACCACCGCTTTGTTTAGAGAAAAACAGTTTTCAGGACTTACTCTTGTAAGAATTGCCTCTCTCTGGCTTTTAAAACCTGTATGTTTCTCCTCTTACTCTGGGGCTTTGGAATGGAGTAGCAAATGCGACCCTATCCCTTCCTGTGTCTTATTTGGCTTGGTTTGCACAATATAGCAAGCCCAAAGGTGGCTTCTTGGGGCCACACAAATCTCCAGGCTCCCAGAGAGTTGCTCATTGCTGCTTTGCTCCTCCCTGGTCCTTTTTGATGCCCTCCTAAGTGATAGCTCCATCGTCACGACACCTTTAAAGCAATATCAGACCACTTTAAGCAGCCACGGCTTCCCCTAAGAACAGTATTTTGTTAAGGGTGCTGAGAATTGTGAGGCGATCCCGATTCCCCTCACAGAACTACAGAGTTCCCTGGGAAGAGGGATTGACTGTTAAGCCACTCTGAGAATTTTAGCCTAACAATTTAGCGCTCATAACAAGCTCCACTTCCAGGGATTCTTTTAGGGAAGCCAAGGCTGTGCAAAGGGCTTTGATGCTGCTTTAAATGTGCAGTGCAATCAGGCTTGAAGTCAAGGTTTGGCTCAGTGTGCAATCCAAAGTGGGATTCATGGTGAACAAATCCTGGCTACAGCTCAGAGTGAGGGGGAGATTTGGTTCAGTTCACATTTAAAGGTGAACTAATTTGCTTAATCCACATCGGCTGAAACAATGTGCAAGCTGAAACACGGCCATCCTTCATAATTCACACTTATCTGAATGTTGCAGTGCAGTGCTCCTGCTGAGTAATATGTTGAAAGGAAGAGATACTCCAGTTAAGTGTGCATGGAAATAACATTTAATTGGTGAAAATAATGTTTAAAAATGCATTACATTAGAGGAAATGGCTTTGCAAAAATGTGTATATCGGGCGAACTTGCATACACAAATGTGCATATTAGGAGAAATTAGCACTAAAATGCTGGTGGATTTTCATTTCATCTCAAGAAGGTGCTAACTGATACGCAAATGCAGAGGACAGAACTTAAGCTTGGGGAAAATGAGGAACCAAAATTGACAAATTCACCCATCCCTAGATACAGCTTGTGGTGAGCGAAGAGAAAGCTTAACTATGAGTACCAGTTGAGGGTGTGATAAGTTTTTAACTGCTCTAATGTTGTATTTTACATTGTTGTATCCTGCCCTCTTGGTGAAGGGTGGGTGAGAAATGTAAAGAATAAGCGTCAGTATTATTCTCTTAAAATGTCAAATAACCACACACACCCTTCCTCAGCACTGTGGTTCTAATGAGAATCAAGCACCATCTCACTGCCAACACACCCACCCAAAGGGCAAATATGCACAGCTGCTATTGACACTTAAAAAATAAAAAATAAAACCTGGAGATCCAGTTCATGGATCTTCCGTGATACATCTAGTTGCCCGTCTGCAGGGAAGCATGAATGTGCCCCGTGAATTGTTCCACTGTTCATAGGAGGGGAATATGCCAAACAGCCACAAGGACTCTACTAAGTAGAGAATGGGCAGTCAAGGAGTGTTGCCTGGATCCCAAGGGGGCCTGCAGCTGCTGCCATGACCTCCCCTTTCACCCTCACAGTAGCATATAGACAAGGAGCTACCTTGGGTCACTACTGGCCACTGCTGGGCTAGCACTGGCCCATAGAAAAGCAAACAGCTCTGATGTTTGCACAGCTGAAATTGGTGCAAAGGCAACCCAGAGAAGGCAGGACGTCCCTGGGGTGCCAGCCCAGCGCTACCCTTTGTTCTCTGGTTTGGTCAGGAGGGCAGGATGGAGGAGGAGGAGACTGGGAGCTGTGGCGGGGGGAGCTGCCTAGGCTTGTGGGTCACCCCCTCTATTAGCTTTCTCCAGCATCAGGAGAGAAAGACCAAGCCTGGTTCTAAAGACTAACCCACACATTCTGGGGAAAACATATGGCACATGCAGTCCGATTCTAAGACTGAGCCACTTCAGAAAACCCTCCCATGGAAAGCTTGTGTGAGAGGGCAAAATAGTCCAGTCTAGCCCCTGGGGGTGTGTGGTTTTTTAAAAATGTCCACTAATCCAGTAGGGAAGAAATACCAAGTGGGAAAATAGACCATTTATCATTAGACTAGATTTTAGGGGGTGGGATCCCTGATTGTTTGGACTGTACTTAATCTGTTCATTTTCCAATCTGCTGTTTTGAACTAGCAGATGTTGCCTGTGTGAGCAGGTGTGAGAAAGCTTTGGCCCTCCTAATGTTGCTGAACTATAATTCCCATCAACCCTGGCAAGCATAGCCAGTGATTAGTGATGATGGGACGTGTAGTTCAGCACCAAAGGTTCCCCACATCAGATCTAAGGCAAGGGTGGGGAACCCCGGGCCAGAGAGCCTAAAGTGGTCCTCCAGCCCTCTCTTTCTGTCCCTCAGGACTCTCCCCAACTATTCCCCCTCCCCAGGCAACACCCCTTGCTTGCCTTGCTCTGCACGTATCAGAGCTCAATAGTGCTTTCCAGCTGGGCAAAAGCACTTTGGGTGGAGCCAAGCAGGACAGTGAGGGGACAGACAGGGGTGTGTGTGGCCTAATGAGAGTCTCCAAGGGCCACACAGAGAGGGCTGGAGGGCCACATTGGTTTAGATGAAATTTCTACTATTTCCCTTCAAGCTTTGCTGAGGTAGCCTTGCTCTGCTGCCCCCCCCCCGCCCCCGATGCCAAGTCCTCTGAGTGGGGTGCCTGGGCATCTGCCCCCAAGCCCCTGCAGGGCTGGTTGCTCAGAAAGTCCTTCCGCAAGGCATTTCCTTGCTAGCAAGGAGGAAAGAAGCCAGGCCTGCTGCTCTGGCCGCTCTCCCTGCTTTCCTTCTCCCCACCAGGTTGGCCCCTGTTGGCATGTGGGCTGTGGCGGGTGGAGGGGGAGGGAGAAGCAAAGAGCGTCAGCGCCTGGGGCTGCAGGGGGGCGATTCCCCTTTGTCTGACAGAGAAAATAAGGTTCCATTTATTATGTGCGAGAGAGAAAGAGGGAGAGAAACATCAAAGGGAGACACTTCAAAGGCAATGTCTCCTTCCCTATTAACGCGTTCCACATTGCGCTGTTGTACGGGATCCAGGCGCACGACGCCTCGGGGAGGACAGCCGGCCACAGTGCCCCCTCCTGGAGCCTCAGGCATGCGCTGAGACACAGGCAGGAATGGCCAGGGTTTGTCGGGTGGCTCAGCTGCCAGACGTACCTGGGTTGGCTTTCCAGTGTCATGGATGGATACCTGCCATTTTCAAAAGGTTGGTTCTTACTACATTGAACAGGTTATTAATCACCAAATTTATTTAACTTTTTAAAAGAACTTTTATTTTTTCAGATTTCTACTTTTTTAAATAAATAGAAGTGAGGTAAGGAAAATGCTTTCTGTTTTTGTAACTGGACTGTCAGACAACTTCGAAATGGAGTGTATGCCACTGTGAGTGACAAAACCAGAACTGACCATGACAACGTCTTCAGCATTTAGCCTGCCAGTGCAGTAAAGTCACTTCCAGAAGGGCTGTTTTTAATGAGCGTTCAGATGGATTTGTGGATGGAGAGGTGACACCACATCAGCTGTCTGATGAGCATTTTGCCCAATTCCTTTGTGGGATGAAGAGACAGCCCTTGAGTCCAAAGCAAGTGTCATCTCCACACTTCCCAGAGATTGCATTTCCCCAGTCACTTTCCTCATCACAAAAGCTTCACAATATTTTGGGTTGAGTGAGTTTGTTTCAGAAGAACTCCAGATCAGCTTTAATCACACCATCTGATTTTTCTGGGATGGGATTGAATCGCACCCGAAAATAGTGAGAGTCTGGAAGCACCGCAAGGGATATTTGTACTAAGATGCTGCAGAATGGAACCCTCTTGCTCAACATTCTTTGCAGTGCTATTTTTCTAGAAAAAGAAGTGTAAGAACTCACCACGAACACCTCCCTTGTTCTCTTAGAATGACAACCGCATTCACCTGAGAGGTGCCAGAACTGCGTTCCACCAAGTTCCAGCTGAAAAAAGCCCTGCTTGCCAGCCATGCCCTCTTTTGAGACATACCATTCCATTCCTCACTCCCCTTCAGTTTTCTCCCCCCCCCCCACCCACAACGGTCATCAGCATTCTATGTCTGCTAAGCATGCACAGTCCTCATTGGGCCCCTTTGGCCAAGAGGTGGGGGGAGACTGTTCACTTTAAAAAAAACCTATATATTTTGAGTATTTCTGCAAATCTTGTGGTTCCCTTTGACTACATAAGGTTTAGCACTCCAAGAATGAGTTTGCTATCTGTATATAGGACATATGAGAGAGAATGTTTTCTCTAATCATGGTGATAACCAGCAAAGCTGCTGAATTCACAAAAACATAAAACTGCCTACCAAAACAAGTCCATAGCCAGTCCATCATATGAATCTAGCCTGTTTGTAACTCCTGTATGTATAATGTGCCCTGACTCTGATGAGCCAAAATTTTGCTTTGTTCGTATTTTTTAAAAACAAACAAACAGATTTATTATGAATTAATTCTCTATTTTGCATCTCTGCCTCCTGCACAGCTAGTATGGAAAAGCAGAAACAGTTGGTGGTATTCACCATATTTGCGCATCTGTGGTCACTTACTTTAACCCTTCAATTTCTCCATGTCTATCTAGTGGTCTGTAAACCAGGCACAAGGAAGTAAGAGGCTGATCTGTTGTGCAATGTGGTGCTGTACCACAAATGGGCAGAAAAGTAATATGATGCTCAAAGTGCTGTGTTCTGAAGGAACGCTTTGATAATGTGCATGCATGAAAAATTCAGCCACAATTCAAATGCTTGGGAAATCAAGGAGTTTTGCACCTGGTGCTGGTAAGTCACATCTGGTTCTGAATTTCAACAGGGTTGCTTGGTTCACCTGCCCACCAAAACAAGTCAAACCTTGTTTTGAGACACCAGCATACTTGTTGTAGCACTATAAAGCTAAGTACAAAATAAAGATAGAACGTAAATTATCAGTGTATATGCATGTACAAACCAAATACTCCTGTTCCTGGTCTTCTGAGAAGACAATGTTTGGAGGAAAAGAATGTATACAGAGCTAGCAAGGGGGGGGGGGTGATGGGGAATCATTCTGACCCAGTTCCCAGACACTGACACTACAGTCTTGATACATCTTCCTTGGAAGCAAGTACTGTTGAAATCAATAGGCCTTACATCCAGGTTTGGACTCTGATGGTACATTCCATGGGAGTGTCTCAAACTCTATTGCTTTTTTGCCCATTTATATTGCCTTTCGAGTGTTGGGATTACATCATAAAGGCCAGGAATGGTTACAACTGTGGGGTATGGCAGGTATTACTATCCTCACTGGGAGACTGAGACAACAGTGACCTGTTTCAGTCCATGCAGTAGAATGGCCACTTAGACAATGCCCAAGAGAGGACACAGATTTGTACGGAGTTTGCATGTTCTACTTGGTAGGTATAGATAGGTGTGCAATCCAAGGTAATAGAAATTCAGTGGATCTCACTGCAGAGGGGAAGACTGTGGCCTAGGTGTGGCTGCCTGCTCAGTCTGCTGTCCAGGAGTTGCTAATGGTTGATGGGCAACTTCAAGGTCCCTCCTATCTTAAGATTCTTTATCTTTAGATCAGATTTGGGCTGGAAAAACTCTGTACAGTAGCACGCAGGGGCATCCTACAACCCAGAAAGTTCATAGCCAAGTAGAAGTTTGAATCCAGGGCTTTCCAGCTCACAGTTGTAGCCACTTGTTGGCATCTGTCTCAAGAAACCATGGAGGGTGAAGTCAAACAATTGCATTTGCAGCCCTGGAGTGACCTCCCTGAGGCACAAGCTTGGACAGTGTGTATGGAGGTCCTGGGCTGCCCAGATGTCAAGACCCCCCCCCCTCGGCCTCGCTGATGTGGTCCAAGGGAAAGCAGAGCAAGATGTTTATCAGCAGCTGGGCTGCCGCAGTTGCTGGCAGGAGACTTACAAGGTGCTAGCCTTAGGGACTCCACTCCAGATTTGTGTAGGATTTACTCCTGAGCCTTTTCTTCTCCCAAAAATTTCCTGCAAGGCAACAGAGGTTTGGAATCAGAGTTTTCCTTCTCCTAGATGGGCTCCCTTCCCAGGTAGTCGAGCCTCATCTGCCCCTCACTTTCCTCTGCAGCAGGTGCAGAAACCATCTTTTTGACCATTGGATCCACTCTTAGTCTCATCTGCTCAATCTGCCAGAACCTGTTTTTGCATGCAAGGCAAGTTCCTAACTCACTGAGGGTTTGAGTTCCATTGCGGCCAGTTGAAGGCGTTCCTGGGGTGTGGCCACTACACTGCAGCTATTACACTTCACTACAGCTATTCTCTGTCACAAAGAACAGTGGCACTTAATATTTGCTTTGGACACCTCCAGACTCAGTATTTTGTGGGGAGGATTCAAGCACATACCAGGAAATTTAGGTTTATGCCATGAAAGTAGATGCTTTGCCACCCTAGCATGGCAAATCAGCTTTAAAGGAAACATACTTTATTCAGTCAGGAAAGTGAGAGGAAAATGCATAGGAAAGGATGGAATGAATGGAGGCTGTTCATTGTTGTATAACTGCCCCCACAAACAAATCAGAGCAAATGATCAATAAAAACTGGATGCAATCGAACCTCCAAGTAAGCTTCGTGCAGCCAAATTAGGATGAAATAAATAGGTCATGGGGAAGAGCCCTTTACCTTTGCAAACTGCAACCACAGTTGCATTTCAACTTCATGCAAATGTGACACGTTTAAAAAGAACATTGTCCGTGTAATAAAATGTATTCAGGAAGCAGGTTTCCACTTGACATTAAACACTGTATACTTTTCCTTTTGTGCAGGTTGGGCACCAGATTATTGTGGAGCTGGGAGGAGGGGCTTGAGGACAGGACCCCTCGTTGGCTGAGGGATAAGCAGCTACTGAGATCAGCAAAGGTATTATCAGCACAGCCCTTGTGTGGTGAACAAACGAGCTGCTGCTATAGGCTGGTAAGTGCAGGATCCCCCCAATCCAAAAGCATCTGTAGCTTATGGGCACAGTCCTGGCAAAGGTAAACACGTTTAAAAGGTGACTGTAGACTCTATCCTTCTTTGCAGGAGGGCATCAAGTACGTACCAGGAAAGTTAGGTTTGCTGAATTAAAGTGGGTCAAACACCTTATTGCTCTATGGCAATAAATCCACTTGAAAAGAAAAGAAAAGGAGACTTTTTGCCTTTGGAAAAGAGATGGAGAAATGTGCAGAAAAGGGCAGAATGAACAAATAACAAACACCCCACAAACAAATAAGCAGAAATGCTTTTTGTCATATAACTGCCCCATAAGCAAATTAGAATGAATACTCAGTAAAGACTGTAATAGTGCAACCATCATGTAAAGCTTTCTGCCAGCAAATCAAGATATACTGAATAAACAGGTTGTAAATTCCATTAATTTACCAGGAGAGTGTTTTGCAGATGCTTAGCAAGCCCTTCAAACTCTTAAATTCTTACCTTTTTTTTTTTATTTAACACGTACACACACAAACACACATTGCCTCTTCATTACAGTTTTAAAACTGATTCACAAACTAAACAAAAACAATAATCCAGCTGGACTGGATTAAGCTCTGTGTTTTCAGCCTGTATCTGTATCCGAGCTGCATAAAATGAAACCTTAAGGAAGCAATCCTCTGCAAGACTTTCCTGGGAGTAAGCCACATTGAACATATTAGCATATCTTTCTGAGAAAAGCTGCATAGGACTGCCTGGTAAGAGTGGAAATCCTATGTGTGTTTACTAAGAAGCAATTCCAATCTCCAACTGTGTTTACTCTTAGGTAAGTGTGCATAAAGGGACGTGGGTGACGCTGTGGGTTAAACCACAGAGCCTAGGGCTTGCCGATCAAAAGGTCGGCGGTTTGAATCCCCGCAACAGGGTGAGCTCCCGTTGCTCGGTCCCTGCTCCTGCCAACCTAGTAGTTCAAAAGCACATCAAAGTACAAGTAGATAAATAGGTACCGCTCCGGCGGGAAGGTAAACAGCATTTCCGTGCGCTGCTCTGGTTCGCCAGAAGCGGCTTAGTCATGCTGGCCACATGACCCGGAAGCTGTACGCCGGCTCCCTTGGCCAATAAAGCGAGATGAGCACCGCAACCCCAGAGTCGGCCATGACTGGACCTAATGGTCAGGGGTCCCTTTAGCTTTACCTTTAAGTGTGCATAGGATATCAACCTTAGGTTTTTAAGACATCATTTAAAATATATGCATGAAGCAGGTATAAGCCCCAAGGAATTCCTGATGGGTGAAGAAAAATATGCTGTAGTGTGAAATTCTATTGGAAAAAGTATTTTCCTCTTGCAAAAACTTCAGTTAGTTGGAGCGCCAATGGAGACAGTTCCTCTGTTTAGATTTTGTTGTGGTGCCTGCCCTCTTCTGGCTGTCTATGCATCACCTGCCTTTTAAAAATAAATACAACCCCTACCTTCAAATCTTGCAAGGCCTTATGTGGAAGAGATTCAGTAGAGTCAAAGGGGTAGAAACGTGTACACAAATACACTTCTTTTGTTTCTCATACTGTTGTTTTGGTCAGACAGGTTGTGCAGGTTTTTGAAGTCAAACCCTATAAAACTTGTTAACTAGGACAATCACAGGCCACTTTCACACCATGCAGGGAGGGAGCCTTGAACTTGCCCATCAGCAGGCTGAGCAAGCACACACAGGCCACCAGGTCTCAGCCTTGCCCAGCATAAACACTTATGCAAAGTTTATGCAAATCGATGTCCTTATTTGCCCCCTTTTTTGGGCAGTGTGTAAGAGTTTTGTGCTCCTCATTTTCCTAAGGAGAAGTTCCAGGGATAGTGCTTCCTTTTGGAGCAGAGGGCACCGGAGACATGCTGGTTTTTGGCAAGTATTGGTTTAATTTACCAACACACAAGCCGAGCATAGGTGGAGGCAACCAGCTTTCATGCTCCTAGCTGGGCCACAGGTTTGTTACCTTCAGAACAGATCTCCAGAGAGAAGTATCTGCACTCCAAGATGCCTTCAGCCTTTTACAGCAGGAACCTGTGACCTTCCTAGGTGTTGCTGGACCACTTCCACTGGCCATGCTGACTGGGCCTGATGGAGTCCAACCACATCTGGAAGGTGACAAGTTGCACAGCCAGCTAGCCCTTAGCCCTCTTCTAAAATGACTTCTATTGCTACCTGGGCTCTACCATAACCAGTCACTTTTCCATTGAAACTGAGCTGGATAAGCATATTGGCAAGGCAGCGACAGCAATGGCTCACCTCTCCGACAGGGTCTGGGAGAATGTGATCCTAGCATCCAATACCAAGAGAAAGGTCTACCTGACTGCATGTTTAGCACACTGTTTTATGGAAGTAAGCCATGGGCAACTTGCACCCACCAGGAGCAACGCCTCAATGCCTTCCACATGTGTTGTGTCAGGAAGCTTTTGGGCATCATGTGGCAGAACAGAGTCTCAGACAAAGATGTGCTCTTCCGAGCCTACATTCCGAGCAAGTTCACATTTCTGTCCCAGCCACATCAATGCTGGCTTGGTCATGTACCCAGAATGGAAGATGGCAGGATGTGCTTTATGAGGAACTGGCCTCAGGCACCAGACCTGTTGGCAGGCCACCCCTGCGTTACAAAGATGTCTGCAGATGCGACACAAAGGTTGGCAACATCAACCCTGACCTGTGGGAACCCCTTGCAGTGTGTGGTGGCAGACAGGTTGCGCATCCATAGCAGTGACCAGAGGAGGAATGACCACTGGGAGGAGCACAGAGAGAAGAAACTCTATGGTGCATCTGCAGCAGCAAAACTGGATGCCTTCATCCACCTCAGCTGCAATAAAACATGTCTCTCTCATATTGGTCTTTACAGCCATAGCAGGTGCTATAACTATGCAATTCTTTGTCTTTATCCCTGATGGAGCACTCTTCCATTGTCTCTCGAGACAGACAGATTGCAGCAATAAGTTACCTAGGGTATCTGAAGAAGTGTGCATGCACACGAAAGCTCATACCAAGAACTAACTTAGTTGGTCTTTAAGGTGCTACTGGAAGGAATTTTTTTTGTTTTGACTATGGCAGACCAACACGGCTACCCATCTGTTACCTAGAGCACGAATTTCTTGGCTCGGTCCCTGCACCCATCCCAGGGTAGCAGGCAATGAGGGATGAGTCACTTCCCCAGTTCTAGTGGCTTCTCTCGCTCACAACATTCAAGGAATATCTCCAACTATTCTCTAGTCATTGCAGTTCCATTAAAGAACCTTCAACCCCCACCCATTCCAAGACAGTAACATTCCTTTGCCAATCCCCCCAAAACTATGATCCAGCATCACTTCAAAGTGAATCCACAACAGTAGAAATATTGGGTCTTTGTGAGTGAGTAAGGCATCTCTCTCTGCATGTGTGCCTGTGTATTTGTGTGTTCTTGTGTTCCCAAACCTACACTTGCCAAATTAGACTTGGTGGAAGGATAAAAAAGGAAAGGCTAATGGGAGGAGGATTTGCAATGGACATTGAAAGATTTAAACTTTTGCACTGTTTCCCCATGTGCAGTGCCTTTCTCATTCACTTTCCAATTACAGTGGTACCTCAGGTTAAGAACTTAATTCGTTCTGGAGGTCCGTTCTTAACCTGAAACTGTTCTTAACCTGAAGCACCACTTTAGCTAATGGGGCCTCCTGCTGCCGCTGCGAAGTCACAGCGCGATTTCTGTTCTCATCCTGAAGCATAGTTCTTAACCCGAGGTACTATTTCTGGGTTAGCGGAGTCTGTAACCTGAAGCGTATGTAACCTGAAGCATATGGAACCCGAGGGAGCACTGTAAATAACACTGAGCATTGTATTTAATGACAAGCAATTGCAGACTGTTGCAATGAATGACCCCTGCTGGCCAGTGCATTACATTGCACATGTATAAAGCAGTATGTTTTGGTAGCTGAGCAAATCCTCTTTTCCCGTCAGTCTAATACACTATTAATAAGTAAACTTGGGAACAAAAAATTGTGGCGTTTTAATGTTTCATAGTGTATATAATTGTGAGGGTGAAGGGTGGGTTAAGGGGTTCATATAGTAATAAGATTTGGGAAGAAAGAAAACAATATATGAAGTTCATCTAGGATCTCTATTGTATATAAACCAGTGGTCCAAGTGAGGATGGGATCGAGTATGGCTGCTTGTCCTTCAGCACCGCAGTCTGTTCTAATGTTATTTTGTTTTTATCTTGAATAGTTTTAAAACTTTAAAGTTAGTTGGCTCGGCATTTAATGATAATTGTTACATAGAGGCAAGGAGCATATCTGTTTTATGTTTTACTTCTATGTGGGGTGAAAAGCCATATATTTCAATTGAAGGCATATGGGAGATACTCTGCAGTTTGGACAGTTTTAACTTTGCGCGAGCACAGACCCATAGTGCTTCAGTTAAGGCATCCAGAACTCCAGTGCCAAATTTAGTCCAGAAATCTTTGCTTGACTATTGTCCCGCTGTTGAATCCACCCATTTCTGCTCTCCATGCATTGAGGCCCTTGGCAGGCAATAGTCAGCCACAGTGATGGGTGGATGATTCTTTTCCTCCAAGAAGGCCCAGATGTTCAAAAGCAGAGTGAACCGGGTGGGGGGGTGGAAGAGAGACAGAATTCAGCTGAGCTCTTCCAAACTCACTCCGGTTGTAATTGGCTCCAGACTTCAGCTGGCTGCTGCAGAATTGCAGGGCCAGGGTGTTTAACCGCAGGGCTACAGAGCCTTGGCACATGTCCTGCTCCAGGAACTCTATCAAAGCCGAGAGGCCGTCCCAGCCCTTTGGATCCAAATTCATCCCAAATGTTCCAATTATCGAGGCCTCCCACCAGCATCTCTTGGCTTCTTGGCTCTGTGACAAAAATCCACAGATGAGGAGAAGCAAACATCCACGCCTCATCCTGTCAACGCGCCAAGACAGAGGCTGAGGCCTTGGAAACTTGACTTGAAACAGGGTCTAGCAGCATCTTCTAAACAAATGTTTCTCTCCCCCTCCCACCCAACACCACTTCCCAAGTATGCTGAAGTTGGACATCAAGGTACACAAGCGGGGTGTGCCAAAGTTGCCTTTTTCTTGACCCTAGCCATGGAGTTGCATGGTGTGCCGTGTTCAGACAGTTTGTATTAACTATACCCCAAATTCCTGACTTGCCTCCCTCCCCCTATTCTTCTAGGAGCCTAGGAGAAACTGCTGCAGGCCTGCATTAAGGACCCTGTCAGGGAACAAAACGTAAACCCTTTGTGCTACTAGAAGTCAGAATGGGTTAATAAGAGTTGAAATGCCAACGCAGCCCCTCCCCATTTTGTGGCAATTGAGGCTGGCAGCACAACCTTGGGGGGGGGGAGGTTTCACCCTTCCCCCTGCACCATTTTCTAATGAAAATAGCCCCCCCCCCCATCGGCAGCTAAGCTGTGGCTGCTCAGACATTGCAGGACTCCAACTCCCCTCAGCTGCAGGAAGCATGGCCCATGGTCAGGGATGATGGGAATTGTAGTGTGGCCACATCTGGCAAGGGGGACAAGCTTCCACGTCACTTACGGAAAGCTTTGGGGTACAGAAAAGGGAAATGGTGGAAGAGGAAAGAGCTAGCTAGCAGACACACCCCGGCACACACCATGAATCACACAAACACCCCTCCCCACTGGTGCTTTTATAAAAAATTAAGAGTGATGTCCATCTGAGTGGGGGTGCTAGTGTAATCTCACTGTATACAAGTTGTACAAGTGACAATAAAGTATTTCAATTTCAATTATGGATCTCTATTATCTGATTCGGTTTAGCCCTTCACTTCAGCAAGAATGCTATGCCACACTCCTTCTGATCATGCCATTTTATTGCTTTAATGCTTTTGTGTAAGACAGAAGAAGAGTGTTTTTGGTCAGGCTTATGGCTGCCAGCTGCCTCGTGGAGAAAGGGGGGCTGAGAAAGAAATGGAAAGACCTCCTCGTGTATCTTTGTGGGACTGCACAAGCAGCCTGCTGGCAGATGATCTATGTCTCTTTCCTTAGCAAAAGAGAACATCTGCAAATACGTTACAACTCTCTAGAGCCTCCATGCTTCAGGGGCCCATGCTCCTAGTTTAAACTATTTGGAGTAAATAACTCTTGCAGGCCAAAAGGCCAGGCAAACCACATTAGTTACATTTGCATAGTTCTTCTCTCAGACACCTACCTGCCCTCCCCAGAATCCTTCTGTGCCCACTGCCGCCCCACATGGTGATCTGGTTTCCAATATCTGCCCTCAGTTAAATGGGCAGAAGCTCCTGCCATTGTTGCTGGACTCCAACTCCCATCATCCCTGACCATCGGGCATGCTGGCTGGGGCTGATGGGAGCTGGGAGTCCAACAGCCTCTGGAGCGCCATATGTTCCTAACCCTGACACGGGGAGCTTGGAAAATATGGGACTGTCCCATAGGATCAGGTTGATGTCATGGGTGGGATGACCCAATACTGCACAGCACAGTCCGAATTCTGATCTGCCTCCTGCCCCCACTGGCTGCTATTTTCTGGAATTTGAATTTATAACAAACAAACAAACAAACACACACACACACACACACACACACACACACACACACGGCCAAACAATACATATAGTAACACTTCTAGTTAGACTTTGCAGACAAACTGCCAATCTGAGCCATCCTTTGTAGTTGGCGTCTTTTTAACAGTGCTCTGATCTGCAGGATTAGCAGGCGATCCCATTCCGCTCCATCTTGGGGGAAGTGTGATGCCTGATTTCTGCGTTCAAAGTGCTGTTGAAGGGAGCAGGTTCAGGTTTTTCTCTGCCTACCTGGCAACCCTACATTGCTATTGCTGTTAGCATTGCAGATGCCAGTACACCCCACAGATGTGTTTGCTACATTGTAATTCAGCTTACTATGGGCTAGGGCTCTTTCAAGGCACTGCCAAACCCTCAGCTGAAAAGCAAGCATTACATTGCTTAAGGATTTGCAGCGCAATCCTAACCATGTTTACTCAGAAGTAAATCCTATGAAATTTAGTGGGGCTTGCTTCCTGGTAAGTGAGTTTAGGATTGCAACCATTGAGAGGAAACTGTTACTCAGACTCAGGCACAGCAATTTGGTACAACAGAAGCAAAATATTAAGCCAATTGTATGCATGCTGCATTGAATTCCACCTGCTGTCCAGTTCTGAATAAGGAACACAATGAACATTTTAGCCCATGGCTCAGGTATGATCCAAGGCTGGGTGCCTGGCTGTGCTTTTCAATACACAATTGTGGGCAATGAGAAGCACAAACAGGATTTGCTTTGCAAAAGTCACACATCAGCTTTGGAAAAGAACTTATAATGCCACCACAAAACAGCAAACTTCCCTCATCTTCTCTGCAAGTCTCTTGTAACATTTGCCCTACTGCCCACTGAAGTCCAGCTTCTTGCAACCTAACTAATGTGGGCTTGCAGCTAACCATGGAGAGAAACCAGACCAGCCTGCCCCAACCCTGTGCCCTCCAGCTGGCTGTAGGGCATCAGGTTGAGGACAGCAGAACTAAAGGACTGGAAGCCCTCCACACACACACACCCTTGTTGTCATATCTGAGATTCTAAGCTCTTCAAAGGCTGTTTGAAGTTGTTCTGCTCCAATAAGAAAAAGGAATTTGTGTGAATTTACTGGTGCCATGAGTTCCCTGCAGCCAAACCCACTGACGGCTTCAGACAGGTAACCAAGACCATGTGTGTACTAGACCAGTTCTTACCAGGGGGGCAAAAACACACATTTCCTTGGCTCAGGAGCTCCCCAGCCACAGGGGTTTCTCCCTCCCTCTCCCTCTGCCTCACACCCACCCACACCCCTCTTGGCTTCCCTCTACAAGAAATACAGTCAGACACCTTGTACTGTTTCCCCCCTTTATTTATAACAAAAGTGGCATGTGGACAGTCTTCTCCCAGGCAAGCCGTTTGTGCACTGACTCCCCAATATTGCGCGCGCACACACAGAGGGGAGAACAAAACACACGCTGGTAAAAGTTATTTCCAAGGGCTGAAGCAGGGGAACAGAAAGCAGCCTATGAATTGTACTGCAAAAGCAGGGCAACATCACAAGGTCCCATCCCCTAATGAGCCGAGGGCCAAAGTTTCCATGGAGAGCAAAGGATAGAAGGTAGGGATGGCCAACCTCAAGCCCTCCAGATACTGTTGGACTCCAGCTCCCATCATGCCTGGCCAGTGCCCATGCTGGCTGAAGCTGATGTGAGCTGGAGTCCAGCACCTGGAGAGCACCCTGTTGCCTGCCGACACCTGCATGCACTACAGATGGACCACTGACTTCCCCTGCTGGTGTGGCAGATTATTTTTCACCAGTGGCCAAGTCCTCTTTAGCTAGTCACCCGCTCTCTCATTATCCCTGCTTGCCCCTCATTCCATTAAACGGGCCATGAGGCAACAGGATTTGCCCTTTTGCTTCTCCTGCATTTGCAAATAGAGAACAATAGGCAGCCACCAATTTCCTTCTGTGCTTCTCAAAGTTTCTTGTTTTCAGGAGGGGACAATCAGTGGACATCATCACGTGCTCCACATGGGGCTGTCATTGGAGATGGTTCAGAAACGTAAAGCTGGCAAAGAATGCCGGTCACCAACTCCTGGTTGGGGGCAGGAAGTTGGAGCATCACACTTCGACTTGCTAGCTGCACCGCTTACTTCTAGGCCCAATTCAAATTGATGGGGATGAGTTCTAAAGTCCTAAATGGTTTGGGTCCGAGTTACCGTACTTTACAAATAGCTGTGCCTGCATTAACCTGCCAATCTCTTAAGATCTACTTCTGAGGCTGTTGAGATGCCCATTTTAAAAACAATGAAGCTGTTACCAAGTGCAGGAGGCCGCATGAAGAATCCAGAATTCACTGAAAGGTGGGAAGAGTTGCTACATCTGTCTTCCTTGGGTCTCCAGGCATGTCGCATGGGAACTGCTTAGCATTCTTTCATAGGCCCAGATTTAGATCTGCAATAAGCTCACATTCAGTGCGTGAACAACTCCTGCATCTCCAAAGGGGACACTTGGTTCTCATCAAGTTGCTTCCAGGCAAACCGAGAAACAACAAGGGCCAGCCACCACTTAAATACCTGGGGAGCATCCAGTGTGCAGGGTCCACACACTCAGAGTATGTAAAAAGTTTATAAAGAGTGGATCCATCCCTTAGAGAAGAGATGGGAAGTACTCAGCAAGCCCTCTGTGCCCAATGGAAAGATCAGCACTGCAAAGGGAAAAGGTGTGAGCCAGTGGGTGGAGAAGAGAAATGGTGCCACAGAATCCAGTACTAGCAAACGGTTCTGGGTTAAGAGCGCAGTGGCAAACCCTCACAGGTGTTCAGATGCAACGATTCAGATCCAAGTGACGCCAAGAGATTCCAAGAACCCATTCCTTCTTACAAGATCACACCCATTGCATAGAGCCAGCTCTGCTCCCGGGCAGGCTTGATCTGAAAAGGTTAAGAGCTACAATAATAAAATGCAGATGTGATGCTATTTAATGCAACTACCAGTTCCTTAGTTGAAGTCCATTTTCAATTGATGGGGGGGGGGAGGGTTTCAGTGGCCCCCCCAGTCACCGCTAGGCTCCAACTCCCACAATTCCTGACCCTATACTGGCTGGGGGCTGTTGGGAGCTGAGTCCAAGAGCTTTTGGGGCGAAGGGGCACAGGGGTACCCCAGCCACCCCCAATCCTCAGGCATGAAACCTCTTCTTCCACTGACCCATCCACTCACCCCCACGTGCAAGAACCAAGTGGCTAATTACGTATTTTGGTCCAAACATATGTGTGAGACACAGATGACACACTCAGAACTGACTGGAGCATTAGAGTCTAAATAAATGCTTTGTTTCTGCTTTATAATGTAACAGTTTTAGACAATGGATACAAGGAAGACATTAGCAGCTGACCCTTAAAAGGGGGGCTGGGCTGTGGCGTTTGAAGGGTGTTTTATGTCCCTTCCAAATTCCATAGGGCTAACCCTCAACAGCAGGGACAGTGTCAGCACAGGCACATGGCTTCACCTGAACCAGGTATGGGGAACTCGTGGTCCACCCGTTGTTGCTGGTTTACAACTCCCAGCATCCCTGCCCACTGGCTATGCTGGCTGAGGCAGTTGGGAGTTGGAGCCCAACAGCAGCTGAAGCACCACAGCCTCCCCATCCCTGGTCTGAATCTCACTCTGAAACGTCAAACCCAACAATTTAAAAGGAGCCAGGAGAAGAACTGGGGCAGGGGGACTATTTGGGGCACAAAACTCCCTACGTTCTTCCTGCCTCAAAAGCCATGAGCAACAGCAAGACGACAACGGGGTCAGGGCTTCTGTTCAAAATAGTTTCCTCTTAAAATGGATTTGTGCCTTGCGCTTATGAAAATACATCTCTCTGTGAAAGGAGTCCCTTGCTTTCTCTTTTGGGGCGAAGGGGCACAGGGGTACCCCAGCCACCTTGGGCCTTCACCACACACCCGGCAGGCGGCAACAAGACCATGGCTATGGGTGGCGATGGTGGCTCTGCCTGTTTCTTCAGCCTTCATGTTGTTCCCCACCGCTCCAAAGTGCAAGAGGGAAATGTATTGGGCCCAGGAGGACTTGGACCAGAACCTTGGGTCTTGCTGTGGACCTTGAGCCATCCCTCCAAGCTGGAACAAAACGCTGGTGAAAGTTAAAAACACACACACACGCACGAGAATGAGGGAGCAAGCCAGAGCGACAGGCGAAATGGAATAAGGGAGAGAGCCTAGGGAAGCCAGCAGAGGGAGGGAAAGCAGAGGTGGACGCAGGCTCCTGCTCTCGGCCTCCTAGGGGTCGTCCTCCTTGCCAGCACCTTCCTGCAAGGGCCTGTCCAGAGGGGGGGCCTCCCATCCTTCCACGTGCCTCCTCTCCTTGCCGGAGTGTAAAAGTCTGGGTCTTTATTAGAAGTCACTGAGAATGCTGATGTCTGCAAACTCATTCCTGTACCGATGGGAGTACAAGCTGAGGAGAAAGGCCCACTTCCAGGAGATGAAGCTCCAGACACAGGACAGGTAGTAGCTCTTTGGGTCTTTCAGGGCTAAAGAGAAGAACAAGCACCATTAATAATGTTAAACAAAAGAGAGAGAGAACAGAGCCTCCCTTCCTCATTACTGAAGACTCCACTGGATGAGTTGCCACAACCAAAGGAAGCCAATGGAATAAATGCCTCCTATGGGAATCGCCAGGCAGGATGGACTTCAGCAGGGATGGGGAACCTGAGACCCTCCTGGTGACTCCGGCCGGCATGGACAATAGTCAGGGGTGATGGGAGTTGCAGTAGCAGGAGGGTGCGCAGGATCCCTTTCCCTGCATTTTGGAAGGCCGGCACCTGAAGCTTCAGAAGCAAAAGCAAAGCTCCCCTTGGCTCCAAGTTGAAGCTAAAGTGGATCAGTGTGAAGTGCCTCCCCCTTCAAGGCAGGTTCCCTAACAAATTCCCCTCCCCAGTACACATGGAAACACTAAGTAATGCGAATGGGAATATATGATCTTCTCTTATGCTCAGTTGGACTCCTGCTAGTCCATCTCTCCCAGTATTGTCTATTCCTAACAGTAGCATCCATGTAAATCAGGCTGGTCCAATGCACAGCCAGAGGGCCACATGTGGCCTTTAACGCATTTTCTGGCGGCCTTCAGCATGCCGCCTTCTGAAAGTTGGGCAGGTGAGACGCTGGGCTTTGGGAAGGAGGCACAAGGCTCTGACAGGGTCCTAGAGTCTTCCCTCCACCTTCCGAAAGCCCAGTTAGTGCTTTCCCCGCTTTGGAAATGAGGGAGGGAGGGCTCTAGGACCCTGCCAGAGCCTCGTTCCCAAAGCCCAGAGCCTCATTTATCCACCTTTGGGAGGCAGCATGGGCGTGCATGTCCAATTTTGGCCTTGCTCTCCCCACCTCCACAACCAGGCAGTGTGTGGCCTGTGGGTTCAAAATACTCTTGCAGCCCACTTGGTATAAAAAGTTGAGCCATCCTTCTGTAAATTCTTAGCCACAGAGACATTTTGGAGCCCTGCTCCCTAAGATTCTTCTGGCTGGAGATACCCAGCCCAGAACCTGAGACATTCTGCATACAAAGCAGCAGCTGTGGCTCATCCCTCTATCTTTTGCACATGCCAATTTGCCTCAGACCAAGCCAGTCTACTGACCCATTGAGCTCAGTGCAGCTTGCTCTTTCCAACAGCGAGTCTCCAAAGCCTCAGGCAAAAGGTCCATTCCACCCCCACTGCTGCTGGGTGATCCTTTCAACTGGAGATGCCAGGGACTGAACCGAGGACCTTCTGTGAGCAAAGCAAGTGTTCTGCCACTGAGGATTATGGATTGCAGAATACAGAATTTTCGGGGAGCAAAATTTTGATTTTGCTTGTTTTGTTTTTGGGGCCACACAGAACCTAATCAGCTCTTGCTATAGCCGAACAGCAAATGCCCCCCAACTTACACTGATGCTGTGAGATGGCCAAGGCCAGGAATGTGCAGAAGCCCACCAGAGAGATGATGCCAAAGAGAACGCCGACAAAGAGGAAGAACCTCAAGCCTTTCAGCCACGTCCTCCAGTAATCCTGCACGTACATCACATGTGTGATCAGGGTCCAGAGAGCCAGCACCCCTGGGGGAGCAAAGAAGGAGAAGAATCAAGAGCAATAGCAACATGAACTACAGGGCAGATCATCCATCTCCACACAGGTCTTAGGCCAGGAGTGGGGAGACTGTGGCTGCTGCTGGACTCCAAATCCCATCAGCCCTTGACCATTGGCTGTGCTGAGGATGATGGGAGTTGGAGTCAAGAAACAGCTGGAGGGCACTACACTGCCATTAAACAAAACAGAAAAGTCTGAGCAGGAAAAAATATTTTTCAAAAACCCACCAAACACCTATTGTGGTTCTCTTCCACAAAAGGTAGTAGTAATAATAACAACAAAAAAATTATTATTTCCCTAGCCACTCTGGGCAGCTTACAGCACATATAAAAACATAGTAAAACACAAAACATTAAAAACTTCCCAATGCAGGGCTGCCTGCAGATGTCTTCTAAAAGTTGTGTAATTCTTCATCTCCTTGACATCTGATGGGAGGGCGTTCCACAGGGTGGGAGCCATTACTGAGAAGGCCCTCTGCCTGGTTCCCTGTAGCTTCACTTTTTGCAGTGAGGGAACCAGCAGAAGACCTTCAGAGGTCTTCTGGGTTAGGGCTTTACAAGTCAGCACCAACACTGAATTGTGTTTGGAAACATAATGGGAGCCAGTGAAGATCCTTTAGGACCGGTGTTATATGGTGCCGCAGTCACTCCCAGTCACCAGTCTAGCTGCCATATTCTGGATTAGTTCACACCTTTAGATCTCACCACTTCAAATAAAATCAGGGAGAGGACACAGTGGAAGGAATGCCCTCCTGTGGTGAAAAACAGCGCTGCAGATAGCCATCAGCACTGGGGGGGCGGGACTGAGTGCAAGATCTGCAGCTGTTTCAGGGATGGATCAAACACAGGTTTGAAGACAAACCCATGTAAAAGTGCCTGAGCTTTGAGAAGCAGCATGGAGGTAATCACTGTTCCTAGAACCAGGTGTTTTTATCCTCACAAGAGGGGAAATTGAGGGAGGTGGTGGTGGAATCCACTTTTACCAGTTCAGCCAGCCAAAAGAGGTTACTCTGTCTGAAGGGCTTGTATTATGTGCACTGATGCGATTTTGGCATGGCATCTCTGGTGTTCAGACCAGGTGTATTCAGACCAGGGCTGGGGAACCTTTGGCCTTCCAGGTAACGTTGGACTCCAACTCCATCAGCCCCTGCTGGCCTGGCCAAAAGATGAAGGCAGCTGCAGTCCAGCAACATCTGGAGAGACAGGGATCCCCCAGTCCTGGCATAATTGTTACACCCACCCCTAGTGGGAAGTCTAGCGTGGAATGTGCCCCTGGAGATGCTGCTGGACTCCAAATCCCATCAGTCCTGCCCAGTGGCTGTGATGGCAACTGTAGTCCAAAGGAACTGGAGAGCACAAGGTTGGCAAGGGCTGTTCTGGAAGAACCATGGATGTGCAATAAGACAGGATTCCTGCAAGTTTTAAGGGGTGGAGAAACAGGAAGTTCAGCAGTGCTTTGCCAGCTCTGAAGAAGGGGAACTTCCCAGATTGCAGGTGCCGATTTCCACAGAGAGGCTACAGAAACACAGGCTTCTGAACACAAAGACCACCACAGCTAACCACAAACGAACAGCCACACCCTAGGCCAACCCCAACCTCTCTCACCACCAAAGGAACACAAGTGAACAGCAGAGAACCTGCACAAGCAATGGTGACACAAAACCCCACATATATTAAGTAAAATAGAAACATCACCACCCGACCCCACCCCCACCCATCTTCCCCCCCCTCCACCTCTTTCCCCCTATTCTTCCTAATGTCTCAACAAATGAAACCGATTTGTAAAAAAAAAAAATGTTACCTGGAAAAAAAAATACGAGAGAGAGAGAGACATTGCACACACCTTTGTAAATCAAGAAAATCTTTTTTAAAAAAATACATTAAAAATAATATTTGCAACATTGCTGACAAATCAAGAAAAGAAAAGAAAAAGAAACAAGCTTCTGGTCTACATTTAAAATAATATGGATGTATTTTTAAAAAATGCAGGGTCATTCCAGGGGCTGCTTCTCTCAGCAGGAAGTGTGTGTGGTCAGAGGCTCCCCCTCACGTGTCAGAAACTGATTCACCACCCAAGGCTGCCTCCTTGTGTTAGGGGACACCTGACGCTGCACTTCCAAAAAACCATGACTTTGCAAAGGAATCTTTGGAAGGGAAGTCTTCAGGGTGACTTGGCAGAAAATGCTGGGCAAAACAAGAACTCTGCACAGCAGCCTCAAAAATTGAATTAACCCTGACAAACTAGGCACAGGGTTGAAGGCACTGCTATTAACAGCATTAAAGACCTTTCCGGTTCTCCAACACTCAGATAAACAGGGTTTAGATTGGGGTTTAGGGTCTTTGCTATCTAAGCCGTCCTAACACCCCATTGGGGCAGGTGGTGGCAACCCTTCCCCTGCAAAACATCTGGAGTGTGCAAATGCCTCCTCTGTGTCTTCCTGCTACCTGACCCCTGGGGACAACAAGCAATTGTGAGAAGGCTGTTCAGCTGAGCATGATCTATTTGGTCCAGATCCAGGACAAACAAACCCTTGGCAGGCTCAACTGGGCAGATCCACAATACAGTTGTTTTGAACTTTTTTGTGTTTCTTTTGGTCCTTTTCTGCATGCTGGAATGAGATAAGTGACATCAGCAACTGCCTGGCTGGAAAGGAGGAGGAAGACATTCAAGGGAGGAACCATTCTGCAACCCAGCGCTGCCCCCTATCCCTAAAGACAGTGATCCTTTTGGCCCACACCCATGCAGCCTTGCACCCGGACTCATTTCTTGGTAAAGTCTCGGCCTGCATTCCTGAAACGGAACAAGAAACGTTTGAGATCATTGCTCAAGACAGAAGCAGCCTCGCCTCCTTCACATTTTCATGCACCCTGCCAAAAACAACCTGCAAGATCATGCCTCCTGATAAACCTTTGCCCCTCTAGAAGCTCCAGCTGTCAGAGACAAACCCAATTTGAGCATCAACACTCCAGCAATAGCCTAATTTGAGCCCCAGGACTCCCACAATGCCCCCAATTCTCACCATGTGTTCCTGCCGGCAGAATCACCAAAGCAGCCAGCTGGATTAACAGCTTTGACTGTGTGAAGGCACCCTTTGGCACAGCAGTGGCTAAGAAGTGAGCCTGAAGGCAAAACTGAAAGGAGATTTCACAAAGAACCTTCACCAATGTGGCATCAGGTTTGACAAGTAAGTCCTGGGAGTGATGAGATGCACGCAGTCTAACGCTGAAGCGCCATCCGGGAAGCCTCTTCTCCCACCCACACAGGGAGCATTTCTTTGCAGGGAATTTTACATATGAGCATATAAAGCAACCTTCTACTGGAGGCCGTTGGCAATTGGAGCCCAACTGCATCTACAGATTCCCCATTCAGTCTACACTGACTGCTAACAACTCTCCAAGGCCTCATTCCAGGTATTCCACAATGCCTAACTTTTCTACAGTTGCACATGCTTGTTATACATTTAGGTGCCAAGTAGATAATATTTTCTGGTTTTACATAATGCTGCCATCTACCTAAGCAGGTGCTGTTGGGCTCCAAATCTCCTCCGTCCCAGCCAGCCTGACATGTGGTCAGGGTGACTGGGTGACCTTGGGTTAGTTGCCATCTCTTAGCCTAACCCACCTCACAGAGGTGTTGTGAGAATGATGTAGAGAAGAGGAGAACCATGTACACCTTGGAAGGCAAAGGTTCTACATAAATGTAATAATTAATAAAAACATCTGGAAGGCCACAGGATGCTCATCCCTTGAATAACAGGAACCATCTTGCTACAAAACAAGCAGTGCTCAGGGAACAGGTCAGCTTGAAAGGAGTGTGCCCCCACTTTTGCACAGCACACACCATTGTTTGCTTCTCCAGTCTTTCACATTGAACTTTTTATCCACTTGTCTGGCAACGTCTCCCTTTGGAGAAGATCTTAATCCAAAGCCTTGCTTTATCCAATCGACTGAACTACCTGCCTGACTTAAAAATAGCAAAAAAAGCTTCTTAAGAATGAATGTCATCGTCCTGCAGGTTCATTCCAAGAATCAGGAGAGCGGCTTCTGCGTTCCAGAGCTCCAGTCCCCAATTCAGTGGGGCACTTCCTTGAGATCTGAGGGGAGCTCCCATCGCATAAAGCAGGCATGAGGAAACTGTGGCCTTTCCAGAGGAGACTGGACTCCTAATCCCTGGCCATTGTGGAGCTATTCACACCACGTAGGTCTCAAAGCAGTGTACAATAATAAAAAAACACCACATACAATATACATCATTTAAAACCTCAGGAATATAAAACCTCACAAACTAAAACAAAATGTAAAACATTTGAGGTGCATTCAGGGTTCAAAGACCTCCTGACATAAGAGTTTTGATCAGAGTCTGAAACTGGGTGGGGCAGCGCCTAGTTAGGTAGGATAATGTAAGTCAGCACACTTTGATAACACATCAGGTCATCTTGGTTCTTATAGGACTGTCTTGCACTTCTTCAGGCTGCAGGAAAGGGCTGTGATGCTCCTTTACAAAATTCACTCCTACCCTTTTCTATGTGGGAGGAATTTGCTTTCTATGGATCAGCATTCAGTCATGTGAGCTGCCACCGGCTGCCTGAAGGAGCACAGCTCATGGATTTCTCCCCTCAACCACTTACTTAGTTGATTAAAAGCAACTAAACTGCTTAATAGTCTAAAATTGCTGAGCAGAAGGAAAAACAAAGTACAACCGTTTCATTAAAACAAGCTTCAACGTATCTGTAAACTACTGCAAAACTGAGCTGTAGAGAACACATGTGAACAAAAGAAGAGCCTGCTGGATCAGGCCAAGCCTGTTCTCACCGTTGCCAAGCTGTGGGAAACCAGCAAGCAGGATCTGACCACAAGAGCCCTCTTCCCTCCTGTGGTTTCCGGCAGCTGGGATTCAGAAGCCTTGCTGCCTCCAACTGCGGAGGCAGAGGGCAAAGAGGTTTATTGCAGCACAACCTTATTATGAGGTATCCTGTCTTTGTTGACTCTGGGAATGGATAATATCGAAAAAGGCAGATATAATAGATTTGGAAGGACATGGCAACAGATTTGGATGGCATGCATACTTATGGTATGAGAAAGCTAAGGTGCATAAAGGTTTTCAGAATCATCTAATAAGAAAATCAATCTTTCTGGTATGGGAAAAAGCAAAAAACACCTTGGTGGCTTTCCCCTTTAGAAGTAATATCTTTGAAAAAAGTGAATATGAGAATTAATTGGCTGACATATAGAGAGCTGGTGAAACAAAAGATTATGATGAGATAAGGGATTTAATAATGGACTGGTTACAGTTTCACCAATTAAATGATATATTTAAGATTGATAAAAAGAAAGGTTTTAGTTGTGAATTATCAAGATTTCAAAAAGATTTGTTAGAAAATAATGTTAAATCATTATTTAAAATGTATAGCTTGGTTTTTAGAGCGGCCCACAAAAGATGAACAGGTCAAGTCAGCAAAGTATTTGGGACATAATATTCAGATGGCAGATTAGGAAAGGTTATGGAAATCAGATTTGAAATTTATGGCACGTTGTACACTGAAAGAAAATTATATGAAAATGATGTACCAGTGGTATTTGACTCCTACTAAGTTAGCAAAAATGTATAGGACAAGTTCAAATATCTGCTGGAAATGTAAAGAAAAAGAAGGTACCTTTTATCATATGTGGTGGACTTGTAAGGTAATAAAAGCATTCTGGGAGATGATATATAATGAAATAAAAAAATGCTTAAAATAACTTTTGTTAAGAAACCAGAAGCTTTTTTATTAGGAATTACAGATACTAACATACCAAAGGAGCAGAAAATACTCTTTATATATGGAACAACGGCCACCCGGATGTTATTATCCCAGAACTGGAAAGAAGACAAAGTCCCTTCCAGAGAAGAATGGCAAACCAAGCTGATGGACTCTGCCGAGATGGCAAAGCTGACTGGAAAACTCAGAAATCAAGAGGATAAAAACTTTATAAAAGAATGGGAAAAATTTATAAGTTATTTAGGAGACCACTGTAAGCAGATGGAAACAAGAGCAAGATTTTGACTCACTTGTAGTGTAAAAATTATTATGGACAATATTGTTTGATACGGATGAATATGCAGTTGTAGATGTTTAAAATGAGACCCCATGGAGGAGATGGGGGGAAGTCTAGAGATTCGGAGAATCTCTTTATATAGATATGTTTTTACTAGTTTGTGTTCGTTTATAGTTTGTATTTGTAAAACCAATAAAAATGATTTCATAAAAAAAACCCAAACCAAAACATGTTTTAACTGGCCTGCCTCTGCACTACCAAACCAACCCAAGCTCTGAAACAGGGTATAAGATTCCCCATCTGGGCATAGCTCTCAGCTAAGGCACTCCACAGCCCAGAGGTTCAGCAGGAAGCTTTCACTTACAGCTCACAGTGTCTTAAGACAGAAGACTGCAACCTAGCAAAATTTACTTCCAACTGTCAGAATGCTCAACATGGCAGATAGGGAAAAGCTCATTAATGGGTGGGTTCTCCTGCATACTCTATGAATTTTGCACAAAGTCACATTCATGTCATACATTTAAAGCACCGTGATACCACCTTCCCCTTCCAAAAGAGTCTGGGAGCTGTGGTTTTCAAAGGGTGCTGTGAGTTGTTAGGAGAGCCCAGCTGCCCTCTCAGAACTACAATCTCCAGAGTGACTTACCAAACAATCCCTCTTCACAGGGAGCGCTGGAAAGTACAGTGATGTCAATGGCATCATTGTGCTTTAAATGTATGTTGTGAACGTGGCCATAGTCACATTGCACACAGACGTGTGCAGTCCTGTGGGATCCCCATCAACAGTGAGGGCCAGAACACCCAGCCAGAATGAAGGCATAAACTCCAGGATGGTGTCTATATTTGCCTCTGGCCTTCTGCCTTCAAAAATCAAGCCTATACCTACCTGCATGCTGAGGTCCAAAAGTAGAGCAGGGTGGGTGCTATTGGCCGGCAACGCCATCATCCCTGACCACTGCTGATCAGGGCTGGTGTTCTAACAATATCTGGAGGGCCACGGGTTCTCGGCTCAGAACACAACACATTCTAATAGCTCGTAAGGATTAGTGGCAATATATAAGTAGCCGTTTATATATGACAAATGGTAGAGCTCATCCAACCTTAGTCTCAGGGTCAAAATAGATTTGATGGATCTGGGGACTGGAAAAGGCAACAGCCCAACACCCTAAAGATTCACTGTCAGTAACAGTAGACACTACAGTACAGTAACTTGGTTTACAACCATAATCCGTTCCGGAGGTCCAGTTGTAAACCAAAACAGGTTGTAACCCAAGGCACACTTTCACCAATGGGGCCTCCCAAAAGAAATTGGTTGTAATAAAAATAAAAATGGGTTGTAATCCAAAAAAAGGGACACACACTTCCGGGTTTGATGTGGTTGTAATCCAAAGCGGTTGCAAACCAAGGTACCACTGTACTGCGGAAGATGGAACAGAGGTCTGACTCTGTATATACAGTCCTTCAGTGGCTGTGCTCGTTTCTCTCTGGTCAGAGGGTGGCACTTGGGGGGAATTGTCGTCGTGCCACTCCTTGGTGTGTGGAGTGCCGCAGGGTGCGATACTCTCCCCAATGCTTTTCAACATCTTTATGCGCCCCCTCGCCCAGCTTGTCCAGAGTTTTGGGTTGGGCTGCCATCAGTATGCTGATGACACCCAACTCTATCTCTTGATGGATGGCCATCCTGACTCGGCCCCAGACACACTGATCAGATGTTTGGAAGCTGTGGCTGGATGGTTACGTGGGAGCCAGTTGAAGTTAAATCCTTCAAAGACAGAGGTCCTTTGGCTGGGTCGGGACAATATGGGATTGGGGGGGGGCAACTCCCATCTCTTGCGGGGGCGCAATTAGTGTCAGCACCGTCCGTTAAGAGTTTGGGTGTAATCTTCGACACTTCCCTTTCCATGGAGGCACAGATTGCAGCTACAACAAAGGCGGCATTTTTTCATCTCCAACAAGCTAAGCAGTTGGCTCCTTACCTCTCTCGCCCTGACCTAGCCACTGAGATCCACGTGACAGTCACCTCCAGACTTGATTATTGTAACTCACTGTACATGGGGCTCCCCTTGAGACTGACCCAGAAACTCCAGCGGGTGCAGAATGCCGCGGTGAGACTCCTTATGGGGTCCTCGCCATAGGATCACATTCACCAGGTGCTATACCAGCTGCACTGGCTCCCGGTGGAGTACAGGATCAGGTTTAAGGTGCTGGTTTTAACCTTTAAAGCCCTATACAGCCTAGGACCCTCATACCTATGGGACCACCTCTCCTGGTATATCCCACGGAGGACCTTACGGTCTTCAAACAAAAACATCTTGGAGGTCCCGGGCCACAGGGAGGTTAGACTGGCCTCAACCAGAGCCAGGGCTTTTTCGGCCATGGCCCTGATCTGGTGGAATGTTCTGTCACAAGAGACTACAGCCCTGCGGAACTTGACATCTTTCCACAGGGCCTGCAAGACAGAGTTGTTCCACCAGGCCTTTGGCCAAGGCACAGCCTGACCCCCTCCTTTGGTAATCCTCACAAAACTTCTAGCCCAATGGTTGCCATTAATTTGACTCTGAATTGATTTTAGAATGAATGAATGTATTTCAATTAATTGATTGTAATTTTATGTAAACTGTGTTATTTTTACTGTTGTTAGCCGCTCTGAGCCCGGCTTCAGCTGGGGAGGGTGGGATATAAATAAAAATGTATTATTATTATATAGGAGCTTCATATGTACTTAATAAAGAAATGAATGTGGAGGAAAAAAGAAATGAATATGGCTGGCTAAATTCCTCAATCCTTTTAAATGTGTGTGGGGGGGGTGTGGTTAGTGTGTGTGTGTGTGTGTGTGTGTGTGTGTGTGTGTGTGTGTGTGTAGTGTTTTTATCTTGTATTTTTATGCTGTGAACCACTCTGAGATCTATGGATAAAGGGTGGTGTACAAACTGGATAAATAAATAAAATGTAATTAAATGGCAGCTGCCTTTCCCCAAATAAACAAAGTCATCAATCCTTCAGAGACGACTGTCAAGTTTTTTCTATTACAATGCAATTTGTTTTACCGTGCTTCTCATTTAACTTAATATCCATCCTAACAGGGTAATAATGATCAGGTACTGAAAAACATTTCTAGGCTCCAAAGGCAGCACCTGTGTCATCCCCATCCCTTCCAGGACTGGTTATTCTGGTTCCCATTTTACAGGCAGGATAGCCAAGGCCAAGGGATTAGTGTCACCAATGTCACAAAGTCAGAGAAGCTGGGATTTGAACTTGTGCTCCTTCAAGTCCCAAATCTCTCTGGTTTAAACCAGTTCATCATCAATGCTTTCAGAACCATGTTCAGAAATTCACTGGGGGTAAAAGAAAGAAAGAAAATGAATATGATTCTCATGAAGGTGATAATGAGAGGGTGACAGTTGCCCTGACAACTACTACAGAAGTACAAAAAGAAAGTAGCCAAAATCCCATCACGCCATGCTGTACCCTGACATGACCTGACAATTATACGAGACACACGGTTTTCTCCATGCTGCCTGCCTACAAGAGACGATTGTGATGCTGGACAAAGGGGATAAATGTATTCAAAAAGGCATCAGGAAAATACATGCATTGCAAACCACAAACAGGCTGCATGCAACAAGTCATGCTTAGAGTGGCCTTGAGTTCAACAGGTGCCAAGTGCTGAAATTCCGTTCTTTTAAGCCCTGTCTTAAAACTGCTCCTTGGTAGTACAAAGCTGCTAACAATTTAATGCCGAAACCAAGCTATTTTTAAACATCAACATATCCATATTTTTGTAGAAGGTTGGATCCTAAATATTAGGTGCCCTGGTGGCTCTTTAAAGCCTAACAGCCAGTGAGATGCAGCAGTCTGAGTGTCAAACCAGAACCTGGCATACTAGGGTTCAAACCCCCATTCTGCCCAAGAGGTGATCTTGGGCCAGACAGCATCTCTCAACCAGGGCTACCTCACAGGGTTGTTGCAAGGACAAAATGAGGAGAGGGAGACTCACACACAGCACCTACAGCTTCTTGGAGGAAAGATGCAATATACAGTGGTACCTCGGGTTAAGTACTTAATTTATTCCAGAGGTCCATTCTTAATCTGAAACTGTTCTTAACCTGAAGCACCACTTTAGCCAATGGGACCTCCTGCTGCTGCTGCGTGATTTCTGTTCTCATCCTGAAGCAAAGTTCTTAACCCGAGGTACTATTTCTGGGTTAGTGGAGTCTGTAACCTGAAGCGTATGTAAACTGAGGTACCACTGTAAATGCAGTAATAAACAAAATAATTGTCTCCCCCTCCACGCACACAAATTATCATACTGCCTTTAGTCTGAAGTATATGTTAGAGTGCTGTTAATGGTTAGAGGGATAGGCTAGGAGCTCTTTGGGCATCAATGGGCCAGTTGCTATCTCTTAGCCTACGTCCCAGGGTTGCAAAGAATTAAAATGTCACTCTGGGCTGTTGGGGTGGGGGGTAAGGTGGATAAATCCAACTAAGGACTGCAATATCCCAAGAACCGCCTCTCTCCATATAAATAGCATCCGAGTCCCTTCTTCAGATGATAACAACAACAACAACAATTTAAAAAACCACAGATTAGCTACAACTAGTCACATTTATACTCACAACAAGGGCAACTGGTAAGTATTACAACTAGAAAAAGCACACTTAAAAGAATTCAAGTGACCTTTAGCACCCGGGGAAAGAACTGTAGGGGGAAAGAACTGTAGGGACACTAGGTTGTTGTTTTTAAGGCTCTCCGGTTGGGGCAGCGAGGGGAAAATAAATCCAATGTGGATTGTCCCGCGAGGCCAGTTTGCAAATAACCCTCCTCTGGCTGCTCAGAAAGTTTAGGTGGCCGAGAGTCCCCCAGGCCCCCTTCAAGTTGTGGCCCCGCCGCGCAAAAGCGAAGCAAGAGGCTGCGTGCTGCAAACTCGCCGCGGACTCGCGACGCAGCCCCGGCGAGCAGGGGAGGGCGCGGGAGAGAGGGGCTCCCCGGAGCGGACCCTTCCCTGCGGGCCGGGGGGGCGCCATCGCGCGGGTCTTACCGGAGAGCCCTCCGGCGGCGGCGGTGTAAGGCTGCCGCAGGCTGGGCGCCAGGTTCCACACCAGGAAGACCGACAGCCCCGACACGCTCCCGGCCGCCGAGTAGGCCAGGCGGATGCCCAGCTTCCGCGTCACCGCCATCGCCCAGCCAGCCGAGCGAGCGAGCGAGCGAGAGGACGAGAGGACGAGAAGGCGCGCTGCGCCGGTGCCCGTCCGAGGCCGCCTGCCTGCCTGCCGCTGCCGCCCCGGCTCCGCCCCCGGCTCGCCTCCCCGCCGGAGACGCCCCCTTCGGCAGCGGCGCCCAGCGGCCGGGGGGAGGCTCGGCTTGGCGGCCAGGCGCGCCTCGAACTTGCCCCGAGTCCGGGTCGGGGGGGGGGGGCGGACGCCCAGCGAAAGGCAGCGGCGCTTGGAAGGGGGACTCTCCTTCCTTGGAGGTTCTGAACAGAGGCTGGAGGCTCAGCAGCCGTGGATGCCTTAGCTGAGATTCCAGCATTGCAGGGGGCTGGACTGGATGACCCTAGGGGTCCCCTCCGACTCGACAATTCTATGATTCTAGAGGGACTGGCTCAAGGCGAACCAGACCAGAGTGTGAATTGGAACCCAGATCTCTCCTCTTAACTGCTTAGCAATCGTAAGTGGTGGTGGTTGTCCTTTTCAATACCGCCCTGTATCAAATCAAAACTTTATTGCGGTCCAAAGACCCACCAAACAATTTCAAAACTAGATACAGTTTAACTGTATCTGTATCGTTTTAACTGTATCTAGTTTTTGTAATTTAAAGTTGTTACTTTTAATCCCCTCATTTCTGCTAAAGAATGGACTGAAGGACAGTTTACATATTCAAGTAAAAAACAAACAAAATCAAGGGGTCGCCTTCAAGCTACAAAATTAAAGACAAAAACCAACATCAGATAAGAGCTAGATTAATAACAGAGAGAGTGAGAAGCGTCTACTGTGCCCCCTCCCCCCCCCCCACATATGTATCCATGTTCCATCAGCTTCAACCAGCATAACAAAATGATAAGGGACTTGTTGTCTAACAATGTCTGGAGAGTCACGGGATCCCTGTTCCTATCAGATAAAGCTGGTTACATCAGATGGATTCACAGTGAGTCAAAAAAACTACCGGTACTCAGAAATGGTTTGTTGGTGGCTTCTCAGCAGATTTGAGGATCCAGAAGGGTTGCCAGTGCTGGGTTAAACCTTGTGGAGGCCCCATGGCTATAGTGGGATAATATTGAACTAAGAAAGCTTGGTTGTAATTTTCTTTCAAGATCAAATCCATTTTATTTTGATCCATTGTCGCCTAAAACGTGTCTACTCTGCCTATTTGGTAATCGGGCACTGAGGGGGGTCGTGTCCTGGAATCAGTCAGCACCTCTATACATTTCGTCATCAATTTTAGATGAAAGCCTGATGGGAATCATTCTGAATTTGTGGATGGCACAAACTGAGAGGGGTAGCTAGCACTTCAGAAGACTGGAATAAAATTCAGATTGATTTTGATTACAGCTGAAACAAAGGAAAGGAAATTCAACAGATGCAAAGTGTTGCATCTTGGCAAAAATGACCCAGTGCTTGACAGTGGTACATATGAAAGGGGACTTGGGGATTGTAGTTGATCACAGGCTGGACATGAGGCAGCAGCATGATGCAGTTGCAAAAAAGGCTAATGCACTCTTTAACGCTGAATCAGAACAAATGGCAAATTGGGTTTTCTGCAGGTTGCTCTTTGCTCTGATTCTGTGATAAAGAGTGTTGGATTGATACTTGTTTTATTGTTAAAGAGTGTTTATTTTCTGGGAGAGGAGTGGGGAAGACTGCGTGGACTGGGGCAACCCAATCAGATGGGTGGGGTACAAATAATAAACCATTATTATTATTATTATTATTATTATTATTATTATTATTATTATTATTATTATTGAAATTACGGGGGGCACATCTTTAAAGTTAAATGTTACAAATATTATGCCTGAATGTATCCTTTCAACTTGACAGCTCAGGGAAGTTACCTAGCTTTAAAAATAATATAAAATCATCTCCTTTGCCAGTTAGGACTCCAGGAAGTTCCCAGAGGTGACAATTGCTGGGCTCATTGATAGCCAAGGGAAGCCAAATCTCATCACCTGACTTGCCTCAGGCTCCAGACATGCAAAGGAACTTCTATTGTACTTTTGGGTGGTGGGTACTTAAGACATATTGTCTATGCTAATCTTATACCTGAGTCTTGCCCTGCCATGTCTGCTTATGCTAATCTTGTACCAAGGACTTGTCTGGACATGTTTGCCAAGGTTAACCCCTCCCCTTTTGTGACATGTCAGTGATGTAGCAATGACGTAGCAATGATGCTGTACGAATTGTATTCTGGGATATGGTGGGAAAGTTTTAAAAGTCTTTGTCACCCCATCCTCAGGGTTCAAAATTCCTCTTTGAACCTATTGCGCAATAAACTTTGGTCTACAGCTATTTGCTCTGGTTGGTGGCTGGAATCCTTCCTTTATTCCGCAGGGACCCACGGGCTCAGCAGGATGAGATGGGTGACTGAGCAGCCTCACACCTAGATTTTTCCGTAACATTATTATTATTATTATTATTATTATTATTATTATTATTATTATTAAGCACAGGTCAAGCAGAAAACTTCTTGGGCCCTTGCTTTCTAAGCACAGCACAAGGGGAAGTGTGTGGGAGCCCATAATTATCCATAATATGCAGATAAAAGCTGCAGATTTTAAAAACAAGTATGCATAACTACATTATATGTCAAGAAAGAAAAGTTGCTGAACTAAAGTAGCATTTCCTTATCATTAAACACATATCCTGCCTTATAATTTCAGTTGTGCAGGATTTGCTTGTGCTTAGGGAAAGGTACTTTGTACATTCTCAGAGATACTTTTCTTCAGTGTATTTGTCTTTCATCCTGCTCCTGGTCTAGGCACTGACTCAAATGACACCACCGAGCTTGGAAAACAGGTTTTTATTGCTTCCTCTGAACTCCTCAGCAAATGGCGGCATTGACTGTCTTGGGTATGTGCAACATACTTAAACTTACCACATATTGGGTTACACAACTGGGTGTTGCCTGGGCATCAGGAGTTTGTGGGTGCCAGCAGGGTGTAGTGTGTGGGGTGCCAGAGGGACCGTGGCCCTGGGCATGGATTTTTGAGGGGGCAAGAAGCGGACACCCCCAGCATGGCCCACTTCTCCTCTCCCGGCATTGGAGGAACCAGCGGCCATGTAGAGGATCAGTTGAATATGCCCAAGTGTCAGCACTTGACCTGAAACTTTAAAGAGATTTAAATTTCAACATCACCATTCACAAGATTATTCAAAATTATTTGTGTGCTGAAGCATTTTCCTTTGTATTTCTTTCTTTCTTTTTATTAAAGATTTTCTTGTTTTACAGAAGTATGTGTAATGTCTCTTGCATTTTTTTCCATGTAACATTTTTACAAATCAGTTTCATTTGTTGAGACATGGGGGGGGGGAGGGGGGAAGATGGGGGTATCAGGTGGCAATGTTTCTATTTTGCTTAATGTATGTAGGGTTTGGTGTCAGCATTGCTTGTGCAGGTTCTCTGCTGTTCATTTGTGTTTCTTTGGTGGTGAGAGAGGTTGGGGTTGGCCTAGGGTGTGGTTGTTTGTTTGTGGTTGGCTGTGGTGATTTTTGTTTTCTTGTGTAAGTGGGGTGGGTGGGTGTTTTGGATCAGGTTAGCCATATTGATTTGTATGCTGTTGGTCATAGAATCATAGAATCATAGAAGCATAGAGTTGGAAGAGACCACAAGGGCCATCGAGTCCAACCCCCTGCCAAGCAGGAAACACCATCAGAGCACTCCTGACATATGACTGTCAAGCCTCTGCTTAAAGACCTCCAAAGAAGGAGACTCCACCACACTCCTTGGCAGCAAATTCCACTGTCGAACAGCTCTTACTGTCAGGAAGTTCTTCCTAATGTTTAGGTGGAATCTTCTTTCTTGTAGTTTGGATCCATTGCTCCGTGTCCGCTTCTCTGGAGCAGCAGAAAACAACCTTTCTCCCTCCTCTATGTGACATCCTTTTATATATTTGAACATGGCTATCATATCACCCCTTAACCTCCTCTTCTCCAGGCTAAACATGCCCAGCTCCCTTAGCCGTTCCTCATAAGGCATCATTTCCAGGCCTTTGACCATTTTTGTTGCCCTCCTCTGGACACGTTCGAGTTTGTCAGTGTCCTTCTTGAACTGTGGTGCCCAGAACTGGACACAGTACTCCAGGTGAGGTCTGACCAGAGCAGAATACAGTGGCACTATTACTTCCCTTGATCTAGATGCTATACTCCTATTGATGAGGCCCAGAATTGCATTGGCTTTTTTAGCTGCCGCGTCACACTGTTGGCTCATGTCAAGTTTGTGGTCAACCAAGACTCCTAGATCCTTTTCACATGTACTGCTCTCAAGCCAGGTGTCACCCATCTTGTATTTGTGCCTCTCATTTTTTTTGCCCAAGTGCAATACTTTACATTTCTCCCTGTTAAAATTCATCTTGTTTGTTTTGGCCCAGTTCTCTAATCTGTCAAGTTCGTTTTGAAGTGTGATCCTGTCCTCTGGGGTGTTAGCCACCCCTCCCAGTTTGGTGTCATCTGCAAATTTGATCAGGATGCCCTTGAGTCCATCATCCAAGTCGTTGATAAAGATGTTGAATAAGACCGGGCCCAGGACAGAACCCTGTGGCACCCCACTAGTCACTCTTCTCCAGGATGAAGAGGAACCATTGATGAGCACCCTTTGGGTTCGGTCAGTCAGCCAGTTACAAATCCACTGAGTGGTAGCATAGTCAAGACCGCATTTTACCAGCTTCTTTACAAGAATATCATGGGGCACCTTGTCAAATGCCTTGCTGAAATCAAGGTAGACTACATCCACTGCGTTCCCTTCATCTACCAGGCTTGTAATTCTGTCAAAAAACGAGATCAGGTTAGAATCATAGAATCATAGAATCATAGAATCATAGAGTTGGAAGAGACCACAAGGGCCATCGAGTCCAACCCCCTGCCAAGCAGGAAACACCATCAGAGCACTCCTGACATATGGTTGTCAAGCCTCTGCTTAAAGACCTCCAAAGAAGGAGACTCCACCACACTCCTTGGCAGCAAATTCCACTGTCGAACAGCTCTTACTGTCAGGAAGTTCTTCCTAATGTTTAGGTGGAATCTTCTTTCTTGTAGTTTGGATCCATTGCTCCGTGTCCGCTTCTCTGGAGCAGCAGAAAACAGCCTTTCTCCCTCCTCTATGTGACATCCTTTTATATATTTGTACATGGCTATCATATCACCCCGTAACCTCCTCTTCTCCAGGCTAAACATGCCCAGCTCCCTTAGCCGTTCCTTATAAGGCATCGTTTCCAGGCCTTTGACCATTTTGGTTGCCCTCCTCTGGACACGTTCGAGTTTGTCAGTGTCCTTCTTGAACTGTGGTGCCCAGAACTGGACACAGTACTCCAGGTGAGGTCTGACCAGAGCAGAATACAGTGGCACTATTACTTCCCTTGATCTAGATGCTATACTCCTATTGATGAGGCCCAGAATTGCATTGGCTTTTTTAGCTGCCGCGTCACACTGTTGGCTCATGTCAAGTTTGTGGTCAACCAAGACTCCTAGATCCTTTTCACATGTACTGCTCTCAAGCCAGGTGTCCCCCATCTTGTATTTGTGCCTCTCGTTTTTTTTGCCCAAGTGCAATACTTTACATTTCTCCCTGTTAAAATTCATCTTGTTTGTTTTGGCCCAGTTCTCTAATCTGTCAAGGTCGTTTTGAAGTGTGATCCTGTCCTCTGGGGTGTTAGTCACCCCTCCCAGTTTGGTGTCATCTGCAAATTTGATCAGGATGCCCTTGAGTCCATCATCCAAGTCGTTGATAAAGATGTTGAATAAGACCGGGCCCAAGACAGAACCCTGTGGCACCCCACTAGTCACTCTTCTCCAGGATGAAGAGGAACCATTGATGAGCACCCTTTGGGTTCGGTCAGTCAGCCAGTTACAAATCCACTGAGTGGTAGCATAGTCAAGGTTAGTCTGACATGACTTATTTTTCAGAAATCCATGCTGACTATTGGTGATCACAGCATTCCTTTCTAGGTGCTCACAGACTGTTTGCTTAATGATCTGCTCCAGAATCTTCCCTGGTATTGATGTCAGACTGACTGGGCGGTAATTATTTGGGTCCTCTCTTTTCCCCTTTTTGAAAATAGGGACAACATTTGCCCTCCTCCAGTCTGCCGGGACTTCGCCTGTTCTCCAGGAATTCTCAAAGATGACTGCCAGTGGTTCTGAAATCACATCTGCCAGTTCTTTTAATACTCTTGGATGCAGTTCATCTGGCCCTGGAGACTTGAATACATCTAGACTAGCCAAGTATTCTTGTACTATCTCCTTAGTTATTCTGGGCTGTGTTTCCTCTGCTGAATCATTTGCTCCAAATTCTTCAGGTTGGGCATTGTTTTCTTTATCGGAGAAGACTGAGGCAAAGAAGGCATTGAGGAGTTCAGCCCTTTCTGTGTCCCCTGTTTGCATTTCACCATCTTCTCCTCTGAGTGACCCCACGGTTTCTTTGTTCTTCCTTTTGCTACGAACATACCCATAAAAGCCTTTTTTGTTGCTTTTAACCTCTCTAGCAAGCCTGAGTTCATTTTGTGCTTTAGCTTTTCTGACTTTGTGTCTACACGTGCTGGCTATTTGTTTGAATTCCTCTTTGGTGGTTTCCCCCCTTTTCCATTTTTTGTACACATCCTTTTTTAATCTTAACTCAGTTAAAAGTTCTTTAGATAGCCACCATGGCTTCTTTAGGCACCTTCCATGTTTCCGTCTCATTGGTATTGCCTGAAGTTGTGCTTTTACTATCTCCCTCTTAACAAACTCCCAGCCATCTTGAACTCCCTTTCCTTTTAGTATTACTGTCCATGGGATCTCACCCAGCACTTCCCTAAGCTTTATGAAGTCGGCTTTCTTAAAGTCGAGAAATTGAGTCCTAGTATGCTTGGCTGCTCCTTTCCGCTGTATAGTAAACTTCAGAAGAGCATGATCACTCGCGCCTAATGATCCTTCCACTTCTACCCCACTAACCAGGTCATCAACATTGGTTAGGACCAGATCTAAAATGGCTGTTCCTCTTGTTGCTTCTCCCACTTTCTGGACAATGAAGTTGTCTGCAAGGGCAGTGAGGAATCTGTTTGACCTTATGCTCTTGGCTGAGTTTGACATCCAACAAATATCCGGGTAATTGAAGTCCCCCATTACTACTATCTCCCTTCCTTTTGCATGCTTGGCCATCTGTTCCAGGAAGGCATCATCTATGTCCTCCGTTTGGCTTGGGGATCTATAGTAAACTCCCACAATGAGGTCACTGTTATTCTTCTCTCCCTTAATTTTGACCCAAATGCTCTCACTTTGGCTTTGAGGTTCTAAATCTTGGATCTCTTCACAGGTATACACATCCCTGACATATAACGCCACTCCTCCTCCTTTCTTGTCTGGTCTGTTTCTTTGAAATAGATTGTATCCCTCCATTATTACATTCCAATCGTGGGATTTATCCCACCAGGTTTCAGTGATTCCTATTATGTCATATTTAGTTTGCTGTACCAGGAGCTCAAGCTCATCTTGTTTATTTCCCATGCTTTGCGCATTAGTGTAGAGACATTGAAGTCCATTAATCATTCCCCCGTGTCTCTTATTTAAGGATTTTCTCCTCCCACCACTAGGTCTGCATGCTCTTTGCTCCATTCGGTCTATGACATTTGGATGATCATCTTCATCAATTGATAGACTCCTACCTTCAGGAGCACTGTCTCCCTCCCCCACATTAGTCAGTTTAAAGCCCTCCTGATGAGGTTTCTGAGATTTTTTGCAAAAACATTCCTCCCAACCGTTGTGAGGTGCAGCCCATCGCTTGCCAGAAGTCCATCTTCAAGAAACTGCATTCCGTGATCTAAGAATCCAAACCGTTCCTGTTTGCACCATTTGCGAAGCCAGTTGTTCACTTCCACTATTTTTCCCTCTCTCCCTGGGCCACGTCGTTCAACTGGGAGGACAGATGAGATGACAATTTGTGCATTTAATTGCTTCAATTTCCTGCCCAGAGCCTCGTAATCTCTTTTGATCTTCTGGAGGCTATTGCTTGCAGTGTCATTGGTTCCCACATGAACCAAGAGGAAGGGGTATTTGTCAGTGGGTTTTATGATTCCTTGCAGTCGTTCAGTTACATCTTGGATCTTAGCCCCGGGGAGACAGCACACTTCCCGAGACATCTTGTCAGGCCCACAGATCACTGCTTCTGTTCCCCTCAGTAGGGAATCCCCTATCACCACTACACGCCTCCTCTTAGGTCTGGTCGGGGTTCTTCTGTGAGCTGTCGGTTCCAAGGTCGCCTGGACATTCCCAGAGGACTGCCTTTGCTCCTCGTCTTCATATACCTGATCGACTGTAATGAGGGAGAGATCCTCAAATGGAGTCTGCTCTTCGTCTTCCATGCTAGGGGAAAGGACCTCAAAGCGATTGCGTATTTTTAAACAATCAGAGCGAACCCTGGGCCTCCTACAATAATCCACTACTGGTGGATTATTGTCATTGTCTTGTTGGGCTGTGTACGTGATAAAGGGGAGCCATACCGTCTTCTTCTGTTTGTCCCCGTGTCAGTTTCAGTTTATTGGTTAATTTTTCTAGTAGGGCTGTTTCCCATACTATTTGGTACCATTGGTCCATGCTTACTCCTGACAGGTCTTGGTTATGGTGTTTCTGGCTGCTTTAAGTAAGTAGGTTATGAGTTCTTTGTGATTTTCCTTTGTATTTGAGAAAGATAATCAAAGATTATTGTATTACTTATTATTGCAATTTAAATAAATTTAGCAGTTTCAGGTTTTGTGCTTTTCATTTTTTCTACATCCATTTTAGCCTTGCCTGGGGTGCAAAATAGTCTGGCACAGGCACTGAGCCCCACACTATGGCTATGTCTTTCCCAACGCTTCTTAGGCTTTGGGAGTGCAGAAGTGGCAATCCTAGTGAGTATGGGGTTGGCATGAGAATCACTTACTTTATACACACTTTGACAAAGTCTGAGAATCTGCAGCCTAAAGACACCTCTCTGCTCCGTTCCCAACAGAGGAGACAGAGATCTGGCACAGTTCCATCTTGAGAAAAAATGTGTCCCCTCGGTATTGACCACTGAGAAGAGTACCAATGGCTCTCATGAGAAAGCTGGGCTATGAAAACAATCTGCTTTGACATATAGTGAACATTAAAAATGTGAATTCACTGTTTTTCCCACTGTAGCTGGGGTTGACCTATGTTGTTCCTAGTCAATTATTTTATGTTGACACTGATTTATGAAAGTGCCCATGAGAAAACGAAAGCTGGTTATTGAAATAAAAAAAAAGCAGGGGTGGCCAGGAAAGTGACAGAAATTAAGAGATTTTGAAGCCAGCTCAACAATTGAGTTATGCCAAAAAACATGACACTGGCTGGGTTCACACATAATGCTAAATCATGGTTCGCATGAGCAGTGACAGATTTAAGGTGGTGTGGGTGTCTCAGCACATGGGGACGCAAAATTGAGAAGATCCATGATTGAGGCGATCCATTTGGGGGTGCCAAATTTTGGCCTCATACAGGCAAAATATTATGAAAGATTACCCCTGAAATAAACCCAGGTTTGCATTATAAACTGGCAACATACCTTGACTTATGAGCATGGTCTGTTCATAGCGAATAAACCAGGGGTAAAATGCTGGACTGCAGGTACAGATGATCGGATGAAACCATGATCCATAGTTTTCATTATGTGTGAATGAGGCCACTGAGTTAGTTTTGTCTTGTTCAACTGAAAATGACTAAATTATTACAGCTTAGTATGAGCAGGGCTCCTAAATAGGTTTGGATTTGAAAGTGTTTTTACACATGAAACTGTGTATATACTTGTTTGCATATATTGAATTTCGTTACATATACAGTAGAATTATTTTGTATTGTTTTTATAGTTCCTTTTGCTGTGAGATTGCTTTAAGATATTTTATGTGAAGCAATTCATAAATGGAACCAAATAAATTAACTAATTAGCCTTTAAGAGACAACACAGTTATGCCACACAAGTTGTGTAGGATTGCCCTTGGCAAATCTTGAAATAACGCTTCCCTCCCCCATTCCAATTAGTTATAATTTTACTGGAGTCCAGATCACGCAGCAGCCTGCTTGCAAGTAGCAAGTAGGGAAGCAGGCTGCCTGATGATGCCCCCTTTGTACAATTCACATGTGAGAAGGATGTTCAATTACACACACATCTGAAATCTGGCAAAATATCAACATTCATGTTTGGATAGTGCAGGGGTCTGCAACCCACGGCTCCGGAGCCGCATGTGGCTCTTTTACACCTTTGCCACGTCTTTGGGGCAGATACTAGCGAGGGGAGGAGGCGCATTGTGCGCCCCGACACTCCCCACTGTGGCGGGCGCTGTACTGGCTGTGACGTTGCATGGGGGCGGTGCGTGCGTTAGTCACACACCGTCCCAACGTCACCTTCCTGCCCGCCCGCTACATTGTAAGGGGCATGTACGCTGGTCACTGTTTTGAAGGGGAGTGAAGAACACATACACACAAAAAGGTAACTTGTTAATTTAACGTTTATTTCTATGAGGAGAATTCTGAGGGGTCAAACAAAGAAATAATAAAAAAGTGACAAAAAAGTTATTTTTATAATGACGCGTTTTGCAGCTCCCGTTTTTTTTTTCTTCGGAAATGGGTCCAAGTGGCTTTTTTTGTCTTAAAGGTTGCAGACCCCTGGGATAGTGGAACCTTTTCTAAATGTTGAGTTTGAAATTCTGTTTAAAAATGCCCAAGTCTTCTTCATGATTTTTAAGGGTTTGAATGTTATATAAAAGGTAAAGGTACCCCTGACCATTAGGTCCAGTCGCAGACGACTCTGGGGATGCAGCTCTCATCTCTCTTTATTGGCTGAGGGAGCCGGCATACAGTTTCTGGGTCATGTGGCCAGCATGACTAAGCTGCTTCTGGCGAGCCAGAGCAGTGCACAGAAACACCGTTTAACTTCCCGCCGGAGTGATACCTATTTATCTACTTGCACTTTGACGTGCTTTCGTTATATAAAGGTAAAAGCTAAAGGGAACCCTGACCATTAGGTCCAGTCGTGACCGACTCTGGGGTTGCGGCACTCATCTCGCTTTACTGGCCGAGGGAGCCGCCGTTTGTCCGCAGACAGCTTCCGAGTCATGTGGCCAGCATGACTAAGCCGCTTCTAGCGAACCAGAGCAGCGCACGGAAACGCCGTTTACCTTCCCGCTGGAGCAGTACCTATTTATCTACTTGCACTTTGACATGCTTTCAAACTGCTAGGTTGGCAGGAGCTGGGACTGAGCAACGGGAGCTCACCCCATCGCTGGGATTCGAACCACTGACCTTCTGATCAGCAAGTCTTAGGCTCTGTGGTTTAACCCACAGTGCCACCCGCATCCCTTTCGTTATATAGCAGTTTGCAAATGTAATAATTCCAGCCCACAATTAAAAAAACAACTATCATTCTATGTCCTTCACATCAGCCTGTTGCACACACCCTAATTTCCTAACAGTGAGAGATTTCAGGTTTGCAAGACATTGGTTTCCTTGAAATGATCAACAGAGCTGGTGGTGTTTGTGATCAATGCTTGCATTTACACATACATACAGTCTGAGCACAAGTTGGAAGGGCTCACAGCGCTAACATTCCAACAGATCTTGCTCCCCCATTATGTTTCTATCCCCTGCTCCACCCCCAAGCTGTGTTTGTTCCCAGCCAAGCCAAGACTGGACCCAGGTCTATTGTCCTCTTCAGGCAGAGGAGGGGAAAGGCCTCCCTCCTGAAACCCACTGATGAAGGCAGGATCAATAGGATGTTGACTGAGTCCTTACTGTGCTACTTACTTACTGTGTAAGTGGTATGAGGGTTGCATTTAGCTTGGTGCAAGTGGTATGGGAATGCTGCCTTTGCAGTTCAGAGAGTTGGTTCCGACCACTAAAGGATAATGCCAGCTCACATGCTCCATTTGTTCATGTGATGGGCAGCTCAGGGACAGCCAGGAAATATAATATCTGAATCAGCCTTTTGATTCTCATTAGCAAGCATGGGGCTTTAGAGGTAAGAGGAACTGAATCTGCAAGCAATGGCTTAAGGGGGGGGGGGGCATGTTGAGACAAATCAGCATTTTGTAGGGGTGAAATAAATATACACACACATCAAGTGTGCCAAAATTTAAAACTGTTAAAACTGCTTACTCATTCCTTCCCAACCCCTCCACCAGATATCAATGCAGGAAGTTACTACTACTACTACTACTACTACTACTACTACTACTACTACTAATTTATTATTTATACCCTGCCCATCTGGCTGGGCTTCCCCAGCCACTCTGGGCAGCTCCCAACCAAATATTAAAAACACAATACACCATTAAACATTAAAAGCTTCCCTAAACAGGGCTGCATTCAGATGTATTTTAAAAGTAAGTTAGTTGCTTATTTCCTTGACATCTGATGGGAGTGCGTTCCACAGGGCAGGCGCTACTACCGAGAAGGCCCTCTGCCCGGTTCCCTGTAACCTCACTTCTCGCAGTGAGGGAACCACCAGAAGACCCTCAGAGCTGGACCTCAGTGTCTGGGCTGAACAGTGGGGGTGGAGATGCTCCTTCAGGTATACAGGACTGAGGCTATTTAGGGCTTTAAAAGTCAGCACCAACACTTTGAATTGTGGGTGGAAACATACTGGGAGCCAATGTAGGTCTTTCAAGACCGTTATGTGGTCCCGACGGCCGCCCCCAGTCACCAGTCTAGCTGCCACATTCTGGATTAATTGCAGTTTCTGAGTCAGCTTCAAAGATAGCCTCACACAGAGTGCATTGCAGTAGTCCAAGTGGGAGATAATCAGAGCAGACACCACTCTGGCAAGATGGTCCACAGGCAGGGAGGGTCTCAGCCTACGTAGCAGATGGAGCTGGTAGACAGCTGCCCTGGACACAGAATTGACCTGTACCTCCATGGACAGCTGTGAGTCCAAAATGACTCCCAGGCTGTGCACCTGGCAGGCACAGTTACCCCATTCAGGACCAGGGAGTCCTCCACACCAGCCCACCCCTGTCCCCCAAGAAGAGTACTTCTGTCTTGTCAGGATTCAATCTCAATCCGTTAGCCGCCTTGCATCCTCCAACTGCCTCCAGACACTCACACAGGACCTTCACTGCCCTCACTGGTTCCGATTTAAAAGAGAAGTAGAGCTGGGTATCATCCGCATATTGATGAACACCCAGCCCAAACCCCCTGATGATCTCTCCCAGTGGCTTCATGTAGATGTTAAAAAGCATGGGGGAGAGGACGGAACCCTGAGGCACCCCACAAGTGAGAGCCCAGGGGTTTGAACACTCATCCCCCAACACCACTTTCTGGACACGGCCCAGGAGAAAGGAGCGGAACCACTCTATAACAGTGCTCCCAGCTCCCAGCCGCCCCCCCTCCCAGACAGTCCAGAAGGATGCCATGATTGATGGTATCAAAGGCTGCTGAGAGATCCAGCAGAACTAGGAAGCAGCATTCACCTTTGTCCCTAGCCTGCCGGGGATCATCGACCAGCACGACCAAGGCAGTTTCAGTCCCATGGTGAGGCCTGAATCCCAACTGGAAGGGATCCAAATGGTCTGCATCCTCCAGGTGTGCCTGGAGTTGTTCAGCAACCACCTGCTCAATCACCTTGCCCAAGAATGGAAGATTTGAGACTGGGCGATAGTTGGCCATATTGGCCAGGTCTAAAGATGTTTTTTAAAGAAGTGGTTTAATATTTTTCAGTGGGTCTGGAAAGGCTCCCTCACAGAGGGAAGCATTCACCACCCCACAGAGCCCATCGCCCAGCCCTTCCTGGCTTATTTTTATGAGCCAGGACGGACAAGGATCAAGAAGACAGGTGGCTGGTTTCACTTGTCCAAGCAGCCTGTCCGCATCCTCAGAGGTAACAGATTGGAATTGATCCCATATAACATGACTAGACAGGACTCCAGCACTCTCCCCCCCCCCCCCGCCCTTTTCCCATGGTGGAGTCTACCTCCTTCCAAATCTGAGTGACTTTATCTGCAAAAAAGGAGATCTTGGCAAGCCCCAATGACAAAGGGGGTTCCAATAGAGTGCAAACCATCTGCTGTTTTCTGCAGATGTGATAGAGGCAGTGAAGAAGGTCCTCTTTGCCTTTGCTATTGTTACTTGGTAGGCTTGACGTTGAGCTCTAACCCGTGTCCGCTTTGATTCAGAATGAGTTTTCCACCACCTACACTCTAGCAGTCTCAATGATTGTTTCCTCACCCTCATCTCCAGGGAAAACCATGGGGCTATCCGGGCTCCATACAATCGGAGAGGGTACTTCGGCGCCAGGCAGTTGAGAGCCCTGGTTAACTCAGCATTCCAGCGGGCCACAGGGAATCAACTGAAAGGCCATCAACATGGGACAAAACATCCCCTACTACTCTCTGGAAACCATTTGGATCCATTAGGTGGCAGGGGCGGACCATCCCAATCGGTCCCACCTCCCTGCAGAGGGGAAGGGTCACGGAGAAGTCCAGTTCCATCAGGAAGTGATCTGACCATGGCACTTCTTTTGTTTCACTTTTAGTTAATGTCAGATCACCAACATCCATAGAGGTGAACACCAGGTCCAAGGCATGTCCACAGCTATGAGTTGGGCCAAACTTATTCAGGGACAGCCCCATGGAGGCCATGCTTTCCACGAAGTCCCGAGCGGCCCCTTGTAAGGTTGTTTTGGCATGGATGTTAAAATCCCCTAGGGCAATCAAGCTAGGTGTCTCCAGGAGAACATCTGCCATGAGCTGAAGCAGCTTGGGCAGGGAATACTTGGTGCAGTGGGGAGGTCGGTACACCAAAAGGAATCCTGTACTGCCCCTATTGCCCAACTTCCAGAACATGCACTCAGAAAACTGGGTCTTCCCAGTAGGACGCCTGATGCAAGCTAATGACTTCCTAAAAATCACTGCAACACCCCCTCCCCGCCCACATGACCTGGGTTACTGTGCGTAAGAGAAACCTGGTGGACAGGCAGCGGCAAGGACAGGCCCATCTGCTTCATCCAACCAAGTCTCTATCACACATGCCAGGTCAAATCCTTTATCCACAATCCGGTCATGGGTGGCAGTGGTCTTATGAATCATTGACCTGGGATTGCACAGCAACACTTTCAGGTCATGTGGGTTTCACCTGCTGATTCCAGTATCCTTCCAGTCAGGATCAGACCCGGAGGCAGGGATAATCTTCAAACAATGACGTGTTCACTGAGGTTGGATGTCCCAGTGCTTCTGCCTCTGTGGAACCTGCCCCAGTCATTCTGTTGGCTGAGGCCCACTCCCAGGCAGCCCTGACCCTCTCCCCTTAAAAAGCCAAATACAAACTATAAAAACAAAGCAAAAAACAATTATGCTCGATGGGCAGCCATGTGTTCAAGTCGGTAAGCAATTTGTTTGCATAACTAGGTCTTCATTGCAGGGTTACAGCCCACCCCCCAAAGCAAAACAAAACACCCTCAGAAACTGGGAAAACACCCTCAGAAACAGTCTTCTTAACTCTAATTAATAAAAACATAGAATAAGTTGATTCAAAAATTCCAAATGTTGATATTTAAATTGTCAATATGAAATTTCAATTTTCAATGACATTATCTAACAGATTCAGAAACTGGTCCTCTCCTTGAGATGTACACACTACTAGTTTCTTTTTTCTCTTTTTTCCTTTTTAAAAATAATTTTCAATTTTATAAGATTTGCACATTGACATTTACCAAAATACAAACCGTACGTTTAAAGCACATTTAGAGCATATTGATATGTTGGGTAGCTCAACTGGTAGATGGGGCACAGGACTCTTAATCTCAGGGTTGTGGATTCGAGCCCCACATTGGGCAAAAGATTCCTGCAATGCAGAGGGTTGGACTAGATGACCCTCAGGGTCCCTTCCATCTACAGTTCCATGATATTATTTCCTCCAAATAATCCTGGGAACTCTCAGTTACTACAATTCCCAGCGCCCTTTAGAACCTACAGGTTCCAGGATTTTGTGGGGGAAATAATGTACACAAACAGCATTGAACTCTTTCCCTTGGAGACCCTGAGATGGAGGCTGCCTATCACGCCCCCCCCCTTGCCCACCCTGTTAGCAGCCCAGATGAGGCCAGTCCCTTAATGGAGTGGCTTGTCCAAAAAATACTGGCAAAGACTGGTAATTCCACAATGTTTCCACAAGGGGTCCTCATTCATTGGCTGTTAACATCCTTCTAAAATTCCTTCTTTCGCTTCCTTTGTTCTGCCAGGTTGAGTTTCATGGTCTGCCCAGTCCTGAGAGAGGGAGACTCCTTTCTTTCATTCCACACCTCAACTTACATCAGAATCTCCACCACATCCTTCCTTAATTATATTCTGGATTTCCCCCTAAAACAAAAACAGCCCAAAGCTCTAGGCCACTCTTTCCTTGTAGAGAAGGAGCCCTGTCTTCTTCATCGGCCCTTCTCTGCACCTCTTCCAGCTCTGGTGTCCCCCCTTTTGAGATGGGAAATACTGGACCTCTGCACTTTATTCCAGATGTAGCTGCACCATCAATTTGTAGAACGGCATTCCAATATTGGCAGTTTTATTTTCAATTCTTTTCCCAAGATTCCCTGTCTTGGGCTGTATTCAATGTATCTTGAAGTCAGCACTAAGTATGGATTACTACAGTGGATCTCCCTCCCTCCCTCCCTCCCCCCCTCCCATCCATTCTAGGGGTTCCTCCCACCCTCCGCAGCAGAATAGGATTGGGTACAAGGAAGGGGGGGGGTTGCTGAAATCCCATTGTGCAAACAATAGTTTTCCTAATGGGACCAGTTACTTGAAGACTGCCTGTTAGATCTTCCCCTTTTTCAGTTGTTTCAAATACTGAATTAATGTTTTCCATGAAAAGTTCGTTGTGATTTCATATACACACACCCTGGCTAGTCACAGCCTGTTCAGACCCATCAGTGTGCATGTGAAGTTAGTAACTTCTGTGTCAATGGGCATCACTGGCCACTCACTTTCCTCAGATCAGGGAGGTGGGGAACCATTTACAAACTTCTGGGGGCCACATGCCTGCGGTGAGCAGGGCCAGAGGCAAGGCTGGAGCAATCAATGTGAAGTTTGTTCTGTAGGATAGTTTCTACACACATCCAGGCGCAAGAGGAGTTCTCAGAGTTCAGGGACACATTTCAGCTGGGCTAGAAGACTTGGGGAGGGTGTGGAACTGGGCCGGGGGAGGGTGTGATGGAGGAGGGTGGGTGGCCTTCGGAGGATCCAGGATCCAAAGCAGAGCCTTGGAAGGGTACATTTGGCTCCTAGGCTTGAGATTCCTTTCCATGTACACACCATGGAGTCCAATATACCCCAAACAACTATTTTGACTGGATCAGTCTCTAAATAAGCATTGCATTAGATTCTAAAGCACATTAGTTCCATACAGCCCAGTCAAACTCCCTATTCCATCCTATTTCTTGAGATGCTAACATCCACTTTAAAACATTCCCACAAACATTTATAATAAAAAAAACACCAATTGCAGGTTTCTATAGGAATTTGATTCTTCCCTTCAACCATATGGGCAATGCCAAGACACTCAGAGCTGACAGACCAGAAATAGCCATTCTGTTGTAACTGAAGACATTGCCAATCAGCGTCATAGCATGGGTTGTCAGCACCCGGGGCAAGGCAAGTAATTTGCGCCCCCTAACCCGTGGATTTGCGCCCCCTAACCCGTGGATTTGCCCTAACCCCAGATGTTGCGCCCGGTGCGGCCGGCCCCCCCCCTGCACCCCCCACGCTACGCCACTGTTGCCAATCAGCTCTTCCAGGTAGGTTGTAAACTGCAGTATTGAAAATGACATTTCTCCATCCAATCCTATTAACTAATTTTAGCAAATAAATCACACCATCAACCCATTTCTTTCAAAAAAGGATTGCCTCCTTGTCTTCCGATCTAGGTTACCCCATATAGTTAATTTCACAGGAGAGTAGGGTCCAAATGTAACTGAGGAGACATTGTTTGCTCTGCCTTGCTGGTCACTTAAACTGCAGGTGGAAGTGATCCTTTGTATTGCCTTCCACCCATAAAGGGATGCCAAGTACATCATCTCTAAGTTTGCACATATATTTGCATAAAAGGAAACTTGCCGGCCGTTTCTGTGAGCTAAAGATATGCCTTATGATTTCAACTTAAGATTTGGAAAATTGAATCCTGTTTCCAAATGTGTAAGAATGATCATACAAAATAGAATCAAGGCTGCAGTAGTGTGTATGGCTACAAAAATTCCAGCCAGAGATATTGATTAAAAATATTCTAAACCATCCTTCCAGATCCCAGGGCAATGTGCAAAGTGCATGGTTGACTAGTCATACCAAAATAAAATACAGAAACCTAAATCCTTCCTCCCTCGCCCCACTATAAAATAAAGTAAAGAAAGAAACTCCACATTCTGTAAGTTCAAAACAGTGGTGAGAAGTACACGGTCCAGTGTGTTTTCAGTGAACTGAGATGGCGAGTGCTGATAGAAATGGGGCAAAACTTGATCTAAGGAAGGGGGGAAAAGGTTGGTATCAGCATACTTAGGAAGGCTTGCAAAATGGGGAGGGGGGACCTTTCCAGCAATCCCAGTACACCAAATAGTAAATTATGAGGCAGGAGGGACAGAATACAGTATTCCTGGAGGAAAGTGTTGCTGGCCAATTGGAACTCTTAAGAGAAACTCCTGTAAATTCTTGACTAATGACCCATCCTTATTTGGAAAGCACCCAAGGAATGATATTGGATACCCCTAATGCCATTCATTTTCTAACCTCTCTCCCTATTCTCCGTTTTGAATCCTTGTTGAGATGCCTACATTGCAGGGGGTTGGACTAGATGACCCTCAGGCAGTGGCGTAGCGTGGGTTGTCAGCACCCGGGGCAAGGCAAGTAATTTGCGCCCCCTAACCCATGAATTTGCACCCCCTAACCTGTGGATTTGCCCTAACCCCAGATGTTGCGCCCGGTGCGGCCGGCCCCCCCTGCACCCCCCACGCTACGCCACTGCACTCAGGATCCCTTTCAGCTCGACAGTTCTATAATACAATTCTAGATCTCACTTCTGAATTCATAACCTACTTCTGACAAGAGGCTAGCCCAATATTTGGAATCATCTTAGTCATGAGATCTTGCCAGAGATCATCTGTGAATTCTTGAGGAACAATTGGGGGGGGGGGGGAGAGAGAGAGAGAGAGAGAGAGAGAGAAATTTGCGAGGACCACAAAAGGCTGGTCAAAACTACCAAGCACATTCTTCAGAAGCCAGAACAGTGGACTGGACTGGATGTTTCAGTGTGTTATACACTGTGTTTTGAAATCAATAATAAAAACAATAAAAATCCCTGAAGTGGGATTTGAGCCCCGGCGCCTTGGGGACATGCTCAGTGTGTTGTTAGACCCCACACTGGCTCTCACACTCTGTGTTCAAGACTACTGGGTGTTGCATTTAGGTTTCATATGCTCTGCTCTTAGTTGGATATATTATTGAATTTTTTTATATTGTTTACTTGTCTCTGTAGTTCCATAATAATTTGAAAACTAATAAAAATATATTTTTAAAGAAAAGAGTACTTTAAACTTCTTAGAGGTCTTTTGTTCTAGTAAGCAAAATATTAAAATAAATAAATGTGAATTAAAATCGGTTCCAGGGCTGATGATTATTCTCACTTATAAAGTGTCCATGCTGAGAGCAAGTGTGCTATAGTAGAAAGAGAGTACTTTCTTGTGAACATGAACCAGACCTGGGTTCAAATCCTTGTTAACCCATAAAGCCAGGTGACCAGGCATAATCTCTCATTCTAAGCCTACCTCACAAGATGGTTGTGAAGGTCTGGGGAGGAGAAAACCCTCCACACCACCCTAAATTCCTTTGCAAGAGAGGATTCAAAATGTGATAAATGAGTAATTAACCCTGTTCCTGGCTGTTCCTACTGCCTGTTCCTGTGATGTCTGCATCCAGGCATCTACTGACCAACTTTGGGTGTTTCTACTCCATTTGTCCCTACCAAGGATTGTGTGGACTGCCTGGTATGAAGTGCTGGTGCAGAAAAGCCCCTCTCAGTGTCGGACTGTGTGATCCTTTCCGGAGTTTCCTGCACTTCCCCATCACGGTCCGCCTCCCACTTCTCAGGTCTGCGTCACAGTCCTTATCTCCCACATCTACTCTAAGGTCAGGAAGCATGGAAAGCAGAACAGGTCACGCCTGTCCCAAGGGAATGAAACCAAGCCAGATTTATTTCTTGTTGGTGGCGTTGGGGATGGGGAAATAGGGTTTTTCCATTTGAAAGGAAATAGCTGCAAATATTTTCCTTAGGCAATGGCACTGGCTAGGCTGAGGTGGCTGCCCTCCCTCAAGCTGCTTCTGGCATCATTCCTACGGTTGCTGTTTCTATTCTGAGGGGTCCAGGGATGGTTGGGGTCCTCTTCTCCAGAAAGCACGGGGGGCCCTGATGCTACATCCTAGCAGGGCCCCTCCTGCAGCTACGTAGAGCGGGGTTGTGGGGAGCTTAGGCCTGCAAGCCAAATGTGGCCCTCAGGACTCACCCTGCTCACCAGTCCTTCTCCATGCCCTTCCCAAATGCTCTTTTGGAAGTCTTTGGGAACAGCTGCTGCTGCTACGATGGAAATAAGGTGTCCAGCCGACCAGAAGAAAAACCTGGCTGGACTTGCTCTTGGCAGTAGTTGATGTATAGGAATCAGCAGGTAAAACTGCCCATAGCACAGGATCACCTGCTAATTCATGCTGATCCAAGCTGCACTGTATTCACAAGCATCCCAAAGGCATGCTTTGCGATAAAAGTTCTGTTAGCTCAGTTTGCAAAGGGGTGTTTTTGAAAGCTCAGTTTCCTTCTTGAGTTCTGCTATTTGCCCAGGACACACACAGACACTCACACACAAAAACCACTCACACGTCAACACATATATGTGATGTTAGCAGCAAGCCTGCCTGGGCCTGTTGCGGCTCTTAAAAAAGATTAATGATTACTCAGATACAGGTAGCAAACGCCAGTTAAATAACCTGATAAGTGTGAGATAGAGCAGAGCTCAGGTACCTGCATTTGACAGGGTGGAAAGAGCTCTGTTTAATGGGGCAATTACAGGAAATCAACTGGGGCTGCTGTTCACATCCCTTCCCCCTCCACCCCAAACCCAGCAGCTTTCTTTTATTGCTGGATTAGATGTTTGCAATTGGTATAAAAGATGCAGGGTGGACATAGTGGTCAGGACCTAGCAGCTTCTCGTTGCTTTGATTTAACAACATAAGAGAAAAATTATATATAAATACAGATATCCCTTGCACTTCAGCTGCAGACATCAGCAGGTAAAGCTTTTTTTGCAGCAGATAGAAACATTATTGCCACCTAATCATAGCTGTCAACCTTCCCCTTTTTTTGCAGGAAATTCCCTTATTCCAGCGCCATTTCCCGCTGCTTCCTGCTGCTATCCCGGACTGTTAGATATTCCGTAGACTGTCCCCAGGACAGGTGAGGCTGCTGATCCTTATTTTTGAGGCTGCTGATCCCTTATTTTCAAATCTGAAAGTTGACAGCTATGCAGCTAATGCCTGCAGATCAAGGAGCAAAGAAAGGCACAGTTACAAGCCCAGCTGAAAAATTGGCACTCCTGTATTGAACAGTTTCATACCAACCCTGCAGGTATTGTGTGCAGGGGATTAGAAGCAGTGTGTGGTCCCTGAACAGAAGTTTTAGTATCTTCATTGGATGAGTCTAGACAAGTGCATAGAAATGAGAGGGTTTGTCAAAAAGTGTCAGGGAAAGGATGGGGAATTCCAGGTGGAATTGGAGTTGTAAGCTGAAGCTCAGGTGGCACAGGAAAGACTTTCCTGGAGACGCTGGTCTTAAAGAATTCCTTTTAGGAAGAGCAGGGGAGGAAACGACCTTGGTCAGGTGCAAAAAGAGGGCGTGGCTCCTGCAGGTTGTGAACGTGCCTACAAACGTAGTTTTGTAGAAGAGGACATTTCAGAAAATGTAGGCACTTCACCTGCTGAAATCCCCCTTCTACACAACTACCGTATTTATGCAAATCTAATGCGCCAGCAAATCTCACGCGCACCTCAACTTTTGAAACCTTGAAACCAAAAAAGTATTTGCTGGTGAATGTAAATGCACCATAGAATCTAATGCACACCCTAATTTTCACGACGTAATTTGGCCAAAAAAGTTGTGCATTACATTTGAGTAAATACGGTATCAAAGGTGCAGGAGCCCTGTGCTCTTTTTGCATCTGGCAACCCTCTGCCTAGCTGTGAAGATTGTCCTATAGTACAAGGCACTATAGTACAAGGCAGAGCTTTGCCAGCTTTGCCTTTTGAATATCTGAAGAACTTTGATGGGTCGACAAAAGATCCCTCTGGATCAGCAGCATCCTGTTCAAAAGAGGGACCGTCCAGAGGCTCATGGGAAGCCCACCAGGAGGAGGGCCTGCTGTGTGCCTCCCTCCCGCCCAAGCGCCTGAGGAATGGAGGGGTTTTATAATGAACTCTCTTGTTATGGAACATTAGTGCATTTAGTTTTGTTGCAAACTCACCTTGAATGCAAAACCTCAGGACAGGGGTATATAAATAAGCATGGCAGTTCCATTTGGTCATGAATTCTGCCAAGAAACCTCTTTTGTTCCCATGGCACCATTTGGGGGTCTGGCTCAGGGCTAGATTACCAAATAGGCAGACTAAGAACATGCTGGGGGCACCAGCCAAGCAGGGACACACACACACACACACACACACACACACAACATAGATAGATATATTGGAAAGAATTTAACATTTGATTTTTAAAAAAAGCATTGGAGTAGTTTTGTTAGACTCCACTGGACACTCTTCTCCCATTTTTATTTTCTTTTTCCTACTTATTTATTTTGAATTACATGAGGAAGCACCTTGATTCCCCCCCCCCCAGTGTTTAAGTTCTCTAAAGGTCCCTGCTTAGGGCAGGAGACTTTGACTCTCTTGGGCCAGCATTGTAGGAAGGAAGGAAGGAAGGGAGGGAGGGAGGGAGGGAGGGAGGAAGGAAGGAAGGAAGGAAGGAAGGAAGGAAGGAAGGAAGGAAGGAAGGAAAGGGAGGACGGCCTCTTAACTTAGTTAATTGACTCACTGGGCACTGACTACCATGCCAGACTAAGTCATTCTCAAGCACAGCCTTCATCTTGGATGCCCTGTGGAATCATGTACTGATCCAGTTTACAATCTGATTAACTGTGTAATGCTGACAAATTATAGCCATTGACAGAGTTTACAGGTCACTTTAAACCACAGTTACGATTAACTATGGTTTACTATGCAAGTATCATCAGACCTAAAAACAAAGGCTGCCTCTTTGAAAGGTGAGGCCCTACAAAAAGCAATTGTCTTACCTGAGACCAAAGCTTGGATCTGTATTCAATCTGTATTCAAGTGCCAGAGACTGGCCAGGGAAAGGGTGCCATACAGTGGTGTGCAGTCAATGGACTGGGGGACCTAAATGTTTCCCTAGCGCCTCCTTCCCAAAACCTAGGAAGCTTCTGCCTGGCTTAGGGAGGGAGGCATCTGCTCCAATGGGGCCAAGAGCCCCCCCCCCTTCCAAAGCCCGTGCAGCTTTGGGAAGGAGACTGCAGGGCTCCAGCATCAGGGGCGTCTTACCCACAGAGGTGCAGGGCGCCAAGTTCTGGAGGGGGCCAGGGAAGAGGCGGAGACTGGACGCAGCACCTCCCGGCATCAGCTTGCTGCCCTCGCCCGCCTCTGCCATGCCGCACCGAAGCAGCACTGCACCCGGAGCCTCCGTTTCCAGTGGCCACCGCGGCACGAAGCGGCCAGCTGAGCCAGGAGGCGCCGTGTCCAGCCTCTGCCTCTTCCCCCCAGAGGAGCCGCCCTCCAGCCACTGCCCGCCTCCAGCCCTGCCATCCTCCTTTAAAAACTCTGGGAAACAGGGGTGTGTGTGTGTGCCGGAGGGAGCTTTGCACCACAGTGCCGGATATGCTTAAGACTGTCAGAGGCCTGGTGTGTCCCTTCCAAAGCCTGGGAAGCTTCTGGCCAACTTAGGGAGGGAGGCCCAATGCTCATGCCTCACAGGACACCTGGAGGTCAAGCGCACTCCCCCTCCCCGTCCAATCCCTCTCACAAGCTGGCACCTCTAGCCCTAACTGTTCCCCTATGAAAAGTTTCACCGCACGCCACTGCAATCATAATAAAGGCATGCGTCTGCTGAGCTGGGCTGTGGCCTACAAAAACATACAATACAATATGTTTGTATTCAGGGTGGTTTTACTGGGCAGTTTGGGTTTCATTCTCACGTCTTAAATTAGCATGTAATAGCTTGAAAGCCGGTGTCTTCAGTGGCTGCTGCTATGAAATTAGTCACTCAGTTCTTATCTTGTATATATTTGAGCCTGACGAAGAAGTGGCACAGACCTGCATTGTTACCTCTATTCTAGGGAGGGATGACTCTTTCTGTTATAGAGTGAAGTCTACCAAAGTCACAATAACGCTGTTAGGCTCCAAGGTGCCAAGACATTTAGATTTTGCTGGAGCAAATTAGCAGTTCAGTCTGTTTGTGTGTTTCCTTCAAAACAGATTTCACTGTGTTCAGCGGAGCTGGACTAAACGCCCATCATCCCTGACTGTTGATGATGCTTGTCGGAGCTGATGGGAATTGGAGTTTTCAAGGAGCAGGGATTAGTGTCATAGCACCATTTCCTGTGGATCAGCAAGGATATCCTTTCCTGGTTGGGTTGCTTTACAAAATAGACAGTTCTGATGGAATCTCAGCCTGTTTTCCCCAATTTGGATTTTTTTCTACAGCAATAGTACATTTGAAGATAGAACAGAATGCTGCATCTGACAGCCCCCAAGTGTATTCGAGACAAGTATTTTGGAATCTTCACAAACCTATTTTTTAAACCTTTATTGCCTTTTTATTTCTTCCTCTAGAGTTGTGGGTGTACAGTTGGTTGGCTGACACAAGCAAAGGTCCAGTGAGGAAAGGGCTCTTGCGCTCGGGTCACAGTTGCTGGGTTTCTGCTGGCATCTGGTTGGTTGCTGTGAGATCTGAATTCAGTGGCCTTTGGTCTAATCCAGCAGGGCTCTTCTTATATAAAGTTCTATCATGCCGCTGTCACTCTCCTCCCTGGCCCTGCTTTGCACCCTGCACTGCTTTTTGCCTGGCTGGAATGTGTCCCTGAACTCTGGCAATGGCTCTTGCATGCCTGGGGGGAGGAGGAAGAGAGGGGGTGAGTCTGTGAAGTAACTAGCCTACTGGACAAAGGGAGAATCCACTTGTGTTGCTCTGCCCAATTTTGCCTCTGCACACCTGACTGCCATGGGCCTCAGGTTTCTGGAATTCATGGTGAGTGAGAGTGTTGTAATTGTGGGCTGAGGACAACAGCACAAAGAACAAATATATCCATCCCATCTTGCACAGCCCCCCAGTGTGGACAGGAAACACTGAGATAGATTGGAGAGGCCTAAAACTGAAATGCTCCTGTGTGGACAAAGATGCATCAATGCACATATGGAAACAGCGACCCAGGATACTAGGATAGCCTAGTATGGACACAGCCAAAATCAAAGGCACAAGCCAAGGGCCCAAACATCCAGCATTCCAAAGGCAGCCTCTGTATTTCTCTCACACACATGCTCCTTCCTTGAAGTCTTTAAGTAGGCTTCCAAGATTTTAATGGCTATTAGAGACAGCACTATTATAACTGCCTAATCTCCAAACTCAATCTCCTTGTTCTCATTTATGCCAGTAAAAGCTGCCATGAGCCAGGACTGAATGGAAGCTCTCCCTATGCCTTAGGAAACCTGGCTCTTATGTGTGAAATCAATCAATTTAATATTTCATACAGACCAGCTCATCAAATCTGGTGGCTGACGGGTTGGTGTCACAAGGTGCAGGGGGTGATATTTTACTGGGTGATTGACCTGTGATGCAGGTGAATATTGGAATAGGACTGGTTCAGTTGAGCAATTGCTTTATAAACCCACATGACTCTCGTTTCAATGTGGTTAACAACTGAATTAATCAGTGAGGTAAGGTTGTGGCTTGTTTTTGAATATTGTTGATCTGAATCTGATGACTGATTAATTTTTGCAGCTTTTTGAATTTGATTCAAGATAAGTCTGGTGTGTTTCCTCTATGTTAAGTAAATAAGGCCCCATGAAGGACTGTGTGTTTCTGAGACATGGGCTTTAGAGCAGAATAGTCAATATTGTATTAACGAATTGGTTTAGGATATTGGGGACATTCTTCTACCAAATAAAATCTAGTCCAAAGTTGTACCAACAACTGTGATGCCATGCTGAGTTTTCACTGTCTTAGATTCTCTTAACTAAGTTTTGCATTTTTCAAGATGCAGAATTGTTTAACTACAGTATAAATTATCTTTCGTATTCTCCCCACTACATCTTTGGTCCCTGTCTTGGGCAATTAATTCTGTAGATAAGATCAGTTTGGTCCACTGAATGAGGTAACACCATAGCATAAGCAGTTATGTATGTGTTGCATTATGTCACGGGACTTCAGTGGATGAAATCATGTACTCAACACCATGTCAGATGTCATTATTCTTGCCCCTAGATGTGGCAAGGAGGAGGGACCATAGCCAGGGCCATCTTACCCATTAGGGTTAGTGGCACCCTGCGCCACGGCCTGCCCATCAGGGACACCCAGCAGCGGGAGTCCAGAATCGACCAGGAACAGCTGCGAGAACATGCTGGGCAGTGGTGGCGGCTCTTTCTAAAGCCGGCCACGCTCTCTCACTTTCTGCCTGGGAGAGGAGGCAGCGTCAGCGGCGTGCAAAGCTATGCAACACCCTTCTCCCACCTGCCCACCCCACGGCAATAGCAGGACTGCTGAGGAAGCCCATGTGGCAAGTGAGCCTCAAGCTGCCCAGTGCAGGGGGTGGGGAGGACAGGGAGGGGGAGGGGAGCCGAGAACATTGCCCCCCCTTCCATTGAGGAAAAAGGTGGAGGAGGGATTCATTCAGATTTGGGGCAGTGGGAGGGGAAAGCTGGGGGGGGCGCACTATCATTAGGACTCAGTTCGGAGGTAAGGATGGACTCGAGAGTGTGCTCTCCAGGCAGTTAGTGGTTAAAAACAAACAAACACCGACAAAAAGTCCTTTAAAGACGAGTGTGGGTTTTAAGGTCCTATTAGATTCAGCAGGGCTTATTCTCAGGTAAGTGCAGTTAGAGCTGCAGCCTTTGTGACCCACATTTTGGGTCCTTTTTAGGTTCAGGATGTCACTGCTTTACACGCACCCCACCCCCACCCCACAACATTTGAAAACGTCAACTTTGTACTTAAACACAAATTGACCGGGAACTTCATTCTCTGTGTCTTTATCAATTTATTTAAAGAACAACAAACTGGTGATTGCTTTAACTTTTTGATATGTGGTAATTTGAATCATGAGGATGAATTAGAAGAACTGCTGAGTCTTGAATGAGTCTTGCTTTGAAATGGAGGACTTCATTAGATTTTCTTCTGCCTTTTCATTTTATTTTGTTCTAAGGACTTGTTAGAGATAATGTGAAAGCGTGGTGTCAGGTCCCTACGAAAAGCTCAACAACTCTCGGGAACCCTTCCTTTAAAAAAGGTCGACTACTCTGGGAAATGGGGGGTGGGTGGGCGCCGGAGGGATCTTTGTACCACGACGCCAGATATGCTTAAGATGGCCCTGAGCATAGCTCCGTGGTGAAGTGCATGATTTGCATGCAAAAGATCCCAAGTTCAATCCTTGGCATTTCTAGATATGCCTGGGAAAGATGATGGCCTTATATCCTGACTGGCCCACTGTAGACAACGCTGAGCTGGATCTGCAGCCTGCCTGACTTAATATGTCTGCTTTTGCTGCACATGTGTATCTGTGTGTTTTAATATTATATTAAGAATAGGAAGTATGTTTATAGGTATTTTAACATGTCCCCCATCTGACTGGGTTGCCCGAGCCAACCTGGGTGGCTCCCAACAAATTTGTTTAGTAAAAACACAATACAACATCAAACATTAAAAACTTCCCTATATAGGGCTGCCTTCAGATGTCTTCTAAAGGTTGTAGTTATTTATCTCCTTGACATCTGATGGGACTGGTTTCTAAGTCACCTTCACTGGTAGCCCCACATAGAGCACATTGCAGTAATCTAAGTAGGAGAACCAAAGCATGTGCCACAATGTGCAGGCAGGTAGGATCTCAGCTGGCGTACCAGATGGAGCTGGTAGACAGCCGCCCTGACCTGTGCCTCCATGGACAGCTGTAAGTCCAGAATGAAAATGTAATTACAGTGGAACCTCGGGTTGTGAACGTGATCTGTGCAGGAGGCACGTTCGCAACCCGCAGCATTTGCAACCTGCAGTGCCATGTCTGCGCACACACGGGTCGTGATTCAGCGCTTCTGCGCAAAGCGCAATTTAGTGCTTCTGCGCGGGCGCGAAGGCCGAAACCCGGAAGTGACCCATTCCGGTACTTCCGGGTTCGGTGCGGTGCGCAACCCAAAATCACGTAACCTGAAGCATCTGTAACCCGAGGTACCACTGTATGTATTAAGTGACTAATTCAGACTAACATCCTCCTAAACAAAGGTGGTCCAACACAAGGGCCACATGCTGCCCTTGAGGACTTTTTTGGCGCCCCCCAGCAGCATTTGAGGGTCTCCCACCAGCCCTTGCTCTGCCTTCCCAAAGCCAGGTGAGCTGGGCGCTATGGCTTTTAAAATGTGTTTGTGGGAGCGGGGTTTATTGGTTTGTTTGTTTTTGTATTTTTCTGTTGGGAACCGCCCTGGGATCTTTGGATGAGAGGCGGTATACAAATTTTATAAATAAAAAATAAACATAAAACAAACCAATTCCCCCTCCCACCCCTTGTGTCCGATATAGCTCTTCCCTGCATCCTTGTTCGTGATGTAGTTGCTCTTCCTTCACGCCTTCTTCTTCGGCCCGGAGAGGGGGCACATTTTGTGGTCTGCCTGGGTGCCAAAATATCTTGGGCCGGCCCTTGTAGGAGGGCGTTGGGGCCCGTTTCTTTGCTGCTTTCTGAAGGCTGCCGAGGCGCTGGTCCGGCTGCTTCGAGCTCCTCCAGACTCGCTTCACCCGCAACGCCGCTGCCTGCCAGGGTGGGGTGGCGCGGGTGGTGGGGCGTGGCGCTCCCGGCCTCCGCGAGCGCCTTTTGCAGCCCAGAGCTTCCGGGCGCCGCGCCAGGCGCTCTCCTGCCTGCCTGCAGCAGCCCCGGCGGCGCGTTGTCGCGCTCTTGCTCGCCGGGCTGGCGGAGAGGGAAGGCGCTGCCGGAGCCCTCGCTCTCCGTCCTGGGCACGGCGGCGGGCGGGCGAGTGCGGGACCAGGAAGCCCAGAGCAAGATCCTGGTGGCGGCTTCTGCTCCAGCGCCAGCGGGCGGGGGCGCGCGCGTCTCTAAGCGGGCCAGCCGGCCAGGGCTGTTTGCGTAAAGCGCGTACCGGCTCCGAAAAAACCGTCGCTTCCAATGGGTTCCGCGTTGGCTTCCTCGGGGCTTCTCCTGCCCGAGGATGGTTCGGCTCGCCTCTTTTCCCCGTAAGGTCATCCATCCGGGCCCCCCAAGAGAGCGCCCCCACTCTGGACAGGCTTCTCCAGGCGGGCCGAGTAGGGAGCATGAAGGTGAGTGCGTGGCGCCCGAGGAAGGTTACCTGTTGGCCACAGGTGGGGTGCGGGCTTGGCAGCGCCTCGGATAGATGTGCGGGCAGCCGAGCTATAAGCAGCTGAGTTAAAAGCCTGCGAGAAGCGGCATCAGCAGAGGGGAAGCCGCAAAAACAACCCACCTCGTGACACCTCCAACTGAGGCTAACGGATGTTTGATAGCCAGAAGATTTTGCGGACCAGAGTCCATGGAAAAACGACGAAACGGCACCACTTTTGCCAGATGCCCGGCGCAGCCACCATCTATATTGGCTGGCAGACGACTGAGCCATGAGAATGGAGGCATGCTAGAGTTGCCACCTGTGAGCCAGGAAGCCCTGAATTCAGATGTCACCCTTAATATCGCTTAAGTGGTAGCCTTGGGCAAGGAAAACTGCTCTTACCTTCAGACCCTGGAGTTAAGCATTTTCACCCACCTTGCAGGGTTGTCCTTAGGAGTATTAAGACAGTGTCGGCAACGTGCTTTAAGCACCCTGGAGTGCTGTGATATTGCAGTAATACAGAAATATAAATAACAACAATATTACAGTACTGCTGTTGGGGGGGGGGGGCAGAGGAACTCCTAAGAAGCCCAGCCCTCCCATTGCACAGGCAGAATGCAGCATGAGCAAAATGCCTTTTTTACTTTCTCACTGCTTCCTTTGCTCCCCAAGGTGGCATGGAGGGGACAGGGAAGAAGGTGGAATGTCGGGCTTCTGCCTGGTGACGTCTCAGACTTGCCCCAGCTCCCCAAGGGGCTCATGGATCCCATCCCAGAAGAAAGTCTTCTCGAAGTGATTTGGAAAAAGATGCACTTGTTCCGCAGCTGCAGCTATCAGATCCAGCTGGAGGGGCAGGTGGGCAGCGCCCCCAGGATCCAGGGGATCCGATGGGTGAGTACCGATGCTCTGCAGCTGGTTTTTGTTGTGACTGGGTAGGCAGGTGGCTCTGAAGGACAGGGAGGCCTCTCCTGACCCCAAGTGAGCATGTGGAGCCAGTCAGGATAAGCTACCTGTTTGTCATTATGCCCAGAGCTGGTTTTGCAGGCTGCTGTGAGTCAATGTGATAGCAAAACCACTGGCACAAACAGGGCCGGGGTTCAGCATGTTCTTGGCTCCAGAAAAGACATGAAGCCATTTTCCATAACCGGAATCTCTCTCTCTCTGTGTGTGTGTGTGTGTGTGTGTGTGTGCATAACCTTTTAGCACAAAGCTGACAAACACTCTCTCAAGTGTGTCCTGGACCAGTGTTCGTAGCACCCACCCGTCCACTTTACTTCTTTGGTCGCAATTGTTTTCAGTGCTGTACTCTGCAGAAGTTGTGTGGCCACTGGCTTTGCTCGGTTTGTCTGTTTCCATACACACCCTTTCTAATCGTGGCAATGTAGCAAATGGTTAAAGCCACTAGGCATGCAGTCTTTGTTTTTCACATTTGTACCTTGCCTTCTTCCAAGGAGCTCAGTTATTCTGCACTGTATCTCTGACAGGAGATTAAATAACATGCACACATCTGTATATGTCTACTCAGAAGTAAGTCCCACTGAGTTCAGAGGGACTTGCTCCCAAGTAAGTAGGAACAGATGCCAATCCCAAGGAATTTTGTCAGAGATGTAAGCCCTGTTGAGGTCTATTCTCTACTGCCCCTTAGGTTTTGGAGTTCTAGAACTCCTACATGGACAGCACATTATTATTATTATTATTATTATTATTATTATTAATAATAATAATCAAGCATTTATTTAGAGTTTCTGAGAATGCAAAGTGCTCTGCATACCAGGTCAGTAATCTTCAAAACCACCATGTAAGCTAGGTCAGTATTACCCATAGATTGCACTAGTCTAGGAATGAGCATGCTAATGCATGTGGAGATCGCAAGACAATCCTGCATATGGGTAGAAGCTGTGCTGTGTGCAGACCTATTCAGAAGCATCAACAGGACAAATGCTTAGAAGGTATAGGAGCAAATGTGTCCTTTGGGTCCTTAAGCCCTGGGATCCCTTGCATGCCCACACAAACCATGCTGGATCATTCTCACACAAACTGCTTAACATCTCCAACCCACAATGAAAATCCTTAGAGTTTAGCTGTTTTGAGGTGGATCAAGACTTCTTATCCCTACCTTCATCAAGATCTAATTACAGATGAGATTGCTTACTCCCACAGGTGTGCACATATGAAATCTGGTACCTTCCACTTAATTTAGATTCCTTTAAAAATAAATTGTTCATTTATTTATTTTTTAGAGTTCCAGCTTTATACTAGTGTAGTATCTATAAATCAGGCAGTCAGTTGCATGGATTGAACCAGAGAGATAACACATGGTTTTATTTTTTAAAGCCTGCATCCAGCGCCATTGGGCTTCTTTACATCTGTTTGTGTGAAAACATAGTTTGAAATGTAATCTTCACTATAAAATAAAATCTGGGATTGCCAGGAATCTGAGATGGATCAATGAGTCATGGGGTTCATGAACTGCCTTACCTCTTGCAGTCCTTTGCTTCTGATCATAGAATTACAGAGTTGGAAGGGACCCCGAGGGTCATCTAGTCCAACCTCCTGCAATGCAGGAGGTCCCCCATTCAATTTGGAGCCATCCTGGACCCCCTTAGCTTTGGTGGCAGTTTTTAAAATTGTTGTACCACTGTGCTCATTGGTTCATTGCCGTGGTACATCTGGACCAAATGAGACTCCTGCTTATTGCTAACTGGTCTACTCCACCATCCACCCCTTTGAGATGATGGATTCCTTTCCTGGTTCTCTGGAGGAAGCAAGCAATCGGTGTCAAGTTATAACAAGCACAAGTCACTTTATTTTCCCTCTTTTATTTTAGTGCTAACAGGCAAGGACGCTACTCCCTCCCCCCAGGACTCCAGCTTAAATGCTGCTGCTGTTTTTTAAACATACCCTTTAGTCTCTAGAATCTGTGAAGTTAACAATAGACCTCTAGAAGAAATGGGACAGTGACAAAATCTTGTCCCCATGCCTCTCCCTCTTGGAATGTACTGGGAAGGGACCTGGATGACTTTGGGCAAAGCCTTGTCGCTTGGCCTCCCCTCTCTCACAGCGTTGCCATAAGGCAAAAACTGGTGAGCTGATTTCCTTGGAGGAAGGGTGGGATACCAATCTCTAACAAGCAGGAAAATAAATGCAGCCAATAGCTTGCATCTGACCAGTATGTGAGAGCACTTGAACTTGCTTTCTGAAAATACAAGTCTTCCTTTGCAATCCAAGAGTTGGTAACAATACTCAGCGGTGAAAGACAAGCACTTGGTCTCAGACATAGGCGCCGACTCCATGGGGCTTGAGGGGGCCCGAGCCCCCTCAAAAATTCGTTTGGGGGGGCTCTGCCCCCCCAATAATCTCCGGCGCCCCTCCAGCAGAGCGCCATCGCTGCCCCTCTCCCAGCCCAAAATGCACAGGGAGGGGCGGGCTGCATGCCTCCTGCCCTCCCTCCCGAGCAAAAGCTCCACCCAATTTCCTTTGGAGCTGATTAATAGGCGCAGCACGCTCTCCCCTATTCGCTCACGAGGAGGCGGCGCCACTTTATTTGCATATTCATGAGCTTATTTATTATTCATGAGCTTTCCCGGGCCCCCCCAATATTTTTTATAAGTCCGCGTCCCTGGTCTCAGAAGTACTCCCACACTTGGTTATTATTTCCAAAGCTGTTTTAGCAGACCAAGGTTTTCACCTTGGTATGAAGGGAGCCAGGAGTGGACTGTGGTTCATGTATTCCTTTCATTTATATCCCATTTTTCCCCAAGGAACTTGAAGTGGCATACATGCTTCTCCACCCTCCTCATTTGATCCCCAGAACAACCCTGTGAGGTTGACACTGGCTGTCAATGAAGCTGTGCAGCATACGTCATCATATGTAAGCAGACAGATCTTCAAGTCCCTGAGTTCTAGGAAGTTGTTCCAAAACCAAGCAAACAGTCCTCATTCCATACAAGCCTGCCTGATCACCAGCCCAGTCTACCATACAATCAAACCCAGAGGAAGGAGGCTCCTCAGGGGAATTCTTGACTGTTCTCTTTGGTCTGAGGAAGGGCGATGGCCTTTTGGGGACAGAAGTAGCCAAACATAGCCAGGAAGAAAACGGCAGGCCCCAGGTTTGGCTGGCTGCCCGTGCAGGCCGGATTTCTGGCGACAGGCAGACTCTCTTCTCCCTGCGGCCACGGGCAGGAAAGTGGGGGAGGTGACAGCCCCTTAGGAAGTTGCTTGGACGCTCAGAGCTGGCGCTGCCTGCCGGAAGAACAGCTGTCCTGATCAACAACACAGGGGCTGCAGTCGTCGGGGAAGAGTGGGGTGGGGATGTAAACAATGGGATACCCCAAGGACACAATTGGGGCTGATGCTGTTTTAACTTGCTTGCAACTTGCTTGTACAGTATTAAGAAATCAGAGAGGTGAGGAAGGCAGGGTGCTGGAGCTTGGGGGTGCTGCCTTCAGAAGACAGAATCCGGCCGCTCACTGCAGTAAGTGGGAGCAGCAACGAATACGGCTTAAATGCAACTTATCAGCTGTGTAATCCTGGGAATCTGGGAATGCTATTTTGTAAGGGCTAAAGGCAAACTCACATGGGATAGGAACCAAAGGTAGAAACAACTTCAGATTGTGCTTGTTTCCTACAGCAGCTAAGAGCTAAGTCCCCGGTTCATCTCTTTCCTTTTCCATGAGTGAATGCAGCAGCGAGCCCTTTGGAAGGTCCCTAGCTAAGAGCACATGCTTTTCGTTCTGAAGGCCCAAGGATCAGCTCCTGCCATATCTAGTTAAAGGATTGATGTAGCTGGTGTGGGGAAAGACCCTCTCTGCCACAGACCCCTGGAGAGCTGCTGCCAGTCAGAGTGGACAATACTGGGCTGATCTGATGTAAAACAGCTTTCCATGTTCCACAAAGCCTTAGCCCCCCTTTCTATGCAAAATAATACCAGCCCGCCTTGCAGGAATGTTTTAAAGATTCACCAGCACTGCTGCTGTAATTTAGAGGCTGCACAAGGTGATACAGGACTCAGCTCTGCAGCAGGTTTTCTGGATGTTGTGTCCAGAGGAGGGCAACCAAAATGGTCAAAGGCCTGGAAACGATGCCTTATGAGGAATGGCTAAGGGAGCTGGGCATGTTTAGCCTGGAGAAGAGGAGGTTAAGGGGTGATATGATATCCATGTTCAAATATATAAAAGGATGTCACATAGAGGAGGGAGAAAGGTTGTTTTCTGCTGCTCCAGAGAAGCAGACACGGAGCAATGGATCCAAACTACAAGAAAGAAGATTCCGCCTAAACATTAGGAAGAACTTCCTGACAGTAAGAGCTGTTCGACAGTGGAATTTGCTGCCAAGGAGTGTGGTGGAGTCTCCTTCTTTGGAGGTCTTTCAGCAGAGGCTTGACAACCATATGTCAGGAGTGCTCTGATGGTGTTTCCTGCTCGGCAGGGGGTTGGACTCGATGACCCTTGTGGTCTCTTCCAACTCTATGATTCTATGATTCTATGATTCTAGGGTACAGCTGCTACCTGTTACTTTCACTCCTCCCAAGCAGCAGGTGGTGTGGCTGGGTTTGTATGAGGCAATGCTCCTAGGTGCAAAAATATCTTTATCCACTAGCTGACACCTAGATTTTTTTGAGACCTCATCTCATTACTTGAGTCTGAAATGGTACAGTCTGGTCATCACCCCACCTGTTGTTGGTGACCACTAGTCCTCTTTAGTACCATGAGGATAAAAGGAGCCCATCTCTCAGGACTACTGTGTGAGGATGAAGAAGAGCCAAGCTCAAGGAATTCAGATGCAAACGAAGAGACAGCTCTTGCACCTTTCATAGTTGTGTTGGAATTTAAGCAGGTGTAGCAGGCATGACAAGCTACACCTGTTGAAATTTCCTCTTCCACACAAATATTAAAGGTTCAGGAGGCCCCTGGCCAGTGCAGCTGAGATACACATTATATTGGACAGGCTCCCATCTTTGCCTCGTGGGAGTTTAAAGACTCTCTTGCTGACATGGAGAAAAGTCTGGATAGCAATCAGATGCGTAGGCAAGGAGGAGCCGGTGTGTCTTGCGCTTTCTGCTTCACTCAATTGATATCCCGTCTCAGCAGCTAACAGTGCAATCCTCTGCATGTTTATTCAGAAAGTGTGCATAGGACAGCTCAGTTGGTGGAGCGTGAGACTCTTAATCTCATGGGTTTGAGCCCCATGTTGGGCAAAAGATTCCTGCATTGCAGAGGGTTGGACTACATAACCCTCACGTTCCCTTCCAACATGGCAATTCTAGGATTCTAGGAATGCAGTCACCAAGAAGGAAGATGAGCAATGGTAACAGGCAGCCAGCCCAAATGTGCCTGAATGTGTGGTGAGGATCCCTTCCAGCTTTCTCTGCATGCACTGCATTGGGACCCATGTGTGGATGATGGGCTGCCTTCGGATTGGTGAGTCACAGTTGGGCAGGTGTGTGGTGAGGATACAGGCAGCTTTTTCATGCCAAGTCATCCTGACTGGCAGCAGCAATACGGGTCACAAGCAGAGGTCTTCCCCAGCTCTGCTCCCAGAAATAATTTTAGCCACAGAATGTCATGTTAGGTACTAATGCCAAGCATGTACTCTGCCATTGAGTTATGGCTCCTGAACTGCACTATGGCAAACCTGTCCCTAGAATTTGCTACTGCAGATGGTCTGCGACGTTCTCAGGGTCCCCTAGAGGCCCAGAGGGTGATGAGATCAGCTACTCTGCTGAGTCTAGAGGTCCCTTAATGGTCCTCGCAATACAGTACTGCCACACCTACTGAGTCATAGCGGGCAAAAGGGTTCTCTCTCTCTATTGTTGTTTGACTAGACATGTGGGATGGGATACACCAACCTTGTAATCAACCTAGGCTAGAACACTGGCATTTAAAACAGTAAACATGTATTTATTTCTAGAATATAGTACCTAGAACAAGTAGCCATTTCATGCAGAATACTAAAAGAGAAGTTCAAATATTCTCACCCAGCCTTCCCTGGCTTGGTGACTTCCAAATGTTGTTGGACTCCAAATCCCATCAGCCCCAGCCAGCATGGCCTAGGGCAGGCATCCCCAAACTCGGCCCTCCAGATGTTTTGGGACTACAATTCCCATCATCCCTGACTGCTGGTCCTGTTAGCTAGGGATGATGGGAGTTGTAGTCCCAAAACATCTGGAGGACCGAGTTTGGGGATGCCTGGCCTAGGGGGTCAGGGATGATGGGAATTGGAGTCAAACAACATCTGGAAGGCACCGGCTTGGGGAAGGCTGCCCTTACCTCACATAACGAACCCTGAAAAAGCTACCCTTACTTAGGCTTTCATTATCCCTCCCATCTCATTCACTGGTCACCTCCAGTACTGACTTTGTGGGAGGCATTCAGTTGCATAGAGGAAATTTAGGTTTGTGCCATTAAAGTGGATAGCAGTGTTCTGGTGCAACAAATCCACATTAAAAACAAAAACAAAAACCCACAACAGACTTTCTTGCCATTAGGAAAGTGACCAGCGGACTGCACTAAAAAGTGTGGGATAAACAACTGATTAATGGGAAGACATGTAGCTACCGTGCAAGCAAACCAAAGCAAGTGCTCATTGTTGCATAACCAGCACATAAGTAATACCAGGGTATCATCTAACCTTGTGTGTAAGCTTTGTGCAAGTGAATGAGGGTGAATGCTCAATGAACAAGTCTTTTGGATGAGCTCTCTCTGTCCCTCCCTTCTTCTCTCTCTGTTTCTGCCTCTCTCTTTCCCAGCAGCCTTCAACTGTCTTCTTGAGAGACACGGTCCACCTGTCACTCACTCTAACTCCAGCCCACATTCCATCACGCTCCCCTGCTGTCAAACACCCTTCTGCTCCCTCTTCCGTTACACTGCCCATGTGGGACAGGTTCTTTTGTTTCGCAATGTGCACCCACTCGCACTCTGCACACAGAACACTTGCATGCCAAGGATTAAACTAGTCTAGAGCTAGGACCACTAAGAGCGGTCCTGCTGCACTGGGGACAAAGCCCCCCTGACTCACATTCTCTACTTTTTACGTAACTATGAGAATCTGCTGTCTGGCCAGCCCTTCCATTTCTCTCCCCCACTGCCCAGTCTGTAGTAAAACTGACAGTGCTGGGAAAGGCTTGCCAGTTTTGTAGCTGTCTCATCAGTTTTGTGTGCTCATCAGGAGTGGGGAACCTGGTGCCCGCCAGATGTTTAATTAGTCATTCATTTGACTAAGTGGATTTATATAATGCTCAATCATCTGCAACCTCAATCTAAGTGGTTTACTGTTGCTGGGCTCCAGCTCCCTTCAGTTCCAACCAGCACAGCCAATGGTCAGGGATTATGGGAAATTGTAGGCCAACCATATCTGGAGGGAGGCAGGGTTCCTACCCTGTGTGTGCCTACTGGTGTACACATCCCTGCCCTTTTAAAGAAAGGGCCTTTGAACAAGCCATGGGAAATTGAAAAGGCATTTCCCCAATCTGGTCCATTTAGTCAGGGAGGTCACCTGGTAGGCAGGTAATGCAGAAAATGGAGAGGGGTGAAGGTCACACACTGTCCAGTATGTCACAAAACATGTCATGATGGAATTGTATCTGAGTGAGGCTACAATATATTATGAACCATCATCTAGGGTGGCAAATTGGGGAGTGCCTTGGACCTCACTATTTGAGACGAGCATGGTGACATTTGAAGCTCGAAAAGCTTTATTTGTGAATGGTGGTAATACTTGTAAACTGAAAGTGGGGGGGGGGGGAGATTACAGAGTGATAATTAAAGCACCTTTAAAGTGCCCATTTGGCTTTGACCATTGTTGCATCTGAAACCAATGTGCATCTCATGTGGGCTTTGCATTTCAACCTACACAGTCTCAGCCATTGTAGTGGCACAGCTGGGATCGGCCCATGCACCATGTCGTATCTTTACAACAGCCTTTTGTTCTGCTGTTGTTTTCTCACACTTCATAAATGTGCTGACGTAAGTGATTCTGGGTGCTAAAAATGGCTCCTCTCTTGCCTCTTTGAGTCCACATTCCTGGTTGGTGCCAAATTTGCTCCAAAATGTTTACGGATACTCTGAGGGGGAAGGGTCTGTGGTGGAAAGATAAAGATCAGTGTAGTTGCTTCAAGGGAAGCAGCACTTTGGTTAGACTGGGGAAAGGACTAGATGCGTCCTATAGTAGTGGGAATTAAGGAAATATGTATGTTGCAGTGACATTTGGGCTGTGACTATGGTTGTAAAAAGATATTGCTAAAAAGGTCAAATCAGGTGGACAGCATTAAAGGTAAAGGTAAAGGTACCCCTGCCCGTACGGGCCAGTCGTGACCAACTCTAGGGTTGTGCACTCATCTCGCTCAAGAGGCCGGGAGCCGGCGCCGTCCGAAGACACTTCCGGGTCACGTGGCCAGCGTGACGAAGCTGCAACTGGCGAGCCAGCACCAGTGCCGCACACGGAAACGCCGTTTACCTTCCCGCTATAAAGCGGTACCTATTTATCTACTTGCACTTAGGGGTGCTTTCGAACTGCTAGGTGGGCAGGAGTGGACAGCATTAGCTTGGGGAAAACCTTTGGTTGGAAAAAGTGGGTCTTTCCATAACTAAAAAGATGGCCAAGTACAGGTGATGTGTTGTCCCAGAAACTAAATAGCCGTACCGTACATCTTTCTCAAAAGGGTGATGCCATTCTTCTCCCCTTCCTCTGCCTGTGTGTGCGTGTGGAAAAAACAACAGACTGGCTGTCTCAAAGCTGGTTCTGAAAGTGACAGAGAGAAGCTATGGCTAAAATGCCCCCCCCCCATTGTTGGGGAGCAGGGTCTGATGGAGTGTTAGTGTTGTGAACCTTCCATTTCAAGGTGAGACGATGCAGTGGCCTCTGAGTACCTGGAAGGGTACAGATCAGGCTTTTGAGGAGCCCACCACCTCCTGCCCTTTGAGAGCCAGTGTGGTATAGTGATTAAGAGTGGTAGACTCATAATCTGTTGAACCGGGTTCGCGTCTCCGCTCCTCCACATGCAGCTGCTGGGTGATCTTAGGCCAGTCACACTTCTCTGAAGTCTCTCAGCCTCACTCACCTCACAGAGTGTTTGTTGTGGGGGAGGAAGGGAAAGGAGATTGTGAGCCGCTTTGAGACTCCTTTGGGTAGTGATAAAGCGGAATATCACATCCAAACTCCTCCTCCTCCTTTGTTACACACTTGGCACCTTCCTGCCTCCCCCACTGCACACCCTCCAGCCACTGTGCTCCTGCCACTGCCTCTGGGTTGCAGTGGGTGGACGGGCATGATGGGCGGGCATGTGATAGAGGGTGAGGCAGCAGAGGGGGCAGCATTTCTGTTTTGTCTCTCCCAACAAAATGTTCTGGGCTGGCCCTGTTCCATCTTATGCCCAGCCTGTATACATATTTAAACAAAACCTTTTATCACAGAAATACCATAAGTCTCCTGGGACATTTATTCCAAGGGAAGCAAACCCATGCGCTCGGTATGTACTGGGATCATCTTCCACATGACAGCCCTTTATGTATTTGAAGATGGTTGTCTTATCGCCTCTCGGTCTTTTCTTTTCCAGGCTAAATATTCCCAACTCACTCAACTGCTTCTCATAAGACTTGGTTTCTAGACCCTTGAACATCTTGGTTACCTTCCTCTGAACATGTTCCAGCTTGTCAACATCCTCCTTATATTGTGGTGCCCAAAATTGGCCACCATATTCCAGGTGTGGTCTGACCAAGGCAGAAGAGAGTGGAACTATTACTTCCCTTGATCTGGACACTATATTTCTGCTGATGCAGCCTATGATAGCATTAGGGTTTTTTTGCTGTTTCATCACACTGTTGACTCATGTTAAGCAAGTCCCCAAGATCCTTTTCACATGTACTGTTAGTAAGCCAGGAGTGGGGAGCTTGGTTTTTGTGTATTTTTGAGTCAGTAGCCAACTAAATTTGGCCACATGTCCAAACAGAGTGATCTGATTCTTAATTCCTTGGCAAGCAGTCGCCTCCTGCTTGGAAACAGGACTGAGGGAGTTAATTGCTGAAGCTTCATCCCAGGCTTTTCTAACAGTCTGGCTAAGAAACAGGTCAGACTGGTCCTCTTCTGGCCAAGCTTTGCCCCTAGGGTGTCTGGCATGTGTGGCTACAGAGTAAAATGCTACATCTCCAGGATATGGCAGTGGAGAAGGATCTGCTGCTTCCAAAATAGCAGAGCCTGCATCATCTTTTATGAAGCTTGGACTCCTTCCTGCAGCTCCAATGGTCTCAGTAGGCATTCACCTGCCTGACCCCGAGGTAAGGAGAGGGAAAACGGTGCCGTTCTCTGTCTCCCTTGGAATTCTAAATATCTATTTAAAATCCGGCTATTTCCTTGGAAAGAAATACCTCCAGGTGATTTGCCCTAAAGGCACAGCTGGAAAAAAGTGGGTAACTGATGGTGCATTGATAATTACTGGCTACTTTTGTTTTGCTGCGGAATTACTTTTGAAAGTTCCTCTCCCACCTCATCACACCTGATCAATAAGGTTTGGAAATAAATTAGTGTTGGCTTATCTTGCAGTTTACCATGGTTTTCCCTGCTGGGTGTTTGTTGGTGACTGCAGTGGTTCTAGAGCAAACACGGTTGGGCCACAGGTCAGATGGCCTTCACAGCTCCATCCTCATGGCAAATGATTAAGGGGGCAGATGCTGGTTTATCTTTCTAGCGTGGTAATGAAATGTGACTTAATCTTCGCTGAAAATCCATGTGAGCCTCACAGAAGTGAAATGCTTCTTTAGCACTGTGGTGTAGTGGTTTGTTTGTGGAATTAGACCAAGAAGACCAGGTTCAAATTCTCATAAAATGTGGGGATGACAGCACTATATGCCGTGGCCCCGATCTGGTGGAACGCTCTGTCACAAGAAACTAGGGCCCTGCGGGACTTGACATCTTTCCACAGGGCCTGCAAGACGGAGCTGTTCCACCAGGCCTTTGGTCAAGGCACAGTCGGACCCCCTCCTTTGGTAATCCTCATCGAACTCTAGCTCAATGATTGCTATTAATTTGATTCTGAATTGATTTTAGAATGTGTTTTATTTAATTGACTGTGATTTTATGTAAATTGTGCTATTTTTACTGTTGTTAGCCACTCTGAGCCCGGCTTTGGCCAGGGAGGACAGGATATAAATTATTATTATTATTATTATTATTATTATTATTATTATTATTATTATTATTAATCTTGAGGTCCTTGGAGAAAACACAGGAAATAATATATAAACTAAAGTGAACACAAGGGTTATCAAACTTGAAATATACCATTGCCTGATTAAGGTGTCCTCCCTTTAGGTTGATTTCAGCTGTGCAAAAATTGCCCTTTTAATTCTGAACTTTTTGGGGTGGCAAGCTTTCAACAGCTAGCGTTATAACTGAGAAAAAGCTGGTTTTCATTAGTGATTTATATTTAGGCTTTATAATTGTTGTTACCCATTATGAGCCCACAGGACTGGGCAGCTTAGGTGTCTTATCACATGGAACTCCCTGTACCAAAACTGGCTCATTTATGGCAGCAGAAAGTGGCTTCTGTGGCAACAGAACTTGCTGGAAAGCAGCTTTGTGTCATGGACCTGCTGGATGCAGAGAAATGGTGAGAGGCAACAGCTGGGGAACCCCCAGGGGAAGAAGGCTCAGAGCCAGGAGACTGGCGGTGGAATGACAATGTGTGGTCAGAAGAATCGGAAGAAGACAGGGAGGAGGAGGTGTTGGTAACAGGGTTTAGTGAGCAGGAAGAGGCTGTGGCAGAGAGCAGACCAGAGTCAGAGGCAGAAGTGGAGGCTGGAGAGAAGGGACAGAGATGACGCAGGCTGCTGAAGAAGCCAGGGAGGTCTTCCCTTCCTGCTGTGACCAGGTCTTATCCCCACTGGTCTCCCAGAACACAGAGAGGAATGAAGAGGGCAGAGCAAAGAGAAACAAGATGAAGGAGCCTCAGGTTGCTCAGAAAGAACCCAGGAGAGGAGCCTTAGAGAGCAGTAGGAAGGACTTCAGTCCTTGCAACTGCTTTACTGGGACAAGACCTACTGGGAAGAGTTGCTGGGATCACTAGGCCTGAGCTTTTTTGTTTGAATAAAGAGTTAACTTAGTTGACACTGAGTGTTTTATTTCTGACCTGCTCCCGACTCCAGCTCCTGACACTTTGTTTGTGGCTAAGGTCTATTCCATGCCTCCAAAATATATTATTTCTTCTAATAGCAAACTCAGGTAGTGAGTGATGACGAAAATGGAGCCAAAGCAGGGTTTTTGAGAAACAAGAGGAATTTATTAGCATGCCCTGACCAGCCCAAGGCTGGCAGTAATAAGAAAGAAAACAAACCCCAAGCTTTTCAGGAAAAACAAGCTAAGGGGCCAACAAACGGCCCAGTGAGGACTGAGCAGGCTCAGTACCCACTAACCACAGAACACCCAGTGTATATTTTTTTTGGGGGGGGGTGTAAAACCTGGCAAGGAGCGTTGTTGGGGAATAGAATGGAATGCATTGCTTGAGCACCTTACAACTAATAGTGTTGCAGAGAAGGGCCAGTCTGGTTGGCAGGAAGCTTGCACAGGAGCACTCCACAAGATGGTGAGGCTACACTGCAATCTTATGTTGAAGGTCCCACATGCTGTAAATAATTTTGATCATCTCAGCCTCAAACAGGAGTTAGTTCCTCTGCAGTGCAGATGTTGCCCCCTAGATGCTGAGGACTAACATAAGCGCTAGCATGTGCATGGGTGGATTAATTTATCAGGTAGATATGTGGCATGGGCCAATGTGAAGGTGCTCATAAGCTTTGGAAAGGGCTGGTCCAGCTGCACATCAGTTGGGAGGCTGACTCACCTGTGCTTCTGGGCCTAATCCGCTCGCCTTTTCAACATTATCTTGGCAAAGCAGGAGGCGGCACAAGGCCCCTGGCACGAATGCTTGGCACGCCTGCCCTGCTGATGTAACAGCTTCTGAGATTGCAGATTAGGCAGGCTTCTTTAACAGAGCTACAGTGATTACAAGGAGTTGCAGTGATTACAGCAATCAGCCGTCTTCACCCTTTTCAGAGTTGGGATCCATGTTTAATGTCACCCTAGAGTGTCAAATGCATTATAGATTTGGGGGGACCCCCCCTAAACCCTAGAAAGTAATAAATGGTAGGATTTTGATTATTTGGAGTATTGAAGGGAAGATTGGAGGTCAGGCTAAGATTTCTTTCCAAACCAGGCCCTCGCCTGGGATAGAAACATCAGCAGGACAACGTGGCATCTTTGGGCTTCCTTAGTCCCCACCCCCTTTTTCTGATGCTCCAAGCAGAGCAAGGAGGCTGGCTCTAGCGTCCGTTTTAATTTCCCCCAAAGCAACATTGCATTGAGGCCATTGTGAGAAAGTGAACCTGAGGTTAGACTGTGCTGCTTGGAGCACTGTTGCCTCCAGAGATCCACCCACCAACAGAGGAGACCCTCCAGCTAGTGTACTAGTCTCTTCAAACCTGGAGCTGGCCCTACCTATGGGGAGGAGCTATGCATATATTTAGCATATTTATTACTAGCCCTTCACCAAAGATGTCAGGGTTGAGAACAACAGTAGTCAACCTTTTCAGACCTGGGATTCACCTTTAGCCCAAACATGCATTTGGAACCCATTAATTAAGTTTTTCTGTCACATCTGCATGGTGTTGCTGCTGCTGCTGCTGTTGCTGTGACAATCCACCTTGGATCAGGCCCTGACCCAACAGTTGAAGACCAGTAGATTACAATGGCATGAACACAATAAAATGCAGTAGATAAACAATTAGAACGACAAACCAACCAATAACAACATTTGCAGAAAGGAAAAAATCATTGCACATTCCTAAAAGCCTGGGTGAAAAGGTACGCCTTTGCGTGTTTTTTGGAAACCCCCAGTGATGGGGGGGGGCAAGGAGTTCCAAAGTCTGGGGGTCATCAAAATGCACTCTGCTTTACACATTACTTTCCTGTGTCTAAATTGTTATTATTAAATTGTTATTGGGCAGGTGAAAGATAGCAGCATGAATTAGCTAAGCTCTTAGGGATGAACCCATTTATTTTTCTGCATGCTTTTTGATGCGCAAGGATATTGCTTCAGGGAAAGGCAGGGTGACTTCTGGGTGTCTCACTTTGGAATCGGCAAGCTCTTCTGATCTCTGGGTTGCAAACGAGGCAATGTGATGAGGCTTTGGCAGAATTTGGGGCCTCCCTGGCTGGCTGGCTGGCTGGCTGGCTGCCTGCCTGCTGGGCTCGGTTGCTGAAGCCTCTCAGGTGTTTCTTCCCTTACCTGCTGAGTCTGGAGGCATTTCTCCAGCTCCTGACAGATGGCAGCCCTTGTGATATTTGCCGTGTAAACAGGCCAAGGGGCGGGGTGCTGTTTGTACTCCACAGCTGGGGAAAGGAGGAGTCCTGGAGAACTGGCAAGAGACCTTGGGAAGGGAGGCTGCCTTCCTGAGACTCCGGGCATTTCTGCTGCATGGCCTGCCCACTCCCTCTGATCACAAATGCGTTGATTTTAGAAAGGTGCTAAAATAGGGCCCGTTGGTGCTGTGGCGGCAGTGCTGGATTTACGTATAAGTTAAACAAGCAATAGCTTAGGGCCCCACTCTCTTGGAGCCCCCCCCAAAAAAAATTAAAGGGGAAAAAGGTGGATGTACATTTCCAAAATATAAGATAAAAAACAAATTACTTTGATAAAATACATATTTTGTTATGTGCAAATGGCTTTAGATACCTATTAGGTCCATAGATTACCATATAGCATATATTCGACACAAAAAACAGTGACAATTTGTTGTTGACAAAGGACAGCTGGATATATCAAGGGCCCCATTACCTTCAGTAGTTTAGGGCAGTGTTTCCCAACCTTTTTTGGGCAAAGGCACACTTGTTTGATGAAAAAAATATCGAGGCACACCACCATTACAGCCCCGTGACGTCAGCGCGCAGCGTCACGCCGGGAGGGACTCACGAGCTCCTTCTCCTGCTCGTTCAGGGCCGGGTTGCCGCCGTGAGGGAAGAGTGCCGGGGCGCTGCTGCTGCTGCTGCCACCGCCGCTCCCGGCAGGCATGGGCCCAGCTGAGGCGGCGGCGGCTGTTGTGGTGGTGGCGGCGATAGCGGGCGGAGGAGGGGGCGGCGGCGGGGCTGAGGTGGCCGGCGGCGGCGGGGGAGGCGGCGGCGGGTGGAGCAGGAGGGCGGCCGAGGCCGGTGAGGGAGTAGGGTTGCCCGGGGCTTGAGGAGCCGTCGCCGGGAGTTGCTGCTGCTGCTGTTGTTGCTGCTGCTGCCCGGACATGCCGGCCGCCTCCTCGTCCGCTGTCTCGCGCTCCTCCCTTTTGCGCGCGCTGCCCCGCCGCCGCCCCATTGGCCGGGTCCTGTCAGCTGATCCTGTGTTATTTCCTCTGTGTGTGTGTGAGGGGAGAATGGAGAGAGAAACCTCGGCACCACCACCGCGGAGCCGCCCCCGGCTCGACGCGGATCCTCGCCGCCGCCGCCCCGCCTCTCGCCGCCCGACTCGCCCGCCTCCCTCCCACGGCACACCAGGGAACGTCTCACGGCACACTAGTGTGCCGCGGAACACCGGTTGGGAAACACTGGTTTAGGGCCTCATCAAACCTCAATCTGGCCCTGTGTGGCGGGCTTAGCGTTTTAGCCCTGGAGCCCATGTTTGCTGTCTGAGCTCTGGCCTGGAATAAACACAGGTAAATAAAAGAATGTTTTGCAGCAGGGGAGGGGGGCTTTTCAGCCTAGGGGCCATATTCCTTTATGGAAAGCTTCCTGGGGGCCGCATGCTGGTTGTAGGCTGGATCAGAGGTAAAAATGGGAGGAGAAAAGGATGTGTTTTTGAGCTTTGTGCAATAGGCCAAATTCCTGTCACGCAAAACCTAGAGGTTTTTGCACACACACATCCTCTCAGCATACCTTTCTCCATCCCTGTTAAGACCACACTGCAGCCGTGCCGCGGCACTTGAGGAGGACATGGAGCAGAGTCTGTCTCTCTGTGTGGCCTGGGCAGACTCCTGAAGGCTGGAAAAGGGCATGGAGAGCTCCGTTAGCCCTCAAGCTGAGGTTCTCTGTCCTTGTCTTAAGAGCATGTGCAGAGCACCTTCCCATCACCCCTGAGGTTACAGTAGCTGGAAGTGCTCCAAGCATCATACTTGACAGGCGAGTTTTGCAGATGAGGAGAGAGGTACTCTGGTGCTATGCTGGCAGAGCAGTTTGCAGAATAAGAATTGCAGAGTTGGGAAGGCACCCTGCGGTCATCTAGTCCAACCCCCTGCAATGCCAGAATTGCTGTTGCAATGCAAGAATCTCAGCTAGGTGAATCACAGTTGCTGTGTCTGATGTAAACCTGGGGGCGGAGAAATTACATAAAAGTAGCAGACATTCTTCCAGTGTCCCTGGAAATATCACCTATGCCAACCAATCCAAGGACAGCAGTATGTGCTTGGAGGGAGCTGACCTCTGGAGGCTGAGCTGGAGGAGCGTCGTATCACATTGCCATGCCCCGCAGAGCACAAACAAAGCAGAGAACCAGGCAGTGGCCAAGGGATCTTCCACCAGCATGCTCAGGAGTCGCAGGGTGAAATCTCCATCGCACAGAACATCCCCCCCCCCCCCCGCAGGACAGGATCCAAAAGTAGGAAGCTGCAACAGGCAAAGGGATTCTGTGGTGCAGTTTGCAAAGCAGGCACAAACATACCAGAGAGGTCACTGGTTCAAATCTACCCTGTCATGCTTGTTTATCCTTTCCTACTAGCTATCACTCACTGAGAAGGGGATGGTCAGTACAGCTGCACAGACGCACATGTGCTCTCAAGGACGGTGGTTCAGATATTCCCTGATACTGGCTGGGGGTGGGGATCAGCACAGCCCCAGGGAGGATGGTAAGCAGTGTGCAGCTCCTGAGTGCCAGAAGTCTCACCACAGGCATGTGCCACCCCAAGCCTAGAAACACAGAGACCCAAACTTCTTTCCCACTGGTTGTGGGGCAGGGAGAAGGGCATGCACACACATTGCTAAAGCTACAAGAGGCAGCGCATAAGGACAGGGAGGTAACAGCCCATATGCCCCTGGGTGAGTGTCACAGCAGAATAGTGAGGCACCTCCCACTGTCAGCCCCACTCCAGTGGAAGCTTGCTTTGCAGGAGGAGCCCGGCAGGCTTCACAAGTGGGTGGGCACATGCTCATGCAATGTGCATTTGGGATGCTGAAGATGTGCTTCTGGTGTCTCCCCTTGTCACAATTGAAATTCAGGAGACACAGTGAGGATTGTTCTGTAACTGAATGAGATATGGACAAGTAGGTCGTGCATTTGGGGCTGATCTGGTTGCATTTAGGGGCAGAGTACCCTTTCCTGTGCCTGTATTCTCATCAGAAATGAGCTCTGAGAGTCCTGCCTCTGTCTCTCTGGATGTTTCCCTCCATTTTGAATATTGTTTAGTGTTACTCTATCTCAGGCCAGGAGAGATGCTTCTTGGGACTTGCGCTGTATTCTCTGTGCTGGGCAGTTTCTCAAGAAACTATTGGTAACTTGGCAAACCTCTCAAAGGCTGAAATATTTCTGTGGGCTCTATCATGATACCACTCCAAATTCCAGAGCTTTCTGGCCAAGCAAACACTTGAACTAGAGTTGTGTTTGTGTTCTGTAGCAAATCTGGTTCATTTGTAGGAAGTTCCATCTGTAATGGAACACAGAATCTGCTTCTTGGGCTAGCTGCCTCACATTACCTCATTGTAGGTCTGGCTGTGCTTAAGGCTGGTCCCTGCAAATATGTCTATTAAAGTAAGTAGAAAATAAACCATTTATTTAAATCATTTTTATACTGATTTACATTTCGGGGGGGGGGGATCTCTGTAGATTCTGCATAAAGCTTCAGATACGTTTATTTAAAAGTATAATCTTTATTTATGTACTTATTTAAATCATTTCTCTACCTCTACACGGTTCTAAAAAATATCCAAGTGGTTTTACAGCCTATCTTAAAACATCAAATAGAACATGACAAATTGGAAAAATATAAAATTTCAGAAGAAAATCAAATGCAATAAGATTCACATTTAAAGCAGCCTGATTAGCAGGTAAACAAAATATTCTCTTAACAAAAGAGTTACAAGGAGGCCTTTTTTTCAGCTGGAACTTGCTGGAACTCAGCTCCACCATCTCTCAGGTGAGCGCTGTTGCCATTCTAAGAGAACAAGGGAGGTCTTCATGGTGAGTTCCAGCACCTCTTTTTCTAGAAAAATAGCACTGGTTACAAGTAAGAATCAAATGCTAAAATGCAGTAAAAAAATCCACATATAAAGCATCATTGGCAACTAAATGAAATTTCTGAGACAATACTTTTCCCCCACAGTAACATCTCCCAAAGGCATCCTTATTAATCTTTTACATATAAAACTCATTCCCACCAACCACACCCAGAGCACAGCTAATCTCCAGCCAACCATTTGTCACAAGGCCAACATCTGACAACTATTTTCTTACTCTGTGTGAGTTTCTGCTGCATGCTGATTTTCAGAAAGGGGTGTAGCTCCCTTGCCTTCCGCTTCTCCTTGGGTGGGGCAAACTTTGCTGTGGGTCTCAGGATGAGTTTGCACCTGCATGCTCATCACATGACGAGAGCAGTATCACATGATGCCTATCAACTGATGCGTATGTATGTGAAGGGGCCACCATCACAGCTCAAACAGATCAAAACAGGCAAAACTTTTGTATCCCTTTGGACCTTTAATTTATTTTTAATGGAGGCAGGTTGCATATTCAGGTGTCATCTGCTACCTTTGCCTCAGGCATCTTAAGTTATCAGTTTGCACACTATTATCATTCTGAGCAGTTCTCCTTTAGTGAATCTCAACCATCGTGCCATTATGCTACTTCTCACAATTCCACACCAGGTGTAATCATGTGATGGGGCTTAAATTCATGTGGGAAGTCCTACTCAACATTGTGTGAACAGACTTCCTAGCTCAGGAGTAGCTAACCTGTGGCACCTCCAGATGTTGCTGGACTCCTAGTCCCAATGGCCCCAACCAGCATGGGGAATGGTCAGGGATGGTGGGAGATGTGGTCCAGCAATATCTGGAAAGCCACATGTTTCCCACCCCAGAGCCAACTCCCATTAGCATTCTGGCCACAGTAGACTTGGCTACCAAACTCTGCCGCTTTTTGCCCAATGAAGGTCAGACAAAGAGACCTGTTTTCCTTTGTTGAAGGCTTGGGGGCATGGGTTGTGGCACGGCATGGCGTTTCTTCCCTTCGGATGTGCTGTGGCTCAGTGGGTGCCTAACATGTGACATCTGGTCAGCCTGGTAACTCCCCCCCCCCCCGCACAGGTTCTCTCTTGCAGGGATGAGGAACCACTTCCTTTGCAAGGGAGGATGACTGCCTGCTTCTGCACTGGGCTGCGTACTGGGCTAACACACGCAACCGACAGCCCCTTCCTCACTTTGTAAATGGACTAAGGAAATGTCCTTGATCTTTTTGTTTTCCAGACCCCTCTTCCAGACACCGAATCAGCGTTAGTGCCTGGCCACAGCCTAAAGCAGGTAAATATCAAACAGCCGTCTTGACAGGGGCAAAGGAAGCACAGCCTAAAAGTGGGGGTGGTTACTCCCCCCCCCAACGGGCTAACAGGCTTGTGGTATGATGTGTTTCCTTTCACACAGGTCTGTGTATGTATTTCAGGGATGTGTGCAAGCATTAATTATTATTATTATTATTATTATTATTATTATTATTATTATTATTATTATAGATTTCCATCCCACCTTTCTGAGGTTTATGCCACATTCATGGGAGCTTTTGCACACTAAAATCACATTAGTACACGGTGGTGCAGCAAAAGCCTGAAAAGTATAAGAACCTCAAGGGGCAAGGTGTTACATGATGTAGGTGTAGCTGTAGAAAAGGCTTGTCTATCCCATGGAATTTGAAGCTACAAAACTCTATTTGCATTTTTTTATATTTAAAAAAGTTCCTAGTCCTCATGTTTGTGAAGATCACAACTGCCAGTTCCAGTTGCTGGAAAGCACAGGGGGTGAGAGGGCTCTGGGGCTCATCTTCTGCTCCCTGGCCTCCGACAGGCATCTAGCTGGCATCTGTGAGAACAGGATGCTGGACAAGATGGGCCAGCAGGCTATTCTTACGTTCTTATGACTGCGAAATCAGAAAGCCCTTTCTTCAAGTCTCAGTTCTGGACAAGGATCTGCCACGTGTCCCTAGGCAAACCACTCTCTCAGACTCAGTCCTGCCCCCACATATGAGGGAAGCTAACACTCACCTACTTCAGAAGGTGGTTGTGATTATTGAAACAAGGCCATGTTTGTGAAGTGCTGGGGGCAGTCAAAGGGGATATATATTGGAAGCCTGTGATCCGTGTCTGGCTGAGAGCCAATCATCGTAGCCAGGATGCAAGTTGGAAGAAAATCAGATTTTAAAACCAAATTGACAGAGGAGTTTAAAACGAACCTGTTTCCATGTATTCTCCCTTCAAAATAATCAGCTTTTAAAAGGAAGTTCTGTATTCAATGGAAACAAGAACAGGCCCATACTGATGATATCTTAGGACTGAACCTTTGAGCTTCTATGAAACAGTGAGTGGAAGGCTGAAAAGAACCAGAGACAAAAATATCTGACTTTGGAGGTCAAGTGTTTATAAATATGACACAATTGTTCATGCATATTTATTATTCTGCAAACGACAACTTATTCAACTATGCATAACATCCCTTTCCTCTCCTCCCTGCTTTCCCCCAAATCCAAAATTAGTTTTGGGCTTTCCAGATATTGAGTATCTGGAGACTGAGCCAGGAGGTTCGCTATCCCAGTGCCTTTGGCGGGACCCTGAGCGGGGAAGCCTGGCTAGCCCTGTCTCTCATCTTCTGCTGCCAAGCAAATACATTCCCATTTATGCAAAGCTTTGACTCACAGGTTGCCTTGTGAATATAGTGTAATTGGTTTTAACTGGTTGCATTCAGTGTTTTTTATTGTTTTATCTGTCTTTTCAATATTTTTCTTACTCTTGAGTGCTTCCCCAAATGAAGCAAAGACCATAATCACCAGGGAGAGGGCCTTTTTAGTAGTGGCACCCCAGTTATGGAGCAGCCTTCCCAGGGAGGCTCACTGGCTCCATCTTTGTGGTCTTTTCAGTGCCAGATGAAAGCCTTTCTGTTCACCCAGGCCTTTTAAATAACTATATGGCACAGGTCTCTCCATTTTAAAATTGGTGCTTTAACTTTGGTGGTTTTGAAAGTTTTGTCTTATTTTCTGAAAGCTACTATGATTTCTTCCTATCCTATCCTATCCTATCCTATCCTATCCCACCATCCTTCCAAAAAGCTGAAGGTGGCAGACATACTTCTCCTCCCCATTTCATCCTGTGAGGTGGGTTAGGCTGAGATACAGTGACTGGGCCAAGGTCACCCAGTGAGCTTCATGGCTGGGTGGGGATTTGAACCCTGGTCTCCCAGGTCCTTCTCCTGCACAGTAACCACTACGCCACTTGTAGTCCTCATGATTTTAACTTCAAGCCAGAGGGCATACTTACTGGGTATTATTGATATGGACTTTCCTAAAAGAATTAATGATATTTTTCTCTACGCAACAGTGGCAGCGAGGGTTCTTGTAGCTACAATGTGGAAAAGTGAAAAAGTTCTCTCAAGACAAGAGTGGGTCCAAAAAATGATTGACTATGCTGAATTAGATAGCCTATCTGAAAAATTAAAAAAACAAAGGAAAGAATTCATTTCAAAATGGGAAGTATTTAAAATATATTTGAAAATTAATAATACTGACTTAAAATCTGTAGCAGCATTTGAATAATTCCAGCAGTATTGTTCACTAGTTATATGATTTAACATATTTTGAAGTGATTTGAGATGACAGTAATAACATGTATTGGCAGCAAAGAATGGTAATTTGATTTATGGAGTAGATGGGAAGTCGGGTTTAAAAGAAGACACCATTACAGTTTATGGATTATGAAATTTATATTAATTTTCTATGTAAGGTGCGACTGATGGTATTCTCACTATGGTTTATTTTGTCCTTTTTGTTGTGTGTTGAGCAAAAACAAACCAACCAACCGCTATGCCACACGGGTGCTCTGTGTTGTGGAGCAGCATAGAAATGCCATGAATAAGGGGCAGGGGACCTTTTCATGCCAAGAGCCACATTCCCTTCTGGGCAACCTTCCAAGGGCCACATGCCAATGGTGCACAGAGCCAGAACCAAAGTGGGCAGAGCAATTAATGTGATTCCCCCCCTTCATGCAATAGAGAGGTTCCCCACCCATGCTGCAAATAAATAGGTGCATAAATACTTGTATTTAATTGTTCCTGCATTTGTTTTGTTGTGTTTGAAATGGTCACATTTGCCATCCTGGAACACTGGTTGGTGGAATGGCTGTCTGGTACAAATGTAGCAAGCAAGCAAGCTCTTGCCATATTCTTTCACAGGCTTCATCGAACAAAATTCAGAGAGCAGGGAGGCTCCTCTGTGCACATCTGGTCATCTTGTACCCGGACCTAATCCGCGATCACAAGCACCACCTCCGGCTTTACAGGTGTGCATATACCTGTCCCTCTTAGAAGGAGTCAGGGGCAGCTAGTGAGCTGCAGGGTCTGTGGGCATGCTGCTTCCTTTAGGGGCGGGGGGCTCTTGCGAGTGAACCAACTAGCTGCCCCTGAAATTTTTCCCAAAGTCAGTGTCAGTGTTCCCCCATCCCCAGTAAATGGTAGTGACTCTGCGGCTGGGAAGCTATTGCTGCAGTCCTGCCTTCTACAGCAGAAGGTTGCAGCTTCTAAAAGGATCAGTTAACAAGAGGCGAGAAATACCTTTCTCTGCCTGAGACCCTGGAGAGCCTCTGCCAGTCAGAGTAGACAACACCGTGCTGGCTGGACCAACCTAATGTCCCTATTCATCCTGTACTGAAAGCCCAGCTGGTCCTGGGATAGGGAACTTGGCCTTTCAGATATTGCTGGAGCACAACTCTGGTCATCCCTAACCATTGATCATGCTGGCTGGGGTTGATGGGACTTGGAGTCCGACAACATCTGGAGGCCTGCAGGTCCCCCATCCCTGAGTTAGTCGAGCAAACCCATTCCCAGAATGACCAGCTTTGGGAAACCATAAATAGGACGTGATGGCAATAGTTACAGGTAGGTAAGGAGGGCATTCTGCCTCTGAACTTGGAGGCTATACATGACTAAATTGCCACTGGAAAGACCCTTCCCCCCCCCCCCATGAATTGTCCTTAAAGACAGTGGCCAATGAGTTCCAGAAATTTTTGTCCTTTCCAGACAACCAAAAGATGAAACCCCCAAAACCAAGGAAAGGGGGAGGGGGAGCAGAGGGGAGATCTAGAGCTTTAAAACTGGAAATCCAATCTGAAGTTCAGAACTTGCTCATCTAGCTCTGCTGCAGATTGTGGGAATTCTTCCCATGAACTCTGTTTGGTGTCTCCCTTCCAGGCAGTGCTGTTCTGGGAAGGAGCTGGTGGATGCGCTGCTCAGCGCAGAGTTTTCTGTACAGACGCGCAGTCAGGCCCTTGGACTCTGCCAGGTGCTGGTGGACGAAGGAGTCTTGGCTCATGGTGAGACAACCAGAGGAAAGAAGGGGGGCCATAACAGTCTCAGGATCCCGCTGCTCGTTAGGCACTGCTCACAATGCTACTTAACCAAGCCGGTCCATGTCAGAGCACTTTTGTTTTTTGCCCTGCTGTTTCCCCCAGCAAAACCCAATCTGAACTGCTGAATCGACACAAACAGCAGTTTGGGTTTTCTGCAGATTGCTCTTTGCTCCGATTCAGCAGAAGAGAGCAGGGAAAGCCTTGGGGGGCACCGAATTTTGGCATTGCACAGGGCACTGCTGATATTTGAGACCCCAAGGTCTGCCACTGGAGAAGGGGGCTGGATTGGGTGCTCTCCAAGGACCCCTCACCCTCTGTTTCTTTGTGTGCCCACTGGTCTTACCCAGCAGCTGTAATGCCACTTTGCACTCCTTCACTGTCCAGATAGCTGCCTGTCACAGGGAGAAAGGGAAAGCTATAAGAGGCGACGCAACTGGGAGCTGATATGTTGGCAGGGGGCTCTTCACATCTTCTGTTGGCTTCTTCTAAGGGCAGGGAAGCTGTGACCTTCCAGTAGCTGATGACTACAGCTCCCATCAGCCCCAGCCAACATAGCCAGCAATCAGGGGTGATGGGAGGTATCGTCCAATAGTTCCCGGAGGAGCACAGGTTCCCTCCCCATCCCCTTGTGCTCTCTTACTCTCATCCTGCTTTCACCCGCCTTCCCTGTGCAGTGCGACAGGAGAGCTATTTCCAGGATCGCGACACCCAGTTCTTCCGCTTCGTGGCCCTGGAGCCAAGCGCTGAAGACCGGGATGGGGAGGAGCTCCTGGAGGCACTGGCATTGCTCACCCAACTGGGCCCTACCGCCTTGCTCACCACCATCTTGCACAAACCGTGAGTGTGAGGACTGAGCTACAGTGTGGCAGGCAGGGAGGAAATGTGGAAGGTTTAAGGCTTTGCTGCTGATAGAACAGCAAAGCCATTTCTGTTTATTAGTGAACGAAAGTGCAGGTGGATAGATGATAGATAGAAAGAAATGTATATATTGTTTCCTTGATTATTTTATTCATTCGCTTTATTTAAATCCTGCCTTTCTAGGGACTCATCCACACTTTTGCTTGACCTGTATTTTGATGCTGTTCTTTGCTGATTAATTCCCCTGGGTCTGAGAGCTTTTCTCGTTGTTCGCAGTTATGCTTTACAAAAATCTGATATTACGTGCTGAATTGACGCAGGGTTAAGGAAAATCTCTCTTTGGATTTTATGCACATCTGATAAGATCTGATTCAGCAAGTGATTGGCCCCTGTGAGAACAGGATCCTGGATTACATAGCCCACTGGCCTGTTCTAGCAGGCTCTTCCTAACTTTAAAAGTGAATTTCTCAACCTCATGATTGTAGCCAAGCTGCCTGGCGTCTGGCCCTCGTGCCAGAGGATATGATGGAGGTTAAGGACGCCCTGTTGCTGCATTGGTAGTTTGCTCTCTTCCTTGTCCTTCCCCATGATCAGAAGAAACAAGGAGGTTTATGCCATGAATTCACATCCTTCGCTTTGAAGGAGCCAGGGTAATGCACACTGTCTTGGGGATGAGGATGCGGTGGTGGTGAGTGCTGTAAAGCGACAGGAGAACCTGACATATGTGTGCCTTACCTGGACACTCTCCTCCAGCCCTGGCCAGCGCACAGATGAGGAGCTTGCACTGATCTTTGAGGAGCTGCTGCACATCAAAGCTGTCGCCCATCTCTCCAGTTCTGTAAGTAACGGTCAGATTCTGCCTCATTTGGCCCATCTTTAATTTGAATGCCATGAGTAATGGATGGCTAGGAAGGGAAACCAATGGGATGGCCAAACAAATCCCCCCCCGCCGCCATTAGCTGTTCCATTTGATAGGATGAACCTATCTAGCAGATTTGTCCTATTTCCACCTGGTTGCTTCCATTCATTTGTCAGTCACTTCAAACCTGCCCACCTGCTGCCTGAGCCTGCGTCAGACTGGATCCATCTCCTATACAGATGTAGGGGGTGAAAATTCATGCACATTAGGAGGGGGGGGGGTGTTTGCTGTTCACTCTACCTATCTTACACTAGATGTAAAGAATTTATGATGCTACTTTTAGAATGGGCACCTGTCAAGTTTTCTAAATACTTCAGTCTGCTTGTTTTCTCTGCTCACATATTTCCAACACACACACACACACACACACACACACACACACAGAGCCATTGCATCAAGAGTCCCCTTTTCTTCAGTTCTGAACTCAGTATGCTTGAGTGACTTAATGGACTGTATTTGATGGGTGATTTAGAGGAGGAGAGCTGTGTCAATCTGAACATGCAAAGCAGTCTAAGCACAGTCCAGAAATCAAAAACGAAAGAATGGCAGCTGGCTGTTAAGTCCACAAATAAGATTAGGTGGTGAGCAGTTCACCACCACCAGGGGTTTCTGGTAACCAGAACTTTGTCATCCAGCATTATTAGCAAAATTTGACAAATATAGCACCATATGCTGATGTTAAGAAATATGCATCACGACATTTTTTTTGTTGACTATAATTTAGTATACATAAATGAGCTTCTAGGTGGACTTCTCTTTAAGAACCACCAAGATTACGGAGGAGTATAGCTATTAACTAGTATGAATAGTATGTAGTAATCAGAACTGTGCTGACCCAGGTGTGGATGTTCCCTCCCCAGAAGCTTTTATGCATGTGTACCTTCTATGAACTTGCTTCCTGCTTGGCCAACCAGTGGCGGAGCTTCATGCTCTGGCACCGGGGGGGGGGGCTGGCGTGCATCCTGGGGGCATGGCACACTGCCTGCGGGGGCATGGCGCCCAGCATGGGGGGGGGCAGCCGCAATGCAACCCCACCAGGATCATGCTGTCGGGGGTGGTGCACTCCCCCCCTTCCTCTGCCAGTGTGGCCAACACCTTTAATCACCAAAGTTATGTTCTGCCTCGGCTCTTTGTGCAAGTGGTTTTCTAGGGCAAGCTCATTGCTTGTCTCCCTCCTGCCACAGGTGAAGAGGGAACTGGCTGCTGTCCTGCTGTTCGAATCCCATGCAAAGGCTGGAACTGTGTGTGAGTAACTGGCTGGCAATGGTTTAGTCACTTTCAGCCTAGCTCTTCTCTTGACTTCCTGCAAGCATGCCCATAGCTCAGTCTGAGGGCCATGGTCTCATCTCAGTGACCTTCTTGGGGCCACATGGCAGCGGTGGGTGGTGCCCGAGGCAAAAGTGGTCAGAGCAAGGAATGTCAGATTTACCTTTGTGCAAAGAGCTATTTTCTACACACACACTTTTCTGCCTTCCACCCAGCTATCAATGTGGATCATCAGAGTTGAAGGACACATTTCAACCAGGCAAACACTATCAAGGAGCAGTATCTTGCAGCCACTATAAGATGGCTTGTTTATTTATTTCACAATATTTATACACTTCTTGATTGTAGTTAAACCTCAGCACAGTTTACAAAAAAGAGCAAAACAATAAAATTATCAGTGAAAAGCAACAATTTAAAACCTCCAAAAAATAATTAAAACCAACGATAAGCTAAATACCAAATTAAGATATGTCAGCATTCTGCCTGTCTTGATTGGCTTGCCTGTCAAGGCACTGAAAAAGAGTCCAGTGAAGGCTCCTGCCTGCTGTCATTAGGCAGGGAGTTCCAAAATGGGATGCTGCCACACTAAGGCATCAATTCCTTACAAATGTGGATTGAGTATTAATTATGTGGCACCTGTAACAGTACCAGTTCTGCAGATGGAAGCAGTTGAGTGGGTGTTCAGGGGGGCAAGACGATCGCATAGGTAAACTGGTCCATGCTGTTAAGGGCTTTATATAGTAATAATAACACTTTGAACTTTGAGTAGAAGTTTTATATCCAGATCAGGCGCAAGGAAAGTCCCACAGAGAGTGCATTGCAGTAGTCTTTGGAATGGGGATGGGTCTTGTGTGTTGTTGCTGTGCCATCATCCCAGTGACTTTTGAGAGGGTCAAAAGTGACACACAGCAATCTTCTACCCTGTGCAATTCAGAAGGAAAACTTCCTATCTATTTATCTTCCTCCTTTCCAATTCCCTGTGGCAGCTCTTTTGAAGGCTCCCTTGAGAACCTGTTCTTCTTGCTTTGCCCGCTTGTTCCTGTGCCCCCCACCCCACCCTAGCCCAAGCTGATCATTTCCTCCTTTGCCTCTAACATGTTGCCTGTGCTTCTTTCCCTGCCCTGCTGTGACGACCAGATGTTTCAGACTATAATTCCCATTGGCTCCAGTCAGCATGGCCATTCTGGCTGGGGCAGATAGGAGTTGTAGTCCCAAGCACATTGGGGAAGGCTGGTCTGTGCCCCTGGGCACTCATTTTGCATGTGTCTCAAAGCATAAGTCCCATAGCACTGATGCGAAGGATTTTCCCCCTCCAGTGTTCAGCCAAGGGGACAAGGGCACCTCCTGGTACATCATCTGGAAGGGATCAGTCAACGTTGTCACACATGACAAGGTTTGTATGTTTAATCTCTGTAGACTTCACATGGAAAGGGTCAGCTTGGGGTTAAGTTTGGTGTGTGTGTAGGAAATTTTATATCCACATCTGGACTAAGAGAAATCTATTTACGTAGATGTTTCTTGTCATATATTGATGCTTTTAGATCAGATTACATTTGTATACAATATAATGTACTTGTTTGTCCCAAAGTTTCACGGTAGTATGAACACCTTGCTTGTCATATTTAATATGCTGATCCGGCTCTCCCTCTGGTGTTCTTTTGAAAAATAACTCAGTCAGTCAACATACCTTTGGGGGAGGACTGTGGTTCATATATCTACATATATACATACATAATTTTATTTCATCATCATCATAGACTTTTATTGCGCTAGCCATAGGCCATGGCATCATTCAGAAAAATAACAAAAGGAAAAACAGCAATAACCATAAAATCGTCAGACACTACACATAAACCACGGTCACAACTACTATGATTGTTTGTTGCATAAAATGGAATAGCAGAAGATTCTCTAGTAAAATGTGCCAAATTAAATATCCGAATCCCCTTTGCAGTTGACTGCTATTTTATCTAGTTCCTTCCTCCTGATCTTCTTAGCTGCCAACACAGAGAGTGCTACTTTACAAGTTACAAAGTCACATAATTTTATTTGTATGCCACCTTTCCATGGTTGAAACCATTCTCAAGGCAGCTTGAAACATGGAGAAAAATATGTAACCACAAACATATCAAAAATGGTCATAAACAACAAATAAAACATCCAAAAGTACACAGCCAAGTAGAAATGAATTCCACATAAATCGTAAGATCTAAAATAAAAAACATCAGTAACAGCAACAATCCCCATCCCCACCCCCACTGCCCAAACCCCCCAAACAATGCCCAGCCTATGAGTCAGCAGCCTCAGCTTTAGCGAGACTGCATGCGTTGCACCCCAAAAGTCCCGAGTTGAGTCTGGAAAGGACACCTGCATGAAACCCTGAAGAGCCCCTGCCCACCAGGAGTGGCTGCCCTGAGACGTAGATGCTTTGCCAGTCAGAGAACAAAAATAAGCCTACTGCGAGGGGTGGTGGTGACAGCAGCGAGGGGAGGGAAAATAAGGGAGAATTGGTGAGTGGCCTTGGTATTCAGTTGCCCTCAGCAGGGTCCCCCGTATTTGCCATGGAAATGTCCCTTGGAGCAGTAACGGACGTGGCGCACTCACTTTTCAGGGCTTAGTGTCCACTCTGCACGAGGGTGATGACTTTGGGCAGCTGGCGCTGGTGAATGATGCCCCCCGTGCAGCCACCATCATCCTCCGTGAAGACAGCTGCCACTTTCTGCGTGTGGACAAACGGGACTTCAATCGCATCCTCAAGGTGGGCCAGGAGTTGGGTCACACATGGAGGCTGGGGTCCTTCCATTCTCTGACAGTTTTCAGTGCTCAATAGTTTGCCCTGGGAAGGAATTTTGTCTCAAATGTAAGGAATTTGAGGGCATTAAGGGATCAGGAGGCAGCAATAAATGAAGTTACCAGCAGTTTCTCCAGGACTTCTGCCACACGTCTGTGCCTGAATGTTCTCCTTTCCTCTGTACACTAAGCTCCTTGCTTTGAAGTCCCTACATCCCACCTGCAAAGCCTGGTTGTTTATTATCCTGTCCTTTCCAGAAGCAGCCTTGCTTTCCCTTAGGCACCTGAGCAGGGATCCATTGTGAAGGGCAGGTTGCAAATGACCAGTCACTCTGTTTCAACTGGGCATTTGCCCATTCCTGGCTGGTCTTCCTCCGCATGCTTCCATTTTATCAGTGTAATGCAAAAATGTATGCATATAGGAATAGTCTGCAAAGCCTTCTTTTAATTGTGTCCAGCTGTGAAGCAAGCTGACTCCCCCTATTCATTCACCCAGACTGAAAAGTAAGCTTCAGATATGATTTACTTACACGAGGTCTTGCATTGGTTCTCAGCTACAGCAGCAGTAAAAACTATGCAGGTAAAATACTTACCGTATTTTTTGCTCTATAAGACTCACTTTTTCCCTCCTAAAAAGTAAGGGGAAATGTGTGTGCGTCTTATGGAGCGAATGCAGGCTGCGCAGCTATCCCAGAAGCCAGAACAGCAAGAGGGATTGCTGCTTTCACTGCGTAGCAATCCATCTTGCTGTTCTGGCTTCTGAGATTCAGAATTTTTTTTTCTTTTTTTCCTCCTCCAAAAACTAGGTGTATCTTGTGGTCTGGTGCGTCTTATAGAGTGAAAAACATGGTATATTTACAGTAAAAACAGCTTCAGACGTATGCCTGTTACTGGAACAAGCAGAGGGCATGTCTGCCCTCATGACTTGACGAAGGAAGAGAGAGAGAGGAGGAAAGAGGAAATTCTGTATGTTCCTTGTCCCCCAGGAGAGGAGGGGGAAATAACATCACACAGAGCCCCCTCTACCCATTACATTTCCATGGTCTGAGTCTTTGCCTATCAGCAATACAGCTCTGTGGTTATTTGCCCCTCAACTTACTAACTAGCAAGAATATGCATTGTTGGATTTGACTGCAATCTCTCACAGCAGATATAGCATAGAACTAGAATTCTAGGCCTCTTTCCCTGCTTTACACCATTATGAAATTAGTTGTGTGGCAGAGTGAGCAGACTGGGCTGAGCACTTTGACTTCAGGTGGAGGAGCTGCACGAGGCTAGTATCTTGATGTGATACCCAACATGGAATTCAGAAGTGTACAACTCACTGATTTTCTGCCCTAAAGGAGGCCCATTAGGATAGCATCTGAGGATGTCATTGGCCTAGGGCCAATGGCTGTTGTCCAGCTCCAGTGTAGATGCGCCCGAAGCATGGCAATGCAACCCAGTTCACTAGCTTCTGCTTTCCTGTCTAGGATGTTGAAGCCAACACTCTGCGGCTGAAGGAACATGGTAAGGTGGTGCTTGTTCTGGAGAAGAATTTGCAAGGCAGCAGCTCCAGTCACCTTCCTGGGACTCCAGGGAGCAGTAGGTACTGCGGTCTGGCCCCCTTCGCTTCCCTGCTCCCTCCTAGAGGCAGAAGTAGCTTCTGTCTGATGCACCCACAAGCTCTTTCTGCTTGTTTTTCTTGCCTTCCCCACAAAACAGGGCTGGGGGTACTTCCTGCTCTTGGAAGTGCTTTGCAGGCAGCTGCAGAAGCAGCTCATCCGACTGCCATGGTGCTTTTTCTAGAGGATCTTAATGTAGCATTGCTGTTGGATTCCACATGAAATACAATCAGAGAGAACATTTGGAGTTTTCCTGATGCCAAAACATTGGGGCTCCCCACTCCCCCCACAGGAAGATGTATTTAAATTTCCATCTGCTTCTGTAAGATCCACTGGGCAAGTATGGTAGTTGTCGATAGTGTAGTTCTTCTGCATGCTTCTTTGCTCATGTGCAACCTTAAGACTACAAAATATACGATACTGTACAACTGTGGGCACAAAATATGGACAGGAGATCATCACTCATTGTTTGTGTGGCAATTCTAGACTACAAAACCTATTATGTAATGTGTTTGTGAGAAAAATATTCATATGCCAAACCTGGGTTGTTGTTTCCCCCCAAAATCAGCTAATGATATGGGAAGGGGGGGCATTTACTGCTTAGGTGCATCGCTTGCTTCTGGTTTCCACCTCATTGTCATGCTATCTGAGAAGTTCATGCTTTCCTCTCCTGTTCAGGTACTCAGTGATGTCTGGGACCCCTGAAAAAATACTTGATTATCTGCTGGAAACCATGCGTCCAGACTCTACGCTCTCTGACCCCATAGGTAAGTCGAGGGCCACTTAAAGAGAAGGGTTAGTTAATACACCGGAGAAAACCCCATGCCAGTCCTTGGTTCATGGGCCACTTTAGAGCTAAGAACTGGGGGAAGAAGTTTGAACAGAGGGACATCTACACAGGCACATTCCTTTGTATTTGTGGAGTTGTCGTCTCCCTTGAAGTGTACAGGGCAATTGTGTACACTGGAAGAATGCGCATGGGACTATTTGTCAGGTTACAGGCATTTAAATGCAGATCATCTAGCCCTTGTAATAATGTTTCACCATGCTTCTCTGCCATCTCTGTAGACACCTTCCTTGGAGATTTCCTTCTGACACATAATGTGTTCATGCCAACACCACAGCTGTGCAGAGCTCTGCTCCAACAATATCCTTTGTGGTTTGTTTCTCTGCTGGATCCTACAGCCCTAGTCAGCAAGCAGTTCTGTTTGGAAGGCCACTTTAGAGGCCCAGTTTGGTGGGCTGCTGGCAAGCTGTTCCCTGTGCATGCCTGCTAAATAGCAGTGTTGGGAAGGAGACTTTGGGGGCCAGATTTGGCCCAGGGTCTGCTAGCTGCTCATCCTTGCACTAGAGAGATCCCAGATGTATGCTCCATACATCTCTAGTGTCCCAGGTTAAGAAGGAAAGTGGCTTTGTCTGAACAGCATACATTTTAATCAGGGCTGTAAATTCTAGTTGATTAATTGGCTAGGTTAACCAATTAATAAACTTTAGTTTGACTAAAAGGGCATCTCAGATTAAGGGAGCAAAAGTTGTAAATCATGACTAATTTGCCTCATTGATTTAAGCTTTAAGCAGCAGCTGGTGGCTGGGTTTAGCTGCCATTTTTAGGACTCTGACCAGAGGGCACTTAGCCTAAGACCCCCTAAAACCTAGAGCCGGGCCTGGTCCATGGGGGCCACCTGGCATACGGCTGTGTTTCTCTGTCTCCTTGACTGCTGTTCACCTTTCATTCGGAACCGTCGGAGGGCACCGAACAGGACAAAGCTGCCTACATCCTGGGCAAAAGGCAGAAGATCCTGTGGCTGGTGAACCAGTGGGTGTTGCTCTATGGGCGCCTGCTGCAGGCAGAATCCAGCTCTGTGGCCTTCTTGCAGGTAACAGGATGGGTGCAGGGAGCAGTGCTAGAGGTGCAACACAAAGAGAGGATGAGAAAAGTCGACTTGGGTTGGTGGGAGGCTGTTGCTTGCTTGGCATGAGATTGCATCTGCAGGAGGCTGCTCTGCTCCTTCTTGCTCTGTAGCAACCAGCCTGGCTGCTTCTGCTCATCAGCTCTGGCCGTTCTCTTGCAGAGCCTGTCTGAGTGTGCAACCCAGGATGCTCGTCTGGGCCCCCTGCTTAGGGAACAGATGCAGGATCGCCGGAGGAACCGAGTGTGAGTCTTCTCCTCTGCCCCAGTTTGTGTTTGCGAGGATCTGGGTATGTGCGGGGAAGATGAGGCAAAAAAGAATGGCAAAATACCTGGTTTCCTCAGGGCAAGTCTTAATGTCTGTAATGTGATTTGATATGTTATGATATGTGTATCAAAATACACATGTGGATGATTACAGGGTTACCTTATTTCCTGATTTAGGAAGCATATTAGAGCAGCCTTCAGATGTGCAGCTACTCAGTCAATCAGACCAAAGTTGGTCTGTAAGAGCTCTTCTTACCTGGTAGGTGCTCACCCCATCGGGTGATTGATGGTGGTTTCGGAAGACTCTGTGATGACACGAACACACCTGAAGGTTACTCTGACCTTCTGAGAGGCTCACTTCTGCAGACGCTTTGCCCTTCCATCTCAGTGTGGGGAGAGGTCTACTAATCACAACGATGGCTATGTTTGACCTCCAGTACAACTCAGTGCCAGCCTCTGGGAACAAGAAGCAGGAGAGGCGTATTGTGTTCGAGTCCTGCTTGTGGGCTTCTCAGCAGCATCTGTGTGGCCACTTTGAGAACTGGAGGCTGGACTAGATGAGCTTTGGTCTGACCCAGCAGGTGTCTTTTGTTCTGAGAGGTGAAGGGGAGAAGCAAGGTCAGATAAAATATGGACAAAATGTCTTCCTTAACCCCCACCCCACCCCCACTAGGTGAGTTATTTTAAATGGGTGGGGAAGGTCTGCTGTTTGGTTGCACCTGGGGGGCCTCGATATCTTACTGGTCTCTTTCATTGCTGTAACTGAGCGGTTGCTGCTTTGCTACAGAGTCTGTTTCTCGCACTTCCTGCAAATGCAGCCTGCAAGAGCTGAGCCAACATGAATAGCTGTTGAGATCTGATAATATTCCCTCTTTGTTTTTTGTTTTTTAAAAATTTATTCGATTTTACATTTAACATTTGCATTCACATGTTCAAATAGGATTCTCTGAATCCCTATACTTCCCTCCCCCTCATGGGTTCCATAGTTATTCTTTTCCAACTGCATCGCATAATGTTCTCCATATCTCCTTAAAACTCAGCTGTTACCATAGTTCTTGTTACATTGCAAGTGTTTTTAAAATCCTGCCAATGTTTTTAATTGTTTACAGTGTTATTTTTATTAAATTTATTATCTTCCTGGTTTCTGATCTTCCCGGTCATTTTCGCCATTTTGGCATAGCCCATCATCTTTGTTAGCCATTCTTCTCTGGTAGGTACTTTATCTTCCTTCCATCTCTGGGCCAGCAGTATCCGCGCAGCTGTCGTAGCATACATAAATAGTCTTTTCTGCTCCTTTGGTATTTCTGGACCTAAAATTCCTGGTGAAAAAAGCTTCTGTTTTTTTCACAAAAGTTATTTAAAACATTTTTTTCAACTCATTAGAAATCATTTCCCAGTATGCTTTTGTCATTTTGCACATCTATCACATATGGTAGAATTAGTTACAGATAGGTAGCCGTGTTGGTCTGCCATAGTCAAAACAAAAAAAATTCCTTCCAGTAGCACCTTAAAGACCAACTAAGTTAGTTCTTGGACCAACTTAGTTGGTCTTTAAGGTGCTACTGGAAGGAATTTTTTTTGTTTTGAATATGGTAGAATGTGCCTTCTTTCTCTTTACACTTCCAACAAATATTTGTAGCAATTCTATACATTTTTGCTAATTTAGTAGGAGTTAGGTGCTAATGGTACATCATTTTCCTATAATTTTCCTTCAACATACAACATGCTGTAAATTTTAGATCTCCCCTCCATAACTTTTCCCATGATGAAAATTGTATATTATGTCCAATATCCTTTGCCCATTGTATCATTACTGATTTAACTTCTTCATCTTTAGTATGCCATTCTAACAACAGTTTATACATTTTTGAAAGTAATTTCTCATTGTTTTCCAGTAAGTCTTTTTCAAACGTTGAAATTTCCTTACTAAGACCATTTCTTTTACCCTTCATAAATACAACATTTAATTGGTGATACTGCAACCAGTTACTAAATGTCTTATATCCTCAATTTTTCTCATTTTAAAGTGATCTTCTACTTCCATTAACAGCTCTTTATAAGTTGCCCATTCACTTCTTGCATTTACTTTTTTCAAGGATATCGCTTCTAGTGGGGAGAGCCACCAAGGTGTTTTCTGTTCCAATGGGTTTTTGTATTCCTCCCATACTACATAAATCGATTTTCTTACCTAGTGGTTTAGGAAACCTTTATGCACTTTTGTCTTTTCATACCATAGATATGCATGCCAACCAAATCTTTATCATGGCCTTCTAAATCTAGAATATCCACATTCTTTTAAGTTATCCACTCCTGAAGCCAGCAAAGACAGGACACCTCATAATATAATCTCAGGGAGAAGCCACGTCTTTCCTTAATACCAGTTAGCAAATTATATTTAATCCTTGGTTTCTTCCCCTGCCAAATAAATTTAGAAATATCTTTTTGCCATTGCTTGAAGTGTCCTGCTCCACTGATTATGGGAACTGATTGAAATAAAAATAGCATTCTTGGCAATACATGCATTTTTATTACTGATAACCTTCCCCATACCCCCAAATTTTTCTTTATTTCTTTCCAAGTGGATGTATAGTTGTTGTTGAAAATATTTATATTACAGTCATACCTCGAGTTGAATGCGCTTCGGGTTGAGTGCGTTTGAGTTGCGCTCCGCGGCAACCCCGGAAGTAACGGAGTGCGTTACTTCCGGGTTTCACCGCTTGCGCAGACGCTCAAAATGACGTCACACGCATGTGTGGAAGTGGCGAAACGCAACCCGTGCATGTGCAGACGTGCCGTCGCATCTTGCGTTCTGTTCAGGATGCGAATGGGGCTCCGGAACGGATCCCGTTCGCATCCCGAGGTACCACTGTATTTGTCATCAACCATACCCCTAAATATTTTACATTTTTTAAATTAACAGTTCTGTTTTTTGTTGTAAATCTTTTTTGTATTGTTCTGTCACATTTTTTACCAACATTTTCATTTTGTTTTTATTTAACTTTAAACCTGCTACTTGGCCAAACTCAGAAATTCTAAGACCCTTGGTATACTTAACATCGGATCTTCTACTGTTATCACAAGGTCATCCGCAAATGCTTTCAGTTTATATGCTTTGCACCCAACTGTTATTATACCTTTTATTCCTTCATCTGATCTTATACATCTCGCCAGGGTTTCCAAACCTAGAATAAACAGTAATGGTGACGGGGTCCCTCTTTCCTCTTTGGACAGGTTAGAAAATGGCAGCAACTGTGGATCTCCGAAGCTTCAGGTAAAGTACAAGTCCTTTGCCAGAGAATCAACAGTTCTTCGCTAAAGGGAGCTGCAGTTGCATCAACGCACAGCAGACAAACATGCTTAATTATTTCATTTGAAAAGGCGGCTCCCTTCCCTCCACTAATTTGAAATATTTTTGTCAGAAATAAAGCAGAACTCAAGTTAGGCGACACTCAAGAAAAGACAGTGGACAGGCAAGAATCATGTTATTCCATTCCATGGCACCAGGGGCAGGAGCAGAGGAATTATCCAAAACTCTCCTCTTTTCCATTTTAGGCAACTTGCTTGGTTATGTATAGAAATAATGAGGTCTAGAAATGTGAAAATAAAATCTAGGATGGAGCCATCTCATTTCCCCAGCCTAATAAAAAGCAAGATCCAAAAATTCACAGCCTTGCATGTCAGATGGATTCTGGTCTCTATGTAGCCATCAAATAGGGCCTGTTTGCTTCACCCTCAAGGTTTGGGCTAGCTCCATAGTTGGTAAGCATGTGCCACACCCAAGGAGTGACAGTTCGTCACATCTCTGAGTTTGTGTAACTCAGAGATGCACATCTCTGAGTTTGTGTTTGAGGCAAGCACAGATAACCCCAAATTTCTTCACCAAGGCATCTTGCCAAGACGGAGAGGGCAGAGACCTCTGGCTGTTCTGTGGCTGGAATGGAGCCTCCTGTACAAAGGCAAGCGCCACACCCCATGTGCTGCCCACTTTTGATTCTGCCCCCTTCACCAGGGGAATGTGCCCCTCCCTTCAAGCATTGCTCATTCAGGGCAAGCGACTCTCTGACGGAAAAAGATTTCCTACTCTCCAGGTTATTGCTGGTAGGTTTTAGCCTTATTTACAGGCCTGGGCCTGAAGATGCCTCTGGGTGGAAGAGAATCCCATTGCACCTTCATGCATCCTTCTGTCTTTCCGTCACCCCCAGGTGCGAAGTGCAGTGGACTGGTTTGCCAGCCAGGAGGAACCCTTTCTGAACAGCAGCTACACTATCCGAGCCCAGGACAAAGGTAATTTAGCGTTGCTTCCTTGCTCACTCGGTCGCTCGCCAAGCCAGCCTGCCCTTTGCTTTGCCCTTTCGTCTGGACAGTTCTCAGAATGCCAGGATGCCCCAGCCAACATGGGATATATATCCAGCCCCCAAGGTGGCTACAGTAACATGGCTGGAGAGTTCCAATTGGCTGAATTTATTTTATTTTTATTTATTAAGTTTATATTCTGCCCTTCATCACATATGTCCACATAGGTGATGCAGTCCTGCTATAATTGGCATTACTGATGATTGAACTTAGAATCATAGAATCATAGAAACTTGAAAGCTTCTGTGAGCAAAGTGTACAAAGCTTTAGCTCCTGCATTAAAGCTGCTGTCCCCTCCTTTTTCGTCTCTTTCCCCGCTTCTCCTATATAGTCCCGTATGACATATACAGGCCAGACTACTCCTGCCTCACGACGGTGCTTCGGGTGAATGCTTCAGTCCAGGAAGTGCTCACATCCCTGGCAGACTGTCCTGGTTGGAGCAAAGACTGGGTCCTGGTCAAGATCAATTCTGTGGGAGGTGAGTGAGCCTCTCATGATTCCCTCTGAGAACATACATGGTCTCTGGTGGCAGCCCAGTATTGCATGGTGATGCGGATGATATGGATCCACTTGCAGCCCCCACAATGTGCATGATTTCAGCAGCCCTTTCTCAAGGATGAAACAGACGTAACCTGTTTTGCAGCACTGGGAAAGCATTCTTGCTGTGTTTAATCCAGAGGTGCTTTTGTGTCCCATGTTGAACTGTGAAGAAAGTGGTTCTTCAGGCTTACAGCAGAACTGTGTGCATAGAAGGGGCCAGCTCTGTCATTAGGCAGGGTGAGGCAGCTGATTCAGGCTGCAGATTGTGGAGGGCTGCTGCCCCCATTCCGAGCTGCTGCCCCTGTGTTTGTAGTGCTTACCTGTTGCTGGTCTGGGTTTGTAGTGCTTACCTGTTGCTGGCTGTCTCCACTTCACCACCTTCTCACCTTTTCCAGAAGTGCCAGAGATGGGGAAAGAGCCCTGTTTAAATGAGCAGGCAAAGAAGCAGCCAGCCCACTGGGAGGCCATGCTGAATTTATCAGCTTTCAAATTCCCAAAATGAAGAGGACTAAGAACTTGTAACATGACTTGGGCGTTCAAGATATTTTGGTTAAATTAACATAATTTAGTTTGACCTGCTAAGTAAAATGTGTGAAATTGCCTAGAAATCATTAAAAATGATTGCCAACTACTTGTAGTCATATTATATATTAATATTATTTATTTATTATTGTTATTACTTAGCATTACCTGATATTTTCAGAAGGTGAAATTTAAAATTCTTTGCTTTTCTGAAAACAGCCTATGTGCTTTTTCATCAAACATAGACTTACCAATCACAAAAATAATAGCATATTTGAATCCATCACACCCAAAAACATGTTTTTAAGATCCCTCACGGAAGAAATTTGCAAAAATTAAGCTTCACCTCCTAAAATGACACACCTTGCCAGCCCACACCATAGGGGGTTTTGTGTGTGTATCCCTCCAGACATGATTGATTTCTGTACCTCTTTTAATTTCTGCTTATACTCAGAGAGAAAAGACTCCAGGGAAGTACTGAATGATAGGAATTTTATGAATGTGACTCTACGGGGCCACAGGACTGCTGTGGTCTAGCTTTGGATTTGGGGATGCAGAAAACTGCCCTGTCTTGCCTTAGTGACTGGCCTCCCCTCGTGGACTGATTTCAGGGTTATTGATTGCTTTTTCACTAGAACCCCAAGATCAACCAGCCAGAGCCAGGTGCAAAAGACATGTAGCTGGAATTAAAGAACAAGGTGCTTCTGACTACATTCTGAGCCTTGGAATTTCTTTGCAGTGCCAGAAATAAGCTGAGCTAATAGTCCTGCCATGCAAAGTCCACCCCGGTTAGCTTTCTGCATCAGTTTAGGTGTTTTGTTCTTGCATTGTTGAATTGGGAGTTGGAACTCATGGCTGATATGTTACAAATCACTCTGAGGTTTACCCGTAATGGCTCAGGACCAATAAACTGTTTAGGGAAGTTTTTAATGTTTGATGTTTTATCGTGTTTTTAATATTCTGTTGGGAACCGCCCAGAGTGGCTGGGGAAACCCAGCCAGATGGGCAGGGTATGTATGTATGTACGTATGTATGTACCGGTATGTATGTTTGTTTATTTTCTCTTCTGCTCACACCTAGATTTGTCAGTTAGGCTTGGAAATAAGGGTACCTTGAGCAATACTGCTCCCTTGTGGCAATTTGGGGCACTGCCATGTCTCTTGTTCCTTCTTTCTGGCAGATAAAGAGGTCTTGCCCTTGGAGGCCTTTGGTGTGTTTACATCCCTGGGGCTGAACGAGAGACTCTTTGCTGCCACTGTCCAGGAGCTTCACAGCTTGGTGAGTGTGTTTTCCCTGCAGATTCTTGCAAAGCTCTCACTTTAATTCTCTGGCTCAACCCCCTGGACACAAGTGGTAAAATTATCTTCTGCACAATCCCCATGGATGTAACCATCTGACAAAAGGAAGCACGCTTGAATTCTCTGCTGCTCATCAGCTGGTGAATGGTGGGTTAAATCCTGCTTTTTTGGCTATGCACCCCTGTTCGCAGCAGGGGAACTGGCACTCATAGACAAAGTGAGCAGTAAGGAGGTTAAATCCTTCTGCTTTGGCTCAGCACATCAGTTTCCTGTGGGAAGGAGGTGGGTGCCACTGCTGCAGACTTGGTGCACTCACCAGCTGATGCCACTCACCCACCAGAGTGGCATCAGCTAAACTTCAAACAACTCAGGATCATAATACCTCTTGGACCCCCTCTCTCCATCTTAACCAACCTGGATCAACCTTGGGATCATCATTGGAGGCTTTTTTGTGTGTGCCTTCTCCATGAGAGGTCCAGAGGTTGTGTATATTTGAGACCAGGCCTTTTTTGTGGTGGCTCCCCATTTGTGGAATGGATTCCCCAGGGAAGCTCACCTGGCGCCTTCATTACACATCTTTAGGGGCCAGGAGAAAAGGTTTCTCTTCAACCAGGCCTTGGGCTGATTAACATTCTATGGCCTTTTAAATGTGTCTGTGGGAGCAGGGCTATTTGCTTGTTTTTGTTTTATGTATTTTGTGTTTTCATTTTGTATTTTTGCTTGTGTGAACCACCCTGGGATCTTTGGATGAAGGGTAGTATACAAATTCAATAAACAATCATACCAGCCTATCGACAGTTGGGCACAGTTTTGGGGGAATGCCTTATAGGCCAAATTGCAGGTTGCAAGCTCACCCCCCTTGATGCAGAGGATTTTGGGCATTCCCTTGACAGCATGAAAGCCTCCAGGAGCCTTTACAGGGAACGCACAATGGAGGCAGTTTAAAAATGGCTTAGGCTTGTAGCACAGATGTTCAATCTATTTGTGAAGGTGGGACCAAGGCAGCAACATCCATAAGGTGACCAATTCTGCAGCTCAGTTGTGGCTTTGGGGTGTCCGTGGCAAGGCGCCTGCATGCGCACAGGTGCCCCTGCAGAGTGGCTTGCACTGATTTCTCCTCCCATTTGCACAGGCCCCTCACCCTGAGCAGCAAGGCCCCACGGCGGGTTCTTCAGAAAACCTGGATTTCATCAGCTCCAAGGACCTGGCCAACCAGTTCACTGAGCATGACTGGAACCTCTTCAAAAGCATCCATCAAGTAAGGAGATCTGTTCCCAGACGAAATCTGTTGTAGTGAGGCACCAGACCCTGGGACTGAGGAGATCTTGCTGTGCACACATACTGCAACTTGCCATTCCTCACCCTCATGGCCATGGTATTGTGCAGAGATTTTGACAGCTGCCCTGCATGTCTAAGGTGGAGGAGAGTGGGTTGCATGTCTTCAAGTGGAGCTGAGCCAAAGCATTGTATTTTTAAGGTTGGATTTCAGCAGAGACTCTCCTGGCTGTTGTGTTTTTTAAGGTGGAGCTGATCTACTACATATTTGGACCGCAGAAGTTTCCCAATGCAACCACGGCGAACCTGGAGCGCTTTCTGTGCCGTTTCAATGAGCTGCAGTTCTGGGTCACCACTGAGCTCTGCCTCTGTCCTGATGTTATCAAGAGAGCCCAGCTGCTCCGAAAATTCATCAAGCTAGCTGCACAGTAAGAGTTTGGCTGAAAGGAAAGCAGTTGGCCGGGAACGAGCAGGCATCAGGCTTCCAAATTTGAGGCTGTGTTTTGTTTTCACTAGAACCCCAAGGTCCGGAGCTGAGAGCAAAATAGTGGCTCAGGGGAATAAGTTATTTGTGAGACAGACATGCTTGGCCCAGAAATTTGTTCTTGGTAACGCAACGGAACTTTTACACTCTGTTCTCTGAAAATGCCATGGGTGCCAACTTGAACAAAACATGGGCACTTATATGGGCACCTCTCAGTACTTCTGCAGAGTGCACCTTCCTCAGCCATGCACAGCTGGGCACAGGCCTCCCCCCACTTGCCTCTCACTCCCCACCTGCATGCAAGAAGTTTCTGCTTGCTCACCTGTCTCCCACCCATCACCCACTCACCTCTCTTACGCTCCTGCCTCTCCCCAGCTGCCCTGGCTGAGACACACCTGGAAATGGCACCAAAAGCCAGGAGGCAAGTTGGGAAAGAGGGCAGTTTGGAGAGAGGGAGGGAAGGAGGGAGGAAGGAAGGCAACAACTGGCATAAAACATTGGGGGGCTGCCCCCTAAATATTTTATTGCGGGGGGGGGGGGGGTTGAAGGTACCGTGGCCCCATAGAGCTGTCACCTTTGGAAAATGCCATTCCTGATTTTCTTCCAAGATCTCTGGGTTTCAGCAGCCTTATTTCATTCCGTTACCCCCGAGGATGTGGACAGGCTGCTTGGACGCGTGAAACCAACCACCTGTCTCCTTGATCCTTGCCCATCCTGGCTAATAAAAGCAAGCCGGGAAGGGCTGGGCGATGGGCTCTGCGGGGTGGTGAATGCTTCCCAGATCCGCTGAAAGAGGCGGTCGTTAAACCGCTTCTTAAAAAACCATCTTTAGACCCGGCCAGTATGGCCAACTATCGCCCAGTCTCAAATCTTCCATTCTTGGGCAAGGTGATTGAGCGCGTGGTTGCTGAACAACTCCAGGCACGCCTGGAGGATGCGGACCATTTGGATCCCTTCCAATCGGGATTCAGGCCTCACCATGGGACTGAAACTGCCTTGGTCGCGCTGGTTGATGATCTCCGGCGAGCTAGGGACAAAGGTGAGAGTTGTTTCCTAGTTCTGCTGGATCTCTCAGCGGCCTTTGATACAATCGACCATAACATCCTTCTGGACCGCCTAGAGGGGCTGGGAGCTGGGGGCACTGTCATACAGTGGTTCCGCTCCTTCCTCCTGGGCCGTGTTCAGAAAGTGGTGGTGGGGGATGAGTGTTCAGACCCCTGGGCCCTCACTTGTGGGGTGCCTCAGGGTTCTGTCCTCTCCCCCATGCTTTTTAACATCTATATGAAGCCGCTGGGAGAGATCATCAGGGGGTTTGGACTGGGTGTTCATCAATATGCAGATGATACCCAGCTCTACCTCTCTTTTAAATCAGAACCAGTGAAGGCAGTGAAGGTCCTGTGTGAGTGCCTGGAGGCGGTTGGAGGATGGATGGTGGCTAATGGATTGATGTTGAATCCTGACAAGACAGAAGTACTGTTTTTGGGAGACAGGGAGCGGGCTCGTGTGGAGGACTCCCTGGTCCTGAATGGGGTAACTGTGCCCCTGAAGGACCAGGTGCGCAGCCTAGGAGTCATTCTGGACTCACAGCTGTCCATGGAGGCGCAGGTTAATTCTGTATCCAGTGCAGCTGTCTACCAACTCCACCTGGTACGCAGGCTGAGACCCTACCTGCCCGCGGACTGTCTCGCCAGAGTGGTGCATGCTCTAGTTATCTCCCGCTTGGACTACTGCAATGCGCTCTACGTGGGGCTACCTTTGAAGGTGACTCGGAAACTACAACTAATCCAGAATGCGGCAGCTAGACTGGTGACTGGGGGCGGCCGCCGAGACCACATAACACCGGTCTTGAAAGACCTACATTGGCTCCCAGTACGTTTCCGAGCACAATTCAAAGTGCTGGTGTTGACCTTTAAAGCCCTAAACGGCCTCGGCCCAGTATACCTGAAGGAGCGTCTCCTCCCCCATCGTTCTGCCCGGACACTGAGGTCCAGCTCCGAGGGCCTTCTGGCGGTTCCCTCATTGCGAGAAGCCAAGTTACAGGGAACCAGGCAGAGGGCCTTCTCGGTAGTGGCGCCCGCCCTGTGGAACGCCCTCCCATCAGATGTCAAAGCGATAAATAACTACCTGACATTCAGAAGGCATCTTAAGGCAGCCCTGTTCAGGGAAGTTTTTAATCTGTGATATTTTACTGTATCTTTGGTTTTTATGGAAGCCGCCCAGAGTGGCTGGGGAAACCCAGCCAGATGGGCGGGGTACAAATAATAAATTATTATTATTATTATTATTATTGATTTTTGAAAAAGATTTCTGAGCCACCCTTTACCACAATATGACACCAGGCTGGGGTAAAGTCACAATAATGAAAAATAGCGAAACCAGAGCCAGATCCCGACACAGTCAAATATATTGAAAGGGTATGTGAGAGAGAGGTCTTAATGTTACCACTATTGTTAAACTATTGGAAAGCGGAAATCCTTGCTGATCTACTGATCCAGAGATCTACCTGTAGGCTTGAACTAGCTTCTGGCCACTCATGTATGTAGGTCACCTCCTTTTTCTAGGAGAGACCATGGCTTTAAGCACTGTGGGAGCAGGAAAGCCTGCCCTGGCTTTCACGTGAGAAGCATCTGGGGGTTCCCACTCACTTCCGCTTTGAGCTGAGTGCCTCTTGTCTCTTTGTTTTCAGCCTGAAGGACCAAAAGAACCTGAACTCTTTCTTTGCAGTGATGTTTGGCCTGAGCCATTCCACCATCAGCCGCCTCTCTAGGACCTGGGAGGTACATTTCTGCCACAGAGGGAAGGGAAGCCAACTGAACCAACCATGCATGCTTTGAAACTGCTCATATACCAGCCTTCTTCAACCTGGTACACTTCAGATGTTTTGGACCACAATTCCCATCGCCCCTGACCATTGCCCGCAAGGCTGAAGCTGGTGGGAGTTGTTATCCAAAACATTTGGAAAGCACCAGGTTGAGAAAGGCCATAACAGCAGCAACAATGAGAAGTGATTTGCTGCCTTTTCAATTGCCAGTCCTTGTCACCATTTTGTAAGGTGCCACCATGGATCTAGCATTCCTTTTGGGGGATGCAGGTGAAGGCTGAAGCGAAGGCAGGGCTGCAAAACAGCTGTTGAAAGGGGGAATGTGATTATGTGAGAAGGAGCCCGGCCTCATCATGGTCACATCACACATGCCTGGATATTGCCTGTATCTCCTAGCCTGATAGCACATCACTTGCACAGATTAACTGTACGTATTCTGTTTGAGATATTGCAGGAAAATACTAAAGTTTTATCTGTGGCATTGGATGTGTCAATTCTGTCCCCCCCCCCCATGCAAATCCCTTCTAATCAAAGTACAAACGGTGCATGCGTGAACTTGCCCTGACTTTCTGCAGTAATTTGTTGGCCATTTCTGAACACCCTCCTGCCTCTGTCTCCTCTCCGCAGAAGCTCCCACACAAGACACGAAAGCTGTTTGGCACCATGGAGCGCATGCTGGTGAGTGGTGGTCCTGTTTATCTTTGGACGGTGCTGCAGCCTTGTCACTGTGTCTCTCTCATCTCTGCACGATTCCCCATGTGCAAAGTGCTTTGCTATTCTTTACTGTGTTCAGTCTGCGAGCTAAATCGCTGCTCTTTCCATTTCACAGATGGGGAACTGGGGCTGAAAGAGTGCTCTGCACAGTTGCCATATAAAGTCTATGGCTGAGATGTGGATGTGAGCTCAGATTTCTCCCTTTGGGGCTTTTTGAACAGTCCTCTGTGGCTGTTCGCTCATCCAGCAGGAGACAGGCTTCCCAAAAGAATCCCAAGAAGGATACCAACCAGCCCTTCAAGCTGGTGCCCAGTTGTCCTTCTACCTTTAGCAAAAGAGTCAGGCTCTTTTGAGAAGGGATGAAAAGTCCATTCTTGTTTATTCTAAGCTCTTTTTTCTGCTTACGAAATGGAACAATTTCGCCTCTCTGTTCCCAGTGTGCTGTTCTGGGGGTTCTCCTGACCTACTGGTGGTGGGTGGCACAGAGGGCATGGGGGGAGGTGGTGGAAAGCCCCGTTAAGCTAGTGGGAGTCCTTGCACAGGCATCAGCCAACACACTGGGTTAGTTGAAACCAGCCCTTAGTGTGGATGCAGCTGGGGACTCACATAACTATATGCTCCAGTGCCACAAATCTGGGAGAAGAGTTCTGTGTGCATAGGTCTCTCTTTTGGGGGGGGGGGAGGGCAGGGAAGCATGCTATCTTCTAAGCCTTCACCTGAAATGGTATAGTCCAGAAACAGACTTACTAACTTAATCTGCTGTTGGTGAGAACTAGACTCTACTGTCCTGGACAAGCAAAGGAACACCATTAAAGCATAGCTTTGGGGTGAGGCGCCATGCACCTAATGCACACACAGTTGCAAACAGTCCCAACGCTAATCTTTCTTCCTTCTTTCCAGGACCCTTCTTGGAATCACCGGGTCTATAGGCTGGCCATGGCGAAACTGACTCCCCCCTTGATTCCCTTTATGCCCCTCCTGCTTAAAGGTATAATAAGCTGCATGCTCCTTACTAAATTGACATTGGCTGTTGGTTTGCATGCATAAATGCTCTCTGTATCTTGAGACCTTAGGGATCTAAACTCACAAAACATATGAAATTTGAAATAATTAAGAAAAAGCATCTAAGACTGGGGTCTGGCCATGGGAACTCAGGCTTGCCATCCCATCTGGCTCGGGATTCTCACACATGGTCAGAAGCAAGCTTTGTGTTGTGTTGTGTTACAAGCCTGTCTCAGTAACGGTACTTGACCCCTGAGCTATGGCTCCTCTCCTGAATGAATGTGCTGGGTAATGTGGAGGTGTCCTCTGATAACCTTTGCTGCCTTGGGAGGAGTTCTGCTCTTGCTCGTTGCATTACTTTGCAAAGGTGGGGCATGAGACTAGATTCAGGGCCCGGCTTGAGGGCACATGATGCAGCCAGCCTGCTGAAGTTGGGAAGATCTGGTGAGTGCCTGGATGGGAGACTGCATGATAGTCCCATGTATGTCACCTTGAGTTCCATCATGGAAGAAAGGCAGAATATACTAAATATATAAGCCCATCTGCTGAACTTCATTGTCTGTACATACTGTGCAGGGGCACCATCGGAGGGGGGGAAGGCCCCCCATTTCAATATTCCGTGGCCCATCAGGCCCCACCAGACCTATCTGCAGCTAGTGGAAGACTGCACCAGCCTGCGTGATGTTGGGGGCACATGTTTGACGTCACATGTGTGTGCCGGGCCCCTTCAATCTTGTGGGCAGCCCGGTGCCTGTGCTACTGTGTGATGAACAGACTCAGATCTTCCTCTCCCTTCGCAGACCTGACATTTATCCATGAGGGTAACTGCACATTGGTGGAGAATCTTGTCAACTTTGAGAAGCTGGTGAGTGGGGAGACATGGCTGGGGAAACCGGGGTAGTCTTACTGTGGCATGGTAATGGCAGAAGGAGCCAGTATCAGTTAGTGAAAGTTATCATTCCCCTGCTGGAGAGAAGAAGCTACAGTTCCCTTTTAGGTGTTGAGAAATTTCACTTGTGCATAAGGGCACTTTGAACATGCTCTCTTGTTCTCTTGTCCTCTTTGTCTGCAAATAACTCACTTAGGGGTGAGATGAGGATGAAACAATTGAGCCTAACATTAAACCTGTCTGTTCCATGCAGCGCATGATGGCCAAGGCAGTTCGTCTCGTGCATCGTTGTCGGAGTCACCCCAACCGTGAGTGGGGCAGGGGAGCAGGGGCACAAGACGGGTGTCAGTAGGGATAAGCGGAAGCAAAGTGCACCTAACATTCCAGAATGGGAGCTGGATGGACAGATCAGCCTAACCTCATCCCGTGCCATTTTTACTGGCGCACAATCATAGGTCTGCCCTGTCTTATTTTATGTGGATTTTTTAAAAGAAGGGTTTGCATTTATATTGTATGCAGTACTGTTATACACATCATCATGCACAGCACTGTATGCATTTCTCTCCAAATACATAGTTTTTGATACTCTTCAGTGGGCTTTTCCATAAAATGCACATTTTTATCTTCATTTAATCATCATCATTTTATTTGTATGCCACCTTTCCATTGTTAAAACAAGGCAGCAGGCAACATGACAAGATTTACAGCATTACAAACATAGGAAAAGTCCCAAACAATAAAGGAAACACATCAAAAAGTATTGAAACCATTTCCACATAAATCCTAATAAGATCTAAAACTAAAGATACAAAAATCAATAGCAATGAAAAACCCCAATGAAACAACCTAAACAAGACCACAGCAGTCAATCAGTCTGTCCGGGCCCCTCCCTCCCAAGCCAGGTGGGGAAAGGCCAGCAATGGAGGGAGAAGAACTTCCAGGACCCACAGCCAATATGGTTTCAGGAGCCTCAGCTTTTGTAGCTGGAGTCAGTCAGCGCCTTGCCCTCCCAGGCCAGGTGGGAAAAGGCCAGCAAGGCTGCAGACAGGTCTTCCAGCACTCACAAGATAGATATTTTTGTGCACTGATGCTGCATTGCAAAATCTTGAAACATTGCATTCCAACCCAAAAGTTTTGGACCAAGCAAGTTCCTCCTCCATCCCTAAGGGTGGACCCTCAGGTCAATGCATTTAAGCAGATACAAGTGTTGGAGCAGCTAGAATTGCTTCCTCTTTCAGAGGCAAACCATTGTGCCCTACTGCTTCTTTTGCACTAAGTTTAATTCTTTTCAGAATTGATTAAACTTTCCAGCTCAGCTGGACAGGTTGGATTAGGTGACTCTTGGGGTTCCTTCCAACTCTACAATTCTATGATTATATAATTCTAAGGTCTTGGGGCTTATTGGAGGTTTATTTCAGGGTTGATACAGGTCAGGAGACAGAAAAAGTAGTGGTGGGGTGGGGAGGGAAGGGGAGAGGCCATGAAATTGAATTGAAATGTTGTGAGGGCTCTAGTATTGAAATAATGCCACTAGCCAAAGGCAGGCAGGTGAGTCATAGATCAAACAGACTGAAAGGATGACAAAAAATTAGATGATAATAAGCAAAACGGATTTTAAAGCAGACTTTTTTTTAACCCATCTCCTCTTCTTCCCCACTCCAGTTCCACTCTCCCCTTTGCGGAGTCGTCCTCAGCACCTCCTGGAAGAAGCCCGGGCACTGCGTGCCTCTACCTGTAAGCAAGGGAGGGGTTTTGTACACAGAGTGCTTCCACACCAACCCCTTTTCTCTGATTCTGCCCTCCTTTGTTCACACACTTTTTATGGGGAAGGCACACAACACCATCGAAATCATTACTTTCCAGTGTTTCGATATTGTCTTGTGGCTCCCCCCCCCCAAAAAAAAACCATTAGTGGTGGTGGGGTTTGGGGGAGGCAAGAGGGCTACAAAACCCAGGTTCAGTCACAGACTGCCTGTGTGGACAGTCACAGCACTGTCAGAACTTCTGGGGGATGCCTTTTATACATTGCAAGAGCTCATGCAAAAGGTCCCAGGTTCCATCTCGCTAGAGCTTGGAAAAGACTCCTGTCTGAGTCAGCTGCCAGTCAGTGTGGACAGTAGTGTGCTAGATGGACTTGGCATAAGGAATCTCCTAGCTCTAAATAGAAAACTTCCTTTTTTTGCAGGTTTTGCCCATTTTATTGCTTGTCTGAAGTGTGTGTGTGTGTGTGTGTGAGAGAGAGAGAGAGAGAGAGATTACTAGCGTTTTGTCCTCTTTTCTTTCCATTAAAGTGAGATCTCAATATTTTGCTTTAAATGGATAGTTATTAATGAAGACATTGTGACACCATCCATTTTTATATTTAGTCCCTTTCATAATAATCTCTTAGGTGGAATTTGCTTTTTCACTACCCTTGCTTGCTGAGCTGATGTATTCATTAAGCTGCCTAGCCACAACCCCAATATTTCAATTGTGGGGCAGCCACAAGCCATTTCCTATATGAATGCTATATAGATGTAGTATTTTTGACCCAATGTGCCTTACATTTACACTTCCTTACACATCTGCAATTTCCCAGCCCATCTCAGTCTCCCTTTGGAGTCTACAATTTGATTGGCTTTTTCACACTCCTGATTGTGCAGTTTGATTAGCTGTTCACCACCCTGGATAATATGGCAAGTGCCTGAACAATTCAGGATACCATCCTGAATAGTTCATTTCCTGTGTGATGTGTGCAGAGCTACATTCAATATCCCCTCATCAAACATGTACTTTGCAGAATAAACTGTCAAAACCCTCAGTCCCCATGTCTCAAGGACCCAATCCAGCTACAAAAGGATCTCTCCAAACTAAGGAATGGGTTAAGTAAGATTCCAGGTAAGGAAATGATCCAAATAAAACATATTTTTAGTTTTGAAGATTTTAATTTCTAACCATGAGGAGCATTAAGAAGCCATACAGATCACTGAACGCCCCCCCCCCCCCGGCAATTAGAAATCTCTGCCACTCGCAAGATTCTGAATTTTACCTTGTTAAAATCTATGTCCCTAAAATGATCTATGAATTCTTTCAAAATCCTTCCTTGATATTGGGATTTTTTTCTTTCAGGTTCAGAGCAATCTCTTAGCACACGAAGCCCAGCTGCTACCTGGGCCTACACACAGCACCTGAGAGTGATCGACAGCCAGAAGGAACTTTTGCGGCTCTCACGAGACCTCGAATCCTGATGCTGCCAGAAGCCGAGGCCAGGATCCGGGAGGTGCATATTGTCCGACCTGGGCAAAGGACTACTGAGTTAGCCCTGCTTTCGAGATGGGGAGATACCAAGCAGATGGGAGAGCTCTTCATTCTCTTGGTGGTTCCCTTGCTCTCTGTTCTGCAGCCAGGATGTAGGTGCCAGCAATGTCCAAGCCAGAGAAAGGACATGTCAGCTGCTACCGATGATGCTTTTGTAGGCTGCAAGGTTCCTGATCCAAAGAAAGACTGCTTTATGGACCACATGTTGCTGCCTTATGGAGAAAGGAGCAAAAGCTCCCATATATCACTTATCAGTGTTCAATGGAAATGTGGTTTTTTTCTATTAAAAAGGCATACAGTAAGATTTGCTTGTGTATTTCTGGTGGACTGTGACTTTGTGAATAGCTTCCCCACCTTTTATCCTTGTTCTTCCTACTGACTATAGCACTGTAGCCGAGGTGTCAAAAGAAGTTTAAGGGGCCATGGTTCTAAGGCTGGATAGAGACCCCATCACAACTGTGCTCCGTCTCTGAGAGCTCGTTCCAATGATGCTTTGGCCTACTACTGTCTTAGCACACATGAATGGACCAAAATTCAAGGAAACTGATTCACCACACACCGGCATTTTCTTACTTGCAGCCAGGGAAAATATTGATTTTCATAAATGTGCCAGGGGCAACTTTCTTTGCAGTGTTGCAAAGGATCTTGGGATATCAGCCTATGGGCTGTGCATGCAGAGTCTGATGCCAGGAGCAGCATTCAAACCTCACAAGGGACACATTCTTTTCATAAGGGACACAGCCTTCTGAAGGCCACCTGTCAGTCGTGGGTTAGGCTAGGGTCAAAAGTAAGCAGAGGAACAATGGTAAATGTTACTTTTGTACAGCAGACTGGTTTTTACACACACGTACAACCCCCTTTACATTCTCTAGCCAGGCAAGGGGTTTGAAGCAGGCCCTGTGATGGGTGTGGCCTATGGAGAATTCGGAGGGCCACATCGAGGGGCCCTGAGGACTGCGTTCAGTCCCTGTGCCAGAGGGATGTGATGGACTTGTGTGGACAGCAAAATACATAATAGCAACAAACTAACAAAACCTCCCATTTGACACATTTAGAAGGCCACAGATGGTTTAGTCAGCCAGATGCCTGAATGAAAATAAACATTTTTGCCTGGCACCAAAAATATTGTTGCATACCCCCCCCCCCATCTCAACTCTCAACTCTGCCTTATGTCCTTCTCACTACCTGTGAGTTGAGGGAGGGCCCCACCCCACCCACTTTCTGTCTCCTACGGAGCCCCTTCATCCCCCTTAGAGGCTCATCACCCAGGAAGCTAGCCAAAGACTAGCTGGATCCAGGGATAAGAGTGGTCTGGCACCCACAGACTCATAACAACACAGTGTGTAATGCAGGTGCCACACCAGCTTCCCTGGGGAAAGCACTCCATAGACAGGACGACACTGCAGGAAAGGCCTGCTCTCATGTTATCCTGTGGCAAGAGGGAAGCATGCAAACTCCATTAGGGATGGTCTGAGGAAGAGCCAGAGCTTCTCTCCCAACCCTCTTCAATCTTTTCAGCCAGCCTGCAGAGCCACTTTTGTTTCACCTCTTTGTGTCTGCAGCTTCCTAATTCCCTGAGGCTGCATCCACACCATACCCTCAAAGCACCCTCTAAAGCATCCTGGGAACTGTAGTTTCTTTGAAGGTGCTGGGACCTGTTGCTTTGTGAGGGTTAAACTACAATTTCCAGGATTCTTTGGGGTGGGGAATGTACTTTGAATGTGCTGCGTACCCAGCCACAGACACGTGGCATCTGCAACTTGATGTTTCAATGACTCCTTCCTCACAAAAGGAGGGCTCCTCTTCAGGGTTCCAGCATGCCATTCCTTCCAAGTCATGTTCCATGTGTCTTTTCCAGCAGTCACTGAGCATGCTCAGTCTTCCTCAGGCTGATGTCTTAAAATATTTTCTATTGGCACTCTCCCAGACATGTTGTTTCACACTCTTGTCAACCCTCCTTACCTGAGTTTGCTAGCAGAATAAGTGACAGACAGGCACCACCTACAACTAATCCCTGCTTGAGGGTGGCAGAGGGTGGCAGCGGGGGGGTTTCTATGCATTTTGGGGGGGGGGGCGAATGCAATCTAAACCAGCAGGAAGAATGTGGGTGTGTTTCTCAAGAACTATCTACAGTGTGGGCTGTTGCAAAGATGTGGTGGGAACGCATAAAAAGGCTCCTCCCTGAATAGAGGAGACTGGCTGGCACTGCTTCCAAATAATCCAGAGGCAGAGGGAGATATCCCAGTGGAAATACTGTGTGGGATCTCTTTCAAAGATGCCTGCAGCCCATTACAGTGCAGGACAAGCAAAGGTCACATGATCCTTGGCCTTGTTTGTGAGATCCTCCACGGTGGTGGCGTCATCTCTTGGCTCGGTTCCCAGTTTTTTCTCCGCTTCGGAGGCTGTTGTGTTTTTTTGAGCAGTCTGGAATGAAAACTGCCAGCCGCAGAAAAACCCATGGAGGGGTTCCAAGGAGGAAATTGTCAACCAGATCTCCCTCCCTATGGTGGCCACACCCACCACGGCCAAAAGTTCTGGACCTCGCTTCAGGAGAGCGTCGGAAGAACTGAGGGAGGCTTCTTGGGCAGGCATGGCTTTCTCGGTGGGAGACCCCGTGGAGAGGCTTCAGGAGGAGGTGTCGTGCTCCATCTGCTTGGAGTACCTCAGGGACCCAGTGACCATCGAGTGTGGCCACAACTTCTGCCAGGCTTGCATCTCCAACTACTGTGAGCGGGCAGCGGGCTCTGTGGCCCAGGTGGCTCTCTGCCCGCAGTGCCGGGCTGGTTTCTTGCTGAGCAGCTCGCGGCCCAACAAGCAGCTGGCCAACATCGTGGAGGGCATCGAGCAGCTGGCTCTGCGGCCAAGCAGAGGCCCCGGCGAGGTCTTGTGCGAGAGGCACGGCAAGAAGCTGCGGCTTTTCTGCCAAGACGACGGCGAGCCCATCTGCCTGGTGTGTGACAAATCCCGAGAGCATCGGGCACACACGGTCCTGCCCATTGAAGAGGCTGCTCATGACTACAAGGTGAGCCTGTGTCTTGATCTATAACCATGAGCTTAGCTAGAAATGAGCTGGGGCAAGCAGACCTTCTGTTTTGTACATGTGTCTGCTGCACCAGTCATGAATGTTGTGGGGAGTATTAGGGGTCTATTCTGAGCTTTGCTGGGCTGTGCACATGCTATACCTTTAAAGCACATTTGGAGCACATTCCACCCCCCCTCAGGGTGTTCTGGGCACTGTAGTTTGTTAAGGGTTGCTAGAAACAACAGTGCCCAGAATTCTCTGAGAGAAAAGATGTGCTCCGAATGTGCTTTAAAGGTATAGCTTGTGCACAGCCGCAGGCTGAGGGAGAACAAATATATCCAATGCATAAGTAAAAACACCACCAAAACCAAAATGTATTTTTGAAATATGACTACAAACAGCTGAGCAAAAGAAGAGGCCACAACAGTTGTTCATCAAAACCATAAAAAACCTGAGTAAAATGGGAATGTCTTTATTTGGCATAAAAACAATAACTTCAGCACCTGACATACCTGACATACCTGTAATGTAGGTGTAGACACACACAAATGCACACACACAGACTTGGGGGCTTGTTGTGTCCTTCTAAACTCAGTTCTCTGACCCCCACCTCAAAGATCCCCCCAAAATTGGTAATAATAGCAATAATAGGCTTTGCTACAACCTGAGATTCTTTTGTTATGGACAAGGACTTGCCTAATTTGAGTCTGCCTGTGCTTGACTTATGGGGTGCCTGGAAGCAGGGGCCCTTATGGAAAGCCACCTCCACTCTCTTCAATTTTAACCAAGCCCGTGCCTTGCCATGCCCTTTTAAAAACAAGTGAGACACAAGACCTCCTCTAGCCCCTGGTATTTAAGCACAGGAGCCAGGGAGATCTGATATCTTTTCTTCCTACCTCAAACCAATTTCTTCTTTTGCTTAACATCCAGCTGGAAGGCAAGTTCTGTAGGACATTAAAATAATACTCTGAATGAGCAAGCCAGTGCTTCTGTGGTTTTAAACCATTGTTTTAAACAAGCTCACAGACAAGGGTTCCTTTATGAATTGAATACTGCAATTGACTGCAGCATTTTGGGGTATGCAGCCCTTCAGCAACTTCCCACAAACCTTGTGGTTTGACTGGTGGGAGTCAGTTTGGGCATGAGAGTTGCCAGCACGCTCTTTTTCCAGTTGTCCCTGCTCCTTTCATAGAATCACAGAATTGTACAGTTGGAAGGGACCCCCAAGGTTCATCTAGTCCAACCCAATGCAATGCTGGAATATCAACTAGGTCATACATGAGAGATGCCCATCCAAGCCCTGGTTAAAACCTCTAAGGGATGAGAGTCCACCACCTTTCAGGGGAGTCTGTTCCATGGTTTGTTCCAATCTGATGTGCCCAGAGTCACTTGCTTAATTGCTGTCAGTTGCTGTTAAATTCAGCAGAGAAGGGCTGGGGGGAGAAGAAAGGTGGCAACTCTATTAAGTCCCTTCGTTAAAATGGCTTTTACACCCATTCAGTGCTTTGTCTCTTGTATATTCTTCTTGCTTTATCTGCAGCAGCAGTTGAAGACTCCCCTCCCTAGGGGATACTGTAGTCCAGGTGGGGAGGCCCCATCCTGCCCATAGGCTGCTCCTGCTCTATCAGAACACTTGTTGTCCCCCAGAGACATTGCTACCTTCCAAGTGTAGTGTCCTGGAGCGAAACTCCTGAGAGCCACCATAGTTGTTTGTGCTTCCTCCCCTAGATTAAGCTCAGGGAAGCTGTGGATGTTCTCAGGAAGGTTCTGGGGGAAGCATCAAAGCTGGAAGCCCAAGAGGCAGAGAAAACAGCTCAGTGGAAGGTAAGTACCTAATCAAAGCTTCATTAAGCAATGCCATGGATTCATAGCAGCTAGTCTGTTGGGTGTTGAAATAGCAAGGCTATTTAAAACAGTGAGCATCTGGCGATCCAAGACAGTAAAGTATAATTCTCCTCAAAAAGGTATTTTAAAATACAACCTGCCCAGCTGAAGCATCTGTGCTACTTCATGTGCCATGGTTGCATTCACACATCACGATACAGCCTTGCTTATTGTAATGTGAATGAGTCTCATGCTGATGTATTCCCCTTCCCCACATGGCCCAGCTGCAGCTGATCTTTAAGTATGGTTTGCTTAAAACAAGCCAATTTCAAACCATGGCTTATAGAGCAGCCTTGTTTCAACAAACCATAGTTAAGACTAGCCATGGTTGAGGGATTAGAAAGAATGCTCATCAGAAGTGCAGGCTTTTGTTCTTTTCCTTGCAGCTGTGCACAAGCCTGGGTGGAGGATATAGTTTATCATGTCCAAATAATAAAGGAGTTGGTTCTTAAACAGAAATTTGCAAAGATCAGATCCCTCAATTCATCCAGATTTTTGCAGGTCAGAGCAGTGTTGTGGCTGGCTGGTGGGGTCAATATGCCACATGGCTCAACATTCATGCATGGCGATGGAAACTTGTGTTTGTGGCACCTTCAAAAAGCAGCTGATACGTTTGTGCCACCTGCATTCCAGTTCCTTGTACTTGTGATGGACACGACATGGACCAGGCATCCATAGTGCATTTTTCAGTAGCCTGCAATTACAGAGATCTGTGCTCTTCAGGGATGTTTTGCTTTGTGGCTCAAAGTGGGATGCAGGAAAATGGGTAGACTGGTGCTGCTACAGACACCTGTATCATGAAAATAAGGGACAACATGGGATTTTCCCTCAAGAAACTTAGCCCAGTGACAGAACAAATATTTGACACACAGAAGCCTCCTGGCATCTCCAAGCACAGCTGGGGAAATCACCCATCTGAAATGCTAGAGCAGTGGTAGCTAATGTGATACAAATGTTGTTGGACTACAAATCCCATCAGTCCCAAGTAGCATAACCAATGGTGGGTGATAATAGAGTTGTCGTCCAACAACATGTGGATGGATAGCATCACATAGGACAGGCTTGCTCTGGGGAGACACTGCCAGTCAGTGCTAGGTAGGCTGGACCAAGGATCATTCTGCATTCCTTGAGCACCAGATGTGAAGGACTTTGTGGCAGCTCCTTGGCTTCTACTATCATCCTGTGGCTAAGTTAAACCACTGCCTGCTCAACAACTTTTTTAAATAGGTCTGTGGGCTGGTTTTTCTATTACTGGCCCTGGCATGCATGTGGAGAGAAGTACTGGGGAAAGCTCCACTATTTAATTTTCTCTGTGTTTTGCTGCAGCTTTAACTATAGGTGACAAAGCTGTGATGGATGTGTGTGCCACGATTGTTTCCTGCTTCTGAACGATGTAAAGGGCACAAGCATCATTTTCTGTCCATGGGTTTGCCCGTTTTCTCTCCCCGCCCCCTGTGTCTTTCACAACCCGGAATGCGAATCAGCAGGAAGCTCTTCTATTCCTGGGGTTGGGAAAGACCCACAATTGGCCAATCTGTTGCTTAAGTTCTCTCTCTAAAATAGAATACAATGAGCTGAGAGTCTTCCTGAAAATCTTCACCTTTGATCCTGCGTGTGTGAGGAGGAGCTGGTTGTGGTTACTTCAGGGGGAATGAGAAGGTACTCTGCACTTCCTCAGAGGCACTTGACCCTCATGCATGTCATTGGATCAAGTACCGTATTTTTCGCTCCATAAGACACATCAGACCGTAATACGCACCCAGTTTTTGGAGGAGGAAAACAAGAAAAAAAATATTCTGAATCTCAGAAGCCAGAACAGCAAGAGGGATCGCTGTGCAGCAAAAGCAGAAATCCCTCTTGCTCTTCTGGCTTCTGGGATAGCTGCACAGCCTGCATTCGCTCCATAAGTCGCACACACATTTCCCCTTACTTTTTAGGAAGGAAAAAGTGAGTCTTATAGAGCAAAAAATACAGTATACAGTATGTAACCCAAGTTGTACAAGGAACCAGCACAGGGTGATGGCGGTGGTGTTGTAAGGTGAGGACAGCTTCTAAGCAGCTCAGGTAACTTTTACAAAGGCCCTACTCAGATCCGCCCTATGCTTTCTCAGTCACTAAGGAATGTGGTTATGCAGCTGCATGGCGAAAGAAGGTGTTTGAGAAGTCAGCTCTGAGAAATACTGTTTATGTTGAAAAACAAAAACACACTGCATTGCTATAACCAAATGGATTAGAGGTAGGAAATGCCTTAGCCATGCAGGACAGGAAAAGTGTAAGGGACTTGTATGGGCAAGCTTAGAAATTCCAGCTTTTGAATAGACCTCTGTAGTTTTGTTGTCAACAGCAGTTTAATATTCAGGCCTTGGAATGTAAGTGTACATTGAATCGTAGCAGAGTTGGATGGGACCTCAAGGATTCTCTAGTCGAATGAATGCTCTGCAATGCAGGAATCCTGTCCACAGTCACCCCTTGGTAGGCTCAAATCATCAGCCTTCTGGTTACAGCCAGGTGCACTGACCCTTTGTGCCACAAGATACAATATGGTTTTTATGAGGTTAGGGGGCTGGAGAAAGCTGGCCTGGAACATCTCTTTGTCAAGCAAATGCAGGTGATGTGTTGCCATGGGAACTAAATAGGGAAGTGCTTCTTCATACAGAACCATTTTGAGGGATGTTCTGAATAAGAAAACCTCATTAAAAAGTGGGCAGACTTTCTCTCCTCCAGCTATAAATATGCACAGAAATTACAAAACACCAATAATCTTCCAGCCAAATAGCACAGATAAAAGACATGAAATACTATTACCAGCCTAAATATCAGCCAGGATCATGCAACAAGGCCATAGATATGACAGGGCAGTTTTATTAGGTGTTTGCGTGTCAAAACCCCTCCCCTCAGAAAGAAAGACACAGGACACAGCGTTTAAGATTTAATGGGCTTGAAATGGCCACAACTTTATTGATTAAAGAATTGAAGGTATTGGCCCAAGGCATTGGCTCCTATCTGCTACCCGGCATGTAGTCCGGGAAGGGTTAACACAAAACCGTGGGGAACCCCTGTTGGAGTACGCCAACTAGGGCCCCCGCGGGTGTCACCGCTTGGGGCGTGCCGGAGGCCCTTACCTAGCCAGGTTTCGGACAAGACAACGCCCCTCGGAGTCCTGTACCGGACTACCCCATTTCCTGGGGAAGGTGATGGCGTTCCTTCCCCCCCATCCATTTGACTAACCATAGAACCCCAGCCAATGCCTAACCGCCAATACAAGGAAAGTTGTGACGTTTGCTACGAGGTAGGCGAAAAAACCAACTGGCCAAAGATTGCCAACTTGGAAAAATTCCTACCAGGCCCCTTACGGCGACCAACCGAAGTCCATAGCAAGGTCATGACGACCTACGACTGCCTACGCCTCTAAGGGTGGGTGGGATGGGAAAACCTCACGGCCGATCAGGGGAGAAGAGGGTGGACCCTGGGCGTGCCTGGCTTAAATACCTTAAGCCCCGCCTCCCCCCGGCCCGCCGATAGGCGGCCAGGGTCGCGAGCACGCCCAGGGATTCCCTCACCTCTCGCGGGGGCTACCTCAGCCCCCGCGCTGCAAGGGGGAGGGGCCAGACCGCAACCCCCTCTCCTGCCCAGAGTCAGAAAGGGCTTTGCGTGTCAAAACCCCTCCCCTCAGAAAGAAAGACACAGGACACAGCGTTTAAGATTTAATGGGCTTGAAATGGCCACAACTTTATTGATTAAAGAATTGAAGGTATTGGCCCAAGGCATTGGCTCCTATCTGCTACCCGGCATGTAGTCCGGGAAGGGTTAACACAAAACCGTGGGGAACCCCTGTTGGAGTACGCCAACTAGGGCCCCCGCGGGTGTCACCGCTTGGGGCGTGCCGGAGGCCCTTACCTAGCCAGGTTTCGGACAAGACAACGCCCCTCGGAGTCCTGTACCGGACTACCCCATTTCCTGGGGAAGGTGATGGCGTTCCTTCCCCCCCATCCATTTGACTAACCATAGAACCCCAGCCAATGCCTAACCGCCACTCGAGCAAAGCTCGCCGCCAATACCTTCAACCCTGCAACCAACTCCTATGCTCAGCTATGGAAACCCCTGAACCCAGGACCTAATCCCTGCAATGATATCACCCAACCAAACTTCGTTCCCTGCATCGGACAGATGCACGCCATCCCTCCTGTAGAGGGCCTCATTGCTGAACTGGATGCTCGGGTGTCTGATGACAAACCCGCCCAGATCCGCCACTCTACGTTCCACCGCTCGCTCTAGAACCTTTCTCGCCTTGTTGACTCCGACTGGGCTCCCGCAATCTCTCCATGTCCTCCTCTCCAGCAATGAGGACCACATTATTGTAACATGAGGGTATGCGATGACCAACTCGGTCAGATCGTCAAAAATGTGCCACCTCAGATCAATCGCCTTGCGATATGCGAGATCATTTTCACCCAATTGAATCACAAGGGCGTCTGGCGGCCCCTCAGCCGCAGCCCTGGCCATCACCACTGGTTTGAATTCGCTCCAGCGCATCCCTCTACGCGCTATCCAAACCAGCTCCACCCTGGGATGTAAACTCAGGTTGCCGCCCAGTCCAGTTCGCAAGGCATGAAACTTGGCCCAGTGCACGATGCTGTGGCCCACCAACCAAACGCGCAGTCTCGAGGGCTCTGAAAGGCAAATAGAAAGGAGGGTGGAGGTCAGGGGTGCAACACGCAGTCACAAGTTGTTTCTCACGTACGCTTTGTACGCGTTAGATTTCCACCTCCCCATTTCCTTGATTCTCTCCGTGGGGAGCCCCATAAGTACTGCAGCGGTGGCTGCACCAATACGGAAGGAGTGTGCAGCAAATTCAGCCGCCGGAAAACCACCCGCCGACAGCGCCGACCGCATAACCCTGGTGAATTGGTGCCTAGTAAGGCGAGATCCGTCCGCATGTATCAGAAGCGGACCAGGGCCGACAGGCCTTAGGTAAAGAAAACGCCGCGTGTCCCGAACCGGACAAGGGCCCCTTCCATAAACCGACTGGAGCCGAAGCTGGGCCCCCTTGCTTTGCTGATCTGTCTTGGAGTTTCGGACCCGCACCACGAGATCGGTACTAGAGAGGGTCAGGTCGCTCAACAAAATTCCCCTCTGAGGCTGGGCGGCTTCCCCTTCGCACACTACCTCGCCTACGCGTAGGGCGCCAAAGAAAGCAATGGAAAACGCTGCGGAGAATAAACGCGCTTCGTATTTAGACCAGCAAATTTGACGAAGGGCCTTGTGGATCTTACAAAGTATTTCATAAGTTACGGGTCGCCTACTGTCCGTGCCAGGGGGTTGCTGCCTGCGCCATCCCTGCAAGGCTTTGCGCACGATGAAGGCTGCGCATGGGTCCTTTTCAAAGAGTGTTTTACAGAAGTAGGAGATCCCCGCCGAGTGAATGTTGAGTGTCTTAGGGGCCCGGCCTAACTCCCTCAAGTGTGCGAGGTAGCGGAGCACCTCCCTGGTAGAGGGAGTAGAGTGGTTACTTGAGCCAGGGGTGCGCGCCCTAAATTTTAAAAATTCCACCCACGCCTTCTTATAGGACCTCATCGTGGACGGGGCCACTGCACCGAATACTCCCTTCATTATATCTCGCTCCCAATCCTCCAGAGATGCTCCGGGAAAGGCATCGATGATTGGTCCGCTTCTGGCGCTAACGAGCGGAAGCGCTCCATCTGGAAACGAGATAGAGCATCCGCGATATCATTATTAAAGCCAGGCACGAATTTGGCCGAGAAATAAATGTTATGTTCCAGACACCGCAGGACAAAGGCCCGCAGAAGGTTACCCACCCTGGTGGACCGCGCAGACTGCCTTGAGAGAACCGCTACAACTGCTTGATTGTCAGTGTTAAAACAAACCCTGTGATTCCGAAATTGATCCGCCCACAGATGTACAGCCACAACAATCGGGAAGAACTCCAGGAAGGTAAGGTCCCTGGTAATGGGTTGATTTTGCCAATCTGTGGGCCACCGTTTAGCACACCACTGGCCGCGGAAGTAAACCCCGAAACCCAAGGACCCGGCTGCATCAGATTGAACCTGAAAGTCAGCATTAAGAAGCAAGGTGTCCTGCCATAATGATATCCCGTTGTACTTTTCCAGGAATTGCAACCAAACCCCTAGGTCGGCCTTCACCTGTTTGGATAGCCGTACCCTGTGTTGGGGTGCTTTGAGGCCCGCCGCCAGTCGCGCCAGACGCCCGCAAAATGGCCGCCCAGGGGCAACCACCCTGCAGGCGAAATTTAAATGGCCCAGCAGGGATTGGACCTGTCTCAATGTTATTTTCTTTAGGGGCAAGAGCTGCTGTATGGTTGTTCGGAGCGCCACCAATTTTTCAACGGGTAAGCGAGAAGTTTGGGCTATGGTGTCCAATTCGATGCCCAAATAGACTAGGGAAGTGGCCGGACCCTCTGTCTTCTCGGCGGCTAGGGGTACCCCTAATTCGCCGGCTAGGGATGTAAAAGCCTCTAGCAGAGAGGAGCAACGTGACTTATTATCCGCGGCCAAAATAAAATCATCCAGGTAATGCGAGACGCCAGACGATCCCGTTCTGTTACGAAGGGCCCAGTCAAGGAACGTGCTGAAAGACTCAAAGGCCGCGCATGCAACCGAGCAGCCCATGGGCATAGCTTTGTCAATGAAATACGCGCCGTCAAATTTAAATCCCAACCATTTGAAGTCCTCCGGATGAACCGGAAGGAGGCGGAAGGCAGACTCTATATCGCATTTTGCAAGGAAAGCACCCTGACCAAATCGACGGATCATCTTTACAGCCTGATCAAACGAAGCGTATTTCACTGTGCAAAGCTCCTGAGGAATCCCGTCATTTACCGAACCCCCCCTAGGATAAGAGAGGTTGTGGATCATGCGGAATTCCCCTGGGGCCTTTTTTGGCACAATGCCCAGGGGGGAGAGGTGAAGCCCCAGGAAAGGCGGTTCGGGAAAGGGACCAGCCACCCTACCAGCCCTGATTTCTTTCTCTATCTTCTTTCTGGCTATGTCGGGCCGTTCCCTCACCGATTTTTGGTTGCCCGTCTCCCTGGAGCTTGGTGGCGTGGCCACCGGGATCCTAAATCCCGAAGAAAACCCCTCCCACAGGTATTTTGCCGCGGTCTTATCAGGGTACTGTTCCAAAAGGTTTTTGAGTGGCTGTAGGCGAACGGGGGTGAATGCCAAACCTAAGTCAGTGTTACTGGCGATTGCCGGGACCTTGACGGGATGCACCGGGGGCACCTCTGGGATTGGTATGGAAGTACCCCCTGCCCCCCCGAAAGGGCTGTTGCCTATTCTTGAAGCATGCAGAAGCGGGGTGATTGCCCCAGCATTGCTCGCATTCGTGCAGATACTTACAGAAGGGGCGAGAGCATACGCCCCTGTTAAACTCCCAGCATTGCCGACGTTTCTTTGGCTCAATCTTACCCACTTTCGCTGCCTCCTGACTTTTCTTCTCGATGTAGGGGTTTACATCCTCTCCCCAGTAGTTAGGATCTGTGAGGTCCCATCGCGTGGTGGGGTGGAGAGAAGCATTCCTTCGGAAGTTCTCGTCGTACGTCAAAGCAGCATTTTCGCCTGCCAGAGCGCGCGCCCGCCTCACATGAGCCTGATAAGCCACTAAATCCATGGCGCGGTGGGGATAAGCTGCACAAACTACACCCATAAAAACCTGGTACCCGTCTAACCAGTTATCGAATGTGCGTTCCGCCCTGGGCGTTCTATACCTCCTTCTACCATAAGAGCGTCTCTTCTCACCTTTTCCTGTAATTTTTGTTGGAGGGAGTAGCGTAAAAATATCCACGTAATCCCCATTGAGGATTTTATTCCTCTTCCTTTGTGACAAGTGGTTCCCCAAAATGAAATCCGTGGGTTGATTGGTGGCAACCTTAACGTCCTCCACCAATGCCCCATCCTTCCAATACAGCACCCCGTTAAAAACCTTACGGTGGGAATTGGCTCTCCTTTCATGGGCCCATAGGGGGATCCCATGATTCGACTCCCCAATTCCCCAATAACCATCCATAGGCCCCTCAGAATCCGAGTCTGATGAAGACGTACCTGATTCCTCCTCCTCGGTATCCGAATGCTTGCTCCTCTTCTTCTTAGCCGACGTGTGTTTCTTTTTGGCCTTCCTCTTACCCCCCTGTGTCGTGCTAGTGGAGGCGTCGGTCGCTGAGCAAGAAGGCTGATTCTCCACTGCTTCGCCTTCGGAGCCAGAACCCGCACTGTCCTCGGTGGAACTGTGCACCTGCTGCTCCTGAAAGACACTTGGTGTACCTATAGCTTGAGAGATGGTTTTACCGCCGCTCCCTTTCTTGGGTGCCTTCCCCTTACCTTTGCCCTTTGCAGGGGCCTTGCCCTTACCGGTAGCCTGCGTGGTTTTCCTAGAGCGGGCAGATTGCGCCCGCGCTCCGGGACGCCCACTAGCTGCGGCGTCTGGCTGAGCACCCGTTGCCGGGGAAGGCGCCTGGGCAACGGCAACTGATGGACCCTGTTGTGCCCTGGCCGACGGTGCAGCCGAGGAACCAGACAGGCCCTGGATGGGGGGTGGAGTATCAGGTATTACGTCCTGCGTTGGCTCCAGCGCTGGCAGCGCTGCTGACCCGGGTCTACACTGTCTGTAAAGGGTTTCGAACACCCTGAAGAACTGGTTTAACGTTTGTGGGTCACAAGTTATAACTGCAGTTTGCGCTCCATCATTGCTTGTTGAGGGGGCCGGCAGGCTGCTGCCAGTGGTGGGCTGCTGGTTTCCGTCGGAAGCCATAAGTGTTTTCGGAGTATGTGCGTATATAACCTTCCTTTGCTAAGAGACTATTTTGTTACTGCGTTTTATTCAGCAGCTAATTATCCTATTCGCCGTGAATAAATTGCTGCCCTGTATCTATTTAGAATTTATCTATCGAAAAAGAATTTTTTTTTTATATTATTATTATTATTACTTTTTATATGTTATTTTTTATTTTAATTATGCTTATCCGTAAAAGTTTTTTTTTTTTTATTTGAGTATATTTATTATTATTATTTATCTATACTTAAATAATTATATAAAGAATAAACTTATTTATTAATATCCAGCGGTCACCACCTAGCCCAATGAATCCAAATTGTCAGCTGCCCAATCAGCACTGTCAAATAACCACCTTTACTAGGCTGGCTGTGGCTGGAAAATGGCCCTGCAGTTAAGTGCAGGGGGGGGGGGTGCTTAGGCAACGAACACCCAAACCTAGGCCGAATGTGTGACCCCTAAGTTGCCTGTCTGCCTGTGCTTGCACTTCCTGGCTAAATGTTTTTATATATAGCAGTGGCTGCAAGCGCGCTTCCGCCACTGACCACTGCTATGCCAATATTACTGTTCCCCGCGGGAGGGCCCAATGCACCCCACTGACGTTTAGAGTATCTAACTTTGCCGAAGGTAATTTTCCTTTTAACTTGCCACACTTAAGATGGCCGACGAGACCCTGCCCGAGCGGACCCCCCAAGATGGCGACCAGTAGCCGATTGTATAAGCGAGTGTTATTTAAAGCAGCGAATCACTTCAAGCCGCTGCAGGAACCTGCAGTCGGCTATCGCTGTCTGCTTATCCCTACCCTTGCCGTGGCACGCAGCTTTGACCGAAAGGAAGCAGTAAAATAGAGCAGGAGGTAAGATCACGGGCTCTAAATTTCCTCACCAAAATGGCCGCCGAGACTTGGCCCACGTGGACCTTCTCAAAATGGCGACCGCAACTCAATTGCCCAAAACCAAAATGGCCGCCCGCACGCGCGTCACATGCACCACCCCAGACTATTGTTTTCTCGCCTTTCCCTGAACTAAAATGGCGACTGCGCCCTCACAATCCTCCCCGGTGGAGGCTAGCAACAATGGTTGCCCCGGCAACGCAGACAGACAGTAATATGAACGAAATGCATGCAAGAGTGGCGGAGGGGAAAGGGGAACCCGGGTACAGGCAGCGATGCTATTAGCAAGGAGGCAGCGGTGGCGGGGACCCCGTGTTTTAACTAAGGCACCAGATGGACAGGGGTAATTCGTGCTTAATAAAAGGCAAGGCAACCCCCCCCCCAGGGAAGTGATCTGAGAGGCTAGCAGGGGAAAGGCACGAAAGGCGTCGGTAGTACGTTACCCCCTTTCGCCGCCGCTGAGTTCTCGCTCCGTCTGCTCGCACAGCCGTGCAGGAAGGACGTCGCTGTAAGCTGCCCCGCAGTAATTGTTCGCTGTGTTATCAATCGGGCCGTGATCGCACGACCTTCGGCTGCAGACGCACGGCAGACAGACCCCCCGTGCAGGCGCTCACCGCCTCTGCCTTCCTGCTTCCTGTGGATGGGGATTCCCACTCAGGGGACGCCCCAGCTCCTGGTGAAGATTTTCCAAATCGGAGAGGCAGAAGCTGAGAAGTGGGGGGGGGGGCAGATGAGCCCAGCTCGCGAAACAAACTGTAGCTAGATACTGCACGGAGGAAACGCCGGCAAACGAAACCCCTCGAAAAATTCCTGTAGCTGATGTGGAAACCAGGTGAGCGATGAAAACCTCACGGCCGATCAGGGGAGAAGAGGGTGGACCCTGGGCGTGCCTGGCTTAAATACCTTAAGCCCCGCCTCCCCCCGGCCCGCCGATAGGCGGCCAGGGTCGCGAGCACGCCCAGGGATTCCCTCACCTCTCGCGGGGGCTACCTCAGCCCCCGCGCTGCAAGGGGGAGGGGCCAGACCGCAACCCCCTCTCCTGCCCAGAGTCAGAAAGGGCTTTGGGGGACCTTAATAAGAATATGGATGGGATTTTATATGTGTTCTTTAATGGATTGTTTCCCTTTTAGGTGGGACAGGTGGCTTATTTTTAAACAGTTAGCTAAAGAATAATATTCAATGCAGGCTACATATTAGCTCCAGTATCAGAGGAAGCATACCAGTCTCTGCTAGGAATGGGGGAAGAAACTCAGTTTGGTGCACCTCCCTGATCTGTACTTCTTGAAAGTATATGGAAACTGCAATGCAGCTAACCTTTGAAATTCATAATTCTCCTAATTTTGTGACTCAGTTCTCCAACTAAATAATCTGCACAAACGTTGGGGGGGGGGAAATGCACATTCAAAATGTGTGTATTCATGGAACTAATAGATAAAAATGCATTTGTAGAAATGTACACTAAAATACTGATGAATTTCCTTAAAAAAAAAACATTTATAATCACAGACTAATACACAAATGTGGAGAACTGAGTTTAGGACTGGAAAAATGAGAAAGAGACAGAGAAATTGAAACTGTCAGATTTGTCTGTCTGCAGTCACTAGGGAACAGGAGTGGGAGAATGCTCTCGCATGGGCTTCCCACAGGTACCTGGTTGACCACGTGGGAAGAGAATGCAGAACTGGATGGGTCTCTCTCTGGTCTGATCCAATGGCCAGTTCTGCTTTCTGTGTATGTCCCTGGCAGGAGAAAGTGGAGGAACGCAAAGCGCTCATTGTGTCAGGGTACGAAAGACGCCGCCAGGCAATGGCCGAAGAGGAGCAGCTGCTTTTGAGGCAGCTTCAGGATGAGGCGCAGGAGACGCTGAAGAAGCTGCAGATGAACTGGGCCTTCCTGCTTGGGCAGAGCACACGACTACGGGATCTGATCTCAGAGATGGAGCAGAAATGCCAGCAGCCAGCTGCCTCCCTGCTGAAGGTGAGGCTCTACAGAATGGCATCTCCTAACATGACCTTGACAAAGCAGACACAATTCTGGTACTTCTGGATTCCTTAAGTAATGTGCATAAGTCAGTTTTAGTCCCTGGACATTTACAGGCTTCTCTTTTCTCTCCTCTAGGATGTAAAGGTAGCCTTGACCAGGTCAGTACCCTATAATTTATTGTTATTGTTGTTTAGTCGTTTAGTCGTGTCCGACTCTTCGTGACCCCCTGGACCAGAGCACGCCAGGCACTCCTGTCTTCCACTGCCTCCTGCAGTTTGGTCAAACTCATGCTGGTAGCTTTGAGAACACTGTCCTACCATCTTGTCCTCTGTCGTCCCCTTCTCCTTCTCCCCTCGTCCTTCTCTTTCCCAACATCAGGGTCTTTTACAGAGAGTCTTCTCTTCTAATTATAACTTATATTGCAGCCCACTTACTTAGAAATAAGTCTTGTTGTGTTAATTGGGGCTTACTCCCAAGAATATGAGCATTGGATTGTGACTTGGTCTCATTCATGAAATGGTGCCTTTGGCTTTGGGGGATAATTACCGACATGTTCTCCTTAGGAGTGAGGATGTATCACTGCAGGAACCCCAGCCCATCTCAATGGATCTACAGGACTTATATGATGTTCCTGGGCTGATGGAGTCACTCCAGAGATACTCAGGTAAGCGAGCAATGGTGCAGAGCTGTGTTAGTCATGTGAGCTTGGCAGCAAAGAGAAAGGTTTCTTCTCAGCATGTGGTTGTCATACACAATTTGTAGCTTTTAGTTTGGGGGGCTCTGAACTTCAACTGGGTGGGATTACTAAAGTTTTAATCACAAATTAAAATGAGCTTCTCCAATCTATCTACTGATGAGACTGGTGACAGCTAAAGACTTATGGACTCTTGAATGACTGTTACTTCAGCTGTACTGGCCCTTCCCTCCTTGCATCTGGGTTTATTGAAACAAAACCATAAAATATGCTTTTCATTCAAGTCTGCAGCCAAAGCTCGTTTCCCCTTTCAGAATGACTCACCAGTTGCTTTGATCTTTCTAACCATAAAGAACCACAAGCAACTGCAACTTTGAGTGGCAGCAACACATCTTTTAAACCTGATGTGCCTATGCATCAGCTCAGCACTTGCCGGAATAACAGGAGTCAGTCGCTTGCTCACCCAACTGCGTCACACCAAAACTGGTATCAGGGTAAAGGTGTGGTTCCATGAGCAGTGCTTCTGCCATCTACCATTCATAAGCCCCTTGTCATAATTGTCTTGGGTAGAGGTGAATAAATTTCCCGAACACACTTGGCAGGCTAAGACTTATTACTATCATGATTAAAGTGACCTAGGTTACTTCTAGGTAGGGAACCTTGGGGCCAAAAGCTACTTCCAGATTTGAGTGATGTATAGACAGATATGGCAAGTAGCCTTCTTAAGCAATAAAAGACCAGAGAAAGGTCTATCAACAGACAGGATGCTGATTTTATTTGGGCTTCTCCAGGTAACCTGTTTACTGAGCATTCATTCTGCTTGCACAAAACATACCAAGTGGTCAGCCTATACCCAGCTTTGATCATTTGTTCCAATTTGCTTTTGGACTGGTTATATGACAATGAGCATTCATCCGTCATTGACAGCCCCTCCACCAGCTCTATTGAGTTAGGTCAGAGCTAACTCAGTTGTGTGTTGCGACACGTTCGTGTGTCTGTTGCAGTGTGTATGTGTGTCACGCGAATGCTCCCGACGCTCCTCCTGGGACTGGAAAGGGGTTAGTTTAACCTCCAGTTTGCTAGTAAAACTGAATTACTGTGTCACAAGATGATGCATGTCTAAAAAGTGTGTCACCAACATGAAAAGTTTGGAAAGCTCTGAGTTAGGTGAACTTGGCTATGGCAAGTCAGCACGGCAATATGGAAGCAACGGCAGCTGGAGGGAGCGCGGTTGCTCTTGTACTCATTTGCCTGAGCACCTTCTTCACTTCAGGTTGGAGCCCCAAGCACAAACACACGCACAAAACTTGGGAGAGAATCATGTATGACTTGGTAGTAGAGCACAGGTTTTGCATGCAGAAGATCTTGGGTTCAGTCCATGACATCCGGAGTTAAATGGATTCTCAGCAGGGGAAAGGAAAGACCCTTGCCTGACTGACAACCTAGAGGAGGAGAAGCCAGTGCAATGCCCTCCAGCTACTCCTGGACTAGAACAGTCATCACTCTGATGCTGGCTGGGGCTGAAGGGAGCATCTGTTTAGGCTGTGCATCCCTTAAAGAGCCAACACCAGTAGAGAAAATCTCTGACTAGGTGTCCAATAGTCTGACCCGGTCTACCTTGTCCTTCTATCCTGCCCCTGCTCCCAATGGGAGCACAAAGCAGCTAACCATACAAAATCACATACGCAGCAGTACACTTGTAATCAGTTACATCAGAACCAGATATGAAAGCAGAATAAAAACAACATTAGAGAGCAAAGATTGTAAAATCATCCAAAAATACCACTTACACCCCAAAGGCCTGGGCAAATGAAAAAGGTTACGGTACCTGAATGTGGGGGACATCATAATGCCATTTGGAAGGGAGTTCTGTAACCAGGGAGGCCACCACTGAGAAGGCCCCTTTATACTTTGGTGTCAGCCCAGACAGAACAAGCAGGGAATCCCCAACAGGGTGGTTATAATTCAGCATCCTACTATAATGTCACATGTTCTGTATTGGTGCAGTAACATCACATCAGGACTGAACGTCTCTCTTTCTGCCTGCAGTACCAGTGACCTTCGACCCGGACACAGCGAATCCCTACCTGCTCCTCTCTGACAACCTGCTCTGTGTGCAAGTAGGGGATCAAAAGCAAGACCTGCCCAAGAGCTTGTCCCGCTTTGAGACATGCACTTGCCTGCTGGCTTGTCAGCAGTTCACAACTGGGAGACACTACTGGGAAGTGTGTGTGGAGAGCAAGACCAGCTGGACCCTGGGGGTGTGCCGAGAATCTGTGAGCCGCCAAGGAATCTTCACTCCCTCCCCGGCAACTGGCTTCTGGACTGTGTGGCTGAGGAACGGCAATGAGTACGCAGCCCTCACCTCCCCTCTCACGGAACTGGCTCTGAGAGCCAGGCCTGGGGCAATAGGCATCTTCCTGGACTATGATGCAGGGGAGGTTTCCTTCTATAATGCTGATGATGGGTCGCACATCTTTACCTTTGCAGACTCCTTCTCTGGACCCCTCCGGCCGTACTTCTACCCTGGGGTCCGGGCAGGGGGGCTCAACGATGCTCCCCTCATCATCCGACCAGCATCCAGCAAGACATCAGGGAAATCTTGCTCTTCCCTCCAATGAGTGCTAACTGTGGAACTCACTGCCAGGAGATAGAGACAAAGTTATATGTGCCAAAGTATTAGATATACAGCCCAGCAAGGAAGATTTGGAAGCTGCAGTTTTTGTCTGGGAAAGATCCACCTAATTTTCCAGACACAAGGCCCAGAAATAATTTTCTTCCAGAATTAGATGTTGCCTTTCCTGAAGCAGGTGGCTTGGCTCACTTTCTTGAGTCCTTTGATGTTGTTTGCTGTATTGAGTGCCTTTCTGCTCCACATCTCATCACATGTGGAATAAAAATGCTTTCCTAATCCTGCAGATGTAGCGCAATGTGTGGTGTAGTGGTTAAGAGCGGTAGTCTGCTAATCTGGGGAACCGGGTTCACGTCTCCGCTCCTCCACTTGCAGCTGCTGGGTGACCTTGGGCCAGTCACGCTTCCTTGAAGTCTCTCAGCCTCACTCACCTCACAGAGTGTTTGTTGTGGGGGAGGAAGGGAAAGGAGAATGTTAGCCGCTTTGAGACTCCTTAAAGGGAGTGAAAGGCGGGATATCAAATCCAAACTCTTCTTCTTCTTCTTCTGCTATGTGTAGGTCTGGTGGATAAAGGGTTGAGGTTCATGGGAAGCAGTTGGGTAGACAGTTCTCTAGTCTGATCCAGCAGAGTTCGCTCCCATTCCCCACAGTCAGATTCATTGCTCAAAAAAAGAAGAAGCCCCAGACCTGAGATTAAACAGGATTCCTTGCAGAACGTCAAATGCAAAACTAAGACTTTCTTCTTCCAGCAAGTATTTTAAGGCTCACTTGGTGCTAAAATTTATTGTTTATATTGCCCCATTTTCTGTGGATTGCTTCTATGTACACTGCTTAGAAATGTTAATAATTAAGTGGGATACAGATGTTTTAAATAAATAAAAATAAAGTAAATGATACTGAATTTCAAATTTGTGGAAAAGCCGCCCCCCATTTCAGTAAAGTGCAAACACAACTTCTGCATGCTTCCCCCCCCCCAAAAAAGGAGTAAGAATTTAATGCCAAGGGAGCATGCCTCCAATCTGAATACATCCAAGCATGATGAGGCAAATTATGAACCCCCGTAATTATGAACTTTGGTGACATCACTAGAGGTTGGCAGCCGCTTGCAGGGTATGGAGGAGCTGAAAGGGCGACTGTGGACAGCTAAATCTAACCCAAGATAAATAAAGGTGAACCATCTCATTACAATGGACTTTGAACTAATACTTTACGAGGGCCTGATCCTCACACAGCCATGAAACTCCCCTGGGTGCCCTTTGGTCAGTTGCTGCCTTGCAGCCTAACCTACCTTGCAGGGGGGGGTTAAATTAGGCAATGGACACCACCTGGAGCTCCTTGGAGGAAAGGTGGGATATAAATTCAGTAATTAAATACTCCTCAGAAAGTGAGCCATTCATTTTTTTCCCTTTAGCTGTTTAAATAGCAAAGTCATCTGGGTGTTTCACAAAACAATATTAAAATGCAATCAGATCACATTACATCAACCATACATTAAAACCATGTTACATACTCTAAAAATTAGTATTTTTGGTTGTAAGAATGAAACAGTTTAGAATTCAGAACTATCTCTTTTTCAGCTAAGGCTGTCTAGGCAAAAATTTGCTGCAAACCTCAGTTTTATAGCCCCACTTGCCGCAAAATGAGGAAGGCAACTCATTTCTTGGGGCTGGGGGGAAGCTTGACAGAGCTTAATGGGATTCTTAAAAACACCATCAGGCAGGCAAATATCATTTTTCTCATGGTCATTTCTCACCAACATGACCCTCAGAGCAGGAACTTCTGGGAAATCCCAAAAAGGTGCGGGAGAGAACAACCACTAGCCCAAGTCCTGAAAGAAAGAGGCTATGTACGCTTTTGACTTTGTCTAATCTCTCCCCCTAGCCCACAAATTCAGACTGCTAAGTTCAGCCTGGCCATTACAGTGGTACCTCGGGTCAAGTACTTACCGGTAATTCGTTCCGGAGGTCCATTCTTAACCTGAAACTGATCTTAACCTGAAGCACCACTTTAGCTAATGGGGCCTCCTGCTGCCACTGCACAATTTCTGTTCTTATCCTGAAGCAAAGATCTTAACCCGAGGTACTATTTCTGGGTTAGCAGAATCTGTAACCTGAAGCGTCTGTAACTCGAGGTACCACTATAGTTTCAGCTCTCAAAAGTGTAGCCAACCCTCCTTTAAAGAGAGGAGAGAGTCACTGCCAAGCATTTCTTATCATTCTTCGCAGCTACTTCCTGACAAAACGCCCAATCCTGGGAAACATTTCCCAGGGTTTATCCACACTTCTTGGCAAGCTGCTCCCACGCCTCTGCTGTAAAGCCGCTCTCTAGCGCTCCAAAAGATTGCTATTCTGATCGGTTACTAAAGAACGGGGGGGGGGCGGGTTTCCCTTGGAAGAGGAAGGGGGAAAGCGCTCGGACCCCTGCTTTCTCGGCATGGCGCAAGCGGTAGTGTCTCGCTCTGGGACACAAGGAGTGACTTCGGGACGTCCCTCCTGCCTGCCCCATCTGCACCTCTGAAAACTTTGGGCAGTACTTTTGTTCCCTTTCTGCCGCTTCGCATCTCACTTCTTCTGGGGCGGCGCTTCATTTCCCGCCTCGCCAGTGGCAACCTGCCCCTACCAAATGATTGTTAGCTTTTACCTGTTGCTAGGAAACTGCTGATAACCTCACTGTTGACGTCATAATGTGATGTTGGCATCATAAGTCCCTAAGACACCGTGGGTTCAAACCATCCTGTATCAAGGAGGATTCTCTGTAAGATTTTTTGCCTTAACAGCAAAAAGAAATGAGCTTGTAAGATGCCTAGGGTTTATATGAGGAGGCATACAGTATTGAATCAAATCTACTTAAACATTTCTAAGGAGCATAGTTTTGGTGCAGAGTTGTACAGTTGTACAGCACAATCAACCAGTGATGCAAATGATACTCCTAGCCTAGACTAATGCATTATTATCCCAGTAGATGGTGTGGCTTTGATAACATTTGTTAGAAAGTGAATATGATGAAACTTTAGTCCAGGAAACTTCAGTCACTGGCTCAACAGGTATCATAATTTACTCTGTTTCTGATATTTGCCAAATTTTGAGGATGCTGTGCTGCACGGTAAAGGTAAAGGAACCCCTGACCATTAGGTCCAGTAGTGGCCGACTCTGGGGTTGCAGCGCTCATCTCGCTTTACTGGCCGAGGGAGCCGGAGTACAGCTTCTGGGTCATGTGGCCAGCAAGACTCTGGTGAACCAGAGCAGCGCACGGAAATGCCATTACCTTCCCGCCGGAGCGGTACCTATTTATCTACTTGCACTTTGACATGCTTTCGAACTGCTAGGTGGGCAGGAACACGGACTGAGCAATGGGACCTCACCCCGTCATGGGGATTCGATCTGCCGACCTTCTGATTGGCAAGCCCTAGGCTCGGTGGTTTAACCCACAGTGCCACCCGTGTCCCTATATGCTGTATGGTACTTGTCACCAAATAACACTTCCCCAAATTCCCAGAGCAGTTTGCACTTTTAGGAAAAGTGTCAATTAAGGAAAAAAAGGCAAACAAAGTTAATGCCCAGTTAGAGGAGAAATGGATAAATCTGCACTTTAAGAAATAGCATAAAAGATTAGCAGCTACCTGAAGCATTGGCAAAGGGGTACATTGAAAGCTGCATTAGCAATCATTTGTTATTTAGTACATACATCCACAATTCCAGTTGTGAAGCAGGGTAAAAGCCAGGATCTCCTGCACCAGATGGTTTTATTGTGTGTTCCCTTGTTATGTCTTCATTCTATGACCTTTTTCCTGCCCTTTCATCAGTGATGACGGCTTTTAATTAAATAGTTCCATCAGTGCACAAACATTTCCTGTCCTCGAAAAGCTTGCAATTTTAATCTAGACAAAGGGAGATACCGTGTGCTTTTTTCAGTGGCTGATATTTTGCTATTGTAACTCTTTTCTTTTTAAAAAAATAATATTTATTACTTTTCCAAAATTTAAACACTTACCAAAAAAAACAAAGAAAAAACAGTACATCACAATACAAAAACACTACATAAAAATTAACAAGACAAAACAAAAACAATTTAAAAACACATCAAAAAAAATTCAATATCTTATCTTTCTTTCACATATTTCCACGGCCTCCTCACACCTCCCTTTTTGTATTCCACTTCTATCAATTATTTCAGCAATTCCTTTCCATCTTCCCCTGTTTTCTATCCTATAATTATCTTAACACATTTTAACCTTATTTTTCCTTTAATACTCTATTAATATATTTATACTTAATTCCTTATAACATTTCTACTAAAGCCATATAACTTCATTCCAACATTCTTCTAACATTCATTAATTTTACAATATTTCTATAAATAGTCTTTAAACTTTTCCCAGTCTTCTTCCACCGACTCTTCTCCCTGGTCTCGGATCTTGCCAGTCTTTCCCGCCAATTCCATCTAGTCCATCAACTTCATCTGCCATTATCCAACACTTCAGTGCTTTCAAGAAGCAGCCATTCTCTCAGCCAGCAAAAAGCAGATGATTCACAACAAAGTTTAGGGGTCTGGCAGGGCAGGTCCACCTCCTGCTTTGGCATCCGTCAATATCTTAAATTTTACTCGAGGCTTCCTTGTTCATCGAGTTGCCTTTGAATGGATGAGACTCTCTCACTCTCCAGTTGTATTGCTTTACATTCAGCAGCAAAGGTTTTCTCCCTGACTTCATCCGCAATTTGCCGTATCAAAGTAGATTCCTGTATCAATTTCTGGATGGTTTCTGTGTTGGTGTTCACCTTTTGTCCCAGATTATTTAAACTTTCTACAATTAAGTCGATTTTAATATTTGCAGCATCCACTTTCACATTTATCACGTCTGTTTTCTTGTGAAGCTGTTCCAGCGAATTGTTTTCCCCCCACTAATGCGACCACTAAGGCCTCTTCTGTCGACATTTCGTCTGTTTTTTCCTTTCCATTTGCCATAACACTTAAGAGACTCAAGGTCAATCCCAGAGTCTCACAATTTTTTTATCTTGCAGCTGGAAATTCCCCTAGCCCAGCTCTTATAAAGCAACCAATTTCAGAGACTTCCACTAGGGGGAAACAGTTTCTATTTACAATAGTCAACAATGTCCCCTTTAAACGCAACTCATACAATCCAAAGTTAGTTTCAGTTTTCTGTTACATTTTACTCCTTTTTAGAAGCAGTCAGAGACAATAGAAACAATGTATTTCTCTTACTTTGCTAGCTGTCAAGGAACGTTCTAAGCGCTGTCAATGAACATTCCAAAAGACGTCAATCCTGCTAGCAGCCCGTTTCCAGGGTCAGAGCGGCGGTATTTTAACTCTCTTCACCCTCTCCTGCAGGCATACTCAGTCCGCAACTTCCCCCCCTCTTCTCCTGCCTCCAAGGGGGGTTTTATGCTCTTTACCAATGGAAATTTAGTCTTTTACAAAAGGCTTTCCAAGACTTCAGCTTGCAGCCTCCTTGCCTCAGTCTATTTACAAATAGGGAAGGCGGACTTCCTGTATTGAACCTCCCCGTTTTGATGCCAAATTAAATGTTTAAAATCCAATTCTCCCGCTTCAGCTCTACTCACAGGTAATTACTTTGAAGTCTAATTGTCCAAAGGGAAAAGTCAGTGCTCTCCGGCAACAATTTCCCCACGAGTAGGGGAGGCACAAAAGGTGCCCGCCGAATCCTACGTTCACAGGCTTCTCCCGCCTGTGATTTTTACGGGTCTCCGCCTTCGCCGTGGCGGTACAGACCCAAATTCCCACCGGGCAAATTCCTCCCGATCAGAGGAATTCCGCCATTGCCGGAGGCACCAACCCGGAAGTCTCCACTATTGTAACTCTTTTCATGTTGGATTGAGAAGGGTGTGGCATTTTAAATTTATCTTCACAGATATGTGTGGAACATATACACATATCCCCTTTTATGCTTACATTTGGATTTTCTGGCTGTCCTGTGCAAAGATGAGGACTGTCCTCATAGCTTCTTGAATGGTTCAGACTTACAAATAACAATGATAACCAAATTAAATTGCTAATCGCTGACTTGATTGAGAAGACGGCACAGTCCAGACCATTAACATTAGTTGCAAACTAAAATAACCAGGGGACTCCACAGCTGTCTCTCCAGGATGTCTTCGCTCACTGCCTGTCAACTTTTTTTTTTTTTTTTGCTGGAAACAGGCTTGTCTACAGTTGAGCATTACTTAGCTGTTAATCCATTCCACCCCTCTTTTGAATTGGACCAGAGCAGTCCACACCCGCATTTATGTGAATTTGTATTTGAGGAGCAACTTTGGTTTTGCCCAGTCATAAGAGCAGGCATTCTCTTTTGTGTTTGTCCCTGGCTTCTAATTTGTTGATTATATTATGACAATTAAGTACAGACAGGACATAAATGCAGAGAGCAGCTTTTAGGAAATGTGCAGAAGCACACAGTCAGGCAATGGTAAATTCTCAGCACACGATTTTCTTTAACTTGGCTAGCTGGTGCAGTTTTGTTTTTTTTGGGTTTTGTTCAAATCTGAGGGATCAGCATGCGCACACACGGGATGTTAGGGGAGGGATAGCACCTCTGGTGGGGGACACATCAAGCTTCTTCTGGGGTAGTTTGTCCACCTTTGGTCCCCACTCTGTACTCAGCACCACTCACATGGCTCCTAGAAGCTGTCAGCATACGACAGTGGGCAAACCCAAGGAACGGTTTTTACTGGTCAGCTAAATCAGGTGAGGGGGGCTGTTGGGTTTCAAACCCCTTAGTGAGTTAGGGACTTCCCCTACATGCGAAGACAAGCGCTGGCAGATTGAGCTGGTGAGACGAATATTGGGTCCAATGGCCAAGAAGGTGGTTTCTAACACAACAGTTTGACTTCACCCCTGGAGGTGCACTCCATTGTTTCTCAAGACAGATTGCCAACAACAACAACAACATTTATCTATCTATGCTCCTCCAGTTAGAGCTGGGGGAAAAATGAAAGCATCTGTAAATTCTCAACACACACTTTTCAGATTAACATTCCTCTGCAATATCTGGCACATAAATTTTTAATATTTGCTTGTACAGTTGCAAAGTTCAAAAAATGTTCAAAAATTGCAACTTAAGTAAGTTTGCCTTTAAATGCGAGTTACTGCTAATTTCACCCCATCCCTACTTGAGGTATATATCTGCATCAGAAGGATGTAGAGCTGACGTTTTATTTGACATTTGTGTCCTTACAACAATCCTGTAAGGTAGATCACTATTATTCTCTTCCCCATATTGAAGATTGTGGGTGATGCTGAAGATAACTTGTTGAAGGCCACTTACAGAATTTCAGGCTGAACAATCAGATTTTAACCAAGGACTTTCTGGAGCATGACTCCACTTCTTAATTGCTACAGTTTCAGAATCACTGTGCTAAAGCAACAGTTGGGGCTCTAGGCTTATAAAGTTCCCCAAAATAAACCCACTGCTAGTAAGTATATCTTGAAACACCTCTGTTGTAGAGCTGAATACATATTGCCACAGAAGCTACAAACAGGAATTTCCTGCCTGATGGCTGTGCTAATTTGATTGATATCACACAAGGTGATGCACAGACTCATACCTATGGCAGGAGCATCGCTGACTGACACTCACATGCACCTCTTCCCACCCTGTGTGATGCCATGCTATCTCTCTCCAACCCTCAAAGCTCCTCCTCATTTGCTTTGCATGAACCACCCATAGCTTTATATATATAACCATGCTGCGATGAAAGACAGCTTCTGTTGCTTGATTCTCTTCCCTGTGCCTCCTTGAAACTTCACCCTCATCACCATCTCTGCCACTGGGACCATGAAAACCTGGGCATGTCTTCTCCTGGCAGGAGCTTTCTGCAGCCTGGCATCTGGATGTAAGTAGTAGTAGTAGCAGTAGCAATAGTAGTTTTTTTTAAAAAAATAGATTGGGTGTTTAGATTATCTGTACCCAGAGAAAGAGATGCTTTATGGTTTGATGCTGCACAGCGCTGAGGAAGAACTGCTTAAGGAACTATTGTATTGTCCACCTCCAGGAGCTGTTGGACTTCAGCTCCCATCAGCCCCAACCACCATGGCCAACGGTCAGGGACTATAGGAGGTGGAGTCCAGCAGACCAGGTGTTCCTCGCACCATGACCAATAGTCTGCACTGACTATCAGTGGTTTCACACAGGGCTATTTCCAAGCTTTACCTTGAAATGATGGGGATTGAACCTGGGACATTCTACATGCAAAACATGTGTCCTGCCCATGCCACTGAGTTATGGTCCTTCCCCTTGCAACTGCAGAGCCACCTCTAAGTAAGTCCAAAACTGAGAGGCTCCAATCCTAAACACATTTACTAGCAAACAACTCCAAGAGAGCAGGACTTCCTTCCAAGTAAATATGCCTAAGGTTGCAATGAAAAGAGATGGTCGATTACTCTGCATTTGATTGCTATAAGGTGGGTCTCAAGCTGATTCTTTTGCCTGGCATTGCACTTAAGGTGACAGGAGTATTCCATCTGTGAGGTTGGGTGAGTGGCACATGCAAGCAACTCATCACTTTATATTGCAGTCATCAAAGGAATGTGTGAACTAAAGCTGTTCCACAAATCCCAGTGCTTTTTTTCTTTAAAAAAAGTTTAGGTACTCATTTTGACTCAAGAAAATCACCATTTCATTGTTCAATTTGGGAAAAATAAATACAGTAAATGGACAAAACTACAAAGATTCACAAAATGTTTAGGAGTATGCATACCTCTGTGTCCCCCCAGAAAAAAAGCACTGGGTAGCACTCCACTGAAAAGTGGCCATTGAATGTATGCTACTTGAAATGAGCATACACACACACACACACACACACACACACACGGAATAAACAATGCTGATTCCATGTGTGTGGGGTTTTGAGTGGTCCTGGGGAGTTTATTGGGCCAGATGTCCTCAGTGGGCTCCCCTCCTTGAGTGGGTTCATCTCCTTCCTTTGGTCCCTGCTGCCCTTTCACTTGCCTTCTCCCTCTTGAGTGCTTTTGCCTGGCAGCAATGGGCTCTTCCTGATCTGTGAGAATGCCCCTTGTTTGCTTGCTTGCCTGGATGGAGAAATGTCTGTGTGCGCACAGAAACTTTTGACTTGTGCATGACTGAGATGTAGCCTACTGTACAGAGGTAAGAGTCACATCCATTGCACTGCCTATTTTGCCTTTGGCTCTAACCACTGCACAGCATGTTGCCCCCAGAAGGTTGTGCATGAAGTGGCTCATTGAAAAAAGTTCCCCACCGCTGGGCTTCTGAAAAAACATCTGCAACATATTTTATGGTGTGCCCTTCTCTTTCCCATCTGGACATACAGCTAAATTGGATTGTAGCTTTAGTATAAGCTGGATTCATGCCAAATTCATTCTCCAGACAGTTTTTTAAAAATAAAAAACTATTATATTATATTTATGAGCATTAACAAATACCTGCTCAATTGTAGTACTCATTAGCCAACCAGGATAAAAGGGAGCATAGTGACAGTTCTGGTAGTCGCACAAAGCTATAGTATTACTGTTCAGGAGAGATGATTTGCCAGTGGTCAAGTCTGCCACTAGACAAGAAGCTGTCTTAAACACTATGAGGTAAATACAAGAAAAAATATTTAAAAAGGTTATGCATTTCTATGATTTGGTAAATATGGCTGTTATTGTGCGCAGGCCCTGTTGATATTAGAGAAAGAGTACTGTGAAAATACTATCCTTGATCATGGTTCCAGTAGTGCATTTCCAAGTTTCTCTCACTGAGGGGAACACAAAAATATTTCATTGCTTCTAGTCCCTGCAGTCCAGCCCCAAAGAGCTATTCAGCCTGCACCACTGCTTGTCATTCCACATAGCTAGAAAAGGCTGGAGCATGTGTAATATGGGTTATTATTGTCACAGAGTTGCTGCCATAATTAGGGGGAAATGGACTGAATGAAGTAGAGCCACTTCCCAAATTCTTTGGGCTTTTCCAAAATCTGTCATTTTTAAATTGCATCATCTTGTAATAGAAAAGCACCGTGACACTATAGGGAAGGTCCTTGCCTTCGGGGAAGGGCTGTGGCTCAGCAGGAGAACACGTGCTTGGCATGCAAAATGTTCCAGATTTAATCTCTGGCATCTCTTGGTAGAGTTGGGAAACCCTGGATGTCAGGAGAGCTATTGCCAGTCAGAGCAGAGTGGACAATAATGAGAGAAACAGCCCAAGGACCAGACTTGTATTCCCCTTCGGTCTTCTAAGAACATGGCGCTGCCACATATGGAGCGAGGAGGGGCAAAGCAGTGGGAGTCTGGTGAGCTGTGGCTGCTGTGGCAAAGCCAATCTGACACTCCCATGCCGTGTCTATGCTGTGCCCACATCAGGCTGTTTCTTATTCTTAAAATACTCAGATTCACAGCATAGTTCTATCTTTTTGTGCCAAGTCATCTTAAGCAAACTGCAAAACTGGGGGGAGGGGGGGTATGTAGCCACGAGACTATAAACCCAAGCCTGATGATATCTGGGCCTTTGACTGAAGAGAGAAATTTACCAAGAACAGCACAGCCCAAGATGACCTAATTTTTTCCACCAAGGTGAATTTTCTGCCCCACCCCCTTTGAAATGCTACTCAAAGCAAACAGTACTAAAACAGAATTGTGCATGTCAGTTTTGCATATATTAAATGCTTCACTGATTGCAAGGGCGCACTAACCTTCCTCTAGAACACTGTTCATGCTTCTGGTGGTGCACCATAGTACTCTCTCAGTATCAAGGCTGACTACTCGTGTGTTGTGTCCTTAAATCCAGAACCAGGAGAAGCAGACAGGTGGTTTTGCCAAAGACTTATGGGCTGGGAGGAACATCCAATATCTACAGCTAATTAGAGCTGATTGATTTCTTGAGAACATGTCCTCTTGAGTCTGTAACACTTCAGAATGCTGCTGGGAGGGATTGCTTGTGAATGCTGTTTTTAAAATAATAGAAATACAGTTTTACTAGTTTTCTACTTTCTACTTTCATTGAAGTTCTTTTCATGCGCTGGAGCATTCAAACATGAGATTTTTCCTACCTGAATTAAGAAGTGGTACAGGCCCAGCAGAACTTTACCAACAAGATCAGCCATAGTACATAAATCACATACAGTGGTGCCCCGCAAGACGAAATTAATTCGTTCCGCAAGTTTTGCCGTCTAGCGAATTTTTCGTCTTGCGAATTAGTATTTAGACAAAGGAAACAAAGTCGCGAGACGTTTTCGTCTTGCGAAGCAAGCCCATAGGGAAATTCGTCTTGCGAGGCAACTCGCAAACGGAAAAACCTTTCGTCTAGCGAGTTTTTTGTCTTGTGAGGCATTCGTCTTGCGAGGTACCACTGTACAGGCTTTATCATTAAGATGGTTCTGGGCTGTTGCCTGACACATTGCTTTCCCTGCAGCTGTTTGCACCATCTTCTTCCTGCCTGGGGGCATGAGCTGTTCATTAAGTTATGGCACCTTCCCTTTAATGCCAGCTTGGCCCTGCGACTGTGGGTGCCATGCAGCATGCATGACCCTGGCACTGAAATTTGTGGGTGCCCGACTCCTTCATGGGGAATTTTGTGGGTGCTCAGGCACTCAGGGCCCCAGGGAGTTGACACCTATGCTTTGACCCAAGAGATTTGGGTTCAAATCCCTGTTCAGCCATCCCTGTGCCAGCCAGTCTGTGAGGCTTGGTGAGAACAGCTGGGAGGGGTGGCAGATCTGCCCCCCCCCCCCCGGAGCATGCCGCTCCTTGTCTCCTGCGCTTGTCATGCTCCTCCTCTGCACTCCCCAGCCTGCTCCTTTCTCCCCACACAACAACCTTCAGCACACCAGGACCTTCCTGGGCCACCTCAGGTGGTGGTGGTGGAAAAGGTGGAGGAGGTGGCATTTTCTGTTTTGCCTCAAGGCTCTCCCCACTGACCTCCCTGTGGATCAGCTAAGGGAGAGGGAAGGTTGAGCAGGAACAACGCTGGATTCATGATGGTGGGGGCAGTTTCCCTGCACAGGGTACTGTACCGAGGGGAGCAGAATGGAATAAATATTTAGGAGGAGGTGCCAAATTTTATTTTTATTCAGGGCACCATATTGCCAAAGTCCTTCCCTGACAGGAGGTGGCAATGGCTCAACAGGAGCCTGAGCAGGAGGATGCAGTCCTGTCACTTAGAACCATTGCCTTCACAGATGGGAACAGATCCACCTGCCCTGAAGGGGCACATGGTTGCAATCCTGATGTTCTCACAAGGCGAGTGAGTGCCCTATACTTAATCATTAGAAGCTCAGTGGGAGGGGCTGGGAAACTTGTTGGGACATCTTTGTCACTTCTGACCGGTTCTGAACTTCCTGTCCTGCTCCTGAACTCCTGACCTCCTGACTCTTGATCACTGTGTCTGTTGCTGAGTCTGTACTGTTACTTTTCTGGATAAATAGCTCTTCCATCCTCAGAGCCACTGTCTCCGTATGTTGCATGTGACAATACTGAGCTAGATGGACCAATGGGTATGACTCATTCTACATGACGGGCAAGATGTTCTCCTCTCCTGATGTTCAGCCAATATCTACCATCCTGTAACTCAAACCCACTAAATTAAGGTTACCAGGTTTTTTTCAATAAATCCGGGACACTTTTCAACTTCAATGGATTTTGTATGGGGACTGATTTGTAAATCCGGGGAATGTCCCCAGGAAACGGGGATGTCTGGTAACCTTACACTAAACGCTCTGCCCTTTAGGGCAGCAGAGAGCAAGGCTCTGTCCACATCTAAATGGCAACCCATAAGGTATCTGAAGAGGGCTATCATTCATGTCCCCCCTCAGTTCTCTTATTCCTAGGTTGGAGGTGTTGACCTAGTGTCAGAAAAATCCTCATCTTTGCGGTGGTGAGGGAGGGGGAGGGTACAACAACAACCACAATTTTATTATTTATACCCCATCCATCTGGGTGGGTTACCCCAGCCACTCTGGGCAGCTTCCAACACATATAAAAAAACATAATAAAATGTCAGACATTAAAAACTTCCCAATACAGGGCTCCCTTCAGATGTTTTCTAAAAGTTGTGTAGTTCATTATCTCCTTGACATCTGAAGAGAGGGTTAGAGGCGTAGCAAGCCCAGGTGGTACCCAGTGAATAATTTTTTTGTCACCACCCCCCCCCACACATTGACAGCTCGGGGTAGGCTTGGGAGTCATGGGCGGGTGCCAAATGTCACCCCCTGAGCGATGACACCTGGGGTGGTCCACCCCCCTTCCTACGCCTCTGCGACTCCCAAGTACCCCGAGCCATTGGGGGAAGGGGGGAGCTATGCTGCTTTGCAGGGGCGCTGGCAAAGCTGCGCAGCTCGTCCTCTTGGGGGCCACGGCTCCTGTCTGTCCCCCTCCCTCCTTCTCTGGCTTGCTGTACAGTTGCAAAGCAGGAGCCACTTACAGCAAGCCGGGGAGGGAGGGAGGTTGGGGGGGGGCCTGGCTCACCGTAAGTGGCTCCTGGTTTGCCGCTTTACGGCGAGCCAGGGAAGGAGGGAGGGAGGGGGAGCCGTGGGTCCCGTCCGCCCCTCCCTGGCTCACTGTAAAGTGGCAAAGCAGGAGCCGCTTACGTTGAGCCAGGGAGGGAGGGAGACTGGGAGGGGCCCCCACCTGGCCATAAGTGGCTCCTGCTGGTGGTGGAGGGATCCCACCACCGTCCGTACAACACTCCAGCCACGCCGGTGGCAAACCACTATGTACAGTGCATGTGTGGCGTCGCTACGCACAACGCATGCGTGGTGTTGCACGTATGCACTGTGCGTAGCGACGCCACACATGCACTGTACATAGTGGTTTGCCACCAGCGCCTCCCGAGAGCCATACAGACAGTGGCAGGATCCTCTGCTTGTGGCTTCAGCCACGAACTGAGGATCCTCCACATGTGGCTGCGGCGGCATGGTGGCTGCTCACGGCGAAGCAACTGGGGTGGCGGGGCGAGCACCCCGTGGGGTGACTGGGGTGCGTTCTTGTCACCCTCCTAGACATGGCACCCAGAGCACGCCGCCGCCCCCGCCACTCCCTTGCAACCCCACTGGGGAGGGTGTTCTACAAGGAGGGCACCACTACCGAGAAGGCCCTCTATCTGGTTGCCTGTAAAGTCACTTCTCACAGTGAGGGAACCACCAGAAGACCCTCAGTGTCCAGGCTGAACGATGGGGGTGGAGACACTCCTTCAGGTATCCAGGGTCAAGGCCGATTAGCGTTTTAAAAGTCAGCACCAACACTCTGAATTGTGTTTGGAAATGTACTGGGAGCCGGTGAAGATAATTTAGGACCAGTGTTATATGGTCCCGGTGGCCACTCCCAGTCACCAGTCTAGCGGCTTTATTCTGGATTAGTTTAAGTTTCTGAGCCACCTTCAAAGGTAGCCCCAAGCAGAGTGCATTGTAGTAGTCCAAGTGGGAGATAACCAGAGCATGGAGCACTCTGGTGGGATGGCGTGCAGGCAGGTAGGGTCTCAGCCAGCATACTAGATGGAGCTGGTAGAGAGCCACCCTGGGCACAGAAGAGGAATGAAAAAGTCTTCCTGCTGTAATGTCGGGTTGCACATAGTGTGGAACAAAGAACTGAATCATCATATATTTCTTGAAATGCCTGCAATCCTGTGCAAAAAATCCCATCCGTTTAATGAACTTTGTAGAGGCAGATCTACGGGCAGGGTTGACGTCATTTTAAAATGCGTATTTTATGCAGTTAATAAATATGTTCTGGTTTAACCGCCCTTTCTTGATGCTTGCTCTATTGCACAGTTGCTTGGAACAGTTACTTAATGGATGGCAAGAGTTGCCACATTTAGCAAGCATCTCAATCTGTCACACATTATGATGAACTGATGATTAATTAACCTGAATGAAGTAACAAAAAGCTACTACCAAGGTGATGATGAATAATAAAGAGCAAGCAACCCAGGGACTGAAATATGAAATGTAACACCATGAATCACATTTATTCATCTCTAAATAAAATTTGTTTTTGTGTTTTTAACTTTTGTGTTGAAAATTGAAAAGGGGAGCTAATATATGGCTTATCTGAAAGACCCTATTTACTCATACAAACCTGTCTGGGTTCTGAGATCCTCAGGAGAGGAAGCTCTTCTCTCAGTCGCGCCAGCCTCACAGGCACACTGGCATGCTTGGAAGGGAAGTAGTACAGAGCCTTCTCAGTGGTGGCTGCTCCCAGACTTTGGAAGTCCCTCCCTAGAGAAACTAGACCAACTCCCGTCCTTCCACTGGAAGGTGAAGAGCTTCTTGTTCCAACAAGTTTTGGGAAACTGACTGCTTTTAACAAAACAGCTAGTGCCGTACGGTTTTTATTGTAATTATTTTTATGGTTTTGATAGGTGTGTGTGTGTGTGTGTGTGTGTGTCTGTGTGTTGATATAGTTTTAATTCTATCTATGTTTAATTGTTTTTGAATGATAGTTTTTAGCTGTTCTTATTTTTATCTGTAAGCTGCCTTGAGTCTCTGCTAGGGAAAAAGGTCAGAGACCCTCAAATGTACTGAGTACAAGCAATCAGAATAAGGTTCACTATTTGACTGCTGATTCAGGACTCTAAACTGTGTTTTATATAATTGACTTTTTATTTTGTTCTGTATATACTGCAATGTTCTTTTGTTGCAATGGCTGCAATGGCTGATGCAAATAAAGTCTCATTCATTCATTCACTGAGTACAAGTGCTGATCTTCATGTGGAGATAATCTCGCTCCCCACCCCCAAAACTGAAGGCAGTTAAAAGAGGGGTCACTGCATCATACTTTCATCTCTGGTAACCATGTTTTGCATGTTTATGAATTATTTCAAAAAATTACGAAACCAATTTTATTAGAAGAAAGAGTGAGTTTTAAAAAGTAGTGTGTTCCATGGAAACAGACCCTTTCTCAAACTACTTTGAACTTTAAAAACCGTGACACAATATAGTGTGCCAAAATGTCCGCTTCCAATTTCCACTGATGTTCTGAGGCAGATTTGCACTTTGAAAATCACTGAGGTTTCCACTGGCAATCAAAATGTGCTTTTTATTTCCCCAGTCATTAACAGCAGGTTTCAGGGAATTTTGCTGACCCCCCTGTAGATTGAATCTCTTACCATGATCAGGAGATGGCATAAAGTCTCACTAGTGTCTACTCTGCTCAAGCTTACAAGCTTCATTATATAAACAAGCATGATTACAGCCATTTGCCTTTGGCAAATAACATGCATTGCGGAACTCTTGTCCTCCTGAGAACAAGAGAACACTTGCACATATTTAGTTTCTGGAGCTGCATGTGAAATCATTTGATTTATATTCTACACAGTGATGGAAATCAGGGTCACATTCAAAGAGTTGCACAGCTTCTAGGGATGTGTGGATCTGTCAATTTGGATTCTCTCTGCTTCTCATTTTTTCATAATTTCACTTTGCCCCTTTGGATCACTTTTGTAATCACAAAAATCAACATTTTATTGTGCAACAATATACACATTTTAAATTTAATTTTCCCTAATATACACATTTTTGCAAGCAATTTCCCCATATAAATGCATTTATTTGTTATTTATATATGTGTTTATGGACACTCCCCCAACATGCACATTTTTAAATACATTCTTTGGGTTTGGAAAAGTGCATCACAAAATCTGGACAAGTGCATATTTTGAAGGATACTCATGTTTCAGTTCATGCAAATTAGGCAACTGCACATTTAAAGACGAAGCATAATGAACACACACACACCATTATATATTAGCTCCATCAGAGTTTCTGCATCACTTGCCTTCAAGTCATGTCCTAAGATTCCATATATTTTTGCACTAAAGGGGTGCCAATTTCATTTTTAAAAAAATGCTGATTATAAAAAAATAAAAAATATCAAAGCAGTTTTTAAAAAGCCTCAAGGTGGATAATCAGTGTGGTGCCCTCCAGAAATTTTGGATTCTCTCTCCCATCTCCCCTGACCATTGGTCCTGCTGGCCAGGGCTGATGCAAGTTGTGGTCCAAAACAGCTAGCCATGTTCCCTACCTCTGTGCTATTACTGGTGGTACTGTGGTTCTTGGCATGTAATATTTATAATCTACTTTAGATGGACAGGGAATAGGAACAAAGGAGGGGGGAGGGTTGCCAGCTTCTTTTCTTATCTAGCTCTCCTGGGTGCTCTGCTTTTGTCTCCTGGGGTGGGGGGAATCTGTTAAGGCACAAGAGCAGAGCTGGTGAAGAAAAGGAGGTAACCCTGGGAATACGTGGTGCCTGGCACAGGATAAACTAGAGGTGAGTCAGCTTGTAGGAGGGAAACAGGTAAAGTGAGGTTGACACAATTCAAAGATGCTGCTAAAGTATTGCTGCTCACGAATCTCTGCCGAGAAATAGCAAGAGATTCCAGGGGTCTTGGCACATAACCAGGTTTTGTGTTTCCTTGGAAAAAACATGGGACAACAGAGGCTTGTGTTCTTATGAAATATGGTTTATTCATACATAGTTACGCCTGAGTTTTATGGAGAAAGAGTTCACAGTATTTACATTTCAAGAGGCGCTTGTCCTTTCCCAGCAGCACAGCATCGGATCCAGAGGCATCTTAATTATGTATCATTTATTACATTTCTATACCACCTTTCATCCGTAGCTCTCAGGGTGGTTCACAGCATAAAAATGCAAGGTAAAAACACAAAATACATAATAAAAACAACCAGAACAAACCAAACACCTCCACCCACACCCCCAAGGAAGGTGGGAGGGGCCATAATGAGTGGAGTTCACGGCACGCACTCAAAAATGTACCTATCTGGTGACCTTGCTTCTCCCAGCTTCTTGAAGGAAACAGTAATGCAATGCTTTTATGTTATTGCTAAGAGTGTCTCTCTAAGTACAGGGGGCCCTTCCTTCATACTCACAACCTTAGCCAGTCCCAGCATAATTAAGGAGCTGAGAAGCGATGATAGCTCAAGGTCCCAGCATATGTTTGTATTCTGAATGCTCTGGGTTCAATCTCTGGCATCTCCAGGTTAAAAATGTGAGGCTGCAGGTGATTTGAAATGTACCCACACCTGAGATACTGGAGAGCCACCAGAGTAGACAACCTGGCAGCTTCCTTTTTTGCATGGATTAAGATAGCCAGTAGCATCCCCTGTATATTCTAAGGGACCCATCACTTCTTGCAGCATTCTGATAACACAAATGTTTCTGAAACAGTTTAAGGTTGTCCTCTACTATCCCTCCTAACCTATACAGTGGTACTACACCCCTTTCTGCATATGCCCACTTTCACTTTGACTGCAATCTGCTAATCAACAGATTCCAACCTTAATTTCAGCTTTGTATGGCCCCCCTGATTCCTGCAAAGGGCGATGTAATGAAAAATACAATCCAAAAGATGTTTGCCACTGCAACAGCAAATGTGAACAACACCAGAACTGTTGTGAAGACTACTATAGCCATTGCCAGCAAGGTGAGTGAAAACTCTGGACGCTAATGTTACTAAAGTTCTCCTGTGGTCATTCCCTGCTTAAGCTGTCTTCCTAAAGGCACCTGGTTGACCTCCTCTGTGGGAAACAGATGGTGAACTAGGTAGGCCTTAGGTCTGGTCCAGTTTGGTATGACAGAAACATCTATATAAATAAATGGAAAAGGTTTATACCTGTCTGGTCAGGGGGAAAGGTGGGGTATAAAACAACAACACTTGACTAATGGGTTTTGGTTCTTGATGCTAGCCTATCATCATCACCACCATCCTTACAACTGATTATCCACCCTTCACCCTAAGGTCCTGGGGTGTGTTGCAACAATTAAAACACAATATTTTCTTTTAAAAATATATTACTATCACCAAGATGCCCTTAAGAGTCAGGACACTTCTCAAAAACAGTTTCATTTTGCACTGGTCAAGGGGCCTTGATATGGTTTGTGTGCAATTATTTCTCCTTTCTTTTATCAGCTAATGCAGATGGCAAAGAAACAGGAACAGTATTGGATGGTGAGTACTTGAATTGCTTTTTAGATGAGTTGTTTGTGACATGTAGAATAGCAAACCAGGAGCAGGTGGTGAGTTGGTTCGCTGGTGAGAGTTGTTGGTTGCTACTGTGGAGGAACTGAGGTGGCAGCATGCTTCTGAACACCAGTTGCTGGGAACCACAGGAGGGGAAAGTGCTGTCTTGCTCAGGTCCTGCATGCAAGCTTCCCACAGGCACCTGGTGAGAACAGGGTTCTGGACTAGATGGGTCATTGGGCTGATCCAGAAGGTTGTCCTTACACTCAAATGTCTGTCTCTCCCACAGGGGAATTCTCCAGTAGTGATGATGCAATCACCAATGAAGAATTGCAACAAACATCTGAGCAGCTTTACCAAAGCGATATTAACAGAGCTGGGGAGGCTGATATCACCCTTAACAAGCAACACTTAGCTTCAAAGAATCAGGACCAGTCACCAGAACCGTGAGTTCCACACAGACTTGATGCATGAAGGTGCCCTGTTTTTAAGAGCATTAAGTCTCTGGCTACTGGATCAGGCCAGTGGCCCACCTCTACTCCAGCATCCTGCTCTCAGTGGTCAACCAGATGCCCCCAAAGTGAAAATCCCAAGCAGGACCTGAGCACAGCTGTATTCTCCAGTTGCAGCTCATGATTTGGTATTCAAAGGTAGACTGTTCTTGTCTGCCATGTCCACCCTTTCCCAGGCCACAAAAAGCACTCTGCAGGTGCCCCAAGACCATTCAATGTTAGTGTTACACATTTCCAAGGCTGGCACTGAAATAACTTGCGGCGGGAGCTCTGATAAAACCCTATCAAGCTAGACTTAAGCAGCTGCAACTCCAGCGATGGAGCTGAAGCTGGCATGCATTTAATGTTTGTAAAGAGCAGATTCAAAATAATTATTCTTGTTCAATTGAGTGGATGTATCTTGTCTTCCACTGGGGAAGTCTGCCCCCTGGTGGCCGCTTGGGTCCTGCAGCGGTTTAAATCAAAACCTCCAGCCTGCAGATGGATGAAAAGAGAGAGAGAAAGAGAGAGAGAGAGAGAGAGAGAGAGAGAGCGCTGCAGCTGTGGGATGCAGCTGTTTAAAAGTGCAACTCTAGAGCTCAGCATCTTTCCACTTCCTGCCCACCCAGAGGCATGCCCTGCAGGTAGGAGACGTGGGTCCAATAGGATGGGATGGGAGTTGGGAATCTGCAGAGAGGAAGGTGGTTGAAATAAATGTTTTTATGGGCTACTTTGATGTGGGTTTTTCGTTTTGTTTTTTGCTGGTTTTAGCAAAAAGGCTTTATTGAGATACTCAAAAAGACAGAATTTAATAATCTCGCTAATTGTTAAAATGTAAGGCACCTTTTTAAAAAAGTACATTGCAAACTAGGGCTATTGGGATTGCAGACTGGGGGTTTCGGACACTCAAAGGGATTCTTCCAGCATGGTGTGTGGTGGGGAGGGAAGGCTGCTCTGGTTATCCAAATTGAACGTAGTAATAATTTGGTTGCATTTTACAAAGCACTTCAGACGCTTCCTTCCAGAAAGCTCCCCTGCCCATGAAATCTTCCTAACAGCCTTGTGAGGTGGGCTCGTTCCTATGTTTGTAGCAAATGGTTTTGGAAGCAGGTGGCAGTTTACGAAGATGCTGGCTTTGTTTGATCATTTGTATTTTGCTGCCTATAAACCTTACTTGGTCTGCGTTAATTTTCTTGCCCTTACTGGCAGTGGCGGTGGCAGCGGCGGGGGTGGGCAGGGGATTTACGTATTTCTATGGGGAAAAGATTAATGTCATAAATTCATTTAGTGACAATGACAAAGCAGATGCCACTTGAAAATAAATATTAGAAATGTTAAACAATCCAGAAAAAATAAGGAGCATTTCATAAATTACTATAAAAATTTATATATAGTAGAAGAGAAGGATGAAAATAAAACAGAATTCCTGACCAAGAATATATTACTATTGATAAAAAACCCCTATAAAACATTTTAAAATATATAAAAACATTTTAAACATTTGCTGCGGCAACACCAGTGTCCTTAAAACAGTAGCGGTGGCGAGTGTGGGCCCCGCCCCCTAGGCCTGGTGGGGTGGGCCTACAGGAGGGAGCGGCCTTCCTCAACCCCCACGGTGCAGCAGCAGCAGTGGTGTCCCGGTGCCTCATGAGGCCTCTTAGGCTGTTGCAATGGTGAGTCAGTCTGGGCCCCGCCCCCTGGGCCAGGTGGAATCAGCCTGAGGAGGGAGCGGCCTTCCCAACTCACAGTGCAGCAGCAGCAGTAAACTTCATACCTGTGGTCCATAACTGTTCCCAGTCAGCCATCATAATGTTATGTCCAACATCCTGTGCCCATTTAATCATAGCAGATTTAACCGTCTCGTCCTGAGTGTTCCATTTCAACAGCAAACATGGACTGGCCTTTTGCCCTGCAATGGACAAATGCCCCACCACGCAGGAGGGCTTCTGCAGCTCAGACCATCCCATACTCTGCCATCATCAGCAATGCATAGTTCACATCCTCTTGGTAGTACATGGGGTTGGCGTTCCTCTCCAGCAGCTCATGAAGGACCTCAACCCATCTGTCATCTTCTACCACGGTGCTGGAGCTTCACAAGAAAACAAGGCAAATAAAATACCACCATGACCATAGGAGGAGGGCAAAGTTCTGCACTGGTAGTGGTGGTGGTTTGGTAACAATTAAGAGCCAGTCAGTAGACAGCTCAGAGGGAAGAGCGGTATGCCAATGAGAAGCCATGTTATTCTGGGCCACATTCTGGGGGCCACATGCCAGTGGTGGGCAGGGCCAGAGTGAGTAGGAGAAACTAATGTGATTTTTTATTTTATTTTTTTACCATTAGACCACCAGGTCCATCTAGCTCAGTACTGTATGCACTGGCTGACAGCAGCAACAGCTCTGCAGGGTTTCAGGCAGGGGATATTATAAGCGCCAACTTGGAGATGCCATTAGGGACTGAACCTGGGGCCTTCTGTATGTGCATAAGGTGCTCTCCCCTTAGCCATGGCCCTTTCCCTGAAAGGTGGGGTTCTGTTTGCGCATTTCATGGTATTTATACACCGCTTGCTTGTAGAAAACCCTCAATCATCCTAGTCCTCATAGTTTTGAAGAATGGGCTGAATTGAATAAGAACCCAGCTCAGTATTGTCTACATTGACGGGGAAGCAGCTTCCCAGTTACCTTTCCATCATTTCCTGCAGCACAGGATCCATACATTCCAAGATCTCGTCGACCAACGGCTGGTACTCAAAGATGATCTGGTGGAAGCCATGGAGAAAAGACATTCTGCCCCACCCCCCTGCGTTGATTCATTCAGGAAATGGTCTAAAGCTTCTTCCTCGGCCTACCAAAAAATAAATTCTTCATCATCACATTATTTTAAACTACTCTCTCTCTCTCTCTCTCTCTCACACACACACACACACACACACACACACACACACACCCATCCAGGAAACAAGAGGCATTATCACATTTCAAGGATAAATTGCAGCCAGGCACAATCATTCATGGAGGGTGTGGCCTGGAGGAAGTCCCAAGGGCCACACAGAGAGGCCTCAAGGGCCAGATCTGTACCCCCACTGTCCCAGGCATAGGATTCCCTAACTCCTGCTTTTGAAAAAGCACCATCTTAAAAGAGCTGTGTGAGAGGAATGCTGTGACCTTGGTCGCAAACTGTAAAGGGAACTTGTCATTTTTAACCTGTCAAAAAGGTAGTTTTTAAGCCAGCTTCAAACCTTTGGGAGTAAATTGCCATGAGTATAGTGCATTTGAAGGGGAAACTCTGGGTGCACCAGACAAAAATGACTTGTGGTAAAAATGGGCCCCTGGGCCAGCAATAAGCCTTTCAGGGCTAGTCACTCAAGGGAACTTTCTGCAAGGCTGTCAGAGGTTAAGGAGACAGGCTTTGCCAGGGTCCATCCTTAAGACGCCACAGCAACAAAACAACTTGATGTCTTGGGAGACCAGGGGCATGCAGGGCTTCTGCTCTCAGCTTGCTAGGGCAGGATGGAACTGGGGCCACCCCACCCAGGAGTCAAGAGACTAGTAGCTCATGACATGACATTCCTGTCTTGGGAAGGAGTGATACAGTGGCAAGTAGAAGGCTAGCCCCTTAGATCTTGAGTAGGAAAACTAAGGCCTGGAGGCCGGATCTGGCCCAATCGCCTTCTCAATCCGGCCCATGGACAGTCCGGGAATCAGCGTGTTTTTACATGAGTAGAATGGGTCCTTTTATTTAAAATGCATCTCTGAGTTATTTGTGGGGCATAGGAATTCATTCATTCATTTCCCCCCAAAAAATATAGTCTGAGGGACTGGCCCCCTGATGAAAAAGTTTGCTGACCCTGCTTTAGATGCATGCCTTTATGTGGAGTAGCACAGTCATTAACCCAACAGGTCCAGAGTTTCCTTGCCCCTCCAGTCCTAGAAAAGAACTCTCGATTGCAACTGCCATTGCCCTGTTGATAGAGAATCAGAGCTGTAGCGCCATTCATAACGTAAGAATATTCTTCACAATTATGAGCAGGGCAGTGGAGACAAGCTGCAAGCGGCAGCAGCCTATGATTCTATGAAATTAACCCAGAGCAAGAGATCTGATCTCACAGTGTTCAAAAAGCTAAAGAGACCCTCTCCTTATCAAGAAGGCCACCTGACTTCTTTCCAGGGGCAAGATGGGTCTGCATTTCAGATCCAACCCCCCTCAAGAAAACTACTACTACTTTTTTTAAGCTACCACATTTCCCGAGGCAAGTTGCAAGGCCCCTTGACTGGTCCACTGTAGGATAGAAAAGCTATTTGCCACATGACTCCTGGAACCTGGGGTTGCGGGTGCAAAACCAGAATGGCTATCCCCCACTCCTCACCCCGTATGCAGCAGCACTTTCTATTATATTTTTTTGTAGAGAATTTATTTGGCTATTTTTGCAATTTGCGGCATTTGGAAGGTTGCAATCAGCCACAGCAAAACAGGTTGTACAGAGAGCACAGTGGGACTTAAGTTTAGGCATGTATAGGACAGTAAAACCCAATGAACATCATGGCTGAGTGGGGATTTGAACCTGGGTCTCCCCAATCCTAGACCTACAGACTCTAACCACTACACCACACTGCTCGCACTGGGCTCAAACCTTCTTCACTTTGCAAAGTCACAGCTTCTGAGATTGGTGCTGCTGCTAGTGAAGGGACACTGCCTCACTCTCGTCCATTCATGCCCACATAATGTGATTATTTTCCAGGTTCTGATGTTTTCATTTCTGTCAAGGAAAGCACTTCCCTGTAAATGGTGCAGGAGCACTCATGCAAACCTTTCCCAAAAAGTAGGGAATGCTGTACCATTTCATTCTTTGGAGGGTTGGCCCAGCCCCAAATTGCCACTGCAGCTGTCGCTTGTTAACTCCATGAGTAGACTAAGAGGAAGTCCGTGGGAAATGTTAAAAGGGAAAGGCTACCCTTCTGACATAAAAAACGGGGTTTCCCCAAGAAAAGGCACTTCCAGTAAAAAAAACAACCAACAACAGCTGCAATTAATGCTAACCATGGGGTAAAATTTTGAATGGGGCAAGCATTCTAATGACCAAGAGCAGGTGTGGGGAATGCTGTGCCCCCTGCTCCTGAATGTTACTGAACTACAACACAACTCCAGCCATTCCTTGCCACGCCAGGCTGATGAAAGATTCTCCGTCCCTGGAATAATGAGCTATCCAATTTAGCCTGCATATTTTTCTTGCACTTAGTAAACAAAGCTAAAAAGTTTGAACCTGCCAAGCTAATATTTATTTTCAATCCTGCTTTGTCATCGTCACTAAATGAATTTATCTTTTCCCCATAGAAATACGTAAATCCCCTGCCCACCCCCGCCGCTGCCACCGCCACTGCCAGTAAGGGCAAGAAAATTAACGCAGACCAAGTAAGGTTTATAGGCAGCAAAATACAAATGATCAAACAAAGCCAGCATCTTCGTAAACTGCCACCTGCTTCCAAAACCATTTGCTACAAACATAGGAACGAGCCCACCTCACAAGGCTGTTAGGAAGATTTCATGGGCAGGGGAGCTTTCTGGAAGGAAGCGTCTGAACCGCCCTGAAGTGCTTTGTAAAATGCAACCAAATTATTACTACGTTCAGTTTGGATAACCAGAGCAGCCTTCCCTCCCCACCACACACCACGCTGGAAAAATCCCTTTGAGTGTCTGAAACCCCCAGTCTGCAATTCCAATAGCCCTAGTTTGCAATGTACTTTTTTAAAAAAAAGTGCCTTACAGTTTAACAATTAGCGAGATTATTAAATTCTGTCTTTTTAAGTAACTCAATAAAGCCTTTTTTTGCTAAAACCAGCAAAAAAACAACAACAAAAACCCGCATCAAAGTAGCCCATAAAAACATTTATTTCAACCACCTTCCTCTCTGCAGATTCCCAACTCCCATCCCATCCTATTGGACCCACGTCTCCTACCTGCAGGGCATGCCTCTGGGTGGGCAGGAAGTGGAAAGATGCTGAGCTCTAGAGTTGCACTTTTAAACAGCTGCATCCCACAGCTGCAGCTCTCTCTCTCCTGATTGCTCACTCTCCCCACAGTTTTCATCTAAGTGCCCTGAGTGGCCTCCTGCCCTGCCAAGCAGAAACACAACCAAGTAAATGTAGATGATGCTCAACCGGTTGCATCTCAGCTACAGGAAACAGGTTTTAAAGGAGGGAGGTGGAATCCACCTATTTAACATTCTAGTGCTTAAAACAAAGGTGGGAATACTCATTGAGATTCTCAACTTTAAAATTTGCATGTGGACATCCAAAATCTAAAAATTTCAGTTCATTAATTGCAAATGGATATTCAATTTACAATTTTTAAGGGGACACTATTCCTTTTACTGGGCTTTTGTGCATCACGACTTTGGAAGCAAGAGTTGAGTTGCAGCCAAAAAACAATTATACTTTTTTGAATGTCTGGTATCAGGCTTCCTATTTTCTTTAATGCTATAACATACACATGAGTAATACCGATTACTGAAATCTCAAGCAAATTTTCCTAGCATGCAGCTTAATCCTATCCATTTTTACTTGGAAGTGCCACAGTGTTCACTGAGGCATTATCCCAGATCAGCATACATAGGATTGCAAAATTACAAATTTCATTTTGGTTGCATATCTAAAGTTCCACCTGTATCAAAGGAGTTCTCACTGAATCTGCATCCCCATCAGATGGTGGATCTCAAGCAGAGGATAGAACCCTTAAACTGCAATCCTATGCTCACTTTCCTGGGAGAAAGAACTGTGCAAAATACACGGTTAAACCAACAAGACTTTAAGATTTACTTCCTGTAATAAAAATATTTCACCATAAATGTGAAATTTTGCATTTAGATTTTAATATTTCACCAAAGTTCATATCTATCTGAAATTTCATCTTCAATTTCATTTCCTAATGATTGAGTGACAGACCTCAGTGACTGGAGACATTAAGTTACTTCCAATGTTATTGCTGAATTGTACTGGAAGAGGGAAATTCTCATTTCCTTTTAAATTAGACAGATGCCTCAAAGGCACGCCCATTCTCTTCTAGGATTCTTTCCAACGAATAGAAGCAGTACATGGTGCCAGTCCTCTTCCCAGTCTCCTCCCTCTTCTCCATCTGCCCACTCATCCTTGTCGCACCACCACCTCTGAGCCTTCTTCACTATGGGATTCCCCAGCTGGTTTCTCTCACCATTCCTCTCCGTCCAGCCAGTCCGTGACACTCCCCGCATGCTAGATTTGTATGATTAGAAAGTTGTTTCTTTTTAATACAAGGCAGCGTTCAGTTGTGTGTTCCCTGAAGTAGTACAGTCCAGGCAGAGGGCATTTTAATAGGAAACATTCCATTTCTGTGTGCTTCGGCTCCTAACCGCAGCAGAGTGTTTAGCTGGGGACCCCGTAAGAAGAAAAAAGACCATCTTCATAGCAGGTATTTTTGTTTGTGTGTGTGCAGGCTCTTCAGCTACGTCAACCAGGAGAAGCTCTTCTCCAAGCCTACTTATGCCAGTTTCATTAAGCTGCTGGATAATTACCATAAAAGTGTAGGGACAGGGGAAGAATTCACTGCTGAGCAACTGAAGGAGCAGGATAACTTCCTGAGTGAGGTCATGAAGACTGAGGTGATGAAAGTGCTTTACAAATTCCTGCACAGCAAACGTAAGTCTTTCTTCCTAATAAGGTCTCTGCCAGCATAGCCACTATGGTCCCTCCAGGTGTTGTTGACTACCACTCCCATCAGCCCAGACCATGGCCCATGCTACCTGGGGCTTATGGGTATTATAGTCCAAATTTCTGGAGTTGGATACGCCTGATCTATGCAACTGAATTTAAGGGCCTTTTTGGTAGTAGCGCCCGAGTTATGGGGTTCCCTCCCCAGAGAGGCCCCTTCCAGGTAAAGACGTTTTTTCCAAGGCCTTTTAAATTCGTGGAATGTTCTCCCCAGGGAGGCTCACCTGGCTCCTTTGTTATACACCTTTAGGCATCAGGCACAAACGTTCCTCTTCAACCAGGCCTTTGGCTGATTGACATCCTTTTAAATGTGTTTGTGGGAGGGGAGGGAGATTTGTTGGTTGCAATTGTTTTTATTGCGTATTTTGTGTTTTTACCTTGTATTTCTATGTTGTGAAATGCCCCAAGGTCTATGGATGAAGGGAGATATGAAAAAGAAATAAATAAAAAGAAATAAATAATTCTTAATATATTTTGGAGAGCTTTTTCCTGCTATTTTATGTGGCTGCTGTTTTATCTAAGGTGTGTTTGTGTGCTGGGGTGGGTAGTGGCAGTGCCTGTTGGATGATGAGTGCAACATCACTGCCCAAAACCCTCCTGTATCTATTCTCTCAATTGTATATCCCTCTCTTTCCTTGATATTGTAGTTTTCACTTTTGTGTTGTTGTTTTAAAGGAAATCTCTCTAGTGCTGGGAACCCCAAGATTCTTGGGGTAGAAGTCATGACAGTTTAAACATTTTAGTGCAAAGCCTGGCTTTCATTCAAACACTACTTTTTCTGTGAGTGTCACATCATTAGTAAACACATCTGGTCCCCATTGCTTCACCCAAGCTATGCAGAACATTAAAGGGGAGATATAGGATTTCTTTGGGATATTTTATTTTGGTTCTTTTGAGTGAGAAATTAATGCCTTTTGTCTTCCCCTCCCCATCTCTTTCCTAGATCATTATGGCACAGAGGCAGAGTTTGTTGCTGACCTAAAGGAGATATGGTTTGGCCTTTATTCCAGGGGCAAAGATGAGCATGACTCCAGTGGCTTTGAACATGTGTTTATAGGTACACTCATAAAAACCAATAAACCTCCACCTTCCACAGTTTCATGCAATTACCCACCTCCACTTATTTGCAAGCGTTGTTTGCCCCATCTGATGCTGTTTTGACACCATTTTTTAAACTTGAGAAAGTTTCTATTTTGAATTATCTAAACAATTAAGAAGCACATGATGATATTGCAACAACATGTAGCCAGTCAGGTCTAGAAACAGGGTGGCACCATTAGCTTGAATCTACTAGCCCTCTCTGTGGTTTTGGCTACATGAACATTTGCACAGGAAGACTCAAACTGGCATTAATATATACAGTACTAGACCGCAGGGCAGCTTGCACCACTCCCCTGGGTTCCCTCCAGCTGCACTGCTGCTGCTTACTGGCATGGAGAAGAAGAGGGGCAAGGCAGTGGCAGTGTGCTGGCCCAGTTGCACTGCACTGACTTCATTGCCACTTCACACCTCTGCAACCAGGTTGGCTGAACGGTGCAGCCCGACCACAACATCTGTTGCTGCATATATATATGCAGATAAATACATATTTTCCTTTTGTTGTTCTCATCACCCAGAAGTAAACTTAAAATGCCCATATTTAGTGGCATCAGGATTTACTAGCCATTAATGGAAAATGTTCTTTACTTTTTAGGGGAAGTCAAGAAAGGAAAAGTATCTGGATTCCACAACTGGATTCGTTTTTATCTACTGGAGAAGCAGGGTATAATTAACTATTTCAGCTACAACTATGATGGTCCGGTGAGTATCCCTGGGAATGGCTACAGTCTTCCAGACTCTTTGAAGGCATCTTGGAGAATGAAAGTTCCATTAAAAAAAAAAATCCAGAAATTTTGCATAACAGCTAAAATGAGACACAGACTCTTACCTCAATGACTGCAAACATTTTTTTTTTACTAATTTTTATTACTTTGTCATAAGTTATGTACAAATTAACACATAGCCATGTAAACAATAACAGAACCACACATAGATCAAGCACTTTAGAAAATTTATTTTAGCGCCACAGAAAGGAGCAAATGTTGGTGGGGCAGTGCCCAGTTGCCCCAGTAAACCAGCCTCTGCTGCCTGTTCCTAGTCTCCCTGCTCTAACAGCCATGTGCCTGATATATAGCAATAAACAACAAAGGGCTTCATTTGGAGGTGCCTCTCCACAAAATACTGCCCTACGCTGCCACCTAGGGTTGGGTGACAGAATGAGATGATTCCTAAGAAGCATATTTTTCAGGGGGAATGAAAATGCTTGATGCCAGACTCACTTACTGCCTATAGCAAAGCTCAAACCAGTCTATTAAGTAAACTTCATTCTGCCGTTTAACTGAACTCTCTTAGGCTGTGGTCCTGAATTTCGCACCTGTGGTGCATCCTCAGGCATCTCCTCTAGTGACCACCAAGGTCCAAGCCTATTATGTTAATTAAAACAAAAGCCTTGGGGGGGGGATTGTGTGATAGAGAAGTTTCCTGCTGTTTTTATCTGTAAAATAACACTCTTTTGGGGAAAGTGTTAGGTGTTTTGCGAGGAGGGAGTCCTGAGCACTGGCAATTTTCTTCTGTGAAATGGGCATGTTGTGGTGCCCATGGCAATTCCTTAGATTTACAATGTGTTCCTGAGTCCCCAAAGGTTGGGGACCTCTGTTCTTAGAACACCTATTTCAGAGGGTGCCTCCCATTTGAAAGGTCACAATCTGTTATTTTCTGAACACCAAGAGAAGGTAAAGAGGAACAGAGCACAGGGAATACGTATTCTGACTTAGTTTTTCCAAAGTATTATATGGCTGCTTTGCATCTCAAGGCAGTAAAATGTAGATCCATCAGCACCAAAAAGGCTGTCTCTCTCTTGACCTAGTCTATGGGCAGCCTGTGCATAAGACCTCTGAGGGCAATCTCAAGGCCTGGGCAGGTTTACCTGGGTACAGTTGGCCATAGGAACAGAGAAAGCAGCCTTCTCATGAGTCCCTTTAGTTGGTCCATTTAGCTCAGTATTGCCTACATCAACTGGCTGTGGCTCAACAGGGTTTCAGGCAGGGGACAATCCCAGCCCTACCTGGCGGTGCCAGGTCCTTCAAATAACCTGGTTCCAAACAGTTTAGGGCTTTTTAGGCTGGAAACAAACAAGTAACCAATGCAGCTGACACATTACAGATGTTATCTGCTCAGACCATGTGCCCCCACAAGCATCCAAGTGATTTCCAAATTACCTTTAAAAGCAGTCCGTCCACCCACTTTATCTGCACCTCATGCAGAGCACATTGCAATCATCTAGCCTTATTTACCCATAAGATGAACCCCTCAACTCTCACAAAAAAGTATACCTGTATTCTTCTGCCAAACATTGGAGGTGCGGCATGCTAGACCACTTAGGTACCACCATCAACACAAATACTCATATCCTCAGAATTGGGGAGTTTTCACAGCTTACCCCCCCCCCCAATGTCTTTAAATATCCTCCTTAATAATTTCTGGTGCTTTTGTTTTCCGGTTTAGTGGACCTCATACCCAGATGTGTTGGGGCTGCAGTTCAATTGGGATGGATTTTACAAGGAGGTTGGAACAGCCTTTATTGGAAGCAGCCCTGAATTAGAATTTGGACTCTATTCACTGTGTTTCATTGCTAGGCCTGGAAAAGTGTGAGTATAATGACATTTACAGGACATTTACATAACTATTGTGTCTATAGACCTCTCCAGTGTGTTGTGTTCTTTTTAGAAAAAAAGGGTGCCGGTACTCACCATGAAGTACAATGAGTGCCCCCAAAACCCGCCATAGTATGCAAGGGAAAGGGAAAGGGGAGGAGGAGGGGAGAGCAAGCTCAAGCTCTTAAAGCTGCAGTTCCTAATTCATTACTATAAATGCAAAATAAGTTCTTAAAGATACAGTTCCTAAATCAGCAATATATGATTTTATTTTTTTTCATGTCTCCTGCCCAGACTGATACCTCAGTCAGTGAAGCATGAGACTCTTAATCTCAGGGTTGTGGGTTCAATACTCACGTTGGGTGAAAGGTTCCTGCATTGCAGGGGGTAGGACTAGAGGACTCTTGTGGTCCCTTCCAACTCTACAATGCTATTATTCTTCCTCTTCCTGCACTCCTTACCACCAACCACATTTTATTACAGTTTAAACCCCTTAATTAGCCATTAGGACTGTGAAAATACCCCGATTCAGTTCAAGGCCCAAATCAGTTCCTAATTGGATCAGGGCCTAATTACGATCACTGATCAAAGTCTGAACTGCTTTGGGGGCCCTTTGCACAGCTGTACTAATTGTATCTGTGGCATCTAGTCCCTGCTGTGCAGGCTGCAAAGCAAGCATGGGGTTTGTCTACTGCCTTTGGAATGGAGAGCCAAATACTTTGTTAGTTCAGATGACAGATGGTCAAGAGGAGGGTGCAGATAAAATTTGAGAGAGAGGACAAGGCAGGTGGCTCAGGAACAGTATTTTATTTCATAAAATGTATATGCCGCTTGATCGTAAAAAATAGAGAAAGGAAAAGAAAAGCCTCAAAGTGGTATGGGACAGGTTCACCCAGACACAATAAGTTGACTTACTGTTTGTGGATGTTGCAGCCGTCTTATGACTGGTTCTGCTCATGTTCAGTTCACACAGTCCAGGACAATCCGTGACTTGGAAATAGGTTGAGTTGTGATCTGGATGTTTTTTTGTAAGGCTGATGTTTCCACATGCACCAGTCTGTGGGAAAGGGAGAGGGAAAGGGTGTTGGTGGCAATGCAAAGCTGACTTGAATAAGAACTAGTTTTCTCCCAGTGTGGAACTTCTGATTGGAACTGTGGTCTGGTTCAAAAGAAAGAGCTGAAGGTTTGAGTAGCAAGATTATTAAATGTCAATCTTCTGTTCTTCAGGTGTCAACTGAAAATTGGGGGCCATGACCTGGGGATTCAGACTTATACCTGGGATAAATCCACCTATGGGAATGGGAAAAAGTACATAGCCACAGCTTATGTGGTTTCCCCATGATGCTACAAGATCCTGAGTATGAAAACATCCTGAATGGCCAGATGCAGCCTGCATGATGCAACCACATTTGTATGGGAGCTGCTCTACATAGCCTTTCATCTTTCGATTGAACATTTTTTTCTGTTTGTTTGCCCACGTCATATGGAGTGTGCAACAGGTCTTGTGACTGGAACTCATCTGTGACAGTGAGCACCATTCATGCTCCAAGTAATACTCTGCCAGAAGTGACTCCACATTTTGCCTAAAGCACAGTCCAAGGTGGATTCACAAAAAACACCTGGATAATGTAAATGGAAAGTGAAACAATCATCAACAACAACTGGGGAAAAACAAACTTTTCTATCCCACCAACGTAAGAACATAAGAGGAGCCTTACTGGAGGTCCATCTCGTCCAGCTTCCTGTTCTCACAGTTGCCAACCAGGTGCCCATGGAAAGCCCACAGGGAGGACATGCACTGGGGCACCCTCCACATTTTTTATCCCCAGCAACTGGTATTTAAAGGCATGTCACTTGATACACTGAAGGCAGTAAACCACCACCATCTCTAGGAACCACTGGTAGTCGTATCCTTCTATCTAAGGCAAAATTTGGTATAAAATGGAGGTTCCTACCCCCAAGAAATTTCACAGGCAGCCAAACTAGAGCCAAGAATGCTAGCAACATTTCTCAGCAGGGGTGGGTCCAGGGTTGATGGTGTCCTCCAGGCAAATAGTACTCTAGTGAGCCCCCTGATCTGTCACTGGGTCCTTGAAGGCTGATCTAGCTCTTGTGGCAACACTCTAAGCAACACTGAGCAGCTTAGAGTGGTTAAGTGGTTAAGTATCCTCCTTTAAAGTATCCTCCTTGAAAGGTTGACAGAAGACATTCCACTATTTGAAGGAGGTTGTCTAGTCCAATAACCCTAAAAAGGGTGACCTTGAAGGTGACGATCAATAGTTACTACCTGGAGAGCGAACCAAACAGGCAGACACACAGGTCCCCTGGCCTTTCCTATTATGGTGTGATGTATTGTATTTTTGTTAGTAGTTCTTTCCAAAATTGCAACTTTACATATAAATAAGTGCCTGCAAATTTTGTGGTCTTCCTTTCCTGGTGATGCATAAATTACCCCCTTAGGGTTGCTGGGTGTAATCATGTATTAAATTTTCCGCAATGCTCCGGAGGAGAGTGGGGAACCTCCAAACACACAGGCTGGATTAGGCCCATCAGGCCTCCCATTAGGCCCATTAGGATATTTTGGCCAAGCCACATCCTCCTGCCCTAGATATCAGGTGTGAGGCAGTGAAAGATGCAGCAGGGCCAAAGGGGCTTTGCTTCCAAAGTGTCACACTTTGAGCAAGCCCTGGCAACCAGCTCCACACCCTGCCCCCCCCCAAACACTGTATCTATTTTATTTTATTTTTATTCTGTCATTGCCACCAAAATTGACTGGTTTGGACCTCTTCTCCTCTGATAAATGGGCTTCCAGTGAGGTCATACTGGGGGTTAGTCACCTCTGGCCTAAGGAGTCAAGTACCTTCTGCTCCATCTTGCCTGCCCAGCAGTATTCCATCAGAAAGGCATCCCTTTCAAGTCATCACTGGCAAATCAAAATGTGAGCACTTTAGAGATGTAGCCATTGCCTGTTTGATTTGACTTTGGTAGGTATCAAATCTGAGATCTCAAACTCTCCCAATGGCCCAATATTAAATGCCACAGCTTGTTAACTAACAAAAAGCTGTCACATCTTAAATGAAGAAATCAGATATAATATCAAATACTCCCATTACATACCCTTAAGCTGAAAATATCCAAACTTGTGAGCATTGCAGTCCGTCAGCAAGCTGTTTGTTCTCTGGAGAAAGCCTTAATGAAAGCAGGCTGACCTGCAGCCACTTGGGGGCGCTTGAGGCACACTGTTTCCTGCTATGGACCTTGGCTGAAGGACTCCACATTCAAGGTGTTCTGTATCCACGAGCAAAATGCCTGACAAGTTTGATGGGTGTAGAAAGGCAAAGGTGTGGGAAGTTCCTTTCTCACAGCCCCGCTCTCACCCCTGGTTCCTGAATTCAGCTCCTTTGCTGTCCGCTCTCCCCACCATCACTGAGGCAATTGCCCATGGCCAGGAAAAGTGAACATGTGGCATTTCAGAAATTGCTGGACTGTCACCCCTGATCATTGGCCATGCTGGCTAGGGCTGATGGGAGATGGAGTCCAACAACATCTGGAGAGCCATGGTTCCCCATATATGTTTCAGTAGGAGAGGAGTCACACTTTCTGCCATTTGCTCTCTCCAACACCCCTCAAGTCCTGAGTCCCAAAGACAACGATGTTGTCCACCAAGTCCTGTCCTATTGGACTCCTTCTCATTGCCTGAGATCCCATTTCTATTCCATGTGGTAGCTAGTGTCTGGTAGGACCTGTGGGGGAGAATGCAGCAGTCTTTCGCCCAACGCGGACCAAGTGGCAAAGCCATTTTTCCAAAACCAGCCCTGCCCGCTGTCTTCCCAAACTGCTTGACTCCTTATTTTAATGCTCCCCAATACTGTGGGTAGCCATGTGTACAACATTACAGAGGACAGTCCACTGTCTCAAGGCATTCTTTTTTTAAGGGATGGAGAACATCTGTGGCCTTACAGATGTTGTGGGACTCCCGACTCTCATCAACTCCCATCACCATTGTCAATGGTCAGGGATGATGATGGGAGTTGTAACTCCAACAATATTAAGGAGGCTGCAGGTCCCCCAAATCTGCTTTGTTTGAAGGGTTGTGCAGTCCATGTCCAGATTAAGATGAAGAACCTTAATGTGGGGGTAAGTGGGAGCAGGAGGGGCCTTGAAGCCAGCAATCAACATTTAGAACTTGGGCAGCAGATGGACCAAGCCCACAGGTTGCCTGGTCATAGTCTTCCCCACTATGCCAAGATGTGCTGCATTTCTATTGAAGTTACACTAATATTTTTTCTAAATTTGCATCTGTATTAGGAGATGGATTTTTTCTGCAACATAATGTCCTCTTTTGATGCATTCTTTTCCTTTTTTGCCAGAACATAAGTAGCCACACTGCCCAGTCCATTGACCAATGGGAGCAACGGGAGAACTAAACTGCCCTCCATGTGCACAGCTGAGTCCATCTAGCTTCTTGGCTGTGCTGCTATGTCAAGGCTGTCACAGTCAAGCTAATCTCAAAGTTAGAAACACACCAGAGCCAGCAAGACTATTCTTGCTCAGGCATGGTCTCCCAGTGCAAACAAGGAAGCTTGTCCAAGAGAGCCCAATGGCCAGCCTGGATGGACAGGACCAATGAAACACCTCTGAGTACTTGACTGCCAGGTAGATGCTCCAATCAGGTTGCTCAGCCAAGGGGCAACTTTACAGAGAGCCAAAAGTTCCTGGTTCCAACACTGGCATTTCCTGACCTACTAAGATAGTGTGACAGAATGTTATGAGAGAGAAAGAAAGAGAAAGAGAAAGAGAAAGAGAAAGAGAAAGAGAAAGAGAAAGAGAAAGAGAAAGAGAAAGAGAATCACAAGGAATGGATTTTATACATCTATTTCTATAACCCTATAAAGGAGAAGAAACCAGGGCTTTGTTTCAGCCAGAACTTGCTGGAACTCAGTTCTAGCACCTCTCAGGTGGGTACCATTTCCATTATAAGAGAACAAGGGAGGCGTTCATGGTGAGTTCCAGCACCTCTTTTTCTAAAAGAACAGCACTGGCACAACACTTATTTTTGCAGGGAGAAGGGAGCAGGCAGGAATAAAGCATTCTACCTCTAATGGCTCTTGGCCAGATGTGAAATAGGACTAAAACTTGGAGGAAAGTGGATGGGCACCTCCTCCCTCTGTTCCGCTGACTGGAAACAGGTGGTCTCCAACCCTGTGTTGGAGATAGAAGCCAGATGTTTATGGTGAGTTGATCCCAGCAGATAGATTTTCTGCAAGCAAATGGTCTCTAGTGTATTCCACCATGCCCATGAACCAGGCTACCAGTCTTCACATGAAATTGGTTTGAACCTAACTTGTCTGCAGTAAGCTGTTACTTTAAACCACAGTTTCCCCGAATTCAGATGTAATAGGAAATGGAAGTTCGTTTAAAGATTTCAGTGTCCTCCCATCACATGCAGAGGGGAGAAAGTGGGAGTGCACGAATCCAAGATTCATTGCAGCTCACCCCCCACGGCTTAGCATTACAACTGAACTTGATCACCACATTCAATGGGAGCTTACCTCCAAATAAATGCACAACAGTCTGTACGATCCCTTGAATGGCAGAACCCATTGTAACTGGAGGCTAGCCACCACACTGAACCTCCAGTTGCTGTTAAGTTATGAAACTCTTTCCTCCAAGTTAATACACGCTAACCATGCCAGAGGATTGGTGCAGACCCAGTGATCTGCAACAGCATTCTTGAGACCTGTTGCTCAGGGTGACAAACCCATCTACCAGTCCAAAGTGTTGCCAGCTCTGCAACAGCTCTTTTGCCTGTTGCCCCTTCCTCAGCCAGTGTGAGAAGGAGCAGTAGTTTCAGGAGCGGCGGCAGCAGCAGCAACCCCAGGTCCCAGGGTGGAGATACAGCTTGAACAGGGGCCTAGTGAACGCTGAGCTTCAAGCGGGAGCCGCTGGGAGCTGGGACATCCGTGGCCTGACAGATGGCTCAGCTGCAACAGTTTCTGAGCAAAGGGGCGGGCCTCCCTCCACCATCTGCCAGGGGGTCACAGGTGACACCCAAACATTGTGGTGGGCGGGGTGGGGGGTGGAGGAGAGAAGTTGCAGACAAGAGAGAGAGAGAGAGAGAGAGAGAGAGAGATGCCAGGGCTTGATTTATAGAAATGCATTTGCTTATTGAAGCCTATGGCTGGCTCCACAGGGCTTTGGCAGGAGAGTTGGTTTATTCCAAGTGACTCTGCAGCCAGTTTACAGCTGTGGCCTGCATAGGCTTCCCTAGTGGAGTGAGAAGGGGAGGGCCATGGACCCCCCCCCCCCGGCCAACAGCACTTGAGCTGCCATGAAGGGGGTGGGGGTGAACTGGCCAAAAGGGACACAGCACACCACACATAGCACAGTTGGCCAGTTTTTATTTGGATTGCTCCCCACTGCTGTTTACCTTGTGGGATTTGGCCTCTGCTGAAGATCTCCATCTAATAGGAACCTCAATTTATTCAAGGTTGGGGGCTTCCCAGCGCAGTGAAAGCACCAAGGAGAAGCTTGTTTGTGCTGTTGTACCTCTTAGAAGCTGATGGGTGGCTTAAGAAAGGACCTGCTGCTGCCAAAATTCATTTTAAAGAACTATTTTTAAAAGTTATTTATTTTTTAATCAAAATCAAATGTAGTTCCAGATAATAAAAAGACATGCTCAAAGAAATCTGGCCATTTTATTGAAACCTACCATTCTTTCAGTAAATCCACTGAACATTAGTTGCAGACTAGGGAATTTTCAGTGTTGTCTCTATATCTATATCTATATCTAATCTATATCTATATCTATATAATCTATATCTATATCTCATCTATATCTATGTAACAGGTGCTTTCTTATGATGTTATAATCCTTTATGTGCTTAACCCTATCCCATAATCTCATCAGTTCTTGAAATGCCACCTTTTTTCACCAAGGTCATATATGTGTACTTGAAAATGACTTTGCATTTGCACAAGTTTAAGGTTACCATTCCCAATTCAGTGTGACACTGGATAAAAAAGTTGTTCATAAAATCTATGGTGTGATGTGCCCATGAGCCAAAATGTATGTGTAGAACATAAGATGAGAAGAGCCTGCAGAATCAGTCCAGTTACCCAACTAGTTCTAGTCCAGGTTCTTGATCTCACAGTGGCCAACAAGATGCCAATGGGAGTCCTGAAAGCATGACCTGAGCGCAACAGAGGTCTCACCGCTTACAGCTTACAGCTTCTGGCATTCAGAGGCACACTTGAGCCATTCAGGGGCAATATCTAAGGACTGAGTTCATAGCAGGTGCAGTACTGCTGCATTTGAGAAATAAGCAAATGATGGCTGGATTCAGGCCAATAATGGACCTAGCAATAGAATTATTCTTTGCGTCTTGAGGATTTATTAATTCAGGCAAATTCCTTCATCCTGGGTATTCAGTACTGATTTATCACAGTTATATATCAACTGAACTGAACTTCCACTAATTGAATAATAATAAATAATAATAATAATAAATTTTATTTATACCTTGCCCTCCCTGGCCAGCACTGGGCTCAGGGCAGCTAACATCAGAATATATAATACATTAAAAATATGGGATCAAACAATCAGTTAAAATACAGCTTAAAATCCAATTAAGGTCAGAATTTCAGTCCTGATAGTGTCTTCAAACTTTTACAATGATTATTAATGTAGTCAATAAATTTACTCCAGTCTTTCTGGAATTTTGTGTCCTCCTGGTTCCTGACTCTGCAAGTCAGTTTTGCCAGTTCAGCATAGTCCACCATTTTCTTCTGCCATTCCGCTATCGTTGGTATACCCTGTAATTTCCACTTTTCAGCTAATGAAGTTCTTGCCGCAACCCTGGCATACAAAAATTGTCTTTGGTCTGCTTTCGCAATTTCTTCCCCCATCAACCCAAGCAGAAATGCTTCTGTTTTTTGGGGGGAAAATATATTTGAACATGTTTTAAATTATATATCAGCTCCCAAAAATGTCTTATTTTGTCACATGTCCACCACATGTGATAAAAATCTCCATCCTTCTCTTTACATTTCCAACACATTCTATTATTCATTCTATAGATTTTAGCCAATTTTACCGGTGTCAAATACCATCTGTACATCATTTTCATTACATTTTCTTTTAATGTCACACAATCTGTAAATTTTAAATTTTCATTCCACAGTTTTAACCACACATCATATTCAATACTATACCAAAATCTGTTGCCCAGACCTCCAAGGTGTTATCATTTGCGGACCATAAGGTCCTCCATGGGGCATACGAGGAGAAGCGGTTCCATAAGTACGAGGGTCCTAGACCGTATAGGGTTTTAAAGGTTAAAACCAGCACCTTAAACCTGATCCTGTACTGCACCGGGAGCCAGTGTAGCTGGTATAACACTGAATGAATGTGATTCAGTGATGAATAGGCAGTGGGAAAAGGCTCTTCTTAGCAGATCTGTATTTACGGGGTATCTGAAAGCCATCAAAGAAAAGTTGCTGTGAGCCTTCCTTTGGCAGGGAGTTTCTGCCAGAAAGGAATTCTGCAACCATCGAAGCCCTGCTTTGTGTTGTCACCTGCCATCCCTCAAATCGTTGTCGGCCTTGGAGCAGGGCTTCATTGGATCATCTTAGCCTCTGGGCTGAATAAGAGAGCCTGTTGTGCTACAGCCTCCAGTTGGGCTGGCAATCCCTAAGCCCATGGAGAAGGGCTGTGTAGCTCAGGGCCGGAGCACCTGCTTTGCATGCAGAAGGCCCCATGTTAAATCCCCAGCATCTTCAGGTAGGGCTAGGAATAACCCCTGTGTAAAACCCTCGAGAGATGCTGCTGGTCAGTTTAGGCAGTGAGCCAGGTGGGGCAATGGTCTGGTTCAGGGGAAGAGAGTTTTCTATGTTCCACACCAGCAGATAAGCTCAACAGTCTCTCCCCCCCCCCCCCCCCCCCGCATCACCCAGCAATCTCTATGGCAAACATCCTTATTTTCCCCTGACAAATGTTGGAGATTTTATGGCTGTTTCAGGTGTTTTTTCCTTTGCCAATTTCTTTGGGCCTCGGCCTGAAGATTATAGTATTATACAGATCCTTTCCAATCTTTTCATGTTGGTGACACACTTTTTAGACATGCATCATCTCACAACACAATATTTCAGTTTTACTAGCAAACTTGAGGTTAAACTAGCCCCTTTCCAGTGTAGGGAGTGTTCATGCGACACACCTACACACTGCAGCCGACACACTAATGTGTCACGACACACAGTTTGGAAAGTTTTACAGTGTTCCCTGAGAGCAGGAGAGAAAAAGCTCAGCTCTGTCTTACCATTCACTCTGATTTTCCATTCATCTGCTAGGTGTTAACATATTCTGGGCTGAAGGACAGAGAGAGAGAGAGAGAGGGAGGGAGGGAGGGAGGGAGGGAGGGAGGGAGGGAGAAGGCCTTGGGGAAATCCAATTCAGTGGTGGGTGTTGGAATACAAAACAAAACTTCAGTGTAACAAAGGCCTGTGCAACGGCCTGGGAAGAAAGGGAAGTGCAGAGGCCGGCGAGCCGATTGTCAGACATCTGTTGCCAACGGAGAGCTGGAGAGATGACGTGGGGCTCCCCCAGGCCTGCATCTGACAGGGGGAGCATTATATCTCAGAGGGGCTGCCAGAGCCTCGAGCCCCACCTGAGCACAGCAAAGTCAGGGAATTTAAGATGGTGACGCCAGCCCCTCCCACGAGGGCCCCGTGGGGTCCCCTTTTCGTTTTGTTCGGTTAATGACTGTGCAAGGGAGCATCTGGGTGACGGTTGGCCAGTGGTCCCCGTGGGCTCCTCCCCGCTCAAGCTCCAAAACAGCAGAAGGGGCTGCTAATGAGACAATGGCTCAGCGCAAGAGAAGCAATTCTCCTCAAGTTATTTCATCTGAGAGGCACCTTCACCACCTTTGCGTTTCCTTAAGTGGCCCTCCTGATGCTGGTGCCATCCCCAGGAGAGGGAGTTGTCGTAGCTGAAAGGTGCCTTAAGGCAGACAGTCTCCTAATTTGTTGCAGGGAGCTTCTCTAAATCAATATTTTTTTATAAAAAAGAAAAACCATTAAAATCCCTTAAGTGTAGCTTAGGGCATCCCCATGAGGCATTACTACAAAGCGGCTGCTTGAAGCTATGGATTCTGCATGCCATTAAAGGATGAGGGACTGTCAGTTTTCTGCTATTATATGCTCACAGTGTAGGACAGGGGTAGTCATTACAGTGCCTTCTAGATATGGTTGGCCTACAATTCCCATCACCTCTGGGGCTGATGGGAGTTGGAGTCCAATAGCATCTGCATGGCACCTGCTTGGCTACTGCAAGAGGTCCCCATTTTGATTGCCTCTGGCCACAGAAAATCTTGGGGTGACCCCAAAGCCTCTCTCTTCTGTGGGTTGCTGTGCTGAGGCACGGCGCATTCTCTTATAACAGTTTGATCTGAGTTGCTGCAAATTAGGAGATTCCCACTCCCACAACAGTAGGGGACCTGTCTGACTTTTGGCTGCTCCATATCTTCCTGCATCTGCTATGTTTGTCAGGTATTCAGCATCCCAAGGATGGAGACTCGTGGGCCACAGCATGGGAACTGGTGGACATGTCATCAAATGTAGCCTAGCTACATTAACTGAGCAGGACCCAAGGAGGTAGCCCAACAGTCAAGTAGCAGAAGGTGAAGGTCCAGGAAAATGGAAATGTTCAAGAAAAATATGTGTGATTCTCTCTCTTTTCAATTTTCTAAAAGGGAAGATTTGGATTAAGGAAAATCCCTTATTTATAATATTTTCTCTTTCAAAATAAGTGCTCTTTTCTGGAAGTTGCTTTGACCTGCGTGAAACCATTGGGAGATCTAGCGCAGTACTGTCTGCACTGACTGGAAGCATCTCTCCAGGGATTCAGACATTCCCAGCGTTACCTGGAAATGCCGGGGGTTGAACCTGAGAGCTTTTGCAGGAAAAGCCCAACATCTGCTCCTGAATTAAGCTGTGCTTTAAAATGATTTTGTTAGTAGTAGTAGTAGAAGAAGAAGAAGAGTTTGGATTTGATATCCCGCTTTATCACTACCGGAAGGAGTCTCAAAGCGGCTCACAATCTCCTTTCCCTTCCTCCCCCACAACAAACACTCTGTGAGGTGAGTGGGGCTGAGAGACTTCAGAGAAGTCCCTCCCGAGGCACTGAGCATGGACCCCAGAACAAGAGCCCTCACTGGCCTAAGCCTGAGTCCCTGCATCTCCAAAGAGCAGGCCTTTAAAAGGAGAAAGAGCTGTTTGGCCTTGGCATGGGATTTGAGTCATCCAAAGAGCTGGATGTGAAGCACAAAACCCCGAAAGGAACTCTGAGCTCAGGAACTGCAGCTTTCCCAGAATGAATGACCCCTGACAGAGAAGTGTGAGGGACTTGATTTTTCCCTGTGCATTGATGCAAAACCCAGATTAGTGAAGAGTTCCAGCAACGATGCTAATAGCAGCCAGTCTAAGTAACAGCCTCATTGGATGATCTGAGCCAAGAACCTTTTATTTCCTAATATTAGAAGCAAAGATCATAAGCACTAAAACAGAGCATATGAGATTGTGCTTGCGTGGGTGAGGATTTACCTTGCATTTATATCTGTGAATTAAAAAAATCTGTTTCTGAGTAGCTCTGCACTCCCTCTGCTATAATCTGCATTTTAGGTTCTAAGCCACTTTGTATAAAGTTCTCTGTTCCCCAATTCATTGTAATAGGGAAACTAAAAATGGCTGTAACTTGTTCCTGTTTTGGACAAAGTGCATGACATTTGTGGGCACAGGAGCACCCTCTGCCCTGCTGGTGTGAATTAATTCTGTCAAATTGCAAACAAATAGGTCCCAGGGACTTTTATGGGTGAATAAAAAGGGGATTCACTTTCCTCCATAATCTGTTATGAAAGGAAAGAGGGAGTTCATCTCTTTCTTGCTGCAAAATAATTTAGAGGTAGATGAGTGGTGTGCATTCTTGCTTGTACATTTTTAAAAAAAACGCTTTGCAGTTAGTTTCACACTGACCTTTTTTCTGTTGGTTGTTTCTGTCTCCACATAGGCCTTACCAGCCGGGACTTTGATAGGTAGGGTGGGCTCAAGGCATTTTGGCACCTGAGGCAAACCATAATATGGTGCTCCTCTCCCCTCCTTTCCCTCACACCTTGTTCTTTGGTGGGGGAGGGATCAAATCAACTTTACCTGATGGCTGAAGAGGGAATCAAAGGCTATCACAGAGGTGGAGGGAAGGGGCCCACTCTGACTCACGCTGGCTGGGTGTAGAGAGCAGCCTCCGCCATTTCCTCTTTGTGGGTAGCAGGAGACCAGCAGTGCCTCCTCATTGGTTGAGACACCACTCTAGAGGCAGCACTGGGGTGGGAGTGGGGGGTGGGGTTGCTGAAGAGGTGGCAGATCCCACTTGCAAGGAGCATGCTGCAGCCATCACTGCCATCGTGGTGGCAACAACAGCAGCAGCAGCAGCTGCAAGCAACACATTCCTTGGAGGCTGGATCTGTTGCCCCTGTTGATCCTGCTGCCACAGGCAGTCACCTCACCTTGCCTCAGGAGTGGGCCGGCCCTCCTGTCAGGACTCACCATGTGAGGTTGTCTAGAGTGCTGCCTGCAGAGCTCTGAAAAGGTCTTGAGTTTTCTTGTTGCAAAGACATGTAGGATTTCTTTTTTAAAAACCTAAAACTTTAATTTATTTCACATACAATTTGCATCCTAAGAACCATAGCAAAGTGATTAACAATAATCAGTACTAAGAACATGTAAATACAACTCCTAGTCCAATGAGGATAGAGAATTTCTTCCTGTAAAAGTCTTCCTGGAAATGGAATATCTTCAGCAGCTGCCAGGAAGATAAGACAGTGTCTGGCTGATACGTCATGAGAGGAAGTTCTAAAGGATATAGGAAAAGGAAGCCCTTCGACATGCAGCAGCATTTCCCTCTGGGCAACTTCCGGGGGGGGGGGGAGGTGTCACATGCCGGGGGGACAACCATAGATGAAAGTGGATGGAGCAATGAATAACATTTTTAACATTTTTACCTTTCTACAGTAGGCTAGTTTCCACACACATACTTGCACACTGCTCTCTTTCCTTCCCCCAGGCAATCAAGAGTCATGATCAGAGTTCAAGGACACATTCCAGCCAGGCAAAAACACTCAGGGAGGGTGTGGAGCAAGGCTGGTAAGAGGAAGTGCCTGGGGAAGGGGAGAATCCTAAGGGCCACGTGGAGAGGCCCTTTGGCCACCAGGCTGGAAGTCCCCCAGCCTGCATTAGGCACAGATTTTGGGGAGCATGGGTTGGGAAGAGACACCACCTTGTCCTTCTTCTCAGGCAGTGAAATATTTTGGGCTGGGTTGGCCCCTGGCATTGCCCTAATCAGCACCCAGGATTTCATAACAAATTCCAGTGGGTGTGGAATTTGGTCTCATCATATTTCCATTGGAATTGTTTATACACTGTTTGCTTGTGTCTCTGAATGATGCTCATGCAGGTCTGTCACACAGACCGTCAGGGTGCCAGAACAGCAAGCCTGCTGTTTGAGAACCAGAGCTCTGGATTTGTAGATGCTGCTGGCTCTTGCCTCTGAGTCCAAAGAGAATCCCAACTATTACAGCTACCCCAAAGCGAGGATGAAGAGGGTTAGGGCCTCCTCTGAGCCTGATTTCAGTAAAGCTGACTGCATTAGACACTAATCTCCAAGGCCTTTGGGATGCTCGCTAATCCCTTCCAGTAAGCGATATGGCTCTAACTACCCTGATGGGACTCTGGCCACATCTGGTTGCAGAATACATGGAGAAGAAAGCCCAGTTACATTTGTTTTACCCAACAGGATGAGAAGACCACGTGTTGGTCATAACGTTGCAGTTTGTGGCTGAAGGAGAAAGTGGTGGTGGTGGTCAGTTGAAATGATTGGAAGACAAAGTGATCAGAGGCCATGGGAGAGGAGGCTTCTGTGATTTTGTATAGAGGTACATTGAAAAGGGAATTTGCAGAATTTGCAGACCAGAATTCCCTTCCCTAGGTAAAGGGGGCAGAGCCCAAGGCTGGTCTGAGAATGTGGATCCAGAGTAAAGAGGTTGGTGGGTTCTGGTGGGTTCAGGGGCACAACCTATCAGTTTTTGGCAGGACCAGAGGCCAGGGCCAAAGCATTTGACTTGCCTAAGACAGGGATAGGGAAGCTGTGGCTTCCCAGATGTTGCTGGACTCCAACTCCTATCATTCCTAACCATTGGTAGTTCTGTCTGGGATGGATGGGAGATGGTGTCCACCCTGAAGACTGGAAAAGAAGGGGAAAGGTGGCGCTGGTGAATCAGCCTTGGGGAAAAACATGGGGGAAGTGGCCACCTTCATTCTGTGCTATGGGCTTCCCGGAATGATCTGGTTGATGGCTTTTGGAAAGAGTGATGGACTAGATTGGATCCTTGGTATGATGTGAAGCAGCTCTTGTTTTGCTTGTAGCTAGGCTTGGGAACTTATGGCCCCCCAGAAGTAGTTGTACTTCAGCTCCCATCATCTGTTAATGTCGGCCATGCTGGCTGAGGCTGATGGAATTTCTGCCTTCCCACCATGTCCTCTACCTTTCTTACATGTCTCCAGATTTTCATAGGGAAGAGGGAGGTGGGGAAAGCCCCACTTAGTGGGCATGACTTTTGTTCCATTCATAGAAGGAAAGTTAAGACTGACTGACTGACTGACTGACTGACTGGTGACAGGTTATCTTTGGTTCCCTTGAAAGGTCTTCATGATATCCCAGGTATGAAGAGCTTATATATACCAGTTCAAGTTGAGGAAGGATGCAGAAGAAAGCATTGATCCCATAGTTCCAGCTCTCCCTTAGTCAGCCTGGAGGCCAGGAGATGACACTTTCATGTCAACTTGCCTTGCCCCTGTGAATTAGTGCATCTAAGATAGCTCCTTTGAACTTTACAGAGAAACCACCACAATCATTTACAATAATAATTTTGGTCCCCGAGTTTTGGGGTTTCCTAGTACAGAATGTGGAGTCACGGTCCTCCGTGCACCAGAAGCGGTTTAGTCATGCTGGCCACATGATCCGGAAAGCTGTCTGTGGACAAACACCGGGTCCATCAGCCTGAAAGCGAGATGAGCGCTGCAACCCCATTGTCGCCTTTGACTGGACTTAACCATCCAGGGCTCCTTTACCTTACCCTCATTTAAAAAATATAAGTGTGTGTGTGTGTGTGTGTGTGTGTGTGCACGCGCAAAGTGCTGCTGCAAGACGGCAACTCTATCCACAGAGCTTGCCAACCACAAGGGACAAGGGGAGGCAGCTGAGCTCTCCCAGCGTTCAGTCCAGGCCATTTGGTGCAGTGCACGCACAATGTGCATTTCCCTTTCCCGCTGTTTGTGCCGAGAGCAGGGGGGGGGGCAGGCAGCAGGTCTCCTGAGCATGGCTGGCAGCTCGTTGAAAGCTGGGCATTAAACAAAGCAACTTGGAGCAAAGGTTAATGAGGAAACTGTTCTTTTTGAACAGAAGAATGTGGGGCAGTTATCCCATATGGACGCAGGAAACTCTCGCCCAGGAAAGAGACTGGGGTGTGTGTGTAGTTTTAAAATACCAGATTCACCACCCATTGGGTGAATGGATGAAAATCTCCCCCAGGACATTGCACAAACCAAACACAGGAGGAGAAGATGCTTAACGTAAAGATATTGGGAAAGGACCTTGCAGAGCACACACAAATCTGTAATTCCATTCAAGAGAAAGCTTGTGCAAGGGATATTCCTATGGGTCCCTGCAGACAATCTATTTACTGTACATTCATCCTGATCTTTTTGCGCGAAGCTTATGCAGAAGTTAGATTATACCTGGTCTTTATTGAACATTTGTTCTAACTTGCTTACAGGGAGGTTAGAGAGCAGTGAGCATTCGTCTTGCGTTTTTCTTATTTGCCCATAGCGTGTTTATACGATTTCATGTTGGCCATTCATTCATCCTACACTTTTCATGGCATTTACCCATCACTTTTCAAACTGCAAAAAGCCTCAGTGTGGCTATTTTAAAAGTGGGTTTGTTGGACTCAGGTGACAGCCCCCTTTAATACCCTTTAAATGCAAAAACACAAAGTCATGGTCTGCACATGAATCGCACCCACAAAATACTAAGAGTCATGTCCTACATTAAGTGGTCTGATTCTCTTGACCATTTGACAGGAAGTTCCGAATAAGCAAGCCAACAGAGGGGAGGGAGAGTTTGTTTTCAAGGAGTTTGATAAGGAGGGTGGTCCAAGAGTGACTAGTGGGGTGCCACAGGGTTCTGTCCTGGGCCCGGTCTTATTCAACATCTTTATCAACGACTTGGATGATGGACTCAAGGGCATCCTGATCAAATTTGCAGATGACACCAAACTGGGAGGGGTGGCTAACACCCCAGAGGACAAGATCACACTTCAAAACGACCTTGACAGATTAGAGAACTGGGCCAAAACAAACAAGATGAATTTTAACAGGGAGAAATGTAAAGTATTGCACTTGGGCAAAAAAAATGAGAGGCACAAATACAAGATGGGTGACACCTGGCTTGAGAGCAGTACATGTGAAAAGGATCTAGGAGTCTTGGTTGACCACAAACTTGACATGAGCCAACAGTGTGACGCGGCAGCTAAAAAAGCCAATGCAATTCTGGGCCTCATCAATAGGAGTATAGCATCTAGATCAAGGGAAGTAATAGTGCCACTGTATTCTGCTCTGGTCAGACCTCACCTGGAGTACTGTGTCCAGTTCTGGGCACCACAGTTCAAGAAGGACACTGACAAACTGGAACGTGTCCAGAGGAGGGCAACCAAAATGGTCAAAGGCCTGGAAATGATGCCTTATGAGGAACGGCTAAGGGAGCTGGGCATGTTTAGCCTGGAGAAGAGGAGGTTAAGGGGTGATATGATAGCCATGTTCAAATATATAAAAGGATGTCACATAGAGGAGGGAGAAAGGCTGTTTTCTGCTGCTCCAGAGAAGCGGACACGGAGCAATGGATCCAAACTACAAGAAAGAAGATTCCACCTAAACATTAGGAAGAACTTCCTGACAGTAAGAGCTGTTCGACAGTGGAATTTGCTGCCAAGGAGTGTGGTGGAGTCTCCTTCTTTGGAGGTCTTTAAGCAGAGGCTTGACAACCATATGTCAGGAGTGCTCTGATGGTGTTTCCTGCTTGGCAGGGGGTTGGACTCGATGGCCCTTGTGGTCTCTTCCAACTCTATGATTCTATGATTCTATGATTCTAAGATTTACCTCCCCCCCACTTGCGGGTTATGGTCTATAATCTAGTTATTCTAGATCAACTATTCTGGAGTAAAAAGCATGATTCTGCACACATTGCTCTGGTAGGGACAATGCTTTGTATGCATTTTGTCTGCTGTTTATGTTATGTCTGATATTTGAGGAGCAAACAGTTTGGGAATGCCTCTCTTCATGAGTTATAGAGAGCTGTTGCAAGCTGGTCTATGGAACAAATGCTTATGGAATGCTGTTCCTTGGAAGGCCCATCTGACACCAACCTCAGTGGTGTCCTCACATTACAATCAATGAGTTTATATACCTGTGCACACAAACATGTAACAGGGACCGTAGTATTGTCTGTCCCTTGCCCATTTTTTGCAAGGCACTTCTCCAGCATACTAGTTTAAACTGTGCATGTGAAAGCATATGTTATATAGTATATTAGCGAAAACTGCTTTGCAAAAAAATGTGCAGACTAGCCAAAATTCTATATATTAGGAGAAAGAGTCATACAAAAATGCTGGTGAATTTTCATGAGTACTTTTATGCTTACCTGGGCAAACTGATGTGGAAGTACAGAGAATGGAACTTAAGACCGGACAAGTGAGAAACTGGGATAAACTGACACCTTGTCCCATCGCTAGTTCCAGGCAGGGGGGGGGTGGAGGAAGCCCAGGGAAGGGGAATCTTGCCATCATACCACTCCTCTTTGCTGGAGCTTCTCTTTATGAGTGACTGGCTCTTTCCACAGCGCTCCTTGCCCCCTCATGCGTGGCCTCCTTATTGGACTGAAAGCAGCCAACTGTTCCCCACGGTGGTGGCGGCCTCCATCCTAATCCAATCTATCAGGGAGGTAATGAAGTATAAAAGTGTGGATTCAATTAAAAGGGATTTTGATGTAGGACGGAGCCTGTGGGCAGACAGGGACAGAAGCCTGCTCTGTTTTGAAAGGGGCCATCTGTGCCACCACGTTGTGGCTTTTGTGTTGTCCTGAAAGGGCAACTGCACTTGACAAAGGTGACGGAGACGCATGTAGGCGCCTCTCCCCACCGCACCCCACTCCACCCCATCTCCCCGCCAGCCACTTTAACTTTTGGATCTGAAGGAAAGGAGAAGTGCATGTCCTTCAGACCCTCCAGTCTGGGAGCCTTGACCTCTTTTTTCTTTTTGCATGTCCTTGCTGACCTATTCAACGACCTTGTAGAACTTCTCATAGGCATGGATGGAACCTGGTGTTAAGCAATACAGTGCACACTGACTATTGAATCTAATGGGTGAAAAAAATCCTCACTGCACAATGGACAGCATGCAATGTGTTCCAGTAAATACCAGTAAGACTTTGGGCATTTGACATTTCTTGCTCCTGTTGCTTTATTGAGTGCTTTTTTTTAGAAAAATGCAAAGTGTGAACAATCTAAATATTGACATCTGCCTTCTCTGGGTCATAGCTCAATGTTAGAGGGTCTGCCTTGCGTACAGAAGCTCATAGGTTCCATCCCCACCCAATGGAACGCTAAAGTTTGGGCGCCCTGCCTCTCCATTCTACATAATTGTTGCAGCACCTCCTGCAATGCAGCTGAATCAGTCACACTACCTTAAAACTGCCTCTGATGTAACACAAAATTAGAGAGTGTTGTCATTGCTATGTCCCTGCCCCTGCTGCCCCACAGCACCTCATGCTTACCTTACCTAGCTATGTCCTGCTGGCTCTGATTGTGGAGATCACAAAATATGGACTTTTCTTTCTCTGTTGCTCTCTAACCAAAACCACAGGACATTCCAAAGTACTAATAAAAATTCACAAAGTGGTCACATCATGCACACTCTCTTGTGTACATGTACACTGTGTACACTGCACACATTCTTGTAAAATGGAGGGAGCACATGGAAACACCAGAGAATAACCATGAGTGTGGTATTCTCCACTAGTTCTACTCAGCACAGATCCATTTAAATTAATGGAGCTGGCTGATTTACGTAGGTTCACGACTTTCAATGGGTTTACACTGAGTAGGACATCATTGAACACAAACCAACATGGGAGTGATGTCATGTAAATTCTGCCCTACAGAAAGTGGGTGTAAAACTATGCTAATGTCCCTGTAAATGTTTAGAATTACAGCCTCAATCTTGACTAAGCATGGGGGCCAGTCCTAGCATGGTGGAGGTTCTGAAAGGAAGAAACGAAGCTCTTGGTGGAGGCAGGAGATGGGATTGTGCTCCTTCCCATCCAGCGTTCCTGATATGACAGCTGTCATATGCAGACATGCCCTGCTTTATTATAATGCAACAGTTCAGGAGACCTCCCAGCTTAATCCCCCCCAAACAGATAAAACTAACAGAGGAGAGATGTGGAATGATTTGCGAAATCTTGCTGCTCCGGCGAGATTAGGGCTCTGTTTTAATCTTGTACAATGAGGGTTTGGGGGATGGTTTAATGAGAGTTTGAGCAGGAATAATCCTGTCTTTAAACTCGTCCTGCGCAACAATCCTCCCGGAAAAGTTGTAATCGGGCAAGATGTTCTTAAGGCACAGATGCAAGTGGATGGCTGGGGGAAGCGGTGGCCGAAGGAAGAGTCTTATGGCGAGGCAGAGAGATATCCTGAAGGAGGGTTGTCATCAGGGGCCGGCACCAGCAGGAACTGCCTGATCCCCATGTCCTAGCAAGGAGGCCATTGCCAGAGCCTGGCACCTCCTGCCCCTGCCCCTCCTTCCCTCCCTCTTGTTGCCTGTTGAGCTGCCCTCTTCGAATGAGTGAGGTGTGAGAGATGAGACAGGAGAAGATACAGCAGCCTATTTGTCCTCTCCTCCTGGGATGTGCATACCCCACAAGTGTCCTGGAAAATCCAGGACATCCTGCTTTTTCCTGTGAGAGCACGGCAGCCACTGTGTTCTTGTATGATTTCACATCAAGAAAGAGTGCTTTCTTCGGGCCCATGATCTCACATGGCACCCCAAAACATGTGTTTTGGGGCACTGTGAGAGCATGGATCTGAAAAAGCATGTGATCTCACATGGGTCGTGTGACTTGCATAGGAGCACGGACAGGAAGACCCTGCTTTGAGGACTCAACATGTTGGACGGAATGGAAGTGGTGTGGTGATTAAGCCCAGAAGGAGAGGTCGGTGCATGGTGGGGAAGTTGCAGGGGAAGTTGCAGAGGACAGACAGACTGAGAGCAGATTTCCTGAGGGGCTGCCAAACCTGGAAACTGTTCTGAAGGTGAATATCTTGGTGCCATTTCAAACAATTTAGAGTGAAGCTCAGATTGTATTACAGATTCAGCAACAGCCCTACCCCCCCTTCCAAAACAGAATTAGCTAAAATCTTCCTGGGGGAGACCCTCATAGGGAGCAATGGAGTCTGCTACTAAGTATGAAGGCCAATTAGGCAAGACCCATCATCACAATCTAGTATTCGGAGCTGTAGAGTGTTCTGGTGTAATGGTAGACACAGCTTAATATGTACTTTCAAGAAGAGGGCCATAGGAAACTGCTTTACACAGGGTCAGTCCAATGACTGGTCCACCTAGCTCACTATTGTCATATTGTCTGCAATGGCTGCCAGTGGCTCTCCAGAGTTTCAGGCAGGGTTTTTCCCACCCCTGGAGATTCTGAGGATTGAACCTGGGGCTTGCACAGCACATGTTCTTACCACCAAGATATAGGAAAGGAAGGAATTTTGGCAGATACTGTAGGGGAGTGAGAAATTCTGCCTACCAAAGTGTCCTCCTCTATCAACGAAACTGAAGGGGGTCCTCACCTCCTTTTCCTTTGTGGACTCTAGCAGAACCAGCAGCATTTAATTTGGTGAGACATCAGGGACAAATTGCCTTGTCCAGGCATTTGTATTTTACTGGTTATCAGTAACTTGCAGTGCTGGTTACCTGCCAGAACATGGTTTGACAAGGTCAGCTCATAGGTCATAGAATTGTAGAGGTGAAAGAGACCTTGAGGATCATCTAGTCCAACCCCCTGCAATGTGGGAATCTGTGAGTTCATTGCCCCCATCACCCATGAAGCTCACTGGGTGACCTTGGACCAGTCTCTCTCTCCCTCTTTCAGCCTAACCCGACTCACAGGGTTGTTGTGTGGATAAAGCAGGGAGAAGATTATGTGTGCCCACTAGTGGATTGTGACCTGATCCAAGGTGGGTTGCAACATGAGGACTACCACCATGTGGTAAAAGATTCAGAGATGGGATGCATGTTTGGGTTAAAAGAGGGTCCTGGGTCTGAAAAGGTTGAAGAAACTGACACATGCTCTCCTGAGATTCTTGGAGGAATGGTGACAATAAAAAGTGAAATAAAGAAATGTGGAGTAACTACTACCAGTTCATATGAGGAAGACAGTGGCATCCAGGTCAGAATATATGATTTCCTGGCAGACTTCAGTCTCCGTAACTCTCAAATTACTTACTCCATCACTAAATCTGTGGCACTTTTAAGAATCCCTGAACTTGGAGTCTTTGCTGAAGCAGATCTCCTCGCCCCCTGACATAGGGATCTCCTTCTGGTTCCCTAGGGGGCTGAGGACGCGTGTGGGTTTCACCATGAGGCCTGAGCTGTGGATTTCTGCTGACCTCGGTGCTGGCAGTTCAGCCAACCCCAGCCTTTCAAAGCAGCACAATAGCCCAAGTGGGGCCTCTGTCCCTCTGTGAGGGAAGCACCATCTGCCATGAAAACTGACACCAGCTGACAAAGAGGCAGAGAGCGCCGCTGCCACCCCCACAGCGAGTGGAGATTAGTATGTAGACAGGTCACCCTGTTCCTCGAAGGACCTTCTCTTCCCTAGACCTGGAGAGGAAGAATTAAATTGGCTTCTTCCTGGAAACAAGAAAGATGAAGAAGGGAAGTGGAGGAGGAGACCTGGAAGAACTGGGAGAGGTGTGTGTGTGGAGGCTTAGTGTGAAAAACTAAGACCATACTGCATCACACGTGTTTTCAGAAAAATGACATAAGAACATCATACACTCCAACATTGCTCAGATGAACTGAACCTAGGCTCTGCCACTGGCTGGCTGGACCATGGTAGCTTCCCATGTTGTTCCTTTCACCTCCCTCTCTAAACAGTGAATGCCCTGTCACAAGTGTTGGACTGAAAGTAATCGGGAGACAGGTCCACCCCATGGTCATCACAGAGATCCTGAAATCCTGAACTGCTCCAGACTTAGTGACTCAGGAGTCAGAGGGATGTTGAAATGTCCCATGTCAATCAACCTTTGGATCCTCAATACCACCTCTGAGGTGCCAGTCAGAATAGACTACCTTTCCACAATCTAGTCCCTTCACATGTTTTGCACTCTGACTCTGCTCAGCTCCAGCCAGCATAGCTGGTGGTTGGGGATGATGGGAGTTGTAGTCCAGCAGCATCTGGAGAGCACCAGATTGGGGAGGGCTGGAGCATGATACCTGGCTCAATTGGACAAATAGCAAAAGGAGGCAGCTGCCTTTGGTCCATTTTTATTGTGCATCATTACAAGGAATATGAGAAAGTGGAAGCCAAGCATGTCCTCTTCATTGTCATCTCAGAAGCGCAATCTCAGGAATGTGCATCTTCTAACATGGTCTTACAGGTGTGCAAACCCTGTTCTGCATGCAACAGGGTCCTGGGTGGGGAGGAAGGAAACAGGATATTTTGTAAAAACAACCACCCCAGAATAGAGGGGCAGGCAGTGCCCCTGGTCATTGATGGGAGCTCCTGTCTGCCTGCTGTTAGATTTGCTAGCTGTCTTGTTTGTGGCTTGTCTGAGCAGATGCAAGGGAGCGGGGAGAGGGAGGAAACCCACTGATTAATCTCCTGGCCTTTGGCCACTACTAAGCAAACATTCTGTACCTCTCTGAAAACAGATTGAAAATACTGGCTGATCCGGAGCTTACAGGGGGTTTGCTGAGCGTATCGCAGATTTACCCGAATTACCAGCTTGCTTCTCCTGTTCATTGGGGGAGAATTGGGAGTCACGGCTCTGGAGCTAAAAAAAAAAAAAAAAGAGAGAGAGAGAGAGAGAGAGAGAGAGAGAGAGAGAGAGAGAGAGAGAGAGAAAGAAAGAAAATTTACAGTAAATCTAGACAATGTTTCATCAGAAACAAACTTCTATGACTGGGTACAGTGAAGGCCAAGCCAGGGGGCATAGTTTGGGGGATTTCCAGTTTTGCACTTTCACAAACAGCCCAAATGAAATATAGCCTAGCAGCTTGACTGTGTAACCATCATGCTTGTTTGCAATGTAATGTGTTCTTTTTCAAAGCCAAAGCTTTTGCATAGCTCTGCTTGTGCAGTTCCATCCTGCATCTGAACATGGCTTGGTGTTGCAGCACACAGTTAAAAAAATGGGAAGGCCTGGCTGGGAGGTGGGTGGGTGGAAGGACCATCACATGGCAGTGAAGCCTAGGCTATTGCAGGGACAGCAGGGACGGGGGAACCCATGGGTCCTGCAGATGTTCTTGAACTACACCTCCCATCATCCCTGACCATTGGTCATTCTGACTAGGGCTGATGGGAGTCAGAGTTTCCCAACCCTGATACAGAAGGTCTCAAGTTCAGCTCTTCTTCTCTCTGTATGAAAAGGACTTCAGGTAGGACAGTATTTAATCTTAGTAGGTTTCCTATGATGAGAGTAGATAACAGAGCAATGAGAGTAGACCAATGGCCAGATTCAGTATTGTATGAATGATACATGCTACAGCAGTCCAAGAATCAGGAAGTCCCACAACAGCATCACTTGCCCCACTTTCATGCAATGTTTGCGTCTGCCAATTACTATCCCCCTCTAATATGCAGCTGCCTCAAATTTGCAAAGGAAATACTCACACCACCCAACGTTCACTCCCATTGCTACCTAAACTTCCTTATTGTCAACTGTTCTTCCTATAAGGCAGATGCAGAAAACAGAGAGAGAGAGAGAGAGAGAGAGAGAGAGAGAGAGAGAGAATGAGAAGAGGCTTGATGCTTGATCACGGTGTGCTGAGAGGGTGTTTCGAGCAATCAGGGCAAGTTAGAATATATGCCACCAAATTTCAGTTTCCAATGTCCCAATTAAAATGCATATTGTATTTAAAAGCATGGTTTTAGTAAGCTGACAACCACAACAAAGAAGAAGCACCAGCACCAACATGTGTATTTGGCAACTGGTAAGTTGATGCCTGTTTGAAACATTTATACTTATAATTATTAATGGTTTTAAAATATCATCAGATCTCTTAATTCTGTCCTATCCTTTCATTTCAAAGTTACATGTCTGTAACCCAGATAGACTGAAAACTTAGAATAATAATTGAAGCTTTGTAGAAGCGATGCAACTTTGACAACGAGCTGTGGCAGATGAAGGGGGGCGGGGTGGACCACCCTGGGTGCCATCTCTGAGGTGGTGACAAGGAACCCCGCAGGGTGTGTCTCGCCCCACCACCCTGGGCGGGGTGGCGTGAGCTGACGCCATTGCAGCAACGCATGCAGAGGATCCTCCACTTGCGGCTGCAGTGGCGGAGGAGGGATCCCACCGCCATCCGTACGGTGCTTGAGCAGCGCCATCGGCAAACCGCCTATGGTGCATGCACACAGGCACTACATACTGCACATGTGTGGCACCGCTGCGTGTGTGCAGTACATAGAGGTGCCATACGTACAGTGCATGCACATGTCCCCGCCGGGCGGTTTGCCCTGCCCCTGACACCCTGCACCGGGTGCCGGTTAGCCTTCCTTCACCCCTGACAAGTCTTAGCAATGACCGTATAGCAGAAAGGATACATCTGAGGTGTGAATGTGTTTTGATGGTTTTTGATTTGAGAATAAAGGGGTGCAGTTGGAACTGTGGTGCAAGCAATCTGGGCTTTGCTCCTTGCCCTGTTCCTTTGTAATGAATTATATTCCCAGGAATGTGAAGAGGACAATATCAGAGACATTTTGGTACCTAGAACCTGGATTTTGACAAGGATGCATAGGGAGTTCTGTTCTGTCCCTGATCCCAAGGGCCATCAGATGAGATAACCACACAGTAGAAGTTTCTCCCTACAGAAGCAGATAGTTTACTGTTGCAGAAGACAAGGCTCAGTAAAACAGTTCTGGATGCAGATATATACAGCTTGTAGGCTTTTGCAGATACAGATATATACAGATATATGCAGATACATGCAAGCAGTGCTTTTAAAAAAAATATGTTTAGGGGTACTCTCATTTTCCTACTCATATTCAAATACTGCCCCTTAATGAGGCCAAACTTAGATTCACAAAATGTTTAGGGGTATGCGTACCCCTGCATCCCCCCAGAAAAAGCACGGCATAGAAGTACAAAGTATCTTTGTTGCTCTGAATAAGTTAAGCAATTCAAGACTTAACACTGGCAAGTAACACTGACTAGCAGACAGACAAACTGCAGACTCACAGACTGACACAATACTGAACTGACATGCATTAATCACAGATATAGTAGTGGCACTGTCCCATGAGCATAGCAACTGACGTGGATGACCTTGCACCTTCGAGTTGCTCATCCATGGGTGAGCTAATTAGGGAAATTAACCCCTTCTCATGTCCAGTTACTCCAACACAACTTTCATTGATGGGAGGGACCACACAGCTGTCAATCACCTGATGTCAATATGACATCAGATGATTTACAGGTGGGTGGTCCTGTCCACCTGTCAAAGTTGTCCCACCCAGATGGGGGAGAGAAAGATATGGCCCACAAGACCATAAAGGTTCCTCATCCCTGCTCTAGGTAATTGGTTACATTGCCAAACTACTTCTTACCACCCAGACCTTTCTTATAAAGTCAACTTAAACCCCATTAGAACTAGTTATAAGAAGGACCCTGCCAACTAAGGCCGAAGGTCCAACTAGTCCAATATACTGTTCTCACAGTGGAACAACCAGATGCCTATGGGAAGACCATAAGGAGGACCTGAGCGCAACAGCACTCTCCCCACCTGCAATGCACAGCAGCTAGTATCAATGCCACATGCTCAAGCAGTCCCAACCAGCATGGCTTGCCCCACTTTCAGACTTTGTAGGGACACTCTTTTTGACTTGAATGCAAACATAAAGAAGAAATATTATGTGGCACAGTCTTCCCTGGACTTTTATTACTTTGCTTCCTCTTGCAACATTGGGCTTGGGCTGAATTTGGGTGAGTGGCAGCTGAAGGTGAAAAGTGATGTTTTGTTGGCATCACAAAATTTAAAATTCGGCTTTGTAATTCGGAATTTATGTGATGTGATTTAATTTGATTTGATTGGCCGGTTAATAAAAATTATTTTTTTAAAAAAAGAAGGTGAAAAGTGATGTCCTGGCATTCATACCCTTCTAAGAACCCAGTGTCTTTCATTATCCCTCTGTTCTTAAATTGTTCTTTTCTTGGAAGCTGATGGCCAAAATCTGAAACTGAAGAGATGGGGAGGGCTGTTAAAAAGAAGAATGAAAGATGATTTATCCAAGAATTGACAATTCAATAGTTGGGCTTAGCATAGATGAAATCCTCAGACTTCATTCAGACAGGCACATTAGAGGCTCACTGGCTCATGGAGTTATCAGATTACAAACTATCAGAATTATAGCCTATAAACCCTATAAACCAGGGTTTAAAGGGGCTTAGTAATTATGTGGCTCTATGCTCCCCAACCAGCAGATTGGAGTTGGGGGAAAGAGTGGGGCAGCTGACTTGGGGTGGAGAACCATTATTCTGTATTTGCCTCATGTAAAAGCTCAAACGTCACCAACCATTCCACCAGCGAAAGCAGGGGAAACACTAGTAAACACACAATGGGGCTGTGTACACACCATACAATTAAAGCACATGGCTTCCCACAAAGAATCCTGGGAACTGCAGTTTATCCCTCACAGAGCCACTATTTCTAGCACCCTTAAGAAACTACAGTTCCCAGAATGGGGGGGGGGAGAGTCGCTGCATGAGCCCCATCCCCTCTAGTCCACATCATTAGCAGATGTGTTCAGTTTGTAGCACTGTTGTCCCAGTGTTATCCCTTTTATATCTAAATTACTACTTATTCTTCTTGTCAAGACCTCTAAAACCAATATAAAAAGTAACAGTGATAAAGGACAGCCCTGTGTAATTTAATTATTCCATCTTATTTTTAAAAAAGTGCATGAGTACAAGTGCACACACACACACACGTACACACACAAACATGGAGGAGGAGGAGGAGGCTAATAAACATTTCCTCTTCTGGGAGACAGAAAGCCTCACACAGCTGCAAGCTGAGTCCCGGCTGGGCCAGCAGCTGCTCCAAGCTTCTAGAGCATCAGAGTTCAACCATGATGGGGCTGGCACAGTCTCATAACAGTGAGGAAAGCTGGGAACTTGGCACATTGTCAGTCACTGCTTCATATTGGATGAAGGGAGCCAAACTAACCCAGAGTCCAGCTGTGCTATGGCTCAGCTTGCTGAGGGAGTCAATGCCACTGGTGCTTTGTGATTGTTCTTCCCCCTCCACTGTAGCAGACACACCCGTAAGCAATGCACACCCTTGCTGATGGTCGCTACTTAGAAATCTTGCAGCCCCAGAGTGTATGGAGAAGACAAGCAAAGAAGAGGGTTAGACATGAATTCCCACTGAAAGAATGCAAGAGATTTTTGCTCATTTCAGTCAAGGAAGGAGAGGGAATGTGTCCAACACACCAGAGACCTTTAGCATCCCTGGAAACAGGGCTGACCTAAGACATTTTGACACCCGAGGTGTACCCCCAAATGGTATCCCCTCCTGCCAGGGAAGAAGGGATGAGGGAAGAGCTACATCTGGAACAAGGAGTGGGGGAATTAAGAGCCACATCAGGATCCGCTGCCCTTGTGGATCTTGCCACCTTGAGGCCATCACCTCATCTTGCTGGCCCTGCCTTAAGTTAAAGGCTGGGGGAAAGGAGAAGAAGGTTAATCAAGTACGTATCAGGCAACCCTCCCACACACAAAAATTGATAAGTGCTTTTGATTTCTCATTAGAGAAAGGGGCATTTGAGAGGATCCTAGCTTAGTGAAGCCTTCTCTAACCTGGTGCACCCCTGATGTTGTTGTACTACAAGGCCTATCATCCCTGACTGCTAGCTACGCTGGCTGGGGCTGCTGGAAATTGGAGTCAAACAACTTTCAGAGGGCACCAGACACCAAGAAAGGGCTGACTTTGTGCTAGATCTGATGCCTTCATTGCTGGCAATCCAGGGTTCAATTTCCATAACTTTCACTTAAAAAGGATGTCAGCCAGAAGAGCTGGGAACAACCTCAGTCTGGGGTCCCAGAAAGTCACTGCCAGTCAGAGCAGAAAATGGTGGGTCATAGTTGTCCATTCCCTGGTAACTTCAAAGTATTAAATGAGTGCAGTATGCATTTTATGAGTTAAAGGAAACCTTGTTAGGCCAGTTCTTAAATTCTTAAATTACTGCACTGGTTGCATATCCATTTCTGGGCATAAGTAAATATGCTTTAATGGCTTGGGATCCGGATACTTTCAGGATCACTTTGTCCCACACAAACCTGCCCCAAATTTACAATCAACACCATAATTACTCCTCCTCCTCTGAGTCCTCCACCTTTCCAAAATAGAGTGGGTGGTATTGGAAGGGGCTTGCTGTGAATCATGCTGGGCAGATGCAGAGCTCAGGAGATCCCAGAGGGCAGCCCCTGCCATGCCCTCTCTATGGGTGAGAGGAGACCAGCAGCGCCACCTATTTGCTGAGATGCTGCTGTAGAGGTGGCAGGGGCAGGGGCTACCGGGGAGGCAGCAGATCTGGCCTCCAAGGAGCACACCACAACCATTGCTGCCATCGCAGCAGTGGCAGCAGCAGTGAGCGATGCATTCCTTGGAGGCTGGATCTGCTGCCTCTGTGGATCTTGCTGCCCGAGGTGATCTGCTCACCTTGCCTAATGAGTGGGATGGCCCTGGCCTTGGCCTATCCAAGAGCAAACTTTGGGCTGCCTCTTTCTCAAGAATCCTGATGCTTCCCACTGAAATCTCCTTGCTTGGCACATTAAAATCTGCCATAATAGCCCTATCCTGGTCCAGCAGTCAAGGCATTGTGATTTTTGTTTCTTTCCTGGTTTTGGTTTAACTGCAAGTGAAGTCGTTGCAGTTTGGATCTGGTTCAGGCCAATAAATGTCTAGTAACCAGGTTCAGCACCTGTGAAGAGGGAGAAGCAAGGGTTGTATATGTGTGTGTATTTAAAGCACATCATAAAGACACCACAGTCATTCCTAAGGAATCAGAACTCTGGATAAGTACCTGAATCTCACACTGCCCTGAAATTGAGGTGGCATGCAACAATATGAAATGTAAATGCTTTTGACTTTGCAATAGTGCAGAGGGAAAAGGCTGGCTTGGAATGGTGGGAACGTATGAGATGCAACTGAGATCTTTCCCAGGGTCAGCCCCTGACTGCTATTTCTCTGCCCCATTACTCTTGGTCTGCCTCCCCTTCTAGCTGCCTGAGTCCCTTGTATGTGCACTAGGGTAAGCAAGCTGCCTGAGTTCACACACACACACACACACACACACACACACACACACACACCCCTTATGGGGATCAGGTAGATGTTTCTCCTGACTCCCCTTGGGCTCATCACACTGGAAGTGGCAGCCAGAGCACCTCTCTCTCTCTCTCTCTCTCTCTCTCTCTCTCTCTCTCTCTCTCCCTCCCTCCCTCCCCCTCCCCCTCTCCCACTCCCACTCCCTCTCTCCCTCCATACACACTGCACTGGCAGAAGGCACTCAGCTGTGCTGGATACATGTGCCGCCAGAGAGACTGGGTGTGCTGGAGAGTGCTGGGGAGACTTGCTGCTGTTGCCACTGCCTGGGGGATGTCAGGCTGCACTTTACAAGGGATTAGGCAACAGGGAAGAGGCCAAGGGAGGAGCTGGCACTAGTGGAGGAGGAAAATGCTGTTAATACACTCCAGCTGGAGCCATAACCCAACAGGGAAAGCTGTAGGCAGAGGGGGCTTTAGGGGATTCTTCGATGGGTCAAAGAAAGAGGGATAATCTTTCCTTCTGTCTGTATCTGATTCTATTGATGTTGCCAATGTCCAAGATTTGGGAAATGTTAACTTTCACCTGTGAACACTGAGCATCCCAGATGATGGATGCTTCTGGAAATGGATGGCCATCTCTCCCCCGCCCCCTACCGGCTCCATTTTGCAGGTGTGCAATTGCAGATGTTGAGAGATCTTTGAGGAACAGGCACAGCTGTAGAACATGCATTTTACCAGCAGAAGGTCCCAGGTTGAATCCCTGGCAGCACAGACTGCCCCACCCCTGTGGCCTAGAAAGAAGCGTTCTTAAATCAAATGAGCCTTTTAGTTGAAACAAAATTCACCACTTTTATTTGGACAGAAGAGCCAATTCTCTTTTCTTTACAAAAGGATAAAATATATATACTTTAGTACAAAAAGACCCCCATGAAATAAACCCAACCATCATCACCCTTCTTGTCCTAGAAGCTGTTTATTAACAAGTTCCTTCAGAATACAATGGTTTTCTTGAAATTCTAATCTCTGCAGATAATTCCTCTACAGAAATGGAGGGCTCCTACTTGGTCATAAGTTCTCTAGCTAGAGGCTAGGCAATGATGGAAGAGGGTGCGGTCAGCCAACAGGAGCCACCCGCACCCCCCAAAAATACACCCCCTCAAACCCAGAAATTTGCTTTAAAATATAAAAATCCCCCCGGATGGGCATGTAGTCCCCCCAAAAGAGGACATGTCCAGGATTTCCTGGATGTATGGCAACTCCAACTCTGGCTTAACTTGAAAGGAAAACTAAACTGAATTGCATAGCCTTGGCAATTGCTATTGCTTCTCTTTGGCTGCACCTGCAGCCCATAGTGAGAATCCCCACAGAAGTCACCTCTCAAAGGGAAGACAAACAGCATATACAGTATGTAATTACTTGGTGAAACTGTGGGCTGGAGGCCCCCCTCCCCTGAAAAAAAGTGGGGAGAGGAATAAGTTAAATAAATAAGAGCTAATAAATATCCATGGAGCAAAGGCACCATGAAATGAAGAGTGATCGAGAGATGTCTCCCAACATACACATTTATCCACAATTCTACACCTCCAACTAAAAATACTTTAAAGTCAATTCAATGAAGCAAGCAAGCAAGCAAGCAAACAAACAAACAAACAAACAAACAAACAAACAAACCATAGGTCATTTAGCATGTTTCACATTTCATGTGAAATGAAAAAGGAAATAACTTAGAAGAATCCGGGTTAATAATAAATAATAGGGACACTTTAGACATGGCTTTTACTTGGTCGGCTGCCTTCTAGAGCAGGGGGTCACAAAGGAGCACAGTGGGTATCCTGTCCTTTTTGATGGGTTCCTTTTAATCTTCTTCAGCTGATCACAGTGCTCCAAGCAGAGATGCTAATATTATCTTCACATTTTGTAGGAGGCAAATTTCAGTGACAACTTTTAGTGTTGGACACCCTGGAGTTCCAAGGTAACTACCTGGAACAGTGTTCACATAGGATGCTCACAGACAGCAGTACTTAACACAGTTGAGTTATATATAACTTTGGTAACACACAAATAAAAATGAATACCAGTATTCATATTGCTTAATAACCACTAGTAACAGGAAAGAAAAATCAGGGTGATGCTAATAAAATTGAAAAAAATACCTTGGCCATGCCACACTCCATATGTTGTTGGACGATAATGGCCACCATGCCATCTGGCATTGATGGGAATGGGAGTCCAACAGCATCTGGAAAGCACCCAGGCGGGGAAGGTTGGCCAATGCAGAGTGCTTTGATTGGGTAGTCAGGGTTCCCCATCCACTCTCCTGACTAGTCCTTCTTGAGCTCTGTCTTCCGACAAGAAGTCAGACACCTGTTTTTCATCTAACTTTGGACTTATCCAAACACATTTCCTCCACTCTTTCCGGGTACAGGACTGCGCTTTAAAGTCCCAGAGCTTTCCTTGCAAAAACCTGCTCTTTAGCACTTGACCAGAGCAAAGGTCAGTTTGGGTTTTCCACAGATTGCTCTTTGCTCCAATTGTGCTTCCAAGAGTAGGTTTTCATGGGGAAAGCTCAGGAGCAAAAAAATTGGGTGCTCGGACACAGAATTTTAAAGCATAGGCCATCCTGGAAAGAGTGGAAGAAAGGGAAGTGTGGATCACACACATGCTCAAGCAAGATTCCACCTGAGTCCCAAGACAGGCTCCACCTCATCTGTGAACTTTGCCTGGCTGGCACCCAGGAGTTTAAATTACATTACATTAAACGTAAGCTCTGCAGTCACTGACCACGGCACATGCTATTTCATTGGAGAAACATTGCATTTAAATGGCTGGACTAAAATGAATAATAATAATGTCAACAGCAGTGTGACATCAGCATTCTGAATAATACAGAGAGGCAGCCCTGCAAATTGGATTGGGCCCTGGAACCTGAATTGTCCATGTATCATGCATTAGCTGGGATATATAACAAAATACACCATTGTTTGTTGGCTAGCTGGAGAGAAGAGGTCCTGGAAGCATGTATATCAAGTCCTCACAACCAGCTTTTAGACTTTTGAGTGTTCAGGTTAAAGATGGCAGTCAGTGGTAATGGGCTTCATTTGCTTTTGTGAAGTCCAGCAGTTTTTTATATCCCCACATTCTTATGCATGTTTATGCCTTGGTTATTGTGAGAAGAAAGGGTGGTAGAAGATCCAAGAACTGAGCCCTTTCTGGGGCACAAGCAAATGAGCGTTTTTTTTAAAATGGTGGTGGGGTGTGAGTCTCTTGCTCGACTGGAAAGATTGAAGATCCACCCATTGAGGTTTAGTTCAATATTGTGAAAGAATGAATGACTACATTGTATCTTGCAACGGAAGTGATGCAGCTGGTCTGGACTGGAGAAGGCTAGCCTTCCATTTATTGCTGCTATACTGAAGTAATGAATTACCAATGCCACATTGCACACACAGGCTAGGCAATGGAGGAGCTGGAGATAAATCAGTGTGATATTCATATTGAAAGTGAGACATTGCGCTTTAGGAGCATCCTTGCTATAAGGTGCACTGGTGATTGTGAGCTCCTATATGTGAATCCTCTTAGTGTATGAGAAGATGCTGACTCATATGTGGCTGCTGCTGGGAGGAGCTACTGCCTAGTACATTTTCAGAAGTGTTGTTACTCTTTCTTTCTCCCTACAGTTTTCACCAAAGCCCCTTGGGAAGAAGCCTGAAGCCTGAAGTCTGTATCATTTGCTTAATTCTCCTAGACACTATTTGGGATTTCAGGTGGTTGAACATATGGGATGAAGATTTATGATTCAGTGGAGTGAGGATGCTTCCCAAAACTGGAAAGTGTGGTTGCAGAGTCAAAATCAGAAACAGGGGCCTGTGACCTACAAGCTGTTGTTGGACTCCAACCCCAGTCAGCCCCAGCTAGCATGGTCAATAGCATAGGAAGATAGGAGCTGTAGGCCAAGCACATTTGGTCTAAAGCGATCATGACAGTCTGTAGCAGGGTTTGCCCCATACGTGTGTGTGTGTTTTCATGGTGCTAAGTATAATCCAGACTAAAGCTGTTGGGTTGGAAGAAGGATCTCTTAACTTTATTTCCCCTATTAGCAAAACCCTGTCGTTCCTAGTGGACAGGAAGCAGCAAGTGTTCTTCCTGTCCAGCATGATTTCACATCGGTTGTTTTTTTCACAGGGAGCAAGCAGAATCTCTCTGGTGTCTCCTTCCTGGGAATTGCTCTTTTCTGACTTCTGGGGAACTAAAGACTGTCACGAGAAATGGGAGTCTATGAACTTCGCCACTTTCTTTAGGGCTGGCATTGATTTTGTCTTACTACAAAAATCAAGGCCAAAATGGAGGTACCTTCGGAAGTGAAACATCTGAAAGGCTGATCTAGGTGAGTCTAAAGAATTGTGATAAATTTAATAAGCTTAAAGCAGTGGGGGGGGGGGAATAGGTGTCTCACACACCTCTGTTAGAGCTGGTGTTAAGTTTTGCACTAGGGCAGGGGCAACGGTCATAGATTTATATTTCCCTCCTCAGAGGAATTTTATGGGGGAGCCATAAATAAAAAAGGGTGGCTGAAAAGGGTTGTCATTATTTCATTGTATTACCCACCCCCATCACCCGAAGGTCCCATGTAGATACTACTCTATCCCCTTCTGCAGTCTATTATTTAGAGCAAGCATGAGGAGCCTGTGCCCCTCTAATATCACTGAATTAAAACTCCCATCATCCTTGACCACTGGCCATGCTGTCTGAGGCTGAAGGAAACTGAACTCTAGCATCTGGATGGCTCTGGGTTCCCCATCCTTGATTTAGAGAGGTGAAAGGAAGGGGAAGGGAATGGTCAGGAAGACAGATGCACTATGATAATAATACTTTGTCTTCCCATTCCCCAGGCTTTTGCATAAGCCCCACACCACACTTTTTATACCAGCTTTGTGCCTGGTTTCATGGCAGTGTGCTCTGCAGATTTGTGTGGAAGCACCGAACATTCAGTTTAGGGCAAAATGGCAAATCTAAGTGTGAAGAAAGAGAAGACACAACAGTTTCTTTGCCTGTGGTGTGACTCTGACTCCAGTTTGCTTGGCAGAAATAACATTGGATTAATCAGTCAGCTGCCTGCCTCTCCCCATTGCATTGAGTGGGCTTTCCAACTTTTATTTTATGTACTCAATAAAAAACAAAACTTTTTTATTGCATTTGCAAGGCTGCTTTGGGAACTGAATATGGTGGTGTAATGGTGATGTCATGGGTGATAGTTAATCAGCACCACCCACTGCCAGCTTCTGCTGCAAGCATGCAGAGCCATTTCCATTCCAGTGTTTGACCCTGGAAAGGGGGGGGGGTGTTTGTAGTGGATGCAATGAGGATACTCCAAATCAGCTCCATTGTTAACTGTAAATGTTGTGTCTGCATCCTAAATGCAAAAACCATGAAGAAACTTGGAGCTGCACTTTAGGAATGGGGACCTGTCTGAAAGCCCATAAACCAACACAACTAAAATATATTTGTGCTCAGACGAATGTGGTATGACTGCCCATGAAACTATTCTGATCATAGTAGAGCAAGTAAACTCCTTTTCACAGTATTAATTCTACTGATGCCACGCCATCTCTACAAAGGATCGTATTCCTTTAATCCATGAGGGGATTCATCTTCTTGGGTTATTCACTGAATATTGCATTGAGCTGGGCCCCAACCACATGATGAGGATAGGAGTCATAGCTCATATCTATGGGGATGTCATACCTGGGCACTGAGGTTGAGAAATGAGAGCTGTGCCCATGAGTGCTGCTCAAGCTAACAGATGGGTAGTGGGTCATGAAGCTGTATGATTTTTCCAGGTCTGGAGAACCATCTTGCTTTAGGGAGAAATTTCCACTGATGCTCAGGGGAGGTGTCAAGGGGCCCTCATATGCCGGAGATGTGCAGTCTTGGTGGTGGTTGCCAAAGGACGGATCCACAAGGCTTTTGAATGTGGGAGGCTTTAGGTGTACAAGGTGGGCCTCCATGTTTCCGTACGGTGGACTGGGCAGCCCAGGAGACTGGTAAGAAAAACTGTGGCTGGGCACAGCTGAGTCAGAGACAGGGCTTTTCTCCTCATGTTTCTCCAAGAACAGGGTTTGAGGTCCCAGCTGCAGGCAGCCAGCCACCAAGTTGCTGGTTGGTTGGGACAAACCTTTACATAGCATCTCGACAAAACCTTTCCCTTCTGGAGTCTGCCCACTTTCCAGGACCTCTGACAAAGCCCATATATAGTTCCTGGCAAGTCTGAGTGTCTCAATTTTGGACAACTTCTGTGTCTTGGAGTAGCAGGGCATCACCTGCCTAAGGTTATCCAGAGCATCATTGAGCCCATGCATCCGTGTTCGCTCCCGGGCATTAGCCTTCACCCGACGGGCCCTGAACCTCTCCATTCTTGCCTTCGTCATCTTCTTCTTCTTTGGGCCCCTTCTTTTTGGCTTCCCACCATCTTCCTCCTCCTCTTCCTCCTCCTCAATACTGTCATGCTCTTCATTAAGTCCAGCAAGTATCCCATAGGAGGCTTGCCTGCTATCTTCTTCCTTCATCTCATCTTGGGAGCTTAGGGCTTCATCTATCCATGGTTGAGATGATATGAGCTCGGCCATTTCTTTGGACTTGCTGTAGAGTTTGGTCATCCCTTGACCCTGGAAAAAACAGCAACCACAAATCCAGATGAATTCAGGAATGAGCAGGTCCACAAGATGGCTTTATCATTTTATATAAAGAGGTATGACCCAGGAAATTATGTTCTACCATTCTGTTCTAGCCTGTGGTGCTTGTATGCAATGTCAGTCATACACAGTGCAGAACCATTGAAATTAGTGGACAGAAGTAACTTAGGTCAATTAATTTTAATGGGTATACTCTGAATAAAAATTTGATGGAGACAACCTTGTCTATTTAGCATACTGTGCAGCTTAACCCTGACCTTTCTCTAATCTTCCTATAGCTTTTTATCTGGAAGCAGGGGTTGGGAACCTGTGGCCCTCCAGATGTTATTGGACTCTCATCAGCCTATGCTCTCAGTGTTGCCTACAGTCAGGACTGATGGCAGTTGTTGTCTAAAAACATATGGAGGGCCACAGGCTCACCATCCCTGCCATAAACATAGACCTGCACAGCTTGCAAATGCACAATACCAAAAGAAGCCCACTAGCCTGATGGGTGCTTGATACATCACCCCCTCGTGTTTTTTAACTGCTGGGTAGGAAGCAAATGCAGAAGGTTTACAAGCCCTGGTGGGGAGACCGTACTGGTTGGTCATAGGCTGCACTGGTCTGAAACAGATGATCAGAATATTTCCTTTAGGGGTGAGAGAAGATTAGATCCACAATTATACCTTGTAACCTGAGTTCCATGCAAGCAAATGAAAAAATGCCATAGGCCACATAACAGATTTGTATGGAAAAGCTAATTGGAGTTGTCACCAAATTTTACCAAAAATAAAATCAGATGCTAATTGGGGTGAGGGGCATCTTCATTCACAGAAACATCTGTAAGAACTTGGAGAGGAAGTTAAAATATATTAAATAATAAAATAGGAATCTCTCTGAGTTTTCATAATCTCAACACTCTGCTACTCTGAGCATAGTGAGAAGGTGGGATAAAAATCTATACCTAAAGGACCTGATTCAACTCAAGTTAATAATCATTCCTTAAATAGAAGATGCAGTCATCCCTCAGGTTACAGACGCTTCAGGTTGTGTTTTTTCGGGTTACGGACCGCCGAAACCCAGAAGTACCGGAACAGGTTACTTCCGGGTTTCGGCGGTCACGCATGCACAGAAGCACTAAATTGCACTTTGCGCATACACAGAAGAGCCGAATCACAAACCGCAAGTGCGCAGACACGCCACTGTGGGTTGTGAACGCTGTGGGTTGCGAACGTGCATCCCGCATAGATCACGTTCGCAACCCGAGTGTCCACTGTACATAGAATCCAATAGAACAAATTAGTTGAGATTTATTTAAACCCAATTGTTTTTAATGGAACTTACTAAGTTTGGCTGGACATTTTTAGTGATGGATTCTTAGCTTCGTAATTTATTTATCAGATGTCTGTGATATCATCTATCTATCCATCTCTGTTGTTTGAATTTTGAGGCAGAATTTCACATTTCAAATACAGGGACCTACAACAAAATGTTGCAGTGCAGATTGATCCTGCTCAGGGTAGGAGTCAGCCTCTGGTGAATAATGAATGCTACGACAACACTACAGAGAAAGAACAGGAAAAAACAACAGCCTGGGTTTCATGATAATCAACTGCTTGTCAGCTTGACGTACTCATTTAATAAAGCTTAATGTGTAAGCAGCTTTGTTGAAAATGTGCCATCCAACTAATCGGTCAACTGGCCGTCGCCTCATCCAGTGTAGCAAATCCTACTTTTAATATGCCTGATGGGACTTGTATAATGGATTAAAGTGTTAATTGTTGTGCAAATGGGTAGTGTGTCCCATAGGCTCCAAGCAGACCCTAATTACGTTTTAGTAAGTAATTAGAATGTAGCAAACCTAGCCTCACCCTGGAACACATGTGGGCCAGATACTTGCATGCACCTGATCTGTGACAGCGGGAGGCCCTGCTCCTAGGTGTGCAGTGCAGTGTTGTGGGGCAAGCATTGAACTAGACCTGGGGAGATGCAGGTGCAAACCCCAACCGAACCACAAGGCTTACTGGGTAAATATGGACCAGTCACTGTCTCTTGACAAGAGAGAACAACTTGGGATCCAGCAAGTGAACGCAGCTCCTTTGATGGCTCTCGAGAACTTCAATGAATGTCACCCTTTTTGCTGCCTACACAGAACTGAAAAACAAGCAAGGAGGCTAAGAAACCCTTAGTAAGTCACCGTACATGGCTAGTGTACTGTCTCTGGTTTGGTGGGTCACACAAGGTGTGCAAATCTGCAGGCTGCTGCTGAGTATGGTGGTGGTTGACCTGTTGGGTATAAGTGAGACTGCTCAGGCTTTGGCTGCAAGCTAAACCCTGGGCTGGGTTGTGGTGGGGGCTTAACAGAGCAGGAGGGTCAGCATCACATCTACAGCCCTGCTGCTCGTACTGTCCAGGGTGGAAGGTACCAGAGGGAGGGGCAGGCAAATTGCTGTGCTGACCTGAATCTGGTGCAGTGACTGGGCCTGGGCTCGGCCCACTGCTGTCACACCCAGGTGAGGAAAATGTCCTTCGGATATGCCTTGAACTGACACACACTACTCTGTCTGAGCTTAAGGACAACTTCTGTTTCCTTCTGCCAATACCATATAGCTTTGTGAAATGATCTAGAAATGATGAAAGCTTAAATCTCAATGATCTTTGGATGAGCTGAAAGTGTAGGCTCCCACTCTCTCACAAAAACTGTCATTGTCAGGCCGGTGAGTGGGGGGGGTCCTCTAGCACTTTTTTCAGAATTACATGTGAAAGGGCTACAAAAGTGTTTAGTTGTTAGAATGATCCCTGGTTGGCTAGAATTTCTTATATATAGCTGGCATTGCCCTCATTCAAAATGGCTCCCTTTCCATTGTGACACCACCAGCAAAATAATATAGGTAATGCTGTGCAGTGACATCATCACATCCAGTTATGTGATCCAGGATTGACTGAGATTCCTTGAGAAGAAAGGAAATGGTACTGGAAGCAACAGCACAAGGGATACTAGTGATTGTGACAAACAGCTGTGAACAGGCACAACAAATTGTAGGACTAAAATACAACTTTAAAGGTAAAAAACAAATGACTAGATCTTTCAGCTCAGCTCTAAAATATCCACCATTTTAACTGAGAACAGAGCAAGACACAATGATCAGGTTGGTTGCAACTCATGACAAAAATATATTTCTAAATATATTTGGCACGTGGGAAAATCAAGAATAAAATATAAAATATTTATGGATGCAAAAGAAAGAGGAGATTTTCCCCTGCCAGATATGAGACCATAGTATGAGGCATCCTGTCTTTGTTGGTTGAAGGAATGGATGGCGTTAGAGAATTCACATATTCTAGACTTAGAAGATCATGACAATATTTTTGGTTGGCACACTTATTTATGGTATGAAAATGTGAAAGTTCATAAAAGATTTACAAATCATATAATTAGGAAAAAATTGTAGAGTATAGGATAAATCCAAGAATTTATTAAAAACACCACTTTGGTTCTCATCATCGAAAGCTATAGTGGTAAAGAAAAAGAATATGATAGAAGGGTGGAGAACTTACAGAAATTTATTAAAACAAGAGGGAAGAGAGTATAAATTAAAAGAATTTAAGGAATTATAAGGAAAGTTACCAGCATAGATACACTATCATCATTTGAATGAAGAATTTAAGAAAGATAGGATACGAGGGTTTTGGGAACAAATATCACAATTGGAGAGAGACCTGATGTAATGTAAAAGTGCTGTCTAAAATATTATTGGAATGGGAGACAAAGGATGAGCAAGTAAAATCCTCAATGATACATTGGGAATAGATATTGGTCATAATATAGACATGGAAGCATGGGAACGATTGTGGAATATGGATATAAAATTTACAGCATGTTATGGTCTAAGAGAAAAATATGTGAAAATGATATATCAATGGTATCTAACACAGTACACTGGCAAAAAATGTATAAATCTAAATCAAATAAGTGTTGGAAATGTAAAGAGAAAGAAGGTACTTTTTATCATCTGTGATGGTCTTGTAGTAAGGTTAAAGCTTACTGGAAAATGATATATAATGAAATGAAAGGGATGTTTAAAATAATGTTTGTAAAAAAAAAAAACCCAGAAGCTTTCCTTTTGGGAATTATAGGGACAGAACTACCTAAACTGTATAGAAACTTATTTATGTATGCAACTACAGCGGCAAGAATGTTGCTCACCCCAAAATGGAAAGAAGCAGAAGTCCTAGCAAAGGAAGAATGGATACAAAAACTTATGGAATATGCAGAAATGGCAAAACTTACCAGAGGAGTAAGAAATCAAGATAAACTTTTTATAAAAGAATGGAAATGGTTTATTGAATATTAATAGATAAATTGTAAACACATAAGAACATTGGCAGGCTTATTGTAATAACATGCAGTTTTACAGGAGTATATATTTAAAGTAGATGAATAAATGAGCAAATTAAGTTAATTTGGATATGCAGAAGATATTAAAGTAAATTTTAGGAACTGCAGAAAGAGGGCGAAGGATGTCAAGTTTTGAAATGTTAAAATGATTGTAAAATTAGTGAAATTATAAATCTGAAAAGTATCATTTTTAATGATGATGATGATGACGACACAATGACCAGGATTCAAATAGCCATGCTACATTAGCCCAGTAGGATGCTTGACTACTTGCAATGAACAGCAAAACTCTGTGATGTATCACAAAGTGGTTATCAAAGTCCCCTCAATTTCAGAAGTGATTTACTACATAGCACGAGAGGATGCTTTTTGACAAACAGAAACTCAAATCCTCCTTGATTATGTGATTCTTTGGATTCAGCCAAATGGGTCACAATTTATGCGCATACAGATTTAAGAATAGCATTAAGAGAAACAGAAAGAAACTCTGCTAACTTAACATCTGCTAACCTGAATCTGCTTGGAGTAAAAATATGTATTCTCTTAGTCTCTCTCCCGCACATACAATTCCCATTTATAAATTTTATTTTATAAAGTTTAGGGCTTATGAAAGTGCAAAATAATTTTATTTGACAGGGTAAAACTTTATGCTGTTGCTTCAAAATTGAACACAATTAAATGAGTATTTCTATTTTTTAATAACCTTCTTTACTGAATTTTAAAAAACCAAATTTGAACAAGCAAAGGTTTCTTTTAAGATTAAAACCCACTGCAAATTCTTGCTAAATTTCAAATGTGAACCAAATGTCATCCCATTTATATAGAAAATATAGTTATGCAATTGGTTATTCATGTGCATTTTATTATTATTATTATTATTATTATTATTATTATTATTATTATTATTGAAACAACCCAATAATTAGGATCTGCTTTCAGATAGGGACTGTACTAGATAGTATTCAAGGTACTTCCTGATTTCTCAGTAACATGTACCTAAAAGTTTGTGTCTGGAATTCTGGGCCATTCTGCACATTATGGTGACATTTATCACATGCTTTGCCAATAAAATATTGAGGATTAGAGCTTGGTCTTCCACCCCTACCCTGCTGCCCCACTAGGGCTAGACCCTGCAAGAAATATATTGATGGAGCAAATCAGCCCAGGTGAAAGAACCCTTACGAGCAAAGCACTCCCCTACCCCTGCTATGATTCCTCTCTCTCTCTTCCCAAAGCAATGGGATGGAAGGGTTGGCACATCTGGTTAATATTCCTCGACAAGCTGTCTCTCAATGCACTTGGGGAAGTCTCGGGTAAAGCAGAGCCAGAAGGGGCACAGCCAAGGGGCACAGAAAAAAAGATAATGTTTCCACATTTGAAATAGCCATGGGGCCACCAGATATCTGGTTTCGACTGCATACACACCATACATTGGAAGCCCCCCCCCCCCAAGAATCCTGGGTACTGTAGTTTGTTAAGGGTGCAGGAAATTGTGGCTCTATGGGGGTAAAATACAGTTCCCAGGATTCTCTAGAGACTAAAAATGTGCTTTAAATGTATGGGGTGTATGCATCCATATTCTACATTAGTTTTTCTTTTTATAGATCATAATAGGACCTTCCACACACATACACACACTTATATGTATCGTTGTTCCACACATTTCATTTATTCTTATCGGCTTCCAAATAAATGGGACATGTTTGGCTTACTAAACAGATCAAGGGACCACACAGAGTGGCTGGAGCAACCCAGCCAGATGGGCAGGATATAATAATAATAATAATAATAATAATAATAATAATAATAATAATACCGTTGCCAAAAATATACAGTAAGAGGAAAGACAAATGTCAAAGATGTAAAATGACTTGTCCTCCTAAGGCAAACCATTGGTCCATCTATCCCAGTATTACTGACTGATAGCTGCTGTCCAAAGTTTTAGCAAGTGGTACTGGGACCTGAAGCTAGGACTTTCAGCGTGCAAAGCCTGGTTTCTGTTGCAGAGGTATAGCTATTCTCCAGTGCTTAGAAGCAAAAGCAATGGATTCATGAATTAGCAGTAAAATTAAGCGGGATGTGGGAAAAACTCTTTAGAGGGATGGAATGGAATAACAATCTGCTCATGGAACAAACAAGATGCTTTACCTCTCATATTTGCAAAAGGAGATTGCTAAGATATATGTCAGCGCAACTGCAATGCATGGAGCTGTACATTAATCAGTGTTAGACTTATAATCTGCCTAACACTTATTGTGGGTTACATTACGTTTTCACAGATGTCTTCAAAACAAGCCTTCAAAGGGAATCATCAGAATTTGTAGTTTTAGGGATGACCATGACAGCAGCTTCCCCAAAGTCCCCCAGTAAAGGTCATGAGTTGGGATATGAATCTAAATTCCCACAGAATGAATTCCAGAGCTTTCTAATGGTTCACTAGCTCTGGCTTAGATAAACAGTCCTAAACTCATCCGCTTCCCATGGATGAATTAATTTCAAATTCCTAATTATCAAGTCTATGTGGAGAACTATTAAAACAAATCAGAACCACCTGTTCTACACTTGTATCACATACGTAAAAAGTCACACTTTTTTGTCCAGGAATGATACATTCCCTTCTGTTCTCATAGATTCTCATTCAGATTTAATTGCACATTCTTTCCACCCACCCACAAGCACTGAAAAACATGCAGAAACTCACTCATCTATCGTTGTTAATCACCTTGACTGTGCATTAATGCCCATGCAGACAACCAAAATGCATAGTGTGAGCATTCTCTCACCTCCAGGTAGTTTGACTATCTGTACTACCTTACCACATATTAGATGTAGGTGCATGGTTAGAATCTGTGGTTCAAACAGCCACCAGTTCCCACCCCTAAATGGTGCGCACTGAACTGAAAATGTGCCAAGGGAGGTAAGTACAAAGTGATTTTAATTATGTACCTTGTAGACTGGAAGACAGCTCAAGCATAATCTTGGGGTAATGCTCAAACTGATTAATTATGCTTTCCTGAACTCTTAACCCTATTTCGTACCGATAATTAACATGAATAAAGACTTTAATCACACCTGGCTTACACAAACTTACTTTTGCACGTGGAATTGAGGGTTCTAGATGGGAACAAATTTGTGAGTTCAGATTCAGACCTGCAGGCCGTAACTTAAGGAAAAGAACACACAATTTCAGTTTGCACCACCCTTTTAGTCAGAAGGAAATGCCTTTAAAAAAAAACAAAAAAAGCAGTCTTTGGCAAATGACTCCCAGCCCCTCTTACCGTGCTAAAGGGTAGCCTTTTGACCACCTCCCGCTTGCTCCTTGTTGACAACAAAAGCCAACAAAAGTTTCTTGAGTGTTCAGTGTTCCTCGAACATTCTTCCACAGCGGTAGGACCTTTCAGCACCAGAGGCCGGGGACAGCTCCCTCCCCTCCGCTATAGGAAAAGAGCCTCTTTCTTTAGCCCCGGGTTGCCTTCGAGCCTTTCCCGGTCTCTCTTTTCTCCCAGCCACTGGCGCAGGCTGGCGCTAGAAAACACAAAATAACAGGCTCTCCTCTGGGTCACGGCTGCCGACCCTGTGCCTCTCTGTTCGCTGGGATTTCAGCGCGGTCTCGGCACTTAGAAGGGGTTCAGGAACTTTCCTCTGCTGCTTCCTCTTCCAGAACCACAAGTTCTCCGGGCAGCTCCTCCTCTTACTTCTGGAGAACTCCTCGGGATCCCGACACTTTTGAAAAGCTTTCTGGTGTTGGCGATTTCCGCATGACTGGAACCTCCGGGAGCTCCTCCCACTTGGGGTAGAGAAAAGAGAGTGCAAAGCAGCAAGGACGCCTGCAGTGGACGTCTGCAAGGAAAGTCCCCCCCCCCTTTAGTTTCTGGAACCCCAGCCAGTGCTGAATTTCTGAAATAAAAGGTTTATCATCCCACCTCCCAGAAAGCTACAGAGCTTGACATCGAAGCACCTGCCTTCCCATCTCTGCCATCTCAGATGCAGGGCAGAAGTAGCTGTGGCTTCTTGGGGCATGTGTGCGCATGAAGAGAAAACCTGCACATGTTCCGAGGCCGTTATGTAGATATATTGCGGAGTTAAAGCTTTCTTTAAAGCCCTAGCTCAGATTAAGCCTTGTTGGCAGAGGGGGAAGAAGGACGATGCTAACACCACATAAGGCATTTAAAATCCTACTATGTGGGAAATGATGTTTAGTTTCTAAAATGAGAGGTGATGCCTTGTAAGCCCTGACTGCTGTGGGCATTTTATTGCAGCCATTCAGTGCTGAGGACTGTGTACCTGAACACAAGAAGGGCCCTGCTGGATCAGACCAAAGGCACTTCTAGTTTCCCAAAGTGGTCATCCATATGTCTCTGGAAAGTCTTCAAGAAGGACCACCTGTCATTCCCAGCAAGTGGCAACCATAGGCATATTGCCTCTGGCTCTGGAGGTAATATATAACAGTCATTACTAGGAGACATTGATTGCTTACTTCCATGCTCAAATGTACAAATTTTACCATTATTTCATGCCTAAGAAGGCCAAGCTCAGCTACCAGGGGACAGGCAAAGCCCCAGTGAGCCTTGTCTCAAATTAAGTCCTGCTGTGACAAGGCTAAATGTCATGTTTGGCATGAAACCTATCTTGTCTTATATGCATGCTCACATGTGTTGGTAGTTTCCTAGAGGCCCTCAGTAAAGGTAAAGGTAAAGGGACCCCTGACCATTAGGTCCAGTCGTGACCGACTCTGGGGTTGCGGCGCTCATCTCGCTTTATTGGCCCGATGGAGCTGGCGTACAGCTTCCGGGTCATGTGGCCAGCAGAGAACCAGGTCATGTGACAAACCAGAGCAGCGCACGGAAACGCTGCTTACCTTCCCACCAGAGCGGTACCTATTTATCTACTTGCACTTTGACGTGCTTTCGAACTGCTAGGTTGGCCAGAGCAGGGACCAAGCAATGGGAGCTCACACCATCGCAGGGATTTGAACCGCCAACATTCTGATTGGCAAGTCCTAGCCTCTGTGGTTTAACCCACAGCGCCACCTGCGTCCCAGAGGCCCTGAGTATGTGATGATAAATGCAAACAGGTGACAAAAAACTAAAATTAAATTGATAAAAATACAAAATGTTAAAAATTCCACTCACTTCTGTTAAGAAGAGTGTCTCATGTTAACCCACCTCTATCTAGTTCTAAATACAGGTAGGTAGCTGTGTTGGTCTGACACAGTTGAAATATATATATATATATAATTAAAAATGTCCAGTAGCACCTTAGAGACCAACTAAGTTTGTTCTTGGTATAAGCTTTCGTGTGTATCTGAAGAAGTGTGCATGCACATGAAAGCTTATACCAAGAACAAACTTAGTTGGTCTCTAAGGTGCTACTGGACATTTTTTTAAAAATTTTTTATACAGTTCTAAATATTTAGACAGAAAATGCTTAGCAACTGCTGAAAAGAAGACCCCACATCTCTTCATCCACCTTTCCCTGCTAACATTTATGTTGCCATTGTGTCATTGATTTCCCTGGCAGACAAAGAAGCGCAACAGGTATAAACTACCAAAATAGCATGACTTCATATATTTTGCCTTATGAAACAGGGCAGAGAGGAGGAGACGCAGAATTGTCATTCTCAACAGTATCCATGATGGTCGCCGTCTTAAGCAGACTTACTTATGAGGGCAGGAATGAGGAAAGTTTGGCCCTTCAGATGTTCCTGGCTGAGGCTGATGGGAGTTGGAGTCCAGGATCATCTGGAGGACCCCATCCCTGTACTAGGAAGTAAGCCGCAATGGGACTTACTTCTGATTAAACAACATGATCAGAATTGCATTGAAGGGTGAGAATGAAGTCTGTTTTGCCACGGCTGGCTTTCTGCTGAACATCCTTGTGACAGGGCAGCAGAAAGGTGGGATGGTAGTGGGTGGGTTGCCATTGCCATTAACTCTCCCTTCTCTGTTATTAGTAGCACCAGCCACATTCACCAGGCTCCCTGCTGAATGTAATTACTGGTTTGAGCTCCTAAGAGGGTCTATATGGCATGTGCTTCTCTCTCCCACATGCCAACACCAGGCACACTCAATTCAAGTCATCATCATCTCACACAGAGCTTGCCCTCTCGGAGTCTGGGATTATCAGGACTACTAATTAATTCATTAGCTGATGGGTGGTGTTATGTCCTCTTCATCTCCAGACTGGGATGCTCAGGGAGGGAAGGGTGTGTGTGTGTGTGTGTGTGTGTGTGTGTGTGTGTGTGTGTAGCAGAGAACAGATTGCGGCCCATCAATCTGCCTGTTGAGGCACTCGCTTTGCTTGTGCCACTTCCCCCTCCACCAGCAGATGGTTCCAACAGGTTCAGAGGGTGCCTTTCCTTTGGCAGGAGACAAAAGCAAGAGAGGCAGCAGCCAATGAGAAAACGCTGGCAGTTGGAGGGGTGCGTGAATACAAATATTCCTGTTTGTGTGTTTCCCGGATGGTGCATGCGAAGGAGCAAGGATTTGAACTCACAGAATGAGAAGCCCTCATGTCTGCACGAGTGACCCCTGGTGAACCGAGCAGAGAGCGGACAGCCCATTGTTTCCCCTTCAAAGCAGAGCTTGAGGAGCCCACGTGCCAGGGGGCTAATCCTATTGTCAAGAGGCCCCACATCTGTCAGACTTAATGGGGGGAATCTCCTCTCCCTTAGTCCCTCTCTGGCTAGGAAGCTTGCAGTCAAAGCGCTCTCTTTTCCTGTGGGACCATTTCATGTTCTGAAGGGTTTTTCCTCATGGCCACTTTATACACGCAAGTGGGTGGCTGCCATAGGAGGCCAACTCCTAGAGGCTGGGGTCCCTTGGGCTCCCCCAATAATATATTTAAGGGGGATGCCCCCCCCAAGTTGAGGGCATTGCCATTCAAATGATATGTGCGCACCATGATTGATTAGGTGGGGCAGGGCTTGCCTGCCCCCCTCCAATGTTTTATTCAAGTTGGCACCCCCCCCCCCCTCTGGTGGCTGCAGTGCCTTTCCTGGAATGGCAGGGATTCAAGTAGCAAGAATGGGATGTGGGGACTTTGAAAGCTTACCCATGTGAATGAAAGGGGAAGAGAGAGACCCTCCCTGCAGACAGAAAACAGGGTATCAGGGAAAAGTCTACGCTCAGCTATATGCCCTGCAATGCTGATTTTCTGTGTAAAGCATCCTTCCCGCAAATGGGATACATTCAAACAGGCAACACAGCCTGCTTTAATACTCCCCATGCAGCTGCAAGGGGGGGGGGTCCCATCATAGCCAGCATGATTGGTCCTCTCTCATGTGGAGAAGCTCTATGTGCATATCTAAGCATGTACATAGAGCCCTAAGTATTTATTACTATTTTTTATTATTACCTAGCTTGCTTCCAGGGACCTCAAGGTGAAGTTCATGGTTCTCCCGCTCCTTAGTTATTTATTTAATTATCAATCTCCTTCCACACACATGGCTCAAAATTATGGACAAACTGCACCAAAAACCGCTCAAAAGCAACACAGAAAATAACAGCATGGCTGAGTGTAGATTTGAATCCTGGACTCCCAGGTCCCAATTTGACACACTAACCACTTTATTGGGTCCTCCCTTAACATACCAGCCAGCTTTCCTTTAAAAGCTTTTAACAAATGTGTGCATAGGGCTCTGCCATGCTATATCCCTGGTCCTTGCATTACTTTGCTGCTCTCTCAGGGTCTGGAAGTTAATCTCAGGTGAAAGAGCTTCACCCCAGGCCAGGACCAGGTACTGTAATATGTTTCCATCTGGGTAACTGTGCAGTTTGAAGTCTCTGTCCCTTCCTGGTGGCAGTCATGAGTGATGAAGGTGGGGGAGAACGAAAATATAAAATGTCTTAGAGCTCTGTATGGCTGGGGATTCTGTTTCCTTGTGGAGTACACGTTCCCATATGTACCTACTACCTTTAGAAAGTATTGTATCACACAAAGCAACCAAGCCACAAAACTGTTGTCTATCAAGATGATCCTCTTCCAGCAAACACTCAACCCACCCAGCTCCACAGCTTTCCATTTTCTTTTTCATCTGACAGTAAATGTGGTTAGTAGTCCTCATTGGGCCAGGGGGGTTTTTTGGAGGGGAGGAGGGAAAGTGCTATTCCCTTAGCGTTGTATTTTTCTGTTTCTGCAGACTACAGGGTTCCCCTGAGCATGCTAATACATCTCCCGTGTTTCTTGGGTTGGTTTGTGTTTATTGAGCATTCATCCTGATTTCCCTCTGAGGAGGTTAGACAATGAGCATTCATCCTGATTTGCTGGCAGGGAGTTTAGACGAAGTCCCACCAAGCCAAGTGCTACTCCCTGTCACTTTCCTTAATGCAGAAACTTCCATCTTTGGGGGGAAAGACTCCCAAACAACTATAATTCTGTTATCTGAATTTTCAAGCATGTGCTTGAATCCTGACCACAGCAATGGCCTGGAAATGCCTTCAGAGACCCTGCACTGGTTCCATTTCTGTCGTCACTTCCCCCCTGAGTTTGCTGTTAGAGGGAGCAATTTTTATTGTCTGTACCAATTCCATTCTGCAAATGAGAATGATAATCTGGATTTACAAAATGGAATTCCACTACCCAGAATGAAGCCTGATCTACCAAATGATGCTTCTTTGTCTGCAATTGCAGCTTTATTAAGTACCTGTGTGTCACTGTGTATTTTACTCGCCCGTTCTCCATCTCCCTGCAAATCCTACATGCCTACTGGGCTTTCCTGGGGTAATCCCCTTTCTACCTCTGGGTCTTCTGCAAGACACCCCTTCCCCCTGCATCCTCTCACTGCATCAGGCAGCTTTCCTAAAGTTTCCAGATACTGCCTTTGGCAGATACCTTCCATGTGCTCAGATGTTGACACTGGAGCCCAAATTTGTGAGCCTTTTTTTTTAATCCGTTCCAGAGCGGACTGTCTTCTTTCCCAGGCTGCCCTGTCATACACGCCCCAAGCGCCGACTTGGTGACTCTGAGCCAGCCAGCCCTGCTGGAGCCGGCAAACGGCTTCTTCTTTCAGCACACATGCTCCCCTGATTGGATCCGCTGCTGCACATTGTATTCCTCCGGCACCTCCTCAGAAGGCCCAGGGACCCATCTGTCAGCCGGCAGCACATCAACAGGCCTCGTGGCACTTCCCCCCCCCCCACTGCCGCCCTCTGTGCCCCCGCTTCCTCCACCCATTCATTCCCCTCCAGGACCTAGAGATGAGAATCCTCTCACCATTCACCATTCCATGTGAAATTTGGACCTACCAATCAGGACCAGTTTGGGGTCCTCTGCTCTTTTTGGTGGGGAAGACAAAAGCTGAGTTAGTTGCAGTGATTATTCCCCTTATCCAAAAACAACAGAAGTAGCTGTGCAGAGGAGGAGAGGAATAGGACCAATGAAGGGGGCAGCCAGAGATGAGGGGAAGAGAGGGGTCCTACTTAACTTTCTGGTTCATGGAAGGGGGTGCAGGCACTATCACTCCCACAGAGTTCTAATCTTAGCCTGTAAAGAGATGCTGGTTTGGGGACTGCCGGTTATTGCTGTGACGTTGCAGGTGGGGGCAGCAAAGGTGGAAATGCAACAACAGCAATAATAAAAGATAAAAATAAACCAACTTTCCTAAGTCTGACCTGGCAATAGGAGGTGGGAGGTGAATATCAGTATTGAGATTTCATATATTTATTATTTGCTTGTTTTGAACATTTCTAAATCCTCATTTTCATCCAAAGCACAGATTACATGTATACAAAAATCAAGTAGTAAAGCAACAAAATAATAAACCAGCACCATGAAATGTGAAGGGGAAGATAGACTTGGCCTGGACAGCCCTTCAAACAATGGGCTTCCCTCTGCCATTCCTTCAGAGAGAGGACTCCTTTATGAAGTGAGTCACATGGCCACCCTGTTGAGCGATGTCATTAGAATCATAGAACTGCCTACCTTTCAACTTGCAAAACTGGGATGGGCGTCTTTCTTCTGGGACATGCTTCAGGTGAGTCATGGGAACTGTGTCTCACTCTCACCCCCAAAAAGCAGTTGGGGAGGGGGAGATCTCACGTATTTTGGGGTGCCATACAGGGTGAGAGTGCAGCATGAGGGTGTGAGGGGTTGCGGCACCCAAAATGGTTGCTGAGATCTCATGCGAAAAAGCAGGGTGTCCCTTTTTTCCTGGGGCACTTGGAAGGTATGGAACTGTAGAGTTGGAAGGGAGCCTCAGGATCATCTAGTCCAACCCCCTGCAATGCAGGGATCTCAACTAGGTCATACATGGCAGGTAGCCATCCACCATCTTTTGTCAAACAGCTCTTACTGTCTGAAAGTTATTCCTGATGTTCAGTTAGAATCTCATTTCTTGTAACTTCAATCCATCAGTTCCCATCACCCAAAAGTTCCTGGGAGATAGTTCCAGAATACTAATGCATTTCAACATTAAATAAACAAGAAAACAAATAAAAAAAACCTTTAACATCAATTGGTTAATTTCTGAAATCTTTTTATCAATCTTTTCAATCAATATTTTGTACTGTGATGTAAACAGCTGAGAGATACCTTTCTGATTAAGCAGCGTATGAATCTTGCTAAATAAGCAAGTGCCCAATTTGTACCTATTAGTTCCCATGTCCACAACCTTCTTTAAAACAACCATAACAAAAAGCCTCCTCTGTCTGCAGCCACCCTTGCTTTGTGCTCCCACCCGGTGTTCCCACAAGCCCCCACCCTCTTGCACTGCTGTCCTGACTGTCCACTGCATGAGATGCAGCTGTGAGCTTTGGCACTTCTATCTGTCAGGAAGGAGAGCCCTCTGGCCACTGCCCTTTGTCATACAGAACAGGCTCCAAACATCCCTGCCTTCCCCCCACAGTGCTAGTGCCATCACTCAACTTGACAGGCGTGGGCCAAGACACAGGCCAGCATGATCACTGGCCAGGCCGGCAGGATGCAGAGCCTGCCATTGCTGTGCCTCTTGAGCAGCTAACACCTGATTCCCCCTTTAATTGTATCTTCCCCACACTTCCCCAGTGTCATGCTAATCGGAGCCCATTTGCTGCAGCTGCCTCTATTCAATTAGGGCCATCACATAATATGCAGTAATTCTATTTCCATGCAGAATCTCAGGCCCTCTTGGGCATAGGGTGCAGGGGCTGGGGGAAAGGGGGGAAAGGCATGCAGTGGAAATGTCCTTTGCCAATATTTACTTCTGCGTTTTGATTCCATTTTTCTTTTTGAGAGAGAGTGGGCTAGAGCAGGAGATTGGATTAGCCTCTATTGTAGGAGCTAAGAAGTAGAGGAGCACAGCAACCAAGCGTGCATGAGAGGATGGCCACCATTAGCTAAGGGAATTTGCATTAGGCACTGAACATATAGGGTGACCCAACCAAAGGAGGGTCACCCTATATGCAAAGGAGGACGATGGCCCTGTGTTCTAACAGTTGTGAAGGAGAGAAAATTTTCACTGCTGGAACTTGTTCTGTGGAGAGGAGAAACACTGACTACTTTGAAAGAAAGGAAGAGGAGCTGTCAGGTCTGACCCTTGTGATGGCCATAGCCTACGGGCCCTTAAGGAGGCTGTATTTGAGGATGCTGAGACTTCAAGGGTGGTGGGACTAGACTCATGTCATTTCCAAGGGCACATGGGCAAAACTAGGAATAGTGAGAAAAGATGCAAGATTCTGGGTTTGATAAGGGCCACAAAGTTATATATTGCCTAAATGGATCTGCAACAGAAGGGGATCAGTTTAACCATCCACCAAGGCAGTAAAGGCCACCTCCCCTTGTCTCATTCCCACAACTTTGGCCACCTCATACTGGCTCTGAAACCCAATAGCAGTTGCAGCTCAAGCCATTTCTCCTGGTTCTCCACTGCCCAAATATATGCCATGTACAAAGGTCCGTATAGTAAAAGCTATGGTTTTCCCAGTAGTGATGTATGGAAGTGAGAGCTGGACCATAAAGAAGGCTGATCGCTAAAGAATTGATGCTTTTGAATTATGGTGCTGGAGGAGACTCTTGAGAGTCCCATGGACTACAAGAAGATCAAACGTATCCATTCTTAAGGAAATCAGCCCTGAGTACTCACTGGAAGGACAGGTCCTGAAGCTAAGGCTCCAATACTTTGGCCACCTCATGAGAAGAGAAGACTCCTTGGAGAAGACCCTGATGTTGGGAAAGATGGAGGGCACAAGGAGAAGGGGACGACAGAGGACGAGATGGTTGGATAGTGTCCTCGAAGCTACCAGCATGAGTTTGACCAAACTGCGGGAGGCAGTGGAAGACAGGAGTGCCTGGTGTGCTCTGGTCCATGGGGTCTCGAAGAGTCGGACACGACTAAACGACTAAACAACAACAACAACAACAAATATTTATTCATGGCAGCATAACAAAGCATAAGAAAAGTCCTGCTGGACCTGGCCAAAGGCACATCTACTGCAGCATCCTCTCCTCACGGTGGCCAACCAGATGCCTGTGGGAAGCCCATGGGCAGCACCTGAGTTGCCCCAGCCACTTTTGCACCTCTCCCCACGGCTCCACCCACCACTGGTATGTGGCCCCCTGGAAGGCTGACTATAAAGGAATGTGGCCCTTGGTTCTGTAAAGGTTTCTCTACCCCTGCCTTAAAGGGTCACTAGATAGTGCGAGTGATGGACTTTGAATACTTTGAATACTATGCAAATGTTAAGTATTGTTATTACTGCTATGGTGCCTTCTCCTGGGATGAGACATGAAAGCTTCTGCATTTTGTTCAGCGTCAGCTCAAGACATGGTTAGTGACCCTCTGGAATGCCAAAGTTTTTTCCAAGAAAATAAAAAGTTTGGATAAGTATCTGTCTGGAGGGGGACTTGGACAAAGTGATCCATTTGATCCATTTTCTATTCTGTATGAGAACACCGAGCAGCTGAAGGCAGAATTCGTCAGTTTGCCCCCCCCCCAGCTCTTCTCCAGAATTAATGCCGCTGTTGCCATTACACAGCATCCAGGATTCAGCAGTTGGTGAGTCTCCGTGGCCCAGCAGGCTGAGCTGCCTGCTTAGCATCTGAATGAGCTTTAGAAAGCTAACATGATTTGATTTAAGGGTTTCAATAGCCCAAACAATGTTCTCTCATGGGCAGGAAGTCCCATGGGCCTTAGGGGGGTTGACTTGCAAGAGGGTCTCCACACTCTCCTCTGTCTCCTCCCTCCCCTGCTTCTAAGACAGGGTCTGAGGGTCACACTCTTCACTAACTAGAAGGCAAAAGCCCACAGTGGTGCAGTTTTGATTTACTGTGGAACCGTGTTGCTGTTACCAGTACTATTATTAAATAGATGGCAAAAGTCGAGAGTGTTTCAGGTATGACATTGTAGTATTAGTTGCTATTATTGATATTAATATTATTAAATAGGTGACAAAAGCTCAGAGTGTTGCAGATATGACATTGCAGAACTTATATATCATGTAATATCTTCTATCAATTTCTAATACATAAAAATGTCCATAAATTACAGGTCTTTGGGTGTGTATTGTTCTGGCACTGCTGTTGTATTCTTCTTGCTTTATCTGCAATGGAGAAGCAGAGAGGCAAATCTAACACTGATTAGGCACATGAGAAACATTACATTAAAGGCAGGCACTGGTATCTTTCTACAGAGGACTAGACTCGGCTGATGGCCAGATGAATCTGTGTTTGGGACTGAGATGGCAAAGACTATTTTAGATAGGAGCTGCCTAACATATGGGAAGAGAACTCAGTTCAAGGCCAAACTTTGCTCTCTTGTCTACTTCCGATGATCCTCTGTCCAGACACAAATCACCCTGGCCTTACCTTAGGTAACCCAGGCCCCACCTAGCCTTGAGGCCAAGTACTCTTTCTGTGCAGACAGCTGAAGTCTAACAGTTCCCATCTGCAAATGGTAGTGAAATGCATCCTGAGATCTGCCCCAGGGGGTTCTGCAAGCTGGCATGGGTCTTACATAAAGGTACACTAGATGGAGCACGAAACCGTCATCTATGAGCAGTCAAGGCAAGGACAGAGTGAGGCATCCTCATGGGGTGAGTCTTCATAGTAGATGTTTTGAGACCTAGCAGAATTAAGTGCTTAAGTCAAAAATTTAAAAATGGACTGTGTACAAAAAATTACCATAGATCTCATATTTCTGAAACTTCATAAACTAAAAAACAAAAAACCCCGAATATGGCCATATGCAAAATGTTGATGTAGCTCATAGCACATTTTGAGATAGTCTAGAAGCACCCTAAACTATCTACCATATTTTTGGGTGGGATTCAATCACATGCCAGCAAATCTGGATTGCACAATTATTCTTGATCTAGAGGTCTTGTGCAACAAACCTGCTTCCTCCAAAGATGGCCTTTTTGCAATAAGAAAAATGGGGGGAAACAAACTGAAAAGTGTGTGATAACACTTGCTTTAACATAAGGTTATCAGCTCTCTCTGCAAACAAATCAGAATGAATGCTCATTTAACAGATGGTCTGGAAGTGCCCTCACTTGCCTTTAAAATACACTTTAACCACCCCTGCAATCCCAGTCCCACTTACCTGGGAGTAAGTCACACATAATTCAATAGGACTTACTTCTGAGTAGACACCATAGGAACATGCTGTAAGATGCTGTTCACATAGCCCTTCACTTTGAGTCCCCCCCTTCCACTCTTTTGCCAATAAGCAGGTTTAACTGTATTTGAGGCCAGGAACAGGAATTCACAAGCTCATTTAATGCTCATTTTGCAGCTTTAGTCAAAGACATACCTTCTCACAAATCAATGAGGCATACTCCCAGGTAAGTGAGTTCATGACTTCAGCCTTAACCATCTCTTGCATGAAGCAAGCAAAATGTGGATCAGTTAAGTATGGGTATGGGTGTGAGCATGTGTGATATTAAAATAAATAAACAAATAATCAGCAGAATTGACCCGCTCATGAAAGTAGTGATGCATCTGAAATAAAAGCTGTAAAAATGAGTCAACTTCATAAATGTTCATCCTTCCTAATAAGGGTGTCATGCCATAAGTTCAGCCTTTTCTCTCGGCTGCATGGTACTTCTGTTTTACTTCTAAGCAATCTGGCTTTTGCTGCCCTCTGCTGAAAAGAAGATGACACTCCTTTTTCTGAATGTTTCTCATTCAGCTCAGGCCAGATCTAGCAGATGATGTGGACTTCCTATCAAAAGTAGCAATTCCACAAATCTTCCTCCTCAGTCCATGCCTTCCACTAATATGTAATACTGCAAAACATCTAGCCATATTTCCTTCAAAGAGCTCAAGATGGTCCCACTTTATGAATGTCTAGTATGCAAAAATTCACTCATCCAATATAAGGAATTAGTACCCAAACCTCACTATACATGCTGCAGATTCAAATAGCCAGACAGAGAGCATTCCTTGCTTGCCTTTTGCTGGTTGGCTGAGAGCAGAGGGAGGGAGGGGGAGTGATTGGACACATCAAAGCATTTTTTTTCTGGGTTTCCCTGGTTTTTGTTTAGTTTGGGGGGATCAAAATTTTGTGGTTGGGAACACAATAGAAATTCTCCCCTAAGAATAAATGGAAATGGTTGATTTATTATGCAAGTGCTTGCCTAATGAACAATTTCCAGGGGATGCAAAACCTGTGTGCACATGGGACTCTCACTCCCCATTTTATCCTCACAACACCCCTAGGAGGTGGGTTAGGCTGGAAGAGAGAAACAGCCCAAGGTTACCCAGGGAGCTTCAAGGATGAGTGGGACTTGATCCCCAGTCTCCTAGATCCTAGTCTGACACTCTAACCACTACACCAAACTGCCTCTGAGGGGGAGATATGGGAATTAACTGAAGGTGCCTGTTAGAATTGAAATACTGGGAATGCTGCTTTGGGTGCCAGTATCACATCTCCAGTATCATCTAGTGCCACCCTTAGTCTGCCTGTTTGAAGGGCTGCTTCGCCCATTAGACTCACACTGACTGAAAGCACATGCATTGTGCAAGAACACTTGCCAACCAATTGGGATTGCTTGCAGCACTTTGTATAGTGTGTGCTCAGTGGCAAACTCAGTTGTCTCCATAATATGTGTACCCCAAGGTACACTACCTTCTCTCCTGCCTGCTTTGCCGGAATGATGTGGTCAGCTTCTTAGGTGAGGAGCCGGTTTTTCAAAGGTGATGTTCTGCATGTGGAAGCTCCTGACTCCCAGGGCAGTTTCCTATATCCACATGTCCCTACATTTTTGGAGGTTTTCATTCTTCGACTGCTAGACAAGAAATCATCATCGTCCTTGCTATTAGGAACTAAAGGTCACCAGTGGGGGCAGGAATCCAAGAGGTTTGGCTGAAAGACAGCTGGATGGAAGAGGAAGGAATGTTCTGCTCTGGATTACTCCTATGCCTACACATGCAACAACCTCATCTCAACCGCAGACCCCAGTTGTTGAGCTGTGGGCACAGTTTAGCCACTGTTTGGATGCTTGGCAGGAGCCTCTGGCATCTGCCTTGGCATTTCCCATGGGTTTGTGGCATGGCTGCCCTGGATGGCATCAGATACTATTTCTGTCTCTGGCACAGAGTGCAAAGGAGGCAGCCTCCCCTGCCGCCAACCCCTTCCTTGTTCTTAGCTAGATTTCACATTTGCGGGGATAGCTTTTCAGATGTACAGTATGTGTGCATAGAGAGCACTACCAAAATACAAAAACCAAAGTGCATTTTTAACAGCATGTGATTATTTCCATTATGCCTTGTGACAACAACAACAACAACATTGTTCACAGGTAAAACTGTCTTTTAAAAAGAGATTTGTTTCTCTGAGCTGCATATTGCTGGGTGCCCCCCCCCCATCATTTGCAGGCATTGTGGAACTGATTTTCAGGGGCTTGTGAAAGTGGGGAAGTACAGTAGTGAAGTTGCTGGCAGCAAAAATGAAGCAAAAATGACATGAGTGAAGGTAACTCCTTTGAGATCCTTTAGGGTCAACGACTTGGATGATGGAATCAAGGGCATCCTGATCAAATTTGCAGATGACACCAAACTGGGAGGGGTGGCTAACACCCCAGAGGATAGGATCACACTTCAAAATGACCTTGACAGATTAGAGAACTGGGCCAAAACAAACAAGATGAACTTTAACAGGGAGAAATGTAAAGTATTGCACTTGGGCAAAAAAAATGAGAGGCACAAATACAAGATGGGGGACACCTGGCTTGAGAGCAGTACATGTGAAAAGGACCTAGGGGTCTTGGTTGACCACAAACTTGACATGAGCCAACAGTGTGATGCGGCAGCTAAAAAAGCCAATGCAATTCTGGGCTGCATCAATAGGAGTATAGCATCTAGATCAAGGGGAGTAATAGTGCCACTGTATTCTGCTCTGGTCAGACCTCACCTGGAGTACTGTGTCCAGTTCTGGGCACCACAGTTCAAGAAGGACACTGACAAACTGGAACGTGTCCAGAGGAGGGCAACCAAAATGGTCAAAGGCCTGGAAACGATGCCTTATGAGGAACAGCTAAGGGAGCTGGGCATGTTTAGCCTGGAGAAGAGGAGGTTAAGGGGTGATATGATAGCCATGTTCAAATATATAAAAGGATGTCATATAGAGGAGGGAGAAAGATTGTTTTCTGCTGCTCCAGAGAAGCGGACACGGAGCAATGGATCCAAACTACAAGAAAGAAGATTCCACCTAAACATTAGGAAGAACTTCCTGACAGTAAGAGCTGTTCGACAGTGGAATTTGCTGCCAAGGAGTGTGGTGGAGTCTCCTTCTTTGGAGGTCTTTAAGCAGAGGCTTGACAACCATATGTCAGGAGTGCTCTGATGGTGTTTCCTGCTTGGCAGGGGGTTGGACTCGATGGCCTTTCTGGTCTATTCCAACTCTATGATTCTATGATTCTAGGGTTCCCATATTTCAAAAAGTGACACAAAAGTTGATGACCTTTTCTTGCAAAATCTCCAGAAAAGACACGTATGGCAACCCTAGGTCCTTCCTGTAAAGATTTAAGATGGCATCTGGTCAGCTCTTTCATCAAGGCCTCAGTAGTGTCACTAACGCTTTTCCTGGGTCTGATCTGGGTGGGGAGGAATGCTTCAGGGAAGGGACTGCTATTTCCTAAGCTACTCTAAGAATTTGAGAGCCTGTAACCCACAAAAAATCATATCTGGGTCTGTTTGTGACATTTTCCTCACCTCGGTCTTTCCTAGGAATTCATGCTCTTTTTGCACCATCCTATCTCCCCTGCTTTCTCTTGTACCCATCACAAAACAGTAAAGTCTGCCCTTGTGAGCAAACCTCTGCAGCTATCAATCTGAAATTTGGCAGCCCTTGCTCCCTCAGAAGGTTAACTGTGCCTGAAAATTGCATCTGATTTTATAAAAAGGGACAAAAAATATACCCAGTTTTAGATTTCTCCTGATAGTGAAAGTGGGAGTGGGAGCAGAGCTAATTCAGTCCTGACTATCAAGAAAATCTGAGAGAGACAGAGCTGCTCCAAAACAGCATTGACCCTTGAATCCAGCAGAGTTCTTCTTATGTTCTTCTAAAATACCATATCTGTAGAAAAATGGTGGGGAGGGTATGATATAAAAGAGCCCTTTTGGATCATCTAGTTCAGCATCCTGGCCACACAAAAAATACCTCTGAGCATCATTCCAAACTCCAGACTCAGTCAATGTTAGTCCCGGAGGCTCCTGATCTGAGGGGCAGCTGATTCTGATGAATGAAGATGCTGCCTTGGAGCCCTGCAGCCCACAGTCTTTTTTCCCCTCTCCCCCTTCCTTTTTTAATGGGTTTCTGTATCATCTTACTGGTTTGTGATATTTTGGTTGGGCTAATAAAGGTATTGCCCCAATATGGATGAAAGATTTCATAGTAAGTTTAACTTAGTAGATTTGTAGGGTGTCAGTGTACACATTTTGGGGATGGAAGCAGTGCAGTATTAAGCGGTACAATGTTCAAAGAGGGCAACTTAATGGGAGACGATACAGCAGTGGTCTTTACTCCTTACAGATTTTGCATTAACTCTATGCCATTGTTAAACAGTTTTGCATTTGTATCACACATTTTGACTCAAAAATGAGGATGTGAAAATTTGAGGTCAAATTTCTGAAACATGGACCCACTCAAAAAGTCTCCAGATTTCACATTTTTATTTTAGCTCTCAACTACATGCTAAACCTTATCTAAAAGCTCATCTGAGCCGGCGACTCTATGATTTGTATTTTGCACAGTGCAGAAGACACAAAGCACACACTGCTTGAATCATGGATCAAATGTAGTTGTTTAGTCAATGCTTGAGTTTATTTCCTCTGAATGGTGAGATGGTGACAACACACAACCTTATATCACTGGAATCAGGCTATTCCCTTGCTTTTCTTATAATGGGACCACTATGTGGCCACAGGTGGTGTGTTACAGGATGGATGCAATTCCTGAAACAGAAAGAGATTTTAAAGTTGGAGCAGTTGGAGCCAAGAGCCAGATCAAGGCAAGTGAGCGTCCATGCAGAGCTGAGATGAGTTCGAATTAACCTTTAAAAGAAAACAAAAAACTCAGGGGCTGTCCCTTGGAGGCAACTTTTTAAGAATCCCAGAAATTTGCTTCTAAACTAGCGTCAGGTAATGCCTATGAAAGCTCAATTATGGAAGAGGTGCACTAGAAGAGCAATGTGCAGGGAAGGAATGGCTTAAGCACATTATGGGCACCCCACAGGTCTCTGCTCCAAGCCACCTCCTCCTTACTGCTTTTCCTTAGAAAAAGCAGCTATTGAGGTTTGGTTACAGAGATTTACTTCCAAGTAAATTTGCTTAGAATTAGTCTGTAAGTAATGGCTGCGTCCTCTGATTGGCAGACGATGGGTGCTTCCAGAAGGCTGCTTAGTGAGTGTCTGTTCTTGATTTGTTTGTGCAAAATTCTTATGAGATTGTACAACATCACCATCTAGTGGTTGTTACCTCCACGCATTCTCACTTTTCTTATTAGAATTTTTGCAGTAAGAAAAATGATAGAGAACTGCATGGCATAACAAGCCCTGGATGCAAATATTGTGTGAACAATTAAGGATGGATGCTCAACAAACAACCAGTCTGGGAGTTCTCTGTGCAGTGGTGTAGTGGTTTGCTGGTGCCTGGGGGCCTGCACATGTGTGCACACAGCAGGGGGACAGAGTGCTGATAGTGAATGGAACCCGCAATGCCATCCCAGCCCTCACCACTGCTGCAACCGCCCCTCCCCGGAGCCAAGCGGGGCCACACACCACTTCCTGCCCATCTACGCAGGGAGCCTGGCCAGTCAATGCAGCCCTTGGTGGGCGAATCCCCCTGATGCCCACAGGCGAGGTGGGGAGGACACAACAGCCATGTGCCCTTTGATCCCAGTCTCTCAAAGCGTCCTTCTCCTTCCTGTACCACTATGTGAGCAGCACAGGGCTGGCAGGAAAGCATGAGAAGCCAAATGCACAGCACTGCACCCCCTTAAAAAATGTGCCCAGGGCCATTGTTCTGGCACACACACACACCCCTTGCTATGCCACTGTTTCTATGTCCAAATTTGTTTTATTTACCTCTTCCAAAAACATCATAAATTTTCAATGCTCTCTCCTTTGAAGTGAACATGTAAAGTCTGACCTTTAATTCCCTACCATTCAGGGCATGGATAGAATGAAATGTAGCATTGACATCCTCCAGCCATTTTATGTCTATTGGGAAGAAATACAGGAATCACCTTACACCTTATTTGAAATTGGATAGTTCATACTTCCTTGTTTCTGATGGTGAAAAGGCCACACCACTGATCTGCATTGATTAGCAGAGCTAGCTATGAATGAAAAGGAAATAATGGATTCGCCTGATACTTACTGAATGTAACTAGCCTCTATCTGTGTTAAAAGGGAAAGTGGAGCTTCTGTTAGCAATTAAATAGTCAATCGTCTCATCGTCTAACATTGTGTATGCCATCAAATGCCAACAGTGTCCTTCAGCTCTCTATATTGGACAAACAGGCCAAACCTTACGCCAAAGAATAAACGGACATAAATCTGACATCAAGAATCACAAGACAGAGAAACCAGTAGGAGAACACTTCAATCTCCCAGGACATTCTATACAAGATCTCAAAGTAGCTGTTTTACTACAAAGGAATTTCAGAAATAGACTGGAAAGAGAAGCTGCTGAATTGCAACTTATTACCAAACTTAAAACCATGGAGAGACCTGGTCTGAACAAAGACATTGGATTCTTATCTCATTATACATGACAAAGCCATTTTTCACCTTCTCACCCCTTGCTTTTTCCTGTAAGACCTATTGCAGTCGTTAAGAGTCGTCAACAGGCTCATCACAGCTATCTGCCAATCACCCATTCCCACCATCCTTCTGAGTAATACCCCTCCCCACCTTCTCACTATATAGAAGGATCTGGCAACTTCTGTTTCAGTGTATCTGAAGAAGTGTGCATGCACACGAAAGCTCATACCAAGAACTAACTTAGTTGGTCTTTAAGGTGCTACTGGAAGGAATTTTTTTTGTTTTGACTATGGCAGACCAACACGGCTACCTATCTGTAACTTAAAAAACAAAGTGAGAGATTGACTTCATTACTATCAGATAATGGAGGTATATAATTTGGATAAGAAAATTGGCTTCCAGGTGGAAAAGTCAAAATTAGAAACAGAACTCTTAGAACCTAAAACTAAGAATCTGTCAAGAATGTATAACTTGCTGTTGAAATGGAATACTCAGGATGAAACGGTGAAATCTGTTATGATTAAATGGGCACAAGATGTTGGACATAATATTATGTTTGCTGACTGGGAACAGTTATGGACCACAGGTATGAATGTAATGCCTTAAGAGAGAATATTATGAAAATGATATACAGGTGGTACATGACCCCAGTCAAGCTTGCAAAAATCTATCATTTGCCCGACAATAAATGTTGGAAATGCAAGGAAACTGAAGGTACATTTTTTCACCTTTGGTGGACGTGCCCTAGGATTAAGGCTTTCTGGGAAATGATATATAATGAATTGAAAAAGGTACTTAAATATACCTTTCTGAAGAAACCAGAGGCCTTTCTTCTGGGCATAGTCGGCCAATTGGTGCCAAAGAAGGATAGAACTTTTTTCATGTATGCTACAACAGCAGCAAGAATACTCATTGCAAAATATTGGAAGACACAAGATTTACCCACTCTGGAAGAATGGCAGATGAAGGTGATTGACTACATGGAATTGGCAGAAATGACTGGCAGAATCCGAGACCAGGGAGAAGAGTCAGTGAAAGAAGATTGGAAGAAATTTAAAGACTATTTACAGAAATATTGTAAAATTAATGAATGTTAGAAGGTGTTGGATAGAAAATAAGTGGTTTCCAGCTGTAATGCTTTAAGAGATATGAAAAAAAGGTTTACAAATGGGTAAAAGTTTAATGGTAAGGATTTGCTGAACTAACAAACTAAACTGGAATACAAAAAAGGGAGGTACGAGGAGGTCTGGGGAAATAAGCGTAAGGAAGATATGTTATGAAAATTAATGTGTTTTTAACTGTTTTTATTTTGTATGTTTCTTTTTATTTTTCATCTTTTTTGTTATACCTTAAAAACTTTAATAAATATCTTTTTAAAAAAAAACTCTATCTACTTTAGATCCCCTGCCCTGCATCGCCTCTCTCCAAGACCCATCTCTTTTCATTTTCTCTTTACTCTCTTCTTAAACTCACCATTTTCTTACTTTCCCCAAAATGACAAAGTCCACTTGTTCTTCATAGCACCAACTGATTCCAAACCTTTTGCTAAGATGTCAAACAAAGATGGAAGAAAAGCTTTCCGACGGCCCTGGGTGGTCTCTGGATTGGGAGGAAAATGAGAGGTCGTGAGCCACACCTTCTGTGGTTTTTCTTTCTTAAGAAGGTAAAAAGAGCCTGCTGGATCCTGTTCTCCTAGTGACCAACCAGACACTCCTGGGCAGCTTGCAAGCAGGACACAAGCCTTCTTGCCCCTTGTGATTCCCAGCAACTGGCATTCTGAGGCAGGCTGCCTCAGATACTGGAGGCATTCCTTCCTTTGTACCTGTGTGTGTGTGTGTGTGTGTGTGTGTGTGTGTGTGTGTGTGTCAGCTCCCCAGACGACAGATCAAATGTTACTAGCACTAAGCCAAATGTTGCACTACTATTGGCACAATGTTATATGTTCACTTTATATATGAGCATTGCTTCTGTGGGCTGGTCTTCCAATTCTGTAAAAAAAAAAAAAAAGTTCTAGCCCATTTGTTCATTGCTTTGTGTTATTTGCTGTGGAGACATATGAAGCACTGGATTTCTGAAGCAATGTTCTGCTTTGGACCCTAGGCAACATGAATCATGCAGTGACCCATTTTTCAAAGCACCAAAGTGTGATCAGAACGGAATCTTGCCTGTCAGATACATGGCCAACCATCACACCAAGTCACCAAAGCATATTTATAACAGTGGGTACCAAGCAGATGGTAGCTGTAGCCAGTTGATTGGAAAGGAGACCGAGTCCTACCCTCCCCAAGCAGATGATGAGAAATATCAAAGTTCATTATGCAAATCCTCTTTTCACTGCTATTGCTGGTGGACCTCAATGAGCAACGTCACCATGGTGCAATATTCTCATCTTGTGCAACCTGCCATGCACAAAGAGAACATATTTTCCCCATGTAGGATTGGGGTAACTTGTGCGGCACATGCTCATTGCACAGATATTCAGAATTAACTTTACTACAGTGGTGCCTCGCAAGACGAAATTAATTCGTTCCGCGAGTTTTTTCGTTCCGCGGGTTTTTTCGTCTTGCGAAGCACGGTTTCGGAAAAGTTTTGGAAAAGCTTCAAATATCACCAAAGTCTTTAAAAACCTCAAAAAAGGCTACCACACCGCATGCTATGAGTTGCTCCTCGAAGTCAAGTCGCAACTGTATTAACAGTGTTAAGAAAAAGGAAACAAACTTGCAAGATGTTTCCGTCTTGCGAAGCAAGCCCATAGGGAAAATCGTCTTGCGAAGCAACTAAAAACCAAAAAACCTTTCGTCTTGCGGGTTTTTTGTCTTGCGAGGCATTCGTCTTGCGAGGTACCACTGTATACTCAAAGGGAGTTATTCCAGGTTAGATTCATAGCATTGCAGCCTAAGAACAATTCACAAAGCATGAACTAGCAACTTGCTTTGAGGAGATGGTGTGCTATTATAAAATCAAAAAGTCAAAATGGATCCCCATGATAACATATTTCCAGAATACAAATACCATAGCCAGCCGTAGAGATCCATGAACACAGCACTAATAAAGTATGAATGGTGGACAACATCCATCATCCTGAGCAGTAGCCATGCTAGCTGGGACTGCTGGGAGTTGGAGTCCACCAACATCTGGAGGGCCACTGGTTCCCCATCCCTGTCATAAAAGTAAATCGCTCCACAGGCTTATGATACACATTAGTTGTAGGAGGAGGGGAAGTTGTACCAGAAGTGGAGGGAGAGTTGTTATCTGGGATAGGGAAAGCAAATCATTCTCCTATCACCATGTTGCTGTTTGGATTGGATTTGATATCCTGCCTTTCACTCCCTTTAAGGAGTCTCAAAGCGGCTGACATTCTCCTTTCCCTTCCTCCCCCGCAACAAACACTCTGTGAGGTGAGTGGGGCTGAGAGACTCAGAGAAGTGTGACTGGCCCAAGGTCACCCAGCAGCTGCATGTGGAGGAGCGGAGACGCGAACCCGGTTCCCCAGATTACGAGACTACCGCTCTTAACCACTACACCACACTGGCTCTCCACTTATCCACTGGCTGTGGATAAGTTGTGTGCTATGATTCAGATACTTGCTTAAATTGCTGGACCAAGAAGAACTCACCGTCACTGGTGGTGTTCGCTTCTGCAGAAGTCACTGTAAATAAGAAGGCATGGCAACATGAAACAGAATTCCTCTAATATCCAGACACAGAGGGCAAAACTTCAACCATTCCTGCAAGAATTCTTCAGTTCTGAAGAATACTATTCCATTTCCCCCCAACTTCCAATAAAAGAAAAACACAATTATTTTACGCCCACAGCTGAGTTTGCAGCTAAGCTTTTAGAATGGCAGGTGTTATGCAGTATGCTAGAAAGCACCGCCATTTGACTTCCAAAACGTTCAAAAACCAAAGTGTGGCTTTTGATTGGCTGCAGGAAGCTGCTGCAGCCAATCAGAAGCCGCAGAAGCCCTGTTGGATGTTCAGCTTCCAAAAATAGTTCACGAATCAGAAGTCACTTCCAGGTTTGCAATGTTTGGGAGCCAAAACATTTGACTCAAAAAGGCATTTGAAAACCAAGCTACAACTGTAATTCCTCAGGCTCTTAAGAACTGTTACTTAGAGCACATTTGTAAGCATATACAGTCGTGCCTTGGAAGTTGAACGCCTTGTGAGTCAAATGTTTTGGCTCCCAAATGTCACAAACCCAGAAGTGACTGTTCCAGTTTGCGAACTATTTTTGGAAGCCGCACTTTGGTTTTTGAATGTTTTGGACTTCTGGAACTGTAAAGGAAAAACTGATGGTTTTTTTACACACAAGATATTAGGCAATCCAGGAATCAATGTTCTCTCCACAATTGTATTTAATTAAAGTATAACATCGTTTTGAGAACTATCTATATGATTTACCAATCTGTTCACTTAGGAAGGCATTTGTGGCTCTGAGTTTTCAGACAATACTCTCAGAGTATTTAGATGGTTGCTGCAGGAAAATTCTAGCAGAAAAGAGGCTTTCTCTACGTGGCACTCAAGCAACAGAAGACCTATACTGTTATGTACTCTACTGTCCTATGTATTCTGAGCTGAAACCTAAGCACATTTGTGAACTATTGTGTAAGATGCCTGATGTGGACTATCAAGTGAAGGTCACATATTTGCTGTCTGGCTCTGATAAGTTTGAGACAGACAACATGGCGAGATTCGTGGTTGCATCCCAAAAACTAAGAACGTGCATCAAAGACAATATAGCAAACTGTAAAATCAACGATGTAATATAGAAATTTATTTGTGTAGGTCTGCATTTCAAAGTATAGATGTATAAATTGGTTACCACTTTATTTAACAGTGTATCTATGCATATTCTGCACAATATCCATAGAATACTTATATTCCCTTTTTGGTTAAAATAACCAGGATGGTTGCAACAACAAATAAACTTTGACTTCGACTTTGAGATACTTCCTGAAATTGCTGGACCAAGAATAACTCACTGTCACTGGTGGTGCTCACTTCTGCAGAAGCTGCTGTGGATAAGAGGACATGGCAGTATGAAACAGAATTCCTCCAATACACAGAATAATACACAGTTCAATATTTGAATCTTTCCTGCAAAAAGTATTCTTTAATTTCCTCCCAACCTCCATTAAATGGCCAGTGTCAAAGAAAAATGGAATCCAAAATTGATTTTCAAAGATGAGGAGGGAAGATACATAGCAATAGAAATTACAGCACAAGGGGGAAAATACTTGTTATTGGGAATTTATGCACCTAATGATGGCAAGGCAGAATTCTTTAAGAATTTGGAAACAAGGCTTATGGATCATTTGGATTACAAATTAATTCCAATGGGAGATTTGAATGGAGTTGCATCTACTTTAATGGATAGGACACAGAGACAAAAAATACTGAATGCCGGCAGATTACCTAAGATTATATATATATCAGATTATATATATATGTCAGATATATATATATATCTGACAAATTCGATCTGTCAGACATATGGAGAGTCAGAATTCTACCGTATTTTTCACTCTATAAGACACACCAGACCACAAGACGCACCTAGTTTTTGGAGGAGGAAAACAAGGGGAAAAAATATTCTGAATCTGAGAAGCCAGAACAGCAAGAGGGATCGCTGCGCAGTGAAAGCAGCAATCCCTCTTGCTGTTCTGGCTTCTGGGATAGCTGCACATCCTGCATTCGCTCCATAAGACGCACACACATTTCCCCTTACTTTTTAGGAGGGAAAAAGTGAGTCTTATAGAGCAAAAAATACGGTAACTGAAAAAGACTTCACATTTTTTCAGATGCAAATCCATCATTTTCCAGAACCGACTATTTATGGATATCCAGAGACTTGGTTCCCAGAGTAACAAAAGCGGAAATTTGCCCTAAAACTTGCTCAGATCACAATGCAGTATTTATGAAAGTGAAATTATCTACACGGGGATTTTTCAGATGGAGAATGAATGATGATTTGTTAAGGGATGAGCAAATAATTAATAAGGCCCAAAAGACTCTAAAAGACTATTTTGAGATTAATATGAACTCTGGAATGCAAGCAGTAGTCATTTGGGACGCAAGTAAAGCAGTAATGAGAGGATTCCTCATCCAACAAAATTCAATTAAGAGAAAGATACAGAATGAAAAGAAAGATAAAATTTTGGACCAATTAAAAGATAAAGAGAAGAACCTTAGAAGTAATCCAAAGAATCTGCAGATACAAAAGGAAATTAAAGCTCTACAGACTCAGTATTCACAGATTATAAATCAAGAAATAGAATGGAAATTAAGAATGATGAGACAAAGGAATTTTGAATCTACGAATAAATGTGGGAAACTCTTAGCTTGGCAGCTAAAAAAGAGGCAAAAACAAAGTGCTATTACAAATATTGTATCAGAAGGAAAGTCTGTAGAGAACCCTGTGGAGATAAGATGTTTTCAGAAGTACTATAAACAACTGTATAAAAATAGTAAAGAAGATAAGGTTAAAATTGAGCATTTTATCAAAACTAATGGTTTGCAGAAGATTCCCAAAGGTAAAAGGATCCTACTAAATGGATTAATTACACGACAGGAGGTTGAAAATGCAATAAATTCAATGCAATTTGGCAAAGCCCCGGGACCAGATGGACTGTCAGCAAAATACTATAAGACTATGAAAGACTGGCTTATTCAGCCATTGGTAGAAGTTTGCAACAAGATAATAGGAGGGGGCAAAGCCCCCGAAACCTGGAAGGAAGCTTATATAACCCTGATTCCAAAACAAGATCAAGATAGATCCAATGTTAAAAACTATAGACCAATCTCACTACTTAACGTGGATTGTAAAATTTTTGACAATTTTCTCGCCAATAGGTTGAAAAAGGTTTTGTCATACTATATCCATAAGGACCAGGCAGGATTTCTGCCTGGAAGACATATGAAAGATAATATTAGGAATATAGTTGACATTTTAGAAAAGTTGGAAGCAAGAAAAAAATTGTAAAGCAATGTTAATGTTTATTGATGTGGAGAAGGCCTTTGACAATGTGTCTTGAAGTTTTATGATACAAAATTTAGATAGTATTGGGGTTGGACAGGAGTTTTTAAATGGTATTAATGCGATTTATCATGAACAAAAAGCCAAAATTAAAATAAACAATGTGGTATCAGAGGAAATTACAATTGAGAAGGGTACCAGGCAAGGGTGGCCACTTTCCCCTCTGCTTTTTATTTCGGTCCTGGAGGTTTTGTTAAGTATGATAAGGAAGGTTGAACAAGTTAAAGGTATAACAGTAGGAGCCAAACAATATAAATTAAAAGCCTTTACTGACGATTTGGTGTTAACACTTCAAGATCCAGACTCCAGTGCAGTAAAAGCACTGGAGTTGATACAGGAGTTCGGACAGGTAGCAGGATTTAAGTTAAATAAGAGCAAAACCAAAGTATTAGAGAAAAATTTGGACAATGAGGAAAGGAAATTATTGCAAGAAAAAATGGGCCTGGTTTTTGTGAAAAAAGTTAAATACCTGGGTGTAAATTTGTCGGTGAAAATTTTGAATTTATATAAAGATAACTATGAGAAACTATGGAATGAAATTTAGAGAGATCTTGAGAGTTGGTCGAATTTAAAATTGTCATTAATGGGCCAGATATCTGTTGTTAAGATGAATGTATTACCAAAGATGTTGTTTCTGTTTCAAGCCCTCCCAATCATTGATAATGTGAAATGTTTTAAAGAATGGCAGAAAGCTTTATCTAGATTTATGTGGCAGGGGGAAAAACACAGAATTAAATTATTAACAGATTCAAAAGAAAGAAGGGGATTTTCCCTGCCAGATTTGAAGATATATTTTGAGGCCACAGTCCTTTGTTGGGTTAAGGAATGGATACAACTAGATAATGCGGATGTTTTAGACTTGGAGGGATTTTACGATGTGTTTGGATGGCATGCTTATCTATGGTATGACAAGATAAAGGCCCATAATGGTTTCAAAAATCATGTAATTAGAAAACCCTTATATAATGCTTGGATAAAATACAAAGATCTCTTAGAAAGGAAAACACCCAGATGGCTTTCGCCAACGGAGGCAAAGTCCCAGAAAAAGTCAAATATGGAGACTAATTGGTTGATATATTCAGATTTATTATTGGAGGATAAAGAAGGGTTTAAATTAAGACCATTTGATCAAATCAAAGATAAAATAAATTGGTTACACTACCACCAGATTAATGAATTGTATAAATTAGATAAGAAAAATAGTTTTGCATCGGGGGGAAACAAATTGGAAGCGGAGTTGTTAGATTCTAAATTTAAAAATTTGTCTAATTTATTGTTGGAGTGGCATAAGAAGGATGAACAAGTTAAATCTGTGATGATAGATTGGGCAAGACATGTTGGACATAACATAATGTTTGAAGACTGGGAAAGGCTGTGGAGGAAATGGGTCAAGTTCACTGCATGTACGGTGTTAAAGGAAAATGTTATGAAAATGATGTATAGATGGTACTTAGCCCCTGTAAAACTAGCAAAGATTTACCACAAGAGTGACAACCTATGTTGGAAATGTAAAGAAAAAGAAGGTACCTTTTACCATATGTGGTGGACATACTTAACAAAGTGAAAGACTTCTGGGGAAAAATTCATAATGAATTGAAAAAAATGTTGAAATATTCATTTATTAAGAAACCAGAAGTCTTTATACTTGGAATAACAGGTTTGGAATTGCCCAAGAAAGATGTCAGATTATTTTTGTATGCCACAACTGCAGCTAGAATTTTGTTGGCCAAAAATTGGAAACTACAAGAAGTACCAACAGTGGAGGAATGGTAGATGAAGGTGATGGACTTTTGGGAGCTAGCCGACCTGACCGGAAGAGTCTGCGACCAGAAGGAGGAGGAATACCAAGAGGAATGGAAGAAATTAAAAGATTATTTAGCTAAATATGTTAAGATAATTTAAATAGAATGACTTGCGAGTATCAGGTAGGCCTAGGATTTAAATATGTGATGTTCTAGAATACTATGTTAAAAGTTAAAAAGAAAAGAAAGAAAGAAAGAAAGGAAGGAAGGAAGGAAGGAAGGAAGGAAGGAAGGAAGGAAGGAAGGAAGGAAGGAAGAAAGAAAGAAAGAAAGATGTAAATTGGTTAAGGAAATTTTATGTGAAATTAGTTTAGGAAAACTGCTACAATGATTTATATGGAAACTCAGCCGGGGGGATTTGAGGAAGTCACTTAACAATGTTAACAAAAGTGGAACTATTACAGTTAGGGTATATGTTTGTTTGTTTGTTTGTTTGTTTGTTTGTTTGTTTGTTTGTTTGTTTGATGGTTTCTTTTTATGTTTGTTGATAAGTTTGTTATAAATGTGGAAAACTAATAAAAAAAATTGAAGGGGAAAAAACCCAGGATGGTTGCGACAACAAATAAACTTTGACTTCAACTTTGAGATACAGTGGTGCCTCGCAAGACGAAAATAATCCGTTCCGCGAGTCTCTTCGTCTAGCGGTTTTTTCGTCTTGTGAAGCAACCCTATTAGAGGCTTAGCGGATTAGCGCTATTAGCGGCTTAGCGGCTATTAAAGGCTTAGCGGCTTAGCGGCTAAAAGGCTATTAGCGGCTTAGTGGCTTAGAAAAGGGGGGGGGAGCGAAAAAAATCGCAAGACTCGCAAGATGTTTTCGTCTTGCGAAGCAAGCCCATAGGGAAATTCGTCTTGCGAAGCGCATCGAAAAACGGAAAACCCTTTCGTCTAGCGGGTTTTTCGTCTTGCGAGGCATTCGTCTTGCGGGGCACCACTGTACTTCCTGAAATTGCTGGACCAAGAATAACTCACTGTCACTGGTGGCGCTCACTTCTGCAGAAGCTGCTGTGGATAAGAGGACATGGCAGTATGAAACAGAATTCCTCCAATACACAGAACAATACACAATTCAATATTTAAATCTTTCCTGCAAAAAGTATTCTTTAATTTCCTCCCAATCTCCATTAAATGGCCAGTGTCATACACTAGAGAGTGCCATCTGTCTGGAAAATTCTACACGTGCAGGATTTTTATTACCTATTATGTGGATGGACTAGATCTATCACAGTCACCATGAGCTGCACTTTCCAGTCACTGATCTGTGCTTTAAAGCTCTGTGTTGAAGTGGTTTGGGTTTTTTTATCCCAATGCTTTCCTCAGGAAAACCCACATTTAGCACTGAATTAGAACAAATAATGGAAAACCAGATTGCTGTTTGCTCCAATTCAGTGGTAATGCACAGGTTTTCCTGGGGAAAGCACTGGGACAAAAAAGAACCCCTCTCAGACACAGAACTCTGGATGAGCCTCATGATAACAGGCCAAGGTGCAACACAGAAAACCAAATTAAGTAAGAGGGCACTAACCAAGTTGGATTGGGGCAAATGTCTTTAAGATCAATGCATGAGATCTCTTTTCAGAGAACATGAACTACAAACCTGTCAGGATTTCTCTCTCCATCTCTCTCTCTCTCACACACAGACAGGTGGTTGTATAAATTTATAAATTTGCAAAGCCACAATTTACTAGTCAACCCTGTCTCACCCAAAACGAAAGCCATCAAAGAAGAAGTCTTCAAGCTTAGCATTAATAAAACATAAAGGCAAAATCTCCTTCTGATCCTCTGATGTTCACCACTTGTAGGAGTAGTCTGTGAAGATATATTAAGCATTTAGGGTGGGGGTGATGTTGTAGGTTGGGAGCACCATCTGCCTGGGATTTATTTTAGCACTGTCTGATTTAAATACAATGCTAGGTGTGTAAACACACACACACACACACACACACACACACACACACCTTTATTCAGATGGATAGTGAACGTCATGCTTAAATCAGCCAACACCTACTTCTGCATGCCAGGTATCTGTAGCCTGAGTGCTTACATGATGGCATCCTGATGCTTCTCATGGACTGTGTAGCAGTGACCCATATTCCACAGGCAGCTGGCCATGTGGGATCCTACTCAAGTTTTCCAAGCAGATGTATCCTCATGTATACATCTGCACCACCCTTTCTTATGTGAATCGGGACTTCTTTTGTTTTCCCTCTCAATTTAGAGTGGCAGTCTGATGATTATAAAGTGAGTCTGCTATGACTGCCTACGCAGAAAATAAAGAATAACTCTGCCTGGATGACTCTATGGTGATGATCTAGATATACAAGTGCCCTAGAATCTGGATCCGCCATGGCATTCTGCTGCCCTCTTAACGCAGTTACTACAGTCACATTGTCCCAAGGAATATTCTACTGGGCAAATTATTCAAAAGGCTCAAGAGCACATGCTTAAAATGTTCAACACTTACCAGTGCTGGGAGTCAAATCAGTGCTGGGAGGCGGTGATGTCTCTAGAATGAGGACAGAAGATCTCACAACTATTATCCTGAATAATGCTAAATGCTCACTTGTTGAAACTAGCATTTTCCTCTGTGTCATTCAAACCTTTGCATGCCTAGCTGATGTGAACACAGCTCATTGAAATAAGAAGAATTCTGCTGGATCTTACCAAAGGTCCATCTAGTCCAACATCCTTTTTCTAACTTTGGCCAGCCAGTGCTTCCAAGAAGTCCATAAACAAACAAGAAAGGCCTTAACCCTCTCCTGTAGTTTATGGCCAGTGTGCAGTCCTCAGCTGTAAACTACTTATGCTCATGGAAGTTCTATTTTCTTATCATTGGTAACTTCATAGATGTCAGCAGATGTATCCTCATTGAATTTGCCTAAACCAAGGATGTGGCCCTTCATATATGTTGCACTATGGCTCCTGTCATTCATCTCTATACTAGCTGAGGCTGATGGGGATTGCTGTCCAAAAACATCTGGAGGAGTACAGGTTCCCCATCACTGTCTGAAACCATTATTGGAGCCACCTTAGCTTGTGCATCATAGCTATCACTTGGGGGGGGGGGTATGAATTCCATCCTTTATTTATGGAATTCGTCCCAAGGAGGAGGGAAACACACTGGGCCATTGAGAATTACATACCTCCAGACACTAGAGCGCAAACCAGCAGGAGTCCCCATATCATCTTCATGGTCATGAATGACTTGGGAGGTTTTCAGGAATTCAGGGCAGCCTAAAGAAGCCGAGGAATGTTGTGGTCTGATCCACTCTCACTGGCTTATGAAGGAAGGAAACGCCAATGAAAATGGTTGGGTAGTGGGGAGTGGAATCGTGGAGGAAATCAGGATCCTGGTGATGAAACAATTGGACAGATAACAATTGGATAAATATGCAAACGGAAGAATTAAGATGGCACACAGCACTTGTGGCACATGAGAATAGACACAATGTTAATTGGTCTTCTAAATAAAGGGAGAGGCAAGGAAATTATTTGCTGTACCAAGGCTTTCTAATCTGTTTACTCAGAAAAGGGATTTTGGTTTTCTTCTTTCTGCCTCTGGCAAATCCTGGCTGAGGCATGGACGGTGGTATCTTCTCCTGATGCACCTCACTTTAGGCTTCTCAAAGGGTGTGAAAGCAAATGTATGGCTTCTAGACAAGGTGGCATAAATGTGGAGTTTGATGTTATGTGGAGAATTCAGGCTCCTTGAAAATATCGTATTTCACTTAAAGGAAAAATATGTCTAACTCTAATACCTACAAATAGATGTTTGAAAATGTAAAAAAAAAAAAAAGAGGTAAGGGACCCCTGACAGTTAAGTCCAGTCGCAGACGACTCTGGGGTTAGAATCATAGAATCATAGAGTTGGAAGAGACCACAAGGGCCATCAAGTCCAACCCCCTGCCAAGCAGGAAACACCATCAGAGCACTCCTGACATATGGTTGTCAAGCCTCTGCTTAAAGGGTTGCAGTGATTATTTCGCTTTACAGGCCAAGGGAGCCTGCATTTGTCCGCAGACCTTCTGATTGGCAAGCCCAAGAGGCTCAGTGGTTTAGACCACAGTGCCACCCGCATCCCCATTTGAAAATGTACCTATCTTAATTCTCAGAATGTGACTGAGGAGTGGGATTATTATTACTAGTAGGAGGTGCCTGGTGCTGCCCAGGATTTTTTATAATCCAAAAAAAAGTTGTTGTTGTTGTTGTTGTTGTTGTTTAAAAAAGCAGGCAAAAAGCAGTCAAAGTCACACCAAAGTCACATTTGGGTCTTCCATATTGATTCAAAATGGCAGCCAGAGTCTAAACATCAATGAAGAGCACCACCCCCACCTCAGGAACCCTTGGGCAAAGTTTGGTGGTGGTATCTCGAGAGGGACCTGAAAGTATAAAGAACAAAGAAAGAAATGGAAAGAGAAACCACTTTCCAAAGTATATGGTAGATTATGATTATCATTATGAATTGCATTTATAGCCCTTTTTTTTCTCCAAGGAGCCCAGGGTGGCATACATGGTTCTCCTCCTTCTCCTTTAATCCCCATAACAGCCCTGTGAGGTTGGATCAGGGTGCAAGATTTGCAGGGCCCAGGAGGCATTGGAGCCACAGCTGGCATCTCCTTCTCCATTCATGCCAACATTGCTGAGGTAAGAAGGTATTTACCTGGAACATAAATATATTTAAGTTCCAGGTAAATATCCAGGAACTGTTTTGTTATATCCAGGAACTGTAAATGTTAATCTTAAATCCAAATAGGAGTGTGGCATTGCTCTCATTCACTTAGCATATACAAGAGGCAGTTAATATGACCCTTACAGCCTTGCAGTGACAAATTCCTGCAGGGTAACTATGAAAGGCTGCTAGAACAAAAACAACTGAGTCTTGTGGGACTTTAAAGACTTGCAGATTTACCACAAAGAAAGAAAGAAAATCTTCTCTCCAATCTGGAATTGGGTGCAAAGTACCACCCATCAACTGCCCTGGTAATCCTGATGCTCTGCTTGGTAGAATAACTGGAGCCAAGGCATATTCAACAATAGGAATAGGGAATCTGTGGCCCTTTAGATGCATTACGGTGGGTCATGCTAACTGGAGCCGATGCAATTTGGAGTCCAATAACATATGGAGGGTCACAGGCTTCTAATCCCTGCTCAACCATCCCAATTTAAATGGGACATCCCGAAATTACAAAAGCTACCCCTAGTTTCTGATTAAATCCCAGAATGTCCCATTTTTGGATCCAGCACCCTGGCATGAGCCAGCTGGCTCTTGAGAAAGTTTGGGAGCAAAAAAACCACCCCAAGCATCTTGATTTGGATCAGCAAATTGGAAGGGTATGTTTGGCTTTCAGGAGCCAGATTTATGGATAATGGCCAATTTGTCATGTCCTGGCTAATCCCATCTCCACTCCAGTTTATGTAAATGGTGGCATTCATCCTCAGGGCATCCTGTATTTATTTATACACCCTGACTGTTTTCTCCATAATTAACATCATTATGATGCAATATCTCAACTAAACTCGTAATATTTCTCTGCTAGCTCCTTTGATTGGTTTCTGTCGCTTACATAAAGTCAGCAGTGTAGGTACTCTGCTCAGTTTCAATCAGTATTCTGGCTTCATCACAGCATCTTGAGTGTCAAGAAACATTGAGGCTGCTGTCTGTGTTTCTGCAATGAAGACTCTTTGGATCCTTCTCCTGCTGGCAACTTCCACTTGGGCTTTTGTTGCTGTGGGTAAGTAGGGAGAGGCCACCCAGGAAGTGTTTCTTATTTGGGGTGTTTTCTGTCCTGCTGTGAGAAACCTCTACAGGTGTCCAGTATGAAAGAAACAGTTCTGTGTTTAGTGACCATGCCAAATGTTTTTAATTACCTGATTTGAAACACAAATCTGCCCAGCTCATAATGCTCAGGTATTATGCACTGCGCTGCCGGAGCACAATTTCTGTTCTCATCCTGAAGCAAAGTTCTTAACCTGAGGTACTATCTCTGGGTTAGCGGAGTCTGTAACCTGAAGCGTCTGTAACCTGAAGCGTAGGTAACCCGAGGTACCACTGTATATGCATTAATATTATAACCCAGGAGAGAAAACACACACACAAATTCTTTACAAATGCTTGCTAAAATAGCTCATAGACACTGAGTCAATTCCAAGCTAACTCTTGAGGGATTTTATCATGGGTAGTTGAACACTGGTGATTTTTTTTCCAGAGATGGGGGGAAATTGTATTTTGTTTGCATTTTAATGTGAAACTGCCTAATTTATACAAGCAGAAGTTCAATTATCCTTCAACATTCACACTTCTGGGATAGCCCAGTTGATGGATCACAAAACGCTTACTCAGGTTCATGGGTTTGAGCCCCCCATTGAGCAAAATATTCACACATTGCAGGAGGTAGGACTAGGTGGGCCTCACGGTCCCTTCCAACTCTCTAATCCTAAGATTTGCACCTCTCCAGGTTTTGCAATGCCATTCTCCAACCCAAAAATGTGTACAAAATTCTGGGAAAGTGAAAATGAAAATGCACAGACTAGTGAAAACAACATAGTCAAATGCATTGCATTAGGGGAAATTTCTTGTAAAAATGTATATATTTGTCCAAACATGTATTTTAGAAGAAAGATGCACTGAAATGCTGTCTTTCTGTGAACTTTTTATTATTATTTTAAAAAGAACATTTGCACCCATCTCGTCTAGATTCCAGCAATGCTGCCCGAGAGTCCCGATCCAGCTCTGGTCCTGGTAAGCAGATTGACACCCCTGGGTGGGAAGGGCACTGAGCCTAACTTGGTGACTGATGTTAATGTGTGTGGAAATCCTAAAAAGTAGGTCCACTGTAAGATGAACTAGAAACAAAACAGCATAATACATGGAGAGGTGAGCAGACACTTTTTGTGCTAAGCAATCCTGCAAATGGCTGGGAAATCTTCTATAGCTCAGACTCTGAGCCAACTACTGAAACGTTAGAGACAGAGACAGCACCTCAAAGGAAGAAAATAGTGAAAGATTTAAAAAATAATATTTCTGAAACAACCCCCCCATCCCACCACATCTCATCTCAAGCTTTTGGAGTTGAAGGGGCAATTGCTGGGGTGGGGAGGGAGCAGGGCTGTCCAGTGTGGGAATCAAGTCATTTGAAGCAATTCACAGAAGGGACTAATTATTATTTTTTCCATGGCACCCAGGGGCAATTTCTGCACGCGCATTCCTCACAGATCTGGCCGATGTGTTTGGCAGTACCTCTGAAGTGTTTGGTGAACTTTTCACTCAAGTGGTTACGTCCGTTTTAGGAGGAAAAGGTAAGTGTTGGAGGACATTGCAAGTGGGGAGCATTTTTCAAAACAAGCTTGTGTGGTGAGCATGAGAGGGGGAAAGTCCCAATGTGATGTGGAGAGAAGTGGATGAGGTTTTTTAAAATGCAAACGCAATGCAAGGAAACTGCTCTAAGGCTGCTCAGTCTAGAAGAGCTCCTGTGCCAGCAGACAGAGGGTGGAATTCAATGCCATACTGTGACAAACGTTCTGCCAGGCCCCTGCAATGTAGTTTGCACAAGTTCCCACAAGAAAGTATAACTGCTGTGGCCATTTCCACCTTCCATTAAAAAGATGTGGGTGTGTGGCCTTGGGAGGCTGCGGGGAAGGTTGGGACCCCCGAGGGAAGGGAGACAAAGGCCGGGAGAGAGATGCAACAGGATTACTGGGAGGTGAGGAGGATGGTAATAGTGAAGAAGTTAACCCTGCTGAATTTTTCTTGATAGGCACCAGAGAACTGAGGAGAGAGGCTCGTGGATCTCCAGGCTCCGAGCCAAGCAACAGGAACTGATTAGCCATGGGTAAGCAGCTCCAAGTCATAAGGTACTGGGCACTATCTGGAGGGCCACAAGTTTCCCATTCCTTGCTTGAACTTCTGCCCCAGACATGAAATGGTGAATGTTGCTGTATTAAGAATGTTGACTTTAAGTCATGTTCAATTTCAGATATTTGCAGCAATGGTACAATTGGACTTCTGCATGGTCTAGAGCAGTCCTTTCCAAAAGTTCGGTCGTGGGATGTCCCTGGTCCTGGTCGATTGCGGGATCCTGATGCCCCACCCCCAAAAAGCAGCTCAACAACTTTGGCTCATCCCCCCCCCAAAAAAAGCTCAAGAACTCTGGTCAATCCAATGGGTAGATCACTGTCATTTTTTTTATAGTGGGAGTAGATTGCAGTCTCTTGGAAGCTGGACAGCCCTGGTCTAGAGAATGAAGGAGGCTTTGACATCCTGGTGTTTGCCATCCTGGTAGATTGCCACATATCTATACCAATTGATCAATAAAGTTCTAGTCAAGCAAATCATTGGCATTTGACTCTATGCACCTTATTTGTGGCTTTCTGTATAGCAATGCATGATTATACATTCTCAATAACCTGACACACTAACATGTGTTTTTCAAGACACATTGGCTAGGATTCACGTAACCAGACCCACCACTTAGCCTTGTGCAAATGTTTCTGCTTGTGCAATGGGGCTTCCTCCCATCTCCCCCATGCTCCTCATAGGTCTGGAGAACCCCAAGAACAGCACAGGGGGTGAGGAGAGGGAGGGTTGTACTGCCTGACAAGCTGCAATGGTTGTGTTGGAGGAATTTCAACAGGGGCAAATGTCAGGTTCTGCACATAGGCAGGAAGAACCAGTTGCACAAATATAACTTGGGGGACAGCTGGCTGACCAGCACTACATGTGAAAAGGATCTGGGGGTCTTAACAGACGCAAGCTTAACAGCAGTCTACAAGGTGATGCAGCAGCAAAAAAGCTAATGCTATTCTAGGCTGCATCAACAGAAGTCTAGTGCCCTGGGCAGTGGAAAAGACTCCCTTAGGAGGTGGTGGGCTCTCCTTCAGTGGAGGTTTGTAAGCAGCGGTTGGGTCTGCCATGGATGCTTTCGTTGAGATTACTGCACTGCAGGGGGTTGGACTAGAATACCCTTCCAACTTCACAATTCTGTGATTCTAAGAATTGCTGAAGGATTGCAGCACTGAATTCCACCCACAGAATTTGTCATTCATGCTTTACCCTTAAAACTTCCTTATACAATTTATTTTATTTCATTAAATTTACATACTGCTTGATTGTGAAACAACCAACCACCTCAAAGCAGTTTACAAAAAGAATAAACCATAAAATTATTGATAAAAACAGTTAATAACAACTATTCAAAACATTCAGAGGAGAAAATAAAACTAGAGATAAACTAAAAACACACACAATCATTCTAATAGGGCAGGCTTGTCCACATAAGAGCACATTCCTTGATGTATGCAAAACCAGACCAACCCAGGCCACAGCCAGGAATAATATTTGAGCCTCTTCGGTTAGAAGGCTAATCACCCGATCAATGTCCTACTTGCTAGGCTCTTTCTCAGTTTGTGGTAGGAAGGTAATTTATTAATGCTTGGGCCATTCACATATAAGATAAATAAGATAGATAAATACAATGCAAAATCCAAGTCAAAGTATTGCATAAAGTAACATTACTGCCTAGAATCATACATAAAACATCTTCAAAATACTATGTAAATCGCATGTAGCATGTATGAAATTTACAAACTGAAATTCAATACAGATAAAAAATATTAATTATTAAAATATATTATGCTTAAATAAGCACATCCTCCAAGCAGTCGACTGCCATCTCCTTAACAACTCCTGCCCAGGTTTCCATGCTGCTACGATAAAAAGAGAGACCTTGTGGGTTACCCTACAATCTGTGTCCAACAGAAGGTAGAAAATGTTTTGTGGAATGGTATTGGATGAGTAAGAACAGATCCCAGAAATTTTGTGCTTGGTTCAGGATAAAGTGAACCAAAGAACAAACAGTGAAGCAGTTCCTCAACTTCTGGAGCCCCACAAATACACAAGCAGAGCGCCAAGGGAGTATGAGAGTGCTGACAATCATAGCTGTGGGCATTGTCTGGAAACAAAGGGCTGCAAATGCTTGCCTAAGCTTTGGAAATGTGAGCTTTGCAAGGTAAGCAGCCATTTGGTGGTCCAATTTGTAAAGTCTATATTAATTCAAAAATTTAGAATTATTAATGTTCTGTCTGGCAAGGACATTATATGTATTTTCCACCATGGAAAATATATAGAATGTCCTTGCCAGAGAAGACATTAATAATTGTAAATAATTCTAAATTTTCCAAATTCAGAGCAGAAAAATGATTGAATGGAGTAGGATATGAATAAAGCACCTTCCAATATTTTAAGTTCCAACTTTTGCAGTTTGATACCTGCTCCAAACATAACTTGGGGAATACCCTACCAGGAGACACTTTTATGATTCACCAGTATGGATGGGGAAATGGATGGGAGATCGAATGGAGGGGGAATCTACCTCTGCCCTGACCAAAGCTGAAGGAGTGCCAGGTGGAAGTCTTAACAATTCCCCAGAAATGTATTTTGGAGGGCCTAGTTTAGCCCATCCTCAAATAGCCATCCTTAGACAGCCACACCGTACAGGATCTGAGCAATACTTTGAAATATTTTCAGGGCTAGCACAACCAGATCTAAGAATTGCCCCAATTGTTCTCATAGCCACTGCTCTGGTAGCTTCTAACTGGATGCCAAGATTCTTAAATACTTGGCATTGTTCAATTTGGTGACCATTAATAGACCAGTTCCTCAATTAGGAACAATAAACAGTTATCCGTATTAGTGGTGGCCAGTTTATAATACCACAATAGTATGGTTGGGGTTTTTTGGCCAAAGTTCTTAAGCTTTTTTCTTTTTCTTTTTTAGCAAAATTGCAAAAAAAAATTGCTGTTTTAAGCTATTTTTATGGAAAGAGGGCAAAAGCAGCACTGCCAACATTGGCTGCCATACATCCGGATTTTACAGGACATTTTCCTGATTTCCATCCAGACATTGCTAGAGGCAGTGGTATTCCAGATATGTCCAGGAAATTCCAGACGTATGGCAACCCTATACAACAGGCTTCTGTCGATCATATCAAAGACTGATGCTAAGTCGACAAAGGCAACAAGTAAGTGTTTGGTAGGTCCAGCAGTTGCTTATTGGGCTAAGAAATGCAAGACAGGCAGTGATCAATAGTGCTTTCCCTTTTCCTAAAACCAGCCCGTTCAGGAAGGATAATGTGGTTAATAGATTTCCAGTCGTCCAATTTGTTTAGCAAATATTTGCTATATAGTTTAGGATCAGATCAAATGGTACATTGTTTGGTTTTGTAGGTTCAGGTATCTATGCCAATTCCTTTAAAAATAGAAATTAGTTTGTTTCATGTGTTCACAGTCGAATAATGAAGAATACATTTTAATAATTTTAAAATTAAAAATTACATGACATTTCAGAAATGGTGTGGAACATTTCCCCTGTGGAAATTGCTCTTTTTACTTTCAGTTCCGTAAGTCACATGTTGATGTGACAGCTATCCCCACATGCCTTTTTTTTTTTTTTTTAGTGTTTAATTAGACAATCTCTTGGATCAATATTTGAGCTAGATGACAAAAGAAATTGTTGGAGGAAACACACTGTCTTGAGCAAGCCTCAAAAGCCATTGAGCCAAGACAGGAAGTCCTGGCTAAAAGCCAGTGTGCTCCGGGACCCCTACACCAATTTGCGCGCTTCCCAGTGTGAGCAATGCTTTATGGGGAACACTGAGCAATTTCCCACAGGTACTTCGTCATTGAGTTAAGGCCACAAACCATCCGCTACACTCCATGTTTCCTCCTTGCCAGCTTCATTGGTTCTGCTCTAGTTATTTGCCTTTTAATCAAAGTTTGCCTATTATATAAAGTTATTTGCCTTTTAATTTTTTTAAAATGCCAAAATGGAGTAGGGTCTTGGGGCCACAAATATCTTCTGTTATGCTAGATACAGGCCATGGGTTAGTCAACCCTGCTTTAGTGACTTTAAAGGCAAGTCACTACAATTTAGCACCCACAGATAACATGGGTGGCTCTGAAGCAGATAACATGTAGCAGTTCACAAGCATTTGATCTGCCAGCTTTCTGGCTTACAGCTCACACTCTTAGCCACTGTGCTACCTCAACTCTGTCAAGATGTCCATACCGTTCTCCCCTCTGGTGGGTGAGTCCCTTTCTGCTGACCACTCCCCAAGGGATTCTTCACTGCTTTCCTCTGGAGATGAAACCACTTCTAGAGAATGGTGTCCATAACAGTACAGTTCTTGATGGCCAAGGTGGTCTGGCCCCTCCATGCTTTCTCCACCCATGCAGTGAGAAAGCCACGATTCCAACTTTGAATGAGATGTAGCTTGAGGGCAGAAGTGGGAAGAAATCACAGGAGATAGCTCCACTATGGTGGACTCTGAAGAGTCACTTCCCATTCTGCCATGATGAAAGGGGACTTCAGGGAGCGCTGTGTGAGTCTCATCCTTCACGCCTTCCACATCAAAGTGGAACTTGTCTCTGCGGGCTTTTTCCATCACTTCCCACACTACCTGTTCCAGACGACTCATAGAAGATGGTACAGCAGAAGCTCCTTGAGGCCCTCCTCGGGTGGAAGTGTACAAGCACATCGTGGAAACGGCTTTTTGCAAACGCTTGAGAGGAGGCAGAGACTCAGGCTGGGAAGGAACATTCCAAGAATCTGGGATGTCTGGGAAAGCCCAGAACAAGTGGGCAGGGGAAATCTTTTGGATGGGAGTCTTAGACACATAAGAGTAGAGGCAGAAGAAAGCATCAGCCGTTACAGCCAGAGTCTGGACTTGCTTGAACCGACCTGTGAAAGGAAGGATAGAAAGTGTCAGAGGAAAACCAGTGTAGATCCAAGAGACCCTCGCTTCCAGCTCTTCCAGGTCACCTCTGTATGGCAGGGACTGTACACACACCTGAAAACTAGGCCTGGTTTCATTTTCCTGGGTTCTAGTTTTTTTCCTGTCTTCCTCTTGCCTAAGCAAAGGCTTTTGTTTGGTCCTCTCTTCTGCTCCTGGTCCCAGTTCTACCTGCTTTCCTATGTTCTATCAAGAACAGAGGTCCTTTCCCATCACCTGCTACCTGAGCTCTTTTCAGATTTCAACCAAAGATGCCAAGGGTTGAACATGGGAGCTTCTCTACATGCTCTGAGCCTCACCCTTTGATATCACAGTCCCAGAACTGCCAGCCATGAAATGCTTGTGGCACTTACTTGCTAACATCAAGCAAGGATCCTCCATCTCTAACCGTTGCACCTGGGCTCTGAGGAAGAGCTGGAAATCAATGCCCTCAGCTTGGGAGGGAACTGAGAAGAACCGAGATGGGATCCAAGATGCAGCCTGTGTCTCCTCTTGTATGAAGCCCAGGTTGCACAAGATGGTCTCAGCATCAGCTTCATAGAGATCCAGCACCTCAGAGATGCTAGGCAGAGAAGATAAGAGTGTGAATGCAGGAGTGTCCCAACTGATTACTGAACCATTTTCAGGTCATAGACCCACAAATACACCACTAGGTATGTCCGCAAGCCCCTTTCCTTCAGAGAATAACGGGCAGCATCTGTGGGATTTCCTCACCCCCACAGCCTTGTGTGTGGTGAAAGAGGGTGCTTGCAATAATATTCATGGTGGGGTCTGGTAGAGAAAGCAAACAGAGCCCTCTGTATGTTGTTGGACCATATTTCCCATCAGCCCCAGCCTGCTCAACTAACCGTCAGGGGTGGCGGGAGCTGTGGTCCATGACATCCAGAGGGCACCAGGTCAGCTGCCTTCAATGTACAGACCAGAGGCTAGGTATCTCTGCTCCAATCACTGCTGGTTTGTTAGTGGTGTAGGTAGATCTTTAAGCCAGTCCAAGTCCTACACAATACGATCCATGCTTACCTTGAGCTGGTCTTGTTAGTGCTGCCTGAGAAGGCACTGGAAGTCATGCTGTGATCCAGATTGAGATGTTGGGAAGGCCAGAATGTATGTTTTTGGGACCTGCTGTGGAAGAAGAGACAGTGAAGAGACACATCTGCATGCATACCCACATCCCTTTTGGTGTGCATGTAGGAAGACCAAAAGGGAGGGCAAGCTGGCAGTCACAGCCAGCTGCACACTTGCACAAGACTGATAGTGTGACAACACCCTACAATGTTATTAGACAAATATGCAGCCGGTATCTCATTTCAGAAATAAAACTAGAAATCTCAGCCCCCCCCCGCTGCCCCCCCAAAACAAATTTAAATTCTGGATTTCAGATTTCTCCAAACTTTGGCTCTAGCAACGCTAACCTCCTTAGCTCTTCTTCTCACCTAGGCTCAGCTCTGTCTCTGCCCAGTAGCACCATTGCTGGAAAGAAGAAAAGAAAGGTCTCTCATGAGCAAAGGATACATTGCATTCCTACGAAGAGAGCTGACGGCCAAGGAGCATATTGGCAGAGTTGCACCATCAAATTAGCATTCTTGCCACCCATCCATGGGCCATCTGGAAAGAAGGCTTGCTCACACCCCCCTCAATCCTCATCACTTACCTTCTGCTCCCAGGCTAAGGTCATCTTCAAAGCTGGTTCTGTTGCTGCAGGATCCTACAGGATAACACAAATACATAGTCACCTAGAGCAAGCATCCACAGGTGGAAAAGGGACTGGGTGAGATCAAAAGGCTGAGTGGCTTTTTCTATGCAGTTTTATTATGGACATGCCACAACACAGCTCTACATGGGCAGGGCTGTGTGAAGGCTACAGTTCCACAGAAGAACAGGAAATCCAAAAAGTGTAGAATTCAGCTTCCTAAAATGCTCAGATTTTTCTTTCTTTCTAATCCCTGTGAAAATAGGCTTGTAAATTTGCAAGCAATGCCTGCTGAAATCTCAGAAACCTAATGAGTTTCTGAATAAGATTTCCAGTGAAGGGGGGAGCAGTTTGGTGCCTTGTATACCCCCTTGCTTTCCCCCTCAAATTAGTATGTATTATTGTTTAATTAACTTATGAATCACTTTTCAAAAGCATTGCAAGGTGAATTACAAGCAAACAATAAAAATAACTAAAGTAGGTTTGGAAACAATACCAGAAACAACAGTGGCTGCCTTTCAATATTTTTTAGAAAAAACATTGATGACTTCCGGTGCTTCCTGCCTTAATGGGTGCAGCTCCCACATTAGTGGAGATCATTTGTGGAGAAAAACAAGGATGATTTTGAGGGTAATTGTCCTTGCAAGTTCCCCCCAGGGCTCGGGGGGAGTGAGCTTCACCCGCAGATCGTTTTGGCTCTCACTCCGGCATGGAATCTGGGAGGCAGGAAGATGCTGGGTGCCAAAGCACTTTGCCTAACGGTAACTCCCCGACACAGCCATTAAGATGCAGAGGCTCTTCTATTTATTAGGGTGAAATTGACTCTAATTTACAGACGTGTGCAGGATGGATGGGACAAGATTATAAACTGCCAAGTGAATCAGCTACTGAGTCGCAATGTTTAGAACTGGAAAGATCTCCTTTGTAGAAAAATATGGTATGTGAGGGGGGAGGGGAGCCCATGTTTGCAACATAAATGATTCGGCAAACCTCCCCCTAAATGCCAAAAAACTGATAAAAAGCAAGAGGAGAAAAAGAGAGTGGGGTTCATAGGCGCCGACTCCATGGGGCTTGAGGGGGCCCGAGCCCCCTCAAAAATTCGTTTGGGGGGGCTCTGCCCCCCCAATAATCTCCGGCGCCCCTCCAGCAGAGCGCCATCGCCGCCCCTCCCCCAGCCCAAAATGCACAGGGAGGGGCGGGCTGCATGCCTCCTGCCCTCCCTCCCGAGCAAAAGCTCCACCCAATTTCCTTTGGAGCTGATTAATAGGCGCAGCACGCTCTCCCCTATTCGCTCACGAGGAGGCGGCGCCACTTTATTTGCATATTCATGAGCTTATTTATTATTCATGAGCTTTCCCGGGCCCCCCCAATATTTTTTATAAGTCCGCGTCCCTGGTGGGGTTATATTTATGCATTAATATGGAAATAGAACTGTGTGAGAACATTGAAATGATTTAAAGCACTGGACTTCCACTTATCACAATTTGGACTATGGGTCGAAATTACATGGGAACAGAGGAAGAGAAAGAGCAAAAAAGTGTAAGTAGAGATGCTGCGTACGACATGATCAGAACAGGAAAAATGAAGAAACAAATGGAAAAATAAACTTCCACACAGGGAATTTACAGGATACAGAACTCCTTCTGCAGAAATAAAATTTATTAAATGTGTTAATATGAATGGAAGTCCAGAACTCTGTAGTTGTTGATAACAGACTACGATCAGGACTGAATGTAATTGGATTAATCAAGATTTCGGAAGCAGGAAGAAATAATAACTTTGCACTCCGAAACCCAGCACACAGGAAGTCACACAAATTGTATAATTGGCTTTATAATTTATATATATTTGGATATGAATTGTAATTTGACATTGGTAAAATGTAGCTGTTATTGGACTTCAGTAATTGAAAATTAATAAAAAAAATTTAAAAAAAAAATAGAAAAAACATTCATTGGTTGATTGATTGATTATATTTCTATGTTGCTTTTCATTCAAATGAATCCCAAAACAGCTTACAAACAATAAAAAAATAATAGAACATCACAAATACAGCATAAATTATATAGAATAATTAACAAATCATCAATAAAAACAATTACGACCTATAAAACACTCTTAACAAAGCATCAACTAAAAAATGAGCTAAACATCACAATTAAAGCAAAAGTAATATTATATTATATGCCCTTCTAAAGGTTCATGAATGAGGCCTGTGTACATTTGAAGCACACCCACCCAAGAATCCTGGGAACTGTATTTTACCTATCAGAGAGCTACAATTCCCAGCACCCTTTAATAAACTACATTTCCTGGGACTCTTTGTTTGGGTGTGCACATGCTCAAAATGTGCTTTAAATGTATGGGGTGTGTGTGCAGTCCAAACTTTAGCCTTACTTCATGTTTGAGAAGGCAGACCGAGCAAATAACAGAAATTGCAGAAATCACTTACCAGCATAGGCACCCGGAGCAGAGATGCTCTCTGAGAAGGGGTCCAGTGAAGAGCTGAAAGCCAGAACCAAGAGCTGCATCATTACAGCTATAGGAGTTCCTAAATCATTTTGCCATTTTTCTCCTAGGACCTAGCCGGAACATCACAGACAATTAAGTCCCACTCAGCAAACAGTGGCACCACCAGGGCTGGTGCTGCATTAGGCAGAGCAAGGCAGCTGCCTCAGGCAGCAGATGCCAAGCTGCAGGGGATGGATAGAGCTCTGAGTGCCACCTGGCTACCATGGGACCCCTACACTAGCCTCCTGTCCTCTGGCGCAGTGGAGGACACCGTCCATTCACTAGTACTGAAGGAAAATCCCAGTCCAATTGGCTTCCGTATGTTCCTTGGGAGAGAGCAACATCTTGTCCTTCACCTCAGGCAGCAAAATGTCTTGAACTGGCCCTGGTCGCCTTAAGTGCTAACCTCCAGTTCACAGATCTGAAGCCCTACAGCCCAGGAAATCCACAAATGACAATGCCAGTACTGTGTATGGAGTGAAACTCTACACCAGGTGTGAGGAACCTTTGGTCTTCCAGATATTGCTGAACTACAACTCCCATCAGGCCCAGTAAACATGGCCAATGGCCAGGGATGGTGGGAGTTGTAGTTCAGCAACATCTGGAGGGCCAAAGGTTCCCCCTACCTGCTCCAGACAGTCACTCTATCCTGAGTTCAAAAGTTCTAAAACCTGGGTGGGACCAAGGAGGAGCAAAGGCCAGAGTCAGGTCAGTTGATGGTGGAGCCAAGGGATACAGCCTAGTATTCTTTTGGGGGGGGCAGCTCTAGGACCTCTTTTGCTAGGCCTGATTGTAGAATGCAGAGCAAAAGCAGAATATTCACAAAAACTGGCAACTTAGAAATGAAAATATCTGAACGGGAACAATGGTTAGTACTAGATTTCTTCACTTTGAACTATGCAATTGCTCCCCACAGTAGAGCAGACATGAATAAGCTTCTTTTGTGCAATGGAGGGGTGACCACTGGCTTCAGAGTCAGTACAGCACTGGTCATCAACCCACTAGCGGGTTGCGGCCTGATCCAAGGTGGGTCACAACAGGAGCACCTAGAACCATGCTCCGTATTCATTTTTTCTGGAACCATAAACCTTCTAGGTCCTGAATAGCTGGGAAGAAGCAAGAACACTCTCTTTCATCTGGGATTAACAGGCTAATCGTAGGTATGTTTAATCTCCCTGCAGCTGAGATTAATGTTAGGTATGTACAGTTGAGATTCCTGCATTGCAGAGGCTTGGATTAGATGACCCTTGATGTCCCTTGCAACTCTAAAATTCTATGATATATAGGATTGGAGCCAAACTCATCTAACTGCAGCCCCTTATTTATTTGCTATATTTCTATATGTAGAGGTGTGCCAACTGATTTCTGTGGTATTTAAGCAACTATGTGTTTCATGGAGCACAATATTGGTATAGATGGATGTATACACAAATATATATGATGGCCAGTTCAAGATTATACTTCTCACACACAATGAAATTAACTGTAGTCTATGACAGTTTATGTTATGTTTGCAAGTGCCATGAAAAAAAACCTCTTAGTTGATTTTGCTACAACATACCAACAAGGCTACTGCTCTGGAAATTGTTAGGTAGATGCAGTGATTTCACACATCAAACAATACAATTACTCTCCCTAGTGGGGCATCTGTAAACACACATCAGATTAAAAAGTTGATTTCACGAAAGGCAGCAAATGACATGTAGACTGCAGAAAATCTTGGAAAGCTTCATTTCAAAAGATGCATTTCCCAATCCTTGCCATCTAGAAATGTTTCATATTTAGATTCCATAAATATTCTCTCCCCCACCCATGTCGTTCCTGTGGTTTTTGAGCTTCAGATTGTCAAAATGCAATGGAAACTACAGATTTAAAAGGCAGGAAAGTAATATAGGCAAACTTTTCTTTAAAAAATTAATGCTGTGTTTTATTGTATTCCATAGGAAACTGTGTGTGTGGCTATTCCAAGGGAAAGCAAACCTTTGGTATGTCTGGGTTTAAGAAAAAGGAATTTGGTAAAGCTAGTATTGTTGTTACCCTGGGCCCCTTTGGAAGCCACACTTCCATAATGCAACAGTTACTGAAATGAAAAAGGAAGGTTAGAAATCAAGGCAGAAGCTCTTGCATTATCCCCAGTAAAACTAGTGCAATGAACTGAGTGTGATTAGGAATCTATAGTTCTCCAGATGTTGCTGTACCACAACTCCCATCATCTTCAACCATTAGCTATGTTGGCTGGGGCTGATGGGAGTTTGAGCCCAAGAACCACATGTTCTTTATCCCTGTTGCAAAGTATGTACATATCTAAAAATGCCCCTGATTCTTGAAATAAAAATATACCGTAACTTCTGACAATGTCATGATCCTTTCGAGTAGTGACCTCCTCCATGACCTCTCTCAGGTAGACTCACCTGCATTCCTGCAGCCAGCTCTCAATCTTATTGGATGAGCTCCCTGTTGGAAACAAAGAAAAAATGCTAGGGCTCCTCACAGACTGGATAAGTTACTGTGATAATCCACATCTCTGCTGGGGCCAAATGCAGCCATCTAAGGCTTGTTAGCCAGCCTCTCAGCAAACCACACGGGCAGGATGCCTGATGTCGCCACTACATAGGCAGTAGCAAAAGAAGAGGAGAATGAGGAAGAGGAAGAACACCTGAAAGTGAGTGATGGAATGAATGTGGTTTAAACATATGAATAACTAAATGAACTCATTATTTGGTAGTCATTATGGCCCTGTGAGCCCTTATTGCTGCTGAACAGCTGCATAGCAGTGGAGGGTGCATAGAAGCAGGAGGAAGAATGCTTAAGCCTTCCCTTCCTTCAGCTTTAGCTCTACAACCACCTCCTCTAGCAGCTTTCCCTCCAGCTACCTGATTGCTTTTCCTTAAAAAAAGTGTGTGTGTGTGTGTGTGTGTGTGTGTGTGTGTGTATACACACACACACACACATCAAATATACAATAAAAAAGAAAAAACATACATACATACATACATACATACATACATACATACATACATAAAAGGTAAAGGTACCCCTGCCCGTACGGGCCAGTCTTGACAGACTCTAGGGTTGTGCGCCCATCTCACTCAAGAGGCCGGGGGCCAGCGCTGTCCGCAGACACTTCCGGGTCACGTGGCCAGTGTGACATCGCTGCTCTGGCGAGCCAGAGCCGCACACGGAAACACCGTTTACCTTCCCGCTAGTAAGCGGTCCCTATTTATCTACTTGCACCCGAGAGTGCTTTCGAACTGCTAGGTTGGCAGGCGCTGGGACCGAACAACGGGAGCACACCCCGCCGCAGGGATTCAAACCGCCGACCTTTCGATCGGCAAGCCCAAGGCACTGAGGCTTTTACCCACAGCGCCACCCGCGTCCCCTATACATACATACATACATACATACATACATACATACATACATACATACATAAAAAAGGAAAAAGGAAAAGACCTCCAAAACAAACATTTTCAAATACACTTCTACATAAGGAGTACAAGCCGCCTCTGACTGCTTTTCTACATGGTTGCCTGCTGTGCTGGACCTCTTTTCTCCATGCCCAACGAATTCTGCGGGGCGGCAGAAGGCTAAAAGGGGAAAAACCGAGCCGACACTCGGCGGAAGGGGTGCACGCGCCCTCACTCACTTGGCGCAGGCCCGCTCACTTGGTGTGCTGCCTGCTGCGGCCAACACCGCAAGAAGCAGCCAGCTGAGCCAGGAGGCACCTGCCCTCCAGCTGCTGCCCACCTCCTCCAGTCCTAAAAAAAGGTTGACAACTCTGGGAAAGAGGGGGGGCACCGGAGGGATCTTTGCACCACAGCGCCAGATATGCTTAAGACGGCCCTCGCTCTGACACCAGATGTAAGCTTGGGGTACCATTCTAGACTCTGGAACTAACAGTCTTGCACTGAACCATGGTCATGAACACTTACTTAAAAATGCAAGGAAGTCTGCCCTGTTGCATTTGCAGGCCCTCCTGCTGATTTGGCTGAGGGAGGCCCTCAACTGCTGCCACAAAGTGCCTCCTTGATAACACTACTGAGTAAGTGCAGCAGAGGAGAATGGAGCTCAAGGCGACTATCACAGAGGAGGAAGCAGGGTGGAAGAGCACAACATCCCTTTCTAAACAGCCACATTCCTGTTTCCACCCATCGATTATTCTTTGCACACAACCCCATGTTCTGACAGACAAGGATGCAATGCCATCCTGCCCAGTGAGACCGCTTAGAAAGCAACACACACAGAAGCTGCTGCATTCAAAGTGGGTCTCCCCCCACCCAGAAAATGCACTTTATGTTTGCTTTACCAATAACATATGAGTTGCATAATGTAACATGGGTGTTATTTTATTTGTGCTGAGGGGGGGAGTGGAACTTCTGCCCATTTTCCATACTTGTAATAGAAAAAGAGAAAGTGAGAGAAAGTGGGGGAGGAAGAAGTGCAGAGGGGATATTGAAATGACTCAGGGGGATGCATGAGTGCCTGACTACAGGGGGGGGGGAGGCTGACAGCTCAGTGGTGGAGCTCATGGCTTGCTTAAAAAGTCTCTAGAATCTCAGCTAGCAAAAGGCTAGGGTGGGGTAGTGCCCTCCAGATGTTGCTAGGCAGTTTAGCCCTGGCCAGCATGACCAATGGTGAGAACTGGAGTTCAGCAACATCTGGAGCAACTTTTGTCTCCATGGACCACTTGAAAATGCTAATGATGGGCCACTTAATGAGTTTTCTGCCTGCTGTAGCAATTGTAATGTAACATACTAGATGCTCTGCAATTTTAAATTGTCTTTTATTGCTTCTTTTGTTTCCCTGCATATGCTATATATTTTACTGTAATGCAATTTGCATTCCATAGTATTCAAATGGCAAGGTAGTACTAGAAAGGTCAAAAATAAAAGAAGCAATAGAGATGCAATTTAAAATCTGTATGAGTACTGAATGTCCCATGCTGTGGACCACCTGAATGAAGTTGTGGGCCACTGGTAGTCCCCAGACCACAGTTTCAAATGCCCTGATTTAGAGGATGCCACAGTGGCTACCTACCCCTGAGTTAGAGAATCATCTCTAGGAGAGGTTCTTGTTGTCGGAACAAACAGGGCTGGGTTTAATGGGCCAGTGGCTTGATGCAGGAAGAAGGAAAGGCACCATGGGAACAAAGCTCTCACCACATCGCTCTGCTGAGTGTTTGCATGTGTGAGTATTGGCTCACAGCCAAAGTGATAGAAATGCCTATCAACAAATTGACTCAGTTTGTAAGTATTACTTTCTTCTTTCCCACCCATGCCCAAATGCTATTTCAGAGAGGCCGCCCACCTTTCTTTCTAAATCACCACATTAGTGTTTGTGCATTTATCTGTTCATTCATATAGTTATATGCATATGAAAAGTTTTGAAAATGGGGGTTGAAAACAAGAAGTTTGGGGCTGACAAGCATGGGCAGGCAAGCCCATTAGCACCACACACATACAGGTTCTGCATCAAAAATTTTGACCTTCTGTCCAAGCTCAATTCTGGAAAGAAAAAACTTATTTGGGCAGACCACAGTGAGGTTGCTTCCAGAGCATTTCCATTTTTCTAAATATTATATTAGATGATGATAGATAGATGATAAATAGATGATAGATAGATATAGATAGATAGATGATAGATAGATAGATAGATAGATAGATAGATAGATAGATGATAGATAGATGATAGATAGATAGATAGATAGATAGATAGATAGATGATAGATATAGATGATAGATAGATGATAGATAGAGATAGATGATAGATAGATAGATAGATGATAGATAGATAGAGATGATGATAGATAGATAGATGATAGATAGATAGATAGATGATAGATAGATAGATAGATAGATAGATGATAGATGATAGATGATAGATAGATAGATGATAGATGATAGATAGATAGAGATAGATGATTGATAGATAGATAGATAGATAGATAGATGATAGATAGATAGAGATGATGATAGATAGATAGATGATAGATAGATAGATAGATAGATAGATAGATAGATAGATAGATAGATAGATGATAGATGATAGATGATAGATAGATAGATGATAGATGATAGATAGATAGAGATAGATGATTGATAGATAGATAGATAGATAGATAGATGATAGATAGATAGATAGATAGATAGATAGATAGATAGATAGATATAGATATAGATGATAGATAGATGATAGATAGAGATAGATGATAGATAGATAGATAGATGATAGATAGATAGAGATGATGATAGATAGATAGATGATAGATAGATAGATAGATAGATAGATAGATGATAGATGATAGATAGATAGATGATAGATGATAGATAGATAGAGATAGATGATTGATAGATAGATAGATAGATAGATAGATGATGATAGATAGATAGATAGATAGATAGATAGATAGATAGATAGATGATAGATAGATGATAGATAGATAGATAGATGATAGATAGATAGATATAGATAGATAGATAGATAGATAGATAGATAGATAGATAGATGATAGATGATAGATGATGATAGATAGATAGATAGATAGATGATAGATGATAGATAGATAGATAGATAGATATAGATAGATTAGATAGATAGATAGATAGATAGATAGATAGATAGAGACAGATGATAGATAGATGATAGATAGATAGATGATAGATAGATAGATAGATAGATAGATGATAGATAGATGATAGATAGATAGATAGATAGATAGATAGATAGATGATAGATAGATAGATGATAGATAGATAGATAGATAGATAGATAGATAGATGATAGATAGATGATAGATGATAGATGATAGATAGATGATAGATAGATGATAGATAGATAGATGATAGATAGATAGATGATAGATAGATAGATAGATAGATAGATGATAGATAGATAGATAGATAGATAGATAGATAGATAGATAGATGATAGATAGATAGATAGATAGATAGATAGATAGATAGATGATAGATATAGATAGATATAGATAGATGGATGGATGGATGGATGGATGGATGATACTGGCTCAAGGAGTTGGCCCTATTGGATCAGACCAAAAATCCATCTAATTCAGCACCCTCTTCTCAGAATAGCCATCCAGAGGCCTAAGGGAAGCCCACAAACAAAAGGATGCATCAAAGCAAGCTGTACTAAAGGAATGAAAAATTGGGCCATTGATTTCAATGGGACCGAAGTTCAGCTCACTTAGCCTGGGTCAGCTTCTCCCTACCACCCCCATAAAAGATTGTATACACTGTCTGAAAGCACCTCACATTGAAATATTATTATATAATGAGAGTAGGAGTGAATGTGTGTAAGCAGTTTTCCCACCTTGCAAGAAACCATCCTCCAAGAATGAGGGTTCAAGAGCTTTTTCGGGTGTGCAGGATGCTTCCTCTTCAGCATGGGACCCCTCTTCTTCTACAGCCACACTTGGCTTGGCCCATGCCCTCCGGCGCTCCCAGGAAGAGTGGCTCAGCCAGGAGGTGAAGTTGTTGTCCATGACTGGCAAGACCCTAGGGAAGAACAAAATGTCGGGGTGCTGAGGTCATAGGATGCTCAGCTTTGTAGCAGTTATCAATCTTCTCCACTTGGGGCAGTTTTGAGTTACTTGACTGCCTTTTCATATCCTGGGCAAGGAGTTTCTCTTCACCACCACCATCCCAGAAAATACACTTCACAGTCAAAGAGATAGCTATGGTTCCTGGTGGAACATTCCTTCATTAGGCAAGTTGCTGAGTTGCCCAGAACAGGCAAACAACTGGAGTTTTGGTTAAAAGTTGGAGATGGACAGATCTGACCATTTTGTTTTCTCTCCATTTTCTCATCTTAAGTTTGCTTTGCACCATTTATGCAGCTAACAGATTGAGGTTCAATCCTGACAAGACAGAAGTACTGTTCTTGGGGGACTGGGGGTGTGCAGTTGTGGGGGACTCCCTGGTCCTGAAGAGGGAAACCATGCCCCTGAAGGACCAGGTGTGCAGCCTGGGGGTCATTTTGGATTCACAGCTGTCCATGGAGACATAGGTCAGTTCTATGTCCAGGGCAGCTGTCTACCAGCTCCATTTGGTACACTGGCTCAGACCCTACCTGCCTGCAGACTATCTCACCAGAGTGGTGCAGGCCCTAGTTATCTCCCACTTGGACTACTGCACTGCACTCTACGAACAATGGGCACCCAAACAGCAGCATCAGGATAGCTCTTTCAGGATGATGGTTATGTTTCTGGAATGATCTGGAGCAGAGAATCCCAATGCACCCCCAAGGGGGAGATCAATCCTGCATGAGGCCTCCCTATTCCAAAGGGCTACAGCAATGATGGAGAACTTGCAGCCCTCCAGCTGCTGTTGGTCTCTGGTTCTCTTCAGAGCCAGCTAGGGTTGGGCAAATATGTCACTTTCAGCTCCTCTGAGTTTTTCATCTTTCCAGCTCTCTTCTCTGCATTTCTTCATCAGCTGCATTTTTGTGCGGGTTTCAGTTTGAATATTGTTTCTGGAAAGGCAAGTTTCCTAAGTTTGTCTTTCCATGCAAACTGAATCTCATTTATCCCTGTCCCTAGCCCCCAACACCACCTGGAGAGTCACAGGTTCCCCACCTAAGAGGAGTGGTAGCTCAATTCTTCCTCTTTGGGGTGATTTAGTTTTTCAAGGCATGCCCCAGTAGGACGTGTTGAATTTTTCAACTTCCAAATTCCTAAAATGAGGGATGCTAAGAAGTTGTAGCATGACTTGGGCATTTAAAATATATTTTGGTTAAATTAATATAATTTTGCCTTTCTTGGTAAGTAAAATGTGTGTAAAATTGCACTGAAATCATTAAAAATGATTCCAGAGTACTTGCAGTTATATTAGCTCTATAAGGCTCTTTGAAGGGACACGGGTGGTGCTGTGGGTTAAACCACAGAGCCTAGGACTTGCCAATCAGAAGGTCGGCAGTTCGAATCCCCATGATGGGGTGAGCTCCCATTGCTTGGTCCCTGCTCTTGCCAACCTAGCAGTTCAAAAGCACGTCAAAGTGCAAGTAGATAAATAGGTACCGCTCCAGCGGGAAGGTAAATGACATTTCCATGTGCTGCTCTGGTTCACCAGAAGCGGCTTAGTCATGCTGGTCACATGACCCGGAAGCTGTATGCCGGCTCCCTCGGCCAATAAAGTGAGATGAGCGCCGCAACCCCAGAGTCGGCCACAACTGGACCTAATGGTCAGGGGTCCCTTTACCTTTACCTAAAGCTCTTTGAACACTCCCCAAATGACATCCCACACCAGGCCTGTTTCACGCTCCCTTCTAGTACTTTTGTCTGGCTAAAACACACCATTGAACTGTAATACAGAGGTACCTCGGGTTACATACACTTTAGGTTACAGACTTCACTAACCCAGATATAGTACCTCAGGTTAAGAACTTTGCTTCAGGATGAGAACAGAAATCATGCAGTGGCACAGCGGCAGTGGGAGGCCCCATTAGCTAAAGTGGTGCTTCAGCTTAAGAACAGTTTCAGCTTAAGAACGAACCTCCGGAATGAATTAAGTACTTAACCCAAGGTACCACTGTAATGCCTTTGCCTTGTCTGGGGGTGGAAGGAGGAGAGAAATGGATGTGTAAAAACCTCTGATCTCAAGGTCATGGGGTCCAGGGCAAAAAAATGTACATTGCAGGGAACTGGATTAAATGACCCTTGTGGTCCCTTCCAACTCTGTGATTCTATTATTATTATCATTTAGCATTACATGACATTTTCAGAAGGTAAAATTAAAATTCTTTGGTTGTCCGAAAGCAGTTTATGCGCTTCTTTGTCAAATGTAAATTTATGAAGCTAACTGTTATCCAGCCATAAAAATAATAGCAGATTTGAATTCCTCATACTCAAAAAAAATATTTTAAGACCTCTTGCTGAATAAATTAGCAAAAATTATGTTTTACCCCCTAAAATGACATGCCTATCCCTTCTTGTATGTCACAGTTTGGGCTTTATTTGCTTTGGCTGAGGAGCTGTGACTTGATTCTGCCCTGACTTCCAGATGGGACTTCTGGGAAGTAAGTGTTTTTCTGAGCATTTGAAGTCGGGTTTGTTTTTTGTTTCCGTGCCAAGAAATGTATGGTAATGTGAGCCATCTCCCTTTACCTCCAGGAGAGTGAGGAGCAGAGCTGTTATCACAAGCTGCACTCGCGGCCACAAGAGGCTGGTTTCCTCCTTGCGGTTTGAGCCTGCAATGGTTAGAGTGGGTGGTGGGACAAGCCAAGTTTCCGGATTAGATGTGACGTTTGTCATGTTGGCTCCCTTCTGTCATGTTGTTTCTTAACAAATGAGCTGATGTGGAGGTGGGAGTAAACTAGATCAGGACCCCCCTGCATGGGAGAAAGGGACTTTAACCCCATGTCTCAGCTGTGGTCCCCATCAGAATTCCACACTCCCTGCCCCACCAGGGCTGCTTTTTGCAATTCGAGGGAAGCTTCCATTAGTGCCAATGGGCAGAGTCACCCTCTTGCAAATGGAAACATAGGAAGAGTTGCCATATGCTGAGTCAGCCCACTGGAAACTCTAGCTCAGTCTTGTCTTCGCTAACTGTCATAGGTTCTCCAGGATTTGAGGCAGCTCTACTTGGATACACTGGGGATTTTTAAATAAAGTGAATGTTAGAAAGACACTGTTAAATATCTGGTCCTCTCCCATCTGGGAAACCAAATCTGAGAGGTACTGCCTCCCGGGAACTTCTAACCAATCTGAGAGGGTGCAGACCTGGGTTCATCTCATTAAGGACGCGAAAGGCACAGCAGTGAGCACATCCTACATTAAAAAGTGCTTGTAGTTTACAGGAGAGAAAGAGATGGCAGGCAGGGGAAGACATTTTGAAATCTGAAGACATTCCCTGGTACAGCTAGAAGAGAAGGGCTAGAGCTCCTCTGAGAGAGTCTGTATTGGAAGGGAAAGGGCTGTGGCTCAGCAGCAGAGCATCTGCTTTTGCATGCAGAAGGTCCTTGGATCAATCCCAAGCATCTCCAGGTAGGGCTGGGAAAGACCTGTCTAAAATCCTGGTGAGCCCCTGCCAGTCAGGGCAGACGACACACAGCTAATTGGACCAGTGCCCTGACTCAGTAGAAGGCAGCTTCTTATGTTCTTTCCTGCCTCTCTAGTCCTTCCAGGGCTCTGGCACATGGCAATTTATTGTGAACTCAGCGCTGCTCATGCATGCCAGTTCTGCGCAGCATAAAAACAGAGAGGTTTTTAATATTTGACGTTTTCTATGTTTTAATATTTTGTGGGAAGCTGCTCAGAATGACTGTGGCAACCCAGTCAGATGGCTGGGGCATATTATTATTATTATTATTATTATTATTATTATTCACCCAACACCATCTTTTCCCATTTATTCCTGTTTTGCCATTTCCATGGAAAAGCCAATAAGTTTTTTTTAAAACCCTGCTGAAATGATAAATCTAGATTATTTCTTTTTTAATCATTATGAGTTTGTTCTGAACTGCATTAATTGTTTATTGAAATATTTGTTTTTGCTTTACTGATATGGTAGAGTGTGTGTGTGTGTGTGTGTGTGTGTGTGTGTGTGTGTGTGTGTACATATGTAAGCTTATATTGGATAGAAACATTGTTTGCTCCTTTTTAAAGCTTTGTTATTATTATGAGCCACTTTCAGCTCCATATTGTTGCTGAAAAGTGGTATACAAATATTAAATCAAAATCACATCACATTTTGGGGTGTTTATGAGATGGCACTGTGATGAAAACCATGAATCAACTGAATCAACAATAAACTGCCGCGTAAAAACATCCCCCCTCAAGAGCATTCTCTTTCTCCATTTGCAGCCCACTCCCATCCCTCCCTAGTGCTCTCCTCCATCACCTCCTTCTCAATATCCTCCTCATTCCCATTCCATATCACCTCCACTCCTTCCCTCACCTCTGTTCAGAGGATGCTGTCAGAATTAAGCCTGACTGTTCAGAAGCAGGTCACAGCTGCTGCTACTTACCCGGCCCTGGGAAGAGCATGGTGGCTTCTAAGGTGAGCCCCTGGTGAATCTGGCATCGCGCTCTGCATCTCAGCTGCCCAGGGTAGGACTATTGGAGGCCCTTGCCCATTCCTGCCCCTCTCCCCACCTCACCCAATCTGCGTCAGCAGAGACTGGAGGAAGCTGATCTGTTTTCAAGAGGAAACTTTCGTGCTCATCTCTTTTGTTTTGTTTTTTCTCATGAAAACCTCAAACGGTGGCTCACATCCGGCTCTCACCCACCCCGTGAGGGAAAAGCTTAATGGGCTGCTGAGTGAAAGCGGTAAAGGAGGCAGCAATGTACTGGCCTCTTAGGCTTGGCCTGGAACAATTTATTCCCCCCCCCTCTCTCTCTCCTTACTACTTGCCCTTTTCTGTGCAGTCTTGAACGCTATGCTTGCTTGCTTGTTTAAAATAGTTCACCATGCTTCATTGTGGTGTTCAACAGTGGAACAAACAGTGGCAGAGTCTCCTTCCTTTGAAGTTTTAAAGCAGAGGCTGGATGACCACCTGCCCTGTATGATCTAGTTAAGATTTCTGCATGGTGGGGGCTGGACTAGATGACCCTCAGGGTCCCTTTCAATTCTATGATTATATGATTCCATTATCAGAATAATGTGACATGAAAGCAGTTTGCACACAGTATATAAATGCAATATATATTGAACAAATGCAACAATGCACATCAGACTAAAAAAAACACCACCCATAAAACTGAAGAACATATACAAATGGAAAGAACAAGCTTTGTCTTGGGAAGGGCCGTATAGCTCAGTGGCAGAGCATCTGCCTTGCATGCAGAAAGTGTAGACAATACTGGGCATAAGGGATCTTTCTGTATCCCTGTGTCTTTGGAATGTGGCAATCAGAACTGTGCATGCATATCACTGAAAGGAGAAGCTGGGTGTGATGGTGCCAGAGTTTCATGTAACTCACAGCTACCTTTCACCATCTGCCTTGAAAATATTGGGAATGCCTGTAAACGACAGGTTGATTCCTCAATTTCCTTCCTGGAAACTGCCCTTTGCTTGGCCTTAGGCTGGTCACTCCTCCTTAGTCTCAGTTCTCCATCTACAAAATGGGAAAAACACATATTTTGTAGGATCGTTGATATGGGAATGAAATCGAGATGTAACTAGAGAATGAAAAGTACTATAAAGCCAATCCTGACTATAGTAATACATCAGTGGTGCTCAAAGCAGTGCAATGCACACACCTTGACAAGTTCCCTGCAAGCCAGGCCCATATTCCTGTGGCCACGACATCACATCTACAGGTGAGTTTAAGTATCTCAAAAGACAGTTTTCTGTGAAAATTTTGCAGGTGCACAGAACAGTGGTCCAGACCACAGCATAATCCCCTTCTCTGCCTGGCAGACGCCTTCTTGGAATCTCTGTCTTAGAAAGAGCATTTTGCTTGTTGAGTGAGGTGTTTTCCATGAATTGTGAACCTTGACATCTCCCCCTCCTGACAGGAATATGGCAAAGAATTCCAGGCAAGACATACATTCCTTCCTCTCCCCAGAATACAATCTTTTCCTGAGGACGAAAACAAGAGAGTCACGAGGTGTTGCAAGATGTTCAAAGCCTTGAGCTGTAACTGTGGAGGGTTGCCAGCTGACCCAAAGAGAACTGCCAGCAACTTGAGTAGCAGCTTGACCTGCAGAAATAAAACAGATGGAGCTTTTCAGGGCATGAAGATAATAACAATCACTTGCAGCTGCAAGCACATCTGAGAGCCAGTGTGGTGTATATATTTGGTGTTAACCGCCCTGAGCCCAGTCTTGGCCAGGAAGGGCGGGGTATAAATTATTATTATTATTATTATTTAGTAGATATTTTATTGTTGTAGGAATATTTATAAACCACCAACTCATAAAAAATAAATTTGGGTAGGTAGCTGTGTTGGTCTGACACAGCCAAAATAAATAAAAAAATTAAAAAATTGTCCAGTAGCACCTTAGAGACCAACTAAGTTTGTTCTGGGTATAAGCTTTTGTGTACATGCATCTGAAGAAGTGCGCATGCTCATAAAAAATAGTGAGACTGCATAAAACAAAATAATTAAACCAGCATAACGCTATCATTAAAGCTATAACATTGTAATAATACAGAACAAATGATTGACAGTAAAGCAGATTAATCCTTAAAAAAATGCTTGGCAAAACAAACACATTTTCAGTAGGCAACATCAGATTGTAGGTGCCTTTCTAATTTCCCTAGGAACAGTGCTTGTGGTAGAGCACCAGACTCTTAATACAGTATCTTAATACATTGCTGCTGCCGCTCTGCCGTGAGTTTGTGGGGAGGGCTCTTCCCCCTGCAAGCCCATTCTCCACCTTGGGCCCGGGGGGCGGGGCCCACACTCACCACCGCCACAACTTTAAGGACACTGGGGCTGCTGCAGCAAATTTTTAAAATGTTTTTATATATTTTAAAGTGTTTTAAAGGTGTTTTTACTTTTTATTTTGTTGTACCACCATAAACGGTGGTTTTATCCATGTATTTTTATTTTGTTTTGTTTTATTTGGGGTTGGGGTGGGCTGGTTGTTGAGTGGGGTGGGGATTGGTTTTGTTTTGGTGTAATTGTTTTTTGTTTGTTTGCTTTTATATTTTGTAAATGGAGGCGAGTATGAGGCTTAGGATTCCTACTATGGAGGGGCGAGGGAGGTATGGCGGTGGGGGCAGATGTCATAGGCGAAGGGGATCGAGATACGGATATGCTCGTACCCCTTCCAATCTGCGCCCCATCCCGAGAGACGAGGGTAGGGTGAGCAAGGATTACTCACCTCCGTCGCTGGTGTTGTGCAACGCCAGGTCTATAAGCAACAAAACCGCCACCCTGCGAGATTTCTTCATCTCGCACGGGGTTGACCTGGCTTGTGTGACGGAGACCTGGGTGCGCGAAGGGGATACTGTTACCTTACGAGAGATGGCGCCCCCGGGTTTCTCCGTCCTCCACCAGTCGCGGACTGTGGGCCAGGGGGGAGGGGTGGCATTGTTAATCCGGGAAGATTGTTCTTTCAGGGCTCTACCATCGCCATCGAGGTGAGCTTGGCTGTCTGGCTGGTGTACCGGCCACCTAGCGCACCAGCAGCCACCCTGTCAGGCCTGCTGGAGGCGGTGGCCGGCTGGGCCTTGGAGTTCCCTAACCTATTGGTATTGGGGGACTTCAACATCCATGCTGATGCCACTCCCTCCTCACAGGCTCTGGACCTGGTGTCTTCCATGGCGACACTAGGGCTCTCCCAGTTTGTTTCGGGCCCCACACATCAAGCAGGCCACACGCTGGATTTGATCTTTGGCGTCGGTATAGATGTGATCATGTTTCCTTCGATGAAGGTGCCATGGTCTGATCACTACGCTCTGAAAGCCAGGATTGACGTTCCACCCCCACCCTGCTTAGGTGGCGAGCCGATTTGGGCTCGCCCGCAGAGGCTGATGGACCCTGATAGATTCCGTCAAGCCTTGCGGGACCTTGCTCCCCCTGGCGACTCATTGACTGAGCTAGTTGAGGGCTGGCAGCCATCGATGAGATCGCACCTAAGCGCCCTCTGCGACCCCGCAGAAACCGGGCTCCCTGGTTTACCGAGGAGCTCCGGAAAATGAAGCGGGACCTCAGATGGCTAGAGCGAGTATGGCGGGGTGCCCATGACGGAGCTTCAAGAACATCTTATAGGGTTTTTATGAAAACCTACGAGATGGCAGTGAAGGCCGCTAAGAAGTCTTACTTCTCGGCCTCCATTGCATCCACCAGCTCTCGCCCGGCGCAATTATTTAGTATAATTCGGTCTTTAAAGTCCCTCGAAGGACAGCCAAATTTAAATAACAATTCAACACACAGCTGTGAGGCATTTGCGAGCTTTTTTGCGGAGAAGGTCCTGTTGCTCCGCCATGACCTCCCTGCCAATTTGTTTTTTTTTTTTTATAAAATATTTTTTATTGCTTTTTTCCCAGGTCAAATACATCATCAATAACTCAGCGAAAGCAGTTTTACAAAAGGAAAAAACAGAAAATAGAAAAAAGAAAATTCACAATTTCAAACATTTTTTCATAATCCACTGGACTTCCCCACATCCTCCGCACCCTGCATTCTTTGTAATAAACAAATATCAGCAAATTAATACCTTGTTTCATGCGTTTTTGTACTTTCATCTAATTGTATTTTAGATTTAGAGTACGTATTATTGGTTAACTTCTTTCCATCATCAATCCCAAAAATAGGAACATTTACTCTGAAATTTGGACTTTTCACAGTCATAACTTAATTTCCACCATTTTCAAATCTCAATACTGAAGCATGTTATTCCAAAAAACTTAGCAAATTCTCAACATTCGTATAACTTATAATGTTTTTGTAGATAGTCCTTAAATTTTTTCCAGTCCTCTTCCACTGCCTCTTCTCCCAGGTCCCGGATTCTGCCAATTTGGATACAATAAAGGAACTGGAGGCCCCTCGACTGTCCTCGGGTCCAGTATTGGACCACTTTGACCGGATATCCCCAGCCGATGTGGACAGACTCCTCCGAGCTGGAAAGCCCACCACTTGTCCTCTCGACCCGTGCCCGTCCTGGCTGATTAGAGCGTGTCCAGACGAGGTGCGGGCCCCCCTGGGTGATATCATCAATTTGTCCCTTGGCATGGGGACATTCCCAGGGGAACTGAAGGAGGCAGTGGTGCGCCCGCTTTTAAAGAAAACATCATTAGATCCCTTAGACCTATCCAATTACCGCCCGGTTTCGAACCTTCCATTCCTGGGTAAGGTGATTGAGAGAGTGGTTGCGGAACAGCTTGGTAGGTTTCTGGATGAAACATCGGCTCTGGATCCATTCCAGTCCGGCTTCCGCGCTGGTCATGGGACCGAGACGGCTCTAGTGGCCCTAACAGATGATCTCCGCAGGCAGCTGGATCGAGGCGGGTCGGGGCTGCTGATTCTTCTAGACCTGTCAGCAGCCTTCAACATGGTCGATCACGAACTCCTGGACCACCGCCTTGCCGACGTGGGGATCCAGGGCACAGTCCTTCAATGGCTGCGCTCGTTTCTCTCTGGTTGGGGACAGAGGGTAGCGCTTGGGGGGGAATTGTCATCCCGCCACTCCTTGGTGTGTGGAGTGCCCCAGGGTGCGATATTCTCCCCAATGCTTTTTAACATCTTTATGCGCCCCCTTGCCCAGCTTGTCCGGAGTTTTGGGCTGGGCTGCCATCAGTATGCTGATGACACCCAACTCTATCTGTTGATGGATGGCCATCCTGACTCGGCCCCAGACACACTGATCAGATGCTTGGAAGCTGTGGCTGGATGGTTACGTGGGAGCCGGTTGAAGTTAAATCCCTCGAAGACAGAGGTCCTCTGGCTGGGACGGGACGATATGAGATTGAGGGGGCAACTCCCATCTCTTGCGGGGGTGCAATTAGTGCCAGCACCGTCCGTTAAGAGTTTGGGTGTAATCTTCGATACCTCCCTCTCCATGGAGGCGCAGATTGCAGCTATAACAAAGGCGGCATTTTTTCATCTCCGCCAAGCTAAGCAGTTAGCCCCCTATCTCTCTCGCCCTGATCTAGCCACTGTGATCCATGCGACGGTCACCTCCAGACTGGATTATTGTAACTCGCTCTACGTGGGGCTGCCCTTGAGACTGACCCAGAAACTCCAGCGGGTGCAGAATGCCGCAGCGAGACTCCTTACGGGGTCTTCGCTGCGAGATCACATTCATCCGGTGCTATACCAGCTGCACTGGCTCCCGGTGGAGTACAGGATCAGGTTTAAGGTGCTGGTTTTAACCTTCAAAGCCCTATACGGCCTAGGACCCTCGTACCTACGGGACCGCCTCTCCTGGTATGCCCCACAGAGGAACTTACGGTCTTCAAATAAAAACATCTTGAAGGTCCCAGGCCACAGAGAGGTTAGGCTGGCCTCAACTAGAGCCAGAGCTTTTTCGGTTGCAGCTCCAACCTGGTGGAACGCTCTGTCGCAAGAGACAAGGGCCCTGCAGGACTTGACATCTTTCCGCAGGGCCTGCAAGACAGAGCTGTTCCACCAGGCCTTTGGTCAGGGCGCAGCCTGACTCCCTCCTTTGGCAATCTTTACAAAACTTTAGTTTATGGTTGCCATCAATTTGTATTTTAATTAATTTTTATAATGTTTTTATAATGTTGCATTGTTTTAGTGTTGTTAGCCGCCCTGAGCCCGGCTTCGGCTGGGGAGGGCGGGATATAAATAAAATTTATTATTATTATTATTATTATTATTATTATTATTATTATTATTATCTGGGTCGTGGGTTTGAGCCCCACATTGGCAAAAGAGATCTGCATTGCAGGATGTTGGAGTAGATGACCCCCCCCCCCTTGACCCTTCTAACTCTACAAGTCTATGATTCCAGGAAATTACTGGTGCTCCTGCATGAAGAACATTGGTGAATAAAAGTACCTGTATGAACAGTTTTAGTCACTAGGTGGCAATGGATGTACTGCTATTGGAGAGAAGTCAGGCGTTAGTTTCCTATTACTGTCAGAGAGAGAGAAAATCCTTGCCTGACATCCTGACTGGTGTGACTTCTAAGCTACCCATGACGTGGTGACAGAAGAGGAATGTGGGAAGGTCCCTAGCTCACTGACAGAGCAGAGTCCTTGGTTCAATCCCTGTTTGATGTCATCTTGTGTTTTAATTTGTTGGAAGCCAACCAGAGTGGCTAGGGTGGAGAACCAGGATGAGAATGAGGTTGGGGGTGGAATACAACAAGCCTTTCAGTCAAAGACGTAAGAGGGACACCAACTTGTGATAGCCAGAGGATGAAACTCCTCACCCATTACAATGGCTAAAGGCAGTTATCCACTAGCTAAATTGACTGCTAGGAGGTGGCATTGTAAATACATGGTAAAAGGTAAAGGTACAGGGACCCCTAACCATTAAGTCCAGTCGCAGACGACTCTGGGGTTGCGGCACTCATCTCACTTTACATGCCGAGGGAGCTGGCATTTGTCCGCAGACAGCTTCCGGGTCATGTGGCCAGCATGACTAAGCCGCTTCGGCGAAAGCAGAGCAGCGCACAGAAACACCATTTACCTTCCCACCAGAGCGGTACCTATTTATCTCCTTGCACTTCGACGTGCTTTCAAACTGCTAGGTTGGCAGGAGCAGGGACCAAACAACGGGAGCTCACCCCGTCACGGGGATTCGAACTGCCAAACTTCTGATCGGCAAGCCCATGAAATAAATAAATTACCAGCTTGCTGGCTCAGCAGCTGTGGGGATTCCCAGGCTGGGCATTTCCAAAACAATGTTCTATAATGAATAGCCAGAGCTAAATCCAATTTGAAAGAGAGAGTTGCAGAAGCAATTTTGAAAATGGCATCTTAAATGCATTTCCATCAATAATTGACAATCCCTGGGTGGGAGCTGTACAGGACCTGGTTACACTGTGCGGCAAATGGAGAGAAGTAGTATTAATGCCAGGCTCTTTGCACATGCTGTTGTTGTTGTTGTTCAGCAATGGGCTGGAAAGGTCTTGTTTTAACCAAGGATGCTTTTCAGAATCAGGAGAGCAGGCACTGCACTAGGGATCAGGTAGGAGTATGGTGCTGAACTTTACAAGACAATCCCATTGGCCACTCACTTGGATGGGTAATTTTGCTGCAAATCTGTGCCTTGCTGGAGTGTGTGTGTGCAGTATGGAAGTATATACAGGCAAGGCATAAGTGAAGCAGGGAAAAGCCCTTTGACTGCAGGGATCTGTACCAGGAGCTATCTAGACATAAGTCAGTTTGTTCACAGATCTGCTGCACAGGGACTAGTAGCCCCAGAGATGGAGGAGGAGAAATGAGAGCTGAAAGGGACTGATCATCCTATCATCATCCAACTCTCTCCCCTTTGCTGTCCCAGACTCGGGAACATCCCATATTCCAGGCCTGAAGCTGTCAGGATGCTTTCTTCTGACCCAGTTAGTTCGCCAGCCAAAACTAAAAAAAGAAAGAAAAACACCCAGCCTTCCAAGATGTGTAAATTAGTGATGAAGCTGGTGATTTAAAGCTGCAATGAGCTTCTTCTGCTTGGTGGGGAAGTCTCTCTGCAGTGATGTCTCTCAGCCATTGAGGCGCAGGCTGAAAGCAGATGATGGTAATAAAGCGAAGCGGAGCTGCAGCTGGACACCCTGCCTGGATGGGAGATGGGCAAGAGCTCCCCAAGGAAAATGATGTAAATGCAATCAGTAAATGTGGTGTGGTGTCAGAGTCATTCTCCCCACCCCACATGCATACAAGATGCTGTATACACTAAAAACGATTTGATTCATGTATAAGCAGTGTACACCCTTCAAAGAAAATCCTCTCCACAAGGAATACTGGGAACTGTAGTTTGTGAAGGGTGCTGAGAACGGTTAGTATGCCCCTCAGCCCCAGCACCCACAGCAAACTACATTTCCCAGGATTCCTTGGGGGAGGAGCAAGTAGGGCTTTAACTGCATGGTGTATATGCAACAGAGCTGGCCCACTCATAAGGCTGGGTCAGGCGGATGCCTCAGACAGCGCCCTCCAAGGGGCATCACCACCACCCCAGCACTGCCGCCAGTCTCCCCGGCCTCTAGGGTCACAGAACGACCAGCAGCAAAGCTCTGTGGAATGCCTCCCTCCTGCCAAGTTGGCGCAACAACATATCTAAAAACATAAAACATCAAGTGTTAAAAACGTCCAGATGCAGGGCTGCCTTCAGGTGTCTTCTAAAAGTTGTGTAATTCTTTAACTCCTTGACATCTGATGGAAGGGCGTTCCACCACTACCAAGAAGGCCCTCTGCCTGGTTCCCTGTAGCTTCACTTCTCGCAGTCTGGGAACCAGCAGAAGACCTTCGGAGGAGGACCTCAGTGTCCAGGCTAAATGATGGGGGTGGAGACGCTCCTTCAGGTATACTGGGCCAAGGCCGTTTAGGGCTTTAAAGGTCAGCACCAACACTGGTAGATTAGACCAGTAGTCTTCACCCCTTTCAGACACAAGGATCCATTTCCAACACTTTCAGGCATAGGACCCACTTTTAATAGCTACACTGGGAATATATTTTATTGCAAGTTATTTATTGCTGTGAGCACATTAACCCCAAACACTCTCTGAAACCAATGAACCCAGTCAAGGAGATTAACATTTCCCATAGGGTGACAAAGCCTCAAAAGCCATACTGTCTTAAGTATAGGTCTATTGTCTTGACATTACAGTATATGTGACCAACAAAAATATCAGGTGTATGTCTGGTACCACTCTCCTGCTCCATCAAATCAAGGAGCACTCATGTCCTAAAACATCACACAACACTATGTCTCCACCACCACCACCTCTGCACTTTATCACATCGGTTGCCACTAGAAGGGAGTGGCACCAAGTACAACACAAGGGTTTGTCAGGACCACAAACCAGGCAACTGGTTTATTTCAAAGGTGCCTGCACCAGCTCTATAAATGTCTTGGTGGGAGAGACCCCGCACCTGCGCTTTGTAAAGAGGTGCACAGGGCTATAACAGCTCACCAGATGAATGGCCTCCTGATCTCTACCAGCTGCCTGAGGCATAAAGGGGAAGAAGTAAAGACATATACAAAAAGAGGATCACAGTGGACTCTTGGGTTGCTTGATGTGCTGCCATTATGCTGCTTGACAAATTGTGTGTTTTATTATTCTGGAGCACCAAAATTTTAATGCAGAAAATATATAGGATTGGTGCAACTGCCAATGTTACTAGTATTAATAATCATAGTAATTAGAATAATACCAATGAATGTTGCAGTCTATGAGGGATAAAGCTGCCTGTGTGAACTGGCTCCAGGTATCATTGCCGGCAATTGAGTTGCTGGCAGTATTCTCCACTAGAGGGCCTTCTGGCTCCTTCTAATTCTTTGACTCAAACCCCCCAAACTTCCGCCAACCTATCTGGAGATGCTGACCCAGACACATTTCATAATGTTTTTGGAGGGATACCTAAGAAGTTTTTGTGTGAAAACTAAAGCATGAATGAAGCAAAAGCATGTCTCATTCACAAGACTGGAAACATAGGGATCTCAAAGGTGCACTTATCAGGAAACTGAGACTAATAGCAGCCTGTCAAGTGTGCCCTATTTGGTGTCCAGTCCAGGTTTGCTGTCTTAGAATATATGGAACAAGTCATAGCTTACGATGAAGGATGAGTATCAAGAGATTGCATCAATGGCTCTTTAAAGTAAGAGATTTTGCCATACACTTACAATACTGCCAGTTCTGTTTGTGCTGTTTATTCCCGCCATCAGCTGTCTTTGCCTTTTGTACTTGTGATTCAACCTGACCTTTTCCACAGAACTGTCAGTTGTTGAGACATATCAGCATCCATTTACTGAAGCCAGTGTGCACCTGAACACTGGATGATGTTGCCAAAAGGCAAAACAAACCTTTCAAGAATTTTCTCTTGCTCCCATCTCACATGTAAGAGGCTGAGAGGCTGAACCCCATGCATTCATCTTCTGAAAGGTTTCTCATTGTGGGCCTTCCTGGCTGCTGCAGTCACAGGAAGGGAAATTCAGAGCAGCTTCACAGAGTGAACTTTGGCCATAATACACCACAACTTGGACCAAATAATTGGTTCAGGGATGTAGGGGCAGAGAAGGTAGCACCTTGGGGGTCTGAATACCCCCCAAGTTTGGCTGAAGCTCAGTTGAAGGGGAAAGGTACAATAGAGCAGAACTCCCATCAGCTCTAGCCAGCATGGGAAATAGGGGTGATGGGAGTTGTAGTCCAACACCTACTGGACAGTGCCATGTTGGGTACCCTTTAGCAAGATAATTTGCTGTTGTCCTGGCTATTGATGCTGGTATCTCAAACCACATCAGAGGGCAGCAGGCTGAATAAGCCAGCACACCAGCTACCCAAGATCCCTTGCTTAGTGCATTGGTGCACCCTTGCTAAATGGCACTGAGCAACATAGAAGTGTAAAGGTCCAAGCTAGATCGTTTCACCTTTAAGTGCCTGCCTCCTTTTAGTTCTTGAATGATGCCTACCCTAGAGCTGTCCCTGGTCCTGGAAGGGAAAGCAGGAAGAGCAGTCACAGTAAAAAGAGGAAAGGTTTGCTATTGCTGCTCTTGTAGACCAAACATAATTCTTGCATTGGGTGTGAAAGGTCATCAATTCAATTTCCAGTCATGCTCTTGGAGACATGTAAGCAGACTTTTTGAAGAAGCTGGCACAGCCAAAGCACACACTTTGCATGAGAAAGAACCAGATTTAAACCCCAGCATTTCCTATTAGATGATTCTCAAGTACCAGGATTGAAAAGGACCTCTACCTAAAAGAGCTTGGAGATCTGATGACAATCCAAGCAGACAATGCTGGACTAGATGGATCAATAGTTTGATTTAGTGAAAGGCAGCTGTGTATATGGCCTTTGTGTAGACGGTGCCAGCTGCTCTGTGACTGGCATCACTCCTACTTCTGGCCAGACAGGGAAGCAAATGAGTAAAGAATTGAAGACTGGGCCGAGTAGATGGTGGGGGATTGGATTCATATCAAACCTTGTGAAATTCTCCATACAGATATGTCATGCGTGTTCAAAATAAAATTTTAGGGTGGCATTCAACTACTGTATCCTGTCAGCACAAGGATTTCTGTTTGTGCAATTGCATTTCCCCCTTGCTTTCCCCTGCACATGTTCCATGCCCTCCTCAAATTTGCACCAGAGGGTGTGGGGGCAACTCCTGGAACAGTTTTAGGGGGTGCAGAAGCAGCAGAAAGGGAGAAGGTTCCATTGCACAAGGATGTTCCTTGCACTGATGCAACAGGACCTTAGTGTTGCATTGAGTTCTACCCTTAAAAACTCATCCTGTCCATAACAGAAGCAACTCTCTGTTGCTCTGAGCCAGTTTCAGAAAAAAGAAGCAGCAAGGGGGGTGTTTAGGCTTCTGCAAAGATTTAAGGGTGGAGATGCAACTTCCCTCGGATTTCGGCAGCAAATAACAAAGAGGGTCTCTACTGTGTTCTTATGCGAAGGGCCACATGCAGTTCACATCTGCATATACTTCATGGACCCAAGCATAAGTCTCAGGCAAAAAGAGTCTGAGTATGGGCAGACAATCATCAGCTCTGGAAGCAGCTGGCAATCTAAAATTGGACTGTATGTATCTGAGCATCCCTGCTGAGATGCCTTTAGTTGTTGCCAGCTGTGCCAATGGTCAGTGCTGCCTTACAGCTGAGAGAATAAATCTGAACTGAACTGAATGGAAGACTTGGGAAAGAGCTAATGGTTTGGAAGGAGATAGATGGTGCATTTCCAAGCAACACCAGCATGGAAAGAAGGAAAGAAGGGCAGAGAGAGGGATCTGCTGGGAGAGCAAAAAAGCAACAACCTCAGAGCTGATTTAGCCCTCCAATGTAAAAAGAAAGAGAAAAAGTGCACTTTGCTAAGTCATATATTGGTGTCAAACTGATCCCTAACAATGTAAATGAATGAGATCCAATAGACAAGTATTATTGTTTCAATTTGAAATATTAAAATGTACTAGGGATTAAGGTTTGTTGCGTATAGTAGGGCATACCCACCAAGATTTATCCAATGAAAATAGAGACATCCCTTTCCATCATGATAATTTTACTATTTATACCCCACACATCTTACTGGGTTGCCCCAGCCTCTCTGGGCAGCTTCCGACATACAACAACAACAACAACAACAACAACAACAACAACAACAACAACAACAACAATAATAAACATTAAAAAATATTTCCTATACAGGATTGCCTTCAGACAGCTTGGGGGTTGGATAACTCCATACCCTCCAAAATTTCTCCAATAAAAAGGGGACATCCTAAGGAAAAGTGGGACATTCCGGGATCAAATCAGAAACCAGGATGGCTTCTCTAAATCAGGGACATCCCTGGAAAATAGGGACACTGGGAGGGTCTGGTAGGGATGCCTTTAGTCAGTGATTCCCCTCCCCCACAAAAAATTACATATCTATCCTACTTTTTCTCCAAGGAGCTAAAGGAGCCATAAATGCTTCTCCTCCTCACCATTTTATCCTCACAGCAACCCTGTGTGGTAGGCCAGTCTCAGAGACATCAGCTATCCCAAGGTCACACACAATGACCTTCCTAGGACTGCCACCCTCAGGATAAAATGGATTTCCGACCTCTGATCTAGACATTATAAGCATACTTTGATGCCGGGGGGAAAAGGCTCAAAGTTAAGTCTGCCTGGGTGAATGCCGGTCTTTGAGTTTCTACAAAAGACCTAAGGGGTACTGATGACTGCAACATTTATCTTGATTTGTTTCCGGGGGGTTTGGATCATCCACTGACTGTGCTGATGTGATATTCCATTATCAAAAGTAACTTGGGAAGAGAGAGCAAGGCTCCCTGAGAATGAATGGGCCTCCACACTGTGACTCAGCAGTCCTGTTTCCATTTATTTAAGGTGATGGTGGAGGAGGTTTGACTATTGTGGGGGACAAAGGATATTTTCCAGATAAAGTTAAGGCCTGCCCCCCCCCTGCCTGTGTAGTCAGAAAAGCAGAGACGAAGCTAACAAAGAGATACATGCAGTTGTGTTTCTGTGAATGTGTTTGGAAAAGATTCCCCTTATTCTGCTATTGACTAAAGATCTCTTGTTGTGTTTTAAACATAAGCCAGACAGAAGGAAAAACAGTGGCTTACATGGCTATTTTCCATTTCAGCCTTCCACATGATTCAGCTTACTTTCTCAGCTCCCAACTCCCAACCCCCAATCTTCCTGGCTTTTCATTAAAAAAGAAAGAAATACAGAGCATTCATCACACCAGCCCTGAGTTTCCTAGCTCAAGAAACTGAGGAGCACCATGCCACAGTACTCAAATCATAGAAGGAAGCTAGAGGGAGCCCACCAACTTATCTGTTTTGCAATGGCTAGGCTCCTGCCAGTGTGTTTGCACCACACTGACCTCACCACCAGCTCCCACTCTCCACCCTGTTATGCAGCAGCTGGAGCTCAAGTGAGCAGTGACCACCCATTCCTGCCAGTGGCACTTCATGGCAAGGCTCAGAAACACAAACAGCAACCACCTCCCAAACATTTTGAATAAAGTTTTCCTCCTCGCCCCTAAAGAGAAAGCTGAAAGGCACCCTTGGCATTTTCGCAGGTGGAAATTATTTTGAGAAACTGTGGCTGGGGATGCAGATTTCAGCCTAGCATAGTCTGAATTAGCAGTGAGAGCTTCTGGGAAGCCACAACGTGGTGCTAGGGCCATTAGAGCACCCAACTGGAGCAGACAGTCTGGCTGCATAAGGGCAGGTAGGTTTGAGGGCTACTGCCATGGAGGCTTCCCACATGTTCGGGCAATTTTTGGTGAGGATGTTTGCAGACCAGCAGCACCACAACTGCACTCATGCCAGATGCAAAGGCACACAGGGGTGCTGTTCCTTTGATGGCGGTAGAACAGGCTTCATCAAACTCAGCCCTCCATATGTTTTGAGACTACAATTCCCATCCCTGACCACTGATCCTACTAGCTAGGGATCATGGGAGTTGTAGCCCAAAAACATCTGGAGGGCCAGGTTTGAGGAAGCCTGCTGTAGAAGGTATATCAGCAGATTCAGATTTTATTGTTTTATTTGTTTTACAGGCATATATAGCACATAATAAACAGCAGTATCCAGGTGGGGATAACACATGCACAAAACAACATGAAAGTAGCACCTGAGCAGCCATGCGCAAGGGCTAGAGGCTTGAGCTGTGCCTTAGAAAAGGTCTGTGTAAATAGAAAAGGCTTCAGTGAGCATCTGAAACAAAGTATAACAATGGTCCTTGCTGAATAGAAAGAGGCAAGGAGTTCCACCAGCTAGGCACCAAAACACCAAATGTCCTCTGTTTCACAGAAGCAAGGCAAACATCAGATGTCACTCTTAATTGGGCCTCTCAGGCTTGAACATAAAGATCAGGCAGGTATATATGGGGAAAGACAGTCTCTCAAATAAGCTGGTCCCAAGCTGCTCAGGGCCTTGTATTTCTGAATTTGGCTCAGCAGCATATAAGCAGCTGGTGCACGTTCTTAAGCAGAGCTGTTGATGGGAAGCCTCTGCCAGGATGAGAGGCACCAGCCAAAACCCCGCTTTGTACACAAAAGTGTCCTGTTCTACTTTGCATCTGGTGTCCCTACTTTCTCATGTTCCACCCATGCAAATGACAGGTTACATTTGGCTCAAGCACATAGCAGTGAGCTGAGTGGGCTACGAACCCTAAGAATCCCCAAGACCTTTCATTGAAGGGGGGGGGGGTAAAATTATAATTAATAAAGCATTGTTCCCAATTCTTATTTTCCACAAATAATTCTGAATGCAATTTTTTAATCTATAAACATTTGCTGCAATTCCACAGGAGTACAGGAATTCCACAGAGAATGTGGCACTGGCCGTAGATCTGTAAATCTCAGCTTTCTTTTTTTCAAAAGAACATGTTTTTTCTCCCTTGTGGTTGAAAAAAAATGTGCTTGAAAGTGCATCAGCAAATCCTGCTGAAATCTTAGAAACTGGGGTATTAACTGGGAAATATTTCCAATGATTTAAGATGAGGCTTTAAGGTGTCCAACGCGTGTGCCTTCCCATGACTAGCAAAACCCAAATAAAATCCACAATGTAGTGAAAATGGGCAGAACAAATTGTGCCAATGAATGGCGAAATGCATATGTGTTTAATTAACTGACATCATTTATACATTTGAGCTTTCATTGGCACCAAATTTGGTGCAGTATTTCAAAACTGATTGATGGTACAAAGTACACATAACTGCCAATAAATAGCTCAGATTTGTACTTCCTTCAAAGTCTCTCTACCCTCTTCGGCCTGATGACACCCTGAAGTGCTTCTGCCAATCAAAATAGAAACTTAGTCAGCAAGGAGTTTCACAGGAGGGTCACTTGGAGGAGAGGGTGGAGGGCAATGGGCCAAAGGTCCCATCCTTAGACCCTGAAGCAGAGTTCCAGAAATTCCTATTGCGAAAGCCAGTACTCTCCCAAAATAGCGCACCTCTTGTCTAAAGATTGGCAAGTAGGGGATCAGTTGGTACAGTTCAGGAGAGACAGCAAGTGTTGACTTTGGCCTACACTTGCTGATCTTTTGAACAGGTGCATTCTAAGTGGCCACCTTTGGTCTCATTTTAGGGCTTCAGCATTCTCAGGAGTCTCAACCCACCTCCATTCTGCATCTCTTTTTGCCTGCAGGTATCAGGACATTTGCCAGTGGTGTGCTGTGTGGTGTAGTGCAGGGGGCTGATGACTGCTGGATTCCCAGAAAGGAAGCAGGCAAGGTCAGAGGAGGCCAGCACTGCACAGAGGATACTCCCACCTCTGCCCTTTGGACCGGTGACTGCAGACGTCAGGGCTTGTATTTGCAATCCTCCCAGCTCTCTGCAAACATTGACTCTCACAGGTTTCCATCCTTCTGCACATGAACCCAGCTGTGCCCAAGGCCAACCTAGCAGTGGAGGACTCATGGAGGCCCCACAGAGCTGGGCGTCGAACATTCCAGGTTCACGTGCCCTGAAAGAAAGAGCTTGCCAGCTCCCTGTGAGTTGATTGTTGACTGTGGAGTGCATGCAGCTTTGTGCTCTGCTCGGTGTGTTTATAGACACCTGCTATGAAAAGAGCACCACTGTGGCCTGGGACAGAGCCAGAGCCATCTGACAGATCACCAGATGCAAGAAACAGATGCAGGGGATGAGGAGGAGGACCTGATTTGCCCTGAAGGCCAGACAATGGCAGGAGCACACCACCACCCCAAGCCCATGAAATAATAGGGAAAGAGACGGATCTATTTGGTAGCTGACATTAAACGTTTATGAGGGTTGCAGATTTTCAAATCTTGCCCCCTCCCCAATAACTTACATAAAATGGTTGGTCTGTGGAGCCTTTTACTCTAGGGCAGAGGTAACTAACCTGTTGTTGGGCTGTATCTCCCATTGTCCCTGACCACGGGGCATGACAGCTGAGTGATGGGAGTTGCAGTCCACAACATCTGTAGGAGGCCACATTGGCTACCATGGCAGGGATTAGGAACCTGTAGCCTTCCAGATGTTGATGGACTCCCTGGCCTTTGTCCATGCTGGCTGGGGCGGATGAGAGTTGGAGTTCAAAAATATCTGGAGGGACACAGGTTCTCCATCCCTGGTCTAGGGAGTGCAAAGGAAGGACACAGAAGGTCCCCTCTGCTTAGGCAGAGCTTATGTGTGGAAGCTCCATAAACAAAATGCCCGGGGGAGCCCTTGGTTTACCTCTCTGATTCTAATGGGATTTTACTGTTCTACTTGATTGCTTATTGTTGGTATTTTAGTGATGTCAAACTGCTGTGCAAGACAGAAAAGTGGTGACTAAGTTTTTGAAATAAACAACCCTGTTTCTAGCAGTGTGGAGCCATAAATGCTTTTGGGAAACCCATAATCAGGGCAATACAACCCCAGTCCTCCCTTATTGTTTGTGGGGGAGAGCAGACACACAGGCCACCATCTTTGAACTGAACATCCCTCAACACTACCCATGCTGGAAGAAAACACTTGAAGAAGGTGGATACTCCAAGCCTGGGGAGAAGCTGAGCACATATCACAAGCCAACAGGTTCCATTCAATGTGTGCTTTGCAGTTGTATCAAGAAATAGAAGGAGATCCTAACAAGGACCACTACAGTCATGGCTGCCGATTACCGTAGTTTCTAGGCCTAGTTCAAATTCCATGGCTCAAGGGGGACCTCGATACCTTAAGGACCACCCCTCCCTATACAAATCGACCCAAACCTTGAGGCCCTTCTCTATGTCCCCACTCCCTGAGAAGTTTGGAGGGTGGCAACACAAGAACAGACCTTTTCTGTGGTGGCTCCCTGACTGTGGAATGCTCTCCCCAGAGAGGCTCCCCTGGTGCCATCATGGCATGTCTTTAGGCACCAGGCGAAAACATTCCTCTCTATCAAGGCCTGTGGCCACTAAATAATCAATGGCCTTCTAAAGCACGGGGGGGGGGGCTGTGATTATGATTTTTTAATTATCATACTGTCTATTATTATGCCTTTTGTTATGTTTTTATTATTGATGCTCCATAAAATGCATTCTTAATGTTATGCACTGCTCTGGGATCTTTTGATAAAGGGCAGTATATAAACCGAATAATAACAATAAACATTTCCCCATGCCAAGATCCTGACAAAAATTGCTCCCAAAGATCCTCCCCCCCCCCCAAAAAAAACAGCCATAGGTCCACATTCTTTCTGAGCAGCTGGGCAAAGCAATTTTTCCTTTGTACAGTATTTTGGTTTCTATATCTACAAACACACCCCTTTCCCCCATCCAGGCAAGCAAAAGGCATGATCAGGATTCAAGGACACATTCCCATCAATCAAAAACACTGGGGGTGAAGCAGGGTGAATGAGGGAGGGCAGGAAGGCATTTGACCCCCTGGCTTGAGGGTCCCCAGCTCTGCCTTAAGGGAAGCTGCTTTCAGTGCAATTATCCATTTTCTGCCCAGTGCAAAAATAATATCTTTAGGGAGGTGCTTTTCATCAGGGCAGAGGAAAAGAGTTAACCCTCCTATCCAGCACCACCGTGATCCAAATCCAGACTGAGAGGACACTGACCTGAGGCAAAAGTGGACAGGGGTCTCCTCCTCCTGCAATAGTTATCAGGAAGTGGGGATTTCAACAGGTATAGCTTGACGTGCAAACCACTCCTGTTGAAATCTACACAACTGTTAAAGGTCCTCTTTTGCATCTGGTCAGCCTAGTTGAGACTGACAGTGAGCAGCTCATTCTAAACCTTTCAAGCGAGAAATTCTTTCTGCAGGGGAGGCAGGAGCGGTGGCATGAAAAAAAGTTGTGTTCCACTGAGAAGCTTGTGTGTCCCACCCCCCCATCCCCGCCCTTTGGGTGAGCTTGATGTCTGGCAAGGGAAACTTGGGTGGGGAGGTAGGTTTGTGACAGCCTGCAGAATCCCAGCCAGAGGCTTTCCCCTTCACAGTCCATGCCAGGCAAGTGAGGCAAGTGGAGGGAATGAGGCAAACTAGCCTTCCCCTTCTCTTGTCGCTGATTTCACAAATCTGGATCTGCAGTGATGAGCCTCGGAGAGAGGCTGTTTTGTAATGCAAGATCTGTGTGATGTCTCCTCTCCTCTCCTGGCCATCTCTGCAGTGTTTGCAAAGGGAGGAGAAGTGGGCGGCAGTGTGTGGGCTGTCTGCTCTGGAAAGTGTGACAGCAAGTAGGTGCTGCTGGGAGGAGGTGAGAGTGTTGCCTTTGCACCAGGCCCAAAATGGTCTTGCTAACAACTTCTCCACTGAAGTGTCAGAAGAAGAAGCTGGATATTTTTAGGCTTAGGGACCAGAAATGCCAGACTCACTGGGGGTGAGGGGCCATAGGTCAGTGGTAGAGCATCTGCCTTGCATGCAGAAAGTCCTCACTTCAATCCCTGGCATCTCCTAATAGGACTGGGGAAGCACTCCTGTCTGAAGCCCTTGGGGGCTGCTGCCCATCAATGTTGACAGGTGGATCAGTGGTCTGGCTGCTTCCTATGGGTATTATTGTGCTCTCATCCCCCAAGTTGTGAGATGTTCAAGGCATAGCTGTCAAGTGTCCCTTATTTGAAGAGACAGTCCCTTATTCCAGCGCCATGTCCCGCTGCTGTCCCTTATTGATGGATGTCCCTTAAATGATGTCCCTTAAATTTCAAAGGAAGCAGCTCCTCTCCCTCCCTCCCTCCCGGCCAGGGAGGAGGGAGGCTCCAACTGTGTTGCTTGGCTGTGTTGCTCACCCAATAAGAAGTCTAAGAACGACTGGGGGGTGGAGCTTGCATGCCTTGTGTGTGGCTAGTTAATGCAAGCTGAGGGGGTTTTTGAATGCTGGATGCCATTTTGTTGCACGTGCTGCTGCAAACTTTGCAGTACAAAGCCAGGCCGGGGAGCCATCTTAAGTTGAGGCTGCATAGGCCTTGTGGTGCATGTGATTCAGATTCTATTCAGTTGAACCTCTGGTTACAAAGTTGGTTGGACAGTGTTCTCAAAGCTACCAGCATGAGTTTGACCAGACTGCAGGAGGACAGGAAGACTGGAGTGCCTGGAACAGGTGAGGCTGCAGGTCCCTTATTTTGGCTGCTGGTCCCAGTGGCGTAGCGTGGGTTGTCAGCACCCGGGGCAAGGCAAGTAATTTGCGCCCCCTAACCCGTGGATTTGCGCCCCCTAACCTATGGATTTGCCCTAACCCCAGATGTTGCGGCCGGTGTGGCCGGCCCCCCCTGCACCCCCCACGCTACGCCACTGGCTGGTCCCTTATTTTCAAGGCTGCTGGTCCCTTATTTTCAAATCTGTAAGTTGACAGCTATGGTTCAAGGTGGGCCTTACATGTCCAATGCTACAAGTCATGATGGCTATATTTCCTCCTCCAGGATCAGGCAGAATATGCTGATTTATATGCACTGTGAGGGATAAGGCTATCTGTGGCTACTGGCCACAACGGCTATTTTCTGCCTCTACTGTTGGAGGGAGAACATCTCTAAATGCCCATTGCTTGGAATCAAAAGGGAGGAGAGTGATGCTGCACTCATGTCCTGCTTGTGGACTTCCCATAGGCCACTCAGAGAATACAGATGCTGGACTAGATGGGCTATTGGCCTGACCCAGCAGGGCTTGTCTGATGTTCTTTATCTATTTACAAATCCACAAGAACTATGCAGGTGCAATTGGGGAGGCCTCTTTAGCAAGCCATCAGTCTAAAGTTGGTTTAATGCTTCAATGATATAATTTCATCAGGTATTTCAGCAGCATGAAGAATAGCAATACACAGAAATAAGAGGGAGGGGGAAGCATATTTCAATAATCAAATCTGAGATTTACCCATAAAAAAATTAAAAATCTGAGATTTACCAGAGCATGTGTTAACAGAGAAATCTGACAGCTCCCTTGGACAAAAAAACAAGGACACCAGCCAGGAATACCAGAGCAAAACAGCAGCCAGTAGGCTTGGTCTTTACTGAAGACTGTCATGACAGGACTCCCACCTGCCACCAGGTGAAACAAGATGGAAGCCCTGAACAAAAGAAGACCCCAACTTTTATTAGCCACTAATCCCCCATGCTACACCCCTAAGACTACATCATAACTACATCACGACTACCGTATTTTTCACTCTATAGGACGCACCGGACCATAGGAGGGGGAGAACAGGGGAAAAAATTCTCCCCCTCTCTGCGCAGCGCCCCTTCAGCGAAGCGGCAGGAGAAACAGAGCCTCTTCCATTTCTCCTCCCGCTTCGCTGAAGGGGCGCTGTGCAGAGAGGGAAAACTGTGCAGCGCCTCTCCAGCGAAGCGAAGCCTGGAGAGCGAGAGGGATCGGTGTGCATCGACCCCTCTCGCTCTCCAGGCTTCAAGCGGCTATCCGCAAGCCTTTGGGGCGCAGCAGGAACTCCTGCTGCACTCCGAAGGCTTGCGGATAGCTGCCTGAAGCCCCCAGAGCGCAGCGGGAGTTCCTGCTGCGCTCCAGGGGCTTCAGCGAAAGCAACGCGAAGTCTCCGGAGTGTGGGGGGAGCTCTCCCTCTGTGCTTCAGAGGCTTCATGTTGCTATCGCTGAAGCCATGGAGCCTGCATTCGCTCCATAGGACGCACACACATTTCCCCTTAATTTTTGGAGGGAAAAAAGTGTGTCCTATAGAGCGAAAAATACGGTACATCATTTACACATCACAAAAAGGAGGGGTTGAGGGAGGAGTTGTGGTGGTAACCTGAGTGTCTTGTCACCTGGCCGGTTCTCCCCCCCCCTCCCCATGAGTACTTTCCAGAGGACAAAGGGGAGTTTGCAGTTTCCTGTCCCCAGAGGGAAGAGCTGATCACTGTCCTTTGTTTCAGTCCATACTGAATCCACTTCCATATGCAGGTCCTTTGTGAGTGTAATGATCTTCTGTCTAGGACTATCAAGGTTGGCATCCCAACTGGGTAGGGCTCAATGAGGATGTGTTGGTACGCTCAGGGAAGTTTCATTAAATGAAGTGTCACGTATGTTGTGTGTGAGTGTGTGTGTGTCGTATTTGTACCAACTGAATGATTGGGGGGGGGGCATTTCTTGCAACACATGGAGTACAGTGGCCAAGTCGTATCTGTGCAAAAGGGGCCACATATGGTGAGCCAGACGGAGTTGGATAAAAGCAGTTCTACCCACTGAGGCCACCTGAGTCTCCAGTTACAGTGTTGAATTCAGGAGCACCCACAAGCTGCAGACCTGTTATTTCCAAGGGAATGCAGCCTCATCTCCCCTTCTCTCAGACGTTAGGAAACATAGTGACTTTGTCTTTTCAAGGGTTCAGCCTCAGTTTATTGGCTCACATCCAACCCATCACCACCTCCTAGGACCTGTCTAACACTACAACCAACTCTCCCAATTCAGAAGTGTGCATCCTGAGGCTGAGTGTTGGCCCTTTAAGGACTCCAATTCTGAAAAGGTGGAGTCTAGGAGAGACAGAGACTCAAAAGGGTCTCAGCTCACTTCCAAGTTTCCAGCCCTTGTTAGATCAAGTTGCTTGCTTAGAGCACTCCATGGTGCTATTGCACCTAACCTAGTCCATGGAACATTCTGCGGAACCAGAACAAGATAGGCCTGAGATTCCTCCTACTAGAGCTAAGTGCAAAACTGAGGGTCCAGGGGCAGAGCAGAGTACAAAACAGTAGCTTAGAGAGCAGAGTCAGCAACCAACTGCACCTCTTATGCACTTATATGAAGTATATTCAAGTACAACCCTGGCTGGATCTAGACACATCAGAAAAGCAATTCAGTTAAATGTGTTGTAAACTTCATACAGGGAAATCCCATTGGCGAAAGATGGGACTCCACAGCACCATCTGGTGTCATAGTATTATGACACATATAAAGTGCTTTATCTTTACGAATGTAGCTGAATCGCCTATGGTACCTCGGTTTAAGAACAGTCCTGTTTACGAATGATTTGGTTTACAAGCTCCACAAAACCGGAAGTAATATCCTGGTTTGTGAACTTTAACTCGGTCTAAGAACGGAATCTGAATGGTGGAAGGGCACCGGTGGCGGGAGGCCTCATTAGGGAAAATGTGCCTCGGTTTAAGAACAGTTTCGGTTTAAGAACGGACTTCCGGAACAGATTAAGTTCGTAAACCGAGGTACCACTGTATACTAATTACTATAAATCAGAGGTTAGTTACTGCTGTAGTTTATGCTAAATTAACAATTGTTTAAGCTCATTAAGTATGAACCAGAGATTCCCTGAATGGGGGCATAGTTATGTAAACACCATCCAACTATCAAGACTTTTCCACATCTGTCTACCGGGGGGGGGGGATATCCTTGAATTATACAATAATTTTCTTCACTCATACCAAAAATTCTGGGAATTCTGGGCTTGGGAACTAATTCCAAATCATGGGTGTAGCCAGGGGACGGGGGGCAGATGCCCCCCCCCCCCCAAATCAAGTAAAACAATAGAAATACTTAACTAACTTAACTAACTGACCAATCCTGTCGGTTCTCCCAATGAAAGTCCTGCTCTCCCTAACAAAAATCCCAGCTATGCCCATGTTCCCGATAGTCCTCCTTTACTCCCATTCTTAGACCACCCAAGGTTTCTTGACCTGTCTAAATACAGTCAATATAAGGGATGGGAGGAAAAGGATTTAGCTCTATTCAGGATTTGTTCCACAGAAGGAAACCTCTCACTTTCTAACAGTTAGAAGACCTAATGACACATGGGATAAGTCCAGATCTTTGCAGTTACTTACCTTAACAGAGTTGAAGTATTGCTTAGAGTTTGTTGTTATTAATATATTGTGTTGGCTCTTCCTTATGTTGGGATGATTTGATTATTTTATATCAATTGTTTGTTTTAATGTTTTGTCTGATTTTTTTTATTATATTTTTTTTTAGGGAAATGGAGGGATGGATTGTTCATCCTCATCAAAGTCATGGCTTGGAGGATCATCTCAGCTGAGAAACTGCAGCCTTAACTGAGCTTTCAAGCTCTGCCTCCCAGCTCTGTAGTATTTAACATTCTATTGAGCCAGAATTTAGGGAAACTTCCAGCCTTAGCATGTCAGGTAGAGATATATTTATGAATATTATTGTTGCTGAGTTTTGAAAATACCGAGGGCCATTTTTAATCATTCTACATGCCTTCTTGTCATGCAAGCATCTTGCAACACTGTAGACATTAATGAATTCCAGCTGGCTAGTATCTAGCTGATCTCTGTCTTTTTCAGGCATCTCGCAATTTATTTATTGCTGCCTAATCAGGATGGGTGCTGAGCTCCTACTTTCCTTGCATACACCTTAGCTTGCACTATGGACAAAGAGATGAGCAGATTCCCATTGCATTTTTGAGGAAATGAAGGTCTAATCAGCAGCACTGAACAAACATTGTAAAAAGAGAGAAGAATCTTGAGCACAGCATGGTTCTTTCCCCACAAATGTACCCAAGCTAGGCAAGACATTATGGCGGCTGTTCACTAATATGCAGAAAGTTAAGGGGGGCACTGAAGGACACAGTGGAGGTAGACACCGTCCCTGACCATTGGTAATGCTGCCTGGGCTAACCACCATGTTGGCTGACCCAGGGGTAAAGCCTAAACCTGCCCCCTGTGAGACCAGGGTTTGGGGCAAGTTGTAGGCACACTCCCTCTCAACCATGAACAGGGCTGCTGCATGTTTTCTTTCCTCCATATAACTTAATGGGAGTCATGGAGAACCAGACCTGATCTTCTTGCATGGTCTGTCCTTTCATCTGTATTCTGGGTTTTGTTCCTTAGTTCTGCTAGTACAAGGATGAGGTACCTGCGGTCCTCCAAGCATTGCTGAACTACACTGCTCATCATCCCTTACCACTCTTCATGCTGGCTGAGGTCAATGGGAGTTGGAGTCCAACAGCACCTGAAGAACTGCAGATTTCCCACCCCTGTGCTAGAGCAGGACAGAATCTTGGAAGCTGATGCTTATGTACAGAGGTGCCAAACAGAATAAAATATTGGAGGTAAGCTCCATCCCACATAATCAATCATATGATGTGGTGCACACACACCATTTGAATGGCAATGCTGATTAACTTTGGGGAAGTCCAGGCCCTTCAAATAATTTATTGGGGGGCTGAAGGGACCTCGACCCCTAGGAGTTGGCTCATATGTTTATGTATAAATGCACACAATCTATATGTTCTTTGGCTAATTTTTTTTTCTTTTTTCTTTTTTCCAATTAACATATAAAACACATACATATACATTTACACAATACATGTAGTGTGTTTTTTGGCTAATTTCATGGCTGATTGACTTAGCAGTTTCCCCTCTCCCAACAGAACTAAACACTCTAGGTGTAATATTTTTAAAAAACTCTCTGTACAGCTTCTTATGCCTGCATGGATCTCAGAAAGACAGAAGCTGCTGAGTCAAACCATTGGTCTTTCTGAGTTGAATTTGTCTTCCTGGGCCAGCAGCAGCTCTCCAGCATTTCAGGCAGAAGTCTCCCCCAGCCATACCCTTCACATCTCCCCGCTTGTTGTGTCTTGTTCACAGAATCATAGAAGCACAGAACTGTAGAGTTGCAAGTGACCCCAAGGGTCCTGTACTCCACCCCCTGCAATGATGTGGTTGTTTTTATTAATTGCTATTGGTTTTTATTGATTTGATGCTGTATCGTATGGTTTTGTGCTAGTAAACATTGTGCTGACAGTTTTAATGGTTAAATGATTGTATTTGTATTGGTTTGCTTTTCATTTGTGAACCCCCTAGAGGACACAGCTAATCAGGTGCTATGTAAGTGGCATGCATACCTGGCAATGTGGAGACTGATCCTGGTACCTTTTGCATGCAAAGCATGTGCTCTGCCATGAAGCTACAGCCCTTCCCTGGGGCCCCATTGTGGGATAGGGTGCTGGTGAGCACTGAGAGATCCAGCATAATAAGAGCTGGAGTCTTTCCTTTCTTTTCCTCCTTGAGCATTCATTGTTCCTATGCATTGCTCCCAAGAACTGAGCAACTGAAAAGGGAAATGGAAAAAGCACAGTGCTGGATGTTAATGCTCATTCATTGGACATGGATGTGGAATCAAAGGAAGGACACTCTCAAAACCCATCAGCTGTGCAAAAGTAAGTTAAGAGCAAGGAAAACCTGGTGCTTCACCCAAGAGAATTTCACTGAATTTTTCTCTCCCCTCAGATAATGTAATTTCTGTTCTCATCCACTGATAGAGAGTTGGGATGCAAGAAGAAATTGTTGGTGCAGCGCTACTTTTAACTGTGAAAAGGACAGAGAGAGAGCTGGCTATGGATCTCCCAGGGCACATCTTGTTTGGCCCTGTGCCTGAGAGTGGGTGCTGGCAAAGAACAATCCCAGCATCTCTATTGCTATAGTCTACTGAAGGGAGATCCACTCGGGTGCACCTCCCACCAACCTCATTCTGCCCTTAGCCAGCCCCCACCTACCTACCCTCTTACTCACAGCCGGTCAGCTTCCTCTGCCACCGCCTCAGTGCTTGCCCTTGGAGAACTCAGCAGACAGAGACAAAACTGGGAAGAGATGGCTCTCTGCCTGTCATTGGCTCTGGCACCACCTGCTCTTGGCTTCCCTGCCTTCTTCCCTACCAGTTCCAGCGGCACAAGCCACCACAACTATAACCAAAATATATAGAGACAGAGGGGAGAAAGGTCTTAAAAGTATGCACACATTGGTAATAGATACTGCAGAGTCTTGCACAGTGGGTATCGGGGGAGGGGAAAGCAATTGAAGAAGCGCCGTCAAGCTGGAGGGAGAGGCTGGAAGGACAAATTGAGAAAGCCAGTATAAATAGCAGCTGGCTTCAGACCAATTTCACATGTGCTACTTAAGTGTTTTTGAGCCTCCCTCTCCTTGTTGGAGTGCAGGTGTGGAAGATAGAAAAGAAATTGAAAAGGTTATTATATCAGGTTTTTAAATTGATTGTTGGTGCTAAGGAAGGTGGATTGACAAGCTGCTTCCTGCATTTTTTTGCCTGTGTGTCACTCATGATCTGACATGCTCTTTCTCTGCTAGGGACTGTAATTTTAAGGATGTGTTGGTTTTTTACCCACTCTTTTCATTGTAGGTTGTTGTTTTTTTTGTTTTCTTAAACTATTTTAATTGTATTCAATCCAGGCTTGGGAATGGTGTGCTAAAAGCACTCTTATTAAATAAATAGCAAATAACTCAAGTACATTTTTAGGTCTACACCCACCATAGGCATGTAGGCTGAATCTCCATCCTCTGCACCACAGCCTTCCCAAAGCTTGTGCACTTGAAATATGGGACGTCCCTTCTCATCAGCTCCAGCGAGAATGTCCAGTGGTGAGGGTTGATGGGAATTGTAGTCCATCAACATCTGGAGGGCACCATCTTGGGCAAGGTCTCCCAATGAGAGGAGCAGCCCTCATGACTTATTCCTGATGTATCAGTTAGATCAGGGGCAGTGGGCTAGAACCAAGACTGGGGCCTTTGGACCCCAGGGGTTGCTCATGACCTATTGGATTTGCAGACAGGGAGCCTGTGATGGTCATCCTTGAATGGCAAGATGCAAAAGAGCACAGGGAGTCCTTGAATCTTTAATAGTTGTGCAGTAGGGAAAATTTCAGCAAGTATTTCTTGTCAGGGGTTGGGGAGATAGCATCTCTGGTGAGGGACAGGTCATGCTCCTTCTGGGGTAGCTTGCCCACCTTTGGTCCCCACCCTGCACTCCACGCTCACCTGTGGCTCCTAGAAGCTGTCAGGATGTGACAGCAGCCACACCCCAGGAACAGCTCCAACTGGTTGGCTAAACCAGGTAAGTGGGTCAATGGGTCTCAGATCCTTGGTGGGTTAGGGACTTCCCCTGAATGTGAAGACGGGCTCTGGCAGATTGAGCAGACAAGACCAAGAGTAAGTTCAGTGGTCAAGAAGGCAATTTCTGCACATGCTGTAGAGGGGTGGATAGGGCTTGTCCACCTGGGAAGGAGAAGGAAAACTCTGATCCTAAACCTCCACTGCCTTTCTTCAGGAAAAGAAAAAACTAAAGAGTTAACCCTACACACCTGCGGGGTGGAGTCCCTAAGGCCCCTCCATGGCAACTCCTGCAGTCAAGCTGTTGCCAAATGTTTGCTCTGCTTTCCTTTGGACCCCATCAGTGCGGCCAAGAAGGGAGTCTTGTCGTCTAGGCAGCCCATGACCTCCATACACAGTGCCCAAGATTGCATCCTGGGGAGGTCACTTCCGTGCTGCTAACGCAGCATTTTTACTTCACCCCTGGAGGGGCATTTCATTGTCTCTTGAGACAGACGGGTGCCAACAACAACAATATATTGTCATGTAACAGTCAATGGGGGTCGGGGGGGGGGGGGAGGAAAAGAAACTTTTTGCCAGAGAGACTCTGGCACAACACCAGACCATATGTCTGCAGCCTCAGGAAGACGCTACATAACAAAACAGTGAAAGGGGAGGCATGTGAGGGAGGCAGCATTAGTAATAGCTGTGGGCTGGGACTCAGGGGACACTTATGTGCATCATAGCTGATTCAGACGCAGACAGGCTGGCCTGCATGAGCCCTACTGAGCAATCACGTTATCTCTCGCGGGGGCTGGGGGTGGAGACGGGCATCGCACTACCGGGTCAGAGTGCATTTGCACTGGGTTTCTTTAGCACTTTAAAACGTCACACTTCAACACATTTAAAAGAGGCTTTCAGTTAAGAGTCCTTTCAAATAGCTGTGGGGTGGGAGGTGTAGAAGAGGTGGATATTGCCAGAAGTATCCAAATAAAGCCCCTGGGCTGTGCACTGTTCCACTGTCTCACATTACCTTTGCATCTCTGTGGCGTTAACGTTTCAGACAGCGAAACTGCTATCTAGTCATGCTATCTGTGGCTGGTGGGACTTCCAGTGCAGCAGGGGTGCCAACTTGAATGAAATATTGGGGGGCATGTATGCCCTGCCCCACATAATCAATCACATGTTATGGTGCATGCATACCGTTTGAATGGCAATGCCCATCAACTGGGGGGGGGGGTCAGGTCTCCTCAAATATTTTATGGGGGGGGTGAGGGGACCTCAGCCTCCAGGAGTTAGCTCCTATGCAGTCCACCGACATCCAGAGGGCCTTGGTTCTTCATTCCTGCTATACAGCTGGAAAGCAAATCCCACTCAGTTCAATAAATTGCAACTTTGGATTTGTTTTCTGTTTTTAAGTATTTGGAGACCACGCACTCCTTTTTCTGTGCTCGAACAAACACGCAGCCAAGTTTGTAAAAGGGAGGGTGGAATAAAAGTGGTAAATTAGCATTATCCCATAGTTCTTGTTAGCTTCGGGCAATTGGAGCTTGTACTCCTAAGCATCCATACTTGGAAGACCTACTTAACACAATGGGATTTACAAGGGAACATGTCCGTCTAATGTTTCTGGACTGCAACTCAAGATAAAGGCCCACCTGTCTGTGGGATACTAGTTTCCATGGGATGTTAGTCTGCTACTGCAATGAGAAGCTATGAGTGGCTCCATGGGAGTTTTATGTCTCAAATGTCGAGTGACGCCCCATGTTTTCCCCTGCTATAAATTCCACTGAAATTGGTTGCATTTTAATGTTACTGAAATTGTTTTATGTTCTAACTGTATTGGATTGTAACCCACTTTGGGGCTGGCTAAAAATCTGATAAATAAATAAATTCACTCTCTATAGTCTTTTAGTGCCTGTAGCTCTTTCATAATCTCTTTGAATTGTGCACACCCTCATGGGGGCTCGGGGCGCTTCAGGCTATATGCATGTTGTCTATTTCTGCAGCTCCTGGCAGTTACAGTATTCCTAATCATAGGAGCCAACTCCTAGGGGTCTCCCCCCCCCCACAGTTTATGAGCATTGTCATTTGAAAAGGGTGTGTGGGGCAGAGCTTACCTGCCCCCCCATATTTTATTCAACTTGGCACCCCTGCTCCCAATCATGTCCCAGGTCCACTTTCAAAACAACCACCGGACCGTGGGCGGAGCCAAGGCCAAGCTCCAGCCGGGCGCGTTTTTGCCAGGTCAAGGGGATGATCCTCGATTTTGGGTTGGGACGGAGAAGTAGGCGGGGGGGGGGGGCTTGCCCCAAAGAGATCCTAGTCAGGGATGCAGCTAGGTCGCTCGGGCCTGATTAGAGGGTGGAGCCAGGCAGATCAATGCAAGTGGGACGCGGGGGCGGGAAATCTCGTCCCGAAATTCCTGCTTTCTTCGGCAAGATACCTGCTCGATCCCGTCCCGAAGGCAAGGGCTGCTTAGAGGCGCGTCTGCGTCTCCGGGCGAGCATCTCTCCGGGCAGCTTTCGTGTGCGTGTGCGGCTCTCCCCCGCGCTGCCTGTGTGTGTCGGGGGAGGCCCCTCGGCCCGAGCAGCCAATCGCGGCGCGAGGAGCGCGCCCTGGGTGGGCACGAGAGCGCGCAGCCGGGACGGAGCGAGAGAGGAGGTGGCGGCGGCGGCGGCGGCAGCGCGGCTGGCAGAGGGGACCGCGGGACCCGGAGGAGAAGCCGGCATGGAGCCCAACAGTCCCCGCAAGATCCAGTTCACGGTCCCGCTGCTGGAGCCGCATCTCGACCCGGAGGCGGCGGAGCAGGTGGGTGGCCAGGACCTTGCCAGGCGGGCAGCTGGCTTAGCTGTGCGCGGCGTAAAGGGGATTTCTTTTCTCGCCCTCCCTCGCCGAGATCTGGAGTTACAGCTTCGCCCCGGGACCTCTTTGTCTGGGTTATGTGGGATTCCCATTCTTAAGCGCCCTTTTGAAGTCACCGTGTGGCTCCCGATTGCCGTTCCTCCCCATCCAGTAGGATGTACTGAAGTGGCGTTTGGAGCGTCTCTGAGCATATGCAGAATGCTTTCCTCTCTCCATCGGGGCTCCCCTCTGTTTTGAGCCTGTGTCCTCTGTCGGGTTTTCAGCCCTGGCAGATCTCGTGTGGGAAACTGCGATGTCCCGGTGGTGTTTTGCTTGGCACCGCATGTGCTCAGGAACGGGCACGCAGTCGGGGCAGGTTTCTCCTGTATGTGCCCCCACCCCAAACCCTTCTTCTCTCAAGAGGAGCCTCTCCTGGAGCTCATGAATTGGGTTTACTGTGAGGGTTGAGCGTCCTCTTCCTCCTCCGAGTAACCCAACTCCACAGATGTAAAGGTGGCATATCTTGTGGCATCGCAATGGGACGTGTTCTGGGATCTGGGTGGTGAGCTCTGTGGGACTTCTCCAAGCTCTGGAGTGGGGTGGGTCGTGGTTGAGCACTGGGGAAGGGGCGGGATTGTAGCTTGTGGGTGTGGTGTTTGTCAGTTTCGTCACTGGGCTTTCAGTCATATGTAGGTCACTTTAAGGAATTGGGGCTGTGGCAGGGAAATCTGGGGTGTTGCAAGGTGCTGCCCCCAATGTGGAGTGCTTGGTTCTGGGGGGTGGTTTGGGGTGAAAGTGGAAGCACTTGGGTTGTCCTGTTCTCAGGTTTGCACTGAAATGCCAGGGGTTATAGGGAGTTGTGTAGCACATGCTTATTGGGTGCTAACTTACATCTGTAACAATACCATCTTTCCAGGTTTATTATGTCCGCCAAATAACTCCCTTCGCTTTTAATATTTCTTC